>NC_141670.1:101080671-102313796 GCF_028749965.1 Puma concolor | reverse complement strand
TAATATATAAAATAAGTTGTTCCACTGCTAACAGAAAGTAATGTAATAAATTTCAGTGTTATTCAATATATTCTTGTAGTTATTTTTATTTCTACAGAAGATTTTGTTTAGATATTTTGAATAGGTAATCTATATTAAATGATTAAAAGATCAAATCTGTAGAAAGATACACATGGTGATACTTTACTCCCCCTTAACTCCCCCTTAGTTTTATTAGTCTCTTTCTTCTTCCAATGTTGTTTTTAATACAAGCAAATATGTATATTTATTTATTGTTCCCAATTTATTGTTTCCAATACCCATAGTCCCATACAAGATGTAGGAAACTATCTATATGTATGCTGTTAAGTGCTGTGCTTTTTTCATTTAGCACCGTATCTTGGAGATCATTCCTTCTCAGTATATGGGTATTTTCCTCATCCTTTTGTAGGCTGCATAAGCACAGAACTACATACAAATAGTCCCTTATCAATGGACACTTAGACTGTCATCAGTCTTTTGCCATTACTAACAACCTTATCCAACTGTTATTTTGTAGTTGTGCGGGTTTGTCATAAAGTGGGCACACTGTATTAAAGGGTAAATGCTTTTTTAGTTTTGGTATATATTGCCTTATTTTCTTCTACAGTGGTTCTACCATTTGGCTGTCTCACCAGTAATTTTTAATGTGTCAAGATTTTCAGGTAACTGCTGCTTGGTAGCCATTAGTTAGTAGTTAATTGAAAAAAATCAAATGAGGAATTATTAAAATATTTTATATGAAGTTTAATGACTTTTCTTTAACATAGACATTTAAACATTATTAATTTGCTATTCATTTGTTTCAGGGCAAATGAGTTTCTTTGAGAATATACTGATTGGAGTTATATGGTATCTCTTATCTAAACTTCATTGTATTGCTTTCAATGTGTTTTGACCTTTATATAATGAGAGCTTAGGGCACCCTAGGTTTCCCTGTTCTTTTACAGATGTTCTGCTTATACCAAAATAGTTATTTTAGTTTAATTCACTTTTTTTTTTAATTTTCCTAAGCATTTGTTTGCCTTGGTTTTTACAGAAATAGTCATGTTCCTTTGGCAGTCATATTTTATTGGTTTAAATAATATTTATTTATATCACATTATTTTAATATTAAATAATTATTAAGCTAGAATTATTGATTCAGGATTTTTAAATTGTTTTTGTTCTCTGATTTATCATTGTGTTTATTAATCTTCTGGCCATATTAAATGCTCAGTAAATACTTACTGAATAGAAGAGAGACAGGAAAGAGGTAGCATAGGAACAGACTCAGCTGATTTTGCTATGCACCCAGAACAGGAGAGTAAAGGTTAGGTTAGGGGGAGGATGTGGGAGCATAGCAAATGTAATCTTATAGGCCAGTGATATTTAGCCTTCTATGGCAGGTACAATCATGCATTGGAAAATTAAGATTTTTGTGATAATTCCTCCATAAAGAAATTGAAAGAGCATTGACCTAAAGGAGGCTTTAATTCTAGGTTCTAACTCACTTACTTAGCATAAGTACCAGGCTGGGCTAGACGTCTGTGTATTTTACTCTTGTTCAGCCACCAGCTTATTTTTTTATAAAGATACTTGTTTTCTAAGCTTTATTTTTCCCTGTGCATCATCATGGATTTGTCATATTCATGTATCAGCTTACTACAGTTTATATTTTCCTTCAGTTGATATTTTAAACACTTAGATAAATTTAATGAATAAGGATAATTTATATCTCCCTAAAAGGGATACTTGTCATAAATAAAAACAACAGTAAAAATAAATACAGTGAAAACAAAACAGTGCTATTAAGTGTGATCTTTGCAGAGGGCTCAAAGCAAAACAAGATTAGCAAGTTTTAGGTGCCTCCCTTCCCCAGAAGCAGAACCACAGAGCACAAGAACAAGGCAGAAAGGGTAAAATGTTAATAATAGGTGAACTGAGTAAAGGTTATGTGGGAGTTCTGTGTATTCTTCTTATTCTTACAACTGTAATGTGAATTTGAAATAATCTCTAAAAAAAGAAATTTAAAAATGATCCTGTGATAATTAGAAAATTAAAAAGGGAATAAAATTAATGTTATTTATTTAGATGGCCCACATATCATCTAAAAACACTTCAGGTTTTTGTAGGCATTCCACTCTTCCAGAACTAGCATGCTAGATGATCTCTAAGGTCCTTTCTAGTTCTTATGTTCAGTGACACAGTATACATTGTATTAAGGCAGCCAAATTAAAGCTACCTTCACTCCCAATTCAGTGTTTCAATGAGTAACATTATGGAGGCTCAGAATGAGGTAAGGCTCTTGTTGGATAAGGTAACGTGGGTTCAATGGGTTGAAGAGAAGAAGTAGCTTAGGAAGAATACCCTAGACTGTTACAGTTGTGAGAAAGAAAAATACTGGGTAAGAAAGTTTTTGAGACAATTCAGAGAGCTTCTGCCTAACACACAAATTATTAAGTTTTAATAATACTGATAATAATAATAATTGATCTCTGATAATAAGAGATTGTAAGAAGTTTGGGTATGGATATATTTCTGAAAAATACTACCACCACCATTAATTGAGGATTTTTTAATGTACTGATGCTGTTCAAAATTGTTGATATACATTAGCCCACTCATTTAGTTCTTATACCAATCATATGAGGTTATGAGGTACTCTTAATCCTGTTCTACAGATAAATAAAAGTGAGGCACAGGAGGGTTAAATAATTACATCAAGGTTATATTACAAGTAAGTTATGGAACCAGATTGTCTGACTTGAAGGTCCGGGACCTTAACCTTTCTTCTCTACTATATTTATTTTTATAGTGTTTTGTTTTTGTTTTTTAAATCATAATTAGGGACTTCTGCCTTTTAGTTGTCAGTAGTCACTGTACCTTATTTTGTTTTATTATTAGGCTTTTAGTTACATTGTTTCTTTAAGCAAATTAAACATAGTCATTTAGACTCAGCTTCAAAACATTTCCAATATATTCGGTCTTTGTAGATGTGATTCTATATGTCTTGTAACAACTGGTTCTCTGATGGTGTATGTCCTCTGTTTTTGTGTGTGTGTGTGTCACTTTTTATTGTTAGCGCATGTTTCTTGAAGTTTATTATTGAGGTTTGAACTTACAATATTTTTCTATTACAGAGAGTTTGTATTTTTTTTCTGTAAGGGACCTGGAGACACTATCACCCGAAAAACAATCTTTTTTGAAAAAGTTTCCATTTATGACATTTCAGACTTACACTACAGTTAACAGTAATTTTATAATCAGTTTCCTTATGTCTTTAACCCAAGTTCCCCAGGTGTTAACATTTTCACATTTAGTTCATTACTTTCTCTCTACTTGTATTTCTAAATTTTTTTCTGAACCATTTGAAAGGATATTATATATATGATGCCTTTGCCGTAAATACTTGAATGTGTGTTCCCTCAAAACCAAAGCCATTCTCTTACAAAAAAATCACAATTCATTGATCAAAATCAGGATACTAATGCTGACCCAGTACTTATATAATCTATATATAACACCCACCTTTTGTTAATTACCCAATAATGTCCTCTGTAAAAAAGAAAATGCAGTATCATGTGCAACATTTAGCTATCCTATGTCTTTATTCTCCTTTAATATGAAATAATTCCTCAGTCTCTCTGTCCTTCATGATTATAACGTTCTTCAAGAGTATATGACCATTATTTTGTAGAATGTCCCTCAGTTTAGGTTTTTCTGATGTTTATTCATGAGGAGATTCAGGTTATGCATTTTGATAGTAATGCCAGAGATGCAATATTCTTCTCTTATCAGGAGTCACATGACTGATTTGTACCATTATTGGTGATGTTATTTTTGATCACTGGGTAAAGGGGATGTCTTTCAGTTTCTTTACCACAAAGCTACTGCTTTTCCATTATAGTTTATAATTATCTTGTTGAGATATACTTTGATCCTATGTAAGTATCTTAGTGCTACTTAGACTTTCACCACTAATTTAAGAATCCATTGATGTTTCTTGCCTAAACAAGTTATTTTTACAATGGTTGCCAAATGGTGATGTTTCTCATTGCATCATTTTTTTTTTTTCCTGCATGTATTCATTGGCTTTCTACTCTAAAGAAGAGATTCCCCCTTTTTCCTTATGTTTATCACTATAGACTTATGGATTCTTAACTTATTCATTGATTTTTAATACTTAACTGTCATTATTTATCTTGATCCTCAAATTATCCCAATTTAGGCCAATGGACCACCTTCAAGCTCCTGTACCTTTTTCCTGTATCTCCAACATTCTTCTATACTTTCTTTCTGACATGAGATAGATGTTCTGAATGAATATTTTACTTTCTCTGCTGCAATTCTGAAATCAGTCACTTTTCCAAGGGGCTCTGATTCCTTTTGCTGGAGAATGGTATTTAGAAGCCAAGTTCTGCACATTAACTATGCTCATTGCTATTGGGGTGCCCAGGACAACTTTAAACTAAATTTTTAGCTGAGTTTTTTTGGGCTATGTGGGTAATCTTATTTAAGGTTCATAATTATCATTTCTATGGGGAGTTATTTTTTTTCCTCATCTATTTCTCTTTCACTATGAGCTAAAGCCATGGTGGCATATCCCTACAGTTTTGTCTGTAGGCTGGATTTGACTGGGATGACTGGCTAAAGGTATCCTCCTTTGAAGTCCCTGCCCTAGATTCTTTCTCAACTATCCACCAAGGCCAGGCCTTTGATTGTGTTTTTACTTTTACAGGTGAATGGGATTCATTAAAACTAAATTTCTAGACCATAAGGAATTCTCATATACTCAAGGCAAATGCCTGCTCTAGAGGTAGCTATTTTTCATTGGCTTGCCTCTAACTTTGTGTATTCTTATTGTTTTTTGAGAATTCTCTTATTGCCTTCAGTGTTGAAATAGATAGTTTTTGAGTCTGGAGGAAATGGAGTAGGAGGAATCTAAGCTCACCTTGTCCCGCAGATCCAACTAGATAACACTCAAATCAGTGTAAATAACCCAGAAAACGACCTGAAGACTGGCAGAGCAAACTCTCCATGGCTATGTAGAGAAGAGGCCACATTAAAGAGGGTATGAAGGACAGAGACCCTGTCAGGATCTAAATGGACCCATGAGATGGTTCCCGGAGAGGGTGGTGCCACAGGTGTGGAAAGAGGAGACAGACAGATTCACACCAAGGAATGCACATAGGAAAGATGAATCACCATAACATTTGGCTTTGAAAACCAGAGGGGTAGAATTTTACAATTTCCTACAATCAGCAGGAACCTAAAACCTAGAACTTTAAAAATCAGTAGGCTTAGCACTGGGAGAGCCCGGAGTGCTAGGGGAAACTGAGTCCCTGCCCTTAAAGAGATAGCAGGACAAACAGCCTTGTGGAAATATAGCATAGAAGCAGCAGTTTGAAAATCATATGGGGTATAGGGGAGAGAGATTTGTTTACTAATCTCAGAGCATGTGCTAGAAGTGCAGAGATCCTCTATAGAGGACATCCCTAGGAATAAAGGATTTGGTGGGGATCATTTCCCTCTCACATCCCTGCCCCCAGCTTAAGAACATGGCATTGTACTGACACTTGCTACCTAACAGTGCTACGACTGCACCCTGCCCATGTGTTCCCCTGCAGACACACCTCCTTCAGCCAAGCCCAGGCTCAAGGTCTCCTCCCACAGCATATCAGCAGAAACTTTGCTAACGCCACATGTCCTGCTGGCTTCTGCACATCCACTACCTCCAGTATACTTTTGGCCAGAGCCCATCCAAAGCCATGCCACAAATCTGGTAGTGGGCATGCAGCCCCAATGGGCTACCACCACTTCAAAGTGATTCCTGCTCCAGGGAGAGAGAAGGTTAACCACGCACACCAGTCAGACTACAGCCCTGGCAACAGGCTGGGAACAGACAGCTGGTCTGATTGCAGCACCCTCCCCCCTCCCCACACACACACAACAAAAGCTTCTCAGGGGACAAAATAGGGAAAATGAAAGTGCTCTGCAGTTTAGTGCTACTGCATTTCTGGAAAATGCTTGGTCTGACTTAACTCAAGTGCCCAGATCAGCCCACCAGCAGTGCAGAAAAGATACACTGCCCATGACAGATAAAGAGAGCCACTGGAGATGACTGGACCAAAGGAAAAATGGCTTAGCCATAACAGCAGGGAGCATACAACACACATAGGAGACATCCCTGAAGCTTCAGGTTCTGGTGAGCAGGGGGCACTGTACTGCAGGGCACTACAGTACCTCTTCTTCATAAGACCACTACCTTCAAGAGCAAGAGATGTAGCTGGCTTTTCTAACATGTAGAAACAGACACAGGGGTGCCTGAGTGGCTCGGTTGAGCATCCCAACTCTTGATTTCGGGTCAGGTCATGATCCCAGGGTTGTGGGATCAAGTCCCATGTTGGGCTTCATACTTAGCATGGAGCCTTCTTAAGATTCTCTCTCTCTCTGCCCCTCTACCCTGCTGGTGTGCTCTCTCTAAAAGATATACATATATATATACACATACGTGTATATGTATATAATATGCACACACACATACATATATGTATATGTATATGTATATGTATATGTATATGTATATGTATATGTATATATAGAGAGAGAGACAGAGCTAGACAAAATGAAGACATGGTGAAAAATGTCCTGAATGAAAGGACAGGACAAAATCACAGCAAGAGACATAAGTGACACAGAGATAAGTAATATGCCTGATAGATGATTTAAAGTAATGATCATAGAGATACTTACTTGAAGTAAGTACTTCTTGTACTTGAGAAAAGAGTGGAAGACCTCAGTGAGACCCTTAGTAAAGAGATAGAAAATATAAAAAAGAACCAATCGGAAATAAAGCACTCAGTAGTTGAAATTAAAAATACATTAGATGGGGGCACCTGGGTAGGTCAGTTGGTTGGGTGTCCAACTTCAGCTCAGGTCATGATCTCATGGCTCGTGTGTTCAAGCCCCACGTGGGGCTCTGTGCTGACAGCTTGGAGCCTGGAGTCTGCTTCAGATTCTGTGTCTCCCTTTCTCTCTGCTCCTCCCCCTGCTCACACTCTGTCTCTCTCTCCTTCAAAAATAAACATTAAAAAAAATTAATTTAAAAAATACTTAAAAATAAATTATAAAAATAAAAATATACTAGATGGAATAAATTGTAGACAAGGGAGAGTAGAAAAATGCATCAGCAACCTGGAGGACAGAGTAATGGAAAGCAATCAATCTGAACAGGTGAGAGGAAAAAAATACAAAATGAAGATAGACTTAGGGAACTCGGCAACACCATCAAGTGTAGTAAGATTCACATTATAGGGAATCTCAGAAAAAGAGAAAGAAAAGGGGGCAGAGAATTTGAAGAAATAATAGCTGAAAACTTCCTGAATCAGGGAAAGGAGACAAATCCATATCCAGGAGGCACAGAGAGCCCCCAACAAAGTCAATCCAAGGAGATCCAAACCAAGACATATAGTAATTAAAATGGCAAAAAGGAATAATAAGAGAGAATGTTAAAAGCAACAAGAGAAAATAATAACATACAAAGGAAACCCTGAATGCTATCAGCTGATTTTTCAGCAGAAATTTTGCAGGCTGGAAGAGAGTGTCATGATATATTTTAAATGCTGAAAGGAAAAAAAAAAAAAAAATTCTATACAGCAAGGCTATCATTTAGAATAGGAGAGATTAAGAGGTTCCCAAACAAAAGTAAAAGGAACTCATGACCATTAAACCAGCCTTACAAGAAATGTTAAAAGAGAATTCTTTGAGTGGAAAGGAAAGACAGTAAGTAGGAGTAAGAAAAGCAGGAAACACAAAAGCACTAAAAATAAGTATAGCTATAAAAATCAGTCGAGGGACTCAAAATAGAAGGATGTAGACTATGACATCAAATCCCAAAAACATGGTGGGAAGAGGAGTAAAGAATGGGTTCAAACTTAAGTGATCAACAACCACCCTATTGAACCACCCTGGAATCCTGGGAATAAATCCCACTTAATGACAAATTAGACAACCTCTAAGAAATGGAAAAACTCCTTTAGAAACCTCCCAAAACTGAACTAGGAAGAAATAGAAAATTTGAAAACAGACCAGTTACTAGCAATGAGATTGGATCAGTAATCAAAAAATTCCCAACAACAAAAATCCAGGACCAGACATCTTCACAGGTGAATTTGAACAAATATTTACAGAAGAGTTAAGACCTATTCTTTCAAAATATTCCAAAACATAGAAGAGGAAGGAAAGCTTCCAAATTCATTCTATGAGGCCATCATTACCCTGATCCTAAAACCAGATAAAGACACTGCAAAAAAAAAAAAAAAAAAAGAAGTACAGGTCAATATCAATGATGAATATATGTGTAAAAATACTCAAGAAAATATTAGGAGACTTGATCACTACGATTAAGTGGGATTTATTCCCAGGATTCCAGGTTTAATATTTGCAACTCAATCAATGTGATATACCTCTTCAACAAGAGAAAGGATAAAAAACATTATCATTTCAATACATGCAGATAAAATAAAACATTTGACAAAGTACAACATCCATTCATGATTAAAAAAAAAAACACAACAAAGTAGGTTTAGAGGGAACATACCTCAACATAACGAAAGCCGTATTTGAGAAACCCATAGCTAACATCATACTCAATGGTGGAAAGCTGAGAGCTTCCCTCCTATTGTCAAGAACAAGACAAGATGTCCAATCTCACCACTTTTGTTCAACATAGTAGTAGATGTCCTAGCCACATCAATTAGACAACAAAAAGAAATAAAAGACACCTAGGTTGATAAGGAAGAAGTAAAACTTCCAATATTTGCACATAACATGATACTATATATAGAAGACCCTAAATAACTTCACACAAAAAAACTACCAGAATTGGTAAGTGAATTCAGTAAGGTCACAAATACAAAATCAGTATATAAAAATATGTTGCATTTCTGTACACTAATAATGAAGTAACAGAGGAAATAAGAAAACAGTCTCATTTGCAATTATACCAAAAAGAATAAAATAGCTAGGAATAAACTTAACCAGGGAGGTGAAAGATCTGTATTCTGAAAGCTATAAAACATTGATGAAAGAAATTGAAGATGACAGAAACAAATGAAAAGATATTCCATGCTCATGCTTTAGGAGAACAAATACTGTTTAAAGGGACATGCTACCCAAAGCAATCTACATATTTAATGCAATCCCTATCAAATACCAACAGCATTTTTCACAGAACTAGAACAAACAATTCTAAAATTCGTATGGAATCATAAAGACCCCAGTCAAGGCAGTCTTGAAAAAGAAAAAAAAAAAAAAAAAAAAAAAAAAAAAAAAAAAAAAAAAACTATAGGTGTCACAATTCTAGATTTCAGGATATACTACAAAGCTGTAGTAATCAAAACACTATGGTGTTGGCACAAAAAACAGACACACAGATCAATGGAATAGAATAGAGAGTCCAGAAATAAACGCATGGTTATATGGTCAATTAATCTTCAACAAAGGAGGCAAGAATATGCAAAAAGAAAATCTGTTCAACAAATGGTGTTGGGAAAATTGGACAGCTACATGCAAAAGAATGAAACTGAAGTGTTTTCTTACACAATACACAAAAATAAACTCAAAAGGGATGAAGGAACTAAATGTGAAACCTGAACCCATAAAACTCCTAAAAGAGAGCACAGACAGTATTTTTTCTCACATTGGTTGTAGTAGCATTTTTCTAGATAATGTCTCTTGAGGCAAGGAAAACAGAAGCAAAAATAAACTTATGGGACTACATCAAAATATAAAGCTTCTGCCCAGCAAAGAAAATAATCAATAAAATTAAAGACATCCTCCTGAATGGGAGAAGGTATTTGCAAGTGACATATTCAATAAAGGCTTTGTATCTAAAATATATAAAGAAGTTACACAATTAAGCGCTCAGAAAACAACTAATCCAATTAAAATGGGCAGAAGACATGCATAGACATTTCTCCAAAAAGACATACCGATGGTTAATAGACACATGAAAAGATTCTCAACATCATTAATCATCAGGGAAATACAAATCAAAACCACAGTGAGATATCACCTCATACCTGTTAGAATGGCTAAAATCAAAAATACTAGAAACAAGTGTTGGCGAGATGTTGAGAAAAAGGAACCCTCTTGCACTCTTGATGGGAATGCAAACTGGTGCAGCCACTGTGGATAACAGTATAGAGGTTTCTCAAAAAGTTAAAAATAGTATCCGGTAATCCCACTACTGAGTGTTTAACCAAAGAATACAAAAATATTAATTCAAAAGGATTTTGGCACCCCTATTTTTACTGCAGTGTTACTTTTAATAGCCAAACAATGGAAGCAGCCCAAACGTCCATTGATTGATGAATAGATAAAGAGGTGTGGTATATACAATGGAATATTACTCAGCCATAAAAAGAATGAAATTTTGCCATTTGCAACAACATGGTTGGATGTAGAGTATATGATGCTAAGTGAAATAAATCAGAGAAAGACACATACTTTATGATTTCCCTCATGTGTGGAATTTAAGAATAAAACAAATGAACAAAGAAAAAATAGAAATACCAAAAAACAGACTCTTAACCACAGAGAAGGAATAAATGGTTACCAGAAAGGAAGTGGGTAGGAGGATGGTTGAAATAGATGAAGAGGATAATCTTGATGAGCACTGAGTAACATAGAATTGTCGAACCACTATATTGTACACCTGAAGTTAATATAACATTACATGTTAACTATACTGGAATTAATTTTTTAAATAATAACAAATTAAAATAGAGACAATAAAAGACAGTTTTTAAATTTTGTGTTGTTGGTGTGTATAATCCGAAGATTTTCCCTTTTTGGAAAGAACAAGTCTGTATAATTTTTAAGTTAGAAATATTTGAGACTTTCTTCAAGGATTTTTGTCAAATTATTTATACAAATATTAAAGCAAAAACTAAAATAGAATGGATGTCTTGGAAAGAAGGAAATATTTATGGTGAGTTACAATTTATTAACTTAGTGTTAAAAGTGAAAAGGTAAGTGTAAGCAAGTTTCTTGCATCATTTAGATGGTATTTGTTCCACCATTTCAGTCTGTGTCCTTCTGTGTCCTTGCTTTTGTCCCCATAAGGCTCCTCATAAGGACCCTGTGAATCAGTCTTAACTCTTGCAGATAAACTGCAAGTATCCTTGATCTTTCCGAAGAGTCTAGGAAATTATATACTTTGTTCTCCATTTTCCAAACTTACTCTTATACATAAAGGAAGTTTAGATGCAATAGTGCAGTATGCAGGGTCCATCTTCACTCCCCATTTTGCTTTAATTTTCCAACTTGTTTATTCTTGAAAATATAGCATTTCCTGTCAGAATTGATAGGTTAGATGTGCTGGGGCTGCCAGAACTTTGAAATAAATTACAAAGATAAAGGTTCGGGTTATGTAGTATTGTGTTAATGAGGCCATAATTATGAGGTATTTCCCTGTAGTGACCAGTGATTTTCATCTGTTTTCAAACTTATAGAATTTGTCATCAATCCTGACCAGCCATTTTGGTTTTGTCTTAGTTGTTGCAAGTACTGGTCAAGAGAATGTGAATGGATACCTGTGAATGAATCACTCCCCTTGAGGAAACAGTCCATTACATTTGAATTTCTTCAGTGAGTCATTAACATAATTTACAATTTTAAATCTTTTCTGACCTCTTCTGTCTAATGTTTATGCAAATAAATTCTCAGAGAAATTCTAAGAAAATGCCGTAATGACTAAGGGCTAATATTTCCGTGTGCTGATGACATCATTTTATCCGTTACTGTTTACCAATAAAAGCGTTCATTAGTATTAACCATCCTTTCAGTTTATGTATACATAAATTATTTTTATTATTGTATGTGCTGCCATCTTAAACATGGTCTTACATACATAGCCTTCAGGAAAGACTGAGTCTTGGTGAGTCAGGATGGTTACTGCTGTCAAATTCAAGATACTTTGTTTTGTAACCTTGTCCAAACAGACTATTTTAATTGAGTCAAATTCCATAGGCCTTTTTGTGTCTCCTTAGAGTATAAGGACCTTTTTCCTTGTAAGTTCTTAAAACATGAATATATTCAAGGATGATTGTTTAAAAAACTTCATAGCTGGCAAACTTTACTTTTAATTTGAACTAGTCTTGTCACTCAGGGATGTCATTCATTCTGTACAGATCTGTATAGATCATATCTGTATCTTTCATTCTGGACTCAGGTCCCAATCTGCTTTCCCAATTGCCTGTTTGTTTTTTGTTTGTTGTTTTGTTGCCTTACTCATTTCCACACATCCACACATCTCTACTTCCAATCTCTAAATTCAAAATTACCTGTTTTAGGGTCTAGGATAATATTTAGATAATCAGATAAACATTTCCCAAGGATATGCTGATTGGACAGAACTAGATTTGCCCTGAAATGCATTTTTTTTTTTTAACTGTGCACCTTTGGACATAATACTGCCTACTTTTGTTGTCTAATGCAGTAGTAACTAATGAAGGAAAATATCAGAAAGATTTTTGAGGTATTGATAAACTATTCTTTCTATACATAAGACCATCTCTTTACATTTGTAATCTTTAATGGATAGAATACAAAGCTATAATTTTGGCCATGTCCTCTTTGTTTTATTGCACATTTGTTAGACAACATATTCAGTTGTTGGTAGTGTTTTGAAATTCACCTCTATTCTTTATCCAGATGTGTCCTGCATGCAGTGTAGATTACAATCTGCTTTGCTTTCCTCAGTTTTAAATTGTCATTCCTATTGTTTAATCATGCACTTTCTGAAAATTGACCTCTTTATTTTTTCATTTTATTTTATTTTATTTTATTTTCTGGGAAATCTCTTGTCAGATGAACTTTTGTTTGTTTTTCAAAAGACAGTTGCCTCGGAAAAATTCATTTTACTTGAGCTTGAAAATGGAAAACTGACATTTTTAATTATAAAAGATGTTTAAAATATCTGAAATATAACAATAGTTAATTCTTTTTTCATTCTCTAAAGTTTTATTTAATAACTTGTATACTCTTTTTCAATTTAAAAGAAAAAAAGATGTTATCAGATCCCTATTTCACTTTAGAGAAGAACTTAGTTTGGTCTGTCATAGAGACCTGTAATCAGTGTAGCATTTTTATTTATTCCACAAATAACTTATGAGGTCTTGATGATTTTGAGTCTCTTCTAGAAAATATTAATTAGTGTTAACATCTCATATCAACTGTATTGGAATATTTGATCATGAAGAAGCACAAGGCCTTGCCTCAAAACAACTGGTATACTCTCCCATAAGTATAATACGTTCTTATTGAACTTATGCACATCCTATTGTTAATTCTTTACTTTATGAAGGTGAATTTTGAGTGGAAACTATTATTATGATGTTCATTTTTTAACAGTGACATTATAATGAAAGAAGATAGTAAACTTGGGCCACAAGAATTACAAATGGATCTGATGCTCTGTAAGAAAATGAATTAATTGAAATCTAACTTTGTGTTATAATTTTTTAAACAATAATTTCCTTGCAAAGAAAATATGACAATCAGAAATTACTATTTTCCATGATTTTATTTGCTAATTCTAATACAAGACCACTCTTTTGTCTTAGGAGATGTATTACTTTCTCATGAGGTCTTAGCATTACCACTTTTACCTGTGGCATATGAATATGGTCTTCTCTTGAGGTGCTTGCTTGAGTCCAGATGTTTTCACATAAACTGTGTTTGGAAAGACTGTACTTATATGTGTAGGAAACAGTGTCATCATTGGGTCAGCTTTGAACATTTTTATGAAATAGCACACAGATTTTTCTAGACAGTGAGAGAAAAATGAGAAGTCTTGGCTAGATGAAGCCATCCCTTGGGACTGGATATCTCTAGTACGAAGTGAACTCCTGGATAGAAAAATGACATCAAATATTTTCCAAATTTTGGCCGAGTATTAATCTATCATTCTTACTTGAGAAATGAGCGTGGAAACCAATTTATAGAGATAATTGAGACCATTTGCCATTAACTTACGTATGTATCCCTTCTTTAACTAAACATTGCATATGTTCTTTTATTTCCATGCTTCTCCTTTACTCTCAGAGACGTTCTCTTTAAAGTGAATTGCTCCACTTACTTCCTCTGTCTCACCTCAATTTGAAAATTTTTATGTATTATTTCACTTGAACTCAACAATCATGATATAGTGTAAGGATTGGACAAAAATCTAAGTCATGTAGAGCCTCCAGTTTGGCTTTCAACTCAAAATGTATCTCAATGTCATTCTTGTTTTTCATTCCCATTGCTTCCATTCTGGTTCATTTCTTTCTCTGGGTTACTAGAGTTGTCTCTTAACCAGTTTCTCTGCCTCTTAACTTGTTTCTCTGCCTCCTGTCTCTTCTTTCCTCCATTTCATCTTTGTTCTATTTCACAGTCCTCTTCCTAAAGGAATGTCTTTAACCAGGTTATTATGCTTCTTTACCAGGTTACCATACTGCTAAAGAACCTACTACAGTGGCTCCCTTTTGTTTGCCTCAAGTCCAGCTCTTCATTCTGACTTTTTTAGTTTGGAAAAGTTGGGCCTGTTTTTCACCATTATTTTCTATTTTCATGAAACATAATTTTATCCATTTATTCTAGCAATTAAGTCTTCTATTTTTTTTTTAATGTTTATTTTTGAGAGAGAGGGGGGTGCAGTAGAGGCGGGGGGCGGAGGGACAGAGAGAGGGAGACACAGAATCCAAAGCAGGCTCTAGGCTCTGAGCTGTCAGCACAGAGCCCCATGTGTGGCTCGAACCCATGAATCGTGAGATCATGACCTGAGTCAAAGTCTGATGCTTAACCGACTGAAGCCACCTGGGTGCCCCATGGCAATTAAGTCTTCTAGTGTCATGTGTTCTGCACATGCCATGTTCATTATTTCCTCCAGGCTTTTGCTTCTTTTGTCTCTTTTCCATTTAACACCATCCTCATTACTTTTTCTCAGCTGTTTCAGTCTTAACAACCTTTGACTTAAAAAAAAAAAAAGAACTAATTTGGCTTTACCAGTATCTTTTTCCCTACCTTCTCTTCAGTACCACTTAGTTTAGTTCTTGATTTTTCTCTAATAGTTCATTCTTTTCCAGATTTTTCCTATCCATCTAATAGCTTCTAAGTATTTTGATGTCAGAGAGATGAAACCCTTTAAGTGTCAGGTAATAGATATTCTTCAAATATTTGACCATTGAGTGAGAATAAGACATAAACTTTTAAATCTCCTTAGTTTTCACTAACAGATTGAAAACAGTTTCTGAGTAGAAACAGAATCATCTTTTAAAAAACAATAACATCACAATTTTGTGAAATCCAACTTTTATAGTCTTAAATCTTTAATATCAGCAGGGGGCAGTCAAACCAAAGTTCATTCTGCTATCTTATGGAAGATTAAAATTTATCTCTGTAAGAGTTTATTCTACTTGGGATACCATCTGTAGTTTATAACCTATTTGTAAATAAATTTTAAAATTCTTAAGTATGTAATTTTGTAGAATTTTTTTTAATCCAGGGAAGGTAAATTAAGCTGTGTTTTTAGTGAAAAAAATTGAAAAATGTGTTTTAAAAGACCATGAATTGCTTTATTTGATGTTTTTGTTGGATGCCCAGTTTACATAGAAATTTGTTTTTCCTGCCTCAGAAACAGTATTTCAATTAAATAACATATTATTAAGGTATTTTTCATTCAATGAAATACTAACTTCTATGGAATAGTACTTTCATTTTCCCCTGTGAACTTGAGAAAAATAAGCTTTTATTAGAGGCTGTAGTTTTAACACTGACTGAAACATCGTTTGGCAAATTCTTAAAGTTTGATTGAATTTTTCTTCCTGAGCCTTTCTTCTGGCCAGCTGCAAACAACTAGTGGTATGTGTTTATACATGTGCTAATTTTCACCTCCTCCTCTTGAAGGTTAACCCAGTACTTATTAAGGGAGAAACACAGCTTATACTAAACAGTGTTTAACATATACTGATGGTATTACTGTATTTCCTGTTTTGTGTTCACAATAAGAGGATTCTGAAAAACTGCCTTTGTATAAATACTTCACTGACATTCCAGACAAGTATAATCTTGTCTGCTGGTAGGCAGGAAAGAGTGATGTCCTGGAATGCTGTTACAGAAGGAAATCTCTTTGTGTTCCCAAATGATACCCCTAAACCTTTTAAGAATATAATTTTAAAATGACAACTCTATATTTGCTTTTCCGTCCGTTTATTAACTTTGCATGCATTTAGTTCAGAAATGCAATTAGTCCAAAAAAAAAAAAAAAAAAAACCCATTATGTTCGAGAAAGAAACATCTTCTTGGTAGTTTGCTGGAAATTTGTTGGTAGAAATGTTGGAGGGTAAACATAAAGACCGATTTAGTAAATCATTATTAGTTATTGTTCTTTTAGCTTAAAACTATTCTTTGATACTTGAATCAGGCTTTTTTGAATTCTCTTCTGGCTTAAAAGGTGCAGTTTCCTACTCCCTTGCAAAATTTCCAGTGAAGAAATAATTTGGAGAGTGTTTTTAGAACACAGATTATGTTTTTTAAAAGTTAAATTTGAAGGTTTTATGTTATTTTATTATTTAATGTGAATCATTCATTAAGATAAATAAAAATCAGTTGTGTAACTTATCCTTTAATATTCTAATGAATAGATTTTCTTATACCTAGTTATGATAGCTAAGAATTAAAATTGCACTGAAGTTTCTTTTCAATGACTGAAAAAAAATAGTTATGATTTAAACCCCTAAATAATTGCCAAAGCAGACATCATAAACTAGACTTGTGTCTAACTTCTAGATTGGTAGTTCCTTTTCTTCCGTCTCATTACTTCCATCATTGACATGGGAAGTCACCTGATTACTTGCAACAATTCTGTTCTTCAGCTCTCACTCCCTCTAAAACCCAGCAAAATGGAGAATCGCGTGTAAGAATTTCCAAATACAAGGTTTAGAACGCTTGTAAATCACTTTCAAAATGTAGAAAAATATCATATGCTTTTTATGATCAGTAGTTCTTACGTTATTAATGTATAAGTCATATGTTGTACCTTTCATTTAAATACTTGCTTAAAAATATATTGACATTATTCTTTGTATATGCCCCTTCTCATAAATTTGCTGTATTCTGAAATACTAAAGCTATTCATCTTCATTTAAAGTAGATTAAGACAACAGAACCATTAAATGATATGGTGGTTCTTTTAATGGTGGCAGAAACTCAGATTCATTCTATCTTGCTGTGGTACCATCCCTTAGCCACATGTTTAAAAACTCATTATTCCCTCACTTGAGTTCTCATTCGGGTGAACAGAAATCAGGAGATGAGGTAACAGAGAACTTACTCCCTTGCTTTAAGGACATAAATTGCATGTATCATTTACATCCCATTGGGTAATCTTAGCTACATGACCATATTCAGGTACAAGAGAGGCTGCAAGATAAATGTGTTCTATATTTTGATAAATGTGTTCTATATTCAGGTACAAGAGAGGCTGCAAGATAAATGCGCTCTGTGGCTGAGCACACAGGTCTAATTGAGGGTTTTTTTACTAAAAGAAATAGAAAAACCTAGCCGTCATTATCTGTTAGTTTTGTTCAC
Source organism: Puma concolor (assembly GCF_028749965.1). Lineage (NCBI taxonomy): Eukaryota > Metazoa > Chordata > Mammalia > Carnivora > Felidae > Puma > Puma concolor. Next base: position 102,296,162 of record NC_141670.1, on the reverse strand, counting down.
TCCCATTGTCTGCTCCTTTTTCTAAATACTCTCTGACTTTGTTTTACATAACACAACAGTCTCCTGGTTTTTCTTCTGTTCCTGCCCCTCTTGACTCTTTTACATATTCTCATCTGCTTAATCAGAGGAGATGATGAAATGTTGCAGTTCATCAAGGCCGAGTGTGAGGACCCCTCTTGTTTCTTCCTTGTCTGTGTGCAATCCCATCTGCATCTGTGACTTCAGGTATCATGTGATTGCACTTGATTTAGCTGACTTTTTCCCTGACCTCTCCAGTGAACTGCCTACTTGGATATCTTGAAGGCATTTCAGTTCAACATATCCTAAATCTTAGTCTTGCTCTAAGTGTTTTAATCAATAAATCTTAACTTTATGAGGTAAATACAATTACCATATATGATCCTGTAGATTAGAAACTGAGATATAAAAAACTTGACCAAGGTCACAGAGCTTCTAACTGGTGTGTAGTCTGTGAGGTTTTGACAAATGTGCAGAATTGTGTAAGTACCACCAGAATCACAATACAACACTATTCACTCCAAAAAAATTCCTTCATGCTGCCCATTTTTAGTTAACCCTCTTTCTACCACTAACCCCTGGCAACTACTGATACAGCCGTATAACTGCCATTTCTCAAATGTTATATAAGTGGAACCATGCAGGATGTAACCTTTCGAGTATAGTTTCTTTTACTTAACATGGTTTTGAGAATTGTCTGTGTTGTGTGTATCAATAGTTTGTTCCTTTTCTATTGCTAGCTCATATTCCACTGTATGGATATACTACAGTTTGCTTAACCATACACCCACTGAAGGACATTTTAGATTGTTTCCAGTTTTTTTTCTGTGAATAATGCTACAGTAAACATAAGCAGACAGGTTTTTGTGTGAACATAAGTTTTCATATCTCTAGGATAATTACTAAGAGTGGAACTGTTGAATCATAGGGTGTCTAACTGTATGTTTAACTTCATTGATTTCCAGATTGTCAGGACTTTGTCACATCACCAGCAATATATGAATTCCAGGTTCTTCATTCTTGCCAGCACTTTGTATTGGCAATATTTTTTGTAATTTTTTTTTTTTAAGTAGTCTCCGTGCCCAGTGTGGGGTTTGAACTCATAACTCGGAGATCAAAAGTTGCATGCTGTACTGACTGAGCCAGCCAGGCGCCTCCTGTATGGGCAATTAAAAAAAAAAATCTTAACCATTATCATAGGTATGTAGTGTTATGTTATTTTAATTTGCATTTCTCTAATGACTAATCCATGATATTGGGCATCTTTTCATTTGCTCATTTTTCATTAGAATATTTTCTTTAAAGAAGTGTTGTAAATTCTTTTCAGCAGTTTTTACTTTTTTAATTAGATTGTCTTCTTGCTTTTATTCTTTATATTCTGATTGTAAATCCTTTGTCAGTTTTATTACAAGTAAGTGTGTAGCTTGTCTTTCTTTCAACAGTGTATTTCCCAGAGCAAAAGTTTTTAATCTTGAAGAAGCCCAATTTCCTTTTTTTGATTTTTGGATTTTTTTTTTTAATCAATTCTTTGCTTAACCCAAGGTAATGAATAATTTTTTAAAAATTATATTGTTGTAAAAAGCATATATTAGAGAATTTACTGTCTTTATCATTTCTTCTTTTTTAAAACATTTGTTTTGAGAGAGAGAGTGTGTGCATGTAAGAGTTGGGGAGGGGCAGAGAGAGGAGGGCAGAGAAAGAATTCCAAGCAGGCTCCACACTGTTAGCGCAGAGCCTGACATGGGGCTTGATCTCATGAACCATAAGATCATGACCTGAGCCAAACATCGAGTTGGACGCTTAACCGACTGAGCCACCCAGGTGCCCCAAGAATTTACTCTTAGTCATCTCTAAATGTACAGTTCAGTAATGTTAAATATATTCACATTGTTATACAATTACCAGAACTTCTTCATCTTGCAAAAGTGAAACTGTATACCAATTAAACAACAACTCTCTGTTGCCTCCTCCACTCAGCTTGTGGCAACCACCATTCCATTTTATATTTCTTTGAATTTTCCTCCTCTAGATACCTCATATGAGTGGAAGTATGTGTCTTTTTGTGACTTGTTTATTCCACTTAGCATCATGTTCTCAAGTGTCATCTGTGTTGTAGCATATATCAGAATTTCTTTCCTTTTTCAGACTGAGTAGTATTCTGTTGTATGTATACAATACATCTTGCCCATCTGTTCGTCTTTCAGTGGATACCTTGGGTTCTTCCACCTCTTGGTTGTTGTGAGTAGTGCTGCTCTGTATGTCAGTGTGCCAGTATCCCTTTGAGATCTGGTTTTCAGATATTTTAGATATATACTCAGAAATACAAAATTTCCACTTTTCCCCCATCCTTGCTAACACTTGTTACTTTATGTTTGCTTGGGTTTTGGTTTTATTTTTTTAATAGTACCCATCTTATTGGTGTGCGGTGATCTCTCCTTGTGATTTTGATTTGTGTTTCCCTAACAATTAATGATGTTGAGCAATTTTGGCCTTTTGTATATCCTCTCTGGAGAAAAATCTGTTCGAGTCCACCAATTTTTAAATTTTTGTTGTTGGCTTGTAGAAGTTCTTCATATATTCTGGATATTAGCCCCTTATTAGATATGATTTGCAAATATTTTCTCCCATTCTGTAGGTTGCCTTTTTTACTTTGTTTCATTTTGATGTCCAATCTGTCTAGTTTTACTTTATTGACTTCTTTTGGAGTCATTCTGGGAAGCACTTGCCAAATCCAATGTCACTGAAGCCTTTCCCTTTTGTTTTCTTTTAAGAGTTATATAGTTTGGGGCCTCATGTTTATTTAGATCTTTGATCCATTTTGAGTCAATTTTTGTATAAGGTGTAAGTTAAGGTTCCAACTTCTTTCTTTTGCCTGTGATATCTAGTTTTCCCAGCACCATTTGTTGAAGAGATTCCTATATTTTTGGTAAAAGTTTTACATTTCACATTTAGATCTGTAATCCAGTTTTAAGTTTTGTATCTAGTATGAATTAAAAGTACAGGTCCAAGTTTGCACATGGATGCAAAGTTGTTCTGTCACATATCATATATATTATACTAAATTTTATAACCTTATTATTTAAATGCATTTTTTCCTGTTTTCAAATTGAGATCCATTTCTTTTCAGCCGTAGCAAAACAATGTTTCTAAATAAAACAAACAATTTAAGACACTGTGCCCCATTAAGATAGGGCTAAAGTTGGAGAACTCACATTCTCCCTTCTTTTCAGTTCATAGAAATCATGAAACAAGATAATTTTCCCCATTCCTTGCCATATAGACATGTCGGATTTGTACGTCAAAATAATAGCCCCACTCTGTCAGCTCTGTATTGGGTACTCTCCAGGATACTGTGGTAAATCACAGGTGGATTGTTCAGGTGCTCAAAGAGCCCCCAGGAATAAGCAAATAATCAACTGACAGGTTATTGCTGGATCAAGGAATTTACCCTTTTCTTGGCATATCATAGCTCATGAAGGCTAACATTTTGATAACTGTTTCAGGAAAAGAAAAACTGTAGTATATTTTCTTTCTTCCCTTCAGTCCCTGTTACACAAAGCAAACGAACTTGTTTACAGAACATCCAGCATTTAGTTGAGTAAATGATCGGTAGGAAATTAAGCTGTTAACACAGGAGGGTGACTAAGTGAGGAAATCCGTCTTTTGTCAACTACTTCTATATTATTATTATTATTATTATTATTATTATTATTATAAAAATAGAATCTGCTTTCAGTTTCAGTGGTTGGAAGTGTTAGATGCACATGTTTTAATGGATTTTGTACTTAAAATTCTGGTTTCTCTCTTTTACTTAAATCCACCATCATAATAGAGAATAACATAAATAGTCTTCTAAATGATTGATATAGGATGATGGTTTAGGCTTAGTTATTGAGTCAAAGCTCCACACCTGTTCTGTGTCATAACAACTTCCTCAGAGGATAAATTTTAAAAATATACCATTCTTTCTTGCAATGCCAGAGGCATTATAAATCTCTAAATTGAAAACTGCTGAATTAAATTTGGTTCTTATTTAAATCTACTTAAAATTAACTCTTTGGGTACTTCCTGGTTTTTAAAGTGGTCACATTGCTTGCTCTCTGTATGTATTTCCTTTTTGTAAACCTTGATAAGATATTAATCTTGATATTCATGGTAGTATGCAGAATAATCTTAAAATTATGTACATTCTTTGGCTAAAAGGAAGTTTACTGAAAACAAATTTAAAATTTAATAATTAAGTTCACCAAAGTAAATACATATAGAATGAAAAAGATTTTATTTGTTTGGTGGTACGTGGAAATTTGAGCTCACATTTAACATAAATTAACATTATCATGAACCTACTAAAACAAATGCTCATGTTATTTTAGACTGCATTAACTATAGCATCCAGATTGCATAAACTAATAGTTTTGTGGTACTCTGTCCTGGTCAGATCACATCGAGAATATAATATACAATTTTGGGATCTCATAGTTTATAAATAATTTTAGATACAGTAGGTGTGGACCAGAGTATGTTTTTACCCTGGAGAAAAGAAAAATAGGTGCAGCCGCAGCTATTTCCTTCATATATTTAAAATTACATCCTGTAGAAGAGATAGTTAAAAAGATTCTGGCAAAACTAATGCAATAATTTTTCAATGAAGCGTGGTTATTCTTTTAGCTGACTTGTTTGTTCTAGGAGCCATTGATCTTCCTGCTACTCCAAGTGTTTTAAAAACGAGTTATGATGGGGCATCTGGGTGGGTCAGTTGGCTAAGTGTCCAGCTTTTGAATTAAGCTTAAGTCACAATCTCAGAGTCATGACTTCCAGCCCCGCTTTGGGCTTTGTGCTGGGCATGGAGACTGCTTAAGATTCTGTGTCTCTCTCTCTCTACCACTCATTCTCTCTCTCTCAAAAAAAAAAAAAAAATGCTAAATGTCTATTGGTTAGGAAGTTGGAAAATATAATTTATGATCTCTTTAATTTTGATTTGGCAAGCATAAATGATTTCATGATTCAATCACATAGCATATATGTGAGTATTTGCAAATTTGGAATTTGAATTTTGAGAATAAAATTACCTTTGGCTGGCCCTATGAACTTTCCAAGTATTTTTGCTCTTCTGTATTTTTTCCTCTTTTTAAAACTAATTCAATGTATTCATCAAAAAGAAAAGGAAAACTTAAGATTTTAGCCCAGATCCTATAAATCCAGTCTGAAGTTAGCGGTAGGAATAAGAATGAATAATACAGGTTCTCTGCTTCACATTTGAACCCCACTTAACTCTGTCATGTGTGAAGGTTGGAAATTAGGAATTTAATAGCAGTCTAAGAACTTCATAATTTATTTGTAGCAAACGTGGCCCTCCTAAAAAGGGGGCAATGTATTTGAAGATCATTCCTTGGCAGTATTGTCCTTTGAACTTTAAGTGGTATTTTTGAATAGATAGGCTTTATTTAAGAGAGTAGACAGTGAATACAGGTGTTATATTTACAGCACTCAGCAAAAGAGATTGGCTGTTTAGCATTAAATCTATAATACTTTAAAATTTTTCATTGCTCTTAGATACTAACTAACACTGAGTAGCATACAGAAAATATTTAGAGTTACTCATTTATGGAACATAGGAGTGAAAGAATGAATGTATATATGCATGCATTTATGTATGTATGCATGTATCTTTGGTAGTGCATTAAGAGCAGTAGTAATTTTTATATGGCTGGTCTAGAATGGTTCTTGGCAATCTTAAATCTTGGTGAACATATGTCATGTAAATAAATATGTTTAATTTAGATGGCATCAGATAAATGTTAGCATTTGAATAAAGCAAATACCTTGTAAGTTTTTACTTATATATGTGAGTAATTTTATTCATCTCTCGATTATGATTTTTCTAAGGAATATATATATATATATGTGTGTTTTAATTTGAGTCTAAAACCATTTTTTATACAGATAAATTAACTTTAGCAATCTGCCATAAACATCACTCCATTGTTGTGGTCATTAATGCAGGAGAATGGTAGGTTTTTTTTTTTTTTATATTTTTGGGAGAGCGTAAGTGAGGGAGGGGCAGAGAGAGGGGGACGGAGGATCTGAAACAGGCTCTGTGCTGATAAGCTAACAGCAGTGAGCCCGATGTGGGGCTTGAACTCATGAACTGCAAAATCATGACCTGAGCCAAAGTCGGATGCTCAACTCAATGAGTCACCCAGGTGCCCCAAGAATGGTAGTTCTTAATAGATGACCTCTCAGGTATCAACCTGCCAAAAGCTAAAGAACCCAGAGCAGTTATGAAAAGTACTTCTTACATAATACAGGATGGCATAGCTGCTCTTTTTTTGTTTTTCCCCATAAAATAACCTACAGCATAAAGGGATCTTAAATCATTTGAAGCTGGATTTGAATTCTTTTTTGGCCTTTTCTAAGTAATATGAAGCTCTGTTTGCTCATCTATAAGATAGGTATACTACCTTCTTTGTAGAAATGTTAGAGGATTATATGAGATAACTTATGTGAAGCATTTAGCTTAGAGCCTGTTACAAAGTGAGTCCTGGAGACACAGTAGCTATTATTACTATTTTCTCCAGGAAAAATAAGTAAATAAAAGGTTAAAATATCATGGATAAATACTTGGCTTTAGTACTTGAAAGTTGTTATTTATACCTTCAATTGTTTTATTTTTCCCTTTGAATTCTAATGTTGAAAAATGTCCTCCTGTTATATAGAATATATCAGCAGTCACCACTATACATATGTCACATATCTCATTAGTCATCACTATAAGTGAATCGTACATTAACTCTATTCCTTTGGGAGACCCGAGGACATTCCTTTTTCTCTCATGTTGTGATGGCTAATGCATGTCCTACCTATGCCCCTTCCTTCAACCCTTCTGCGCATAAGTTTCTGAGTTCTCAAGGAATCTGCAGTGGTTGTGTGTGTGTGTGTGTGTGTGTGTGTGTGTGTGTCCGTGATAATATATATTATTATTAATATATTATTAATTAATTATAATAATTATATTATTAATTAAAATAATATAATTAATTAATAATAATATATAATATATTATCACAGATGTACACACACACACCACACACATATACATATATATGTATATATATATGTTTCCTATCCATTATCAGGAACACAGCTTCTTAGGGACTTTTCCAGTTTTTTTGGCAAGTACCTAAATAGGTTGTTCTGATTACCCAAACTTGGAGACTAACCTTTTTTGTATTTTTTAAATGGCCTGGATGTATATGAATCTATTTAGAGCAGAGTAGGCTGGAAAGTGTTAAGCTAGAAGCAGGAAGACTGAAGATTGAAGCACCCTGTCATTCATTGTATACATACTATATGATTTTCTGTGAGGTTCTTTTTAGACTATTTATGGTTCAATATTGACCCAACAAATTTTCTTTTCCCTTCTTCTCTCCACTATATGATTTGCCTTATACATATGCACGCACATTTGCCAATATAATCTATAATATATACTGAATAAACTACCATCTGTATCTATATGTTCTAATCTTGGTCAACATCTGCATTGTACTACTGGTAGAATTGCATGGAGGTTATGAACTTAAAATAAACATAATGAAGTTTTAAGCTTTTCATCTTTATTCTAGGAACATTCATTCCCCATTTCCAAAATACTTAAAATATTCTTTTCCAACTACTAAATCATAGAACAAAAATTGTATCATCCCTTCAAATCAGAACCTTTTTCAGTTTATGACTATTTGGAATAAGGACAGGAGTTTAAAGAAGGCATGGCTTTTAAAGTATTAGTAGGGGAAAATAAGGAGAAAGTGTTATGTTAATGAATTTACACTGTATATTTATTGTCAGTCTCCCAATCTGTAGAAACATGAAGACTAAAATTCAGTGATTTGCATGTCTCAGAGAGTGAAAAAAACAATAAGATTTTTAAATTTCATAACTGGAAGAGAAAAGAAAAAAGTCTTTGAACCTTGTTTTATCCAGGTATAGGCATAAATTTGTCTTTTTCTGGCTTTTACCTGAAAGTATATTCATAAAGTCAGGCCTCACGAGAAACACTCCTGATGCTTTGTAGGGACTATAGTTTTATCAGCCTCTGTTTCTTAGCTCAGACTTTCTTTTTGCACTAGAAAGCACTCACACTGATGTTTAATAAATGAAATTATGTGAAAATATATGCCTGGGGAAAAAGCAGTCTAGAAGCTTTTGATACTTAGTACTTTTCCTAATTATTCTGACTTTCCATAATCTCTCTGTTGCCTGAACTGTAACATTTACTGGTACAGGGTAGTATTTTACAGTAAATGTTACAGTTCAGGCAACAGAGAGATTATGGAAAGCCAGAATAGTTAAAACATAACCACACATTACTTTATATATGTTTCTAATTTTTAAAAATCATTTCTATGTGCCAGTCTAAGTAGCATGCATATCTCATTTCAATCTGCGCAATAAAGCAGTTAAGGTAGGTGTTTTTCATACTATTTTGTAGATAAGGAAAGAGGCTTATAGAGGTTAAATAACTTACAGGTAGTAACTGATTCTACAAGAAATGTTACTTTTGTACATTTGGACATTCTTCCTAGCAATCAGCGATTTTTGATGGCCTTTAAAGAATTTGGTTAACATGGTTGCTACTGACCTTGAGAGTTGGCAGTGGTTTTAAAGGCACTGAGAAAATCTGTTGATGGCTCTTGAGTGGGAAGTTGAGCAATCAACCTAATTCTGTGTGCTAAAAGTAAAGTCAGTTGTAATATTTTCCATCACTGACCTGAAAATTTTCTGAGTGTGCAATCCTATGGTAAGTGATATTTATCATCTAAAGTTGTTTTACCTTTGGGAGGTACCAGTGAAATCAAAGAAGTACTTGCTTCTTGTTTATAAGGTTTTAATTTTCTTGAGAGACAAAAATATATATTTGCAGCTTGAGAGGTTTTTCAAGAATGGAGGTGTTTGGTAATATCTTTTACATAAGCATTCCATAGTATCATTAACAATGACATTTAGAGTTGAAGTAGAAATCATTTTATAATAGGCACCATTAACCATAACATTATTAGCATCTGTTTTTAACATACTAATAAATATCACTAGAGAGCCATTTTGGGGTAGTAATTTAAAAATTTTTTATTGATTGGTTGGATCTAAACTGCTACAGCTTGATATACAGTGATTAGAGCAAAGACTCAAGACATAGGTTTGAATCCCAGTTCCATCTTGTACCATATGTATGACCTTAGGCAAATCATTGAATCTATATTACTCCATTTCTTCACCTATAAAATGGAAACAACAATAGTACCTACCACAGAGAGTTGTCATAAGGATTAAATAAATAATAAATTTGAAATAACTTAAAACAGTACGTAATATTGTGTATGTTATCCAACTTTTTAATATTTTGCATCAGTTTTATTTGATTAATGTTGAAGGCCATGAAAAGTTCTTTATGGCTATTTTGTTCATTGTGGTGTTGAAATACACTATATCTAGAATATGGTTGATTTACATGTATTAGATCATCTATATATACTCATTATTATATCATTGGTATCTTAATTTGATAGGCTAATACAAATGTATTCTTTTTGAAAATTATTTGTGGTTTAAGAAATCTGAGATCCTTCCCAATATTTGTGTATAATGAATTCCCAACAGGAAAACAGAAGTGTACAAAGTTGAACATCAGATTTATAATATACATGGGAGGGTTCTAGTCCCAGAGAGTTTATTTTTTGTTTTATTTTTTTTTTCAGAGAGTTTTAATTATTATGAAATTCCTAAAATATACTTTGCCATTGATAAATATTTTCAACATTTTGAATTTTTGTTTGCTGGGTTTTTTTAAATTGGTTTGCTTGTTTTTACCTACTAAAAATATTTGAGGTTTTAGTATGCACAATGCCAGGTTAATGGGAATATAAGAGTGAATAAGTACATAAAATCTCTTCTGATGGGGCATACAGTTTAGGTAGTGGTGATTATAGACAAGCAAACAGGGAACTATAGTAAAGGCTACTAAATAAATTCTCAGATGGCAGAGGTACAGAGTACTCCAAGGGGAAGGGAGGTGGGATAAAGAGAATACTAATACTAGATTTGGGGGGTGTCTAGGTGGCTCAGTCAGTTAAGTGTCCGGCTCTTGATTTCAGCCTAGGTCATGATCTCATGGTTTGTAAGTTCGAGCCCTGCATTGTCTGTGCTGATAGTGCAGAGCCTGTTTGGGATTCTCTCTCTTTCTCCCTCTCTCTGCTCCTCCCCTGCTTTCTATCTCTCTCTCAAAATAAATATATGAACTTTAAAACTAGATTTGGAAAAAAGGAGAAGTTCCTTAGAAGGAGACTGCTAAGTGAGCTAGAGGTGATGGGGTAGAAGGAATTGGATATTTCAATAAGAGAATAACATTTGGTGGAAAGGCCTAAAGTGGAGGGAGCACATGATACATTTGTAGTTCAGTATGGCTGGGCCATAGAGTGAAAGATGAAAATGGCAGAAGTGAGGCAGAAGACAATCCATGGCCCAGTCATGAGAGTCTTTGGATGCTATGGCAAGGAAATTTATCTGTCTATCTATCTATCTATCTATCTATCTATCTATCCATCTATCTGTTCATTCATTTTTGAGAAAGAGAGCATGTCCCTGGGACAAGGGGAGAGAGAGAGAGAGAGAGAGAGAGAGAGAGAGAGAATGAGTCTTAAGCAGGCTCAGTGCTCAGAGCCTGAGGTGGGGCTCAATCTTGAGGGATCATGACCTTAGCTGAAATCAAGAGTCAGATGCTCACCCAATTGAGCCACCCAGGCACCCCAGGGAATTTTTATTTTGTTCTGGGAGCAATGATAACCATAAAGGCTTTTAAGCAGGGAGTACTATAATCAGATTTGTGTTTTAGAATACTAAGAGGGTGGACAGTGAGGGACTGTTAATAAGGCTAACATTTCAGTAATCTAAGAGGAGAGTCAGTGGCCTGAACCAGGGAATGGTAAAGATGGGATGAAAGGAAGTGCTTGGCTTCAAGAGATCCTTAAGAGTAGAATGTGCAGAACAGCATAGTTGGTAGAATCTATCTTTCATTTTCCCTAGAAATTTCCAATATAAACTCCAAAAAATAAACCTGCTGTGTGTGGATATTTGTGTATACATAAACCTTTGTTTATAGAAAAAAAAAAAAAAACTAAGAGGATATATATGTTCAAATGTTAAAAAGTGATCATTTGTAGAAATAAATGTATGTATATATATTTCCCTCTGTTTTCTAACTTTTCTGCAGTGGAAATATATTTCTCTTGGGATTATTTTTTAAAGAGTAATAATATAATACAGATACAAGAACTCACTATCATAAAATTGTGATAATGTCTTAAATTAAGTCTCCTGAGCTAAATTTTCTACCGTACCCTGGTACCGTAATATACATACCCAATCTCAGTTCTGCAATGAGTTAAGACAAAGTCATTGATCATTAAACAATGAAGAGTTCATTCAGATGAAGCAAATGATCCTTCCCTTAAGTTCCAGTAGATGACCTATTTTATAGAGGCATATTATTTTCCAGAGAGTACTTATGTGACGCCAGCTCATTATAATTGTCCCCACTAATGATTAAAATCTCTCAGAGTTATGGGAAAGCTATTAGGTCCTGTATCTCTGTAATGAAAACCAAGGGTTAAAGGTTTTGAGATTTATAATTCTACGATTCATGTATACGTGTTATACTGAAAATTAGAGCTAGCTAGAGCATTAAAAATATTCATCTAACAGTCATAAAAATTAAACTATGTGAATATTCAGGTTTTGCAAATATTTATTACTGAATCATCTACTATCTGTTTGTACCTAAACCAAGCCACAAATAGTGGTTCCTATTGATCTTAATAATAAATATGTTTAATCAAAGTACTTTGAAAATTAAAACTCCCATTATTCCTTAGTGTTACTTTAATCTGTTCAAGTCAAGAAAGTACATTTATAAATATGTATCTTCTCAGGAATTAAACTGTGTCCTATTTGCATCCCCAGAAAGAGACTAGTTTACTATTTCTTACCAGTAACATCAGGATAATCGTCTTAATTAATTTGCCAAGACATACTATAAAGTTATTAAGTGGCTGTTATTGCCATTTTATAAATGGAAAGACTTAGGGACAGAATGTGTGAGACAATTTGCGAGTAGGCAAGTAATAAACCAGTGGAAAAGCTCAAGTATTTTTTAAAGACTCTGGAATTCACAATTTTTCTAGTTGCTCTAGGAATCATTGAAATCATTTTGTTATTAATATACTGCCTTACAGACATGACAAATTTTGGAAGGAGCACACATCCTCATAACTTTTCAGCTCTCTCTCTATGTTTAGTTACTTTTTTGATATTCTTTCTAATAGGTACATTTCTTCCTTGCTCATCAAAGTTCAGTTAATTTAAGGGTAAGCTGTATAAATGACCTAATTCAATTTATTTATGTGGTTTAAGTAATATAGTAATGCGAATTTTGCTTTCTCTGGCTTTTGTTCTGTTATTATCTGAGGCCAGATTATAGTTTTAAATACGGTGTCCTGCATTGGGTACCAGATGCGAGGGAAGCCAGTAAATAAGTTAATAATATCCAGAGAGATCCCAGCTTTAGCCGAAAATAGAAAATGCCTTCTGAGATTGTTGTAAACCACACAATAATTATAAAGCTCCATAATTTTTAAGGAGCATTTTCTCTCCTTTCTTTAACCTGTCTTAAGTGGTAGTTGTGATTCAAAGCAGAAGTGTTTTCCTCCATAACGGTGAAAAAAAAAAAAAAAAAAACTACTTTTTTTTTTTTTTTTTTTTTTTTTTTTTTTTAAGTAGGCTTCATTCCCAGCATGGAGCCCAACGCAGAGCTTGAACTCACAGCCCTGAAATCAAGACCTGAGCTGAGATCAAAAGTCAGACACTTAATCAACTGAGCCCCCCAGGTGCCCCAGAGCACTACTTATTTTATGATCAGTGTTTCCACGTAGGGCTGGTTGTTTAAAATTTTCCAGACTCATAGGGATTTGAACCTTATTTCTTGGTTATTCAATGAAATTGGTCATAGTAGTGTATGCTTAGTCCTGAATGTCCTTGTATTCTTTTTTATATGTAATATTAAAAACTCTGTCCGTGTTTCATGTCAGTGGATGGACCTGTGGATAAATGGGACTTGTTTAGAAAATGCATTGAAAGCAGGTATTTTCCCAGCCTCGAATAATTTATTTTTTTTGTCCTTCCATTCTCTTGTAGAACATACTATACAGTGTTTGCTGAATATTTAATGTGTATGGCTTTAAATTGCTATTTATCTTTTTGTTTATCCCTTAATGACAAGCTTCTAAAAGTCAGAGATTCAGTCCCTTACTTGTGATGTTCCTAGGGCATGTGTCTTACATAGAGTTAGCTTTTAACAAATCATTAAGAAATTATTATTATGAAAGTTTCTCTTAACTATTAAACAATTTGAGGAATAATTTTATCTAGCTACACTGACAGAGCTCGCATGTGTATACTAACTCTTTTACTCAGTTGCCTAGTTCTTTAATGAAACTGAAGCTGGGGTTAAGTCATGGAAGAGGATCATACAGCCTGCAATAAAGACAAGAAGAGCCTTAAAGGTGGCTACAGTTTCTTAATTTAATATTGTAAATGACATAGGAGTTTTTCATTTTTTTTTTCAACGTTTATTTATTTTTGGGACAGAGAGAGACAGAGCATGAACGGGGGAGGGGCAGAGAGAGAGGGAGACACAGAATCGGAAACAGGCTCCAGGCTCCGAGCCATCAGCCCAGAACCTGACGCGGGGCTCGAACTCACGGACCGCGAGATCGTGACCTGGCTGAAGTCGGACGCTTAACCGACTGCGCCACCCAGGTGCCCCGACATAGGAGTTTTTCAAATAAAACTCATTAATGTAACAAACTGAACAGTTGGTGATACTGCACATCTAATAATAGCAGCAAATGGTGCACACCTACTTTGTTAATATCCTAAGCACTTTATATTATAATATAAATTTATAGGAGAGTGGTCTGAAGCTTAGAGTGTTTAAAACTTCCACAAAGTAATTGTTAGCAGTAGATAGATTAATATTGTGTGAATTCAAAGCCAGTGGTTTTAAACATCCAATTATAATCCAATTATAATAACCAAAAATGAGAAACACTACCATTTCTTGCAAGTTTACTGAGACCAGCATTATCTTAATCTTCCTAACAATTCTCTCACAAATATTTTCTTTTTATATATGAGGAAATTGATCCCCAGTGAGATACATCCATTTGGTATACCAGTTTAAAAAATAACCTATCTCAGGGGTGCTTGAATGACTCAGTTGGTTGAGCATCCTGACTCTTGATAATGGCTTAGGTCATGATCCCAGGGTTGTGGAATCAAACCCTACGTCCGGCTCCATGCCAGCTGTGGAGCCTGCTCAAGATTCTCTGTCTCTCTCTCTTTCCTCCACTCATGCTCTCTCTTTCTCTTTAAAATAAAAAATAAATAAATAATAAAAATAAAAAATAATGTATCTCATTTAAGACTGACAGTCTAATGAATGATGATAGAACAACTAGCTTTTTGGATTTAATTACCAATCATTTAATTTCAAATATATTTTATGCAATATTTCTTAATCTTTAGCCTTTTTTTTTTGGAGGTTGCATATGAATTACACTTAATGATTTATAGCAGTGCTTTGGAGCAGTTTAAAAAGGTCCCAGCCTGGAAATGTATGAAATGTTTGTATAGGAGTAATGTAATTTTAATATCTGGAAACCTGCTAACATATATGATAAATGTCAGTAGAAAAACATATATTTGCTGTCTTTTTTATTTACATTTTATAAAAGAAGGCATTTCTGTTATGTTAGAAAATAACCAGGATTTCTGGTTTAAAAAAAAAAAAAATCACATGTAAGTTACTATGAGTTGTAGCTTTATATGTTTTATAATACATTAATTGTTCCAGCAGCATTCAGAAACCCTAGTGTTTATGAGTATGACTTGTTATAGATTCCCATGGTCCCTCACAGCCCGAGGCCTTTGAAACAAATGAACAAGGCTTTACATAATAAACATTGAAATAAAATTTAAAATACGACCCATAACATGAGTGTGAACTTGCTTAAACTGTGGTTGCTTCCTGTTAGTGCATGAATTTTCAGAATTTCATTGCTAATTGTATAGGCACTTCAGAGTCTACTAGAAATAATTTCAGAACAAATCAGTGCTATATCAAAAAGAAAAATGAAAAAGTAGAAAATTTACTCAATTTTAGACCAAGGAGATGTTAGACCTTAAAGAGACCTTAGAGTTGATCTTAGACCACCTCCCAAGTAGGGAAGTGGAATCAGCTTTCTCATGTAGGTGAAAGTTGCCAGCCATGAGCCAAGGATTATAAGCTAAGGGTTTTCTAATTGAGCCCTTTTCTCTCCTTTATAATACCTCAGTAATTGCTCACTCTGACTTTAGTATAAGGCAAGAAAGTAGCAGTCGAATGCCAGCTAGAGGCAGAACAATAGTATCAGGACAGTGAGAGAGTTGTACTAGAAATAAGTTCAGGCATCCCTACTCTCCTCACTCTGTGGATTTGACAACTATTATAGAATCAGGAAAGCCCCAATAATAACAACGCTTAGAGTGGAGGTCCTAAGAGATTTGCTAGGTGGATAGAGGCCATGGGAAAGCCGAGGTGGAATTGGAGAGTGGAAACAGGAAGTGATTGAGTCCATAGTAGGATATCAGAGGAACTCTTAATACTCATTTGGAAAGCACAGCCTAAGTCTCCTCCACCCAAGAAGAAATTACTAGGTAAGTCAACTAAAAGTCACAACAGAATAAAGTAAGCAAAAACAATGGTACAGACATAATGTGAATTAAAAATAATTCTAATAGATATCCTCAGAGAAAACAAGGAAAGAGGTTGGATTCATAAAGAAAGAGCAAATAGTTATAACCAATTGGATATATTGGGTTTGAAAAAGTACCACTTTTAAAACTAAAAAAACAAAACAAAAACTATATGAGTTAAATAGCAGAATGGATGCAGCCAGAAAATGAGTTCATAATGTGGAAAATCAAATCCAGAAATTCTTCTAAAAACATCAGGAAAAGATAGTAAGATGAAAAGAATGTAAGAAAAGTCCAGAAATAAGAATGATAGAAATAGATTTGTCATCATTCATCTACTAGAAGTCTCAAGAAGAGACAAGTGAACTGAGGGGAAGAGATGTTAAGTCAGTTAATAACTGGGAATTTTCTGGAATTAAAGGAAGATCTAGCAATTAAGATTTGAAGAGTTCAGAGAGAGCTGAGAGTATAGATAGGAAGAAACCTACATCTAGGCCTATTGTATTCAAATATAGAATATCAAAGCTTGAAGAAAAAATTCTAAAAACTTTTAAGTTTAAGGAAAAACAGATAACCTATAGAGTAGCATGAATCAGACGGGCATTAGATTTCTCAACAATAACAGATTCAAGGGGAAACTGAAATGACATCTTTGAAATCTTGAAGGAAAACAACTTTGAATATAAAATTTTATCCAACTTAACTGTTACTTAAATGTGAAGGACAAGGAAGGATAGTTTCTGATATACAAGATCTCAGAAAACCTACTATACAAAGACCTTTGCTGAAACTCTCGGAACTAGAATGTGTATAGTTTTATAGAGAAGCAATGGCTACAGGGAAAAACAAAAAACAAACAAAAAAACAGAAGGAGGAGAGAAAAATACTAATAACCAGGTATCTCAACAGTCTAGAATTAAAACTCCAGGTAATAATCTTTTGTGAGTTTTGGGGACAAGGGGTAAGGAGGCAGTCGGTGGGGGTGGGGGTGGGGATGCCATAGGAGGTGAAACTGACAAGGTTCTTGTCTTCCTTAGGGAAAGTATATTGATTAACTTTAGACATTTACAGTGAAAAATAAGCATAGTTATAGAATTCAAAATTAATCTCTTTCCTTGGTAATAGACATAGATAACATGAGCAGATCGTGATAAGTTGGGAAAAGTTCCAGTACCAAATAAAATAAAGAACATTGATTTCTAGATGATTCATTATCTGCCATGTTTGAGAACCAGTGTGTTACTAAAACCAGGGCTCTAATATTTTTATTCCTTGAGATCACAAGGAGTAGACACCAAATCTCCAATTTTTACCTCACCATTACACCCCAAGTTATGTGCACAGTGTTTGAAGTGGTTGCAGTTGCTAGAGACATATACTGCAGGGCTGCTAAGACAGTCTTGTTATGCTGTCATGTCATATTGTTTGTAGAACCTTGAGTAAATCTCTCATAAGTACAGATCTGCTATTCTAGATCCTTTTCTGTCTTGAACCATTTTTCCTTCCAGCTGGAACCTCCAAGATATATAATATTTTGTGAAAACCCTATCTTGTTATATTTATATTACATGCTTGTGTTACAGTTTTGCTCTTCAGTTATCTTAACTCTAACACTTAAATGCTATATAACCAATCTTGCAGAAGTTAGTTTTTTTAATTAATTTCTTTAAACTAGGAAGACTACGTATGTAGGAATGCATAGTATACATCGGAATGATAGTTGAAGGAAATCCATTTCCAGATCTCCGATGCCTAAAACTGATCTACCTGAGAATCCCCTTGTGACAAGAGTGGAGATTTCCCCTTTCCACACTTCTTTTTACAAACCTCTGAGGCATCAAACAAGGGGACAATGGGAAATATAGGTTATAGGTCTGAAAGAGTGAATGATTATGAAGCACCAGTTTTCTACATGTGGTCTGAAGATCATAATAATTACTATTTGCTTTTTTCAGTCATTTTCTTGGGAGTTACAGTGAAAAAGGACTTCCTGTTGTCATTTGTCATCTTTTCTTTTATATAAGTCAAATTTCAAAAAATTAAGGGATGTTATAACAGATTTTCTTCTCATCTACTTATTTATCTGAACAAGTTTTCTGTACTTCATTGTGTAAAAAACTGAAATAAAGTTGAAAATGAATTGAATCCTAGCAAAAAAGTAATAGTCCCCCTTGTTTGCAAGAACCTATCAGGAAGGAGGAGACTAATGAGATAATTCCATCTGTCTCACTAAGAAATGAATTTCCAGTAAACTTTAACTTTTAATGCTTAATATTTCCTCTAAGTCTTTAATATATGTGTGGCTGTGTGTGTGTGTGTGTGTGTGTGTGTGTATATATATGTATATATGTATATGTATATATATGTATATATATGTATGTACATACATACATACACACAATTTTACATAATTTTTACATAAATAATTTTAAGGCTAATTCAATCCAGAAGAAATTTAGTATTTAGAACCTTATGTTTATGTGGAAAAATTTTTGAAAAAAATGAATGTATATACATAATTTTATTTCTGAGAATTATTACAAGATGAGCAGTGAAAGAAGGAAATTCTCTTGGGATAGTGGAATGGAATATAAATTTAAGGAGAAAAAACAGTAGGGACCCCTTAGTGTCTCAGTTGGTTACACATCCAACTTCGGCTCAGGTCATGATCTCAGAGTTCCTGAGTTTGAGCCTCACGTCGGGGTCTGTGCTGACAGCTCAGAGCCTAGAGCCTGCTTCAGATCTGTGTCTCCCTCTCTTTCTCTCTGCCATTCCCCCACTCATGTTCTGTCTCTCAGAAATAAACATTAGGAAAAAAAAATTGAGAAAAAAAGCAATGCAGAGTTTCTAGAAGCTAGTTTTTAAATGGATGGTAGTATTAAATCACTGGTTTAAAATCTATTGAGTACATTGGAAAGAGTTGATGTAAAGGTCTTATTTTAAAATCTCACTATTTATAGTACCCTGAAAATTACATCCTTCACAACTATTTAAACATGAATACATGTGAGAAGGCAACTATCTCAATTTTCTTTTTTATGTGTACATACAGTTCCTTTTTAGCACTAGTAAGAGCTACATGTGCACATTGATTGAGACCAGAAGTCTACATTTTTGGAGAAAGAGGGCAGTGTGAAGAGAGGGAAAGAGAAATGCTTTTAAAATTAAGCAGTGAAACTTTTCCAGGGAGTGGTGAGGAGTAGGTGGTTCACAAAATGATTAAGGAAGCAGATCAGCCAGAAAGTTGAAAGGATAGGAATGAAGATATGGCAAAAGATAAAGGAATTAGTCCCTAGCCAGCCTGTAGCAACTGCCTTATTATATTTTAATATATGCCATTAAGCTGTATATGTTGATTCCTTCAACTTTCTGCCAAAATTAATGACTCTTATTTCAGTAGTAACTAGAGTGGAGTTAACTGGCTCGCTGAGGGCACCACAGCCTTTTCTAACACACAGTGTATTTTTAAAGTGGGATAGGAGGATGGCGGTGTTCTTTTGATTACCAGTAAAAAGGTACCCATCATGGGAGCCTCAGTAGCTCAGTTCATCACATGTCCAACTTCAGCTCAGGTCATGATCTCACGGTTTGTTGAGTTCAAGCCACGCGTCGGGCTCTGTGCTTACAGCTCGGAGCCTGGAGCCTGCTTCAGATTCTGTGTCTCTCTCTCTGTGTGCCTCTCCCCCCCTCATGCTCTTTCTCTCTGTCTCTTGAAAATAAATAAATATTAAAAGAAAAAAAAAGGTACACATCTTGACAAAATTTGTGATGTGACAGAAGTGAACTCAGTATAGAATACAACCACACACAAAATTAACTACTGGATTTTGCAGGTGGAAATGTGTTTTCATGTCAGTGATGTGGAAGTCTAAACAATATGATTTTTATCATACAGCAAACATGTAGAAATTTTAAGTTTCCTAAGCATGATTTTAGAAAGTGGTTTTTTAAATTGCTTTAATAGAAGGAAAGGTTTTAGCCAAAATAATTTTGATACTACTCATTTAACTGAATTGCAAGTAAAATAAAAATAAAGAAACATTTAAAATATATCATTTAAAATATATAATTCTCAATGTATCTTAAGGGTCAGGAGGTACTGGTAACTGGAATGCTTTATACTCTATTCTGTGATGGGTGAGTACAAGCATCTGAAAAGAGGAAAGGTAGGATTGGCCAAATTGCCCACCTAGGCAAGGGAATCACTGACTTGACAGATGAAATAATAGATAACAGGGAAACTTGGGATATATTTATGGCTGTAGTTATAATAGCTAACATTTATTGAACACTTACGATGTGTTAGGCACAGTCTTAAATATTTTACATATATGAAATTGTCATAGTAATAATCATATGTGTACCATACTATCAGAGAAATGCTTCAAATTTTCCTCTTATGTATTCTTTTCTTGTTCAGATATTTATTAGCTCTCCTCTTGTCTGAATGGGCAGTTGAGCCCAGTTCTAACTTATTCTTTTTAAGTTTATTCATTTATTTTGAGACAGAGAGAACACCAGCAGGGGAGGGGCAGAGAGAGAGGGAGTGAGAGAATCCCAAGCAGGCACTGAGCTATTAGCACACGTAGAGCTCGAACTCACAAACTATTAGATCAAGACCTGAGCCAAAGTCAAGAGGCAGACACTTAACTGACTGAACCACCCACGTGGCCCCTAAATTCCTCTTTAAACAGAGGCTTGACTGGCTTAGAATTGTCCACAGTGGCTCCCCCCATGTGTCTGACTCAGCTGGGGTATTCTCCTGGAGTACCTTGGAGCTCTTCCACATAGCCTTTCTGTAAGCACGGGCTTCTAAAGGCATGGCAGCTAGCTTCTAATATGGAGCAGTTTCAGCCCAGAAAAGCAAAAGCAAAAGCTGCAGATCTCTTCAAGTTAAACTGTGTCACTTTACCCAGTTCCTTTGCCCTTGTTTTGGACAGAGCATCTCCCAGTGCTGGCCCAGACTGAGTGGGAGGAGAACAGATTCAGCCTCTTGATGAGAGGAATGGGAAGATTTTTGCAGCTATCTTTAACCCACCATAGATAATATGACAGATTTCTGTGTTGTTATTATTATTCAGCTTGGTTTATGAGAACCAGCCATCTGTTTCACTTGCAATAACATAAGTTATTTCAAAAATATCTTGCCCATGACCATTTTCTTAAAGACTGTTTTATAGTTGGATAAGATTTTAGTCCTGGAAGGATAGAAAAGAGGGAACTGAGGGTGCTTGTGAGAGTTCGTTGTAGGCCTAAGTCTTTACTCAGCCTCAGGATTCAAATAAACCACTAAGGAGTATGAGGCAGTGAAGAATTTAAGATGCTTTATCCCAGTAGTTCTCAGAATGCAAAAGTTTCTATTTTATGGGGAGACAGAAGATACAGGAGAAAGTGTTGTTTATAAAATCATCTAGTGTATATGTGTCTATATTTTTCATTTGTATATCTGTTTTCGTTTAGTTTTATCATAGTAATACCTGCTAATATTTTTCAAAGTCAAAAAGAACTGCAAGGCTAAACACAAAACCAAAATGGACTACAAGGCCAAAAAAGATAACAGGAGTCTTCTGCACTTTCCCCCCATTCTCAAATTTCTACTCCCCAAGATAAACCATTTTCTACTTAGCTAGGTCCCTCCCTCCCCCATTTACCTTTTAAAATACCATGTTTCTGCTCTTATATCTTGAAAAAAGAACAAAATGAAACATAGCTCTGAGGAATACAAAGTCTGAAATGCAGCATTCACTGAATAAGTTTAAAAGCAAATGAGACATTACAAAAAGAAGATTAGTATACATAGTAAGCTATGGGCAAATGAACTCATTCCAATTGAAACACAGAGGGAAAAAAGGGAAAAAACGAAACAAAACCACACATGCAAACAAATATGAAAAACAAATATGAGCCTCACTGACCTGTGGGACATAGATAAACTAACAGATGCAATTGAATTCCTGGGGGTGGAGTAGGAAAAGAATCAGAGAAAATATATTGGAAGAATAAAATGCCCCTGATTTGTTCAGGTTTGATAAAAATATCAACCCAACAGAAAAAAAGTAGCTTTGAAGATAAGGAGAATGAGCAGGCACAAGGAAATTCAAGCAAGATAATTGCAAGAAAACCACACCAGGGTATATTGTAATAAAATTGCTGAAAATCCATAATAAAAAGAAAATCTTAAAAGCAAACAGGAAAAATAAAAAGCCATGTTAAATACAGGCATACAGACAGTTATCAAAACAGTGCAAGCCACGAGACAGTAAAATGATACCTTTAAAATGCTGAAAGAAAAAAAAAACCTGTCAGTATAGAAAGCAAAACCTGTTCAACTTCACGAAATGTGTTCTTGTAGATATAGAGTCTTTCCAGTTACAGTCACAGAGACTGATGCTGGAAAGGACCTTTGAGCTAATTAGTCTGTAGCAATGAGAGTGGGAATAAAGAGGGGGATTAGAGTGAGTGCCCCATAAACACACACACTCTAGATTTGTCAGATACACCTGGAAGCCTTGTCACTTGTCACAGGCACACTCACACACACACCCTCGCCCCTCACCTCGTACTGTGGTGAGAGTAGTGAGCCTGTGAATAATGAGACTGAGTAGGATCATCTCTGTTATGTTGAGGCAGAAAATAGGGTGAAAACCACTGACAGTCCAAATCCTCACTTTACACAAATGATCATTAAAGCTTTGAGAGGATAAAATGACTAGTCCCAAATCACTTCTGGCAGACAAAATAGTAAACCTGAATCTCAGATCAGGTTGTTCTTTCTTTTGGACATTGAAAAGTTTAGTAATCCCCCTCGAATTAGTCTGTGACAACATATTTACAATGAAATGTGAATATCAGGAATTCCAGACCAAAAAGGTGTTGATGTATGTGTACGTTGGGAATGGATACTTACAGTTTTTGTATCAATGCAGTTTTATATAAACCCAGTATAAAGACTGGAGTTTATTAAGCTATTAATTTACTGAGGCATAACAATAGTAGAGATGAATAAAAACATCTTTTCAGTATTTCATCTCTTTTCTTTTGACAAGTTCCGGATGTGGTAATACCTATTATGTAGCGGCTCCCCAAAGAAGTTCAAGTCGACAGATACAGAGTACATAGGCAGTATATAAACATGCTTATTGTTGCATCATGTCAGTGAAGGAAAATACAGAAGGAACATTTGAGCACAATAAATCTGTCCTAAAGAGAGCATTACTTGCTACAACCTGTCTGCAGCAATCAGAGGAAGGAAGTTAGCAAGAAAGAGAAAGAATGCCAGGTTGCATGTGCCAAAATGTCTCATCACTTGCAACTGAAGGGAGAGAACAGATTCCTTTAACTCAAAACAATGTTCAAATTCAGCTGCTAAAATTACATTAGTGTCCTCAATTTTAGTGTATGTGCTGCCGAAGCAAACACTAGTGTCCTCGATTTTAGAATCTAGGTTCTCCTTTTTTTCTCTAATAAAGGTGATCTATATCAAAATATCAATACTGAAAACCATAGAGATTAAATGTTGAAAGGGACCTAAATCATGTCTAGCCCTCTTATTTTCAGATAAGGTAACATGGATCAGAAAACATTTTTAAAAAAAGAAAAGAAAACATTTTACTCCTACTGCAGTGTTGTGTCCATAATATTCTGCGGTGAAGAATAAATCTAACCAAATCACTCTTAAATTCCAGGTAAATCATGCCCCACCAAAGGTGTGTGTCTTTTGTTATTTGATTATAACTATTAAGTGGTTCTGAGGAATGAATTCTGAAAGATTTACAGATAATATTATTTAGATCTTTTTTGTAAAGGTTTGGACAAGTTTTTAATCTGATATTCTGATCCATTTGGGAGCTACTAGATGTTGCTTTTAGAAGTCTGTGTCAACTATACTTTTTTAAAAAGCCTCATTTGGGGTGCCTGGGTGGTGCAGTCGGTTAAGCGTCCGACTTCAGCCAGGTCACGATCTCGCGGTCCGTGAGTTCGAGCCCCGCGTCAGGCTCTGGGCTGATGGCTCAGAGCCTGGAGCCTGTTTCCGATTCTGTGTCTCCCTCTCTCTCTGCCCCTCCCCCGTTCATGCTCTGTCTCTCTCTGTCCCAAAAAAATAAATAAACGTTGAAAAAAAAAATTAAAAAAAAAAATAAAAAGCCTCATTTTTACTCAGTTACAGTTTTGATAAAACAGGTATGATTCTGGGGGGGGGGGCAGTATTTTGGATACATAGGAGCCAAGTTAGATGGAAGTCATAGAAGTGTTAAGCCACTGATTGTATGGTACACCATTACTTTATAATAGACTACTAAGAAAGAAAATATAGCCAATTAAGTTGTGATGTGGATTGATTGCAAAACACATACTGATTTCTGTGGTATGAAAGGGTGAAGAAATGTGCTTCTTAGAATCATTGAAATATTGGAGGTAGTTGGTTAGGAAAAAAGTAAGAACCTTTCTGAAGGAGAGGAAGCAGAATGGAGACAGGGATGCAGAGTAGAGCCTGGGCCCCAGAGTAGAGGTGCGTGGCTGAAGCTCACTCCTCTGGGGAACAATGAAGGGCTCATGGGGGGAGGAGGGTGAAGAAAGTGAGGACCTTGCCCAGACCAGAGCCCTTGTTTCTGAGCATCAGTCTCCTGGTTCTGTTCAGTCATGAACAAGGAAATCTATCAGACATCGATTCTTAACAGTTTAAATGAGAGAGCAACTCTCAAAGTCTTTGAGACTCTCCTAGGATTTAGAAGACAAGTTAAAGGATTGAATGCCAGCCTAAAGCATTTGACCCTCATTTTTTAGTCAATAATGAGCCTCTGAAAAAGAGCAAAATGAAGTTAAACAGTGTTTTAAGATGACTGTAACTAACAAGAGTGTGAATAACTATAATCTGCCAAAAATCTTGTCTTTTTTTTCTCAGAGCAAGCACTCTTTCTGGAGAAACAATAGTAGTATGATGACTAACTTTTTTTCTGTTTTACCAAGCTGTGCTACCTTTGAGAAAAATCCAAGTTCTACACATGGTAGTAAAGAAGCTAGTAGTTATTTACATGAGATTTTAATCCACCCTCACCAGTAAACTCAGTTCTAAAACACAACATTCAGTTACATCCTTAAAAAAATGATTCACTTTGGGTGGAGTACAGACTTGCCCATAGTCATCAGTTTTACTGCAGGCAAAATAAAGACACACCTCTTCCTGAAAACACAGACAACACAAATTACTGTGGCCAGCTTCTTGCATTATCACCTTTACATCAGCTCATCCCTGACTGCTAATCACCTAATACTACTAATGTAAACACTGCCCTTTCCAAGCACCTTGGCTTCCTTTGCTAGTTGTGGGATAACCTCTCATTCTGCAGTATCTTCTTTGACATTTCTTTTTCCTATGAGATTCTCTAATCCCTGATAATGTATTTTTTCACCTCCATCATATCACTGTGAACAATAAATTGCTGACCAAATTGTTTGCTTGCTAAATTCCTGCTCATTCTTTAAGGATCAGGTCTCCTGACCATGTGCAAGCAGAGATTTGGGCTGCTGCTGTGCATATAGCAGTTTGTTTGTATGTTTGTCTGTGTTTTAAATAAATACTTCAGTTCTGTCATTATATTGTATGTCCCTTAAAGGTAAGGACCATATCTCTTCAGATTCACATCCCCAAAACTTAGCAAAGTGCCTGGTATATAACAGATGGTTACTAAATATTTGTTGAATTGATTGATCACATGGAGATTTATATCACATGCTAACTACAGTTTGTATTTACCACACATGATATTAGCTTAGTAAGATATATTCTCTAGCTTCAATATGTGATAGAAGACTTAAGGTACACAACTAAATTGAGGACAAGGAAGCATGAACTAGTGCTCTAAAAAGAGCACTGTCTAGGTAGGACAGATTGCTTCCAGCAGGTATGACTAAAAGATAATAATTATACTAATTTATACTATATACTAAGTTAACTAAATTATATGAAGATAATAATTATACAAATATGATAAGGATGATATTTTAGAACACAAAGGAGAGGATTGGTGGGCATTCCATATGGAACTAACGCTAGGCAAGGGGCAAAGACATGAAAATGAAAGCAGGGAATGTATTTGGAGAGTGGTGAATATTCGAATTACATGGTTCAGAATTATAAATAGATCACTGGCTGATAAAGCTGGGCAACTTAGTTGAAATTACATCTAGGAGGAGTTCAGACTTTAGTGTAGGCAGTTGAGATATATAATTTCTGGGTAGAAGAAAGATACTATGAGGTTTTAGGAAGATTAAGCAGTGTGAGCCTGAATTAAAAGAGGCAGAAACTTCAGGCTAGGGTTATACTGTTTCTTTAGAAAAGGAATTAAGACAAGAAGCCAAACTAAAAACAAGAGAAGGATATATGTGAGTGACATTGTCAATGTAAAAAAGAAAAAAAAAAAATGGCTCACTGTATTGCATGTTGGTCAGCTTATGTTTGAATCACCACATTTTAAGAGAAACACGGAAAAGCCAGAAAGGAGAAAAATCAGGATTTGGGTGGGAGGGAGGGGCAAGTGTCTGCAAACTGAGTTCCTGGCTAATGAGGAAGGTAAATGAAGATTCTGAAGGAGATAGTGATAGGTAGCTTCGATTTTTCAGAGGGCTGTCTTCTAGAAGAGACAGTATCCTTCCTCTGTTACTCCAGAGGGTCAAGAAGAGATACCGGACTACATCCAAAAGACTGTGTCCTAGATATGGAAAGATTTGGAAACCCTGTCGCACAGGAAGAGTAACTGAAGTATTTTGAGAGGTTTAATTTATGCTGAAGGAGATTTGTAAGAAACGTGAACCCTGTCTTCAAATACACGAAAAGTCTGCCACATGGAAATGGGACTTGTAAACAGATACATTTAACTCCATGCATTAGAACCATTTGTAAGTTTTACTGTTTTTCTTAGGAACATCCATCAGAAATATTATTAAAAGTATGGCTATGTTAAAAATAGATATTGATGGTGCTAAACAGTTGTAAAAGAACAAATTAATAGTGTCCTTTGGATTTGTTTTATCAATATCTCTAATATTAGAGGGTAAAGAAAGAAGAATCAATGGGCCCATCAATGTCTTAGAACTTACATCGATACTCTTTACTTATATTTATATTTCAGAATTTTATAGTTCTCAGATAAACAGAAAGTACAAACAGACATATAAGGAAATTTAAGTACCCATGTATAAGTGACAATGTCTCTTTCTTAAAATGCATACCAAATAAGAAGGTATGTATAAAGAGTGGTGGGTTGGCATCAAGCACAGTTGAATTTGAAGTCAGCTCTGTCACATAGCTTTTTTAACATTAGCATCTTACTTGGCCTCTCTGGGTCATGATTTAATCAACTGTACAACAGGGATATAGCTACACTCTTCCAGGGTTTCTATATACATTAATAATAATGCTTATTTGGTACATAGAAAAGAACCTAGAACATTTTGATATTAAAAACTGGCAACTATTAAAAATTCTTATCTGAAAAGGTTTTAAATAAGCATGCTACATAGACACAAAGTTGTAAAGTGGGAAGAACATAGGCTTTGGAGTCAGACTGATGTGACTTTTGAAGTCTAGCACAGTCACTTGGTAGAAGTACATCCATATGACTCAGATTCTTTACCTGTAAAGTGAGAACAATACTTGTCTCTTCCGTAGGTTCAGAATATCAAATTAGGTCATGTTTATTTTGTGTTTAGCAAAGTCTGGTATATAATAAAACCTCCGTGTTCATTTATTTCATTTCTTCAGATGTATGAACAGGTAGTACCCCACTCATGACCTGCTAACACGTATTTTGTAGACTTAGACAGACTGGAAGTCCTGGCTGGGCTCCACAGTCCCTGAGGGAAGGGAGAGCTGTTCCTGTTTGCCAGTGCCAACTCCTGGGACTGATTCATCTAATGGACTGCCCTCTATTATGCAACCCTTGATAGATGCAATCCTTAATAGATGAAGAGAGGATAGAGACTCATATCTTGTTTTATACAAAAGTAAAAAGTTTAACTTTTTAGATGTTCAAGCACGCTTATTATAATTGTTCCTCTCTAAGCCTTATCCAATACTTCTAAAGCTCTACCTTTTCCAGAAGGGTATAGCAATCAGAGGAGAGATTTGAGGTCTGCCATGTGTACCTACTTTTTTTATCCTTTCATTTTCAGCCAGATACCCACTCATATTGACTTGTTCTGATCAGGCTTGTTTCCTTATTATTGAAATAATTTACTTTGTTCTTTCTCTGTGCAAATTGACCATGATGTACTTCTTATTTAAAAAGCCATCCTCTTTGAGCCCTTATATTTAAAATTCTGAGCCACACTTTAAGAGACTCCTATGTTCTGCTTCCTCTATGACCACTAGTGATCCTTCTAGCTCAAAGTATTTTTCCCCACCTTGATCTGTCTCAGTCCCAACTCTGACTTCACATTTTGGCACTTGTTTTCTACTTTGAGTTCTTCGCTAATTAGTTCATGAGTGTAATTTATTTTCCCCAATAGAAATTCAAACCATTGAAGGGTAGGAAAGTATCTTATTATATTTCTAGTATGCCCCCCATTGTGCCTACGAATAAATGTAGTTTTGTGTGGTAAATATTTGATTAAGATTTATTGAGTTGTTTGAAGTTTTTGGATATTTGTTGAGATTTCTAAGCCAACATTTCATTACTTTGGTTAGTTTATTTGCTTTTGAGAATTTTCTGAGCACTTCTGATTTATTTTCACAATAAGCAACAGTTTGAGGTGTCATGATCCTAGTCACGGGCACCACCCAGACGCCCCTGAAAAAAATTTTCTAAGTGTTCTGATTCCTAGTCCAGTTTTCTTTCTCCTTGATATGATACTGAAGCAAATAACAAATGGCACCTCTACTTAATGATTCTGCAATTCTGCATATGTTTTTAATGAAAATAAGAATGTGAAGTTAGAAGGTTCTATAGTCTTAAAAGTCTTGCAATCTCTGAAAAGTCTTGAAAGTTTCCTTTTCATTCAATATATAGACACTTATAACCTCTGATCAACATCTGAGATTTTCATTTTTAGTTGACTTTAGGTTAATTTTATTCTGAGAGTCCTTTTTAAAACAGTACATAGGGGAGCACCTGGGTGGCTCAGTCGGTTAAGTGTCTGCCTTTGGCTCAGGTCATGATTTTGCCTTGGTGAGTTCAAGCCCCACCTTGGGCTCTGTGCTGACAGCTCAGAGCCTGGAGCCTACTTTGGATTCTGCGTCTCCCTCTCTCTCTGCCCCTCCCCTGCTCACTCTCTCAAAAAAAAATAAACATTTTAAAAAAGTACATTGGGCTTTATAGAAAAACCATTTTTAGTGTAAAAATAACAAGTTCTATTGATTCAGTTTATATGAAATGTCCAGATAAGGCAAATCTA
Source organism: Puma concolor (assembly GCF_028749965.1). Taxonomy (NCBI): domain Eukaryota; kingdom Metazoa; phylum Chordata; class Mammalia; order Carnivora; family Felidae; genus Puma; species Puma concolor. The sequence continues at coordinate 102,266,909 of NC_141670.1, read as the reverse complement.
TGGAGATAAATAGTAGATAAGTAATTGCTTGGAGCTGGAGTTGTGGATGTTTAGGAAATTAACTGTAAATAGGCATAAGGCACCTTTCACGGTCAACAAAAATCTTCTAAAACTAGATTATGGTAATGGATGCACAATGTAAATTTAATAGAAATCATTTGGTTGTACACTTAAATTTGGTGAATTTTATGGTCTATAAATTATTTCTCAATAAAGTTGTTAAAAACAACTTATGAGGTTACGTGGTTAAATTTTATTTTATAATAAATTTTCCAGAGTGATAATATTTCCATTATGAAAGACAAAGACGTTGATTCAAATTATTCCATTAGAAAACTAATTATTGCTACTCTTTAATTGGTGTATCAATATATGTACTTCTCATATATTATTTTTATTAATAAACTTATATTTTACTATTTAGTATAGAGTTTTCAAAAATAAAACTACTCATGTGTGAAAATACAAGAATCTTTTTATTGTTTAATTTTTCTGACCTTTTTATGTCCATGGAATTCAGATGATTTCTACTCTGAAAATAATTATCACTTGCCTTTTCTAATTGAGGTATTTTAACAGAGTTGATTATAAAGTGATTTTTTTCCAAAGGAAATCTTAATTTTTAATATATTTCTAAGATTAAATTTGAAAGATGTTTACATTGGGGGAAAATCTAATTTAGTAAGCTGTAAAGTTTTGACAAGGGAAGATTGAATACTGGCTTAAATATTTGGTCATTTATGCACACTATTCTATTCCCAGGCATAGTAAGTATTTCCCCTGTGTCTGATATCTTTTTGCTTCATACATTTCACTTCCGTTTCTACACTTATGTTCTTATGTCCAATTGAGCAGTAATGCTGATTTTTTTTTTTTTTTTTTACTTCACAAATATGTACTTTCAGAACAGGAGAATTCGAAACTGCAAAAGAATTTAAATATCATCCAATCCAACTTACTAAATAATGCATTCGATATGAGATTCTCAGTGGTTAAAGGAACCTATTTGGATATATAGTTAGCTTAATTTTCAAGGAATATTTACAATAAGCTAATAGAATTTCCTCATGTAGTCAAGGAAAAGAGACTGATTTTTCAGTTCCTTGAACTTCAGAATTTCATAAATTTATGAATGGTACCATGGTTATGGATGTTACTCTTCTTAGTCAACCTTGCCTAGCTCCATTTGCTCATGGTCCAACTAACACTAATTTCAAATTATAATGCTCTTTACCTGACTCCTTGCACTTTTTATAAGGAGTATACTGTAATAGTAAGAGTTCTAGATTCACACTCACTTGATTTGAAATGAATGCTCTGCCATTCATTTACTCTGTGACCTTGGACAAGTTATTCTTCTCTCGGTATGGGGTAAAGCAGACAGAAATTAGTAGTTTTTTTCTCTATCCTTTTTAGCCTTTCTCTCTTAATAGATTGAACTCTGGGGCTGTCTCTTAAATGTTAATGGTTTGGTAAAAATAACAAGTTTTTTTTCTATATTTTTATTGATCATTTAATTTTGTGAGAAAAATTTTTAAATGAATTGGCTTTTTTATGACCTTACTCATTAAGCTGTTGAAATCTTAATATCTTTCTTTATAATTTGTTTAAATTCTTTATATAGTTAGGTTATTAATATTTTCTTGAAGGTATTTTCCCAGATAGCTGTTTACATTGGAATTTCATTTGTAATGTTCACTGATGTGTGTAAGTTATCTCTAAAGATTCTTCCTTTGCTTTTAAACTTAGAAGATCTTAGGGTAAGATGTTGAAGATAAGATGCGGCTTCTATTGCATTACAAGCTATTAAGCTTTATGTTTTAAAAAAAATCTAAACTCATGTTCTCCTATAAACAATTCATTACCGAAGAAACAGTTTCAGAGGTCCATGTGGAGTCTTCTTAACTGTGATCACAGCTAAACAGAAAATGAGAAAGCAAATTTCAACTAATTATTTACATTTTAGTTTTTATTTCAGATGATACAGTAAATGATGTAATATACAGCTACCTTTAAAAACGTGTGCAAGATAGGATTGCTAGTATTGAAAATAATTTGTCCAACTAAGGTAATAAGAAATTAACTTTCAAAACCTAGGGTAGTTTTGCAAAATAAAAGTTAAGTTAAATTTTAAAACCTGGCACATTAATGGCATATCAGGCAGTTCTACTAGAAGAAAAGGCAGAGTAGTTCCATTTTCCCCTAAGTGAAGCTTATTTATAAAAAGACAATGATCATAAAGGATTATTAATTGAATACTACTTCAAATGGAGGATAATTATATACAGAATATTTTGGATGTTTATTAAGATAGAAGTCATTTTGGGGTGCCTGGGTGGCTCATCATTTAAGCTTCTGACTCTGGATATTGGTTCAGGTCATGATCTCACAGGTTCCTGAGTTTGAGCCCTGCATCGGGCTCTGTGCTGGCATTGCAGAGCCTGCTTGAGATTCTGTCTTTGTCACTCTCTCTCCACCCTTCCCCTGCTTGTGCACTCTCTCTCTCTCTCTCTCTCTCACTCAAAACAAATAAATAAACTTAAAAAAATAAGGAAAGAAAGAAGTCATTTAAAATATAATACACATTATATCCCTTTGTAAGTTGCTTTCTCTAATTTTAAGGGAGAAAGCCAAAAATTCCTTTTGTATATACAATATATATATATTTTTTAATTTATGTCTATGGAAAAGGAAAAATTGGTTTTTCCATATACGTGCTCTATTCTGCATATGAGTAGTTGAAGCTAATTGTAGGTGATTGGATTTCCTTTTGTCTCTGGTTATCATGTTTTAGAGTCTTATCTTGTGGCATGATTTATTTTAGAGTAATCCTGCTTGCAGTTAAGTACATCCATTAGCAAGCAGTAAGCCTGGTTAAACAGTGCCTGCCCTCAGTTGGTAAACGTCTACTTGGATAATGAGAATGCTTGAACAATCTAATGGATATAGCAACTGCAGTATTAAATCTGCCATGATGAGACAGAAACTGTCTTGTCAGCTTATAACATTATCAGAGGGTTGCACTTTCAGTGGGGAAGGGAAGAGGACAGACAGAGTAATAACTTCTTGTTAGAAGTACAATAAGTGAACATTCCTTGAATGACCCCTTGAAAGGTGACATTTTCCATTTTTTGCTTTCAATAATTGCTTTTACAATGAAAATAAAAGGAGAAACCCAGAAGTATGGGTTATGAAATTCTCATTTATATATTCACATGCTATAAGATTTTAATCAATGAGGAATAAAATTTATATTTAATGCCAATTTATACTGTGCCTGTATTTTAAGTTATTAATCCCTACAATAACCCCATACAAGCAGAGGGAGGATTAGTGACTTGTCAAAGGTCATTCAGCCTTGAACAGGTAGAGCCTGGCCTTGTGTCATGTTCTTTCTGACTGTAAGGCCTAACTCCATTCCTCTAAGTAGATAAGTATGATTGTGAAGTATAATATAAAATAGGCATAGAAAAGGTAACTGCCAGTATAGCGTGGTTTCTGGTTAGTGCCAAATGATTGGAACAGAGAAAAGAGAAACTGCTCTAGACTGGAATAATAAGGGAGAGCTATGTGAGGATACAACTTGAATTGGACTGTGAACTTTCTGGATTATGACTAGAGGTGGGGATCATGATGTCATGGAATGAAGACTAAGAGATTTTTGGAAGATAATTTTAAGTATGTGTTTGAAGATAAAAGGGAGGATGGTCTCTGGGTTATGTAAGGGTACCATCTCAGTTATTGGTGTCTTAGTATCTACCACAGTGCCTAACACCTAGGTAGGTACTTAACAAAATTTAAATGGTTCTTAAAAGTTTTGTTGAATTGAAAATATTTGAGATAAGAGAAACATAAGTCGAGAATGTATAGTCTTGCAGTATTATAGGTAGCAGAATCAAGAATAGTGCTTGTTTACAAGTTTGTTAGCCTGATATGGGGGTAAAGGGGGAATGGTGAGGAAGAAGACAGTGAGGACAGATCAGCTTTTCCTCCAATTTAGAATAATAGGTCTGAAAAAGGAGGAATTTTGAGGTCATCAGCAACATCAGTGAGAGTTAACACCTGATACCGTCAGTCAACTTTGAAGGAAGGAGACATTCTTGAAACTTTAAGGGGAATAAAAAGGATTTGGATTAGCCAATAAGGCAAGGGCAAATGGGTTCGTAAAAGAATAGCCCAATAACAAGCAGCAAAGATGAAGTTGAAATTTAAGAACTAAGTTTGGATTATGTTTATTCGACAAGGTTTTTCTGTTTTCTTCTCAGAAATCAGAGGTGTACTGCAGAGCAAATAGTTCTGCCTTAATATTTACCATTCCAAATCTAACATATGTAATCATATCAGGTTCCAGCTATTTCAGGTCATGGGATCTGGCTGCAAACGTATCCCTAGGTCTTTGTGCAGGGTTGAAACAGTGTGTAGGCACATATTAAAAATACTCATCCTAAACAGTTTCTCTCAAGAATGCTTAGAAAAGCTTTCAATCACACAGTTCAAGTAGCAGAGCTGGAAAAACAATTTGGTGGGGAAATTGGGTTCATTTTGTCACTTCTGATGATTGTAGTATTTCTAGTAGTTATGATGTAGAGTTCTGTCCTTCCCATCATCTAATTATAATGTGCAAGGACTGATTGCATGTGCTCTTTGACTATAGTCCTTGGCACTAATAACCCTAAACAAAGCTGCAGGCACTAATTACCTCCTTTTCCTAATCTGAATTTTGATGTGCTTTTGAACAAGTAAGTCATTTAGTGTTCTAAGAGGGCTTCCCTCATCATTTGGAGAGATACTGACTTCCCTTGAATTCAGGGAACTAGATTTTGAATTATTTTTTTGGAGGAGTTTGTGATAATTTTATAGCAGCACAGACAAATCAGTGTGCCTTTATCTGTTTTTATATATCCAAATTATGGCCGCCTGGGTGGTTCAGTTGGTTAAGCATCCGACCTCAACTCAGGTCATAATTTCACGTTCATGGGTTTGAGCCCCGCGTCGGGCTCTGTGCTGACAGCTCAGAGTCTAGAGCCTACTTAGGATTCTGTGTCTCCCTCTCTCTGCCCCTCCCCCATTCTCTCTCTCTCTCTCTCTCTCTCTCTCGCAAAAGTAAACAAAACAAAACAAAACAAACGTTATATATCCAAACTAGCATTGTCTGCATGTATAGAGAAGATAATTGTAAAAGTTGACTTTAAGACATGCTTGTGTGTGTGTGTGTGTGTGTGTGTGTGTGTGTGTGTGTGTGTGTGTTGATAACATAAAGAGGACTCATTTTGTCTCCTGATTGTCACATTCCATCTAACTAATCAATAATGTGATCTTTTATCTCTTTTTGAGGTGCTATTACCTGAGTTTCTTATGGTAATACTAAGAGGATAGAATAAAAAATTGACTGGGTGTATGTCAACTGAAAAGAAGGTGATTCCCTGAATTGCTGAGCACATTTGAAAAATGACAAGGCAGAGTCTGTTTATTCCTTTTTGGCTAAAGAACCAGCCAACACTTTGACAGATGACATTTCAGTGAGTCAGAATTATTAGCTTGAAGCACAGAACTATTGTTTTCTACAAAGTCTTGGCCAAGAGAATATGGTCTCAGATGAAAATAAAGATAATTTAGTTTGTGATTTTTCTTCTTTTTTAAAAATTCAATTCTCTTAAAATTTTTTCTCCTTTTTAAAAATTATTACTAGTTATGTGACTTGGACAACCCTTTCTGCTTTAATTTCTTTAACTTTAAAATGGGGTTATTAACCTACCTATTTAACAGGGCCATTGTAAAGATTAAATGAGACCATATTTGTAGAATAATTGGAATGACCAGAATAGTGCCTGGTGGTTACTCAGTGAATATTAACTATTGTTTTCATTTAAATGAGTTTGGCTTCAACCACAGTAGCAGGGATAATATTCCAGTTTGGCCCTTAACCAGCTATGTGACCTTAGGAAATTTACTAACCCTCTTTTTACCTCAGTTTCCACATCTGTAACATTACAAAGTAATCTCGATGTCTACCATATTAGATTTTTGTGAAAATTTAATGAGTTAATGCATATTAAAGTGCTTAGAAAAACCTGATACATAGTAAGTCCATTATTATAATTATTTTCAACATTATCACTGTTTTTATTAGGGCACATTTTTTAACAGTGCAAAAAATTAAATGTACATTGTTCTGCATAATGGCCAAGTAGGAAAATAAAAAAAGATAAGGTAAAATCTCAAGACAGAAGGGACGAGATAAGGCGGCAGACTGATAGGAAAGGCCAGGAGAATAAGTACTACAGAAGCAGACAGTGTAAAACAAAAACACCCAAGAAGAGAGAAAGGATAAGATAGGAAAGTTCCAGGAAGCTCTTCCTACTGCTAAAATTCATTTATACAAACATTCACACACAAAATAAAATCCTAGACTGGATTACATGCTCTTATAAGCTATCTCCCAACACTTAATAGAATTTCCTTTACACTGTGTTTATTCTATTTTCTTAGGTAATTGACTATCTTTCGCATTAGACTGCAAACTCTTTGAAGACAGGAAACACCATATGTCTTGGAATGTCTTTGGAATCATAGTATCTTGCCCATAGAAGGCACTCAGTAAATATTAAAGGTCAAAAATAGGTCTTTGCAATACCAATTTGTATTTTTCTTTGAATTTTTTCCTAATATTTCCCATAAATATGCCTTGAATATAAAATATATGTATATGTGTGTATGTACCTTTACTATATGTAATATTTTTGTTTCTAAATTTTTATTTTCTTTTTAATTTGGAAGTCTCAATTCTTACTAAAATTAAATACCTATACTATTGACATAATCATGCACACCACACTTTATATCATATGTTAACTTTTCTCTTATTTCTTTTCTTTTGGAGTCTATTGTTCTTTTTGTTTGTAAAACAGCATACTGGTGCTGCAACCAGTGGCTTTTTGCCATATGCATTCTTAGTAGTTCTTGGAACATTTGGTTTAGGAAGTAGGATAATTAATGTATAAACATTATGTGGCAGAACTACTCTAATTAGTGCCTTTTGGCGTGGGTTGAGTGATAAACAAAGTAAGATGCACGTCAGCATTCATCCTAACAGTGTATAAAACTCCTGTTACAGCCCTCTGGGACAGCATAGACCAGCTATATTCAATAGTATAGTATTTGAGCACATGAGAAAAGGTTCCATCATGTCAATTTAATAGTCTCTGTTGAATAAATTTGCTAACTGTGCAGACTTTCCTTAGTCTTAATTATTTGGAAATCTAAAACTTAGCCATCAAAGTGTATCCCTAATAACTCTTCACGTCTTTGGTGAAACGTTCTCTCTTGAATCTATACCTGAACCTATTTCTTTATGTTCCTGTAATCTACTACTTAAAAAGAAGAGCATTGATTTTAAACTATCAGAATGAAACAGATTAAAAAGCCAGGTTCAGAGGCAAAAATTTTCACTTTATGGCATCTTCAGCAAATTTTCTTTGGTTGAATTTACTGTTTAAGTCCCTTACTGCTTAATAGCACTACTTATTTTTGAAGTATAAAAGCTCAGAAGATTTTTCCCTTTAGATGTTATCCTGTCATTCCACATTATTTAAGCTGGTATCCACATACGGACAGATGATTTTTTTACAGAGAGTAAGAACAGAACTTTTTGCTAGACAGCTCATTTTTTAGAGGCACTTTGAGCTTAAAATTAGGGCCAGGGTATATAGTCTAGGTATCAGTTCTTAAGAATCTCATTTGTACTCAGAATGTTTGTTGTTGAAAGCTTCTTTGTGATTAATTTCCTTTAATAAATAACTGCTGAAAACAAAAAGCAAATATTTCTTAAAAAGTAGAAAACTTAATAGAATATTTGTCAAATAAATAGAAATCAAAATTATTACACTGAAATAAACATTTGTATAAACAGACATACCTCCCCAAATTGAATAAGCTTGCAAGATACTTCTACTGAACTTTCAGGAGATACAGCTCCTGTCTCATGCAGATATTAAAAACAAACAAACAAACAAAAAAAAAAACAAAAACAAAAAAAGAGAGAGAGAGAGCCAGAAAGAAAAAAAAGTTGGGTTGAGGAAATCCTTTCTGGCTAATTTTTCAAGACTTGTACAATCTTAATTCCAAAAGAATAGTACAACAAAAGAGAATTATAGGTCAGTCTTTTACAGTGACAAGTGTGAAAATTCTAAGTGAAACATTAGCTAACTAAATCCAACAAATTTTTTAAAAATACAGTATTTATCTCTGAATGGCAACGATGGTTTAACACAAGAAAATGAAATTTGTATTAGTGAAAATATATAAGAGACCAAAAAATTATATAATTATCTAAAAAAAGGTTTTAAAAATATTTGATAAAATTTAACTCTAATTTGTGATTAGTATTCATAAGTCCAAAAATCTGGGGATAGAAGGAAACTACAAATTGATAAAAGTTAAATACTAAAACCTATATAGCAAACATCCAAATTGAAACTGTGAACAAGTTTTAGACAGTTATACCCAAGACTGGTGGTATTCTTGAGATAGATCTGGCTAATCCAACAAGGAAAAAAAAATGAAATAAAGATGGACAGAGAGGAAAGAGGGGAGAAAAGAGAAAAATATGTCTTTATTTGGAAATTATACGATGTCTACATAGACAACCCATTAGAACTAGCAAAACTATATACTTTCAAAAATAAAGAGTTTTGTTTTTCATGTTAGCAGTAACTACAGTTCAAAATTCACAATAGTTAGAAAAATTATAATGCATTTAGGTATTAACCTTAAAAAATACATAACAGCTTTATAAAACAGACTGTAAAAATGTACTAAAGAACATAAATGAAGCCTTGCATAAATGAAGAGCTATAAAATGTTCATTGATGAGGCATACAACAACATAAAGATGTCAAGTCTCACCATATGCAATTCCAGTTAAAATTTTAATAGTATTTTTGGGGTAGGGGGAGACCCAAACTGACTGTGATAAAAGAATAAAAATCCACAAATAGCTAAGTCTATTTTGAGATATATCTGGAAGAAGAATGATATTTTGACCAGATTTTAATTCATATTAATAAAAGCAGTTTAGAACTGGCACAGAAGCAGTCAGACTGATGAAACAGAGGTTGAGTGCTCAGAAACAGACCCAAAGTGGGGAAGAGGTATGTTGCTTTGTAGGTTCTTGGAAAGACCTGTTTACTAGATGAAATAACTGAACGTGGACCCCTCCCTTAGATCACACACTATATGAACTCCAGAGAGAACAAAGACCTAAAAGTGACAGGTAAAACTGTAGAGCCAATGAAAGACAATGTTAGAGAAGATCTTTGTGACCTTGGTATGTGGAAGAACTTTACTCCCAAAGTACAAACTATCAGGGATAAATTGGTAGCTTTACAATGTCAAAACTAAGGATTTCTGTCCAGTGAATTCTAGGATAAAACAAACAACATGACAGTGACAGATTAGAAGCAGATATCTGCAACATCAAAACTGAAAAGAGATAAACATGTGGACTATATGAGAAATGCTTACAAATTCAACAATAAGAAAGGGAAATCAATATATTTTAAAAAGCAAAGGTTATTGCTTAACACTTCATGGAAGGAGGTTCCTGAATGGCCAGGTGTATAAAGAGAGATGTAGAACCTTTTAAGTAATTAGAGAAGTCCTAATAAAAATAACACATCACACCCATCTAACTGGAAAGAAGTTTTTGAAAAATAAATAGATAAATCAAAATGTAGGTGAAGATTTGGGGTAATTGGAACAGTTAAGTACTATTGGTGGAAATCTAGACTGATGTAGATGGTTTGAAGAGCAATCTCAAAATCCTTAGTAACAGTACGGGTATGACTCAGGGCACCTAGGTGGCTTAGTCGGTTGAGCGTTGACTTTGGCTCTGGTCATCATCTCATGGCTCATGAGTTCAAGCCCTACATCAGGCTTACTGCTGTCAGCACAGAACCCACTTTGGATCCTCTGTCCCCTCTCTTTCTGCCCCTCCCCTATTCACGCTTGCACGCGTGCTCTCTCTCTCTCTCTCTCTCAAAAATAAAATAAACATTAAAAAAAAAAAAAGTAAGGGTATGACCTGTCACTCAGTTGTCTCATATCTGTGGACATACTACAGTGAAACCAGCTCAGGTCTATAGTGTGGTATATTCCAGAATGTTTACCTCAGTTTCTGGTAGAGTTGAAGACAAAGTATCACAAGGGGAATGGTTAAGTATGTTATGGGTGCATCCTATAGAATACTCTGTAGCAGTCAGAAACAATAAAATAACTGTGTTGGCAATGCCCTCCCACCAGAGACCCTTGGGAACATACATCTGTAGTGGAACAAATTGGGTTTATTACTTGTAGGGAGTTGGTAACGCACTCTGTGGGGAACTGTGGGACATCTCAGCAAGAGGATGTTGGGAAGCATTTACAAGATCTGAACTTGTGTTAGATGATTGGTGAGAGGTTAAAGGTGGGACTTGGCTTTGTCTTGGATACTGTCAGAAAACAGAAGTAATCTTCTGATTGGTTTATCTTAATTAAATCTTATCTATAAGGCAGGAAGAATAGAATGAGGCAAAGCTGTAATTGGCAGAGAAGCAGCTAGCCAGGTTAGGGAATTTTTTCTGTTGTTTCTGTGGCTTGCATAATGGTTATATTTTGTCTGTGTTCATACATGGTTATGCAGTGGTCTTATGTTTGTCTTGATTCATTATGATCACAGAGTGGCCTTTTCTGATGTTGATGTTCTGTCAAATGGCTTATGTTCAGCTCATTCCTGATGGGATGACCAAAGGAGTGTCAGACCAGATTATAATAGAATGAAGGTCTTGCTGATAATACCAAGCCAACTCCTTGATGTGCTTTTCTCTTTCACAGTGCTACAGTAACACAAAGATAACTTCAAAACATGTAGATGATTATTTTTTTAAAAAGTGATAGATTATTAAAAAGGGCTGACAACAAAATTATTTATGTAAATTAAACATACAAATTAAAATGCTATGTATTATTCAAGGATGAATATACATACAAGGCCCTATACCAAATGCATAGCTTTTCATCTTTAGTGAGCGTGGAGGAAAGGGGCCAGTAGCCAAATAGTGGGTCTAAAAGGAAATATTAAATAAGAGAGGAGCCTCATGATAGTGTGTTATCAATAGAAGAAGATTATAATAATTCAGTCTCAGCATGTGAAATCCAAACACCAGTCTCTCCATCAGCAGAAATGTAGTAAGGGAAAGAGTGGGATCCTGTGGCCCAAATTCTTATTTGAATTTACTTCCATTGCCATGTGGCAGGTAGGGAAAGAGGAATGCTTTGTCTTCTTTAAGCATTTCCAAAATCTCTTTCATTTCCCCCATCAGGAATGAGCTACTGTAATGATAGCATGTTGATGCTAGTTGAAATAAAACATGCTCCCCAGCATCAAATGAAAGCATTAGTATTTTATGTGGGAACCTGATTCAACTTTAAACATACCCAAAAGCTTTGGAATTAAAAACAACAACAAAAACAAAAATCTCGCTTCATATTAGCTGCAGAGAAAGCTAGTTTATTATGTCTTAGGTAAAAGATTTCTTCGGAAACCTTAAAATTAGTATCTGTTAGTATCTTAAGATTGCTTTTTAACTAGAAAAGAGCTTGTGATTTTAAGAAGCAAAGAGACTTACTATCTCCCATTCCCACCCCTGGCCTTTTTGTGGGAGATTCTTTAAAAGCAAATGTTGCTTGTATCTTGAGTGAATTTCCTTCAACTTCTGTAATAAATATTTAAAAGTAGTATTATAAGTAGTAAGAACAAAGATTCTTTCATTTATGAAGGGAAACTCAACTTTCATTTTAGCCCATTTCTGCTCAATTCTAAAGTGAACATGTAGGTGTGTCTCCTGAGGTTCTTGTTACACTTTACTTTGCCCTTTCCAGTGTTTCCACCATGTTGGCCCATGTTCTCAAGATAAGCTAATGCACCTATGAAGGGCACCCTCCTCCCTGTCGTGTCTTACTGTTAGTTCTTATTCTTCATTGGCTGTGTTTTGGAACATGTGTCTTGGTGTTATTTTTGAAACATTCATTCTCTTAATGTATATCATTTTGTAGTCAGGCGGGAGCGAAGTATACTATGATAGTTCTTTTTTTCTTAACTTTTTATTTAAATTCCAATTAGTCAACATACAGGGTAATAGTAGTTTCAGTTGTACAATGTAGTGATTCAACATCTCCTTACAACACCTGGTGCTCCCCACAGGTGCACTCCTTAATCCTCATCACCTATTTAACCCATCCCTCCACCTACACCCCCCCCCCCACTGATAACCATCAGTTTGTTCTCTGTAGTTGAGTCTTTTTCTTGGTTTGCCAAGAAATCATATGGTATTTGTCTTTCTCTTGCTGACTTATTTCACTTAGCAGAATACTCTAGTTCCATCCACGTCATTGAAAATGGCAAGAGTTCATACTTTTTTATGGCTAATATTCATGTGTGTGTGTGTGTGTGTGTGTGTGTGTGTGTGTGTGTGTAAATACACACACATGTACATACCACTTCTTTGTCCATTCATGTATCAGTGGATACTTGGGCTGTTTCCATAATTTGGCTATTAGAGATAATGCTGGTATAAATATTGGTGTGCATATATCCCTTTGAATTAGTATTTTTGTACTCCTTGGGTAAATACCTAGTAGTGCGATTGCTGGATCATAGGGTAGTTGTATTTTTAATGTTTTGAGGAACCTCCATACTGTCTTCTACAGTGGCTGCACAAGTTTGCCTTCCCACAACAGTGCAAGAGGGTTCCCCTTTCTCCACATCCTTGCCAACACTTGTTGTTTCTTGTGTTGTTGATTTTAGCCATTCTTACAGGTGTGATAGATATCTCATTGTAGATTTGATTTACACTTCTCTGATAATGAGTGATATTGACCATCTTTTCATGTGTCTGCTGGCCATCTGTATGTCTTCTTTGGAAAAATGTCTTCTTCCAATATTATGATAGTTCTTATGTCATCAAATCTTGTTTAATCATTTCTATAGTTATTTGCACCTTCATTAACATTATAGGAACAAATATAGAATTTAGTCTATAGACATTCAAAACGCTAAAATTAGTTTTGAAGAATAATTACCCTTTTTTTTAATATGAAATTTATTGTCAAATTGGTTTCCATATAACACCCAGTGCTCATCCCAACAGGTGCCCTCCTCAATGCCCATCACCCACTTTCCACTCCCTCCCACCCCCCCATCAACCCTCAGTTTATTTTCAGTATTGAAGAGTCTCTTATGGTTTGCCTCCTTCCCTCTCTATGACTTTTTTTTCCCCCTTCTCCTCCCCCCTGGTCTTCTGTTGAGTTTCTCAGAATCCACATATGAGTGAAAACATATTGTATCTGTCTTTCTCTGCCTGACTTATTTCACTTGGCATAACACTCTCCAGTTCCAACCACATTGCTACAAAAGGCCAGATTTCATTCTTTCTCATTGCCATGTAGTATTCCATTGTATACATAAACCACAACTTCTTTATCCGTCAGTTGATGGACATTTAGGCTCTTTCCATAATTTGGCTATTGTTGAAAGTGCTGCTGTAAACATTGGGGTACAAGTGCCCCTGTGTATCAGCAGTCCTGTATCCCCTGGGTAAATTCCAAGCAGTGCTATTGCTGGGTCATAGGGTAGATCTATTTTTAATTTTTTTGAGGAACTTCCACACTGTTTTCCAGAGCAGATGCACCAATTTGCATTCCCATCAACAGTGCAAGAGCGTTCCCGTTTCTCCACATCCTTGCCAGCATCTGTAGTCTCCTGATTTCTTCATTTTAGCTACTCTGACTGGCATGAGGTGGTATCTGAGTGTGGTTTTGATTTGTATTTCCTTGATGAGGAGTGACATTGAGCATCTTTTCATGTGCCTGTTGGCCACCTGGATGTCTTCTTTAGAGAAGTGTCTATTCATGTCTTCTGCCCATTTCTTCACTGGATTATTTGTTATTCACATATGGAGTTTGGTGGGTTCTTTATAGATTTTGGATACTAGCCCTTTATCTAATATGTCATTTGCAAATATCTTTTCCCATTCCATCGGTTGCCTTTTAGTTTTGTTGATTATGTCCTTTGCAGTGCAGAAGCTTTTTATCTTCATGAGGTCCCAGTAGTTCATTTTTGCTTTTAATTCCCTTGCCTTTGGAGATGTGTAAAGTAAAAAAATGCTGCGGCTGAGGTCAGAGAGGTTTTTTTCCTGCTTTCTCCTCTAGGGTTTTGATGGTTTCCTGTCTCACATTCAGGTCCTTCATCCATTTTGAGTTTATTTTTGTGAATAGTGTAAGAAAGTGATCTAGTTTCATTCTTCTGCATGTTGCTGTCCAGTTCTCTCAGCACCATTTGTTAAAGAGACTGTCTTTTTTCCATTGGATATTCTTTCCTGCTTTGTCAAAGATTAGTTGGCCATACATTTGTGGGTCCAATTCTGGAGTCTCTATTCTATTCCATTGGTCTGTTTGTCTGTTTTTGTGCCAATACCATGCTGTCTTGATGATTACAGCTTTGTAGTAAAGGCTAAAGTCTGGGATTGTGATGGCTCCTGCTTTGGTCTTCTTCTTCAATATTACTTTGGCTATTCGGGGTGTTTTGTGGTTCCATACAAATTTTAGGATTGCTTGTTCTAGCTTCGAGAAGAATGCTGGTGCAATTTTTATTGGGATTGTATTGACTGTGTAGATAGCTTTGGGTAGTATTGACATTTTAACAGTATTAATTCCTCCAATCCATGAGCACGGGATGTTTTTCCATTTCTTTATATCTTCATAAGCTTTCTATAGTTTTCAGCATACACATCTTTTACATCTTTGGTTAGGTTTATTCCTAGGTATTTTATGCTTCTTAGTGCAATTGTGAATGGGATCAGTTTCTTTATTTGTCTTTCTGTTGCTTGATTATTAGTGTATAAGAATGCAGCTGATTTCTGTACATTAATTTTGTATCCTGCGACTTTGCTGAATTCATGTATCAGTTCTAGCAAACTTTTGGTGGAGTCTGTCTGGTTTTCCATGTATAATATCATCTCATCTGCAAAAAAGTGAAAACTTGACTTCATCTTTGCCAATTTTGATGCCTTTGATTTCCTTTTGTCGTCTGATTGCTGATGCTAGAATTTCCAACACTATGTTAAACAGCAGCGGTGAGAGTGGACATCCCTGTCGTGTTCCTGATCTCAGGGGGAAAGCTCTCAGGTTTTCCCCCATTAAGGATGATATTAGCTGTGGGCTTTTCATAAATGGCTTTTATGATCTTTAAGTATGTTCCTTCTATCCCGACTTTCTCGAGGGTTTTTATTAACAAAGGATGCTGAATTTTGTCAAATGGTTTTTCTGCATCGATTCACAGGATCACATGGTTCTTTTCTTTTATTAATGTGATGTATCACGTTGATTGATTTGTGAATGTTGAACCAGCCCTACACCCCAGGAATGAATCCCACTTGATCATGGTGAATAATTCTTTTTATGTGCTGTTAATTCAATTTGCTAGTATCTTGTTGAGAATTTTTGCATCCATATTCATCAGGGATATTGGCCTGTAGTTCTCTTTTTTCTGCTGGGTCTCTGTCTGGTTTGGCAATTAAAGTAATACTGTTTTCATAGAATGAGTCTGGGAGTTTTCCTTCCCTTTCTATTTTTTGGAACAGCTTGAGAAGGATAGGTATTATCTCTGCTTTAAATGTCTGGTAGAACTCCCCTGGGAAGCCATCTGGTCCTGGACTCTTATTTGTTGGGAGATTTTTGATAACTGATTCAATTTCTTCACTGGTTATGGGTCTGTTCAAGTTTTCTATTTCTTCCTGTTTGAGTTTTAGAAGTGTGTGGATGCTTAGGAATTTGTCCATTTCTTCCAGGTTGTCCAGTTTGTTGGCATATAATTTTTCATAGTATTCCCTGATAATTGCTTGTATTTCTGAGGGATTGGTTGTAATAATTCCATTTTCATTCATGATTTTATCTATTTGGGTCCTCTCCCTTTTCTTTTTGAGAAGCCTGGCTAGAGGTTTATCAATTTTGTGTATTTTTTCAAAAAAACACCTCTTGGTTTCATTGATCTGCTCTACTGTTTTCTTTTTAGATTATTGTTTATTTCTGCTTTGATCTTTATTATTTCTCTTCTTCTGCTGGGTTTGGGGTGTCTTTGCTGTTCTGCTTCTATTTCCTTTAGGTGTGCTGTTAGATTTTGTATTTGGGATTTTTCTTGTTTCTTGAGATAGGCCTGGATTGCAATGTATTTTCCTCTCAGGACTGCCTTCACTGCTTCCCAAAGCGTTTGGATTGTTGTATTTTCATTTTCATTTGTTTCCGTATATCTTTTAATTTCTTCTCGAATTGCCTGGTTGACCCATTCATTCTTTAGTAGGGTGTTCTTTAACCTCCATGCTTTTGGAGGTTTTCCAGACTTTATCCTGTGGTTGATTTCAAGTTTCATAGCATTGTGGTCTGAAAGTGTGCATGGTGTGATCTCAATTCTTTTATACTTATTTAGGGCTGTTTTGTGACCCAGTATATGATCTATCTTAGAGAATGTTTCATGTGCACTTGAGAAGAAAGTATATTCTGTTGCTTTGTGATGCAGAGTTCTAGTCCATCTGATCCAATATATCATTCAGGGCCCTTGTTTCTTTATTTATTCTCTGTCTAGATGTTCTATCCGTTGCTATATTAAAGTCTCCTGCAGTTACCACATTCTTATCAATAAGGTTGCTTATGTTTCTGATTAATCGTTTTATATATTTGAGGGCTCCCATATTTGGTGCATAGATGTTTATAACTGTTAGCTCTTTCTGATGGATAGACCCTGTCATTATTATATAATGCCCTTCTTCATCTCTTGTTACAGCCTTTAATTTAAAGTCTAGTTTGTCTGATATAAGTATGGCTACTCCAGCTTTCTTTTGACTTCCAGTAGCACGATAGATAGTTCTCCATCCCCTTACTTTCAATCTGAAGGTGTCCTCAGGTCTAAAATGAGTCTCTTGTAAACACCAAATAGATAGATCTTGTTTTTTTATCCATTCTTATACCCTATTCTTTTGATTGGAGCATTTAGTCCATTTACATTCAGTGTTATTATTGAAAGATATGGATTTAGAGTCATTGTGATATCTGTAGGTTTCATGCTTGTAGTGGTGTCTCTAGTACTTTGTGGTCCTTGCCACATTTCACTCCCAGAGTCCCCCTTAGGATCTCTTGTAGGTCTGGTTTAGTGGTCATGAATTCCTTCAGTTTTTGTTTGTTTGGGAAAACCTTTATCTCTCCTTCTATTCTGAATGACAGACTTGCTGGGTAAAGGATTCTTGGCTGCATATTTTTTCTGTTTATCACATTGAAGATTCCCTGCCATTCCTTTCTGGCCTGCCAAGTTTCAGTAGATAGGTCTGCTACTACCCTTATGTGTCTAACCCTTATGTTAGGGCCCGTTTATCCCTAGCAGCTTTCAGAAATCTCTCTGTATTTTGCCAGTTTCACTGTGATATGTCATGCAGAAGATCAATTCAAGTTACGTCTGAAGGGAGTTCTCTGTGCCTCTTGGATTTCAATGCCTGTTTTCCTTCCCCAGATCAGGGAAGTTCTCTGCTATGATTTAAGTACACCTTAAGCCCCTTTCTCTCTCTCTCTTCTTTTTCTGGAATTCCTTATGTGTTTTGAAAGCTTGTGTGCTCTGCATCTGTGAGCGCTGCTATATTCAAAGAGGGTCATACACTGTCTAGGGCCTGGCCCTTCAGGAGATGTTTTTTCGGGGATTGTTACTTGCTCTCTGTTGTTGTGACTGGTTATTTTATTACCCTACTCGTATTAATATTTTGGACCCTCCACAAGGTGTGCTTTGATTTGTTCCTTGGAGTATCCCTGGAAAGGAAAACAGACAAACAGGAGACAAAAGCATGCAAACACACAAATAACAGAAACAAACAAATAAGCAAAAACAAAAACCTAAAGACTAAAACAAAAAACCCCAAAACACCAACTACAAGTAAAGAAGAGGGTGGAGGTGGTGCTGATGGAAGAGCACATACAGAGAATTGACAGGAGCAGGGGCGGGGGTGAAGAAAAAATAAACACTGACTAGGCAGAGAGACTAAAAGGCTTAATCCAGAGAGAGAGAGAAAGGAAAATAAAGAAGGAGGCGGGGAAAACGAAATGAAGATAAAATTACCCAGACAGAGAAACTCTATGGCTTGATTATTCCAGAGAGAGAGAAAGGAGTGTATAGAAGGAGGTGTAGAACATGTATCAAGACAATGGATTAAATATGCCTGTTTAGACAGACCAATAACCAGAGTAACCAGCCTAGGGGAGGGAAGAGATAAGGAGGAGAAATGGTGGGGGGGTGGGGTGGGGGGGCGGAGAATATATCTATATATCCAGAATTGACCTAGAGTTAATCCAGGCAATGCTACATGGCTTGTCGGGAGTAGCTGTCAGCAGGGTCTGTGCTGCTATGGTGGATATGCAGCTACCCAGTGCAAAGAGAGGTAGTTTGGCGTTTTTTTGGATCCACCTGCACTATGGGCCTGGGAGTGATCCCTGAGGCCCCGCCTTGGTGGGGTGGGGGGGGGAGGGCTAGGGGGAATGGTGATCTCCCAGTCTCTTCTCCACGGAACTGGACCCAGTGGACTCAGTTTGAGTCGTGCTCACTGTGCTGTGTGCACAGACGGGGCAGTCCTTCTCTCTCTGCCAACTCCCCTGACCCTGCACTTGGCTAGGATTCAAAGTGCCCCTCCGTGGGCTCTGGTGCTGGGGAAGCGTCTCTCAGTGCAGTGGTATGTGGTCCCAGCTGGCTTTGTGCCACTGTACTTCAGGGAGGACTGCCTTCTCCTGCTGTGGACTGAGCCGCTGCCCTCTCCACCATGAGCCCCCGGGGTGGCAGATGCAGGCAGCCTTTGTCTTTTCCCATAGCATTCCAGGGCCTTTTCCTCCTGCAGACTGAGCCCCCGGCCCGCCCAGCCACTGTGCCTGGGGTTGGGGGGTGCGGGTGGCGGAAGAAAGCCCTGCAGTTAGAGGGGGTGTGGGGGTGCTCCAGTCGAAAGAAAGCCTTGCAGTTAGAGATTGGATCCCTCTCAGTCCCTCTCAGTCTCAGTCCAAGGTCTTTCTTCTGTCCAGATACGGTCCTGCACTTTCCTAGCTACTCTTTCTCTTCTTTGTCTCTCAGCTGAAGGGGGCCCCTCCCCTCCCTGCCCAGACAACCTTTTTTAATCTCCCCCAGTTCGCAGTTACCCACCTATCTTTTTTCCAGCTTTCCCACTTTCTTCCTAGTGGATTCAGTCTCTTTTCCTCCCAGGTTCTGGTGTTCAAAGTCCTTTGGCTTCTACACTTCTTTGTTTGAGAGACGCAGGAAGTATGGATTCCCCCTACTTCTCCACCATGTTGGCCCTTCCTCTCTCTGTATTTTATAAGACCTCTGTTTTCTTGGGAGAAACCACATTGTTTCCTTTCGAACTTATTCATTCAGACTTCGGGGTTTGGTCTCCTGAAATTTCTATGTTTCATCTCTAAAAATATTTAACAAATTCCACATTTGTTTTATGTAGACAGGATTAAAGAAGGAACTGCGTTTTCAAAAATAGGTTGTGTATAAATTGTTCAAATTCACATTTCCCTATAAAACAGTATTAAGAATGATAGTGCACAACCTCTTTAAAACCCATAGCATGACGGATATATTACGTTTGCAATAAAGAATAGTAAAAATAAAATGTTGCTGCAAACTTACAGAGTACTTTTTAATTCCATGTGCCCCTGTGCTTCCATTAATCCCTGCAGATGCGCTTCCCACAGCTGTATATGGTCCAGCCCAGATACTGAAACTCAGTTACACTCAAATAGGAGTCACAATGCTTGAACTGCCTTTGAGCTTATGGAACAGAGGGAGCTAATGGACTGCATTACACTTTCATACCCCCCCTTCTCTCAACCAGTTTGCCTTCCAAGACCTATTTATGTTTTTTATATCCCCTACATCCTTGGGCCCAGCGTTGTAGAGCACAGTAAGAAGCCACAAAAAAAAAAAAACCAAAAAAAACCAAGTCAGTACACAAGTTAGTGTACCTGACTGGACAAGGGCTATAGACAGTTAGCAGATGCTAACATTCTGGAAGAAGGAGTAGAATGGGAACAGGCAGGTTGCTTCCTCACCCAAATATCTGAATGTTGGGTTTGTTTTTTTTTTTGTTTGTTTTTTTTTTGGTTAAATCTTCAAATCATCAACTCACACACCACACTTTAAGTAGGACTGTAGTATCTACATATCAGGAATGGAACTTGACACAATTTTCCATACATGTGAACACACACATAATAAATGTCACCCTCTTATAACTGTTATAATAATTAATGCTTATAGCATTGGACATTCTGTTAAAGTCATTAACTTGAAATAGTGTTCTTTCCAGGGGAATTTTATCAGAAAGAATATAAGGTGGTTTGACCATGTGATTCCAAAGGAAAGGGAAAGCTAATAAAGAACTTAGTAGTATAACCATTGATTTAGCTATTTTACAGGTACAATTTGGAACTAAAGTGATTTTTTTTTTTTTTTAAATAGCTACTTTAGCCCCTGTGGTGGTAGGAGACAGATTTAATATTTATAGAGGTTCATATGTGGTACATTTGGCTTTAAAAGTAATTGTGATTGGCACTGTAGTAGGAAGTCATCTAGGGTCACTACTGACAACTAATACCCAATGTTACTAGTAGGCATGGGCTGGAGTTTGATTTGTTTTTTGAGGGGGGATTATATATCTATTTAGGCAAAGTAACTTGTATTTTTGGCATTCATACTGGAATTCTCTATTCCAGTTTTTAAGTTTTTGTACATTATACACAAGTAATGAATCCCATGATTCTCCAACAAGAGAAATCTCTGATAACACAGGTGTTTAAAACCTGAAAATAGTTTCTTTTAAAACATTTTGGTGTTTTGAAGGAGAAGAGGATGTTATCTTTAATTTATCCTTTATAGAGAAGTTTTAACTACATTTTAAAATTGTATTTTATTGGGGTGCCTGGGTGGCTCAGTTGGTTGGGCGTCTGACTTCGCTCAGGTCATGATCTCACAGTTCATGAGTTCGAGCCCCACGTCGGGCTCTGTGCTGACAGCTCAGAGCCTGGAGCCTGTTTCAGATTCTGTGTCTCCCTCTTTCTCTGCCCCCTCCCCCAACTCACACTCTGTCTCTCTGTCTCAAAAATAAATAAACATTAAAAAAATTAAAAATTAAAAAAAATAATAATAAAATTGTATTTTATTACCTGACATACTAGGGTGTATGGGTAGTTTTCTTTTTGTTCTTAGGTCTCAGTATCTCTTTATTCTTTGAAATGAGGTTCGCAAACTTGTTCTGTAAAGGCCTAGGTAGTAAATATTTTAGGCTATGCAGGCCACATATGGTCTCTGTTGCATGTCCTCCCACTCCACCATTTTCTTCCCCCTCTTTCTCCCCCTCCTCTGTTTTTTACAACCTTTTAAAAATGTAGAAACCGTTCTAAGTGTGAGTGGCCTACAAAAAACAGATTTTGACCCCCTGACTGTTTTAACTGAGTCCCTACTTCCAAACCCAGTTCTGCCCAAACTCACTTGTGTTCAGTTTTGACTTCTCTGACCCTTTTAAAAAGAAAACCTAATAGTCTCTTCCAGCTTGCGTGATCTATGAAATACCTATATATTTGCTTTTGTTTTGTCGTTGTAAGTAGATAGTTTAACTGTTACAAAAATTGGTTGTGCTTCAGCTACATTTTATTAATGTCTAGGTTAGTATTACCTAGGGCTAAGCTATTTGACATGTGAACACAGTGTCACAAAGTCTGAATTTGAGTCCTTGATTCGCCACTTATTAGATTCTGTGGTCTCAAGCAAGCCATCAAACCAGTCTTTGAAGAAGTTTTCAATTTCTTCATCAAATTGAGGAAATGACACCAACTCTGCCTACTCTTAAAAATGCTTAATTATTTTCTAATTGAAAGGTAGATACTGAAAATGCTTTGTAAACTATAAAACATAAAATATTATGAATCATTCTTTTAAGCTACATGCTTTTTAGAGCTGTAAATTTCCCTGGAATTTTATTGTAGGAAAAATTTTTTTTTTAATTTAAAACTGCTAACTTTAAGTTAGCTAAGTTAGCTAACTGCTAACTTAGACTATGAGGCCAATCATTCTTTGTATAAGATTTGAAAAAGAATAGACACTCAATGGGTGGTTCTTCAAGGCAGCAGTAGCTTGTTCCAACCAGAGTATGTAGATTTTTTTATTACACTCTTCCTTTTCTGATGGGATCAGATGTCTCTAGAATATAGATAACTTAGTTCTTAATATAATGCCTTGCACATAGTAGCCTCTCAAATATTTGCTGACTTTCTCTAGGACTTTAGTCTGCAGGCATCAGATGTTCCTGTTTAACCTCTCAGCTGTAAATAATTGCATTTTTATACTTGGAGTATAAAACTTTGTTGGCTTTCCTTCCTTCGTAGTTGTTATTAAATTCTTCACAGATGTTTGCTCCATTCCCTCAATAGTTCTCCTTTCTTCTTTCTTTAGTGGCAGAAGAATGGAAAGACAAATACTCCCTAAGACTAGATAAGTTCTGTCCAATTACAGGATACTTAATTCCCAGTTTGCTTTTGTTTTTACTTAATGCCCCTCCCATCAGTTGTTTCCATCAAAAGCCACTTAAACCAATTTTCTTGTAATAAAAGTTATGCCTTGGTTAATGGAAGCTGATCTTGAGTGGGGGCAGGTGGGAAGGAAACTGTAGAAATCTGAGATGGATTTCTCAGATTTATTTGGTTTTGTGATATATATGACTTAAAAGGAAAGACAGCAGACTAACCTAGTACTGTACTCCCTAAATATGAATGTACATTAGAATCACCAGATGAGCTTTGTAAAACCAAGGTTTTTCTGGCCTTGCTGAAGACATACTGAATCAGAATCTTAGGGTCAGGCCTAGGGAACCATATTTTTTAAAAGATGCAGCCAGATTTGAAAAATAGTGAAGTAGTTACTAGCATGGTCTTTAGAGTAAAACCAACGTGAGTTTGAATTCTGGCTGTTATTTACTACTCATATAAATTTGAGCAAATATTTTATCTCTCTCCAAAAAAGTAAAGATAATAAGTTTTCAAAGATTAAATGAAATAATATAGCATTTAAGTGTTTGACACATAACACTCAGTAAATTATTGTTTATTATTGTACATGACTATTACTATTTTTATTACAGATACTATATTTCTTAGAAAAAAGTTAAACAGGATTTGAATTTTGAATAGAATTTGAATAGAAATTTATTTCATCACAACCCATATTAAATTAGTTATACTACATGTGAATTTTCAGCATCATCTTAATACAAATATGAAGCTATATATTCACTCTGTAGTTTCCTTATGAAAACTTGTCACTTTTTATAGTAGTAGCACGTACATGTTGCCAATAGGCCAAAGATAACAGTCCTGTCCATTTGGCAAAACTATCTAATGCAGTAAAAAAAAAAAAAAAAAAAAAAAAAATTTTGAAAAGAAAGAGTATAGATTTTTGTTGTTGTTCACTGCTTAATTTCCATTAGGCCCAACCTAATTTTTTTAAATTTTTTTTAATGTCTATTTATTTTTGAGAGAGGGAGAGAGAGAGACAGAGTGTGAGCTGGGGAGGGGCAGAGAAAGAGGGAGACAGAATTTAAAGCAGGTTCCAGGCTCTGCACTGTCAGCACAGAGCCCGATGTGGGGCTTGAACCCATGAACCATGAGATCATGACCTGAGCTGAAGTTGGAGACTTAACTGACAGTGACCCAGGTGCCCCTGATTTTTTTTTTTTTCAAGACTAAAGCCACAACTGAGTCGGGAAGGTAATGCATGTGAGAATATGAGATAGATGCTAATTTTAGTAAACATTTAGTTTTTCTTTAAAAAATTAATTTCAAATACTATAGCAGAAAGAAATGGTATGTCTGTTAAATGTGTTAAAATCAGTATCTCTACAGATTTCTATGGTTTTTAATATCCTAAATATTGTGAGATCCTTTAAAAATATTTTTACCCTTTTATGTTTGTCCATACTTTGAGGAAGTAAATCCATTCATGAAAGATAAGAGTATTTCATGTTTCACATCTGTACCATGCTAAGTATTGTCTTACTAAAAACAAAAACAAACAAACAAAAAAAACACATTTTCCCAGTAGGTTGGATACGCTCTATGAAATACTGAACTTCCTACCACAGTCATATACTAAGGGAATTCTGTTCAGTAAGGTCTAGGATGACCTTTTTTTTTTTTTTTAACTTTAATTTATTTTTAATTTACATGCAGGTTAGTTAGCATATAGTGCAACAGTGATTTCAGAAGTAGATTCCTTAATGCCCCTTACCCATTTAGCCCATCCCCCTCTCACAATCCCTCCAGCAAATCCCTCTGTTTGCTCTGTATATTTAAGAGTCTCTTATGTTTTGTCCCCCTCCCTGTTTTTATATTATTTTTGCTTCCCTTTCCTTATGTTCATCTGTTTTGTATCTTAAATCCCTCATATGAGTGAAGTCATATGATATTTGTCTTTCTCTAATTTTGCTTAGCATAATACCCTCTAGTTCCATCCACGTAGTTGAAAATGGCAAGATTTCATTCTTTTTGATTGTAATACTCCATATATCACATCTTTATCCATTCATCCATCGATGGACATTTGGGCTCTTTCCATACTTCGGCTATTGTTGATAGTGCTGCTATAAACATGGGGGTGCATGTGTCCCTTTGAAACAGCACACCTGTATCCCTTGGATAAATGCCTAATAGTGCAATTGCTGGGTCGTAGGGTAGTTTTATTTTTAGTTTTTTGAGAAACCTCCATACTGTTTTCCAGAGTGGCTGCACCAGCTTGCATTCCCACCAACAATGCAAAAGAGATCCTTTTTCTCCACATCCTCACCATCTGTTGTTGCCTGAGTTGTTAATGTTAGCCATTCTGACAGGTGTAAGGTGGTATCTCATTGTGGTTTTGATTTGTATTTCCCTGATGATGAGTGATGTGGAGCATTTTTCATGTATCGGTTGGCCATCTGGATGTCTTCTTTGGAGAAGTGTCTATTCATGTCTTTTTCCCATTTCTTCACTGGATTATTTGTTTTTTGGGTGTTGAGTCTGATAAGTTCTTTATAGATTTTGGATACTAACCCTTTATCTGATACGTCATTTGCAAATATCTTCTCCCATTCTGTCAGTTGCCATTTAGTTTTGCTGATTGTTTCCTTTGCTGTGCAGAAGCTTTTTACTTTGATGAGGTCCCAGTAGTTCATTTTTGCTTTTGTTTCCCTTGCCTCTGGACACGTGTTAGATAAGAAGTTGGTGTAGCCGAGGTCAAAGAGGTTTTTGCCTGCTCTCTCCCCTAGGATTTTGACGACTTCCTGTCTTATGTTTAGGTCTTTCATCCATTTTGACTTTATTTTTGTGTAGGGTGTAAGAAAGTGGTCCAGGTTCCTTTTTCTGCATGTCGCTGTCCAGTTTTCCCAGCACCACTTGCTGAAGAGACTGTCTTTATTCCACTGGATATTCTTTCCTGCTTTGTCAAAGATTAGTTGGCCATGCATTTGTGGGTCCATTTCTGAGTTCTCTTTTCTGTTCCATTGATCTGAGTGTCTGTTTTTGTGCCAGTACCATACTGTCTTGATGATTACAGCTGTGTAATACAGCTTGAAGTCTGGGATTGTGATGCCTTCAGCTTTGGTTTTCTTTTCAAGGTTACTTTGACTACTTGGGGTCTTTTCTGATTCCATACAAATTTCAGGATTGTTTGTTCTAGCTCTGTGAAGAATGCTTGTGTTACTTTGATAGAGATTGCTAGGATAATAATTTCTAAAATGAAAATAAGCAGTAAAAAGCCACTATAAAATAGCCAACAATGCTGGTTCTTTGTTTAGAATAATAAATTCCTAGGAGTAGCCATATAAGTTTTTGCATCATGTTGATCAGATGAATTTGGCCAAGTCAAAGCTCTAGTTTGTAATAGCATCAAGCTTAAAACTCTGGTCTTCTGATGGGAAGCTATCCCTTTATTTAGAAGATGAGGCCTAGGATGATTTGATGCTCACCCCTTCCCAAAAAAGGATTTGGTTGATGCATTCTTAGAGGGTATTGAGACCAGGTATCTGAAGAATTGGAATAATGTTAATAAAAATAGTGCACCTTTATTCCAGCACTGAATTGGTACTTTACCTATTTCTCATTTAATTTGTATTGTATCACCTTATGAGATAGATATTATTATGCCCATTTTAGAGTTTATTATCTATCTAATATTAATAATTTGATAACATCAGAAACAACCATAATATTAACTATTATTAGAATAGCTACTGTAGGACCTTGTTTTTGACGCTGCCCTTTACTTTGTGTTTTACATATTATTTATTTTAATATTCAGGACAGCCTTATGAGAGTATAAATATGAATGAATATTCACATTTCAAACATGTACCATCTGTCACTAAACAGGTTACAGTAAGTTAGCCAAATTCAGCCAAATTGATGTTTGAACTCTGGTTTGATTCCAAATTTCATTCCTGTCCTACCTTTTTTTGTTGTTTGTTTTGTTTTTTACTTCTTCAGAGCCATACTCATGATGCTTACTAGAGTAAAATTGGCATTACTTGGGAAATAGGGTAGGAACATCAGAACAGGGCATCATCTTAAACATGTAGGAGTTCTTCCAATTTATATGCTCTAAAAATATGTTACTGTTTTCTTGTTATCCAATTGTAGAAAGTCAGTTTAGTGCCATAATATGCAAGTACTTTAAAAATTACTTAGAAGCTAAGTGTTGTGGGGTGCCAGGGTGGCTTAGTTGGTTGAGCATCCAACTCTTGATTTTGGCTCTGGTCATGATCCCCCGGGGTCGTGGGATCAAGCCCTGCCAAGCCCTGCCAAACCCTGCATCAGGCTCTGCACTGAATGTGGAGCTTGCCTGAGATTCTCTCTCTTCTCTCTCTGTCTCTCTCTCTTTCTCTCTCTCTCTCCCCCCTTCTGCCCCTTTCCCCTGCTCACATGCATGCATTCTCTCTCCCTAATATAGAAAGAAAGAAACTATCTGTTGTATTGGGCTCTGTATGAACTAATCAGAAATCTCCAGGTGTGTTTCAAGAGGAGTTTTGTTAGGTGAAGTCAAAACATAGATTCAAAATGCTAAGCTTTGGATCTTCCGTAGCTAGTCTGATTAAACATTTAAAGTCACAAATTCATGATAAGAATGTAATATCAACATTTTTATAGATTTTTAATAATTAATAACATGGTAGCTTAGGAAATCCTGTGTAAAAATTATTTTGGAGACAGATCATACACACATTTTAGTTCACAACTACTAATAGTATGATTGATACTGATTATATATTGATACATCTTAGATGGATATTATGACTACAGACTAATTAAAATAAGGGATGATTTTTGACACAAGCAGTGGGAAGCTGAATAAAAATTATTAAGGATGGAAATTTTACTTTTACTTTTCCAAAATTAAGGCGTTTCAGAACATGAGGCAGTTTGACATTATTATATGCTACCTACAACAACTTTTAGAGCTTGGTAAACAATTATAACATGTTCCGATTGAAGTTGGTGGGCATGTCAAAGCTGGATGCTTTCTTTTCTCTAAAGGTAATGTAGTGTTCTGATTTGTAAGCTTTAGTTTTCCAAAATCTAATAACCTTGTAAAAGGTAAATCATTTTTAATTTGAACTCTAGTTGGAGTGTCTAATTGAATGCCTTCGATCATGGTTTGTAGTTTTCCTTAAGGTTTCATTTTTTTAAAATATTGACCTTTAAGATCATGAAAGGAAAGTAATGTAAATTGTATTCATGTACACAGTGTTAAAAGAACTGAACATCTATGTCTTTGGGGATGAGGAGTGTAAAGCCTTTTGAGATGTTCCTAAGATGATACCTTCATTGTAAGAACACCAGATGCTATTGACCATTCAAAACTTGGGAGTACAGGTATGGGAGGTGTTGGTGGGGGTGGGGGGGGGGGTGTTGCACTGAATAAGTACCTGCAAAACTCTGATCAATGGCATTTGCTGGCATGTGAAAGGAGCACATGGCAGCCTGAGCTGCATAAAAGACTATGTCATTGCAGTGGCTCCTGGACACTGCTTTTTAAGGAAAGAAAAAAAAAGAAGGGGACATGCATAGATACTAAAGGAAAGACTGGGAAGAAAAAGCACATATATGTAAATGCCTATTTTGTTATTATTCCTTTGTAAATAAAATAGCAAATCCAGACATTCAAAAATATAAATGACCACAAAAGCGAGAATTCAAGGCTCATCCATTCTACATTGGTTTTTACTGTTTACACATTTGTGTTTACAGTATCCTCTGAAACAAATCTTCCACAATCACTTCTTCTGTAAGCTCTTTACTTCTCATCATCTCACATTTATGAAGTTATTAGCACTAATTTACATCTGTAGTCATTCCCTAAACTCATTCTGGGAAGGCTGAAACCACTTGTAAGAAGAAAATTTTAATGACATTGAGTGACCATTGTGTTACTTATGATAGTTGAATTCTGCTTTTGCCCAAGAATATACTGAAATTTTCATTTTCTCTTTGTAATTAGAATATTATGGAAACAGTACAGTCTTTATTTATTAATATATATCCTTTTGAATATTTCTATTTGAAGCTTAGAAAATTCTGCAATCAAAACAATATTTATTTGCTGACTCTATGTAATAATTGAGTCGTTTTATTAATTATATCTAAGCTAAAGATCCTCCACAACTCTTTATGCCCTAGGGAAAAAAGGTTGAACTCTAGCCTTTAAATATTATGCTTCTGGATTTTAAGAAAAAGAAAAGAAAGGAAATGAAATTACATTTATTCTTAATATTTCACTGTTATTCTGTGCTGTTAAATACATAGAGTACAATATTATGTAGTCCAAGTAAATTAATATTCTGTATATTTTAAGGATGTATTTATTCTAGTATCTGTTCCTTAATAGAATAGTTTCCTACAAAGTTTGCTGCGCAACAACTTTCTATTTATTAAAGTGATTTTCCCAATGATTTCCATTATAACATTAAAATTGTAAACCATTTTTCTATTTCTGACATCTGTCAAAGTCATTTCCTATTGAAGTATAGTTGATAAATTATACAATCTGTATCCTTGAAAGAAAAGCAATAGCTCTCCCGTAAAATATTAACAGTCTTGAAATATTGATAACATTTCTGCAGTGCACTCAAAATAAAAGCCAGTATCTTTGGCAGAAAGATTATCATTCTCATTCTTCTTCATAGACCATTCTTTAATCATGGATGATCACATGAGCTTTAGGGATTAGGCTACACTTTTATGCTAGGGTAGAACTGCTTTATCACTTCAAATATTTAGTTCCAAGTTAACAATATTTTTTTCTTAGTCTTTTTTCTTCCTCAAAACTTACTGATCTTTTCCAAAAGTCTTGCTTTGAATCATTTCTATTTTAAAATTCTGGTCATAAAAAATAGTTCTGTTTTGAGGGTTTATCTGCTATATATGAAATCATAAACGCATCAGATTATGTATCATATATATGATATATCAGATTATAGTTAGAAATCCTAGTAGTTGTAGACTACTAGATGTTGTACTGGGCCCCAGAGTTCTGTAAATCAGCTAGTTTTTGTTCTGTAAAGCAATGTTGAGGCAGTTGATAAATTCCTTAAATTTGCAGCTTTATCAGGTGAATTTCTCTTCATTATTTTTAAATGCACATCCTTCTTAAAGGTTTAAGTATATGAGATTATTTCTATAGTAAAGAACCAAACATATTTGTTGGTTATAGCTATCACTACTTTATGTCATCTTTCTTCCTGGGTCACACTTCTTTCCAAGAACTTCTTGGGGGTTTTATGTGCAGCCTCAGAAGACATTATTTTTTCTCAAATCAATATATTGTACATCTAAAACTAGTATAACATCGTACGTCAATAATTTTAAAATAACATTATTTTGTGCTGATTCAGGCTACTCAGCAGCTGAGGACAGGTGGATGGTGAATGGTTGTAAAAGGTTAAGAAATGATGGGACTAATGCACAAATGCTTTTCCAATCTCTTCCTTATATGAAAAAAATTTCTTCTATTTGTCTTTCTAGTAGTCTCCCTGTAACCCACTAAGTAATATATGAAAAAGCAGGATCATTTAGATGGAATAAATAAAACAGGAAAAGGCAAACAGTGGAAATTGCTTATTACTTGGTAACTTTTCTTTGAACATCACCCTATGTAAAGCTGTATTAATTTAAAATAGCAGAAAAATAATTTTGTATATGAATATACCCTGGTATTCCTGGTCAGGCTTGTTTATTGGCTTCTTGGTATAATTTCTAAATTTCAGAATGCAGGTATTAGCATGTGCTTTAGTTAAATATTTTTAAAAATTTGAGATTCAGAAAATAGCATTACATATTTGGTTTCTGGATATTAAAATTCTAAGCTTCCAAATACATCTTTATGCAACAGTCTGCCTCCATTTTACGAATTTACCTTCAGGAGCCAATTGATGGGAGTTAAACCTTATGCTCCAGACCCTCTTGTTCAGAAAAGTGATTATGTACATATCTTCACTGCTTTAGCCTTTGTGCATTATTTCCCCTTCATGGAATGCCCTGCCCCCCTCAGTCTAACCAGCCCTGGCTCATTCTATAAAAGACAGTATAGAGATGTCATATGTGCCCTGGTGCCACTTTTTGCCTTGTTCATACCTCAGAGATAGACTTGATAGTTCCTTTCATTTGCAACTTTCCTTTCACTTTGTATATATCTCTATTGTAGCATTCAGCGTCAGTCTCTAGGGTATAAGCTCTTTGAGGGCAGAAATCAAGTGGTTTATCTTTGTATCTATTTAACCTGTATATAATGGTTTATATGTAGTATGTGCTTAGTATATGATTGCTAAATACATAAACAAATAGTCACATTTAGGAATTGGTGACTCAGTGAATCTAGTCATAACCCAGGCTCAGAAACACATGTTCCATCTTCACATGTATATTTTAGGTGATTACCCATCAATAAGCATATTGAGTATTATCATACCCACCCTTCGGCTAATAGTTATTGAAAAAAAGTTGTGGAGAATTGGAACAAAGTTATGAAAAAGCGTGAAGGTGGTCCATATCTAGGCTAAATTGAGATTGGATTTGACAGCATTAAATCACATAAACAAATATTTTATTGGCTATATTAAATCCTATCAATAAATGCAATAATTTCTGCTGTGAGTGAGACGTTATGCCACACTTAGTGGTGGATACTCTGTAAGGAAGAACTTTATATTCTGGTTTAGGTAGCCTGAAGTAAGCATATGAAAAATGGTTAAATGTCTCTATAGTTTTTAACATTAATTTAAAATATAAGATGTCTTAAGAGATGCCAAATGAGGGGCACCTGGGTGGCTCAGTCGATTAAGTGTCCGACTCTTGATTTCAGCTCAGGTATGATCTCATGGTTTGTGGGATTGAGCTCCACATTAGGCTCTGTGCTGACAGCACAGTACCTGCTTGGAATTCTCTCTCTCACTGTCTCTCCCCCACCCCCCCACAAAATAAATAAATAAACATTTAAAAGAGAGAGAGAGAGAGATCCACCTGGGTGGCTCAGTTAAGCATCCGACTCTTAATTTCGGTTCAAGTCATGATCTCACAGTCATCAGACTGAGCCCCACCTCAGCTCTGGGCTGAACGTGGAGCCTGCTTAAGATTCTTTCTCTCTCTTTGTCTGTCCCTCCCCTGCTTGTGCGTGCACTTGTCCACAACTGCCTGTGCATGTGCACACTCTCTCAAAAAATTAAAAAAAAAACCCAAACTTTAAAAAAAAGAAAAGAGGAAGAGATACAAATGGTTTTACCACAAGTAGAGCCACTGTTTTGACTCCTGGTGGTCTAGGGTGTCACTAATAAATCACTATTCTCCATTTTATGCAACAGAGATACTATATATTGCATAAATAAAATTTAGTATGGGGTGCTCCTGTGAGACAATATGGCACCTAAAATGACTGCTTTTTCCTCTAAAGCAGGGACAGTTTTGACCCGTAGAAATTTGACATTTTTGGTTGATAACTGGAGAGAAGTAATACTAATATCTATTGGGTAGAGATGCCAGGGATGCTGCTAAACATCCTACAATGCACAGGAGAGCCCCTCACCACTAAAATTATCTGGCCCATGTGTTATTATTGTTGATACTAAGAAACCGTGCCCTATGATATTCTCATTCTTCTATAGTCCCCCTGTCTTTAATAGGAAATTTATTCACCTGTGATTTTCTGTTTCTACTTTTATCATTCTCTATCATCTGCTCAGAGTTGTAAGTTTACCACAACTGAGACCTGGAACATACTCCCAGGGACTAAAGCCATACCATAACTCAGTTATTTTCCTACAGGAACCTCCTTTTCTGTAATTTGGCTTTTCCAGACTGTACTAACCCCAGAAATAACTTTTAACTTACACTAGTCATATTCAGATAAAGTTGCTAATGATAAGGTAGAAGCTTTTACTTTGCACACAAAAATTAAGATGGACTATTCACTAGGGCCATACCCTGAACAAGGTTCCTGCCACTGTTTCTCTCCACTTCCCTGACCATGTCTGCTCACTTTGACTACCACCTTAGGCTTCCTTCCTGATCACTGCCTTCCCTTTGTCTATACTGACCTGTTGCCTAGATTGCTTCTACTGGTTGGGTCTGAGTTCATTTTAATCTTACCCATTTAGTAAAGTCACTTGAATATTAGAAATACATTCTTTCTAGGTAATAGTCCCAGGATATTATAACAATACTGTGATTATTCTTTTCAAAAAATGCACATCAGTTTAAAGGTTTAAGAGATGGTAAAGAGAAGCTCCTAATGATGTTGTACTCACCAGAAGTTGAAGTAGTGGATATATTTCTGCTTCACTAATAGCACTTTTGGCACCATACCAGCATCTGAATTAATTCCGGAAAAATACGTGTCACATTTTGTTTCATCAGTTTTCCATCTCAACACTAATGATCGAGGCAAAAATAAAGCAGTGTGCTTTCTGTATCTAACCTCATCTGATTTCATGGTCATGGCCAGATTTCACAGAGATGAATAGAGGACTTTGAGGTATCACTTTTCTAGTTAGATTTCCATCTTTCCTGTGCATGTTTAATAGAGCTAGCAGAATGAGAAAGGGTCTGAAGGGTACCTCTATCATCATCTCCTCCTCCTCCTCCCCCTCCTCCTCCTCCCCCTCCTTCTCCTCCCCCTCCTCCTCCTCCTCCTCCAATTAAAAGACTTCCTCTCATAGATTAGTGGATGGAGTTAATAATACCAGTATTCACAGGAATAAAAGAAGAATTGATGATGCCTGAAGGAAATCAGGTGCTACTATGGGTGGGTTTATCAGATAGAATCATGATTTCTGTATTGTCTGGTAATATTGGGGGAATTTTGTTATCCATATTTGTTACAAAATCCACTCTGCAGTTGTGTGAATATTGTGAAGAATGTTCACAGGCCAGTTTGTAGGTGAACATTGCCTCAGATTTCATTAAGATCTGTGTTTACAGTATTCAGCCCTTTCACTGTGATACTGCAGAAAGGTTCCATATATGTGTTAACCTGAAAGTTGTCTGAAAGAGTACAGAGATTTAAAAAACTGCTTCCGTGCAATACTTTAAAGAGAGGTGACCTTTGACTCATTACCCTAATAAATGCCTTCCTCATGCTATCTGGGAAACACTTTTCATGGACTGCTAGCTTATGGTAGATAGGTATCAATTACAGGCAGTTTGGCAGAATAATTCAGAAAAGTAAAGGAAGGGACACTGTTGTTTGTATTCATTTAGTCATTTTAAAAGTGAAATTACTATTTGATTCATTCAAGTGATATTACCACAGGAGAAATACAAACCCTCCCTGTAGATATTTTTGTCAAGTATTAACAACTGTACAGTGTTACCTCACTTCCATGATAAAAAATGTCTTAACTGATTGATTGGTTTGGGTAAAGGAACTGAGCATGCCCACATCAACCCATCTGAGCTCTTTATTATTTTTGGAGCCACCTGGAAGCAGAGAAGTACCATGATGGTACTCTCCCTTACTCTTAGCTTATAGGGAAAGTTTGCCCCTGAGGAAGAGCTTGTGGTGACTGAATGGGTAAATGCATCTAATTTAGAGGTGAAATGGTAAGAAGCCCATGTGACTATACATTTAAGCTGCATTCTCCAGTACGAAAATACATATTTTGATATTTTGATCTCTCTGTTTCTTAATCCTCTGTGTTCTCGTGTCTCATATCTTTCTCCCTCCCTGCCTCCCCACCCTCAACTCATCCCCTGCTGTGTTCAGATTGGGAAGGTAGGATTATATTGTGGCACACACTCCCTCCCAAAACTTCAACAATATCATTGCCATTTTTTTGGATTGCTTTCTATGAGTAGTTGTCTTTTTTCTGTTACTTTGTGAGTCTTCATATATTCTAATTACGAATCCTTTGTCAGTTATATGTAACTCAGATGTCCTCTCCCAGTGCTTATCTTCATATTTTGTTTATATTTTATGTATCTTTTTTTAAATTTTGTTAATTTTTTTTTTTTTTATTTTTAAGAGAGATAGAGCAAGAGAGAGAGAATGAGCTAGTGAGCAGGGGAGAAGTAGAGAGAGGGAGACACAGAATCCGAAGCAGACTCCAGGCTCTGAGATAGCACAGAGCCCCACGTGGGGCTTGAACTCACGAACCACAAGATCATGATCTGAGCTGAAGTAAGATGCTCAACCAACTGAGCCACCCAGGCACCCTATATTTTATGTATCTTAATTGTAGGGGAGTTTTCTACTTTATGTAATCATATTTACCAGTCTTTTTCTTTTTGTGTTCTTTATGTCTTCTTAAAGAAATCCTTCTGTACACCTTTCTGTCTTTAATCACTCTGGAGTTTTGATATAATATTCAGTGCTACAAGAAATACTCATTCATCTCCTCATAAAGACATGCATTGTCCAATACAGGAGCTACTAGCCACATATAACTATTTAAATTTAAATCAGAATTGAAGAAAATTTTAAATTCAGCTCTTTAGTCTCACACTAGCCTCATTTCAAGTGCTCCGTAGCCACTTGCGTTTGACGACCATTCTGTTGGACAGTACAGATACAGAACATCTCCATCACTGCACTAAGGAGTCTTTTGCTCTCTCCTAGTAACTTTACCAGGACCCTCTTTTTAGTAGGCTTTGATTCCAGTTTCTCTCCTCCTGGACCCTTTTCAACTGTATTGAAAAGGCAGCTAGCTCTCATCTCTCAATAGCTTCTCCCGTGAGTTAGAGCTGCTCCCAAGTGAAAAGCTGCCCTAAATACAGGACTCATCTCTATAGTCCACATTACTACTTGTTAGTTCTCTTATTCCTTCAATTAAATGTTTTTCTCCAGTTTTTGTAGTTATTCTGACTGAGCAGGACAGTTTGTTCAAATTACCCAGACCTCCATTATCAAAAATGCAATTTACCCAGCATTCAAGCTTGCATTTCTTAACTAAAATATTATTCATTTATATAAAAGTTTGATTCTTTTATCCTTAATTTGGAGCTGACTCTATTTGAATTAAATATATTTTATTTTTGAGTCAGTCTGTTTTTATTTCTAAATCCAAATCTAGTTTTTTATCCTACCTTGATTAGGCCTATCTATCAAGTAAACAAATTGGTCTATTAAGAAATATACCAATTCAGCATTAACTTTAAACATAAACATAAATTATAATGGAATATTTGCTTAACATTTCTAAGGTACTCATGTGAATAACTGAGAAATAAGTCTATGGGACACCTGGGTGGCTCAGTCAGTTGAGCGTCTGACTTTGGCTCAGGTCATGATCTCAGTCTCTGAGTTTGAGCCCCACATCGGGCTTGCTACTGTCCGTGCAGAGCCCACTTCAGGTCTGCTTCTCTCTCTCTCTCTCTGTCCCTCTCTCTCTGCCCCTCCCCTGCTCATGCTCACTCGTTCTCTGTCAAAAATAAATAAGCATTTCAAAAAAAAAGAAGTCTAGGTTTTATCTGAAAAAGTACATTGTTCATTTCTTTTTCTATGTTTTGCTTGCTCAATCATTGAATAACTTTAATTCCTCTGAGGATACCAGTAAACTCCATGTGAATACAAGTGGTCTCGGAAACCTGAAGCTTCTAGTAAAACTTTGCTGAAACATGATTTTGTGGGGAGAATTATAAACTTTGCAGATTAACACAGTGAGAACAATCCAGCTCGCAGCATTAAAAGCTAAACTGCCTGATACTGTTTTCAATAAGGCTATTGTTAATGCAAGTACACATTGTCATCCTTGGTGATATTAATGCAATGCTACCAACTTTAAAATAAATACTCCAGACTTCAGTGCATTCAGAAAGCATCTAGGAAATTAAAAACACTGTTCTTAAAGTTTGTTTTTTATTTTTATTTTTTCCAGTTTACCTTTCATTTAATTTTTTTGTGTTTTTGTGTTTTTAATATAATTTATTGTCAAATTGTCTAATAAAGTTTGTTCTTTAAACACTCCCTAATGTTACAACATTTTTATATATTTACCAATATGAAATGTTGACCTACAATGCAATATGCAGAGAATATGATTGAAGATAACTATTATTATTCCTAATAAACTTTTAGTCGCTGAATGCTATAATAACAAGCTTCACTTTGAAGTACTACAGATAAGAGAAAAGCATAATATTCATTTAGTAGCCAGTGGATAAATAAATGATTTAACAGTTTAAAGCATTTAATAAGACTGAAACCCACAGCAAAACTGTTCTCTGGTGTACAATTACCAGAGAAGTTCACTAGGTCAGAGCAAAAGCAAGGAAGATTGATCTTAACATCTGATATGAAGTGTAGCTTTGTCTCCTCATCAAAATGTGAAAAAGAACATAAAATACAGACTTGTACTTTCATCAAAACTTAAACCAAAGTTGACATCTTTCAATATATTTCTCAAAAATTAGAAGTATAGAAATGTCATCACTTATACAAATAAGAAAAAAAATAACACATGTATAGCCCATCTGAATCATTCCTGAAAACAGACCACACACAGACTTAACATTTTTAAGCCAAGAAGGCTTTAAAATGTAAAGGGGGAAAGAGAGACTTAATGGCATCAGAACTAACGTCCCCGGTGTATTGAACGGAAAGGTGTAGTGTAATAGGGCAAGTATTCTTCCATCAGCCTCTCAGTTTACTTTCCACTGTTTCCTAGGGTGAGAAAGTAATTAATTCTCTGTACTTTATTGAATCATAAGGCTTTATTAAGCAACAACTTGAAATGACTTCTATAAAATGTCTTATTATATATGGACTGTAGTCTTGGACAAACTAATCATCAGATTTCTTTTTATAAGGTAACTTACAGAGTTGTACAGTTTTTATGTTAATACGTAACTCATAGGCTGCTTTATGTTTTACCATATTTTATAAGTGATTCTTGGAAATTTTAAAGAATTTGTACAATTCATTATTTGTTCTTGGGTGGCTTTAGGGATTTAAGAGCAGAAGAATGCCAAAGGGAATCATCTGCTTTCCTGCCATAAGAAACAGTAGCATTAACACAGAGAAAGCACGTTTGATGTAAGAACCGGAGAAAAACTCACTGAACCCTCATTATTTCTTTTTACTTTTTACGGTCGCTTTTCTTAAAGATAGTTAATATTACATTAAGACTGAATCATTTTTAAAAATATATTTACAGGGAAAGCAAATTTGTCTCAATGAGTTATATAAAATCTAAAGGATTTCAAAAATTCAAAAACATATGAAAGAAATATCAGTATTTCAATTGCATTTTGATTAAAAATTTCATTTATTTGGATTTTAGAATAATGTCTAAATTTTTGAGTAGCTGACTCAAACTTGATGATCAGTGTATGACCTTAACCATGAGATTTCCTAGTTTCATGGTGATGACAAAACTAGGTAGTTCCTAGGCTCTTGGGCAAGACTGGTGCTTATTAATGACAGTAGAAGTAGTAACGAAAATAATGATCTCTTATAATTAGAATAATATTCCTTACTTGATTACCATCTACTTTCCAATTTCCTTTTAGGATATCCCCCATGATATTATTATTCCTAAAAAGTATATAGGGAAAATAAGGCAAAGACAAGTCAAGTAACTATAAATCTTCATCATTCTTTCATTCATTCACTCATTAATTCATTCCTCTCCTAGATATTAAATTAATAAAAGCCTAATGATAGACATCGTATGGTGATTCAAGCAGTTAAACAATTTGACAAAAGCAAAACAAAAGCATGAATATTTTACATCCTTCTCTCATCATTAAGGCATCATGCCGGTTAGTCAAGTAAAAAATAAGCAAGTAAATATATCAAACCAATTTGTTTTATGTAGAGAAGGGTTGATCCGAGACATTCCCTTTCCTCACATTTATATGCTACCCTGAGAATTCAGTCTGAATTATGTTAAAGCTAATGTATAAGATACCTACCAAAATTTATCACAAATATATAGCTCCATGAGGTTAGTCTTTTGAATGTCAATTTTTTTTTCTAATAGTAAAATAAATTGTTTAAAACTTACATTAAGAAATGTCAGATTCAATTAATAGTTAATACTTTTGCATGGAAATATTTCAATGGAAGAATCTCAGTAGTAAATGCTTCAAAACATAGCGCACGTAGAGAGAGGGATTGTAAGTTTACATATGTGCAGTATACATTTATGTTTTTAAAGTCTAGATTACAAAACTGATACAAAATTCAAGTTTAACAACATACCTTATTAAGATAAGAATCTTAATCCTCTGTGAAAAGAAAAGCAAAACAAAGCCCAGATAACAGGTTTCTTTTGGTGGTGATCTACAAGGTAGTAGGGATACGATTTCCCTCCTGTTCTGCTGTCTCTGTGTCCCTCAGTCATCATAGGTAGAGCATCACTCCAGTAACTCTTCCTGTCAGTATTGGTGGCGACAGCCAGTCTGACCTGAAAAGAAACCAATACTCCTGCCCAACCTGGAAATACTGGTAATTTATTTCACTAGCCCCCATTCTCTGAAACCCACCCCCACCCACACCACTAGCAGCAGGTTTTGTTTATTAATACCTCTTTCACATGTGAGGTGATTGGAGTCTTTATATACTAAGTGACTTAGCATAGTTTCCCTGAACATTTCACACAAAAAGAAAAAGTATGTAATTTTTTTTTCCTCACATTAGACCATTACTTCTGAACTTTAAAGAATTTCATATGGTGCATGCTTAATAAGATCTTGGTTTATTTGCTCTTTATTGGTCAAGTATGGTGGGAGATTGAATGAGGGAGAGCAAAGTGAAAATTACAGAAGCCGATTTGTGATACTTTCCAAGTTTGTGACTATTTAATAGTATTAAAAACAGTGTCATTGTAATTTCCATTCCCAGCCCTATGTGTAATGTTAGTATCTTTACTATTTCTAGATTTGTAGCAGCCATTTTTCTGTCAATCCAAACCTGTCTCTTAAACAATGAACACTGAATAAAATGAATTGAAATGATCATTAATAATATCGGGGAAGAATGCTGTCATTTTGTCTCAAAGATGATAATGTTATCCATATTAAAAGTGGCACTTGCTTTAAAAGAATAAGTATCCTTCTCCTGTTTTTCATTAGAACTATAAGCAGGAATATTAACAGTCTTTATTGCAATAATCAATCATTTGAGAGTTGTCTAAAATCATGGATTTACACACTTTACATTGACCATACCTAAGTTTATTATAGGTAGTTAAGTACATTTAAAGAACATATTGAAACCCATCAATCCGGTCAATACAACAATTTAGAGAAGGCACTGGTTCTTGTATTTTAGACAATATTAGCTGAAATAATATGAATAACCACTAGTGTTTATCATAATTATATATTTTTCCCTACTTATCCCTAGTATTCATTCCTAGTATTTCTTAAATCTGTCCCTAGGCTGAGAACCAAGATGCTTGCATGTAGCGGATGTTGTAAAGACAAATAAGATTTTACAAAAGTCAAAACATATTAAATTCTCTGCTTGGCTCCCTGACCGTACTTACTAGTTTCACTCCAGTTCCTTTTTCATAAGCATATGTACTTAACTTTCATGGATACTTTAAGAAAGAAGCAGGTGTTATTCAAAGCATTAACTCTATAAATTAAGTTTTTGAACGCTGGCTTACAAATTATTTTAAATAACATTAATGGTAGGATCTCTGCGATCTTAAAGACTCCAGCATAACCATGCTTAAGCTGATAAGAGAAACCAAGTTGAGGCATTCAGCGTATAACTGCCCAGAGCCTCCTCCTTACATCACGTGCCCGGTTTGCTTGGCATGGGGGGGGGGGGGTACACGTGCATGTGTGTGCATATATCTGTCTGACTAGAGTGTTCCTATCTCCCTTGGGTCTCTGGCTCCCTAGTTGAACCCTGCCTGAGACTACTGCCTTGTTTGAAGGGATCCTGTCAGACTTTTGCTAGAATTATACTTTGTTTTTTAGTTTATTCTCAGATAGGTATCTTTCATTGAAGCTAATTAATTGTTCTAAGGGAATGAAAAATATCTTTAAGATTCCTTTGTATACCATAGAACACTTTTGTTAATTCTGTGTCCTTATATATCTATCTCCCTCCCTCTCTCTTTATTGATATGTGGAGCAAGACCTTAATTTTTTCTTTTTCAAATTTTGAAGTAAAAGATATGTGGTAGTTTACTTTGATTATTCCAGAGATGGACCTACCTTCATATGACTTTAGTACGCACCAACCCTGAATAAAATGGATAAATAAAACACTAGCACCAATTACTCTGTTCCAAAAGAAAAGTGCACATTATGTGAGTTAATCTGTCTCCTACCATAACCATTTCACATAGTTCTCAGGATTATCAGAGGAGTTACATTTATTTTCTCCACTCTTACTTTACATTGTCTTGGAAATTCCAAGGGAATGTTGTGTTCAGAACGGCAATTTGTGCTGCTTACCCATGCATACTGATAACATACTGCTAACATAACTGAGGGTAGCTGAGGAGCTGAAGCATATGTAATCTGCTAAAACATTTCTTTGAAGAGAAAACTTGTGCTTGCCCATGCTGCCCAGTTGGGAATGCTCCTGTGTATACCATAAGCTTGGCTCTCAGTTTGTCATTGCTCACGGTTTGGAGTGGCTTCTTTCACTGTTTGAATTTGGTTGCACTGAAAAAGTAATCCTGTTACTTCATTGAAAAAAGAAACTGCTTGTCCAAGCACGTTGCATGTTGTCAGTTTAGAGGCTGCTCTTTCGCTGTCTGGAACTTGGACAACTTTTTAACCTCTCCACAGCAAGGTAGCTGTGACAAGGTGTCAGTTCCTTTTTTTTTTTTTTTTTTTTACATTTATTAATTTTTTTAGAGACATAGAGAGGCACAGCACAAGTTGGGGAGGAGCAGAGAGAAAAGGAGACACAGAATCAGGCTCCAGCCTCCGAGCTGGGTGTCAGTTTCTTTCAAAAAGCAAATAAATCACAGGCTCTGAGTCTCAGTATAATAGTAAAGATCTAATGTCCTCACATGAGTTTCTCATTCCATGATTTTAAATCATATTTTTTGTAGTGAATGATGCTCTACCTTCAAAGTAAAATCTTAAGAAGCCCAGTTTAGAGAGCCAACTACCCTAAGAGGAAGATTTTCAAGAATGCGCAATGAAAGAACAATGAGTTAACTTTAATAAAATGAACGAAACAACAAAAAAATAAAAGTGTATTTTAAATTTAATCTTTCCTTGCCTATTTTCCTTATCAAATCAGGAAAGACCAGTATAGCTGTAGTGTGAACATCCTCATATTTGAGGGAGTGACTTTAAATGTT
This sequence comes from Puma concolor, assembly GCF_028749965.1. Taxonomy (NCBI): domain Eukaryota; kingdom Metazoa; phylum Chordata; class Mammalia; order Carnivora; family Felidae; genus Puma; species Puma concolor. Next base: position 102,225,006 of record NC_141670.1, on the reverse strand, counting down.
TTAAATATTTTCTAAGCCAATTAATCACTTGCTATAAGTCCACCTAAGACTTAACAAATTTCCATGAATAATTCTAAATTTACTTTGTAGAACAGTATCTCAAAAATTGACAGATACAGAGATAAGAGTCTTTATGGCTCAACTCTTGAATAGCTAATGTCTAGCAACAGTTCTGCATTTGCCAGATTCCACTCCAAAATCATAAATTGTTCTTTTTCAGAAATGCATTAAAAACACCAATCACTAGTTGAATAAAGAGACTCTTTGGTTGAGAACAAAATGGTCTGCAGATAAATGGAACTTGAATTTTCTAATCTTTATTGATAATTTCCAGTGCTCTTCAAATATGCATTGTAGAGCAAACATACCTTGCTGAGCAAAAATTGGGTGTTTCAGTTTTACTTTCATGTGTTCTCATAACCTCCAAAACTATTGCTAGTGTTAATTAGAAGTCACAAATTATCTAAAAAAAGAATGAATAAGAATACACAAGGTATTAGTAATAATAATAACAACAACAATATACATAAATTAGATGATAAAAGGCTTTTTACAGATGATGGACAAGTGTATCAGGATTGCCTTTTCTAGAAAGAAGCAATATAAACTACTAATTGCTAGAGTGGGCTGGTGCTTCATTCCATTGCTACTTAGTAAACTATTTTATTTTTAGTATACTTGCTGTTATTGTTTAATGCTAGATGAATATTTTAGAGATAATATTACATAGAAATACCATATTGCATTTTGCTTTTCACTGTTTAATAAAGATATGGGGCGCCTGGGTGGCGCAGTCGGTTAAGCGTCCGACTTCAGCCAGGTCACGATCTCGCGGTCCGTGAGTTCGAGCCCCGCGTCGGGCTCTGGGCTGATGGCTCAGAGCCTGGAGCCTGTTTCCGATTCTGTGTCTCCCTCTCTCTCTGCCCCTCCCCCGTTCATGCTCTGTCTCTCTCTGTCCCAAAAATAAATAAACGTTGAAAAAAAAAATTAAAAAAAAAAAAAAAAGATAATACTTCAGAGCAGTGGCCTGTAAACTTTTTTATTCCATGTATCTATGGGAACATTATAGCATGAACCACCAATAGTGCATATTTTTATTTATAAATTATATATAAGTACATTATACAACACATTAAAAAACATAAACATATAAAACAAAATTTTTTAAAAAATTTTTTAATGTTTATTTATTTTTTTTTTTGAGAGAGACAGAGACAGAATGTGAATGGGTTAGGGGCAGAGAGAGAGGGAGACACAGAATCCGAAGCAGGCTCCAGGCTTGGAGCTGTCAGCACAGAGCCTGACGCGGGACTCGAACTCATGAGCTGTGAGATCATGACCTGAGCCGAAGTTGGACACTCAACCGACTGAACCACCCAGTGCCCCTAAAACTTAAAATTTTTAAGGGATAACATTTTATATCTTAAATATGTATTCTAATATCTTAGTTTTATATCCAGTGGATTATTTTTTCTTTCCCCTTATTTTGTAATTTTTTATTTTGACATTATTATAAACTCACAGAAGGTTGAAAAAAATAGTAAATAGAATCCCATGAAACTTTCACCCATCTCTCCCCAATAGTTACATCTTATTGTAGAACAATATTAAAACCAGGAAATTGCCATTGGTATAATACTGTTAATTAAACTACAGACCTTACTCAGTTTTCACTAGTTTTTGAATGTACTCACTTGTGTGTGTATATGCATGTGTGTTTCTGTGTATTTAGTATAGTGCAGTTTGATCCTATTTATAGATTCATGTAATCACTGCTACAGTCAAGATATGGCACTATATCTTAGATCACCACAAAGAAACTATCTTATTTATGCCTTTACAGTTGAGTACTACACTCCTCTCATCTCTGTCCACTCCCAATCACTGGTCTATGTCTATCTCCACAGTTTTCTCATTTCAAAAATATCATATAAGGGGTACCTGGGTGGCTCAGTCGGTTAAGCATCTGACTTTGGCTCAGGTTATGATCTCACGGCTCATGAGTTTGAGCCCCACATCAGGCTCTGTGCTGACAGCTCCAAGCCTGGAGCCTGGTTCAGATTCTGTGTCTCCCTCTCTCTCTGCCCCTATCCCACTTCTTCTCTCCCCCACCCTTTCTCTCTCAAAGATAAACATTAAAATTTTTTTAAATGTCATATAAATTCAGTCATACAGTAAGCATGTAACCTTTTAAGATTGGCTTTTATCATTAAGCAGTATGTTCTTGAGATACATCCAAGTTGGATAATATATCAATAGTTGTTGTACCTTTTTTGTTGCCAAGTAGTATTTCATGGTATGGATGTATTAGAGTTTGTTTAACCATTCACCTATCCAAGGACAGTTAGGTTTTTTCCAGTTTTGAGCTATTGTGAATAAAGCTGCTATAAAGATCCATGTACATATTTTTTGTGTGAATAGTTTTACTTTCGTTGGGATAAATGCCCAAAAATGTGATTGCTGGGTCACATGGTATATTTGTTTCCTCTTGCTGCCTTAAGAAATCACTACAAGGGACGCCTGGGTGGCTCAAGTTGGTGAAGCATCCGACTTATGCTGAAGTCATGATCTTGCAGTTTGTGAGTTGGAGCCCCATGTCAGACTCTGTGCTGACAGCTCAGAGCCTAGAGCCTGCTTCAGATTCTGTGTCTCCTTCTCCCTGTCTCCCCCTCCCCAACTCATGCTTTCTCTCTATCTCTCAAAAACATTAATAAATGTTAAAAAGAATGTTAAAAAAATCACTACAAGAACAGCAGCTTTTAAACAGTTCAAATTTATTATTTTATATTTCTGTATGCTAGAAGTCCAACATGGGTCTCACTGTACTAAAATAAAGGTGATAATAAGGCTATATTCCTTCCTGGAGGCCTTGGGGGGGAATCTGTTTCCTTGTCTTTCCTAGTTCTTCTCAATATTCCTTAACTCATGTCCCCTTCCTCCATCTTCAAAGCCAGGAAAGTTGCATTTCTCTGTGCCTTTCTTCCATAGTCACATCTTCCTCTGACTGATTCTGTACTACCTCTCTCTTCTACATTTAATCTTTAGGTAATGTTATATAATATAATTCTTGTGATTACACAGGTCTACCTGGATAATCCAAAATAATCTCCCCATTTTAAAGTCAATTGGTTAGCAATCTTAACTCCATGTGTAACCTTAGTTCCTTTTGCTAAATAAAGTAACATTCCCAGGTCCCAAGTATTAGCCTATGGACATCTTGGGATGGGATGGGGGGAGAATAACTGAGTGTGGTGTGCACTATTCTGCCTACTGCACATGATAAATTTATGTTTAGCTTTATTTAAAAACTTCCAAACTATCTTCCGCAGTGGCTGTACCATTTTATATTTCTACCAGCAATATATGAAAAATCCAGTTTCTCCATATCCTTGCCAGCATTTAGTGTACCAAGAGTGCAGAGATATTTCATCATAGCTCTGGTGGTTATATGATGTTGAACTTTTTTCGGTCTGTTTATTTGTCATCCATATCGTTTCTTTAGTGAAATGTCTTCTCGTGTCTTTTGTCCATGTTCTCATTGGATTCTTTGTTATTTTACTGTTATATTTGGGGATTTCTTTATGTATTTAATGTCAGATATGTGGTTTGAAAATATTTTCTCTCAGTCTGTAGCTTATCATTTTATCTTCTTAACAGGTTCTTTTGCTTATGGGAAACTTTATAAAATCTCATTTCACACCTATGTGAGTGATGCCATATACTAAATCATGAATATCTCATGTTTTTTTTTCTTAAGTTTATTTATTTATTGCAAGCAAGAGCGCACCTGTGAGCATGTGGGGGGGGGGGGGGGAGAGAGAGAGAGAGGGAGATGAATCCCAAGCAGGCTCCTCAAGCCGAAGCGGGGCTTGATCTCATGAACCATGAGATCATGACCTGAGCAGAAATCAAGTCAGATGCTTAACTGACTGAGCCACCCAGGCACCCCTCTCATGGGATTTTAAAGAAAGCATTTACAGGAGACAGTAACCATTACTTAAACTGTGTTTCAGGTTAACACTTTGTTTTGATTTGAAGTCGTTGGACCCAGTAATATGCTCAAACTGGCTCTTGCCACCTTACAAGGGCGGCTTTTGAAATTATCAAGAATGTTGCAAATCAGTTTTTAAATGGTCAGTTGCTATGATGGGACTGTGTAAACTATGGAAATCGGCAGTCCCTACAGATCAGTGTTTTATTGTGTTTTTTTCTGGGGAAAGAATCGTTCAATGTTTATCAGCACACTGCTGGTGGAACTAGGCAAAGAATTGCCAAGAAATTGAGTTTTCAGGGTTTTTTCCCTTAAAAAGTAAATAAATACTCACTGAGATATATGTCATGAATAAATATGTCAGGGCATTCTCTGTACCAGATTATACATTTTTTGCTATTTTATTTATTTTTCATCAATTATGTCTTATTCAGGATTATAATTTTCCAGAATATCAGACAGTAATAAGTTGTATAGTTTAGTGGTATGGATTAGATTATGGATTTTGCAATCATATAGTCTTCATTCAAATCCCACCTCTAGTTAGTAGCTGATCAGCCCTGGACAATACTATCTCATATGTAAAATTGTGATAGTAATAATGTATGTCTCATAGTTTGTAAAGCTTGTATAAGATGATTTTTACAAAGCATTTAGCAGGTAATGACTCAATAAAGATTAACTGTTGTACTATTATGATCATCACCTCTATAATCTCTGTACAGCAAGCTGAATGTTTTTCGTAGTCACAGCAAATTTTACCACATGACATTCAATAAACTAAGTACATAACAGTACTAAGAACACAGCTACCTCACGAGTTAGTACAATTGAAAAGGTGAATTTTGAATCAATGGAACACTTGTGGGAAAAATTCATCTTATAGGTATGGCACTGGACATAAAAATATGTAACAGTATATATACATATATCTAAAAGAATAGGATGAATATAATTTATTCATTCCTTATTTACTAAATACCTGCTGTATGCTGTTGAGTATGTACTCTGTTCTCTTGAGAGAAAAAGCCCTGGGAGATATAAATAAGAGAAATCTTCTTCTGAGAAAATATAAATTAAAAAGATAAAGATGATTTTTAAATTATATGAAATGAGCTTTTTTGCGATTAAACTAAAAATGCTTTGTTGATATTAGAATGCCTTTTTAGCATTTGAGTATCCCCTGCTGAAAACTTGACATCCTAGAAAATCAGACATACTGCTTGAAATCACTAGCCAAGATCTCATTTCCCAAAATCCCCAACCAATTTCCTAAAACCTAGTTGAATACAGTGAAATGTCTTTAAAATAACAAATTATAATCTTAGGGTGTAAAATGCTTAAGCCATGGCTTCCTACTAACCTAACAATCAAATCTAGTTGTTAAGGAACAGTTGCTTCGATGACACTCAGAGGGCTTTCCAAAATGTCAATAATACATATGATGTCCTCTTTCCACCTATTGTATTTGGAATGTAACATATGACTCCCCCTCCCCATACATTCTTTTGTTTAAAATGTTATATTAAGTTTGAGGAATATTAGTATATATTTTTTTCCTATATAAACATCAGCTGGAAAATGATGAATTAAGAGACATATATTCCCTGAGGTGCGGATGTTTAAAACTGAGAGGCATTCTACCAGGAAAATGTTAACTATGGAGAGACTCTGCAGGTAGTCCTATTTTTGTGTGTGTGTTCTGGCTTACTTATTGGTTGAAGTACAGTATAACTAACAATTCCTGGTTAGTGCTGCATACTTTAAATATGTTTTTATTTTATTCTCATACAACCTTTGATGACAAAGTGAAGATTCAGAGATCTTAAGTGAATTTCACAAAACTATACACCTCCTCAGTTTCAGAGCTGGAATTCAAATCTCCTTCTACAGGCAATACCCAGGAACAGCTATTAGAAAACTTGAAAAGCTGCAAGGAAGACATACTGAAATATGTTTCGAGTGGATGAGTGTCATGTTGCTTTAGATTAAGTGTCCTTTCCATCCCCTCTGTCCCTACAGGAAGTTTTAATCCTTGTCTCCAAATGTCATTATATGATATAAAATGTACAAATTTTTCTTCCTGGTCTGACAGTAGCGGTTTTCCATTATGCTAGTACAGTCAGTTACCTCTCATTTTATTTTTTACTCATCCTTCAGTACATATTTTTAAAGTATCTTCTACAAAACAATTAACAAAACATATTGAAAAGTTTGCTAGAGCTTTTTGCTTATCTCATAGAATCAAGTGAAAAATTAGACTTTCTTATTATATTTCGTTTGCCATATATTGCAATTCACAAGAAAGTCTACTTTAATATGGCAGCTGAACTGTGCGTATCCTAACTGCCAGCCTCATGGCAATAGGGTATTGAAGCAATGACTTTTATGTTAGAAGAAATGAATTAGGAAGAAAGTCATGAATGAAATGTTGATGCATTCTAGAGAATTCTATTGAAAATTAGCTACTAGATCACCTTTGCATGAAATGTTCTAGATGAAAGCAATATGATACTCAAAAGTTAGATCACATTCTGGCCATCCTGTTTCCTAGGTGGCACTCAAATTACTTTAGGTTGTGTTTGTATATACCAACAGTGAACAATCAGAAAATGAAATTAAGGAAGCAGTTTCATTTACAATAGCATCCAAAACAATAAAATAAACTATAATAATAATAATAATAAACAACTTACCGAAGGAGGTGAAATACTTGAATACTAAAAACTATAAAACATCCTGAAAGAAATTAAAGGAGATCTAAACAAACAGAGAGATGTCCCATGTTTGTGGATTAAAGACCTAATATTGTAAAGATGTAGGTATCACCCAAAGCAACCTACGGGTTTACTATAATCCCTATTAAAATTACAGCAGTGTTTTTTGCAGAAATGAAAGATCAGTCCTCAAATCCATATGGAATACAAGGGGTACTGAATAGTCAAAACAATACTGATAAAAAAAAAAAAAGAAGAAGAAGAAAGTTAGAGGACTTATACTTCCTGATTTCAAAACTTACTACAGTGCTACAGCAATCAAACCAGTGTGGTACTAACATAAGGATAGACTGTATAAAACCAGTGAGAATCCAGAAATAAACCCATGAACATACGGCCATCAAAGGTACTAAAATCATTCAATGGGGAAATAATAGACTCTTTAATCAGTAGTGCTGGGACCAGTGGATTTCCATGTGCAGTAATTGAAGTTGGACTTCTATCTCAACAATATACAAAAATTAACTCAAAATGTGTCAGTAGCGTAAACACAACAGATAATGTCACAAAGCTCCTTTCCAAAAACATGGGAATATATCTTAATGACTTTGGATTTTACAATGGATTCTTAGGTATGACACCAAAAGCACAAAGAAAGAACAGATTTAATGGAACATCTTGGCTAAAGAATAAACCCAGACCACAATGACAAAACTATTATAAAAACAAAATAGATCCAAGTAAGCAGATTATCTAACTATCCACTGGTTTTTGTTGTTGTTGGCAGTTAACCTGCATACAGTAACTAAACTCCAGACTTTATCTGGAAGGTTTGTTAGACTTTTATAAAGCTAAGCATCTATAGTGTTATGGATAGGATGTAACAAAGTCTTTGGGAGTAACATATTTAGATGATGATGAGAGTTAGGCATATTTTCAAGGATACTAAAGTGATTCTTATCAAACAATATTAAGAAATAATAAGTGTTCTGTAGTTCATTGTGCTAGTTGTTCTTGTTTCACTTCCCATTTATATTCTTGCCTTTGTCAGGGTTGCATGTGCATGTCTGTATAAAGAAGGGAGATTGAGGTAATGCCTGTGGATTATATAGCCCTGACTTGCATTCCACTGGGTTCAGCCAGTGGGAAGCATCAACAGATTAGAAGGTGAGAGGAGAAAGAAGTCAGAATATGTCTTCCCACTTTTTCTCTACCATAGTATCGTAATTCCAACATTGGCCATGTCATCTTATAGACTGTATCTCCTAATACTATACTTTGAGCTGCCACACCCGTCGTCCCCCCAGCCAGGAGGTTCACCTTTATTTAAGTTTTGATACAACTCTCTCCCATGCCTCTGGTCCCGACCCCTAGCCTCCTAAGCGGTATCAGCTTCCTGTAGTTGCTACACCTTGGGTTCTTCCAAATCACTTGTAGAGACTCTTTAACTTTCCCACTCTTGTGGAAATATTTCCTAAATTGATACATCTTTTCAAAATCCCTGCCAGAACCCTGGATAACTTATTATTTTACTTTTCTATTTATTTTACTTTTCTATTATTTAATACAATTTTGGCTTGTCAAATCATAGACATTCTGTGATTGATATCACTACAGTAGAAGCCATAATGTTTTGTAAAGGAAGTGTAGAACAGAGATTAAATCTAGGATGTCAGATAAACAGAGGTAGATTAACAGAGTCTCTCCTATTTATTGTTACTGCCTTTTGTTTTCAGACTCAAAGTATCACAGAGAAATTTGAAGTTTAAATTCAGTATTCACTTAGAAGATAAGTATTTTACCAGCAAATGAGCTTAATTTTTATATTTTATTATCTTCATTTTCTAGTCTCTAGAATACTCTTAATAAACTAGTAATTCTTAACATTCTTTGGTTCATGCTAAAGACCATGTTCCCGTAAAAGTACCTATAAACATAAAAATGTGTGTTTTAACCTGTTCACCAATCCTTTGACATTCAACCAGGAACCACAGGGTAACAATACCTTCCTTAACAATTTTTAAGTTTTCCTGGCGTGCTTGGTTAGGGAAGAAAAATGTTCTGTGGCAATTGTCAGTTTTATCAGCAAGCTAGTATAGTCCTTAGAAATTGCTTGTAAACAGAGTGAACTACGAACTGGAGGAAGAAATCAGTAGAGATTTCAATCCTTTAGATCCATACCATTTAGACCAGGAAGTCATGAAGGACCTACATTTTGTACAGATTCTCACAACATACAAGCTGGAAAGTACCATTTTATATACGGATTGTCTGTAGTTAAGAGTCAGTGATAGTGCTATATTTTTTCACACTTAGTTTACCATTTATAATTTAGAGTAAATGCTGAGAAATCTTTAGTCACTTAATTTTATTTTACCTAGATTAACTTGCTTCTAGGATTCAAATGAGTAATGGAATGAAGATTAATCTTGAAAATCCTCCTGCTTTATATCACTGAAAGCACTTTGCCCTCCTGCTTCCTGGGCCCAGTAGAGTAAACCTTAGTTGTCAGATTGTGACATGGTTCTTTTAAGAAGCTGTGGGCAAAGACTGATAAATTTTGACCAGCAGATTAAAAACAAGCAAGAAAGTATACTCTCGTTTTGCTGGGTTTTTTGTTTGTTTTAATGGACAATTGGATATATCTAAGAATAGAAAATGTCTGGAAGAAAATGGTTTCTATGAAGGGAAATTAGAAGATTGGAAGAAGAAACAGATTTTTGCTTTTCACACTACACATTTCTTTTTTTTTTTTTTTAAATTTTTTTTTCAACGTTTTTATTTATTTATGGGACAGACAGAGACAGAGCATGAACGGGGGAGGGGCAGAGAGAGAGGGAGGCACAGAATCAGAAACAGGCTCCAGGCTCCGAGCCATCAGCCCAGAGCCTGACGCGGGGCTCGAACTCACGGACCATGAGATCGTGACCTGGCCGAAGTCGGACGCTTAACCGACTGCGCCACCCAGGCGCCCCTACACTACACATTTCTATACTGCTTGTTTTGTTATTCTTTTACCATGAGCTTATGTTCTCAATAAATTAACACAAACAGATGGGGACAGGAAGGACACCTTTTTTGCTATGTTGACTGTTCTTATCTCATCCTTGGTTTACTGGTTTCCTAGCTTTTCTTCCTGGACCTATATTCTCCATTTACTTATTTTTAACAGCCTACAGGGGCTACCTGAATTTTTTTTCTTTTCCCTAGTTCTAATTAACAGCCTCTCAGTTTATTTCTTCATCACCTACCTGCAACCCATATCATCAGATCATACATAAAGCTTTCTCTTTGTTCACTGCCTCCACACATGTATATCAGCTGTCTTTTTCTTAACCATTCCAGTTAATCCATTTAGTTCTATGCCTTTTGAGAATGTATTGTTTACAAAGAACTGAAATGTTCTTAGTTTATTTGCTTTTAGGTACCCTCAGAAAATAATAACAGGCAAAATAAATACCATACAAAAAATCCACTGAAAGGAGTTTAGCATAACTAGGGAATGTTGGCTTCCAACCTTGGAAGTGATAAAATTGGAAATCGTTGCTACTTTGTAATATAAGTGGAAGTCCTTCAACAAGGAATTAGAGCCACAGATAGTAGTTTTAGCCTCAAAGTAAAGGGGGAGATATATATGGATACATGTAGCTTCAGAGACCTGCATTACCAGAGTGGCAACTTTCACCTGGTGAGTCATTTGCCTGGAAATACACTATGGTTTGAGCTTGGCCTCTGCATCTGACTCCACTTTTCAAAGTGTCTGACCTTGGCCAACTTACTTAGGCTCTTTGAGCCTTAATTTTATCATATTTGAAAAAAATTTTTCTAAAATACCACTGCTTTGTTAGATGATTAAATAAAAAATACTTAGCCCTTGGGAATGCAAGCTGGTGCAGCCACTCTGGAAAACAGTATGGGGGCTCCTCAAAAAACTAAAAATAGAACTACCCTACGACCCAGCAATTGCACTACTACGCATTTATCCTAGGGATACAGGTGTGTTGTTTCAAAGGGACACATGCACCCCCATGTTTATAGCAGCACTATCAACAATAGCCAAAGTGTGGAAAGAGCCCAAATGTCCATCGATGGATGAATGGATAAAGAAGATGTGGGGTGTGTGTGTGTGTGTACCTACACACACACACACACACACACACACACACACACACACACACACACACAATGGAGTATTACTCGGCAATCAAAAAGAATAAAATCTTGCCATTTGCAACTATGTGGATGGAACTGGAGGATATTATGCTAAGTGAAATTAGTCAGAGAAAGACAAAAATCATATGACATCACTCTTATAAGGACTTTAAGAGACAAAACAGATGAACATAAGGGAAGGGACACAAAAATAATATAACAAAAGGGAGGGGGACAAAACAGAAGAGACTCATAAATATGGAGAACAAACTGAGGGTTACTGGAGTGGTTGTGGGAGGAGGGATGGGCTAAATGGGTAAGGGGCACTGAGGAATCTACTCCTGAAATCATTGTTGCACTATATGCTAACTAATTTGGATGTAAATTTTAAAAAGTAAAAAATAAAATAAAATAAATACTTAGCCCAATGCCTGCTCAGCTATTAATAGCATAATAATACTATAATTAGGAAAAAAAAGACAAAAAAAGGTTTTACTCATAGTTTTGGCATTTGAGGCTATATCACCAGCATCAGTCTTTTGTACTTCATATACCTACAAAATTATTCATTTTATTTAAAACAAACAAACAAACAAGGCAAGACACCTGAGTGGCCCAGTCAGTTACACATCTAACTTTGGCTCAGGTCATTATCTCACTGCTCATGTGCTCAAGCCCCTGCATCTGGCTCTCTGCTGTCAGTGCACAGCCCACTTCAGATCCTCTGTTCCCTTTCTCTCTGCCCCTCCCCGGCACGAGCACACACTCTCTCTCTCTCTCTCAAAAATAAATAAACATTTAAAAAAATTATTTTAAAGCAGAATGTCATGGTAATGGTATTTATCAAGTATGTTTCCAGTATTTGGAGTTTTGGTACTATTTCTTATATGCAGGTTGATCCTTGCATACAAGGTGAAAAAGCTAAGCTCTGAGCTAACAGTACTTAATGGGTACATATCCTATAGAGAATAAACTCTTTTATGAATAAAGTCTTTTCTGAATTTCATTTTCCTTTTTGCGAATTTCACTCATACATGCTTATGCAAAGACATCTAAGCATACCTCTGTTGTACGCTAAGAAAAAAAAAAGTATTATTTAAATTTGGACTCCATTTGATTAAAATCAGATGTTTAGTTCCAAATCTACAAATTTATTTTTAATTTAGGGAAAAAAAGGCACTCCAAAAAAACTATTATTCAGTGCACTTCTGAGCAAAGCACAAGTCATGTCTGAGTTCAGGTGGATACAATTAGCTATTACTAAAAATGAGCCATTGGTAGAGTTGGTGAATACTGAACATGGATTTGTAAGACTTTGTGGGAATGACAAATAATAGAAAGAACATTTAGTACCCTGATTCTAAGAAGAGCTGATCAGGAGGCTGCTGGAGCTGGAGTTTGCTTTCTGGGGTATTTCTGTCTTGAAGGCTTATGTTCCATGGTTGGGGCTCAGTACTGTCTAAAGCATTTTATTGATGGCTGGCAGGGAACTCCTGTCAACCAGCCTTCCAGGTAGGAAATGAGGCTTCCTTGCCGGAAAGTCCATATAATACCACTGCAGTTTTCATGTATAGATTATTTTTGCACATGTGCATAGTACCTAATAGACATTAATCTAAAATAAATGTATCTCATTCTCTCTTAAAAAGAACCTTACTTGCAAACAGAAATCCTCCATGTCCCAGTTAACTCAGTTTGGTCTGATTTAGTTTGGGAGAGTAAACGTGTGCATCAGTCATTTCAGCAAATATTTATAGAAGCTATGTAGAGTAATTTGTATGTTTATTTTTTTATATAACTTAATAATTAATATAAATTAGCTTATATGTAATAAGTCCTTTAAACCCCACTGGATTTGCTCTTACTTAATTTTCCTATCTCAAATTACATATATATAAACAAGTACCTTTGGATATTTTGATGCTAGATTAGTGATTTAAACTGTCAAATATATTTATTATTAATATAAACAAAGGTCACGGATTTGAAACAGCAGAGTAAGCGGTTGAGGAAAAGCATGGGAAATTAGTAACACATATTTGTTTCAATGTCCTCAATTACTTTGCCATTAATAGTAAATTTGGTAAGCAAAGAAAACAAATTATGACAGGTTTCATAGTTATAATATGTGAGAGAGAATTTAGAAATATGGCATTAACATTAGTCTTATTGAAATTATTTGTTTTGGCTGGATGACTGCTTTTTGGAGATATTTTTAAAATCTTAAAATAATATTATGTAGATATAGAAATATAGGTCAACTATGTTTTATTTTAATTGAAATAAATTAAAATTGAAAAATAATACCCATTCTGCTCTGTTTATTTTCAATATTGAATATGCATGTAATGATTTCACACATTAAACCCAGTCTAAAACTGAACCAGTTAAGACAAAGTTAACAAATGAGATTTGCCCACTTTTCCATGAACTACTTTTATGTTTTAATCAGGCCCTAAAATTATCTTCTCCCATCCAAATACTAACCAGGCCTGACCCTGCTTAGCTTCCGAGATCAGATGAGATCGGGCACATTTAGGGTGGTATGGCTGTAGACTAAAATTATCTTCTAATGCTAATTGTAATGATGTGGGTAATATGGATCAGTAATTTTATTTTTTAAATGTTAGAAATTATTTTATAAATTGTGAGTGTTTTAATGATTACTAGACTTTATTTGTAGAATAAAGTCTTATCAGAATGTGTGAACTAAAGGAGATGCTATATATAGTGGTCCAGTCCCTCTCCTTGATGAGAAAACTAAAACTCCAAAAATGAAGAGCTTCACCAAGGTCACACAGAGGAGGAGAACAGACCTGTGGATATGAACGCCAGTCTTTTTTTTTTTTTTTTTTAATTCTTATATCAAGTTTATTAGAGGGGTTTTATGATGATCACTATGTTACAGATGAGGAAACTAAGAATATGAAAGAATAAGAAAATAATCTTGCCAACCAACTGGCAATTTTAGCCAAGTATAATTCTACTTCTAAGCCTGTCTTTCTTTTTTAACTGAGATAAAATTGACATATTAGTTTCAGGTCTACAATGTTAATGATTCAATATTTGTACATATTGCAAATTGATCCCCCAGTCTATTTCTAAAACTTGTGTTTTCCATACCATATTATAGTACCTCCCACTTTTAACTACCCACCTGTCTGTTCTTCCCAAGGTGCTCCTTCCACATTCCAGATAACTTACTGTTTTTCCTACCCTCCCTTAATACCCAACAAAGAAAAGTTAGTAATCCCCATTGTCTCTCTGCCTCCAGGGATGTTTATTGCCTGCATGAATCTCTAAGTAGCATGTTCAAATCGTGTACCAAGGTGTAATGAGCACTCCGATGTCAGAGGAGCTCTTTGGGGCCCCTGAGCTGCTAATGTGGAGGCTATTCCGTCTGTCAGTCTATGCTGTGAATCTGTCCCGTTCCTGTCTCACTTCTCATTTTCTCTTGTTCTTTAGTTCACTCCTGAACTGCAGAGAGTCTCTTAAAAACTCTGGGTATTTACCTTTTGTTTTTACTATATGATCTCCTAGTAAGGGCAAGTAAAAAGGGGAAAGGCTTTTTGTTTTTTGTTTTTTGGTTTTTTTAATATATGTAGAGATTAAGTGGTAATTAAGTGTATAACAGACATTTAGGACCCTAGATTTTATGTTCCAAGATACCAAAAGAATACATGCAACACAATGTTACGCGATTTGACCTATGGCAGGTTTTTCTTGGACATTTTCAAAAAGCACTCCACATTTTTTTCCAACATTAGACATCACCATATTATACTTATTAAATATATATAGATAAAAGTGATTATGAGGTATAAATTAGCATAACCTTTCTGGAGGGTAGTTAATATATAGCAAAAATTTTTAAGTTATTTGCCTTTTGTCCTACTAATTATGCTTCTAGGAATTTATCCTGGGATACAATAAGACAAGTAATCCAAGATAATAGTTTAAAATGTTCACTGCAGGATTTATTATAGGTTTGGATCCGTAAAATAAGACTAACAGTACCTACTTACCTTAGAGAGTTGCTTTGAGGATTAAATATTACATATGTACATAACAGTAATAAGTATTAAATATACATATATATATTAAAAGAAGTCTATGCGTTACATTTACTGGGAAATAAAAGTAGGTTACAAAACAATAATAAATACACCTTTTATGTAAAACAGTCTACATTACAGTCGTCTGGAAAATTGTTCCTCAGAATATCACCAAAGCCATCATTTTGATGATTTTTACTTTGTAATTAATGTTAATCAGCATTGTGTCAAAATTGTTTACAATCATATGAATCACTCTTCTATTCAGAGAAAGTAGTCAAGTTATTTTTATTTTAAAAATAAACTCAATGTGCATAACCTTGCTATTTATTAGCAGTATGACTTAATTTGTTTTAAATTTCCTTGCATGTAATAGGAGGGTAATAATAAACTTTAAGCATAAATGTCAGTTCTAATCCTCCTCCCATCTTCCTCCCCATTTAGGAGTCCTGAGCCATTCTTGGCTCCATAATAGCTGAAATGAATGCCTTCCCAAAGGGTGTGGGGTCATATTTCTCACCAGCAACTTCCTTAGCAAAAGTATTGCTGTCAGAGAAGTGGCAGGGGGTAGAGGGAAATTAAGATATTGACAGAGCCCAGGGGAGACGTCAGCATGACGATCCAGAGCAGTATTGGCAGAGTCCAGAATTACATGGCAGTTTTAAAACGGTCTTTAGATTTACTCATTGTTTAGAACTCAGTCATGTTTTAAACATTCTCTTGGTGAATATCACGAAAGGGAGACCATCTCTTTCCGTTCGTCTGGACTCAGCAATTTTATTTTTAGGTATATATTATAGGGGAGAAATTCCCTTGGTTAAAAAACATTTTTTTAAAGAAAAAACTTGAGACAACTAGCTGAAGTAAATGACAGTCTGAGTTTATGTGTGGAGGATGTAGTGAGTGACTGTGTCATACTGCTCCCACTCACACCAGATCCTTTAACATGACACATGAGTGCCTTTCCCTGGCTATTTTTAGAAATAATCATGTTATTTTAAGAGTACTGTATCATCAGCTCTGAGGGGTTTAAAAACAAGTCAGACAAGGTATCCTGTATTGCAGCATGTGACTCTAGTGTTTGTAGTATTTTCTCTCTCTCTTTCCTTCCCTATTTAGTTAATACCAGGCAATAAGAAATCCATATCAATATTATTCACTGAGGAGGAAGTGGCATAACTATTCACAGCTGTAGCTGCATAGGTCCTCAACAACTCTCTGGGACTTAGAATCAAATCTGAGTTGATATTATCAGACTCCCTCTGTCCAAGATAATAAAATTTGAAGTCCTGTGTGTCAGGACGACTGCATATGTGCAAGTACTTGAGGAAGTTTGTTTAAAGTATTTCCTTTTCCAAAAGCAGGAATTTAGAGAAGCAGTTGTGTAGGACCAGGATGGTGTACTGGGGATTTTAGTTTAAGATTTCCTTTATAATTTCTTCCCCTGAGGAATTTTAGCTCTCTTTAGCGACCTGGATGTCAAGTACAATAATGAATCTTACAGAAAATAGGAAACTGGAGAAATGAAGAAATTCATTTGCTATTTGTACTGAATTGCGTGCAGGTGTAATAAAAGTAGGCAACTGACACCAAAAAAAAAAAAAAAAAAAAAGATAATTCCACTTTTAAATTTTTTTTTTTTTCAACATTTATTTATTTTTGGGACAGAGAGAGACAGAGCATGAACGGGGGAGGGGCAGAGAGAGAGGGAGACACAGAATCGGAAACAGGCTCCAGGCTCTGAGCCATCAGCCCAGAGCCTGACGCGGGGCTCGAACTCACGGACCGTGAGATCGTGACCTGGCTGAAGTCGGACGCTTAACCGACTGCGCCACCCAGGCGCCCCGATAATTCCACTTTTTATTGAACTGAACTAAATCCCATCTCATTAGATAGTTTGACATTTGAGAGGTTTTTGTTATGATTATTTTGTTTCAACAAGCTAACAGATTTTGCCTTTAAGAACAAAATTCTCAGATCTCTCTAAGAGCTCTCATCCTGAGTTGAAATTCTTTGTTTACCTGTCATCTCCATTATTCTATAAGCTCCAAGGCTGGTATTGTTTACCTTTGATACATCCAGTACCAGATCCATAAATATTTATTTAGTTAGCTAATTAATTAATTAATTTGCCTTTTAATGCAAGTGATTTTGCGTAAGAATGGTTTCACCCACATGGGCCTACCTTCTAATTTCTGCTGCTTCTGACTTCAGAAGCTTGGGAATGGGAATATTTTTTGCTATAGCAATTTACAGATTTTTAGCATGAAAAGATAAAATCACCCTAAAATTGAGTGGAAACTGGAGGGAACGGTAATATTGGGCATCATTTTTATATTTCAGTATCTATGTGCTGTGGCCGTCGCTACATCCAAACATATCAAAATCTGTGACAAAATGAATTAGCCACCATTTCCTCATATTGGCACTTAGTGTGCCAGGTCAGCACAAAATATAGGACGATTAATTTATATAATTATACTATAAAGTCTATGACAAGAATTTGGGACTCAGTGTCATAGAAACAATACAATCCCATTACATATTTCTCTTAACAAGTAAAAGTCTACATAGTTTACAGGTTCCTTTGCTTTCTTTTGTGCACTCTCTCTTTCAAAAAAAAAAAAGTAATTTTATCTTTTTTAAGAACTTAAAATATAGGTACTAGAAAATTTAAAACTTATATATGTGGCTCACACTGTATTTTTATTAGACACCTCTGATCTAGAGTTTTACCTTTAAATGGATGATGACCTGTGATGCTGCAGGTATAATCAGATTGGTGGTATGAAATATTTGAGAGCTGAAAGGTCCCGGGTCAGAGGTGGGTTCCAGATTTTACTTACCTTTGTCCTGGCCTCAATTATGTCCTGCTTTTTGTAGGAAATGCAGTTTTGCCTGAGCTAATAGGATAACAGAATTTTTCTTCACTTCTAGAGATCTGGTAAAATAAGTTAGGATATTATGTCAGGAATAGCTCTTTACAACATAACACTTTCTTGTGTGTCTGTTATTTTAAATTTCAAATTCTCCTTTAAAGCTCTGGGATGGGTTTAGCACATGTTTCCCTTGTTCTAAAAGGTGTCATTTTCAGGCATCAAAAATTCTTAAGCACTAATATTCTGGTATGTACTTGCTGCGTATTTTATAATGTCACTGTAATAACAGCCATGCATGGTTTTAATCTTTGACATAGTATTATTATTTTTATAGTTTTGTTAAGGAACTTCCCTCATAATCACAACGGAACATTATTGCTGTGACTAAGTTTTCGGGACCATACTGACCAAAGAAAGGCCCCAACATTTTAGAGATGTTTAAACTACTTCTTACCGCCTTTCTTACTTATTATTAAGCTCATAGATTATTTGTGGTTGCTTTTTATATGCATATTATTGTGCAGATAGATTTATAAGAAAGGATAATTTTCAGTAAGTCCTTCCAGTTAATTGTTTCACCACAGGGTCATGGAGTAGGAGCAGGGAAGGAGTTTAGAGAGTAGGACAATAACAGATAGGTCTGTGAACTGAAGAAACTTGAGCCAAGAGAATACTCTGCTTCAAGATAAAAGCCAAATGGACCCATATTTTTGTTACTGTTTATGTTGTACTCCTCCAGATTATTTTTCTAAAGTTCTTGTCTCTAGTCAGGCTTGATCGATATCCAAAACTGATGGTGATTTGCTTCCTAGATTGGTGAAAGGATGACTTAAAGGTACTACTCTTTCAGCAGAGATCTGGCAGAAGTTTCCTGGCTTCGATTAACGTCAGGAAATGCTTAAAGAGACCCTAAAGCATTTTGTGAAGCGTCAGTTCTTAGTCTTGAGTGTCTGGGCCAACATTGTTTAATAAACCGAATCTTAGGAAAAATCTGAAAGGGCGTCCCATGTATTCCATTTCAACAGATACTTAGCAGTATAATGGCAATTCTTATTATGTACAATGATCACACTGTTTCTTTTAATCTTTTACTTTTGAGCTTCTTTAAATTTCTTAGAGCTGCTTAAAATAGATGCTTTATCTGTTATTTCAGAACCTCCTCCTCAAATCTCCTTGAAGGTTATTAAACTGTGATTTCCCAGGTTTTTTTTTTTCCTAATCTGTTTCTTCTAGAGCAACATTTCATTTATTCCCACCTTCTTAGACAGTCATCTCCTGTGTTCTCTCTTCAAACTTCTTGTACCATCTTCTCTGACCTCAGTCACACCTGATGTCTTTTTTTGTTTGTTTGTTTAACCTGATGTTTTTTATTAAGAAAACTGAATAATTAGAAGGAAAATCAGTCAACATAAATAGACCATAACTAATAAGAATTACATAAAATAGTAGACTTTAAAATAGCTATTGTAAATGCACTTACAGATATAAAAAAAACATAGGAGATAAATGGAAGCTATGAGATAAAAAGAAATTCTACAGCTGGAATATAAAGTATCTGAAGTAAAAACTCACTGGTTGGACTTACCAACAGATTAAATACTACATAGCAATAAAACTATCCAAACTGAAACACAGAAAGAAAGAAAAAAAAAAAAACTTTGCAAGGGACAGTGGGAGGGAGAACAGAGCCTCAGCAATCTGTGAGACCATATCATGTGATTGGAGTATTTCAAAAGAAATAAACTGGAGCAGAAAACCCGAAGCAGAATATATACATAAAGAAAATTACAAGGTCACATGATCGAATTGTGTAAAACTAATGATGAAGAGAAAAATCTTAATAGCAGCTGGAGAAAAAGGATATAGTACATACAAATTAAGGACATAATTCTGATTATTTATAGAAACCATGCAAAGCAGAACACAGTGGAAAGACAAAATACTGAACAATGAATACAGAAGGCCAGATTATTCTGAATAATGATAGCTTCCATTTTTTTAGAACAAACTATGGACCAGAAATTGTGCTGATATTTTTAATATACATGATCTCATTTAATCCTTAGAACAACCCTGAGAGGTAGCAGAATTACCACATCTTAGAAATGAAAATGATAACGGGGTGCCTAGGTAGCTCAGTTGGTTAAGCGTCCAAATTCAGCTCAGGTCATGATCTCAGGGTTTGTGAGTTTGAGCCCCACATTGGGCTCTGTGCTGACAGATCAGAGCCTGGAGCCTGTTTTGGATTGTGTCTCCCTTGCTTTCTGCCCCTCCCCCGCTTGCACTCTGTCTCTGCCTTTCTCTCAAAAATAAATAAACATCAAAAAAATTTTTTGAAAAGAAATGAAAATGAATATAAATATGGTTCCACATTCTCATGGAGCTTATAGTATAAAGATGAGAAATGTGGTAATTCTAGCTACCTCTTAAGATTTTTCTGGGATTAAATGAAATAATGTATATTAGCAGAACTGGCACAATTTCTGAATATAATTTCTGGTATCTAGCATTTTTATTAAGTCACTTTATATAAAAATAATTATAGGTATTCAAAGAGCTGCAAATAAATATCAAGTGCTATGGAAGCATGTAGGAGGGAGAGTTAACTTAGGCTGGGAAATTAGAGAAGGTTTCCCTGAATTACTGATTTTTAAGCCAAATCTAAAGAATGAATAGGCTGTTAGCCAGAAAGCAGAAAGTGGAGCGCAGATGATTCTATTCAGAGGACTCAGCATTTGAAAACACATGAGGTTGGAGAGAGCATATTATGTCCTTTATACTAAGGACAGTGGGAAGCAATGGAAAGTATTAAGAATGTGGGTACAGAGTGGCTGGAATTACCACATTTGCATTAAAAAATCATTTCAGGGGGAACCTGGGTGGCTCAGTCAGTTAAGCATCTGACCCTTGATTTCACCTCAGGTCATGATCTCAGGATTTTAGAGCCCCATGTAGGGCTCTGCACTGACAGCACTGAGCCCGTTTGGGATTCTCTCTGTCTCTCTCTCTGTCTCTGTCTCTGTCTCTCTCCCCCCTCCCAACTCATGCACGTGTGCTCGCTCTCTCTCAAAATAAATAATCTTAAAAGATATATCGTTTCATCATACCAACATATCATATGAACAATCACTGAGCGATGTGACAAGAGCAGACATAAGGATAAGAAGGAGGAATGAGAAGAAAGTAATTCAAACGGTGGGATGGAACAATGCGAACAGAGTATTTAATTTGGAATCCACAGAACCTAGCAGTTTTCAAAGTGAGAAGTGAGAAAGAAGATGTATAGTTCCTAGGTTTCTGGGTTGGTGTAAAGTCCATATTCTGAGAACAGAAATCTTGGAAATATCGAAGCTTTAGGTAAGAAAATTATGAATTATGTTGGATATGCTTATTTGGATATGCCGATTTAACATATAAGTACAGATGTCAAATACAAAGTTTAACATATGAGTCATGTTCAGAAGACAAATGTGGACCTGATATGTAAATTTGGGGAATCAAATATGTATTTGTATTTGTATTTGATATGTATTTGTAGATGGTAATTGAAGTCAAAGGAATGGATAGGAAAGTGAGGAGAAAGAAAAGAAGCTTAGGTGTAAGCTCTGCAGAACTTCACCCTCTAAGTTTAGGTAAAGTAGAGGGAAAGGAATCCACCAGCAAACTTGGCTGAATAAGAACATCCAGAGAAATAAGAGGAATAATGTAGAGTGTCAGAAAGAAGTGTTTTAAGAACAGAAGAGTAATTCAGCTTTTTAAATCCTGCTGAAATTTTAGGCAAGATATGTGCAGAAAGAGTAATTTTTTTTTTTTAATTATTTAACAATCTGGAGGTCATTAGTGATCGTAACAGGAGTCATTTTGGTACAGTAATAGGGACAGATTAGAGTCAACTGAGATAAGAGTGACAGGTGAGAAACTGGAAACAGAGCTTAAACAACTCTCTAGCCATGCATAGGGAAGAAGGAAGTTGGGCAGGAGCTAAGACAGCATAAGTGTTGAACAAGGATGTTCAGTAGCAGAAGGTATCTGATATGTTTCAATGATGATGGAAAAGAGCAAATAGAGTAGAGCTTGAAGTTACCCCAGAGCGGGGGATAATTACAGTGCTGTGTTCCACTATGGCAAGATGAGGGAATGGTTTCTGGATAAGGAGAACACCTGGTCAGGTATAAAGTTAGGTAAAATACATAAAACATACTATCAAGTCTAAATGTCAGTTCTTACCATAACACTAAAATCATGAACACCAGGCAAGTACTTTACTTTTCCTAAAGAAAATTTTCCTTATTACAACAAAGATAAAACAAAACAAAAACAAATGAAGATATTAAATTGACATCAACGTACAGTATCAAGTAATGAAAAACAAAGTTTACTTTTTTAAACCATTTAAGCAGAATTGCCTATTTGAGATCTCTATCCACAGCCTTTTTTTTTTTTTTAAGTAAGCTCTACACCCAATGTGGGGCTTAAACTCATGACCCCAAGATCAAGAGTCGCATTCTCTACCAACTGAGCCAGCCAGCCACTCCTCTCCACAGTCTTAACTATAATGCCCAAGGCAGTGTTAATTCCATGGCCCACATAAAAGATTTTTTTAAGTGCTTTGTTAGAGAATGTGGGGACTTGTAGTTGTGACTTTCAAAATCTTCTCTTTAAAGATTTGTAAGATTTAGCTAGAGTTCCATTGTTTTTCTTTTTACTTCATACAAATAAATCACTGCTCCCCTCACCCTCAGAGTAAGTTTGAGATGATACAGCTACCTCTGTCAGAGCTATACTAAACTCGATCACCCACCTGTTCTGATTACAATATTTTCCTTCCCTTTCCTCTCATCTCTTTCTCCTATTCTCCCACATCTTAAAAAAAAAGAAAAGTTGAGAGAAAAAACAAATCATCTCTCTTTTTCATATTGATATTTAAGGTCCAATAAAAGTGGTTATAAAAGCATCTATCAACATGGCACTAACTTGCCAAGCTAAGTATTTGGGTTGGAAATCATGCTTTCCCAACTGCTTAAAAACACGAAGTATCTGTGTTAAATGACAGATAGCTCTCTGTTCCTGTAAAGGAAGATTACTTTCATTTCTTTGTATATTTTTGAGCAATAAAACAGTTCTGCAGTTTCATACATGCTACACACATATATACACACATATATACATACATATGTATGTTGCTGAAATCCATTTGCAGTATGTTTGCGTGCACACACATCAATATGTGTAAATATATGTTAAAACACCTTCAAAGACTTTAAACAGAACCTCTTCTCATAAGCTAGTCCAGACACATCTTATCCAACAATTCAAGCAAAGCTCTTGGATCTGTCAGAAACAGCCTATAGGTTTGCATTAGGTGATTAATTGCCAGGAGAATCTGGTTCTATATTCCATTACATGTAATTGTTATCTTTTCTTAAGGTGTCCTTTTATTGAGATTCCATTTAAACAGGGTTAAATACATGCACATAACTTACATTCCTGATGTGTAGCACTTATTACCAAAGAAAGAGGAAAACTTCCATCCACTAACAAAGGCACATTTATCTGGGTTTATAGACACTTTTTTCCCACAATTTTTTCTAAAACTTTAATAATATTTTAATTTGCCTAGAAATTGGTCTTACGATGGCAGTATGGAATAATGAAATATATAGTTTAGTTACCCGGTCTGAGGGTATCGAATGAAACCTTAGTTTAAATTCCAGCTTTACTTCTTAATGTCCTCCTGACTTTTGGCAATTATTTAACCTCTTCAAGCCTTCATTTCCTTTCTTGTAAACTTGGTACAAAAAATATCTTCTTCTGGGTGTTACTGTGAGGATTGCATGAATTACCATAGGAAAGCACTTAACACAGTTCTGAGTGTATACTAGGCACTCAATAACATTAGCATTTCTATTATTAGATTGCTTATTCTAAGCTCTACCACTTAATCATGTATGACTTTTACCATTAATGTAACCTCTCTAGACTTCAGTCTTCTCAGCAAATGCAAGACGTTAAATATAGAAGGAGTCTTTGTGATACTAATATCCTGTGATTCTCTAATTTTCTTCATATCAAATGAAAAAAATGTTTGCTTTTGATTAAAATTATTCTTGCCCTCATTACTAACAAAGCAAGGAACCTGACTTCTGTTTACAATTCTGTTTGCTTTACTTTTGACTGTGAATCTTAAATCAGGTGTATTTTGGTATAGTGGTTGGGTATGGACAGTAGAGTTGGACTGCCATTGTTCCACTCCTGACTCCATTACATACTAGCTGTGTGACTTTGGGCTAGTTACTTAACCTCTGTCTACCTCAGTTTTGTTATCTGCAAAGTGCGGCTAATAATAATACCTAACTCACACTTGGAGGATTAAATGAGTTACGTTATATAAAGGACTTAGAACAGATCATACATATAGTAAATTTCACATGCAGGTATTGTTCTTCGTAATCATCACCATCATCATCCTAGAACAGGTTCTCCATTGCTTCTTAACCATAACATGAGGATATTATAATAGGTGAATAAGGATTTGGTTCTCTGAAATACAGAGATAGACCCATAAGCTTTCTTATATGCTGCCTATTACTTAGGAGTGAGCTCAAACAATGCATGCACATATCAGAGGGTAAGGGAAGAAAATAATAGAAATTTGTATTCATGATTATTTTATGTAGCGTTCTTTTTTAAAAATGTATGTGTGGGGTGCTCTTAGCTAAACGTCCGACTATTGATTTTGGCTCAGGTCATGATCTCACAGTCATGAGATCAATCCCTGCATGGGGCTCTATGCTGGGCATGGACCCTGCTTAAGATTCTGTCTCTCTCTCTCTCAAAAAAAAATGTGCTTATGTATGTTATATAATATACACAATACGTTAATATAAGGACATATATATATATATATATATGCATGTGTGTCTGTATACACACACACAGGCATATATATACACTTTCTGAATAAGTATAGAACTATTGGGGAAAAGTGCTCAAATTAATTTTAATAATATGAATGAATGATCACAAAAGTTTAGAGACAACAGTCCAAAGAGACAGTGTCTTCCAAAGGTGGTGTTAAGTTGACATAACTTCCAGTCTCAATTGTCTGCTACACTGGATAGCATATACTAAAGAAGCAAGTCAGACTTTTTTTCATAACTCCAGTGTTTTTGGAAAGACCATATCCACTGAGTTCTTTGCTAAAGATAGGGTAAACATAGTTTGGAATCCAGATTATTCTGGGTGTGTCAACTACTTGATGTGACTGAATAATGAGATGTCTGAGCAATGTCAGGTCAGTCAATACTTACATTTGGACTTGGCCATGTAAGAAAATGCTGCTGTTCTTAATGGCCAGAAACCACAAAAACATACTCCCACAGGATAACCAAATTCCTTTTTTGCTTATATTTAATAGCAACGCAATTGAGACTTTTCTGGCACATTAAAAATTTTTATTATAAATATTGTTACCTCTATAGAAATGGAGAAGTTATTATTAATTTTTTACCTAGTTTGTTTATAAAACACCAGAAATAGGGTGCCTAGATAGCTCAGTCAGTTGAGCGTCTGACTTGATATTGGCTCAGGTCATGATCCCAGGGCCATGAGATCAAGCCGTGCATCAGGCTCCACGCTGAGTGTGGAGTCTGCTTGAGATTCTCTCTCTATCTTCTCTCTCTCTTTCTCTCTCTCCCTCTGCCCCCTCCCCTGCTGTCTCTAAAATAAATAAGTAAACAAACAAACACCAGAAATACAGGAAAGCCAAAGATTTCTTTCTTAAATGTGTTTATTTTAAACTAGGACACCAGTATTTGGAAATAACTCATAAAGGACTTCTTTTCTGTTAGAATTTCTTATAATGGGTTGATATGACCTAGGTCTTAGGCCATAGGTACCTAGGGTAAATGACTGACCTTAATCTCTTGGAGAGTAGATTCTCTTGGGAATCCAATAGATACACTCTCCTGAAAAAGTACGCATGTAAAATTTGGCCTACAATTTCAAGGGTTTACAGGTATTCCCTTCCCTAAGCCTATCAAAGAATCTCTGTAGGTAGTTGAAATCCTCTGGACAGTGGATTTAGCTACATTTGTGTTCCAACCTAAGCGTCACTGTGTAATCACTATGGTATATGACTAGCTTTATGGAAACCCTTTATTATCCAGGTTTGATTTCAGAAAGACATTGACACAATTCTTAGTTATGTCTTCTCTGTGCTTGGAATAGTGCTCAAATTATGGTATGTGCATTTTCTGCTTACTATATGATATGTGAGTTTTTTTTTAATTTTTTTTAAACATTTATTTATTTTTGAGACAGAGAGAGACAGAGCACGAGCGGGGGAGGGTCAGAGAGAGAGGGAGACACAGAATCCGAAACAGGCTCCAGGCTCTGAGCTGTCAGCACAGAGCCCAACGCGGGGCTTGAACTCACAGACCGCGAGATCATGACCTGAGCTGAAGTCGGCCACTTAACTGACTGAGCCACCCAGGTGCCCGATATGTGAGTTTTTTAATGTTTATTTATGTATTTTGAGAGAGGCGGGGAAGGGCCAGAGAAAGAGGAGGAGAGAGAGATTGCTAAGCTCACTGTGGTGGCAGTGCAGAGCCCAATACAGGGCTCAAACTCACAGTGAGATCATGACCTGAGTTAAAACCAAGGGTCGGACACTTAGACTGAGCCACCTAAGTGCCCCAATTATCTAAGTTGTTAGAAGACCATATTAGATATAATCTGAATATTCAAAAACAATATCTTATTTTGATGAGAGAATTAGAAATTGACAATCTAATTGACAAAGAACTTCTCATAGCAAGCTTCTGAAGCAGACAAGGCAGGTAGAGAAAGAGTCTCCTTTTTACAGATGAAAAACCTGAGGCTTAAGAGCAATTAGAGTGATTTGATTCACTAGTGGGGGGTGAGGGAGAGAGGACTGTTCAAATTTACCTGTGAAGCTTTTCCAAAGCAACTTCTACAAGTCGAGTCTCTCAAAGTTTGATCTAAAGACTCCCTGCATCAGTCAGGTGACGTACTTACTAAACTTACAGAGTTCTCGACTCTCCTTCCAAGTCATAAACCCAAATGGAGTGTAAATAAATCACGGGACTCTCCTAGATTAATAAATAAGTCAGATGATTCCTGTGCACACTGAGGTTTGAGAAATCCTGAGCAGTAGTTTGACTTTAAATGCACAGTAGAGTCACTGAGGAGCCTTGGAAAAATAATTTCCCTGGACTTGGGAAAAATCTATGAAGAAAGGACTTCAAGGAAACCTACTTTTCAGAAATTCACCAGAGGAGAGCCTGGGTGGTTCATCAGGTAAAGTGTTTGACTCTTGATCTCAGCTCAGATCTTGATCTCAAGGCTGTGAGTTTGGGCCCTGCATAGGGCATGAAGCCCACTGAAAAAATAAAATAAAATAAGATAAAATAAATAAAATGATAAATAAAATAAAAAGTTCACCAGGTGAACGTGATGCACAATGAGGATTAAGAATCACTACCATAGTGGCACCTGGGTGACTCAGTCAAGCGGCTGACTTTTGATTTTGGTTCAGGTCATGATCTCATGGCACGTGAGTTCAAGCCCCACATCGGGCTCCATGCTGACAGTGTGGAGCCTGCTTGGGATTTTCTCTGTCTGCCCCTCCTCCACTCACATGTACATGCATGCACTCTCTCTCTTAAACTTTTTTTAAAAATGAAACTACTAAAAAAAAAAAAAAAAAAAGGAGTCACTACTGTAAGGGATTTGGAAACTTTTTCTGTAAAGGAGCAGATAGCAAATATGTTAGGCTTTGCAGACAACATTAGTTATCTGATATCAGTCTATGTCAGTTATCAGTTTCAACTACTCAGGTTTGCTGTCCTACAGTGATGTATGGATGTATGTATAGCCATCCATACATAATAATTAAATGGCTGAACATGGCTGTGTTCCAATGCAATTTTATTTATAAAAGCGGGAGATGGGACAGATTTGGCTCATGGATTATAGTTTACCAAACTATGTGGTCCGGCCCCACATGCCTCACTGAGCCAGTATTAGACCATGTTCTAAATCTCAGATGCTGCTGGTTATGTGAGGATTGAAAACTACTGTATTAAAGTTTAATTGGTAAGTAGTAGAGCCAGAATTATGAACTATGAAATAATGAAAAATGAAAAAAAAAAAGAAAGAAAAGCCTGTAGTATGTATTATCAAAAATAAGACAGAAAAGAACAGGGGCACCTGAGTGGCTCAGTCAGTTGAGCATAAGACTTCGGCTCAGGTCACGATTCGCAGTTCATGAGTTCCAGCCCTGCATCGAGCTTGCTGCTGTCAGCGCAGAGCTTGTTTCAGATCCTCTGTCTCCACTGCTCCACCGCTCATGCTCTCTCCCTTTCTCTCTCTCTCTCTCTCTCTCTCTCTCTCTCTCTCTTCAGAGATAAAATAAACATTTAAAAAATTGTTTAAAAAAAAAAAAAACAGGCATACAAGGCAAGGAAGAAGAGAGGTGCACTGAATAGCCAAACCAGATGCAGTACTGATGGAGCTCAGAAGTGGGCCAGCCCCAGCCTGAGAGGTTTTTGGTTTTGTTTTGTTCAAAAAGGAGAGGAGAAAAAAGGATAGAACAGCCCTGCGGTCTCATCTTAGATGGTTGGATTGATAAGAAATACCTTCCTATACTTTGGTATTTTGTGCCCTAAAAAATTGGGGTGTTGGCCTGAGGGAAAAAGAGAAATGATCAGTCGGTTTGGGGAGGGAGGCAGGGAAACACCGGTGTTCAGCTTAGTGACTGTAGAAAAATGCAAACCCTACAGGTGTGAGCAGGGAGGCAGTATGCACAGTGCTGCTCTGCAGTGGGTCCCATCTGTCCCATGGTGCCTATTCAAGTCACATTACATCCTCTATCCTTGATGCTTCCTTTGGCACCAAGTAATGTTTAATTATGAGAGAGGTGGAAAACTGTGAGTCAACAAGAAAAGTTTTGCTTACATTTAACATATCATCCATTGTATGTAGTGTATGTCAGATTTCTATTTTAAGTTTTTAAAAGTGATTTGTATGTAACAAGTAAAAAAAAAAAAAACAACTATCCAGAAAATTCATATTCTCAGCAATGTATTTTTGTATCACCTGGTATCTTATATATTGTCTGCGTTCTTCTGCATCTGGTAGGTGTCTGCAGGTAGATCACTTTACGTTTTGATGAACTGATTTTTTTTTAATTTGGAAAAATATATGTCCCTTGAATATCTTATAGTCCAATGGGGGCATTAGAACATGTAAATAAATACTGTAGTGTAATATGTGCAACAGACATGTGAACAGTGTTTAGAAGTAATATAGAGAAGAAAATATTCCTTTGTGTATGCAGAAGTGATTTGAAGGAAGAATTAGAACTTTCCTGGAGTACATGACATAGGGGTGAGTAGGGCTGTTCAGAGAGATCAGCATGTACAGAGGTGTGAGGAGATGTGCTATTTTCAGAGACCTACAAGAAATTCAGTAGTGGTAGAGAGTAAAAGGCAAGGAAGGGCCAAATAATGGAAGATGATACTGGAGAAATAAGCAGGGGACAAATGATTTCTCCTCATCACCACCACCCTTCACCCTTCACCCCTGTTCAGAGCCTGTGGGTTTCTTGATATTTAAATACCCTAAAAATCAATGTATACATGTAAGTCCCCAACTCCCACTACTTATACCCTATGGAGAACTTTTAAAAGATTGGATATTCAAAAGATTAATTGCATTGTTTTCAGTTATCCTCTGTGGCTTCTCGAAAAGCAGATTCACTTTTCATAAGAGGAAGAATTAGGATTAGTTCTGGATAAATTCTGTTTATCCTGCCTTGTAAAAGGGCATTTTTAAATAGAAGTGGATAAAAAACATCATTCTAGTAAAAGATCTTAAGAGTGTGTGTGTGTTTGTTGTTGTTGCTGTTGTTGTTGTTGTTGTTGTTCTGTTTTCTTTTTTGTATTCACCACCAAATACTGCTATTTACTGGGGTACATTCTTCCTACACACCTGCTGTCAAATGCATCAAGTCTTTTCTTGCACAGCACTACGGGTTTTTACAAAACTGAGCATGCCCAACAGACAGAGAGCCTACAGACTGATTGATTTATTTGTTTTAATACAAACACACTCTCAGATGTTGTCATACACAAATCCTTAAAGAATTATTTTTCAAAGAACAAAGAACATTGTAATCCTAGTACCTAATCTTGTGCCTGGCACATATTAGACACTCAGCATATGTTTGTGGAATTGAACTACTCTGTGAAGTCTCAAACTGAACCCGAAAAATACTCCCTCAACTCTAGGAGTAACTGAATATCTTAAGTAGCTGTGATATGAATTGAAATGTTGTTTAAAAAGCATTTCCAGCAGTTGAAAAATGAAGTCGTGGCTTATTATAAGATCCAGATTTAATTTGGCAAGTATTGTTCTCTTTGCAGAATACAAATGCAAATACAAATCTATCTAAAATAAATTCTGCTTTGTCTTTATCTTCCTTTGCAAAATGGAGAGGCATTGTCAAAAGGGGGAAATGTGTAATAATAAGTTGAAAACTTTGGGCCATTCTACTTCAAAGATAATCTCTTAAATTGTCCTTAACAGGTTCATTGCCTCTGTTATTATTCATGTTCTAATTTAAGACCTCAAGATTGTATTAGCTTCCTAACTGGAAGTTACACTTCATTCTGATGCCACCTTCCCACTGCTGCCAGAATTGTTTGCTTTCTTAAACAGAAAACTGAGCCTATCCTTCACTTGATTAAAAACCTTCCACAGTTTCCAAAGAGCTATAAGATCAAGACCAAAGTCCTTGACATTACCCACTATATGTATATAATCATACACCTGGAGTTGTTTTTTGTTTGTTTTTATTTCATCTACCTTCATCTCCCCATGTTCTCAATAATCCTCTGCTAGTGCTTCTTAAACTTTTTCATGACATGTCACACCTGGAATAATGACCAGATAAAGTCACTGTCTGCCTGCCTAGAGCCTCTGGCTTCTCTGGGCTCCTAGCCCACCTGAGAGCTGAAGGAAGCAATATCCTAAACGCAACTATCATCTATTCTGTGTGCAGCAGTTCGGAAGGTCTGTCTCATTTTGTCACCTTAGTAAATCTTTTGCCCTCACAGGAATGGTTTTTCCATTGCTGCACCTTTAGTTATTTGTGCATAGCATTCACTCTGCCTTTTCCTACCTTCTCAGCCTGGTAAATTTCCCCTACTTGTCATTTCAGGCCCAGCTTACTTACATCAGGGAAATGTTTTTAGATTTTTTTTAAGGAAATTTGAAGTGCTTCCTTTCCAAAGTCTTATCTTAAATCAACTAATTTTAACTCTCGAAAATTCTCATTTTCCATTTTCTGAGCCAGATGTAATCATTTAGACAATTACCTACTGCACCAATAATGATTGTATGTTTTTAAGAATATAAATAAAAAGTCTCACTTCTTTGGCTTTTGTAAACCATTTCTTTCCCCCATAGATTATATTCCCCCATGGTATCAAATATACTGATCTCAAAGTGGTTACTTATTTCAAGTATGATGTGCATAGTGTAAAAAATATCATTACTACTTCTCAGTTAAACTATAGAATTAAAAGATGGCAAGTTGTTTCTTATAAAAAGATTTACTAAACTAAAAACTGTAAAAGAAGAATTCTAAGAGCACCTGGGTAGCTCAGTCAGTTGAACGTCCAACTCTTGATTTCATCTCAGGGTATGATCTCATTGTTTCTGAGATCGAGCACCGTATAGGGCACTATGCTCACAGTGCAGGGCCTGCTTAAGATTCTTTCTTTCTTTCTCTCTCCCTCTCCTTCTCCCTCTCCCTCTCCCTCTCCTTTTCCCTCTCTCCCTTCCTCTCAAAATACATACGTACATACATACATGCATACATAACTTAAGAAATGAAAAAGTAAGGACCAAGTTGTATGCTTCTTTGTATTGTTAATAGTGCTTTGTAGGGGAGCCTGGGTGGCTCAGTTGGTTGAGCGGCCGACTTCGGCTCAGGTCATGATCTCACGCTCCGTGGGTTCGAGCCCCGCGTCGGGCTCTGTGCTGACAGCTCAGAGCCTGGAGCCTGTTCCAGATTCTGTGTCTCCGTCTCTCTGACCCTCCCCCATTCATGCTCTGTCTCTCTCTGTCTCAAAAATAAATAAACATTAAAAAAAATTTTTTTTTAATGAAATAAAAACATTTCCAGAAGTCAAATATGTCCATCTCTAGGCTGAGTAATGTGGGTCAACAACATGGAAAGATTTAATAAATACAGGCATGTTCTAGAGCCTCCTCTCTTTTAGTGATTCCTTTATCAGGCTTCTATTGAAGAGAGCAAACATGTTGCTATTAAGTTCTCCTTTGTCTATTATGAAAGGGCAATGAATTGAGAATTTCAGAGGCTGTGGTAAAAGCAGGGAGAAGAAGAAACAAGTAGAATTACTAAATAGCAATCCTTTTTAAACATTGAGATTTAGAAATATAGATCAAGAATCTATGTTTTAAGCCTAGTTTTCTAACATTATTCTAATCTTGTAGTTTTATAACATTTATTCTTTCATTCATTTAAAGAACATTAATGTCTACCATGTGCCAAGATCCAAAGATAACTAGCATTTCCTATGTTTAAGGAGCTTGGTCAAGTACTAGGGATAATTATACAGACACAGTAATGATAACAATAGCATCTAAATGGAAGTATCCATGCCATGTGCCAGACTGTACTGAGCACTTTATTTAGGTCATATTCTTCAATTCATACAGCCATCCTCTAGATAGAGACTAGAACTGTTAAGGGTTTTAAAGTACCAAGAGGTTTAAATGATCTGTCCAAACACAGCTAATAAACGGGGAGTTAGAATTTTAACCTGGTTAGGCCAGATTCTTTTGTCCTAACTTTTTACATGTATGTCAAATTACAAGTTATATATATATATATATATATGTATGTGTGTGTGTGTGTGTGTGTGTGTGTGTACACACACACATACATACATACATACCTGGAAGAGTCATAGAAGGTTATAGAAAAAAGAATGACTTTTAAGCTGAGACTTGAACAAGAAGTGGAATTTGTCTGATAGACAAAGAGATAAAATATTCTGAGTACAGAAAGAAATATTGTGAGGACAAGGGAGGCAGAAGGCAGCATGGTGATTTTGGCAAACTGTGAGTGCTTAGGTGAGCATAAAGTAGCTGCGGATAAGGTAGGACAGTTACAACAAAATTATAGAGGTCTGAGATCCTATGCTTTAATTTTACTTTTTCCCTTAAGGTGCCATTAAATGATTAGAAAATAAGTTGCAGTATTTTCAGTATAAGAATTATCCCTATAGCAATGATGTAGATCAAGAAAGGGAGAAAAAGGAAAGAATAAGTCTGCATGAAGACAACTAGCAAAGCAGTTATGATATTCTAGACAAGAGATTGTGTTGCCTTGACTACTTTGAGTGCCTTGTATATGCCATTGCTGAGTTTACAGTGTTGAATAAAAGAATATGATACCTGCCGTTATATACAGCCTACAGTCTGTTGGGAAGGATAAACAGTAAGAAAACACATAAATATATAACAAAGAAGATGGAGTAGAAATGATCATTTCAAGAGAGAATTAAGAAGTAGCATTAGCCATGCCTATTACTCTGTCAAATTTAGAGGGAGGGCAAGAAATGCCTAAAATAAGTTCAGGGTGTCTTTTAAATATATTTGAACTCTTACCAAGGATCCACACTCTCCCCAGTTTCTGGAACTATTTTCTCCATGAATCATGATACATGGATACATTTTTATTAGAGTAAAATGTAAAGGCTTAGTGCTGCTTTTCTTTCCTAGAGGAGGCACTCCCTATAGTCACATACACACCCTTGTTGATCATTTGAAATGAATAGGAGCCCCGGGACCTGATTTTTCACAGTGTCTATTTTAATATCTTGGTCTGAACAAGTATTTCTATGCTAACTAAATTAGATTTGAGCAGTGCTAGAATATGAAAGTACACATGTCAAATTTCAGAATTTATAAAAAAGAAAAGGCAGCCTTATAACTGTGGTAATAGTGTTGGGTCAGTACGAACCCTTAATATGAAATGCCAGAAATGCTTTAAGTCCTTTTTGTAAAGGTCAGAAGAAGGAAAGATAATTGTATTAGTTTAATTAATTAGTGTAATCACTAAAATAGTAATAACACATTTTCAGTAATGACCATGTAATGTAAGTTGTGGGCGTTTCCTTGGGAAAGATGCTATAATGGAGTCGTAGAATTGGGGCTGGAAGGCCCATATAAAAGTTCATGTAATAATTCATAATCTTGGGTGCACGAGCAGATTTCAGGTGAACTTTATGGAATTATTTACAAAATTGTATAGGGGTGTTTTTTCATCTGTGTATTTTGAGGAGAATTCTTGTCAGATACACATAGCCCTCTCTGATGAATGAACCACCTTCGTTTTCACACATGAAGAAACTGGGGCTGAGGTGTAGAAACTTGCCAAGGT
Source organism: Puma concolor (assembly GCF_028749965.1). Classification (NCBI taxonomy): domain Eukaryota; kingdom Metazoa; phylum Chordata; class Mammalia; order Carnivora; family Felidae; genus Puma; species Puma concolor. The sequence continues at coordinate 102,190,711 of NC_141670.1, read as the reverse complement.
CTTGAATAAGTTCTCTTGAAAAGGCAGTATGCCCTATGACATTTTTAAATAGAGTTTCATGTAGCAGCCACAGTATCTATGACCTTGAGGCTAGAAGGGCTCAGAGTAGTATTAGGAAGCCTTGGCTTGTTTTTTCATTGAGAGTTGTTATATGGTGGTTTTAAAATAACAGAAAATGCCATCATTCAGAACACACTCTTCCACCCTAATATCCCAGAACAGTATTTTTAAAGAAATTCTAGGAAGGGTGTTAACTCATTCAGGGTTCTACAGGAAGGAAAGCTCTTTCCTACCGTTTTTTAAGCTAACTTTCACTGACAAGATCAGACCAGAAAAAGACTAGCTGGCTGTTGGCCCAGGCAACGTTACAATCATTGAAGTGTACTCAACCTGCACTGCCCAGGGACAGCTACAACTTGGCAGGGAGAAAGGAGGTCGGGGGGGGGGGGGGGGGGGGAACAGATGCATGCTGAGTGTTGTTCCAGTGACTTAGGTGACGTGTATGCTCTATATCCTTTGCTGTGTTGTTCTTTCAACTATTAGAAAGGAAATTTTAAAATAGCCTGGAATATGAGTTTTCCCATAAGGGTGAAAAGGATAACTTCAACTTTAAAAAAAGTAACCAAGCTATTCACAGCTGTTTCCCCAGCACCTAAAACAGGGCCCGGCCCACAGTAGATGTATAATGTTTTTTTGACGCAAGAATTATTTAATTTTTTTTGTTACCTATATCATATTTCAGTATAAGAATATTTTTCATTTGTCTATCAATCCTGTGTATCATTTTGTACTGGCAGGATAGTAAAGTGAAAAAGGATTGATTCAACATTGGCTCACTTTCTGCCATTTATTGTATGATCTTGGGCCTCATTTTCTTTTTCTTAATAGGGCTATGACAAAGTCTACTTCATAGGATTTGGAGAAATACTAAGTGAAATACAGTATGTGAAAATGCTTTATAGATTCTTCAGGGCTGCATAAACATTAAGTTTGGAGTTTTAGCTCATACATTGAGGTTTATGATCCATGTCAAGTTAATTTTTGAATATGGTGCCAGGTAAGGATCAATGTTGATTTTTAAAATATGAGTATCTAGTTGTTGGAGCATTATTAGTTTTAATGCTCTCCTTTCCTAGTTGAATGCCTTAAAGATAGAAACCATTATGGAATCCCTTATCTTATTCCATTGATCTATATTTCTGTCCTCTGGACCTTGTCACACTGTCTTGTTTTTTTTAGCATTGTAAGTAGTATAAGTCCTTGAGCTTTTTTCTTTTTTAACTTGGCTTTCACCATTCTCAGTCATTTGCATTTCCATATAAATATTATAATATTTGTCAGGTTGTTTTTTAAGCCCTTGTGAAATTTTGATTGGAATTGTGTTGAGTCTATAGATAAATTGGAAAAGAATGAATAGCTTAATAATATTGAGCCTTCTAATTCATGAAAATGGTGTATCTATATAGGCCTTTAATTTTTCTTACTATAGTGATATCGTTTTTCAGTGAAGTGTTTTTTTGTTAATTTTATTTCTGTCTTTTATTTTTTGTGCTTTTTATGTATTCTCACAAAGTGGATTTTTAAAACTTCATATTCTATTAGCTTATTGCTTAATATATAAAAATACAAATTTTATAATAAACTTGTATTCTGTAATCTTGCTAGTAGTTTTATTCCTTAGTATTTCTACATAAACAATCATGTCATCTGCAAATGAAGATAGTTTGCCTTTGCCCATTCCAAGTTCTGTATTTCCTTTTTCCCCCTCCAATTTTTGTCTTTTGCCTTTTGTCTTTGTAATAAAGACTAGTACCTCTGTTATATTTATCAGTACAAGTGGTGACTTTTTACCTTTTCTTGATCTTAGGTAGAAAGCACTCAAGATTTCAACATTAATTGTATTAGCTGCAGGTTTTTCTAGATACTACCTACCCTACTGAAGTCCTCCCCTATTACTAATTTGCTGAAGGTTTTTCAACATGAGTGGATCTTGAATTTTGTCAAAACTTTTTTGTACATATTAAAATGATCATGTGAATTTTCTCCTGTATTCTGTTTTTGTGGTGAATTATACCAACTGGATTTTGAGTGTTAAACTAAACTTGCATTCCTGAAATAACTCTTGGTTAAGATGATTTATCCATTTTTCATATTGTGAGATTCTATTTGATAATATTTTTTAAGGATTTTTTAGTCTGTCTTCATGAGGCTCATTAATCTGTAATTTTCATTTTTTGTGATATCTTTGTTAGGTTTGGAGTTAGTGTTATGTTGACCTTCTAAAACAACTTGAGAAATGTTCGTTATTCTGAAGTGGTTGTGCAATCTTGTTTCTTCTTTGGCAGAATTCAGAAGTGAAACCATCTAGACTAGAATGTTTTTGGTGTGAAAGTTAGTCATAATGAATTCAATTTTTAATTAGTTCAGTTCCATTAAAAAAATAAATATAGGGCCATTATGATTTTTATTTCATTTTTTGTCCATTTTGATAACTAGATTTTTTAAGGAACTTATTTTTTATCAAAGTTGTTTATTTATTGTCCTAAAGCTATTGATAATATTCTCTTATTATTCCTTTTGCTCTCTGTAGGATATGTAGTGATAACCTCTCTTCCATTTCTGATGTTGGTGATTTGTTCTCTCTTTTATCCTTGTTCAATCTAGTTAGAATTTAATAAGATTTTTAAAATCTTTACAGAGAACCACGCTTGACTTTCAATTTCCTCTATTGTTTGTTTCCTATTTCATTGATTTCTACTCTCATCTTTATTATTTCCAGCCTTGTACTTACTCTTGAACCTTAGGTCATTTATTTTAGACTTCTTTCCTACCATCAGCATTTAAAGTTATAAATGTGTCTCTAAGCACTACTTTATCTTGATGTTATATTTGCATTATCATTCGACTTGAAACATTTTCTAATTTCCTCATAATTTCTTCTTTGACCTATGGTTTACTTAGAAGGGTGTTGTTTAATTTTTCATGTGTTTGAGGTTTTCCTCTCTTGTTATTCCTTTCTAATTTACTCTTCTTAGAGAACTACTTTGTATGATTTCAGTCATTTTGAATTTGTTGATTTTTGTTTTATGGCTCATCATATGAGCTATCTTGGTGACTATATCAAGTGTACTTAAAAAATATGTATTCTGCTGTTGTTGGGTAAAGTAGCCCATAAATAAATATCAGGTTGCAATGATTGATAGCCTTGTTCAGATTCTCTGTATCTTTACTGATTTGTTTTTTAGTTCTATAATTGCTAACAGAAGAGTGTTAAAATCTCATATTGTGATTGTGGAGTTACCTTTTTTATCTCTTTAATCCTATCAATTTTTGCTTTATATTATTTTGAGGCTCCATTATTAGGAACATACATGTCCAGAACTATAAAAGTTCTGAGACTTTACCCTGTTTAAAAGCTAACAAATCAGCCTTCCACAATTTCATGGTAGCTTGGCAAAAGATATGAGATTCTTGGGTTAGAGATAGAGGTCAGTTCCTTACTCACAGAATATCATGGTGTGTGTGTGTGTATGCATGTGCTGGTTCTCTAAGAACTAATTTCCACAGAGCCAACCACATGAGGTTTTAATGTTTGTATTTTCCATAGTGTTTTATTTATGATCACAGCTACATTTTCAGGGGTTTTATTTTATTTTATTTTATTTTATCTTATTTTTTTAATTAAAAGATGTTTATGTTTGACTTCCTGTCTTCCTTAGTTTCTACATTTACTTCTATCACACATTTTTTCTGGATATTTCATTCAAAAGTACACATGTAGAAATATGCTGTGTTTCACTATTTATAAGTGAGTGTCTCTTAAATCTTCAAGAAATCCTATTTCTGATATGTCAGCCAAAAGAGTGACTTTTTTTTAGAGGTGGAAGGCATGTACAGTTTTGTGGTGTTTCATTTCCAATGCTCTTCATTTCTTCCTGAAGATTCAATTTTCCATCTTATGTCATTTCCATTAAACCTGAAGAACATCGTTTAGTGTTTTCTGTAGTGCAGTTCTGATGGAACCAAATTTTCTTAAATTTATTTTGTTTGAAAATGACTTAATTTTTCCTTCGTTCTTAAAGAATATTTTCAGGGCACCTGGGTGACTCAGTCATTGGAGCAGCAGGCAGACTCTTGATTTGGTTCAGGTCATGATCCCAGGGTCGTGGGATCAAGGCCCAAATTGGTCTCTGGGCTGAGTGTGGAGTCTGCTTAAGTTTACCTCTCTCTCTCATAAAGGCCCTATCCCCCACTTGCATTCTCTCTCTCTCTGGAAAAAAAAAAAGAGAAGATTTTCACTGGGACTAGAATTCTAGGATGACATTTTTATTCTTTCAGCACTTTATTTTTTTTTTAATTTTTTTTAGTGTTTATTTAGTTTTGAGAGAGAGAGAGAGCATGAGCAGAGGGGCAGAGTGAGAGAGAGACACAGAAACTGAAGCAGGCTTCAGGCTCCGAGCTATCAGCACAGAGCCCGACACAAGGGCTTGCTTGAACTTACAAACTGTGAGATCATGACCTGAGCCGAAGTCTGACATTTAACTGACTAAGCTACCCAGGTGCCCCTCATTCAGCACTATAAAGATATTGTTCTGCTGGTTTCTGCCCTTCATTGTTTTGATTGAGAGTCACTGGTGATTCAAGTTATTGTTCTCCATATTCAGTCTGGCAGCTTTCAAGATTTTGTCTTTTGTTTCCAGCAGTTTGCTATGATACGTGTAGATGTGGCTTTCTTTGTATTTATTTTATTTGAGATTCACTGAGCTTCTTGATTGTGTAAATTTGTTTGTTTACCAATTGGAGGAAATTTGGCTCTTTTTTCTTCAGATATTTTTTCTGCCCCATCTTCTCTTTCCTTTCCTTCTGGTATTATAGTAACACATATTAGACCTTTTGATATTGTCCCATGAGTGGTCTTTTAATGTAAATCTTACCAATTCACCTTCTACTTAAAACTTTCCAGTGACTTCTCATTAAAAGTAGAATACAATCCATACTCTTTACTATGTCTTTTAAGGTCTTATGATCTGCCTATGACTATCTTTCTGACCTCATTTCCTACCTCTTTTTTCCTTATTCACTCTATCACATTGATTTTTTTTTTTCTTTCCCTGGAACATACCAGTCATTCTTGCCTTTGCACTTGATGTTCCATTTACCTTGCATGCCCTTCCCCTAGATATTTCAAAGGCTGACTCCTTTGGATAGCAACATAAGTTACCTCCTCAGAGAGGCTTTCTCTCACTATCCCAACTAAAAGCTGCCCCAACTCCTTAACACACACACACACCCACACACATTTTAGACTTGTATCTGTTTTAGTAACTTTATTGGGATAGAATAAATATAAAATTCACCCACTTAAAATACACAGTTCAGTGGCTCTTAGTATATCCACAAATACATGCAGCCATCACCACAATCAATTTTAGACATATCTATCTTATTCATGCTATTTTCTAGTACCAAGAACAATGTCTAGTGTATAGTGCATGCTCGGTAAGGTTTTCTGAATACATGAATTCATTAGCTCTAAGATAATTTAGGCCTTAGCCTCCAATAAAATATGAGGGAAGTTCATTTGACTACTTTCAGCTCTAGAAGTATTCTTTTATTAGAGCTGTGCTATTTTAAGGGCTCTCTAAAACAACTTAACCCATATTTTAAGAGATATTGCAGGAAATTCCAAAAAAAAAAAGTCTTTTGATACAATGAATGCAAGTCATATTACACACTTCCCTAAAAGAGAATAGCCATCTTTTATTGACCTGACAGTTGCTGAGGAGCAGAAAGCCTCTCAGAAGTATTGCTCTGCTACTTTCAAAAGTACTCTGAACATGATTTATTTGTTTGAATCTTTAAAATAGATTATAGCATCTCTAGTACTTGTTTCATGTACTAATTATGAGTAATAGTGGGTTATTCATTAGATTCTAGATATCCACCTTTCATGTGGAATGTCAGTTCTGAGCTTGGTTTTTCTGCATTGTCTCATCCTCTTTACAGGCTTTGATGCGGCCTGGAAGAATTGATAGAATCATCTATGTGCCGTTACCAGATGCAGCAACAAGAAGGGAAATATTTAACCTGCAGTTTCATTCTATGCCAGTCGGTAATGACGTTGATCTGGCTGAACTCATCCTCCAAACTGATACATATTCAGGAGCAGAGGTAAGACAGTTTTCTCAAAATACCTTGGTGGCAGGAAAACAGTGGGTTGGGGTCATTAGCAAAAAGACTGCTTGATGCCAAAAATAGCCATATGTTAAGAAATCTTAAAACAGGAAATGCACTACGTGACAGGTAATCACTAAATTAAATTTCATTTTACCTGGCCTGTATTATATCTCAGTTGTTTTTACCTGGCTTCTGTTGCTTCTCAAAATGTAGTCTTCAGAGAATTAACATGATACAGTGGAGAGAACACTGGGCGAGAAGTTTCTTCTTTCTGGTTTCTTGATACATCAGCTTCCAATCATTCACACACTTCTCTGGATTTTGATTTCTTAATCTATCAAATGGAAATGATACACAGCTTTACATGTTTTCTTATAGAGAGCATAAAAATGAAATTAGGATATCATGCAAGTTTTAGGAAGTAAAAGATTTGGCAGAAATTGTATTATTACCATCTTTTAACATCTTGGAAAATTGTCATTCTACTTGTATATTAACAAAGATTCTCTCCTAAAAACTGTAAAAGGGACAATCTACCCTTAGTTGTGAAAGTATACTCTCAATAGGAACAGCAAGACCTCTGTGAAAATATGAAAATTTTAAGTATGGCAGATAAACACTTTTTTTTTCTCCTTAGCAACTTTTTAGTTAGGCCATTTTTATTTACAAAATAAAATTCTACTAAGATAATTGTGTATCTTTTCTGCATACATTTCTTAAGGAAAGGACAGACTATAGTCCTCAAAATAGAAATATCTTCTGAATACCACTGATAAGGATTTGTACTGGGAAATTAATGTTTTTTTAGTAAGAAATGGTAGATTCTTTTTATTCTGAGTTATTCAATAGACTGAGACTCTACATTCTATCTGCTTACTATTGTTTGTAATCTTTCTTCTGTATATACCAAAGAGATTCATACATAACAGATCATTATGGTACTCAGAGAGTATTATAGATAAATTTACATGCAAAATTGGACTGAGTCTATCATGCAGTCATAGCTAATTACAACAACCAAAATAAATCCAAAATCTCCTCATTGTTTTGTCTCAACTATGAACTATGTATATTTAATTTTCCCCCTGTAGAGAGGGGAAATTTTCACTAGAGGTTAAAAAAAACAAAATCCATGTAGAAAGTACTTTGAGAGGCAGTTGAAGTACATTCCTACCTGAAAAAATAATCCTTATGAGCATATTTCGGGCACGACTGTCCATTAAGTTAAAATGAACATCTAGTTGCTGTTAACTGACTGCTCAGGTATTTCTAGAATTCAGTTTTTGATGTGAGACCAAGGGTAGCATCGTATATATATATGTCACTTTACAGGAAACAGCAAAGGGAAGAAACCATAAATCTTTCACTTGAGCTGAGGGAAGTGGAAGAGCAGTTAGCAAGGTATAAATGTGCCTTTCTCACTTTGAAGTAATTCATGGTAGTAACATAGAGATGAAAAACAAAAATCAAAGCCAATGAGGTTCATCTGGCTAAAAGGAAAAAACTCAGGAATTATTGTACCAGCTTGCTAGTTCTTATGTAGTGCATGCCTTATTGAATCTATAATGTAAGCACATTCATTTCTCATTAATTTTTTTTCTCATTAATTTTTATATCAGATCTTCTAATAATAGTCACAGGAAAAGTCGCAGAAAATTCTGTGCCTCGTTGAATGACATTTTTGGTCCCATAATGTTGAGGTGGGAGATGTATATCCTGCTATGGTTTTAATTGTAATCCATATATTATTACAACTTCATAGGAATTTTGTTCAGAGCTGTATCTTAGTAGTTCTGGAATTTTCAGTTTGAGCAAGACAGATTTATTTCATATTGTTTGTTTTGGCTTTGGTTTTTGGTTTTTGGTTTTTGGTTTTTGGTTTGGTTTTGTTTTGTTTTTTGTTTTTTGTTTTTTGTGGTTTTTTTCGTCTGATTTTTTTAGGCAGTTCACACAGGTGCTGTGTGAAGGTATTGTTTGAAGAGAACAGTTATGTTCTTAAAAGTCTTAAAATTAATAAATAGGAAATTTAAGACTGATAACATTTAGCTTCAAATAAAATATAAGTTACCATCTTTCCCCCCACCTCTTTCCATCAGAATGAAAATGATGCTGCAATATTGAAAGCTAAAATTCATTTTGATTTTTGATTTTTTAGCAGTAAGACCAATTCAAGCTGGAAACTCAGTCACCTGACTCCTACAGACCCAGTGCTTTACCACTGATATAACTAATTTATTTCTTCCTCAGGCCAAGGCCATAGCCTTCAGCACAGAATCTAATACATAGTACGTATTTATCAAACATTTAATGAACAGAAGAAGAAAAGAGATTTTAAAGATTGTATTTAGGAAAAATAAACTTCCCTTTGTTATTTACCATAAGGAGAGCCCTCTAACTTTGTAGCAATACACACTGCTACAGGCACAGCTACTTTTTCAGATTTAGAGTGTGTCTCATTGGCCACTCTTGGTATCAAATGAAAAGGGTGATAAATTGTCTTCATAAGAGAATAGTATCATCAATATTATATAATTGGTATATTATGTGTATTATATATTAATTTTAAACTGTATATTATTAGCTATATATACAAGAATTTGGCCAGGTGAGCCATAGATGAGGAATTTGCTCACACCAGTGTCTATCTTTTAGAAACATAAGATGTTTGACTGTGGTGAGTGTTTTGTTGTCGTTGTTGTTGTTTTAATTAAAAAGCTGTTGTTGAGAAGGGTGCCTGTCTGCCTCAGTCAGTAGAGCATGTGACTCTTGATCTCGGTCTTGTGAGTTCAAGCCCCACCTTGGGCATCGAGCTTACTTTAAAGAAATAAATGACAACCCATAAAAGTCTATAGAGGGTGATTGTAGATGATATGGGTACTTTTAACGACTGGGATGGAAGGAAGTTACTTTTTTAAAATGTTTTCTTTTCACCTGGTGCTTTATTTTGCCCAGTCGTGTTGTTTCTTAAAAGCTTACACAGGCACAGTGTTTCAAATGGCTTCTCATACCCTTCTGAGTTACTCCATTTTCCCTCCCTGGAGAGGGTATACAGAGAACTGAAACATTTCTTTAATTCTCAGAAGAGTCCCAACAGTAAGTTTGTTGCCAGCTGGAAGGGGAATACGGTCACTAGGGAACAGCCTTTACAGAGAGGCTGAAGCAGGTAGCATCCTTCAGCCATCCTGCGCCTTCTACTCCCTGGTGGCCAAAACCTCATTGTCTTTGGCTTCTTGGCTGTAGCTTCCAGTTAATGGAAAAACATGTTGCCATTTAAAAGCAGATGGGAATTCAGTTCAGGAGGAAATAATAAGTCTTTTTTGGTTATAGCTATTGTTTTCTTCTGCTTTGATTTTTGTTTTTTAAGTTATTTGTAGCAGATTCCACTTCATTTTTTCATTTGTCTTTTATCCAATTAGTTACTTTAGGAAAACTTTTATCTTACCCAACCAACAGGAAATCAACAACCAAAAATATATGCACATGAAAGGCATAACTGGGCCCACTACCCATGTGCCATGTGCCTGGGAACAGAGGTGACGAGTAAGATATGTAATTTCCTCTCTGTGTAGGAATTTGCTGACATAGGCCGACAACTAGTATCTGTAAAATTTGAGTTGAATGTTTACTTGCTTTTGGATGTTAATTTCCTTTTAGTGATTATCTCATAAAGTGAAATTGATAATATGTCTAAGAGCCAGGTATCAGTTATACATTTTATAAATAATATAGGCAATTCTAACATTTATTTCATATATTAAGATTTGAGGATTCAACTTCCAAGAGAGGCAGTAAAGGGAAAACAAAAAAGAATTTTAGTGTTACATTGGAGTAGATTTTTAATACAATACTGGTCTTTTTCTTTCAGGATAGTTACAGACAAGTTATTCAACCTCTTAGAACCTTAGTTTTCTCATTTTTAAAATATCTAGGTGACTGAAGTTGGGTTTTTTAAATTTTTTTAAATACTTTTATTTATTTTTGAGAGAGAGAGGCAGACAGAGAACAAGCAGGGGAGGGGCAGAGAGAGGGAGACACAAAATCTGAAGCAGGCTCCAGGCTCTGAGCTGTCAGCACAGAATCTGACGTGGGGCTCGAACCATGAACTGCAAGATCATGACCTGAGCTGAAGTCCAATACCTAACCGACTGAGCCACCCAGGCGCCCTGTTTTCTTTTCTTTTTTTTTAAATGTTTATTTATTTTTGAGAGAGAGAGAGAGAGAGAGAGAGAGAATGAGCAGGGGAGGGGCAGAGAGAAATGGAGACACAGAATCTGAAGCAGTCTCCAGACTGAGCTGTCAGCACAGAGCCTGACGTGGAGCTCGGACTCATGAGCTGTGAGATCATGACCTGAGCTGAAGTCAGACACTCAACTGACTGAGCCACCCAGGCGCTCCAATGACTGAAATTGTTTTGAGGGTTAAATGAGGTAACAAATATAAAAGCACCAAAAAACAATGTGTGACACATAAAGAGTGCTTCATAAATGTTACTTCCCTTCATTCTTTCTTCCTCTTATTTGTTCACTATCTATATTTACCACTGAAGTTTTAGATGATATTGCTATAAGATGGTAATGTTTTGCATTCCCTCAGTAACCATATAATATATCTGAAAGCTAAATAATAAATGAGTTGCTTCTTGTTCTTTTCTTCAAAATATAACATATGCTTAGTATGGTGATTTTAGGGTAATCTTATCAACCTACCGCTAGAAAGTCTTCTTAAAGCAATTTGTTAGAGTTAAATACATTCCACACTAAGTTTTTAAAAAGCTTTAACTCCATATAAATTTAGTCTCTTTATCCTTGTTTGACTAAAATGATTACCTTGCCCTGGATTTTGTTTTGTAGTCTTTGCCCTTCTGGGTCTAATAGCTCAAGGTCTTCATGCCAACTTGACAGTAAAAAATTACCTCCCAGTGTAACTCATATATTCAAGAAGGCTCTAGTCACCATGCTGAAGCTATTATAGCTAATAAAGGGAGAACCGTAAATTAATTTACTGTCTTGTTGATTAACATTCCTTCTGACATTGTCTCTCTTTTCTCCAACACAGTGAAAACAGAAAAAACAATTATAGCTATTTAGGATGTCTGTACTCTTCCTACATGAAGTCTCTTGTGACAATTTTTCCCAAACTAAAAATCAGGATCAATGTGTTCGAATGTAGCATAGATTGACTCTATCCAACAATACCTCTGAGATAGTGATAAACAAACACCTGTTAGCCAGTCTCAGGCACTCTGGTTAGTATTGTTAGAGAGCAGCTTAGCAGGACTGTTCCTGTCCCTAGAGTGAAGCAGAGTACCACAGTACTTAGCAACCTCCTGTACACTGTAACCTACTTGTCCTACCTAATCAGAAACTGCCCTATGAAAACATACTGCTACAACCAGCTGGTCTACTGCTCTTAAGATCCTTGTTATCTCTCTACCCCTTCATGTGCATTTACCTTAAAATTCTGTACCCCAGAGTTTCAAAATACTCTTTTTTACATAACCTACTGAAATCACTGCTTTGTTATGAAAACACCCCAGCACAAGTGACTTGTCTTTTTTAACTCTTTTACACTGATTTCTGTTTCCCTTGTTTAGCTCTTTGCACATTTTCCCCCATAGTTATTTTAATATGAGCAGCCCCGTCATCTCCCCCAAATAAACTAAGATTCTCTACAGCAGAAACCGGGTTTTTTTTACTTCTTAGACTATCTCCAGTATCTCATAGTCAGTGGATGTTAATGTTGGATGAATCATAAATTTATGTGTTAATCTGTCATTTCACCAACAAAAAATGTCAGTTTTAACATTCACTTAAAGTGGAATTTTCTAGTTTTAAATGTACTTTTGTACACATTATCTATTTGAGAATCTTAACCCTATGGGAATAGTGCTATAACAAGAGAACTAGACCCAAGCAAAAACAGTGGATTTGTCTGAAGTCCCACAGCAAATAAGTGACAAACCCAGGACCAGAAACCAAATCTTTCAACTCCTCCTAAAAGACTCTTCATGATTTCTCCATTCCTCTGAGTCATCTAAAGAGTCTTTGAAAGTGTTTCACTATTCCCTTTAACATATCTGAATCTTTGGTAAAGGCTTGCCTGCTTTTATGAACAGTGAGTTAGTGAACTAAACAGCAGATATGAAACATCTTTATGTTTTTATATGTACTTATCTTATATGTAATTATTTTTAGTTACCTTGTTGTCATCCTCCCAAATAAGTATAAGCTACTTGAAGTTATATTTTCATCTATCCATTTACCATATTTTTCAGATATTGAGAATAAGGCCTGCAGTTTTGAAGGAAAAACATATAAACAACTAAGTTCCATATAATGTATTCATGTGGCACGATCTAATGATGTGCAGAATACTTTGGGAGAAAGAACAGGGTGTGACTCACACTAGCTGGGATTGAACGAAGGGATAGTCGATCTGAGTGTTAATGGGTGAATAGGAGTTCCATAAGTAGAGTTCCATAAGCTTGGAAGAGAGCATTCCTACCTGATAGAAAGGCAGAGATGCACAAAAGAACACAATGTGGGCACCTGAGTGGCTCCATTGGCTGAGTATCTGACTCTTGATCTCAGCTCAGGTCTTGATCTCAGGGTCATGAGTTCAAGCCCCACATTGGGCTCTGTGCTGGGTGTGAAGCCTATTTAAAAAAGAAAAGAACATGGATTGTTCTAGATTTGGTTAAAGGTTGAAATATGACCAGAAGAAAGAGTCTGCCTATAGAAGTAGTAGGTGATAAAGCAAGAAAAGTAGGTAAGACAATGTGAAGGACCTTGAATATCATCCAAACTTGGCTTTTCTCCTTTAAGCATTGGAGAACCATTGAAAAAGTTAGTAAGAAATGTTATCATCAGATTTGTGCTATCAAAAGATTGGTGGCATTTTGTGTCAAAGCCACCATTAAGTAGCCTACCCAAGCACTAAGTGAATTAAAAAAATACGCTCCTTGGTCCTACCTGGTGATAGCTACTTGCCAGATCAAAAGGCTTGTCAAGCAGAGCATGAGCTTTCATAAAGTCCGTATTTCAGTCCTTATTTACCCCCTCTCCCCCAAGCTGGGCATTCTTGTATGGACACAACGTTCACATCTTTACAAAGCTGTCTCATTTTTGGCTTATCCACTTTTAAATATCCCTCAGAGTGCCCAGCACAGTAATTCATATAAAGTTCATATGTAGTCATTGAATAAAGAAATTTAGATTTTTACAGCCCAAGTAGATAATCTATTTTCTGTGACTTTAAGATTTGCCTCATAAACCCTTGGACAAACATATTTTGGGATAAATTATGAGAATTTGTTATTTATTACCCATTATGGAGGGAGATGGGAATATTAAAGATGTCTTTATGCAGTGTCTTTTTTGGATGCGAGAGTGATCTGGCTGCAACATCTGTCACCCTATTGATTGTTAGGGTTTATTCAGCTGATCTGGCTGGCTAGACTGGTGTCCTCTTCCTCCCTCATGGCTCCACGTGCATACCTCCCAAAGCTATGTGTACAGTTGAAGAGGACCATTTTTTGATGGAGGGTGTACAAGTAGCTGCATTGCCCTGCCAGAACATCCAGACAGGCTCTCAAGTACCATTTGTAGGAGAACATAGGGTAGTCTTAAGATTCGACTCACATCCAAATGAGGCTGCCTTGCTTTAGAACAACAACAAAGATGTCTTTTGTGCAGCGTTAAACCAGCCATGAGGTGCAGCACCTGGTATGAATGGCCAAAGTGTTGAAAGTAAGGTGTGTTATGTCTTCTGAGCCGTCTTATCACATATAATACTAAATATAAGCTCCTAGGGCCAGCACCTTATCTCCACAGCACTTTTCGATTGCTAAAATGTGCCTACTCTTGCAAATGAATTGATAGAATCTCTAGAGCAAAAATCAGCATATACTGAAAGCAGATGGTCAGGCTGTAACTTTTAAGGCAGCCCACTACACCCCTATTCTTCCCCGTTCCCCACAATTTTACAATCTACATACTTACAGAAGAAGTTTGGTAAAAGCCAAGATCTAGATTTTAATCCTATTTTGTCCATTACACTATTACTTTGACTAAATCAGTTATCATCTCTAGAACTCAGTTTTCATATTTTAACAGGGGAGGTGGGAATATGGTCTCTGTGATTCTTTCTTGTGTTAAAAATCTATGTGGTTATATACCTGTCATAGATTAAATTAATTGTATAAGGAATCACTTAGGGATTGGATTTCTAGGGATATATAACGTGGTTTTGTTTCCTTTACAATGCTTCTAGAAACCTGGGATCTTAGGGTCTTAGTCAATGTCTCTAAATATTTGCTACTGTGGCCTAGAGATTCTAATCATAGCACCAGAGGAAGAAGAACATTGAAAGAGTGACAGTGCATAGAATTCAGAATTTAATAAAATTCTCCTCAGCAATTTTCCACTGAATGAAAATGAAAGTTTTATCTGCTAAGAGATGCCCAGTGATTGTGTGTGTGTGTGTGTGTGTGTGTGTGTGTGTGTGTGTGTGTGTGTTTCTGGAGGCATTATGATAAAAAGTGTTGTAAAATGGAAATAAACACCAGCTCACTTTTTCCCTAAACTCTTTGTTATGAAAGTAAGTGTAAGTTACAAAGTTATAATGTTCATTTTATTTTTTTTTTTTTAATTTTTTTTTTTTCAACGTTTATTTATTTTTGGGACAGAGAGAGACAGAGCATGAACGGGGGAGGGGCAGAGAGAGAGGGAGACACAGAATCGGAAACAGGCTCCAGGCTCTGAGCCATCAGCCCAGAGCCTGACGCGGGGCTCGAACTCACAGACCGCGAGATCGTGACCTGGCTGAAGTCGGACGCTTAACCGACTGCGCCACCCAGGCGCCCCTATAATGTTCATTTTAATGTGCAGTTTTTAAAATGTCCAGTGTATGGAGATATAAACATCCTCTGTATCTGTAAACTTTAGCTTCTACTCAAATTGGCAATACAAGAACCTTACTTCAGCTTACCTGAAGGCTATTTTATATTTTAGATAAGATGTTTACACCAAAGCAAATCATTTTCCAGAACACCTTGTGCTGCAATACCTGTATTACTGACTCCTTGCCAGATGTTTAAAGCTGCTGTCAGCTTACAAGAAGCATTAGTCAGAAAGGAAATGGACATTGAATGAGAGCCTGGCTAGCAACAAACTTAATAGAGCATTTTATAACCAAATACTGAAACTTCTTTATAAGGAAGCAGTATATCAAGGCAACCAATTAGTCAAGACCTTATGATCTAGTCCCCAAACATCGGTCCAGGCTGAATCTGTAGCTATGAAGAATTACGCAAGCCAACAGTAGTGCTGATTTAAGCATTTTAATGTTCTGCTTTGTTTTTCCTTTTCCAGATCTTTAGTTTCTATTAACACATGTTGGCTCCCTAGAATTTTTGCACATTTAATCTATGCTTCTTCATTTTCAGAAGAGTTATAAAATTTAAGGGTTCTACGAACTTGAGAGGGACACAATTTTAAAAAGTTGTATAAAGCGTGCTATTAATTCTCTTTTATAGATTCTGATAGAGTTGGATATTTTTGCTTGGTTATTTGAGGTGATAGAAGGTTAATTTCTAATAATTCGATTCTATATATGAAAAGAATGCCAAAAACATATGTGAAAACTGTTTATCAAGAATATTTTAAACTATGCAAAATTGCATTTTAGTTAAGCAAATGGGTTATGGAATGAGAAAGATCTAAATCCAAATGCCTAATATTTCCTACCTTGTGATCAGTTTTCTTATATGTAAATAAGGTTAAGAAAAATCTCTATTTCATAGATCTATTGTCCAGAATAGATGAAATTCCTGTAAGGTACTTATCCTTGTCAGTAACAGCAAGTGCCCAATAAGTCATTTTCATTATATTTTTTTAAATCAGCAAACTCAATCTAAGTGATGTTTAACATAAAAAAAACCATAATCTGCTTATTTTTTATATTTCATTGCCTTAGATTTTATGAGCACTCATAATGAGTGTTTCATATGTATGTCATATTTTTAGTCTTAATAGTGTGTTCTTTAAATTCAAATTATGTTTCATTGTTACATGCAGTATTTATTTCAGCTAGTTTATATTTATAAACATTGTTATCCCTATTTTTATTTTTTCTTGTTAAAGATGTATACTGTTTTTTACTCTCAAGTGTGTAAAGCTAATGTTTCCTTACAAACTGCTTACATAATATCCCTGTATCAGCATATTCTTCAAGGTAATCCTAGTTACTAGTATACAACTTAATTCTAACTTTTTTTAACATAAATTTTGTTGGTTGAAAAAAGTGAACCTAGCAACTTCAGAAAGTTGAGGGTTTCTGTTTCTACTAGAATAATCACTTAGGAAATAAGCATTCCTAATTACTGTGCCCTTTTATTTAGGTTAGGTTTAAACCCAGGTATTTAGGTAAAGCCCAGAAAGCTAACACTAATGACAAAAGCACTACATGTCATTTGCTGCATGATGGTGACATAAGGATGTTCTCATTCTTCATCCCCAAATGGCAGTTTCTGAGCTCTCAAAGGTGTCATTCTATTAAAATGCTACTTAAACTCTCTAAAATGGTTGTTCAGAGTTGCAGTGCAGTCATTATATCGTTCTTAAATATATATAACCTTCACCATGTTTTGGAAATTTAAAAACAGAACCTAACCTTTCCTTAAACTAGAAAGAAAAGTAGCCTTATTGAGATCTTCAGAGCTCTCTTTTTTTGTTTAATCTATGTTTTCAACCTCCAAATATTATTGCTGGAGTTCTTTAACAATAATTAGCTCTCTTTTTGCTATTAAAATCTGGAAAATTGATTTTTTTTTTTTTGCTTTTATATTTTAGGAAGGTTTCCTTATTCAAGACAGTATGTGTAATGCACATGCTATATTTACCATTGTGGAAGTTTCAAATTATAAACTAATTATTTTCTCTTTTTCTTCAGAATTAAAAAAAAATTCACTTAAACTGTTTTTGGCATTAGAAAAAGACATTCTTTCAGTAGTAGCAAAAGTAGCCCCTTGGCATATTTTTTTATTCACTTCAAAAGAATCCTTAAGGAGTGGTTTTATATTTAAAACCAAGAATTTTATTTAGTTTGCCTAGCATTAACTTCTTGCCAGAATCCTTAAAAATATAAAAGGTCAAACAAATACTCTCAGATATAAAAATAGTAGTCCCCCAGCATTTCGTATTTTGTTGTTGTTGTTGTTGTTGTGTGCCCTAAGCCTATGCTAGAACTGGAGATTGGGGTGGGGAATCATTTAATTCTAGAATCATTTAATTCTAAAATCATTTAATTCTAGAAATCATTTGAATTCTAAAATTCAAAATGGAATTTCTTGTTATACCATTGAGTTGGTCATAACTGACATGAAATATTCACACATGCACAGGTTCACAAAAGCTGGTCTGATGGTTCATTAATGGCTTCCTTATAGTTTAATGAAAGACACTTATGCTGTGACTTCATCTGTCATTCATTTATGAAATTAGTATTGTACATCTGCTTTGTGCCACACATCAAAAACCTCCTGCCATGGCTAGTCCACTTTAATTTTAAACCCTATGGGATATTTTCATGGATAGATTAATACCTTCAGTGCTTTAATTAATCCATTAAAAATTTTTTTAATGTTTATTTATTTTTGAGAGAGAGGGAGAGAGACAGAAAGAGTGTGAGCAGGAGTGGTGCAGAGAGTGGAGACAGAATCCAAGCAGGCACCAGACTCTGAGCTGTCAGCACAGAGCCCGACACATAGCTGGAACTGATGGGCCGTGAGATCATGACCTGAGCATTGGACACCTAACTGACTGAGTCACCCAGACACCCCTAAATTATGCATTTTTAAAAAAATATTTGTTTACAAAATTTTAGAGAATTATGTAAAGTAAGTTACATTAATATTTTCATTCATTTTGTACTTGTACATACAACTAAAAAGCAATAATTGAATTTTAGGGACATAATAAAATAACTCAAGTAAGGACAAGACTTGGTTGCTATTATACATTTTAAATTATGTAAAAATTAAAACACATTGAAGTTCAACTTTAACGTGACCTAGCTTAGTATAAAATTTGGTTTAATGTGGACATAACTTGGATCCTACCCCAAGTGGTTTTTTGCAGTTAGTACCAAGAGACCTCATAATAATAATTTTTCCATAATAATATAGCATAAAATAGTATATAACTATGTTCTGTATTATTTTGAATTATTTTTGATATTCAAGTAGTGATACATCCTAAGGACCTCCAAGGGGCCTAAACATAACTGCATAGGTATTTAAAGAATCAGTTGACCTGCTGCCTGAACCACCTTTCTCTGTAAAGCTATGTTTAAATATAGCTCTCTGTATAAATTGAGCATGTTCTGTAAGCTAACCATTCATGAAGATAGTATATTCTCTTCTGATAGCCAATACTTTTGGTGATCAATGTATAATTCATGTTTAGAGTTATATAATAGACAAAATGTAGAATAAAGCAAAAGAGAATATTGCTACCATTTTATGCTTCACAGGGAAAGCCACAGCCTTGGAGGGGGGGGTGGGGGGGGGAGATGTCAGTGTCTAATAAGTTTCAAGCTTTCTTTCCTTTTTTCCTAATGGTAATTGCTTATAATTTTTAAGTAGTCTGCAATGGACTGAACTTCGTTTCCACAAAATTCCTATGTTGAAGCCGTACCCTTGATGTGATTATATTTATAGGTAGAGCTCATAAGGAGGTAATTACGATTAAATAAATTCATAAATTCATAATAAATTCATATGTGGGACCCTACTAAGACCTCCTGTATGCACAAAAGAAAGGCCATGTGAAAATACAATGAGAAGGTGGCTGTCTGCAAGATAGGAAGAGAGCCCTCACCAGGAATTGACCATAGGGGCACCTGACCTCAGATGTTTAGCCTCCAGATGTGATAGTAAATAAATTTCTATGCTTCCATCACCCAGTCTTCAGTATTTTGTTATTGCAGCCCGAGCAGGCTGAGTCCATTATAGTTCGCATCTTTATAGCACTGGTTATGTTATATTTTGAGGTTCTTTCTTTGTAACTAATGAAGATTATTTCTGTTAATTTATAGTCATTAATTTCAGCCTTAATTGTCTTTGAGAATCAGATGATTATAGGCAGTTCCTAGTTTACCAAAAATTTACAGTAAGTTGCCTTTTGAGAATTCAGAATATACTTATTTCTAGAAGCAGTGCTTCTAGAATGGATAGTTTCCCATGGTAGTCCCCCAAAATGTATTTCACCACTAGTATAACTAATCTGAAAGTTGCAAACAAGTTGTAGCTCCCAGAGCAGAACATGCATTATTAAAGCCAACCAAAGGAAAAAAGATTTTATTTTCTTGTTCAGGCACAGAGCAAGTTCCGTGGAAGATTAGATTAGACAAAGTTTGTCTTCACTTTTCACCCTTCACCTTCCAAGTTTTCTGTAGCACCCCCCCCCACCCCGCCCCAGCCCATATCCTCTAGACCTGCTTTTCTAAGTGCTTTTTTTTGACATTCCCAATCAATGGTCTCAGAAAAACATCTGACTGAATCAAATCAAATCATCAGTCAGTATTACTACAAGGGCATCTGCATTTTTAAAAATTTTTCTCTCCCAAATAAACCTCTAACTGGTTGCTTTTCCAGTTGTATAAAAACAAGTGAATAAAAAAGAATTCCAGAGTATTCGACTCTGCTTTCTGTAGCTTTTCTTGTTCTTAACTCTTGCTTTCCCCCTTCTGCTGACTTTCAAGATACTTGAAGGGCTCAAGTTTCCTTGTAAAAAAGGTTTATTCCACACTAACAATTTTTACATTAAAAAGCATTCAATGAACATAAATAAAAGTGTTTACAGTTTGTTGAAAGGACTTCCCAATCCTTTCTATTGTATGCAATTACATTTTTACATGGTTATAATCAAATTGCATAATACATTTTATTGACTCTATGGTATTAGTCTAACTCATCTTAAACACTGCTATTATATTTTACTGAGCCTTATTAGGGGACTTTCAGGAAGAAGTTAAAAGGAAGATAATGGTAATAGAAGATACTGTGGTAAGTGATTTTATACTTGGGACGTCCTTATATTTTAGAGGATAGTTTAAAACATTGTCTCTGAAAGCATTAGAGTTCTTTGGAGTTATTTCAGGACTAGAATAGAAGCACAGAAGGGAAAGGATCTTAGAGCCCCTCACCCAGGCTTCAGTTGGGGGAGCTCAATTTTAATCTGTAAGATTTTGTTTGATGACAAGGATTTGTTCCTAAAAGAATTTTGGTTTGAAGGCCCCAGTTTAAGATGAAATTCATAGTTTAAAATGCAGAAAATTCAGTTTTCCACACAAGCACCAAAAAGACAGCTGAGATGAAGAATAAAATTAATAACCAATTCCGCCCTTTGTAAGAAGCTTTCTTTATTAAACATTTTTATGTAAAATTTTTGGAAATATATTAGATGTAGAAGTAATCAATTAAAGAACTTCTAAAGAGAGGCACCTGCGTGGCTCAGTCGGTTAAGCCACCGACTTCGTTCTGCTCAGGTCATGATTTTGCAGTTCATGAGTTCGAGCCCCTCATTGGGCTCTGTGCTGACAACTCAGAGCCTGGAGCCTGCTTTGGATTCTGTTTCCTTCTCTCCCTGCCCCTCCCCTGCTCATTCTCTCCCTCTCTCTCTCTCTATCTCTCAAAAATAAAACATTAAATTTTTTTTTCAATGTTTTATTTTTATTTTTGAGAGACAGAGACAGAGTGCAAGCAGGGGAGGGGCAGAGAGAGAGGGAGACACAGACTCTGAAAGCAGGCTCCAGGCTCTGAGCTGTCAGCACAGAGCCTGATGTGGGGCTGGAACTCAGGAACTGTGAGATCATGACCTGAGCCGAAGTCAGATGTTTAACTGACTGAGCCATCCAGGCACATGTAAATAAAGCATTTTTAAAAATTGAAAAAAAAAGGAACTTCTAAAGAAGATATATTTATAAATATTTCATCACCAATCCTTCAGCATGACCCCTAAAACTAGACTCTATATGCTTAACACCATATTTCTGTAGTATTTGTGTACAAATTCTGAAAAGTAGTATTTTCTATTGTCAAAAGATCAATTTTTTTTTTCTTTTTCAGTGATGCAAGTTATATATGGGAATCTCCTCTCCAAACATTTATCTCACTAGAAAAATTAGGAATGTTTCTCCTACCATACTAAAAGATATGCTTTGAATAGCTAGAATTATCTCATAAATGTCATTTTTAATAATATGTATATGTTTTATTAATAGATTTTAGTTTTGAGCAATTTTGGGCTTACAGAAAAATAAGTGGAAGGGGAGCCTGGGTGGTCCAGTCAGTTGCGCATCCAACTCTTGATTTCAGCTCCAGTCATGATCTCACATCCTCCTTGGGATTCTCTCTCTGTCTCTCTCTCTCTCTCTCTCCCCCTCACTCTCTTTCTGCCCCCTCCCACATGTGTGTGCTCTCCCTCACTCTTTCTCTAAAATAAGAAAAAGGAAAAAGAAGTGGAAGATACAGAGTTCTTATTTACCCTCTCATCTCCTCCTCCCAGTTTCCCCTATTATTAATCTCTTGCACTATTGTGATATGTTTGCTAAAATTGTTGAGCCAATATTGATATATGTATATTTTAATGTTTTATTTATTTTTGAGAGAGAGAAAGAGAGAGTGAATAGAGGAGGGGCAAAGAGAGAAGGAGACACAGAATCCAAAGAAGGCTCCAGTCTCTGAGCTGTCAGCACAGAGCCTGACACAGGGCTTGAACTCCTAAACCATGAGATCATGACTTGAGCTGAAGTTGGATGCTTAACTGACTGAGCCACCCAGGCACCCCAATATATTATTAACTAAAGTCCACAGTTTACGTTATGGTTCACTCTTGATGGTGTACTTTCTATGGATTTTGACAAATGTGTAATGACATTTGTATACAACAGTACTATATCATATAGAATAATTTCACTTTCCTAAAAGTCCCCTGTGCTTCACCTATTCATCCCTACCTCCCTCAACCCAAACCCCTGATATTTTTACTGTCTACATAGGTTAGCCTTTTCCAGAGTGAAATATTATTGGAATCTTTCACATGTTTCCTTCATGTCTTTTTGTGGTTTGATAGCTTATTTCTTTTTACTATTGAATAATACTTCATTGTCTGCGTGTACTGTAGTTTGTTTATCCATTCACCTACTGAAGAACATCTTGGTTGCTTACAAATTTGGGTGATAAAGCTTCTATAACCATTATGTGCAAGTTTTTTATGGATTTAAGATTTTATTTTATTTTTTAAATTGTTTTTAAGTTTATTTCTTATTTTGAGAGAGAGTGAATGGGGGAGGGGCAGAAAGAGAGGGAGAGAAAGACTTCCAGGCAGGCTATGCACTGTCAGCACAGCACCCAATGCGAGGCTCAAACTCACAAACTGCGAGTTCATGACCTGAGCTGAAACCAGGAGTCGGATGAGTGAGCCACCCAGGTGCCCCTGGACTTAAGATTTTAACCCTTTGGGGTAAATACTTAGGAGTGTGATTGCTGGATCATATGGTAAGAATATGTCTACTTTTATAAGAAACTGACAAACTGTCTTCCAGTGTGGCTGTTCTATTTGCATTTTCACCAACAGTGAGTGAAAGTTCTTATTGCTACATATCCTCATCAGCATTTGATATTGTCAGTATCTTAGATCATAGACATTCTAATACGTGTATAATGGTATCTCATTGTTAATTTGCAGTTCCTTAATGACATGATGTTTAGCATGTTTTCATATGCTTATTTGCTGTCTGTATATCTTCTTTGGTAAACTGTCTATTCAGATCTTTTGCCCATTTTTTAATTAGGTCATTTGTTTTCTTATCTGAATTTTAAGAGTTCTTTGTATATTTTAGATGTCACTTGTTTATTACATTGTTTTCTAAAAATTTTCTCCTAGTCTGTGGCTTATTTTTTCACTCCAATATCTTTCATAGAGCAGAAATTTAAAGACAAATTTCTTAATGTTTATTTATTTTTGAGAGAGAGACAGACAGAGCATGAAAGGGGGAGGGGCAGAGAGAGAGAGGGAAGCACAGAATCCGAAGTAGGCCTCAGGCTCTGAGCTGTCAGCACAGAGCCCAACACAGGTCTCAAAATCCCAAACTATAAGATCATGACCTGAGCTGAAGTCAGATGCTTAACCAACTAAGCCACCCAGGCGCCCCAGAAATTTTTAATTTCAATGAATTACTAATTTTTTCTTTCAAAATATATTTACTAAGGGATTAAATGTATTATTTCTAGAAAAAGATCTATTTGGAATCAGTTTATGCTTTGTAAATGTTTATGGATAAAAAAATCACCATATTTGTTCACTGGTTTATTTTTGTCCTCATTTTATAGCTGTGGTGATTTATAACTTTTAATGGCAAGGGAGAATTATTCCCTCAAAGAACTGTTAACCATGAAGAAAACCATTCTCTTTTCTTTTGAACATTATGCTACTGTATTTGAGTCAGATATTCTGCCTGCATGAATAGAAAAACATTCTCCTTAGAAACTGGGACTCCCTACTCAATGGGAGTAGTTTTAACTTGGGCACATGCAGTATTTATATGTAGATCACACACTACACAATGGCAGTACTATACGGTCGTGTTTCAAAACACAGAAGTGTACTAGGAGATGATAGATGAGGAGAGGGACATTTTAAATGAGGAAGTACATTATAGAAAGAAGTTTTTATATTTTTTAAGATTTCTGTGATACAAAAACCTTGTCACATCACATATTGGTAGTGATGTAATAAAGTCTCATTCTCTAAGTTCTGCTAAGTCACTTTATGACCTCAAACAAGTCTTACTTTCTTTGTATTTCTGTATCTTTATGCTGAAGGAAATAATTCCTGAGAGCCTATCTTTACATATCTTTATGACTCTTACTTTGCACTGTACTACCTGTTATTTTCAAAGAGTATTAGATCTAATGTTAGAGGAAATTGTCTATAAAAAATACAAATATTGCCCACATTATAAAATAGTAAGAGAGAAATTTAAAGCAAGAAATTTTTTTTCACATACGGTATTTTCTAATTTTTTAATCTCATTCAAAATTAATTGAGGATTTTTAAATGATAACAAGCTGACATGGCTTTTGGACATGCATCTATTTGAAATATATCCCAGTAGGTACAGAGCAGCAAAACACTGTCATTCTTTGGTAATTCTATTCATATTAGAAAAGCTTAAAGCATAACATTTGTAGACTACGATTCTTTCTGCTTGCCCCTATGAAGAAAGCAGAGGGAAGGCAGATATAAAAACTGAGGAACCATTACTAAATGGCATCCAAGTTACATAGAAATAGTGCCCTAAAATTTTGGGATTCTTTTGGCTTAATGTTTTTGTGTCCTACTTTGTTCTTTATCTGATTTTAACTAGAATAATATTCTTAATATTTTTGTTATTAGGACCCAAGTTCACCTAGCAGTTATATGCAGTGGGTCAACTGTCACCTCTTATGGAACCCTAAGTTACTGTCTCAGTAAACCAAGGGCAGATTTGTATCAGCAGTACTCCTATACCTGGCTATCTGAAATATTTTCCAGTATCTTAATAAGAGTTTACCTTGCTCCTCTTTAAACAATGTGTGTTTTAAATTCTGAATCTTCCAAGTAAGCTAAATCACTAAAAAAAATTCTAGAAGAGATTCATAAGTCATCAAAATGACAAAAAATTCAAAAATCTGTACATAAAACTTTATAGTTTGTGAGGGAAGTTTAGAACTTCAGACACGCGCTTTAGACTTTGAAGACAGTGTCCATCTTTAGACTTGCTCATCTCTCAATATGAAATTCTGCCCCATTAATTTATACTGAGCCCACCAAAACCCATTTTTTCCCCCAAAATTTTTTCCCAGGCTGACAGTATCATTATTGTGAAAATACCTGGGACTAGGAAGGAAAAAAGCAGCAGAGGAGCAGAGTCTGCTGAGAATAACTCCAAAGATGTGGAGTGACAGGGTGTGTGGTTGATTCACTTTGTCTTCCTATTTCAGTAACTGACACATCTTTTATGACCCTCGTTGGTAAAATTTTTCTGTAGATGAATTGTATAATTAATATGAGATTAAAAAGGAATGAAATTAGATGAATGAACATTAGTTGAGACCATACTCTTAAGGAAGAAAGGACTTGTAAAGATAAAGATTAGAAATAGTCATTTTATTTTTAAAAAAATGAATTAGTATGAAAATGAAAATTGCTTTTTTTAAAATTGTCTCAGATAAAGTCAAATGCTGTAGTTGATCTGAAGATTTCTGTTTCTAAATGAGTATCAGTGGATCCCTTTATTCAGCAATCTCTTTTTGGTGACACAATAAAAAAAATACCTTAACAAAATACTATATACTAAAGTACTACAGAGCAATCTAAGATAATTTTTTGTGTTACATTGACTTAGTTTTACGTGTATTTTGTAGAGTGTTCTGTTACCACAGCACATGTATGCATGTTTAGATCCACCCAGGTCATAAACAGATGATAGAAATTAAAACTTCATATTTAGCTGAAACCAAATTATCTTTCATATCTTGCAAGTTTCCCAAAAATTAACAAAGCTACCTTATAGGAGTCATAGAGTAAACTAGTGCCTTTTATTACACTGCTAAAAATGCCCATAGAATAGGTCAGGCCCTGCATGTTACAACAACTCCGGAGAATGAAAGCCTGGCAGGAGAACTAAATATACAGTTACATGTTGAGTGGCAATAACAGACAAGCTATCATTTGGACTTTAATATAGACCATAAACATTCACCTTTGCTTTTTCTACTCTCTCCTGCTTTCCTCTTTTTTTTTTTTTCAGCTTTATTGATGTATAATTGACAACATTGTAAGATATTTAAAGTGTACAGGATGATGGTTTGATATATATTGTGAGACTCCCTCTTCAAGTTAATTAACATATCCATCACCTCCCATATTTACTTTTTTTGTGTATATGTGCAAAAATTTAGCTTCTACTCTCTTAGCAAATTTCAGTTATACAGTAGTGTCATCAACTCTAGTCATCATGTTTTATATACATTAGATCCTTAGAACTTTTATAAATCTTCTGAAAATTTGTACCCTTTTACTAACTTCTTTTGATTTCTCAAATTCTCCATTCCTAGGCAACCACTTTTCTACTCTCTGTTTCTGAATTCAACTTACGTTTTATTTATTACATTTTTTTTATTAGGCTCCACATATAAGTGATACCATGCAATATCTGTCTTTGGCATATTTCACTTAGATTAATGCCCTGTATGTTCACCCATGATGTTGAAAATGGCAGGATTTCCTTTTCTAAGGCTATATTATACTCCATTGTGTGCGTAAGGACGTTTCTGTATTTACACAGACACACCACATTGTATTTATCTATTCATCTGTTGATGGACACTTAGGTTGTTTTTATACCTTGGCCATCATAATTAATGCTGCAGTGAACAGAGGAGTAAAGATATCTCTTCAAGATACGCTTTCATTGTCTTTGGATATGTACCCAGAAGTGGGATTCGTGGATCATAAGGTAGTTCTGTTTTTAATTTTTTGAGAAACCTTCATACTGTTTTCCATAATGCTGTACCAGTTGACATTCCCACCAGCAATATACAAGGGTTCCCTTTTCTCCACATCTCCACCAGTATTTGCTATTTCTTGTCTTTTTGATGATAGCTGTCCTAACAGGTATGACATAATGTCTCATTGTGGTTCAGTTTACATTTTCTTGATTAGTGACGTTGAGTACCTTTTAATTTACCTGTTGACTGTGTATGGATTCTTTGGAAAAGTGTCTATTCAGGTCCTTTGCCCATTTTTTAAATTGAGTTATTTAGTTTTTTTTGCTGTTGAGTTATGTGAATACCATATATATTTTGGATATTAACCCCTTTTTGGAAATATGGTTTGCAAATATTTTCCCCCATTCCATGGATTGCTATTTCATTGTTTGATGGGTTTCATTCTTTTGCATGAGAATACCCAGTTTTCCCAATACTATCTATTGAAGAAACTGTCTTCCCCATTGTTTCCTCTGTTTCGGTCTCCTTTACTGAAATTTAATTGACCACATTTGCATGGGTTTATTTCTGGGCTCTCCATTATGTTCCATTGGTCTATGTGTCTCTTTTTACGCCAATACTGTACTGTTTTGATTACAATAGCTCTGTAATATAGTTTGAAATCAGGAAGTGTGATGCCTCTAGCTTTGTTCTTCTTTCTCAAGATTTCTTTGACTATTCAGGGTCTTTTGTGGTTCTATACAAATCATAGGATTATTGTTGTATTCTGTGAAAAATGCCATTGACTTTTTGGTTGGGATTGCATTGTATCTATAGATCACTTTTGAAATGGACATTTCAACAATATTAATTCTTTTAATCCACAAACATGGGATATGTTTCCATTTACTTGGTCTTCTTTAATTTCTTTCATCATTGTCATAGTTTTCAGTGTACAGATGTTTTTTTATCTCCTTCAATAAATTTAGTCCTAACCATTTTAATTTTTGAAGCTATTGTAAATGATACTGTTTTCTTAGTTTCTCTTTCTGACAGTTCAGAGCTAGGTCACCAGACATTCACTAGGTCCTTCTAGGGAGATACTGGCGACTTGATTTTATTGTTTGAGCAAGCCAGAAAGAGAAGGCAGGGAAATGTCTGCCGGCTTCCCCCAAGGATTGCAGCCAACCCTAAATGCACACTATAATTAAGAAGCTAGGCCCTCAGGCAGCAGCTTGTAAAGTATGCATTCAGACCCCCTTCCAGGAAAGACTAGAAGATGTATAGTTTTGTTGGTTCCCTCTGTGCTGAGCCCTAAGGGGATAGCTGCAGTGAATGCTCATCTGCCCATGAAGCACTGCTTCTTTGTTTGCTGTAGTCTTATTAGTCTCATGTATGCCAGCCCTGTTGGCTTTCAGAGCTGGATCTTTGGGGAACCCAATCTTCAGGTGGGGCCCTAGATGTGTGGTCCAAACCCTTAACTCCTCAAGGACAAGTTGAGAGTTGGGGGTTTTCTCCAGATTGTATGATGCTGTGCCAGGCATAGAGTTTTTAGTAAGAGTACATCTTAGCCTTTCCTACCCACTTCAGTGTATTTTCTCATTTGCCCAATGTATAGGAGTCCCTCATAGATGATTGTTCCATGTATATACATTTGATGTATCTGTGGGAACAGAGAAGTTCTGGAACCTCCTATGTTGCCATCTTGGTTGACTTCCTAACTGCTTTTCTTTTTATAGTATAAAATCAAAATTCTTTTAGTGATATCAAGCATGCAAGGGATAACCAAAGACCAGACCAGAAATGGATGTATTTCTTTGCCAAGTCTTGTTGCCTGCATTAAGAAACTAGCAGCTGCCAGGGGCACCTGTGTGGCTCAGTCAGTTAAGTGTCTAACTTTGGCTCAAGTCATGATCTCGCAGTTCGTGAGGTCAAGCCCCATGTCAGGCTCTATGCTGACACCTCAGAGCCTGGAGCCTGTTTTCGGATTCTGTGTCTCCCTCTCTCTGCCCCTCCCCTTCTCACACACACCCTGTCTCTCTCTCTCTCTCAAAAATAAATAAACGTTAAAGAATTTTTTTTTATTTAATTTTTTAACTTGTTTTATTTTTTATTTTTTTAAATTTACATCCAAGTTAGTTAGCATATAGTGCAACAATGATTTCATGAGTAGATTCCTTAGTGCCCCTTACCCATTTAGCCCATCCCCCCTCACACAACCCCTCTTGTAACCCTCAGTTTGTTCTCCATATTTATGAGTCTCTTCTGTTTTGTCCCCCTCCCTGTTTTTATGTCATTTTTGTTTCCCTTCCCTTATGTTCGTCTGTTTTGTCTCTTAAAGTCCTCATATGAGTGAAGTCATATGATTTTTGTCTTTCTCTGACTAATTTCACTTAGCATAATACCGTCCAGTTCCATCCATGTAGTTGCAAATGGCAAGATCTCATTCTTTTTGATTGCCGAGTAATACTCCATTGTGTATATATACCACGTCTTCTTTATCCATTCATCCATCGATGGACATTTGGGCTCTTTCCATACTTTGGCTATTGTTGATAGTGCTGCTATAAACATGGGGGTGCATTTGTCGCTTCGAAACAGCACACCTGTATCCCTTGGATAAATTCCTAGTAGTGCAATTGCTGGGTTGTAGGGTAGTTCTATTTTTAGTTTTTTGAGGAACCTCCATACTGTTTTCCAGAGTGGCTGCACCAGCTTGCATTCCCACCAACAATGCAGAAGAGATCCTCTTTCTCTGCATCCTCACCAACATCTGTTGTTGCCTGAGTTGTTAATGTTAGCCATTCTGACAGATGTAAGGTAGTATCTCATTGTGGTTTTAATTTGTATTTCCCCGATGATGAGTGATGTTGAGCATTTTTCATGTGTAGTCATCTGGATGTCTTCTTTGGAGAAGTGTCTGTTCATGTCTTTTTCCCATTTCTTCACTGGATTATTTGTTTTTTGGGTGTTGAGTTTGATAAGTTCTTTATAGATTTTGGATACTAACCCTTTATCTGATATGTCATTTGCAAATATCTTCTCCCATTCCATAGGTTCCCTTTTAGTTTTGCTGATTGTTTCCTTTGCTGTGCAGAAGCTTTTTATTTTGATGAGGTCCCAGTAGTTGATTTTTGCTTTTGTTTCCCTTGCCTCCAGAGATGTGCTGAGTAAGAAGTTGCTGTGGCCAAGATCAAAGAGGTTTTTGCCTGCTTTCTCCTTGAGGATTTTAATGGCTTCCTGTCTTACATTTATGTCTTTCATCCATTTTGAGTTTATTTTTGTGTATGGTGTAAGAAAGTGGTCCAGGTTCATTCTTCTGCATGTCGCTGTCCAGTTTTCCCAGCACCACTTGATGAAGAGACTGTCCTTATTCCATTGGATATTCTTTCCTGCTTTGTCAAAGATTAGTTGCCCATATGTTTGTGGGTCCATTTCTGGGTTCTGTGTTCTGTTCCATTGATCTGAGTGTCTGTTCTTGTGTCAGTACCATACTGTCTTGATGATTACAGCTTTGTAGTATAGCTTGAAGTCTGGGATTGTGATGCCTCCTGCTTTGGTTTTCTTTTTCAAGATCACTTTGGCTATTTGGGGTCTTTTCTGGTTCCATACAAATTTTAGGATTATTTGTTCTAGCTCTGTGAAGAATGCTGGTGTTATTTTGATAGGAATTGCATTGAATATGTAGATTACTTTGGGTAGTATTGACATTTTAACAATATTTGTCTTCCTATTCAAGAGCATGGAATCGTTTCCCATTTTTTTGTGTCTTCTTCAATTTCCTTCATAAGCTTTCTATAGTTTTCAGTGTATAGATTTTTCACCTCTTTGGTTAGATTTATTCCTAGGTATTTTATGGTTTTTGGTGCAACTGTAAATGGGATCAATTCCTTGATTTCTCTTTCTGTTGCTTCATTGTTGGTGTAAAGGAATGCAACCAGTTTCTGTGCATTGATTTTATATCCTGTGACTTTGCTGAATTTGGATGCCTTTTATTACTTTGTGTTGTCTGATTGTAGAGGCTAAGACTTCCAATACTATGTTGAATAACAGTGGCGAGAGTAGACATCCCTGTCTTGTTCCTGACCTCAGGGGGAAAGCTCTCAGTTTTTCCCCATTGAGGATGATATTAGCGTTGGGTCATTCATGTATGGCTTTTATGATCTCAAGGTATAGTCCTTCTATCTGTACTTTCTTGAGGGTTTTTATCAAGAAAGGATGCTGTATTTTGTCAAATGCTTTCTCTGCATCTTTTGAGAGGATCGTATGGTTCATGTCCTTTCTTTTATTGATGTGATGAATCACATTAATTGTTTTGTGGATATTGAACCAGCCCTGCATCCCAGGTATAAATCCCACTTGGTCATGGTGAATAATTTT
Organism: Puma concolor; assembly: GCF_028749965.1. Taxonomy (NCBI): domain Eukaryota; kingdom Metazoa; phylum Chordata; class Mammalia; order Carnivora; family Felidae; genus Puma; species Puma concolor. Next base: position 102,159,621 of record NC_141670.1, on the reverse strand, counting down.
TTTAACGTATTGTTGGATCCAGTTGGCTAATATCTTGTTGAGGATTTTTGCATCCATGTTCATCAGGGAAATTGGTCTGTAGTTCTCCTTTTTAGTAGGGTCTCTGTCTGGTTTTGGAATCAAGGTAATGCTGGCTTCATAGAAAGAGTTTGGAAGTTTTCCTTCCATTTCTATTTTTTGGAACAGTTTCAAGAGAATAGGTGTTAACTCTTCCTTAAATGTTTGGTAGAATTCCCCTGGAAAGCCTTCTGGCCTTGGACTCTTGTTTTTTGGGAGATTTTTGATTACTAATTCAATTTCCTTACTGGTTATGGGTCTGTTCAAATTTTCTGTTTCTTCCTGTTTCAGTTTTGGTAGTGTATATGTCTAGGAATTTGTCCATTTCTTCCAGATTGCCCATTTTATTGGCATATAATTGCTCATAATATTCTCTTATTATTGTTTGTATTTCTGCTGTGTTGGTTGTGATCTCTCCTCTTTCATTCTTGATTTTATTTATTTGGGTCCTTTCCTTTTTCTTCTTGATCAAACTGGCTAGTGGTTTATCAATTTTAATTCTTTCAAAGAACCAGCTTCTGGTTTCATTCATCTGTTCTACTGTTTTTTGGTTTTGATAGAATTGATTTGTGCTCTAATCTTTATTATTTCCTGTCTTCTGCTGGTTTTGGGTTTTATTTGCTGTTCTTTTTTCCAGCTCTTTAAGGCATAAGGTTAGGTTGTGTATCTGAGATGTTTCTTCCTTCTTTAGGAAGGCCTGCATTGCTATATACTTTCCTCTTATGACCGCCTTTGCTGTGTCCCAGAGGTTTGGGGTGTGGTGTTATCATTTTCATTGACTTCCATATACTTTTTAATTTCCTCTTTAACTTCTTGGTTAGCCCATTCATTCTTTAGTAGGATGTTCTTCAGTCTCCAAGTATTTGTTACCTTTCCAAATTTTTTCTTGTGGTTGATTTTGAATTTCATAGCGTTGTGGTCTGAAAATATGCACAGTATGATCTTGATCTTTTTGTACTTAGGGCTGATTTGTGTCCCAGTATATGTTCTATTCTAGAGAATGTTGCATGTGCACTGGAGAAGAATGTATATTCTGCTTCTTTAGGATGAAATGTTCTGAATATATCTGTTAAGTCCATCTGGTCCAGTGTGTCATTCAAAGCCATTGTTTCCTTGTTGATTTTTTGATTAGATGATCTGTCCATTGCTGTGAGTGGGGTGTTGAAGTCTTCTACTATTATGGTATTACTATCGATGAGTTTCTTTATATTTGTGATTAATTGATTTATACATTTGGGTGCTCTCACATTTGGCGCATAAATGTTTACAATTGTTAGGCCTTCTTGGTGGATAGACCCCTTGATTATGATATAATGCCCTTCTGCATCTCTTGATACAGTCTTTATTTTAAAGTCTGATATATGTATGGCTACTCAGCTTTCTTTTGTTAACCATTAGCATGATAGATGGTTCCATCCCCTTATTTTCAATCTGAAGGTGTCTTAGGTCTAAAGTGGGTTTCTTAGAGTGAGTACTGAAAGATACAAATTTATTGCCATTATGATGCTTGTAGAGTTGGAGTTTCTGGTGGTGTTCTCTGGTCCTTTCTAATTTTTGTTGCTTTTGATATGTATGTATGTGTGTATGTATTTATTTTTTCATCTTTTCTCCCCTCAGAGGGTCCCCCCTTAAAGTTTCTTGCAGGGCTGGTTTAGTGGTTACAAACTCCTTTAATGTTTGTTTGTCTGGGAAACTTCTTATCTCTCCTTCTATTTTGAATGACAGCCTTGCTGGATAAAGAATTCTTGGCTGCATATTTTTCTGATTCCGCACACTGAATATATCCCGCCACTCCTTTCTGGCCTGCCAAGTTTCTGTGGATAGGTCTGCTGCAAACCTGATCTGTCTTCCCTTGTAGGTTAGGGACTTTTTTTCCCTTGCTGCTTTCAGGATTCTTTCCTTGCCTGAGTTTTTTGTGAATTTGACTATGATATGCCTTGTTTGATTGTCAGTTTTTGTTGAATCTAATGGGTGTCCTCTGTGCTTCCTGGATTTTGATGTCTGTATCTTTCCCCAGATGCGGAAAGTTTTCTGCTATGATTTGCTCACATAACCCTTCTACCCCTATTTTTCTCTCTTCCTCTTCTGGGACCCCTATGATTCTGATGTTGTTCCTTTTTTTTTTTTTTTTTTTAATGTTTATTTATTATTGAGAGACAGAGAGACGCAGAGTGTGAGCAGGGGAGGCATAGAGAAAGGGGGAGACCTAGAATCCAAAGAAGGCTCCAGGCTCTGAGCTGTCAGCACAGAGCCCGACGCGGGGCTCGAACTCACAAACTGCGAGATCATGACCTGAGCCAAAGTCAGTAGCTTAACTAACTGAGCCACCCAGGCACCCCAGATGTTGTTCCTTTTTAATGAGTCATTGATTTCTCTAATTCTTAAATCGTGTTCTTTTGCCTTCATCTCCCTCTTTTTTTCTGCTTCATTATTCTCTATAAGTTTGTCCTCTGTATCGCTGATTCTCTGTTATGCCTCATCCTTTTTTGCCGCCGCAGCATCCATCCGTGATTGCAGCTCAGTTATAGCATTTTTAATTTCATTCTATTTTTTTACTTCTTTTATCTCTACAGAAAGGGATTCTAATCTATTTTTGACTCCAACTAGTATTCTTACTATCGTGATTCTAAATTCTGTTTCAGACATCTTGCTTGTGTCTGTGTTGGTTAAATCCCTGGCTGTTGTTTCTTCGTGCTCTTTCTTTTTCGGGTTAATTCCTTCGTTTTGTCATTTTGAAGGGAGAAAAGGAATTAATGAGGTAGAAAAATTAAAATTAAAGTTAATTTTTAAAAAAATATTAAAATTAAAAAATTAAACACACACACACAAAATATCCAATAAATGATGCTAGATCCTAGGTTTGTTTTGGTCTGGGTGTTGAAAGTGGTTTGACAGATTAGAGAAAAAAAAGGCCGCGGGGGGAAGGAAATCGTTTGAGAGTTTGAAAAAATGAATACACTGAAGCAGATTAAAATGAGATGTTGGAAGTAAAATAGAATTTGAAAAAATTTACACAAAAGTAAAGAATATAGTAGGAAAAAATAATTTTAATATAAATTAAAAATAAAAATGAATTTTTTCTCTTTCTGTATTCAAGAAAAAGAAAAGGAATGAAAAAGAGAAAAACGAAATTGTTTGAAAATTTGAAAAAGTGAATACACTAGTAGACTAAAATAAAATGATGGGAAGTAAAATAGAATTTGAAAAAATTTACATAAAAGCAAAAAAATATATAGTAAAAAAATTAAAGAAAAATATTTTTAATGAAATTGAAAGTAAAAATGAAGTTTTCCACTTTCTGCATTCAAGAAAAAGAAAAGAAATGAAGAGAAAAAAGAAAAAGAGAGAAGAAAACAAGAAAATCGTTTGAAAATTTGAAAAGGTGAATACACTGAAGTAGACTAAAATAGAATGATGGAAAGAAGATAGATTTTGAAAAAATTTACACAAAAGTAAAAAATATAGTAAAAAATTTAAAGAAAAATATTTTTCATAAAAATGAATTTTTTCTCTTCCTGTATTCAAGGAAAAGAATAGTATAAAAGAGGGGAAAAAAGAGAGAAAGAAAATTGAATAGACGGACCTGCTAACAGACTGAAATAGGACTGAAATTACTTCATTTTCCCCTAGAAGTCAGACTATGTAGTGCTTTATAGTCCATAAATTAAGCCGGCAGTGAGACTTGTGTTCTTGAAGAGCTCAGTTGAGCCAGTTGGGCGGGGCTCAGTGTAACAGCTCGTTCTCCACTAGATGGCGCTGCTAGCCTACTGGGGTTGATTGTTGCAGGACTCCTAGGTGTGTATGCGCATGGGTGGGAGCGGTGAAAATGGCGTCACCCAGCTACCCAGTCTGTTCTCCCACATCAGCACTCGCGCACCCATCCTCTGTCTTCAGCTTTCATCCACTCCTCGCTTCTTCACTGTCCGTGACCAAGCCCCAGGCAGTACTTCTCTCTTGAGTTTTGTCTCGGATGCGGCTGTTTTCCCTGGCCTCTTACTTCTGAAGGACTGTGGCTTTCACCCGTTCCTCCCCTCTGTGGGAGGGTCTCACCGAGCAATGGCTGAATGTTGGTTACACCCAGGAACACCTGCTGGACCCTGCTGCTGCCGGTGCCCCAAGACTGTGGCCAGGTGCCAGCCTGCCCCAGAAAAAGTTTGCAAGATAGTATAGCAGCAGCTTTTCAGGGATTATGGAAAATCACAACACACATCTGGCACCAGTCTTCACCGTTAATGACCTTGTCCCAGCACCAGCGAATGTGGCCTTTTTCTGGGGTATGCTGGGACCAGGTGGCTTCAACAGTCTCTACCAAATGTCCTTCCAGCAGTGGAACCACTTTTCCCTGTGTGGTCCGAGAACCTCCCGGGAATTCGCCCTTCCCGGGTGGGGATTCGCCCTTCCCACCAGAGCACCGCCAGGTATCGAGCTGTGGAGTTGCAGCCTTTGCGCTCCCCTTGTTTACACTCTTAATGGAATTTAAGCCCTCTCCTTTCTCCTTTCTCCTTTCTCCTTTCTCCTTTCTCCTTTCTCCCTTTTTAGTTTAGTCCCTGCGGCTGTTTCCAATTTTCCACTTTCTCTCCAGCTGCTTTTAGGGAGGGGTGCTTTTCTTGTATTCTCCCCCGCCCCAGTCTCCATCCTCTCTCCTTGCCCGCTGCTGGCTTCTCTCCCCAAGTTCACCTCTCCGCGCCACGTACCTGCTGAATTCTGTAGTTCAGGTTGTGCTGATTGTTGTGTTAATCCTCCATTCAGTTTTCTAGGTGTGTAGGATGGTTTAGTGTTGGTCTAGCTGTATTTCATGGATGGGAGACTCACAGAAAACGTCCATGCTATTCCGCCATCTTGGCTCCTCCCCCCCAAAAAAAATTTTTTTAAAGAAACTAACAGATGCCAAACGGGAGTTAGTAGTAGAGCAGAATATAAGTTATTATCTAGATTTATCTTTTTGCATTTTTTAATGAGTAATTTGGAAGCTTTGTTTGAGGACTGGTAATCATAAGCAAAACTCTGAGAAATGTTTCTTTATTCTGGGGGAGACTGTTGGGCTTTGCTTAGGATTATTCAATTTCTTCCCTTATTTCTCTGGAGAGACCCATGGGCTTTATTTGCAGACCTTATTACAACATTAACTTACATTAGCATATTAAAGATTGAAGATTCACCTGCTGTCAGTTTAATTTCCTGTGTAACACCTTGTCTTTTTTTTTTAAGTTTATTTATTTATTTTGAGAGAGACAGAGACAAGGTGAGTTGGGGGGGCATGGGGGGGCAGAGAGAGTTGGGGGGGCAGAGAGAATCCCAAGGAAGCTCTGTACTAATGCGATCCCATGAACCATGAGATCATGACCTGAGCCTAAATCAACAGTCAGACATTTAACACTCTTAGCCACCCAGAGGCCCCAACATCTTGTCTTTATAGTATTATGCTTTGCTTTTCCCATCTGCCTATCACTTATAGAGCTGCTATCATCTCCCACCTCCATGGGGATAAATTTATCTTATTGGATGAGGAATACAAGGATATTTAGAACATTTTGTTATATAGCTGCAGCTTCATATAACTTTTCAATTGAGTCTTCTGCTCTCACTCAGCTTAGTTTCAGGAAGCCATTTATGACCACCTCCAGCCCAGATTAGATACCTATACTCTGTATCCCATAATATTTTGTACATTTCTCTTTCATATCTAGATTTTTGTTTTTTTAAACCTTTGTTAAGACAGAATAAGTAAAAGCAACTGTAATTGGTTTTGAGAATCTTGACCAATGAGTTAGCATACACCTGGGCTAGTTTTTTTTTTTGGTTTTTTTTTTGGGGGGGGGGGGGTGGTTGGTAATTTTAAGCTAAAATGGATTCCTCAACTTAGCACCTGGTGATAATGGAGAAAAGTTGTTGAAAATATCTTAACATATACAGTGTAATAAAACTCTAGCAGATTTTACTGACATATCTCTCTTGTAATAGTTCCTGATAATTTCTCATTTCTGCAGTATGGCTGTGGGAAATATTCTGGTTCACTTTTGCATCTCAACCACATGTCTTGGTGCTATTATCTCACACTGTGTCCACAAGTTCTTTTTTGTTGTTGTTGTTCCAGGGCTGTTATTGCAAAGTCCTAGAATGTGTACTTCCTCAATGTAGCCTTTAGAATAGAGCCCTTAAAAATCAGTTTCAAAAAAGGGCTTTATTTCTCTAATTTGTGCATCAAAATGCTGGTTATGCCCAATGGTGCTATGCAGCTCTGTCTCTTCCAACCGAAACCTTGTGTCTGTATCTTTGTTCTCTTTGGTAGCCACATCCTGCCTTCAGGCCAGCATTCATCTGGATGCTATGGCAAAAGGCAAGGTGTTTATTATACACCCTTTGGCAAAGAATTCCTTCTTTCATAGGCTCTAAACTAAAGTCAAATCCTCCTATTTTATTAAAATATACAAATCTGTAACTTTCAGTAGGATACTATTAAATAGGTTCCCAGAATCAGTATATCCAAATCAGCCATCAAGAACTTCATGACTTCTGCTGCATGGGCCACTCAACAGACTGCATCATAGTAACCTGCAACTGCTGAATTGTAAGCTTCCCTAAGAGAAGATCTATGTCATATCTTTGTGTCTCCAGAACCTAAGCACTTAAGAGATGCTTTATAACTTTTTTTACATAAAAGAATAAATGACTAAAGGAAATATTGAGTGCTTCGTGGGTCCAAGTGCTGTGAACTTCATGCTGACTCTTTCTCATTTCACGTTTTTCAAAAAACAGCAATTATTTATACATCTACACATTTTTAAAAATAATAAGCCAGCAGCTCATTATGTCTGTCTGGTGATTTTATATACTTTATGTTAACATAATAACCTATCTTAACACAATAGTAGAAAACATTTCATCATGCAGAAGCATATTGGAAAAACTAGTAAGAACAACTAAAATATAAACACATAGTATCGCTCTGCCACTGTTCTTACTTAAGATTTTATAAGCATTATCTCATTTGTGTCTTCCAGCAACCCTTTCAGATAGGTACTACCTTGTATCCTTGATTCTAAAATGCCATCAGGTGTAAGAGATATCATCAAATTCGTAATAGTTTTACAGTGACCATGTGTGTTGGAGGCATAGAGACTTTCCCTTAATGTGTATATCTATTTTATGACAAATACTAATTTTAAATGTTAAAAATTTAGAAAAACAAGTCTTAGTAATGTCATTAAGAACTTGAGATATCGATGTCCAGGACACAGGACACAGAATGCTGGCATGGTTTTACTGGCAGGTGGCTCTGCATCTTGAATGCTGACTTAATGAGACACAGATACGTTGAATGTATAGGGTGACCTGTCGAAACTGTCTGAACATCATTAAAGTTCTCACTAAACATAGTAACCTGAACACACTCATTTACATTTCTTCCCTTCTAAAACTGTACTAAAATGAAAGTAAAGAATAAGAAATGCATAAGCCAGTAATGACAAAGAGAATGAGGGAGAAGATGACAGCAGATGAAAATATAAATTCAGTTTTTCAATCTGAACAGTAAATGAGCAGGTTAGAGAATGCTGAAACATATAGGCAATATATATAGGCTGATTGTCACAACAGAACCCAATAAATCAGAATATAGGGCACCTTTGAAGAAAGGGGGAAAGGGTCAAAAACAGGGTTTGTTGCGAATCTTTACACAGAGGAAATAGATACCTAGATTCTTTCCCCTGATCCTCATAGACAGGAGACAACCCCTAACAGAAAGCTAGAGCTTTATTTATTTATTTATTTATTTATTTATTATTTTTAGAAAAGTTGAAGTACAGAGGTTCTAGACATGAAGCTAACAATCCCATCTGTTGATGGAGGGAAAGTAGCATGCCAAACCAAAAATAGAGTAGTAAATGAAAATCTATATACTTCATGCAAAGATTTCCAAGCCCCCTCCCCTGCTTTGCTCCTATCATGCTGTCAGACAAGCAAATGATTGGAAGATTCCTCTCTGGAGTCTAAAAGAACAGCTCTGCAGATACTTAAATTGCAGTTGTGCGGACTAACAACTGACCAGCCTCATCATGCACATAGTTTCCAATTTTAGTGCGTCATTCTTAAATATGAATGGAAAACTAGGGATCACTAATATTTGAAGAAAGCTTCCAATATGAAAGACACTCTAAAACACAGGGAAAATAGAGACAGTGAGGGAGCAGATTAAAAGATGAGAAAAAGTACAGCCATGAAACAAGCACCACAGACTCTAGAAAAGAATATTCAGTTTTTCTTTAATTGAAATCTGTAAATGTTCAGGTAATTTTTTTTTTTTTATGCAGTAGAAGAATTGGAAGAAAAAGTTGAGTAAGTCTCCCAGAAAATAAAACAAAAAGACAAATGAGAACTGGAGCAATGGATACAGATGACTAATAGTAGTCTGAGAAAGAGCAAACAGAAAAATCAGAGGAGAGAAAACAGAAAAATCAGAGGAGAGAAAACTATGAGAATTTCCTTCCAAGAATTGAGGAACACAAGTTTCTGTATTGATTCTACCAAGTGTCCAGCCCCAACCCATCACATACAAAAGACCAAGAATTTGGATTGCCACAGGATTCTCTATAGCAGCAGCAGAAGCCAAAAGACAGAAAAGCTATGCGTCTGAATTTCTGAGGGGAAATGATTTCCAACCTAGAGTTCTATAGCTAGCCAAACTGTGAAGTCAAATGTGAAAATGAAATAACTACATTTCAGACATGCATGATCTAAAACAAATTTATCTCCATGTAATTTGTTTTCAGGAAAGCTACTGGTGGATGTGTTCCACCAAAAACAAAGAAAAGACATGGGATCCAGGAAATAAGCAGTTCAACACAGGAGAATGGTGAAGGGAATTCCCATGGTGATGTTGAAGAGAAGTTCCAGAAACACACACACACACACACACACTTTTAAGCTTCTCTATATAAGCTGGCAAGGAAAAGGCATTCTTATCAAGTTGTCACTATTTGGCTGAATTTGCTTTCTAATTGAGAATAAATAGTAAGAAAGACTAGTATGTGAAGATTACATCAGCTACACTTGGAAACTATGAAAGAAAAATATTGTTTCAAAAATTGATCATATGTTCTTTCCACCTCCTCACTCCAGTTCAGAGCTGTGTTTCTCCATGAAAGCTTTATTTTAGAATTCAGTGTTAGTTTTTTCTATCAGTTTTGAAACTAAAGATGAGTAGTTTCCAAAAGATTTTAATAGCAGAACCTTTCCCCCTCCTTCAAATAAAATGTTCTGAGGAAAGACTATTATATAAAAAGATAAGAATGAGTCTGTTTTGGCTGGGGCCTGGCCCCCCTACATACCTTTCCCTTCTCCTCCTGCTATGACCTCTGGAGCACCTTAGAGATTCTGCAGAGCAGTTTAAAAACTATTGCTGTAGCTAAAACTACTGAACACATGGCTGATTTTATTATTCTTTCCCAGAATTATAACCTGAGCACCCATTAGTTTCATGAACTCAAGAAGCAGAACATAGATGTGGTGTTGCTTACACAGCGAGTTTGTGTATCTGTGTATATGAGAAGTTCCACTAAAATTCCATCTTGACAAGTGTGTACCTGTCAGTCTTGTTTTTAATAAAATGCCTTTCCCTCAGTTTCAGATAAAAGTTGGAACCTCCAATTTTTACATTCCTGACATTTTTAAGTTTGAAATTTGTAATTTATATTTCCTTTCCCTTGTAAGCACAAGCTAAGGCATAGAGCATCCAAATAACACTGTATTTGGAGTGGGAAGTCCTGCATTTCAAGTGTTCCTTGTAATGTATCCTTTGTCCCTTAATACTGTCCTTTCTTTTTCCCATGTCACTCCTATAAAAGCAACTGTCAACAGATTTATAGTTTTAAATAGCTTTCCAGATACAATCTCCTCTGGTAAATAAAACTAAAAGATGAGATTAAAGAATAAAAACATAACTTAATGCTATGAAAATTTGAGTTTTTGTATAGTGTTGTCATTATGAGATACCTGTGACATGGGGTTTGAATCTGCCTCCATACCATGAAAATATAAAACTCACATTAGTAGAGCATGGCAATAGCTTTTCCATCTGAAAAATGATTTATCATTGGTGAGTATTAAAAATAACCAACTTTATTGCCTTTATTACCTGCATCCTCTCTGTGAGGAACAGTAGTCCCTAACCAAACATTTTGAGAACTGGCTGATGCTTAATATTTATTTGTAAGGCTTAGATATATAATGAAGATATAACTATAAATCTTTTGTGCCCTGTGCATCAAAGAATTTAAGTTCATATTGCCTTCCCATTCATCTATTCCTTTTAGATTCTTCAACTAAATAATGCAGAAAACATAGCTTATTAAATTAAAAGAGGAACATAACATTTTAAAAACTCCACCTGTAATTTTGAGGATTAAAACCCTAATCAAGGGCATATCTTGGCAGGCAAATTATTTTAACCTGAAGCTTGATCAAAGTGCATTTAGAAGAATACTCTATCATAGCTAGAGATATTATTACCTTCTTATGCTCAACCTAAAAAGTGGATGCACAGATTACCATTTCAACTCAGAGAATAGGTTTTTATCTTGAAGACTATGAAATTAAGTTACATGTGAAAAATTAACAGAGCAGTCCATCATTTTTATCACTCAGTCCTTCTCTGAGGAGACTTTTTGTGACACCTGTGAAGAAGCAGAGCCATGGAGTTATGTCCGCATAAGTTATAGAATATGCCCAAATTTAGCATGATTGATTAATGATATCCTTATCATCTACTGCAGCACAATGCTGGAGAGTGACTGTAGCACTCCAGAAAAAAACCCTCATTTAGGAGCTATTTCAAGGTCAAAGCATTACTTAGATACACCTTTAAGGAAAATTATCCTTCCCAACTTGGCAAGAAAATAGTCGGAATGGCTTGAAGATATGAATCTTCAGCTCTCTTTACCATCTCCTGGCTTTCCACCTGTGGAAATAGTTTAAAATATCCACCTTTTGTGGGGTTTTTTTCATTTAAATTTTTTTAACTTAAAAAATTAGATGGGGATCCTTTTGTTATCAAAAGTTGATGACACTAATGAATTCTTGCCAATGGAACACAGCAATGTGTAGCTCCAGGGTGGGTCCCTGTGAATTTCGCCCCTTGACTTAGGTACTGCTAAGTCACTGTGCCCTTGCCTGCAAGCCTCATTTTATATAGCTTCAAGGAGGGGACCCTGGGTGGCTCAGTCGGTTGAGCTGCGGGCTTCGGCTCATGTCATGATCTCACAGTTTGTGGGTTCAAGCCCCACATCAGACTCTGTGCTGACAGCTTAGAGCCTGGAGCCTGCTTCTGATTCTGCCTCTCTCTCTGCTGAGAGAGGCCTGGAGCCTGCCTCTCTCTCTCTGCTCCTCCACTGCTCATACTCTGTCTCTCGCTCTCTCTCGCTCTCTCTCTCTCTCTCCTTCAAAAGTAAATAAAAACATTAAAAAAAAAAATTTATATAGCTTGAAGGATGTCCTGATGTCTTTGAGTGAAACTTTCTTCTTACTCTTTTTTTGTTTCTAGCTGCTTACTCCTGAGCACAAAATTCTCTGAGTACTTGAGACTTACTGTATATTTGATGGAACTGTGATGCACATACATATATTTTAATAAATTGAAGCTTTCTGTTTGCCATTTGTAACTTACACTAGAAAGTCATCTGGGCCCTACAGTTAAAATTCTACCCTGCACGTTATTTTTAATATGTCACTGGTTTTTTTTTTCATGCTCCAAAATGAAATTGATAATTTTGGTTTTCTCTCCAAAATTTAAGTAAGACTTACTTACCAAACCCAGTTTTGAAAGGGTTAGATAATCAGTATTTCAAATGCTAAGAATCATGATCACATTAACAAGATGCACTACAGTACATAATGAAATTCTTTGAGGTGTTAGCAACAATGTTCTTTCCTATCAGCTTATAAATGCTTCTACCAGTCAGCAAAGGCAGTGAAGAATTTCATCACTTAATCTTGATGCTCAGATAATACCAGTAGTCAAGGTGACACTGTTGAGCTTCTGTCTGCTAGAAAATGTTTTCTTTTCCATTTTCAAAGATGGCTGTTGAGAGATAACCCATTCTCTGCGTCTATGGATGTAATGAAAATACCACTGTGACTTTGGTAGACCTCTTCTGACTAAATACACACAAAGTCCATCTCTAGGATTTTACCGTTTGCAAAACTTGGCTATGCACAACTATGTCTTGAATATATGAACTTCTCTTCCACAGTCCCTCATGTTGGTTTGCTGTTTAACAATATCATTCCTGGGGCACCTGGGTGGCTCAGTCCGTTAAGTGTCCAGCTTCGGCCAAGGTCATGATCTCACTGTTCGTGGGTTCAAGCCCTGCATTGGGCTCTGCTGTCAGCACGGAGCCTGCTTTGGATCCTCTCTACCTTGCTCTCTCTCTCTCTCTCTCTCTCTCTCTCTCTGCCCCTCCTCACTCACATGGTTTCTCTCTCTTTCTCTCTCTCTCTCTCTCTCTCTCTAAAAAAGAAAAAATACGCACACACACACACACACACACACACACACACACAAATCATTCTTCTTCAGTCTTCACTGGGTGCCAAATGGCTGCATGCTAAACATTAGTTTGGGATTGCTTTGCTGATAGTCATCTCACATCATACCCTCACTTATCAGCGTCAGTTATTCTCTAGAAAATGCTCCAGAAGAGCTGGAACTTCAGGAATTGGAGACAAGTTATAACCAGAAGGGAGCGTATCTACCTGTAGAAGTTTATAAGGATACATGAGATATAAGTTTCCTAGGCCACTCACAGTGACTTTCACTTGAATTAGGTTATAAATCATTTTTGTTGGGGAAAATATGGTAGATAAATACATAGCCACCAGATTCTTTATTGGCCTTCACTATATGTTCAATAATGAAATAATAATATATTAATAATATTAGGAATATTTGTCACAGTTTTGTTGAGCACTTACTATGGGCTAGATGTAATAATAAGTACTTTACATAAAGTACTACATAAAAGTACTTTACATAAAGTACATGTATCTAATTTAATACAGCAACCCTCTGAGGTACAAAATTAGTATACTCATTTTGTAGAAGAGAAAACTATAAGGTCACCTTTTTCAAGGTCTCACAGCTAACAAGTAGTGAAATCAATATTTAAACCCAAGTGTGACTCCAAAGTCTATGCCCTTAAATCCTAACTTCCTTGGATGTCCATTGTTCTTTAGAATTATTTTGAATGTTTTCAGTAAATGGGAGGGGGGCGGGGATAGTTGGGAGAAGACAAAGGTACTGACAGTGGAAGATTTCCTTCACAACCTTGAGGAAAAGGATTTTTAACTTAGCATTATATGCCAAACCCAACTTTAGAAACATGAGGATTGAATAAAGTCATTTTATAATATTCTAGAAGGGATTCAACATGTACTTGTTTTTACAAATTTAGTTAAGGTTGTATGCCAGCTAAACAAAGAAGTAACTCAAGAAATGGGAAGACATGGAAAAAGTAATAATGAAAAGTCTTAGGATGAGCATTGTGCTGCAGGGCTAGAGGGTAGTCAGTCCGTATGGAAAGGAGGAAGTAGAGTTCCAGGAGGCTGGTGTCAGGGTAAATAGAGAGTAGGCTCCATAGACTAGATATAATGATTGAGATGCCAGAAGAACCCAAATCTTAAAGGAGGAAAAGAATATTAAATGTGCTTATTGGGTTAAGAAGGGTGATTAGATAATTTACTTAAACATTCTTTATTGATTTTCAATCTGTAGATAAAGCTTAATTTTGGTTATAGAACAAAAATTAGAGGTTATCAACACTAACAATAATAAAGTTAAGAGAAGGAAGGGGACAGAGAAGTACATTGAAGAAAATGATATTAATATCCTAATCTCACAAAGTAAGGAATGAAAGATAAATACTGTCTATAGTTAATGGAATAAAAAAAATAGAGGTTAAAGCATATTGTTTAATGTTACAAAGTAAAAGAAGAAAGGTGTGGGATAAATAAGCTAAATATATGTGTGCTATAATAGGGCATTAGTAGATCATGTCTGAAGTTGGTGAATCAAGATGTGAAGACAGGCAACCACCAGAAGAATTAAACATAACAAAAATACTTAAATAAATAAATATTAGAAGTTGTTAGTCTGGGTAATGGAATGGGGACAAGGAAGGGAGAGCAAGGGGCTATTGCTTTTTTTTATAAACTATTCCTTACTCATTTGTTTGTTTTAGCCATGTGCATCTATTAATTGAATTTAGAAAAATAAATTTTGATTTTAAGGAAAGTAAAGGAAAAAATGGTATCAAATTAGGGACCTTCTCCATGCCATCTTTATGTATTTCTAGGATGACCTGAAGTACCTTGACTAAAGCAAAGCAAATCAGACCTCAAGTTGGCAAGCCATTAATTTATCATGAGTAGCTGTTGGAAAAATTGAGCTTGCCTCTAGAGGTTTCCAGGATGAACTCTAACCCTCACAGAAGGAAAAGATCCCAAAAGTTTTAACGTAAATGGTGAAGGGAATTATGAGAGCTATGTAGGAAGTCCAGAAAGGGAAATAAATGCAATGAAACGTCAAAGGAAATAAAGAACACATCCAGTGGGGCAAGATCAGAAACTCTTCACAGAAGAGTTAACATTTTGATGAACCTTTAAAAGATAAGCATAGTTTTGTAAGGAAACCACAGGAGAGAATGCATTTTAGGCAGAGGCAGAGACAAAGAAGGATATGTGATTCAGTAGGGCCTAGACATATACTGAGAAATGGGCTGTCCGGTGTTGGGAGGTAAGGCTCTAAAGGTCAGTAAGGATTATTTTGTAAGGAGCCTAGAATATGCACATTCTGTAGGCAGAATAAGAATGATAAGAATAAATCTTAGTATTTACCAGGTAAACACTAAAGAACCTTCAAAGATTTTTGAAGTGATATCAGAGCTGTGATTTTGGAAAATTAGTCTGGAAGCAAGATGGCTAGTCAGGAAGCTACTAGAAGGTAAGGGTAGTATAAAGTAGAACGAAGGCAGTGTAAATGAAAGATGAGGACAATGAGAGTTAATGTTAACAATTGTAAAAGTTGGTAATTGGTGAATAACAAGGACTAAAAGTCAAGCATCAAAACTGACTTTTAACATTTTCAGCCTGAAACCTGAAATGGTTTTTCTATATCAACAAGTATAATATGGTAGTTAAGTTTCTATTTGTTGCAAGTAAAAGATACCAGCTAGAACTGACTTGAGCAAAAACAAAACAAAACAATGTTTCCAAACTAGAAGATCTCTCAGTTTTTAAGGAATAGATCTCTGGAAGGTTAGGGTCTAGAAAGACTCCACAATCTTCAACAACAGAAATCGTAACTGCTCTGTAGCTGTGAATATGAATCAGCTACCCTCAGCTTTTCTTTGTTTCTCTCAGTTCCAAAGTCCCTGGAGAAAGAATCTGATTGGCTCATTCTGAGTCATGTGACTGCCCCTGAACTAATTGTTCTGATATGACTGCTGGAAGACTAATTTCATGGGTATTTCCCAGAGAAGGCGAAAATATGAAGTAGGCCATATGTAATTTATCAGTGTGTATGTTCTATTCTTGAATACGCAGATTAGGTACACTTACTATCCCATACCGCCATATGCGAAACTGTTGTTCTCTGTAAACAACTATAAATGTACTCTGCCCTCCTCAACTAAAGATAGCATTCAGAAGTGATACTGTGTGGGGGCGCCTGAGTGGCTCAGTCGATTAAGCATCTGACTTTGGCTCAGATCATGATCTCATGGTTTGTGGGTTCAAGCCCCACATCAGGCTGTGTGCTGACAGCTAAGAGCCTGGAGCCTGCTTCAGATTCTGTGTCTCCTTCTCTTTCTGCCCATTTCCCACTTGTGTTCTGTCTCTCTCTCTCTCAAAGATAAATAAATGAACATTAAAAAAAAAAAGAAGAAGAAGAAGAGGAAGAAGAAGTGATACCATGTGACCATTGTTCTTCCAAGTGCATAGTCTTCTGGGTGATTCCCATTCTTTCTGTGGTTTGATCGTGTTTCCATCTTGCCTGTGGCCTTGCAAGTTACTATAACTTAGGTCTTTTGGCTTTCAACTTGGTGGAGGTTCAGGTGCAACTCTCTTTGGTCATCCTGAATCCAGATTCATCTGACACCATTTGCCTCTACCATGCTACCTAAGTTCAATCCCAGCAAAATCAAAGTCATATATCTTTTTTTTTTTTTTTTTTTTTTTTTTTAGTGTTTATTTTTGAGAGAGACAGAGTGTGAGCAGGGGAGGGGTGGATGCTTAACCAACTGAACCACCCAGGCGCCTGAAAGTCATATACCTGACATGCACCAGAAGTTGGTTCTGCGTCTGCCCTGACCCCAAAGATTGGGTCTCTCTCCAAAAAAGTTTGGTGATGGCATCTCCAAGGCAACCAGTGATTGGAAGGTTCTGATTGGAAAGATTACAGTGAAACTAACCATTCAAAGCAGACAGGCCCAGACTAAAGTAGTACCTTCTGCCTCTGCCCTGATTGTCAAAGCCCTCAAGGAGCTGTCAGGAGAAAAGAAGAAACAGAAAAACATTAAACACAGTGGAAATATCACTTTTGATGAGGTTGTCAACATTGCCCAACAGATGCAGCACTAATCTTTAGCCAGAAATCTCTCTGGAACCATTAGATCCTGGGGACTACCCAGTATGTGAGCTACAATGTTGGTGGCCGCTACCCTCGTGACATCATGGATGACATCAATAGTGGTGCGGTAGAGGGGTGCCTGGGTGCCTCAGTCAGTTGGGCATCCAACTTTGGCTCAGGTCATGATCTCACAGTTGTGGGTTTGAGCCCTGTGTTGGGTTCTCTTTTGACAGCCTGGAGCCTCTTCAGATTCTGTGTCTCCCTTTCTCTCTGCCCCTCCCCAAATTGTGCTCTGTCTCTCTCTCTCTCTCAAAAATAAACATTAAAAGAAGAAAAAAAAATGTTTAAGTAGTGGTGCAGTAGAATACCCAGCTAGTTAAGAACTACAAAGGAAAATATTTCAGTAAAAGATTGTTTGACAGCTATAACTTAGGCATTAAATTGTAAATTTAACTGTCACTAGTATCCTCTATATACAATTAATTGGAGAAAGGAAGACGGCAGAAGAAAAGCTAATGACAAAATGTCGTTTAAAAATAGGAAAATAAAAAGGAAGGGAGTAGGATTTTTCTTTAGATACTATAGCTAAGAGTTGTAATCAAGGACAAAGTGGTAAAGGCTACACTCATGATTTCTGTACTTGACAATGGGACCATAGTATTTATAACTTACTTTCTCCACTGACACTTCATGTTCCTCTTTGCCTTTGAGTAGTATTTTATCAAATCAAAGTAGAGTTCTTACATTATTGGCATGACTCAAATCCCCTACATTTCTAAAAAGTCTGAGCTCAGTGGAATTGTTTGTGTAATATTGTGGTAATCATCCATTATTCCTAACCAATGGTCATGGTAGGACAAGATGTTCTGCCTCAGAGGTTACCAGGATCCAACACCAACTCATTATTAACTCAGCTCTGTCCTCTTTGGCTACAATATCTAGTACTACCCCCATCCATCCTGAGATTGGACCTGCAAATGAGCCTCAAAACAGCGCTTGGTTTCTCTACTGGAAGGTTTAACTAAATATCCTTAGTTGTGGTATGAAAAGTAGAGTTAAGATAGACATAACTGGGGCACCTGGATGGCTCAATCAGTTAAGCGTCCAGCTTTTAATTTCGGCTCAGGTCATGATCTCACGGTTTGTAAGATCAAGCAAGCCCTGCATCGGACTCTGTGCTGACAGTGGGGACCCTGCTTGGGATTCTCTCACTCCCTCTCTCTCTGCCCCTCCCCTGCTCATGCTCTCTCTCCCTCTAAAAAAATAAACAAACATTAAAAATATATGTATAATAAAAAAATAAATAAATAAAATTTAAAAAAAAAAAGATAATAGCCCAGATGAAGAAATATTAGGGCCTAAACTTGTATTAGTTAAAGATAGTGAAATGAAGGATATTCATAAAGCAGTTAGGAAGTAAGACTGAAGGATTAATTAGTCAAGAAGATAAAAGAATCAACTCAGGTAGCTACCCTGGGTGATGATAGGACCATCATGTGAGAGGAAAAAAATATAGGTAAGTTTGGGGATAAAAGTAATAAACCCAATTTGGGACATGTTCAATATCAAGGGCTTTTGAATCATCTAAGAAGAGATGTCAGCAGGTGGCAGCTGAATATACAAACTAAGAGATGAGACCAAGAGAATAAAGATCATGCTGTAGAATATATAAAATGAGAATAGTAAAAGGTTCAAGAATGAACCTGGAACACCAAAATCTAAAAGGTAGACATAAGAAACATAACAGAAATTATTAGAGAAAGATGGCTTCTGGAAACTGGTGGGATAAAAAACATTACCACATGCAACCGAAGGACTCAGGTCTATTGAGTTTAGCAATATGCAAGTCAATTAGTGACTTCACTGAGAGCAGTATCAGTGGAGTAGTGAGGGCAAAATCTAGATTGTGGAGAATTGAAATGAAAATGGAATGTGAGGTATTGATGTAGGTATTTCCTTTAAGGTATTTGAACAAAAGGAGAAAAGAGATTAGACTGGTATCTAGAGAAATATTGGTGGGGTAGGGACTAGGATGAGAAAGATGGGCATGTTTACAGGCTGAGGAGGAAGAGTCAGAGGGAGAGTGAAAATATCCAAGAGAGAAAATGGGGAAAGGAGTAACTAATGAAGGAAGGTCACAGAGGACTGGGATCATGAGCACAAAGAAAGGTTTGGCTCTTAGCTGAAGGAAGGGAGCCCTGTCCTCTTACATTGTTGAGAATAGGGTGGATATAGATGATTTTGTAGGTAGGGGGCCTGGAAAGTTGAAAAGGGGATTGAGTTTATTGATCTGCAAGTGTCAACTTGAGTCTATTTCATGAATATTTTATTTGACCCATAGAATTACTGAATCCATATATAATGAACTATTGTAAGATTGATTTTTTTACACTTTACTATGTGTAGTGTAATACATAGAAAATCCAGTCCCTCTTTTTGAAAAATAATATACAGAAATTCACATTTTAAAAATGTAAACATACTGAGTTTGAGGCATCTGTGGATCCTCTTAATGGAGTTGATCATCTAGACTAGTTTTCATTTTGTTGGAATTTCTCCTCAAATGAAAATATCCATTATGTAAAAATTTAATTAATATAAGATGTATCACATAAAGAGAAAGAAGAAGCTCTATATGTGTGGATGATCATATGCTTTTAGAAATGGGATTTTTTAGTATAGTTTAATACTACTTTCTAGATAAGAAAGTCAGATTGAATACACTGATGTGACAAATGATCCTTTAGTCTCATGGTTTTACATACTTTCTGTTTAGGTCACGACCTGATCATATTAGTGATCTTGTCTATTTAACATTTTCTCTCAAATGAAACTTCTACTATAGCTTTTTTTTTTTTTTTTACATTCTGACCTACTTGATAATCTAGTCTCATATTCACTATCACAAAGAGTGAGTCTATATGTTAGTTGTAGCTCAGTGTAGTTTTAAAGGGTTTTCTTAATTATTTTAATACTTGCCCTTTTGCAATGATCTGAGAACCATTTCCACTCTCTAGAAAGAATGCCTCTGTAATAGTGTTAAAGCTTCAGAATCTTAGAGTGAATTGATTGACCAGAGAAGATTTAACAGTGTCTGGCTCACAGGTTTAATTAATGAAAGGTTGAATGCATGCAGTTTTCACTTTTGTAAAAATTTACTACATTAAAAACTCTCTGTCTCAGGAAAGAAGTAGTACATGTTCTTTTTGGACTGTCTGAAACCATTGAGTCTAGTAACAAATACTTTCAAGTCCCAGGCACTCACCAAAACACTCACTGGAGATAAAGAGACCTTGCTTACTTCCTTTTACATTGGGTATGAATTTTGATTTTTGATGATAACAAGTTTGGATCAGTGCTGGTTTGGGGCAAGGTTCAGATTAATTACATAAAAGAATACATTTTTTAAAAACCCCTATCATATCCTGTTACCCATTTCTCTAGCACAAGTGCTTTAGGCACTGATTAAATCTGGAAATAATCATAGGACTCTCCATTAGAATAGTTCATGTATTTGAAAGACCATCTGGTAATGACAGGGTGTCATTCTTATATGAAAGAACTTGAGGCAAGAATCGGGAATGAAGAACCATCAATTGATCTCACGAAGTTATCTGAAACGTTTTGGTCAAAGTCAAGTTTACTGAGAGTCATATTTTCACTAAGAAGAGGATTCCCAAAGTTCCAGGGTTGGAATAAAAACAACTCATATGCTGTGTGATTAAGCACAAGCACATTTACTGTTGTTTCTTGAGTTGTACAGATGCATTAGCCTTCACATCCAAGAGTGTGGGAAACAGTTTATATTTTAATTGACTTATATCCACCTTAGTTTTCTCCATAGTACTTTTTTTTTTTTTTTTTTAACCCCATGGTGTTCCAGTTCAATGTAAACAACCACAGTAACACATTGTAAAAATATCCCATTTCTACCCTGGAGTCCAGGCATTCACATTTCCTAAATGACTTTGGGAGCCTGCAGAAACCAAATGATGAGACTCCCTAGGGGCGGTGCAGATAAGTTTGCTAGCAGCGTTTGAATAAAGTTCTAGTAGCCTCTTCTGTTGTCTTTGTTCTTTTAAATGGTTCTTACCTACAATTGTTTTTTCATTATTTTATTTGGGGCCAGGAAAATGACCTGGAGAGGACAGAAATTCCAGTAGCAATCTGACCTATATTCTTAGCTAACTGACTTAACTGGCTTATGTCTTAATTTTTGTCTCTGAAACTAAAAATATAAAGTATGTGATAAATGCATAATTACAATATGATGCCTTTTCTTGGGTATGTACATTCAAGAAATTGGTTATATTTCCAAATTAGGGTGGCTTGTATGCTGGTTTTAAGGGGCAGTTTTAAATCTTAATCTCTAGTTTCTTATATAAATGGCACCTTGCATCTTGTGGATGCTGAAATAGACCTCAAGATTTAGGACCATGGTAAAGAAATCTGAAACTTATTATTTCCTTATCGTGAGTTCTTATTGTCTCTATTAAAAAGACTGTCTATTAAAAAGACAGTTTCTTTTAAAGTTTCAACTGGAAAAAATGTATATATAATTAGATAGATAGATAGATAGATAGATAGATAGATAGATAGATAGATAGATAGGCAGGCAGTATTGCAGAGATAAAAGGAGCTCAGTCTCAAGGAATTAGGCAGACCTGGATTTGAATCCCATCTCTGACATTTTCTAGCCTTATGGCCATCATATGTGTAGTAGTTACAGTAAAAGCACCTACTTCCCAGAGTCATAGTGAGGATTAAATTATTACCTGAATATTTTATCTCTAATTTGAGTAAGCACACAGCCAATAAATTTTTTTAGAGCTGTGTGAGTCATAGTATTTTGTAAAACTGGATGTATCAAAATAAACTATTTTAAAAAGTGACATTTGGGGTGTTAAGCCTGGAGTGAACCCCCTACTATAGAGACCAACATCTTTCAACCCACAGGCTGCCAGTTGGCCCGAACAAATGCGGCAGGAAGGGAAAAACTCCATGGACCAGTTATGTCACTTCTGGGTTTGTTTCCTCATACCTGTATTGAGGATTATAGTGGTTGCTAATTAAGTCCCTGTCTACTTTTGATACTTTGACTTTTTTTTTTTACATGATTAATTCTGCATACTTTTTTTTTTTTTTAGTATACTTGACACACAATGTTACATTAATTTCAGGTATATAGCATAATGATTTGACAACTCTGTATGTTATACTATGCTTACCACAAGTGTAGCTACCATCTGTCAGCATACAACACTATTACAATATTATTAACTACATTCCCTGTGCTGTACCATTAATTTCCATAACTTATTCATTTCATAACTGGAAACCTGATACTTTGGCTCTAAAGCAAAAGAAAAATTAAAAGAATAACTATAACAAGTGTGGAAGTAACCAAGATGTCCTTCAGTAGATGAATGGATAAATAAACTGGTACATCTAGACAATGGAATATTATTCAGAACTAAAAAGAAATGAACTATCTAGCCATAAAAAAAAAAGACATAGAAGAACTTTAAATGCATATAACTTAAATGCATATAACTAAGTGAAAGCAGTGAATTCTGAAAAGGCTGCATACTGCATGATTCTAACTATATGACATTCTGGAAAAGGCAAAATTATAGAAACAGTAAAGAGATCGGTGGTTGCCAGGGGTTATGGAAGAGGGAGAGATGAACAGGCAAAACACAGGGGATTTTTAGGGCAGTGAAACTATTCTGTATGATACTATAATGATGGATACATATTGTTATACATTAATCTAAACCCATAGAATGTACACCACCAAAAGTGAACTCTAATGTAAACTATTAATCTTTGGTAATAATGATGTGCCAATGTAGATTCATCAATTGTGACTAATGTACCAAAGTTCTGGAGGATGTTGATAATGGGGGATGCTGTGTGTATGTAGGTACACAGGAGGTATCTGTACTTACCACTCAGTTTTATTGTAAACCTAAAACTCCCCCCCAAAAAATAAAGTCTATTAAAAAAAAAAAAAAAAACAGGATGAGAGGAAATAAAAAAAGGTATTCACTGAGTGCCCTCATTGCCACTGCCTGTTGTATACACTTGGCCTTTCCACTCTTTGTGGCCATCCCTCTCCTCTAGCCTCAGTCACTTTTATGTGGATGTTTAAAGCAACTTTTTCTCCTGTAGTCAGTTCCTAGAAACTGTGCCATAAAGGAGACCATCACAGAACAGATCATTGTTGAAAGAATTATATTTCCTTATACAAACAATATTATAATGGAGGATTGCATTCCTGCCCAGAACTTGCCATCAAATAAAAAGGTATGCTCCAAGTTCTCTATAATGAGCTTGAGTATACAATACACATTGATTGGGATCCTGTATACTATGGGTGATTAGTCCATAAAAATACGAGTCTGGAAATAATCATAATTTATAACCATTTTTGGATAGTGTATTCCTTTTAAATCTTCCGTGGATCGTTGTTACCCTTGGGATACAACCTGTCTGTACCAGCTCTATCATGCAGCTACCCTGGTGGCCTGAGGGACAGGGCACTATGACTGGCTTATCAAAGTGTTGGAGTACTTGAGGAGCAGTTCCCTAAAGAAGGTGGCTTCATTTGCTCAGGTAACTAAGGAGACTAACTGGGATTATTCCCCTCCCCCTCCAAAAATAAATAAATAAATAAAAGGAAGAAGAGAGAGACAGGGATGGGAAAAGAAAGAATGTTGTATTTCCCAGATCAAGGTTCTGAGACACCTCCCAGGATGTTTTACAAGACTTTCTCTTTCAATACAGAAAAGGAAAGTCTGTGTTTGTTCCATAACAGTACACTTAATATATAAAACTTATTCTTCACAAAAACCATGAACATAGATGCCTTGTACTTTTATATCCCCTTTGTTTCTGGAAGTCTAGGTCAGATGCTCCATAAAGTTTTTATCACCATGTGATCTGTAAAGCATATGTTCCACCAGAAAATCCTTCTAGTCACCAGCCCTCTGGTTTCCATAGAGGTGATGATGGAAACTTACAAATAATTCCAGACTAGCATTATGCTGCAAAGGATGTTTATAAAATGTTAAGTTCTGATGAAGGGGATAATATTTTAAAATCATTCTTGATCTCTGAATAATGCTACATATTAATGGTTATATAACATTTGGCTTCAAATTTTTTACTACATAAACTTTGATATGCTACCTAGTGTAAGTGTCCTACTGAAAAAAAAGTAGAGATGCTTGTCTTTTTTTTTTTTTTTTTTTTTAATTTTTTTTTTCAACGTTTATTTATTTTTGGGACAGAGAGAGACAGAGCATGAACAGGGGAGGGGCAGAGAGAGGGAGACATAGAATCGGAAACAGGCTCCAGGCTCTGAGCCATCAGCCCAGAGCCCGACGCGGGGCTCGAACTCACGGACCGCGAGATCGTGACCTGGCTGAAGTCGGACGCTTAACCGACTGCGCCACCCAGGCGCCCCGCTTGTCTTTTTTATAGGCTGAGAAGATCTGTATCTTTCAAATAAATGCTTCTTACCATTATTACCATCTTTTTGGTTATCTCCTGGAAGAAAAAAAAGAAAGGAAGAACACTAGTTTTTCTAATCCAGAATCCAAAATTTGAGTCAAGCCCAATTTCATAGGAATGTTCTGTGTAATGGGGAGTTAACTAAGTCGGAGGTCAGCAAACTATGGCCTGCAGTCTCCAGGTCCAATCTGCCCCACAATATGTTTTTCTAAGACCTATAAGATAAGAATAGTTTTACATTTTTTTTTAATTTTTTTTTCAACGTTTTTTTATTTATTTTTGGGACAGAGAGAGACAGAGCATGAACGGGGGAGGGGCAGAGAGAGAGGGAGACACAGAATCGGAAACAGGCTCCAGGCTCTGAGCCATCAGCCCAGAGCCTGACGCGGGGCTCGAACTCACGGACCGCGAGATCGTGACCTGGCTGAAGTCGGTCGCTTAACCGACTGCGCCACCCAGGCACCCCAGTTTTACATTTTTAAGTGTTTGAAGAAAAATCAAAAGAAGAAAAATACATGAAATTCTAATTTCAGTGTCCATAAAGTTTTATTAGCACACAGCTATGTACATTCATTTACATATTGCCTGTGGCTGCTTTCACGCTACAAGAACAGATTTGAGTAGTTACAGGAGGGACTGCGTTCTCCACAAAGCCTAGAATATTTGCTATCTGGCCCTTTAGAGAATAAATTAGCTAGCCCCTGATCTAAATAATTTCACCATCTACCACTCTACCCACATATTTTTTTGCACTTTCTCTCCCCATCCCTTATTCCCCTACCCCTTCCTCTTTTCCTCTTCACACCCAGACATCGTTTTTTTTTTTTTTGAATTTGGCAATTATAATTACAAAGAAACCAAATTGTGAGCCTATAGTAATTGATAAGCAAAAACACGTTTTAATTTCCGTTTGCCTTGTCAAGTCTTTCCTCCCCAGCAGCTTTCCCTTTCCTCTGCAGCCTTTATATAGAATTCCTAAGGCCATGCCATTTTCCCAACATATTTTGTTTTTAAGGTGGAGGTTAGATCTTGATACATTTTTTAACTTCCATGGAAAGTTCCCTGTTAGTATGTGGTCCCATTTTTAACCTATTTGCAGACACCCCCGATTATCTAAAATCACTTTCACATGGGGCTGAGGTTAAGCTTTATTTCTCTTGGCATGTCTCTGCCACAGCAGACACTTCCTCTTTGCCTTGAAAGGACAAAACGATGTTCAGCTGTCTGGGCTTAGGCCCAGTATTTGATTTATACATTATTTAATTTCCTCCTGAAAATTGGAAGCAGGGCTTTCAGGAATGGAAGTCAGTATTTTTCATTTGTTTAAGAACACTTT
The DNA here is from genome assembly GCF_028749965.1 of Puma concolor. Classification (NCBI taxonomy): domain Eukaryota; kingdom Metazoa; phylum Chordata; class Mammalia; order Carnivora; family Felidae; genus Puma; species Puma concolor. The sequence goes on along the minus strand of NC_141670.1, from coordinate 102,134,092 downwards.
TAGGTCTAATGTAATCATCGGTAGTAGATGTCAGCATGATTGGGGGTGACTTAAGGTAAAACAAATAAAACATGAATACAAAGGAAAAGTATTTAACAGTGGAGAAGATCTGAAGTTTTGAATAATCATTATTGTATGTGTTGTTAGGTATTTTTGTGCTAGTGCTAGTGTTCATTCAACCAACTTTACTGAGCTACATTTTGGGGCAGCTGCCTTCACCCATTGGAGGAGAGACCTCTAACCATTATGTTATAGTTGAAATTATGGGGTGATTAGAAGTTCGAGGAAGACTTAATATGACCATTCCAGTAATTTTACAGGGGACTTTTGGTTTCTGTCTGAGCTGCTACTGCGTTTATCTCCACAGTTAGGTTCATGCACATGCCAGGATATATATGCCAAAATGGCTTGAAATTCTTACAGCAGTGAACTCAGGAAATTAAAAATTAACTCTGGAAATACATTTCATGTTCTACATCCACTTTGGGGTAGTGTATTCCTTTTTAAATCTTCCTTAGATCTTTGTTGCTCTTAGGTTACAACCTGTCTCCTTTTTACCACCAAAGTTCTTAAAAGTCTGGCACACCTAGTGCCTCCGCTTCCTCACTCCTCACTCACATCTCAAACCCTGGCAGATGGCTTCTCCATCCCTCCACCACTGCTGAGCTGATGTCACTGACTGTTTCCTCATCTTCAATCCAGTAGCCACTTCTGAGTCCTTTGCTCTCTGGCCTTTCTGCCCATCTGCCAGAATTCATACCCCCTTCCTGAGACCCTCTTCCAGTTTTCATATGGGCTGATTTAGCTTCTTCCATTTCTTCACCTTCTGTGCACACTCCTCTGTTAGTATCAAGCTAAGCGAAAGAATTCCCAGAGTTATGTTTCTTGGACCTCTTCCCTCCCTATACTCTAAGCTTTTTCCGTCTCATCCTTTCTCAGTGTCTGAGACACTTGAAGAGAACTTAGCGGGCTGCAGGAAGCATAGTTTGAAAATCACCCCAGGCGACTACATCTGAGTCCCTTAGTTCAGCCCACCCTGTGCCGTTGCTGGGCCTTGCAGGAGTGTTCCCCCACACGGAGCACCTTGCCTCCAGTGCCACCACCTTCATCCTCACATTCCTTTAAAGCTCATTCCTGAAGGATTCCTCAGTGTTACTGAGCTCCCAGGAGATATTTTCTCTTCCTCATCTGAACTACGGTGAGACAGCCTGATAGGGTAGATAGAGCAAAGGTTCTGGAGTCAGGCAGATAATGGATTTAAATCTGGACCCACCACTTGCCTGTCTGTGTAATGTTGGGCAAATTTACCTAGATGCTATAAATGTCAGTTTCTTCATTTATAAATGGTGAAGGGAAGGGGAATGCAACCTACCTCAGGGGCTTGCTGGGTAGTTTAGATCTGTGAAAGTCTAGACCATTTGTGGTGGTGCTGGTGGTAGTATTGGTAACTAACGTCATCCTCATCAATATTATTCTTCCATCCCAGCGTTTCACGCCTCTCATGTCAGGGACTTCTCTTTCTAAGTAGGCATTTATAGAATTGTCTCTCCCTTCTGAATTCTAGGCTCCTAGAGGCTGTCTTTATATTCCCTTACTCCCAAGAGCATAGAACAATGACCTGTACGTAGGCTCTCCTATGTGAATTGAGTTCAACAGAATAGCCCTTCTCCTTCCTTAGAAGAAATACTGGCTTCAAAAATTTTTTTAGGATTCAGAGCTGTTTTGTTTGTAGCTCTGTCATCACATTTTAATCAAATATTAGCATACTAAAAAGTCGTTGTTAGATTTGTCATACTGAATCTTGAAACTGGCTTTTGAAATGATTGCATTTTAATTCCTCGGAGACTTAGGACCTATATGTTAAAGCTATCTTAGATAGCCTGAAATAATTCTTATTTTTGAAAATACTACTTTGTATTTTATATGTAAGTGCTATCAGCAGTAAAGTATACTTTAAATAAGAAAATTAAGACATATTTAAATTCCTTATGTTAAAATGTGGCTGTCTTTGATTTTATACTTTCTGATTTATAAATTCAAAGCCAACTGCACATTTTTTTTAGCTTAAGTAACTAGCCATTTTTCTTTTTACACAATGTTTTTTTTCTTATAAAATCCTTATTTTCTATCTCTGAATATATTTCTGGAAAGCAGATTTGATGCTTCTCAGAAGTGGCTCTTTGTTGGTTGTTCAGAGGACCAGGAATGTAGATTAAAGTTCTGCTGGTGGTTTTTGAAGAAGGAAGTAGGGAAAGAGCCATCATGCCATTACTGGTCTGAACTTCTGTGACAGGGCACTGCTGCGATTTGTGGATGTGACAGACCAGACAAGCACTGAGAGGCCTTGGGAAAACAGCACAAATCCACTTGGAGTACTTTTTAAAAGTACCGGCGACCCACAGTCACTGAGGTCTCCCCTGGTCAGGCATTCATCAGTCACAAAGCCTTTTTGGAGCAGTTTTGCAAAGCTCAGTATCAGATGGTATACTCAGAGCTCTGAACAAGCTGTGCTTCACCGGAGTTTAGGATACGTCTGCAGTGAGCTCCAGGAAAGTGTGCTCAGCGTAGTGATGGGGTCAGGAAAGGGAAGCAGTGGCCAAGGGCAGACTGAATTCACCCTCAGAATAATTTCAGGAATTACTTGCAACCACTCAGGAATATAAAATAGTATCCCAGCTGAGAGTTTTGTTTGACATTCCATTTAGCTCTAATCTCTTCTTAATCTCTACTATTTTTATTTGGTTACTAGGTATTTAATGCAGTGCCATATTGTGCAAGGCTGGCCAAGAGCACACTTCAAATCAATAGTAGTCAAAGCTGGCTCTACTGAATCTAGAACATGAGCATACAAGTTTAGTGGTTCTGAAGTTTGTGGGATAGTTGTTTTTTTGGCTTTTGGTAAGCCTTAATATTCTGCCAAAGCAGTATATTTGAAGTAAAGTACAGCACCTACTCTAAGGCATAAATGCTACATTTGGTCAAAAAACAAATTGTTAGAACAGAAGACCTAACATCATTGAACAGTGTCAAACATCAGACCTTATTCACATCATACATTCTCCTTCTTTCTGTCATTGTCTTCATTCATTCATTCAACACATATTTATTGAGCACCTATTATGTGCCAGGTAAGGTTCTAGCACTAGCATATGTTAGTGAACAAAATAAACAAAAGTCTGTACCTGTGTGTGCTTCATCTTTGTGAGGGGAAACAAACCATCAAAAAATGCAATATATGGGATGGCAGTAACAGAGAAGGGAGCAAAATAAAGTGGGGAGGAGGCAGCAGAGCAGTTTTAAATAAGGTGGCCAGGGAAAACCTCACTTTTCTGAAAAGGTGACGTTTGAGTAAAGACCTAAGGCAAGTTAGTTATCTGAGGAAAGGGCATTTCAAAAGAGGGAACAAGTGCACATGATTTGAACAAGACTAAGCTTTTCATGGCTAAGAACAGCCAAGAAGCCAGTGTCACTGTCTGGGTAAAGAGAGTGTGGAGGTATTCCAGTGTCCAATTGAAGAAGGCAGGAGGGCATGATTAGTATCAAATGCTGCTGATGGATCAAACATATTGAGAATTGAGGACTTATCATCGGATTATGATCTTGACAGAGCAGTTCAGTCAGTAGAGGGTCAAAAGTCTCATTTGAGTGGGTGTAAGTGAGAATTGGGAGGAGAGGAACTGGAGAACAACATATAAAGCCAGCTCTTCCAAGGACTTTTGCTGGTGGCAGATTGAAGCAGGTATGGAGACAAGGGAGGGATTATGCTTTTAAGACGAGTAATTGCAACATATTTTTGTGCAATTATATATGGGGAGCAATTACAGCAGCAAATCTTGACTTAGGAAAGAGAGAATGGAATCTAGTGCATAAATGGAAGGACTGCTCTTGACAATCAAGATAGTTCATCCACTGAAACAGGAAGGAAAAGTAAGTGTGCAAGTACAAGTAAATGGACTAGGGTGGGTTGAGTGGTGGTAACATATTGAAAGTTCGTTTCTGACATGTAAACAAAGTTCATTTGCAGTGTTTGAATAAAATCTACAATATCCCTGTCATATGTTCATTTATTCACTATCTCTAGAGCTATCTCCAAATTTGGCTAGCTTATAAATTATTCATATATTTCCCCCCCCTTTTACTGAGCAAAAACTTGTCTTCTACAGCACTGATCCTACTAATGCTTTCTAGAGTCTCACAGGGGTGACAGCTCCAGTCCTTCTCCAGGAGTCTTTTGAGTACTAGAGGGTTTCCCTGATTTCTCACTGCTGACCTCATTCATTCTGGCTACCTCCCTAATCCTTGGTGTTTCTTTTGGCATGTGATATAAACCCCTCTCACATCTATTCTCTCTCCTGAGAGGAGTCAGGCTTATTTTATCAGTTTCATTTGTTAATCAGGACTCATTTGTCCTGGACTTTAGGGTCTTTTTTCTCCTATGCTTGTTTTTTTCCTACATATTGAGTGTTTCTACTTATACCCAACTAGCATGCCAGCAAGGTTTTTATCTGATATGTTTATCCCACAGACAAAGCGTAGCTATTAAAGAATCACCTCCAATCCAGCCTTTATCCACTAGTTAGGCCCTTGTGATAGGATTGTCAGTTCTAAGTTTTCACATGACTCCACGTAAATCAGAAGAATTTGGTCAGATTAAATGGTACGGGGCAAAGAGAAAAGAATATATTACCAATGGATTTAAGCCTGGATGATTTGGAGAATGATGTATCTATCCCTGAAAATGAGTTGGTGAGGCAAGCAGTTTTCAGATCAAGGTGATACATCTGGTGTTGAATACCTTGGGTTGTAGGTCCCTAGAGAGAGGCCTGAGCTGAAGATGAATATTTCAAAGATATTTGCATAGGAGTGATAATTGAAGACATGAGAGGAGATTCATTTTTCAAGAAGTGACAGGTAAAAGACTAGAAACCAAAGGCCAAGAATAATGTATCTATATTGGAAATGTCTATGGCGTGTAAGCATGTGATCTTCTGAGAATTGGAAGCTAGTCCTAGAACATTATCATGTACATGAAAAACTGATGTAGGAGAACCACACTGGTTTGAATCACCAGGATAAAGAAGAGTCCCGATTTTCCTGTTATCACTTCCCTAAGTCCATGATGCTGCCATATCTGAGCTGACCTTAATCCCATTAGTATCCCCATTAGCACTACTGCTGCCTTTACCATTACAGCAGCCTACTAGTCACAGTAGTGGTAACCAGGAGGTAGTGACTGAGTGTGAGCTTCAATAGCCAAGCTTTGGAGAAAAGGCAGGCGGGTTCTGTAGCATGATGCCACTTGGAGATGTGGACAGGTTCAGCGGTGACTAGAGCTGGTAGAGGCTAGAGGTCTTCAAAGGTTGGTTGGAGCTGAGCAAAGCAGAAAATTGGAAGAACTGAGGCAAATAAAGGAGCCAGAAAATATGATTTTTAAGACTCACCTTTTTTAAATGCTCAACATCACTCATCATTAGGGAACTACAGATCAAAACCACAATGAGATACCACCTTACACCTGTCAGAATGGCTAACATTAACAACGCAGGCAACAACAGATGTTGGTGAGGATTCAAAGAAAAAGGATCTCTTTTGCACTGCTGGTGGGAATGGAAACTGGTGCAGCCACTCTGGAAAACAGTATGGAGGTTCCTCAAAAAATTAAAAACAGAACTGCCCTACAACCTAGCAGTTTTACTACTAGGCATTTATCCAAGGGATACAGGTGTGCTGTTTCAGAGGGACATATGGACCCCCATGTTTATAGCAGCACTATCGACAATAGCCAAAGTATGAAAAGAGCCCAAGTGTCTCTCAACAGATGAATGGATAAAGAAGATGTGGTACATATACACAATGGAGTATTACTTGGCAATCAAAAAGAATGAAATCTTGCCATTCTCATCAATGTGGATGGAACCAGAGGTTTTATGCTAAGTGAGATTAGTCAGAGAAAGACAAATATCATATGACTTCACACATATGTGGAATGTAAGATACAAAACAGATGAACATAGGGGAAAGGAAGCAAAAATAATATAAAAACAGGGAGGGGGACAAACATAACAGACTCTTAAATACAGAGGACAAACTGAGGGTTGCTGGAGGGGTTGTGGGTGGGGAGATGGCTAAATGGGCAAGGGGCATTAAAGGAAGACACTTGTTGGGATGAGCACAGGGTGTTATACATAGGGAATAAATCACTGGATTCTACTCCTGAAATCATTATTGCACTTGGATGTAAATTAAAAAAAAAAAAAAAAGGACCTTTTTTTTAAAATTTTGAATGAGCAATGGTTGAAAAGCAAGATTCTGTAATCATATCCATGCTACAGTGAATAGGAGCATCTTAACCTGGTTCTTCTTTGCTTTTCACTTTTGTCCTACTTGACCATTTTAGACTTTGACCAACATATAAATAAGTTTTAAAAACGAACAAAAGACTGGAAACAACTCAAATGTACATTACTTGGGACCTGGTTGAATAAACTATGCAGTTGTAAACAATAAGAAGTGGTTTCTAGGATAAATTGTTAAGTAAAAAAAGGCAAGGCAGAGAAAAGTGTGAATAGTATGCTAACATTTAAAGAAGAGGATGGCAAGAGGACGTAGGAAAGCTTCAGTTTTTAAATATATCCCAGCCAATAAATGGAGAAGGAATAACACATCAGAGCACCATTTCACAATATTTAATGAAGTAAAGGACTTAGACAATCACAAGTAACTATGAAACCATAGAAAACTACTAAACCTTATGTACCCCAACATCATGTATGAAGGATTTGTTCCCAAAACATCAAGCCACTCAAGCCTCTAGATCTTATTATGAGTTTACAGGAAATACAGGAGACAGAGGAACATGTTAAATCACACCACAGAGATGCTGTCAAGAAAATAAAGAACTGTGTAGGACATATAATCCTGTTTCATCAACATAAATTGTAAGGAGAAGACGTAGAGGATTTTTTAGAAATGAGATACATCAACTAAATACAATACATAGGTCTTATTTTGATCCCAGTTCAAACAAGAGAGCTATAGAATACGTTTATGAATAAATGGCAGTATTGTAATACTGACTAAATATTGATAATACTAAGGAATTATTGCTACTTTAATGTGGAATAATAATGTGGGTTTTTTAAGGAAAAATCATTCTTTTAGATACATGCTGAAATATTTGTGGATTAAATACTAAATATATTAAATATGTTGTGATTCTGGGATTTGCTTTAAAAACTTTAGTGCAGTGGTGAAGTGTAGGCAAAATAAGGTTGGCCATGAGTTGCTTGTTGTTAAAGCTAAGCAACAGATTAATGTGAGGTCACTGTTCGTTATTGTCTCTACTATTGTGTATATTTGCATTTTCTCTAGTTTAAAAAAAAATAAAGGGAGGGAGATACTATTATCTCCCTAAATGTTTACTAAGGATTTTAGTCTTCTCTATCTCCCCCTTCTCCTCTCTTCTCAGGGGCAAGAATTGGGCAGGTTTACAAAGTATGGTGGTGCTGTCATGAAAGACACTTCCAGTCATCTTTCAGCCACTCAGCTGATATAATGAAGTCAGAGCACTGCAGGCTTCAAATGCTGTCCATTTCATTCCCCTGTTCCTTAAGCCTTGTCAACACACATTTCCAGTTACATGCATTTCCAGTTACAATTGAATTTAGGGACTGTCTCCAAATAAAATTTCCATAACTTCCAAACTAAACAGCTCCAGACTTGAACCTTGTATGTATTAGCTATTTATGGCCCTTCCCCCGTAAAAAGTTGAGTTTTTGTTTGCTTTCTTTTCTGATTTTCGTTGTGACTTCTCCAACTGATAAGAAAGAGAATGGATTTAACACAAAGATAACTTTAACCATAACCTATTCTGGAATCATCATTCAAAAGAATAGCTTTACTTTTTTCCTATAGCTTCCATAATCATTTCCAAAGAAATTGACTGGTGGCCCCTAAGGCTTTTCAACTTTATCATATTTTGGATATCTGTGGCCTGGAAATCAGTTGTACAGCTCAGAATGTTACCTGAACCCCTGATGAGCAGCATGGTCTAAGAAAACAGCAGCTAGAAACAACTGGAGCCCCCTGCAGCATGCTGAGCACTGTTTTTTTGGAAGCATGGCCAGCTAGAAGCAAGGGAGGCCATTGCACCACTGGGCACAAGTTCCAGAGTGGCATCTTCTCACAGAACATTTAGAGGTAATATGTTGCCAAGAGAACATTTGAGAGCATTGTATAAGCAACACAAGTTTACTTGCACATAGAGAAAGAGAAAAGCCACTTTTTACATCCTCCCTTTCATTCCTTCCACCCGCCAACATACGCCTGCCTTAAATCACCTGTACTTCCAGCCCTTCCATGGATCTTCACCTCCTGCCTCCAAAAACATTACAGAATTGCCATGTCATCACAGTGTGACCGCAGATACACACACACACACACACACACACACACACACACACAGTTGATTTGGTACAGGGGAATGACCTACCTCAATATGGCCCCATCATCATACCCTTCTCCCCAGCCACAGTGATTGGACCTCAGTACTCAGACACTTTCCACAGGAGTTTTCATCACTGAAACTGAGAAAATGAGGACTTGGTAGTGGCTGAAGCTGTAAGATATAAAACATAAAAACCGTATTGCCATGTTTTCTAATATGTGGGGAAAACCACTCTGTAGTTAAAGAGGAATAAAACCAAATAAAGTACAGAGAGAAGCAGAGAATCCTGATAGCATTCCAGTCCCTGGTTCCAGATGGTCTGCTGTGCCCAGCCTCACTCTTGTCCTTAGGTTCTGTTAGATTCAATAATATCCTTATAATAAATTCCTCCTTTTGATTCTAATTAGGTTTCTGTCCCTAGCAGTTGAGCCCTAATATACAGCAGATGTCACAGCTGATTGCACCTATTTCCAGACACAAGAGAAGCTGAGGCAGAATTCAGTCCACCTTGCTCAGAGGCATTCACAAATGTAGTGTGAAAACTACTTATGAGTCTCCTTTGATTAAAGTTAGCCTGGTTGCATTTGTTACGGCAATTAAAGAATACATAGCCTTAAAAGTCTTTTCAGTACTTGGGTTTCTTCTTAAAGTAAATAAATCAAAAGTGTTCATTAAAAGATTGATATAAAAATTTAATAATTCTGAGGTTAACCTAAAAACTTAGCCTAATCTTCCATGGGAACATTTGTGTATGTGTGTGTGGGTTTTAAATTCCACAAATATTACTAAAATGAGCAGCCGGCAGAAAGATGTTTTAAAATATTCTGTTTCAGCATGTAAAATCTCGTTTTATTACAGAATTCTTTTGTTAAAGGCACAGACAGCTATGCTGGGTTACTGCCAGAGTGATGGGATTTTAACAGTTCGGTTAATTTTAAAAGATTTGCAAATGCTGGGTTTCAGAACTACATGGTAAAATGTACTGTGCACTTTAAAAACTGCTTAAACTCATGCCACATCTTGTGAACTTACATTGCATCTGCAAATGAGTGTGCACGTGTATGCACGTGTGTGTGTAAACACAATTGTCTACCTTCATATGTATGTATGTATATGTTTATTTCAAAGAGTACAGAGCTGGGGGGAGAGAGCAAGATGGACCTGTAAAATAATTCAGAATTTCCCTTGGCTTTCCCATTCTTTAGTGTAACTATGGAATGAGTACAAACGATATCTTGAACACACTGTTGCAAAGGTGATATGGGTTTATTTCCAGTTAGATACCAGCATGCTAAAATGGAGGTGCTTGTTCCCAGGGCATACCCTATCTAAATCTAAAATCTAGTGATCAGATCTACAAATGAAAAAGTACACCCAAGAGGAAAGTCTTGACACTTGCTTCAATTTTCTCCATTTTATAACATTATAGAGTGCTTTTATGTGTATGTATTTTACCATTTATAATAGAAAATACATTAAGATTGCAAAATAGCTTCCACTGTATCATAATCCCCTTGTGTTCAGTTGACTCATCTCTGTGAAAAAGAAAAATTCTTTTCATGAGAAATGTCTGTCAGTCTCTTTCCAATGATATATTTTTTTGATGGTTAGGAATCTGAGCAGTTTGCCTAGTATAAAACAATTAGGTAAAAGTATGGATACAGTCTTGAAATATATTAAATATACGTACTCAAATTCACTCAATTTTATGTCTTTAGATTTTAAGAACTTAATGAATAATTTGTGCTTTAAAAATTCACCATTAGCTCTTTAATGTACTAACTGCCACATTTCTGATAACCAAGCCAATCCCACTAAGTGATAATTTAAGGCACCTTTTAAATTAAATTTTTAATGATTTTTTTATTATCAATAAGTAGTTTCATCTACCTTGCTTTCCCACAACACCTTCTACATCTGTTGATTGCTCTAATGGCCTTTCTCATAGTTTTTAGTTTAGTCTTTACAACTGGACATTTTTAAGTCTTTATTTAGGAAACTTTCTGGCTTTTTCATTGCTGAACTTGACATAAACCTTGTTCTCTCATAAGCAGTTTTGCAAAGGAGTTTGGGTAACATTAGTTAAGAAGGAATGTTTAGGTTCCATAATCCATTAAGTAATGGACTTAAGGTCAGAAGAGAAACATGTAAGTGTTTTAGTTAGTCTTCATAAACCGAATTATCTTTATTCCCCACCTTGACTTGGACTATGAGTAACTAATGAAAATGATTGTCCTGTGTGGCTTTTACAGGTACTTGTAACTTCTTCTAAGTTGTATCACATACATAATGATTTTAGTATCAAAACGTAAGAGCTGTATCTCATGTGTCTTTCAAATCAATAAACACAAAGATTTTCCTTTTTTTCCCTTTTTAATGGAAATGCAGTATAAGACAATAAGCCGTATAATTTTGCAGATAAGAAAACAACCCCATCAGTTTCTAAATACCCAGTGTGTACTGTCATTACCAAACATCAAAGTCTACATTAGGTATTTAAGTCTGAAAATTCACTTATGGGCTAACTAAAATTGCATATAGTTAATATATGTCACTTGTAAATCCTAATCTTATCTTGGATACTTAGGTTTTTAATTCCTTAACTAGTGTGCTTAAATTTTCAGTCTTTGTGTATTACCTTAGCTTTTTTTTTTTAATAAATGAAATACGATATTAGTCTTTAGGTTCCTCTTCATGTCAATAAAGACCTAAGTAAGTTATACCTGGTGGCAGCTGTTGAATGTTTATAAGGTACAAGAGGAAGGTCTAAGAAAGCAAAAACTACTTTCCCGTTACAGTGATTAACTCCACATTGTAACTCCTGTACTCCTCAACTGTGATAATTCTAGCCAAATTACATTCTTATAATAATAAGATAGATATTATGAAGCATTCATAGGATTTTAAAAGATTTGAAATATAGTAACTGTAGCACAGTGGTTCTTAACACTTTTTGGATAATTGTTTCTTTTTTAGAATATGATGAACACTTTGAACCATCTTTCTAGAAAAAAAAGAAAAAAATATATATGTATATGTAAGTTTTTAAGGGTTTCAATATATTCTTAGATCCATTTGGATATCCATAGACCCTAGGTTAAAAATCTTTATTATATGGCCAATAAGCACACAAAACTGGTAAAGTTTTTACATATAATATGATGTGCATAAAGTATAAGATAAGTAATTATAAGTAATCTTTTCACTCCCTGTCATGTGCTGATGGTATACTTAGTGTTTGCTCACCAGGACCTATCTTCAGAAGCCCCCTAGCTAGCTACAAATTGTCAAGTCATTTTTTTTCTGTTTAACACAGATAGCCATTAAACAGCATGCCATACTCTATAAAATGATTTTAGAGATGCCATGCAAGGCTGCTGATTGGCTGGACCAGCATGCAGCTGCCCAGAGAATGGAAAAAGAGAAAGGAGCTCACTATAGATTAAGACTGAGCATTAGGGTGGGTGAAATGGGTGAAGGTGACCAAAAGGTACAAACTTCCAGTTATGAAATAAGTCTTGGAGATGTAATGTACAGCATAGTGACTATAGTTAATAATCGTGTGTTGTGTATTTGAAAATCACTAAGAGAGTAGATCTTAAAAGTTCTCATCACACACACAAAAAAGTGTGTAACTATGTGGTGATGATAGATGTTACACTGTGGTGATCATTTCATAATACATATATATACTGAATCATGTTGTATATCTGAAAGTAATATAATGTCCTATTCCATCATTGCTCAAAAAAAAAAAAAAAATGACTGGCTGTAAAGGGGGAAAAGTATCTAACTCCCAAATACTCTACTCTGTGAGAGCTCAAAGATCCCCAGCTGAACAAAATGCAAAAAAAGCTACCCAGGGCATCTGTGACGCTACAGTTTCAGAGGAAACATTTTTATGTGTGTGTTAGTAGGGCAAGATGTGGGGACTGGCTGTGAAGATGGCTGACAGGGGAGAAAACATGTGGTGTGGTTTAACACCACTGCCTACACCTTCCCCCTACCTATCCCCAAAGCCACCACCTCCCTATCTCCCACAACACTGGCAGAGAGGATCAAACCCTCCAGACTTAGAGGAGAGGCTTATAGCAAGCTGACCTTTCCTGGGTCTCCTCTCCCAAAAACATTCCCTGTCCTGCTCTTCTCTCCTCTTTGCCTGGAGCCAACCTCAAGGTCTCCCATTTATGGATGCTTTTACCCAAGAACTGGTACTTTTCCAGCTTTCTGGCCATAGCTTGGTCAGCAGTCTTACAAGATTCACAAGTACACACCTCCACTTAGGATGAATCATTGTTCCCAAAACGTTTTTACCTTTTTAATGCATAGTAGACAATTATCTTGGCTGCAGTTGTCACAGCAGGAGGTGTGTGTGTGTGTGTGTGTTTAAGGCAAAAACTAATTTATATCACTGTTCAGAGATGACCTCAGCAGGAGACCTTTTTGCAGACTCCCAAAGGTCAAGGGACATGCTAACCTGTTATGTTGGGGAGTAGAGCAGAGCAAAGGCTGGAGAGCCTTTATGGGACTTCAAGTCTAGTGAGGGAGGTAGACATTTACCACAGATAACTCTATATGCTTCCTGGAAACTGTGATATGATAGAATAGTTCAAGTTGCTACCAGACCATTAAACAAGTGATCCTGAAGCAATCAGACCTGGGAAGATAGTGAGTTTGCCTCCAGGAATGCCTCCCAATGGAAACGTTTACACTGAACTTTGAAGGGTAAATAGGTTAGCCAGTACTGTGCACATCTTGTTCCATGAAAACATTTTGTTTTCTTCACTGCTCTATTCCTGTGGGTACGTTGTACCTGGTACCATGCAGGTGGTCAATAAAGACTTTTTGAGTAAAGGAATAAATTAGGGGCTCCCAATATCTGTTTGCCCTCTCACCCCTTCCCCTACTACATGGTTCCTGCTTTTTGCATTACCATACCAGTTGCTGTATTTTTTTTTCAAAACTAAAAATACTTTTTTTCTTATATGGTTTAATTAATGTTAGAAACATTTAAAATTCCCATAGGTACATATGGTTGTAGAAACAGTAAGAATGAAAACTCCCAAATCTTTCTTTCCCCAGCTCTTTCCTCTGTAGAATGATAGATTCGTTTGTAAATTGTAAAAAAAAAAAAAAAAAAAAAAAAAAAAAAAAAATGAAAACTAGGATGGGCTTCTCCGAGCAGGTGGTAATGATGAAAGGTTGCACATTTGATATACATAAACTTCAGTGTTATGTACAGATCAGCAAAATTAAGCAACCAATGGACTCCTCCACCTTCTTTAATGTCATTAAGCTTTAGTGTGTTTTTACAGAAATTCTTTTCTTTTGAGTCAGTACCAGGCATGGCATTCTAGATAGTGACTTTAACATAATCCCAGATGGATTAATTATCATAAAGCTTATTTTGCAGACAATCTAAGGAATTTAGCCCAAGGGCAATAGGCAATTCCTTAAATCTGAAGTTTGCCCCCCACGATCCTCACTTCTAGCTTCATCACATAAAAAGTTTTCGGTGAGGTGGCACTGTGAAGTACCCTAAAGCAAGCGCGACTCTCTTCCCGTCTGAATTCCCTTCTCGGGCCCTGTTTTACGCCGTGAGCTGCTTTCTTGGCAGTTTGGGGCGCCCCTCGCCGTTTGTGCGTGTGACAGCCTGACTTCCATCTGCTGCTCTGCGGCCAGGAGCCTGCTGCGCTCCCTTCAGTCACATCTTTCACGCCCGGCCATTCAGCCACCTTTCAGCACGTCTCAATGGGCCGGGGAGAATGGGCCCTCGGCATCCACATGAGCACATAATCTCCCAGGTAGCCTCCTCCTTGAAGCACCTCCAGTGCACGCTGTTCGCAAACAGCAGGACACCACTCTCTACTGGGCTCCTAATCCCTCCGACACACAGGGGAAGGAGGTCGCCGGGCTGTGAAAGAGAAAAGAAAGGCGAGGGGGCGGGAGGGCGGGAGCGCACACAATGTCAGCCCGCGGCCGCCAGCGGCTGCGCCACAATCAGCGCCAGCTGCAGCCCAATTAAGCTCAACAGGTCACAGGTGTTCCAGACAGAAGATGCTTTTAACAAAACCACTTTCTTGAAAATACCTAAGACTTTTTAAAGCACTGCAGCCCATTTCTTTTGGTGGATTCTTTAAAGCTATTTAGTACACTTGAAATACAAAGAAGCTGAAAAGCACATTTAGGCCTCGCTGGAAGGCGCCCTTTCTTCTTGCCAAACAGCAGGAGCAGCAGCGCGGCCGCCGCAGGGCCCGGGGAGCACCGCTCTGCCTCTGCGTGGATTCTGTGCAGCTGCCCGGGCCCGGGCTGGGGCGGCTCTCTTCCCCGGTTCCATCCTTGCGGATACCCTGCCGCGTACCGTGCCTTCACCTGCTCGTGCTAGAAACTGCCCCCTGGCTGTATCACTGTACTCATACCCTGCAGTCCCTAGGCTGCCGCGGCCGGTTCCCTGAGAACTTTGAAGCAGCACTGCCAGGGACTGATTAAACTAGGTACACGAGGTCAGCTCTCCAGAGCCGCGGTTCTCACCGTCCGAGGACACCCTATGAATAAGCCTCCTCTTCCGGCACGTTTAAAATTCCCGACTTTTTCTCCACAGATCTGAGGCCTTCCTTTGCCTGCAGAGTGGGGTGATGGGAGCCAAACAGAACGTCAGCTGTGTTACCCTCCCGCCTCTCTTGGAGGACACATAATCTCTGCGAGGTCGTTAGGAACTTGGTGACGGTTAAGTTAGCATTTCAACCTGCCTGTTGGAAGTGCGCAAGCAGTTCTTAGCTCCCCCATTAGGCCTACTTGGGGCAGCATCCCTTTTTCCCAACCTTACATGCCACTCATGGGGATGTGTTCCTGATGTCCTTCTCATAATCTGGTTACAGCCAACAGAAAAGGGCACATACTACCCAGGCCTTATTTGGAAGTCGAAGCAATTGTACGTAAATTAATGTTGGGTTTCTAATCTGTCAGTGCCCAGAAAAGAAGGTGGTGCTCCTGTTAAACTGGAAAGAACACAGTCAGGGCTATAGCACAGGATACCCAAAGTAGCGCCCAGCATTTTCAGGTTTTTCTACCCAATGACTAGGTTTTGGTAAAGTCTTTGCCTTGATTATTTGTCACATCATTTTTTTTTAAACTACTACTGCCTGCTTAGAAACCTTGTGGGTTTTCATTTTCGCAATACCCCTGTTTCTCTTTTACTAAGCTGAGCCACCTGTTTAAACTCTTCTTGTCTCGTGCATTGGGGGAAAGAACCCTAGGCTGTGTATAAGAGGTTTCATTTTTTTTCCACAGTGAAGTAAGACATTGTTCTTATTCTTCATGGCATTCAGAATTCTGCACAATTGCCTCTTTTGCCCTTTTGCATTTAAAAGTGAGGTAATTAGATTTCCCAAGGTTCAATGGTCAAGAGCCTTCTCCTCCTGGGAAGTTGCTTCCCCACACCCTCCCGAGTGGAGTTGTCTCACGTAATCCAGTTATTGCTGTTTTGTTCTTCTAAAGGCACTGCTTTTTCAGAAGGCAAGTATAGCATAAAAATTCATATTCATATGTCCTCTTTCATTGCTGAGTTACTTTTTCCCTGCATTTGAAAATGATTACTATTTTCCTCAGTGACTTTGTTTTGAGGATTTCTAAATATTTTCACTAAAAATTCTTTCCTTTGCTACCTGTCAGGAGCTCATTTCAGATACACCTTAATAGAGAGTTCCTGCTTTTTATGTTGTCTTTAAGGTATCTGTTGGCTCTATTACTATTGTAGAATACATGAAAAGAGAATTTGTGGCATGTTGGCACCAAAGAAATGGGTGTCATGGCCACCGAAACAACGTGTCTTAGTTTAGCTCTGACAATGAAATCTTAGGCCCACTCTGCTTGTCTTTTGTCTCATTTTCTCATTTTCCCAAACAAATAATACTTTCACTTTTGCAGCAAGGCACATATACATCTTAAAAGTTTGGGAATCAATTTTTTAGTCAAAACTGAAAAAAGAACACAGACTTCAGACACTCAGTTTTACAGAGCCAGCCAAAACAGTGTTGCTTTTCCAGCCTAATGGCGAAAGCAACCTTACTGGTAGTTGGCTAATAATTCATTTAAATGATCTAGTCTGCAGCCTATGGGGGAAGAGAAGGACATGGTGAAGGGATTAGGGGAAAGCTTCCAAAATCCTTTTTGCCAAAGATATTAATGCATTCGAGTGCCAAGAGTTTTCTTTCTAAACGGGTTGGTTTAACATTCCAGACAGTCTGTGATTCAAATTCATCTATTCATCTACACATCTTCTCATGAGGTTCTTCTGTAGCCTCATGGAAGAAATTCAGCTGAATTCCCCCATCACTGAACAGTCCCAGATTCCATGTGGTTTTGAATGTGATGCCAGGAGAATGATGAGTTGTGTGGTCCCTGTATACACTGTATACACTGTATACATATATATATATATACACACACACACACATACACTGTATACATATATATGTGTGTATATATATATATATATGTACACTGTATACATATATATATGTGTGTATATATATACACACTGTATACATATATATGTATGTGTGTATATATATATACACACACACACACACACACAGTATATACAGTGTATACAGGGACCACACAACTCATCATTCTCCTGGCATCCATATATATATATATATATATATATATATATATATGTATATATATGTATATATATGCATATGCATACTTATCTCATTAGGTTTTCTTACAAACTTTAGAGATAGTAATGAGAAAACTCCCACTTGAAGTTAAAAGCCCTTGTCAGTTTCTGTAGTATCCAATCCCAAATAAAGAGAGATGTATTGGCAAATTTAATCTAAAAAAGACCTCACTCTTTCAGAGTTTAATACAGAAAAGAAAATCCATCAACAGTTGATTGATACCAGGTTATTTTCATCAAATGGGACAAAAGATCACCATTTGCACAATTTTGGGGTTCTCCCCCCCCCACCAAAGCTTCCATTTCAGTCCCCTAGCCTAATATAAATTACTGCATTATTAGTAAATTTTCAGGCATGTTTCTTCATTACAGCACAGTTTTTCCCATGACAACACAGCAAAAACATTCCCGTCCCTATGTAACAAATTTTGATACCTCAGGAAGCTTCCCTCAAAATAACACAGACATACTTGTATTCTTGATAAAATTTCTAATTTCTATTACTTCTAGGAAGGAACTAGATTTAAAGTAGGTCCCCAGACTAAATCATTGCTTAAGACAACATATATCACAGTGTTAAACAATTCTTGTTACTAATGTAACTGACAAAGTACAACTGACAAAAATGTAGGTTATATAAAACATAGATTAAAATATTATAGGATATAGACCAAATATGAAAAAGATACATATAATGTGTACTTTTTGGAAACTTTGTTTATAGTTAAGGAACTATTCAGTTCGATTCAACAAATATGCATTGACCATTTATATCTCCAGAACCCAAATGTGTGCTGTGGCTGCTGCCTTTTGACCCCATTAAACAGACTGGTCCTTCTCCAGTATCTTTTTTCTCCCTTGCCCTCTTTTCTCCATTCTGGAATAGGAGAGAGCAAAAGAAAAAAAAAAAGGCTATGAAATAGGCAAAAGCCATATTGTGTCCTTATTGAATTGTTTTGTATTGGTTAACACCTTCGAGAACGTTTGCTGAAGATCACCAGTAATTCAAGAGATAGCCACTTATAGGTGTTCTGCCAAAACCAGGGCAATTCTGTGTATTGTGGGAAACAGAATATATGTACTGTTACCTAAAACTTGATCACAAAATACTTGTTCCTCTGAAAAGACATTAATATGGCAGGGCAAATGCTGGCAGGGGCCCTGAGAGCAAGCTGCACTTTTCTTGGGAAGTATGGTATCTTTGGAACTCATGCTAAAGTAAGTGACCCCAGAGCAAATAGAAACCACCCATCATGAAATGAGCCTCCTAAGAATACTTCCATTTTCACACCTACCTTTCTATTTGGGTTAAGAGAGAATCAATAATCCAATTAATGCTTTCATTTTGGAATTTCTAAGAAGCTCTTTCATGAGGAAGAAATAAAAACAAAGGAGCCTTTAGGAGTTATTCTCTATCAGCTGCTTGTGCATCAACTGCTTGTGAATTGGGTTTAGAGATTTAGAGATGACTGCCATTGACTACCCTTCACTGTCATTATGGCCCACATGACTTCTGAAAACTATCATTGTTATTTTTAGTGACATTTTGATGACAGAACTTATCTTGTCTCTCTCTCTCTCTCTCTCTCTCTCTCTCTCTCTCTCTTTAAATTCTTCATTTTGGCTACTGAGGCTGGAAGAGTACAATCTCTGGTCTCTTTCTCCCCACCTTGCTGTTTCTTTGCTCACTTTATCCCTCCTGCTCAGAATGCCCTTTTCTACCCTATACGTATATCTAAATTCCGTCCTTCCCAGTTCGGTTTATGAAGCAGTAATTTCTCTCTTCTTTCCATACCAAAGCACTTTTCCTTTTGCCTTGCTTAACAGTACCTCTAATACCATGCCACATTGGACAATTGATGTTCATTCCCTACTGGTTTGAGAGTACCAGAAGACAGATACCACAGCTTGGACATCTCTGAATCCTCTACTGGGCCTCATCTAGTTGTTATACAGAGTAGTTATTCAGTGGATGTTGATTGATGAAAGAGTGACTGGTTAATGATTTATAGTGTCTTACTTCCTCTCAATTACTAGTTGTGTGTTGCTAAGCAAATATGATAGGAAAATAAAAATGGTAGAAAGTATTGCCTAATTGACTGGTTCTTCAGAGCATCCCTGATAAATAATATAAAACAGGAAAACATTTATCGAAGCAAGTGTTGAATTCACATAATCCTTCTGCCACTCTGGAAGTGCTAACAACTGTGATCTGTCTTCTGTACAGAGGAAGACACCTTTCTATGTGGCATCTGAATACCAGGATTCAGCTGCTCTGATTCCCTTGTCATTGTCTCTCAAAGGTTCTACAGGGCATCTCTTTCTAACGCAAACATTGTTAGTGCTCTCATCAAAACTCTGTCCAACTTTTCTATACCTCACAATTTTGTAGTTCTCCAAATTGGATGGAATTGTTAATTAAGGGTCAGGCCAGTCCTAAATATAGTAGGGGAATTACTCTTGAGTGTTAACATATGCTGGAGGCTCTAAGCTACAAACATCCAGCTTTCAAGTGGCTGTTACTGCTCTGACCACATCTCGCCACCAGTGCCCCCCCATCACTGTCCTGGAAGCTGCCACATAAAAGCAAAAAGCAATTTATAGCTTAGGAAAATCTATAGACAGAGATGTGAAGGAAAGAAAGTTGATCTGCAAGAGGAATTGCTCAGGGTTGCTGACCCTAAGGACAGCCTTCAAGGCCTCAGTGACCTGTCACTTCCCATTACCTACATTTCTCTACCATGCCTTGTTAGGCTATCTGAGATTCTGATGATTAGAGGAGTATAACCATTTCTTCTCCCAGTTTGATTACTGTATATTGAGAGAGGAAGCCTACTAGACTGTTAGTTCTCTTTCTCAGATGTACCAGCAGTGTGAGCTACTCACTGTCTGGCCATGTGAACCAAATTCCAGGAAATTGGAGAGGTTCCAGACAGCCTTGTGGTCACCTCTCCCTTTCCTCCACCCAACCTCCCTACCCACCCCCCCACCAGCTTACTGTGTTTATCTGGCCACTCTGTTTGCCATGCTCCCATCAGATATTGTACACTATTAGTGGGATCCCTGAATTATACAAAATCGAGGGGCGGGGCGGGGAGTGTTCACATAGCAATTAATTAGTACTGCCATTAGCATTGTCTAGCACATGGGGTAGGTACTCAGTAAATGTCTGTAGCCATTATGTACTGGATCCAGTATTCTTTGAGGTAAGTCTCAGTTATGAAGTGTGCAAGACATGGCACTGGTGACTTCTGTACTCCACTTAGCATGGGAAAGGACCCACATGATGGAAACATTCCCTGTACTGTCTCAGATGAAGAGCTAGAAGTCCACCAGCCAGCAGGAAAGTCAGGCCTTTCTGCCTCTCCCACTGATCCTTCAGACTTTTCAGCCTTGCAGCCATTGCTTCAAATTCTTGCAGGTAACAGAAGTGCTGCTGAGATGGAGGGAAGGAAGGAGTTGAAGCTTTTCTCCACTTTGTTCCTTTTTCCTCCCTTCGTGGAGGTCCTCAAGGTCCCTTTGGAACAGAGTGGAACCATTGGATAGCCAGTTTACCATGCTAGGCATTTCATGTGCTTTTACTGTGCTTATTAATTATTATATCTTGTTTTCAAAATAACTCTCTCTGCACCAGTATATGTGATGAAGTTATTTTACTAAGCCCTGGAAGTTTTGTTTTTTTCCTTCAACAAGTTGGTAGCCACTCTTTTTGGAAAAGCATTAACATGCATAAGCACTATAGTCAACTTCAGTGCTCATTAATGAAGCCCAGAACTAATAGTTACATTGTCGTAATTTGACAAAGCCATCTAAATCTATGCAAGTTTTTTGAAAGCTCCCTAAACATGCTGCTAAATCCCCTAAAAAGCTACTAAACTGCTTTGGCAGCCATTAGCCCAGCATAAGCAGAGGAACTCTTTTCAGTAAGTGAACAAACAGAGAAAATATGCTGAATGGCTGGACAAATGTGTTTCAGCTGGCCCTTTCATTTACCGATATAAAGGTGCAGTCAGTATCAATCACTGTTTTCCCTGTTGCCCTGAAAATCACAATATCTCTTTTCATCCCACAAGCTCTTTTCACCACAGTAATGTGTCTTTAGAATGACACTGGCATCAGCCTGCTTCCGCTGTCTGAAGTCCAGAGAGCTTAAAAACACATTTCAGGATTCAAGACTTGAACCTTCCTCCCCTTCCGTTTTCCTACCGCCCACTCTGTCCTCCCTCCTTCTGCATCCATTCCACCCCCTCCCCAGATTCTTTTCAATTCTCGCAGCTTTCCTCACTGAGTAAACAAAATTCACTTCTCTGTTCTAAAGCAGCTCTCCAAAGTAAACTTAGAAAACTCTATCTGATATTCCCAAGATTTAAGAACTTGTTCAAGAGATGCACATAAAGAAATGCTTTTACATGTCGGTAATACATCAAAGGTTGAAAGTAATGTGGAAATTCTATGCCATGACAAGGTGCGCTGATGCGCAGGACTTCACTGTATATCGGAGTAGCTCCCTCCTCTGCCCTCACCCCCTTATCACTTGGTTCTTACCTGCCCCCACCACACATACACACTCATCTTTTGTCATCTTGTATTAGAAGTATGTGCCTGTGTGTCTGTTCCACCTTTATCAGTTGTGGGCTTCTTAAGAACGAATGCCATATCTTATATATCTTTTTGCTGCTCCTGATTCTGAGTACTTACTACATGGTTTTGGAATGAAGACGATTACTTTTTGTCCTTTTGAAAACTGAAGTGGAATAACCATGAAGATAAATGTTGGCAAGGGTGCTTATAGTTGAAGCAGTTACCACGGATGAATATTTGAAATATATTCAGTTGAATCCATTGAAATATTGATTGTCTTTTCTCTCCCCTTTTTTGTTTTGTATGTTTGTTTTTGTATGTTTTGCTTCAGATTATAGCTGTCTGTAGAGAGGCGGCTCTTCTGGCTCTGGAAGAAGACATTCAAGCCAACCACATTATGAGAAGACATTTTACTCAAGCCTTGAGCACTGTGACACCCAGAATTCCTAAATCATTGAGACGTTTCTATGAAGAGTATCAGGAGAAGAGCGGGCTACATACACTCTGAGAAAGTATGCATGTTCAGTATGCTAAAAATGCTTTCTAGAGAAAACTTGTTTCTTTTTAAAATTTTGTCTTGAGAGTGTCCAAAAAAAACCTCTCATAAGCAAAATGTCTGAAATTGAGAGGCTTCAGTGTTTAAAGACATTTTAAATCATATGGATACAATGAAAATGTCCATGAAAATCTTTGGACACAACTTTAAGTCAGTTTTATCTGGAAATGTGTGCTGTTTTAAAGAGCAAACTTCAGCTTTTTCATTTTTGACCTAGTTTATTCATCTCATGAAATGCTTTCCTCACTCCAGAATCTGTTTCACTTTATTACTAAATGCCCAGCCTGTGAGCCTCAGTTTTATACAAGAACATAGAAAATGCATGTGGTTGGGCACCTAAGTGGTTCAGTCATTTAAGTGTCCATCTCTTGATTTCAGCCCACAGTTTGTGAGTTCAAGTCCCACATAGGGCTCTGCACTGCCAGCGTGGAGCCTGCTTGGGATTCATTCTCTCTCTCTCTCTCTCTCTCTCTCTCTCTCTCTCTCTCTTTCTCTCACTCTCCCCCCACCACTTGCTCCTCTCTCTAAATAAATAAGTAAAAGAAAATGGGTGTGGATTAATCCTTAGTGAGAAATATTTACAGACCATTATTTTTAAAGGCCAGCCAGTGGAATAGACAAATGCACAAACCAAACTTTTGTGGCCTTGTTTCTAGATATGTATTTGTTTTCATTAGAATTCACACCTACATGTTTGCTTTGGCCTTCTTAATCTCTACTTATGGCAATAAAAAAAGAGAGAGAGAGAGAATTGAGAGTTATTTCATGTAATCCCCCTTGCCAAGTTTAAAAAATTGGAAACATAGGGGCGCCTGGGTGTCTCAGTCGGTTAAGTGTCTGACTTCGGCTCAGATCGTGATCTCACGGTTCGTGATTTTGAACCCCATGTCAGGCTGTGTGCTGACAGCTCAGAACCTGGAACCTGCTTCAGATTCTGTGTCTACCTTTCTCTCTACCCCTCCCCCACTTGTGCTCTGTCTCTGTCTCTGTCTCTCTCTCTCTCTCAAAAATAAATACACATTAAAAAAAATTTTTTTTAATTGGAAACATAAGCCCAGTTCAGGCCTAAAGCAATAGACTTGTTTTGTTTTGTTTCATAAAATACTATAAATAAATTGTATGTTCATGTTTTGAGTTTGCACACATTTTCAGGTTACCAATAAACTTTTTCATTTCAAAGATAAACCAAATTAATTGTACTATTAGTCATATTTTCTTATGTTGCATTTTAAATATATGTATTTTTGCTCTTAATTCTTTATCTTTGGAATTTCTTGACACTTTAATATTCTATAAATATCTTTGAAAAACTGTCGGAAATCGATTCCCCAACTTCCAGTTCAGAAACTGGCAATGGAAAGAATGTGCCCTAGATCTTTGAAAATTTCCAGAAAGACAAGTCAGGCAAGAAATACCTGATTATCAAAATAATAGGACTATACAGTTTTGTGGTGGTAGATATTCTGAAGTCATGTCTCAACTGTCTTATCCTTTGACTATCAAAAATAGATTTGCAAGGCGTTTTTTTCCCAGACTACATTGGTTTATTAGTATATACACGAAATCACCAGGGGAGAAAGAATATTACTACTATTTAGAGCTCTGTTGTCAAATAGACACTAGTCACATATGACTACTTAAATTTAAATTTTAATGAATTAAAATTAAATAATATTAAAAATTTAGTTCACCAGACACGTTAACCACATCTCAGGTGTTCAGTAGTCATGTGTGGTAAATGTCTGCCATGTGGACAGAACAAATTGTAGACCACTTCCATCACTCAGAACGTTCTGTTGGTTTCTGCTGATTTAGAATAGAAGCCTTACTCAATGAAATAAATAGGACCTCGAAATTACTTTTATGCTTCCCATTTTCCCTTCAGTTATTAGAGGACCATAACTTCTTCCCTCTAAGTGCCAAGGGCGCAAAATAAATAAAAGAAAAACCTATCCCCAAAGGCCTAAACAGAAAAAATTTTAAATTATTGTTGCCAATAAAATAAAAATCGGAACAGCAAGCTTCACCTGACACGGGCTTTCAAGCTGGAAGCTGGGTGGTGGGGAGGAAGGTGGTGATCTCAATAAGGAGTTCAGATGTTAATGGCCACTTAGACCCTTCAACCCATGTGATGTACAAAGTTATAACTGACCCTCATATAGAATGCCCAGGTCATTAAAGACCAACACCTTCAGTGTAAGGGCAGACTAGAAAAGAAATTCTTCTGCTGGCAAGAGAGGTCACAGGGAGCCCTCTTGACTTAAGTCTGTGCTTTGGATTAAACAAAAAAAGAGGCTCCTCTGAGAATTCTGACTACAAGCTTACCTGACCACAGGTTCCAGGCTTGAATTCGCACCACCTTTGTGATACGGAAACTTGACATCTAAAAATTAACATGAAAACATCCTTGGAGATATCCTTGGAGTGACTAGCAGTTGCAGTAGTCAGAGAACATATCCTCACCCAGGCCACAGAGGATTCCAACAGCTAAAACCCTGCTTGCAGAGTGTATAATCCCCAAGGTTGTGGATCACTAGAGCCTCACACTCTGCTAGTAGAGCATAAATTGGTACAGCTACTTTGGAAAGCCAGCTAGCATATCTAGTAATGTTGAAGATTCTATAAATTAAGTGTTCTCTTTGGTGTATATCTCAGAGCAAGTTTTTTACAATGAGGTCACAAATAAGAAAATCATAGCACCATTATTTCTAAGGAGTATGAAACTGGAAACAATCTATCCATCAGTCAGAGAATGGATTTCTACCCAATACATACACATTGCTGTACTTATGGCAGTAAAAGTAATTAGAGCTACATGGAAAACAAGAATTTCAAAAAGAACATTTTGGAAGAATACTTGCAATTTTTTTTAAGTTTAAGGCATGCAAAATAATATATGTTGTTTATGGGGACATGTGTAATAAACGACTATGGAATGGAAGTGAAAAGCATCAAATATGGGGGAGGAAATTCCTCAAGGGAGAAAAGGCTGAAATGTCATATCTTAAACTGCATGATGTGAATACACGTGTTGATTGCAATACAGTCTACGCTTTTTTTATCCCTAAGTGTTTCATAATAATGCTTAAGAGATGAGCCTTAAATTGGTACATTATGGTGCAAGGGCAAGATGTATCTCTAGCCGTATTCTGCGTCCTAACCAACATCACAATACTGTCATTCCACCCAATCCTTGGACATCCAATGCAATCCACAGTGCCTACCATTCCATGTGTCTGGAAAATCAGAAGTACCAGTATGATGGAATAAAATGCAAGAAGGCCAAATAAAAAAAAAAAAAAAAATCAGGCTTTCAGGACCCAAGAAACACTAGAGAAATTTGTTGGTGAGAGTTTGTGTTTAGGTGATATATGCCTTATGGCAGGGATGGGAGAAATTAAATCTGGAATCAGACATCTGTTTCCATGACACTGATCACACAGGAGTAGGAAGTTGAGAATTTTAAAAGATTTTAGAGCATTACATCTTCAATCTATTACAAACCAATTATTTTTTATATCTTTAGCTAGCTAACTATTGCCATTGAAAAGGCAAATAGTTTTTATTTGAATTTTGTGCCCTCTTAATAACAGTACCAGGAAAAAATAAGAGTCCTAGAAAAGAGCAGGTCTGGGGTCACTAATTACAATTTACCCCGGTGCCATCTGCATGAGGCTTTTACTTCTGATTCCAGAGTGTCATATGTATGGATTTAAAATAGTGTGTGATCCTATTATTGGGGTTTGTTTGTGATCGAACTACACAGTATAGTTCATGGAAAATTTAAGTTCAACAAGAGAAGAAAATGTCCAGTTTCCTGTCTTAAGAAAACAAGACTTTATTGGCATCTGGTCAAAAGTTTGTTGTTGATCCAGATTCTCTTCAGGATTTCGGGATACTCACATTGACATGTTTTTGTTTTTTTTTTTTTTTTTTCAGTGCTTAGGTTTTATTTCAAATAATTAAATTAGTGTTTCTAACAACAATACTTAGAAGAATGGCTTCTAGCTTTTACTCCTCTATGACCAGGAAAGTGTGTAAGCTTATTACTGACTGCCCTAACTTTGCTTGAAAAATGTTCAGTTCTGTGTTATTTCTAATGTATTCAACAGGTTTTTTAAATAATGTATAGGTTTTCCACTTTGGAAAAATAATTATTGAAGTTGTAGAAAAACCAAACTTGAGTATATGTTTAATTTATCTTGATCAGGAAAAGGCTGCAGAAAGCTGCTATAAAGGTAGAATGAAGTTATTTCACTAGCCTGTTGTTACTTAAATTTCTGAACTTAAGGTCGTTAGAGTTGGTTTGTTTTGTCATGTTTCCCTGAGTTTTTCTGTTAAAGATGAGCACATACCAAAGCACCCTTTGAAATTATATATGGGTTGAATCAACAGTAATTTTCAAATATGGCCCACACAGAAATTCTTTTTAAAAAAAAAAATGTTTATTTACTTTTGAGAAAGAGAGACAGAGTGTGAGCAGGGGAGGGGCAGAGAGAGAGACACAGAATCCAAAGCAGGCTCCAGGCTCTGAGCTGTCAGCACAGAGCCCAACGCAGGGCTCAAACTCACGAACCGTGAGATCATGACCTGGGCCAAAGTCAGACGCTTAACCAACTGAGCCACCCAGGCATCTCAGGTCCACACAGAAACTCTAATACCCCAAATTGATTTGCCTTCCTTCCTTCAGTTTTCATTATAATAGTTGTATGCATGGATAGACTTTTAGACTTTTTACCTAATATCTATGTCAAATATACTCCAATAGCCTATATCTTTTAGGACTTTATTTTGGGGAAAAGAATTCATTCTAGAAAACTTAGGCAGAAAGAGACGTTGCAAGGTTTTAAATGGTTCACAAAATCATTGGGAAATTTGTAGACTCCTCTTTCAAGACTTAAGTGATAAACATTTCTGGAAAGATGGTTAAAATGGTGCACTTAACACACCACACACAACAGAACTTAAGGAAATTAAAAAAAAGGTAAATAGTTCATCTGTGCTGAAATCAGGGAACAGATAAACTCTGGGTTAAGTATTTCAAAGGCTATCCGGAAAGTACAACACATTTTGGACCAACTTAAAAAGAATCCAGGAAGTTCAGTATATACTTTGCTTGAGAACACATATGATAGGAAATATTTGGTTTCAAGACACCATCAGTTGTAAGATTATTAATTTAAAAACATTGTTTTTTGGAAAATAAATAAATTACTGTGATTTCACTATTAATATTATTACAACCTGATTTCAGAAACTGTCAAATGTGAAAAATATTAGAATCAAATACAGTTAAGTGAGATGGGAACTGACATGTAATAATAATATGTTCATATATTTGTCATAAGCCCACAGCAATTAAAATACTATTTGCAGCAACATAATCATAAAAAATAATAGAAATGTTGACAGGTAAAAGGAGAGTCAAGGATACGGGGCCCAGGTTATTTGGGGCCAGGAATAATCACAGTTTGAAATATCCCACAGGGAAATAGCAACAGGGGAATGACGCCAGAAATCTGGGGGTGAGGTTGGGAGTCTGGACAAACAAATTACCAAAAGATAAAGCTGGAGCACATTAGGAGGGACATTTTCTGGGGAAAGAGAAAAAAAGTTTAGAATACAACATCTTTGAAGTCTTAAAAATGTTAAAATATAGGCATTGTGATTCAGGGTATAATAAAACATTTGAGTAAGATTTAAAAGGAACAGAGCTAATGGATTTATTTATAATTTATTCCACAAATATACCCCCACAGCTACAAAAAGGCATATTATTTACCATTTTTTTTCTCCCTCTCCACCCCCCTTTTGGTGAAGTATTCATTATAGCCTTATTGTACCACAATAACAAAACATTAGAATAATTCAAGTATCTATCAGTAGGGTCTGCTTTATTATGGTATATCCATACAGTGGAACATTATAGTGCTGTAAAAAAAAAAAAAAAAAAGGAAAGAAATAAACTCTGTAAATTGATCTAGTAATTATCTTCAAGATACAGAGATCTAAATAACTTAGATATATGCCTACACCCTGCAAACAGAATGTATATCATTTTATTCTCTCATATATCTATATAAATTATGTAATAGGGTGCATACACACACACACACACCCCAATATTTGCAAACACAGAAATGGTGCAGAACATGCTTTATAACCACCATGTAATAAAACTAAAACTGAGAAATGTAGAAACAAAAAACCCCAACTGTTTAGACGTTCAAAATTCATCTTGAAATGATTCTTTGATCAAAGAGAAAATCAAAACCAAAACAGTAGAATATCTGGAAAATAATGATGAAAAATATTTTCATTAACAAAATAAGATTAACTAAATTAAGCATTCTCCTCAAAAAGTTATTATAAATAACTCCAAAATTAACCTCAGGAAAATATAACAGTAAAAGCTAAAATTAACAAAAAACAAAAAATGATTGATCCAATGCTATTCTTTGGAGAAAAAAATCCACACCAAATTAATCTTTTTGTGGTGGACAGAATATACCCCCCACACACGTATACCCACAAAGACTTACACATTCTGGACCCTAGAAACTGAATATAATACATTACCTTAAATGGCAAAAGGGACTTTATAGACATGATTAAATTAAACATCTTGAAATGAGAGAACCCTGGATTTTCTACATAGGCCCAATGTAATCCTAAAGTCCCTTATAGGAACTTTAAGTCCCTTATAGGAAAAGGAGGCAGGAGAATCTGAATTGGAGGAGAGGTCAGAGAGAGAAATTTGAAGATGCTACACTGTTTGCTGGCTTTGAAGATGGAGGAAGGGTCCAGGAGCCCAGGAATGCAGGCAGCCTCTGGAAGCTGGAAAAAGACAAGGAAAAGGATAGCCCCTAATGCCTCCAGCCTTGCCAATGCCTTGATTTTAGTCCCATTTCATAGACTTACTGCAGACTTCTGACCTCCAAAACTGTTACAGAAAATGTGTGTTGTTTTAAGCCACTGTTTGCAAAAATATAGCAGCAATAGTAAACTAATATGCTTTCTGTTTTGATTTTTAAAAGACAAGAAATCCACAAACACACAAAATTGAGGTGAACAGAAACCATATTTATGAATGAAATAAAAAATTAAGAATGTTGTATACTTGTTCCAATAAATGTGAAAACCCTGGTGAAATTGTTGATTTTCATATAGCTACCTCTCAGAAATTTGTAAGCTCAGATGGTTTTATAGGCTAAAAGTCATTCAGATTTTCAATCCCAATCATCATTACGCTATTTAAATTGTTTCAGGGGGCGCCTGGGTGGCGCAGTCGGTTAAGCGTCTGACTTCAGCTCAGGTCACGATCTTGCGGTCCGTGAGTTCGAGCCCCGCGTCAGGCTCTGGGCTGATGGCTCAGAGCCTGGAGCCTGCTTCTGATTCTGTGTCTCCTTCTCTCTCTGCCCCTCCCCCCTTCATGCTCTGTCTCTCTCTGTCTCAAAAATAAACGTTAAAAAAAAAATTAAAAAAAATAAAAATAAAAAATAAATTGTTTCAGAGCATAAAGAAAGAGGAAGTTTTCCCAGTCCCTACTCTGACTAATATAGTGCCAACCCCCTTTCACTAGCTACATATCTTTAAAAAGTGGCTCAGAGAGCATGGAACCTTGGTACCCTTTCCCCATACCTTGCTCTATGCATCTTTCCATCTGGCTGTTCCTGAGTTTTATCTTTGATAAGCCAGTGATTTAGTAAGTAAAATGTTTCTCTGAGTTCCATGAGTAGCTCTAGCAAATTAATCAACCCAAAGGAGTGGGTCATGAGAACCTCCGATTTATAGACAGTCATAGGCACAGGTGACAGCCTGCAATGGTGATTGGCATCTGAAGGCGCAGTTGGGGGAGGGGGTGGCTGCATTGGAAGAAGGAGGGGGAGCAGTCTTAGAGAACTGAGCTTTTAACCTGTGGGATCTGACAATATCACCAATGTCAGAATTGAACTGAATTGAGTTAATAGCTTGATGTTTGGAAGAAAACCACCCCCCCCCCTCAGAATTGGTGTCAGAATCATTTTTGGTTTTTTATGGACTTCTGAAAAGGATTGTCAAATAAATATATGCTATGTTAACTATATGGCAGCAATAATTCTCACTGGTGCTGACTTTCATATGGTAGTCATGTATCTGCTCTTTTTGTGTAAGAAAGTACTGTTTCCTGAATTTCATCAGTTGTTCAAATATTGTCTTTAAAATGCAGATGGTCAAAATCTTTTCTGCATATTCTCATGACATAAACAAACAAATAAAAACCTCAACAATATTTAGATTTGGGAGTAAGTTATAGAGCCTGATTCCACCATAATTATACAACTTTGTTTTCCACCATTCCCAAACAATGCTTTCTATATTTGTTAAACATTGTGAGTTTAGATCTTATTTAGTTTGCAATGGAAAGCCCATGTTCTATTTCGAGTTTGATGGTCCATAGAGCTTCTCTCATTTCTAATCTCTTGGAATCATTTTAGCCAAAATATCTCTTTCCTCTCTCCCTCTCTCTCTCTGCATGATGCCCATCAACAGTTTGGTATTTGCATGAAATATCGTAAGTGCTGTGAAGTTTACTTGGTTGGTTGTCTGAAATGGTCTCAACGGTGGCCTACCTTTCGTAAGATTGAGATGCCAGACTTTTCCTGGCATAATAAAGATGAAGAAATCTAGCCCTAGATCCTGACCTAATAAGTGTCAGATCCAGGAAAGATGATAGGTCCCAGGCCCCAGGGCAGGCTTGGCCTCTAACAGGAGCACACAAAGTTCTCTATGGCTACAGAGAGAAAAGCAGGGTAGAGTCACTGGGCAGTAAGTGGAGAGATTTGATGGAAACTTAGACTATTTTTCTTAATGAAATCGGAAGCTCTGTTCTCAGCTGAGTATGGGGATGGAGGAGGAAGCATTGGAGATTTGAGAAGAAAGAGTAAATGGCCCATAAATGTGTAGTAAGATGGCAGGGCAGAGCTAAGTTCCCACGAGGGTCAGTGGTCATGAAATTAAGCACAAAGAATTTCCTGTCATCGATCATATTCATATATTTTACCTTAAATTCGTATCATTTTTATAATTTCCTTCTCTTTTTTCCTCCATGTTATTTTAGCATATAACAGCCTAAAACCAGTCCAAATGTAATCCCCAATTTCCATTATAAGTTAAGGAAAATCACTTGGCTTCTGTACCAAATGTTTTAAAAAATCCTTTTTTTTTTTTTTTTTTTTTTGCGTATTTCCACACACACAAAAAATTGCGCTTCTGTGCTTTGCCTCCTCCATATAACTTCTCAGTAGGAATTCCTTAGAAAGCTTGATGGGGGTGATCGAATGAGTGCGAAAGAGCTTATTGGCTGAGCGTTAAAGCATAACGGCGAGCCATTTCTTCCGCTTCTACTAAGCTTTCGCAGGTTCAATCAAGAGAAACCTGGTCCTATGTCTCCTGGGTTCACCTTTCACAGTTTGCCACTTTATTCCTCCACACAGCTCCCATTTTAGTAACAAAATGTCTAGTAAAAGCTAGGACTTGGAATCATTCAAGTAGATATAGACATGTTAACATACATTTTCAGATATTTTGTAAGTCATGGAGACCCAAACTTTTGTAAAATGTTGAGATTTTTTAGTAAGTTTTCTTACAAAAAGTTGGTGAGAAAGTATTACAGTGAAGTTTTAGCACAGAGCGAGATCGTACTAATCCCGAAGAACAGTAAGGATTTTTCCAGTGGCTTCTGAGAGCAACTTGTCTTTTTCACCTGTTAGGGTGGTTTAAAGTTCATCATCATGGAGCCCACCAGCCCTGGAAATGGTCCAATAGCTCTGAGTCATAGGAACTTGTCCATCGCTCTGGGCAGAAGTTGTCTGTCATTGTCTCCCTGTGTCAGGTTTCTCTTCTGGTCTTGGGGAAGAGAAGGTCCTCGTGCCCTTATCCCCTCTCTCCTTCCCTAGTGTATCAGTGGAGATGGAGTATGGGGAGGGTCTTCTCGCTCCCCACCACATTCTGGTCCACCAAACTTTCTGTACACCACACTTCACATCTTTCTTTTGTGTTTCCTTTTGTTGCGGTTCATTCCTTTACCATGCACTTAACTGGCCAGCTCCAGCGGACTAAAGGTGAATTCCATTAGGAAGCACACTGGGGAAGAAAGTAAAAGAATTTTGGCCAGATCACAAAATGTGGATAATAATATACCGATCAGAATAGAATACTCACCCATTTCACGGGGATGCTGGGAGAACTAATTAATGTTTGTAAAGGCCTTTGAGTTCCTTCGAGGGAAGGTGCCACCAGAGGGCTAAGCATGATTGTGAAGGGATTATGTGCACAAATACAATACCAGGAGCCAGGATATTACTAAAAATAAAGTAGAACTTTCTGTGAGGAAGGTAAGGAAGGAAATGCCTCACTGAAAAAAGCTTAACTGTCTTTTAATACAAATGCTTAGGCTACCGGGTAATGGAACAGCAAATCTGAGGTTCTATTCTAAGCAAAGGATTATGTTTTCTCGGCATTGTCAAGGTGCAGTGGAACAAAACAAAATGACTGCTTTACCCAAAAGAGGGTTATAGTCTTTGAAAAAGAGATTAAGAGGATGTTTGGCTATTGCACTGTGCAGTCCATCCAGGAGGAAAAAGGCAACAGTAAAGCAAACGTTTGTTTGCATTTGAGGGGAGGGGGGTTTTAAAAATTAAGAGACTGCTCCAAATTGAAATAATTATTGATGATTGCTCCCAATAAATCTAGTGATAAAGATTAAAGCTTGTTAGAAACCTAAATACATTTTTCATTGCTTCTTTCTTAAACAGCTCTTTTAAACCTGAGTTTGAAATAGCAGAAGTAATATATTCTTGCTTGTGTGTTTACAGAGAATGATCACATTAACTGTGTAAAACAAAACAAACAAAACCCCTCTACCCAGTCCATACTATAAGTAATCCATGCTGTATTTATGGATGGATGCTACAGTGTTTTAGAAGTCCTCATTAGGCGTTGGGTTAACAAAATTTAGAGCAGAAAAGGGAATGAAAACGGTCTCCTTTTCACTTAACCTCTTCTTTCTGACCCTTTCCTTCTCCTCCACCTGCTTATTTTGTAACAAGGCCTCCAAAGTCTGAAGCAGATTAGTAAACAAATAAATCCTTTAATGTCATGGAATACTTTCCCCAGCATAAATAGGATTAATCTGCCAACCCAGCAAATTCTACATATCATATACCTCAGCTTCATAATAAGCCATTTCTGCCAATCCCCTAATTTACGGCACAGAGGTCATTTCATTTTCATATTTACACTGCATATAGCATTCAGAAAAGCATCAAAGAGCACACACAATAACCTGTGCTTCTCAAAGAAAGCAGACGAGTGAAAGAACATGGACCATGGACTGCCTTCCACCGGCTCAGAAGATCCATCTCCCAAAGCTCTTGAGGCAGCTTCTCTCTGGCTCTGGCTGTAGAGTTCTGAGTGTGAAACCTGAACTTCATGGCCAGACATGAGGACCGGATAGCCATCAGTCTTTGTTTCCTCAAAATTTTGCTATACTGGTGAAGAAAAACTGGGCTGGTTCCATAGACCCTACTTAGACGTTTCAAGAACTAAAAATGGGTTAAGTTTTATAAAAAAAGAACAAGCAGAGTGGCCTCTGATCTTAGGACTAGAAGGTATTTCTTTTTTCTTTTTTTGGTGCAAAAAGGTGTTTTTATTAAAGCACAAAGATAGGACCCAGAAAGAGCTGCTCAAGGTATTTCTTTCTTTTTTTAATATGAAATTTATTGTCAAATTGATTTCC
Organism: Puma concolor; assembly: GCF_028749965.1. Taxonomy (NCBI): domain Eukaryota; kingdom Metazoa; phylum Chordata; class Mammalia; order Carnivora; family Felidae; genus Puma; species Puma concolor. The sequence goes on along the minus strand of NC_141670.1, from coordinate 102,100,044 downwards.
ATACAACGCCCAGTGCTCATCCCAACAGGTGGCCTCCTCAGTGCCCATCACCCCCTTTCCCCTCCCTCCCACCCCCCATCAACCCTCAGTTTGTTCTCAGTTTTTAAGAGTCTCTTATGGTTTGGCTCCCTCCCTCTCTAGCCTTTTTTTTTCCTTCCCCTCCCCCATGGTCTTCTGGTAAGTTTCTCAGGATCCACATAGGAATGAAAACATATGGTATCTGTCTTTCTCTGTATGACTTATTTCACTTAGCATAACACTCTCCAGTTCCATCCACGTTGCTACAAAAGGCCATATTTCATTCTTTCTCATTGCCACATAGTATTCCATTGTGTATATAAACCACAATTTCTTTATCCGTTCATCAGTTGATGGACATTTAGGCTCTTTCCATAATTTGGCTATTGTTGAGAGTGCTGCTATAAACATTGGGGTACAAGTGCCCCTATGCATCAGCCCTCCTGTATCCCTTGGGTAAATTCCTAGCAGTGCTATTGCTGGGTCATAGGGTAGATCTATTTTTAATTTTTTGAGGAAGCTCCACACTGTTTTCCAGAGCGGCTACACCAGTTTGTGTTCCCACCAACAGTGCAAGAGGGTTCCCATTTCTCCACATCCTCTCCAGCATCTATAGTCTCCTGATTTGTTCATTTTAGCCACGCTGACTGGTGTGAGGTGGTATCTCAGTGTGGTTTTGATTTGTGTTTCCCTGGTGAGGAGTGATGTTGAGCATTGCCCAAAGTATTTCTAACAACCACTCAATTCAGCGACTTGCCCAACCAAGGTCACAAAGTAAGAGGTAGGGGCAGTGTGGTGGATTATGGCCACCAGGTCTTCTGCCAGCCAGGGCCATGCTGTTCTTACCTCACAGCACTGCTTCCCTATGGGAAGGATCACCATGCTGCTCTCACTCAGGAACCCAAGGGAAGAAGACTATTTTGGGGGTATTTACTCAAAACCATTGGGTAAATTCTGACTCATATTAACATTTCCCTTTACTCACCCTTTGAAATCTGAGCAACATGAGTCACCGAACTGTTCTGTCCTCTTGGTTGATGACCAAAGGGAAATGCTTCATATTAAGAAGTAAGTCCTCATAGCTGTTGGGGATAAATTTCTGAGAGTCACAATGAACAAAGATATGACGAATAATGAGGCAGGAAGGTCCCTGCAGCTGTGAGCCCCAAAAGTCCTCATGGCACGTGAGCCAGAGACTCCTCTTTCCTGAAATACAAGGTCCCCATCAGGCCTTTAAGCTAAAATAGTAGGAACAATGGGGTCAGGAAGAATGGGAATGTACACATGTTCCTAAAGAACCAGTTATGACATCAGGACATTTTATGTCAAAACACCGAAGTAGGATAACAAATGATGTATAGCAACATGCAACAAGATGGATGAATCTTAGCAATATGATATTAAATAAAAAAGTCTCAAAGATTATATGCTACATGGTACCCTCTATATAGTGTAAAGCAACTAACATTTGTAAAAATACATGCAGTTTAGGAATACAATAAAACTATGTAGAAAGAAAAGCAAGGAAATGAGTTCAGAATTCAGGATAATGGTGGGGAGGTCCGGGGCCATGTTTGTGCAGGAATGTATGATTAGGTGTGAGTTATTTTCTGTCATAATTTTTGTTTTGGGAGATGGTTTCATCGATGTTTATTACATGTTCATTACACTTATTTAAAAATAAGTAAATAGGGGTATCTGGGTGGCTTGGTAGGTTAAGTTTCCGACTTCAGCTTAGGTCATGATCTCCCAGTTTATGGGTTCGAGCCCCTCACTGAGCTCTGTGCTGACAGCTCAGAGCCTGGAACCTACTTCGGATTCTGTGTCTTCCTCTCTCTTTGCCCCTCCCCTGCTCACACTCTGTCTCTCTGTGTCTCTCAAAAATAAATAAAACATTTAAAAAAAGTTTTTTTAAATAAGTAAATAAGGGCATCTGGGTGGCTCATTTGGTTAAGCATCTGACTCTTGATTTCAGCTCAGGTCATGATCTCACGGTTTGTGAGTCCGAGCCCCGCACTGGGCTTCATGCTGGCAGTGCGGAGCCTACTCGGGATTCTCTCTCTCACCCCCTCTCTCTCTGTCTCTCTCTTTCTGTCTCTCCCCTGCTTCTGCACTCTCTTTCTCTCTTTCTCAAAATAAATGAATAAAAACTCTAAAATAATACGTAAATAAATTTAGGCTGACCATTCACAGCCCAATGATCACAATGTATCATGAATCAAGGATCTTGATTAATCCAATTGACATACACCAAATTAAAAAAAAATTTTTTCCTGTCATTTTTATGACAATTTCATTAGTTTTTCAGGGCTGCCATAACACACTACAGCAAATTGAGTGGCTTAACAACAGAAACTCAGTGTCTCCCGTTTCTGGAGGCTGGCAGCCCAACATGAAGGGTTGGTTCCTTCCCAGGACTCCGAGGAAGGATGTGCCTCAGGCCTCTCTCCGTGTCTTGTAGGCTCTGTCTTCTCCCTTTGTCTTCACATCGTCTTCACTCTCCGCTGTCTCTGTGTCCAACTTTTTAAGACACTGCTCATATTGGATTAAGAATCCCTCTCCTGCCTTAATTTAAACATGATTACAGCTCTCCAGATGCTTTGTCCAAATGAATCACATTCTGAGGTTACTGGGGTTGGGGTTCAGCATCATTTTCGGGAGGACACATTCAACCTATGACAACAATGTGTAATACTTGACTTGTTAAGATCCATGACACTGGGAAGGAAAGAATATAGTTATTTTAATTGTGCATGAACAAGGCAGTTTTCTTTCTTTTCTTTTTTTTTTTTTTTTTTTAAATGTTTATTTGTTTTTGAGAGACAGAGAGCGACAGAGAGCGAGCAGGGGAGGGGCAGAAAGAGATGGAAACACAGACTCGGAAGCAGGCTCCAGGCTCCAGGCTGTCAGCACAGAGTCTGTCATGGGGCTCGAACTCACAGACTAAGAGATCATGACCTGAGCCAAAGTCAGATGCTTAACTGACTGAGCCACCCAGGTGCCCCTACAAGGCAGTTTTCAAAGTGTTTTGGGTGTCTTTTGTTTTTGTCTGTTTGTTTGTTTTTCCATTTTGGCACTGCTGGCTCAAACGTTGTTAATAGAAGAAAGCATATTGGATTCATTCTCCTTAAACAGCTGCTAACTCCTAGGTATCCTTTCCAATATGTATCAACATTTAAAATGTGTCAGCTTCTCCCTTTCTGGAATCAATTTATAACACGGGTTTTTAAAAGTTAGAGGTACAAGCTTGTTTATGGCAACATTGTTTGTACTAACAACAATTACAAAAAAAACCCCAATACTAGAAACATCCTAAACGTGTACCAGTAAGGGAATGGTTGAATAAATCATGGTATAGCCACGCTGTGCAAGTATAAAAATGAACAACATAGAATTAATAATAATACCCAAGTAATGATTGAGCTTTCTCTATGTGCAAGCCCCTCTGCTAAGTGAACTTACATAGCTTATCTGATTTATTCCCAACAAGGTGGCTGATTTGCCCCATGTACAGTTGAGGAAAGTGGGAACTAGGAGACTTGAGAGGCCAAGTAATTTGCCCAAGATCGCACAGCTAGTAACCTAGCAGAAGACGACTCAAACCGAGGAAGTACATAAATGAGGGGGGAAAAGTTTTGGAAAATGTGTACCAACATGTGAATGGCAGTTTCACAGTAAAGCAGTATGGGTTATGGACAAGTTTTCTTTTCTTTCTCCAAAAACCAAATTTGTGTCTCTCAAACCCATTCCTTCCTCCCTTTCTGTTCCCACTGCTCCTGGTTAAATCCAGGTTTCATAATCCCACCCTTAGTGCACACCCCAGTCTCCTGGCCCCTGCTTTCCTCTAAACATCCTGCATGAGCCTGGGATCTGACAGTCACCGCCTGCCTTCTGAGGAAGTCCAACCCTTCAGACTGGAACAACCTGACCACCCCCTAATAGTCCAGACTTGTTTTCCTCGAGGGCTCGCAGTGACCAGCACTGCTCCAAGAAGCCTCATCTTGTTCCTGCCCCTCCCCATCCACATGTCTGCCACCTGGGCATCCTTCCATTGTTTGTACCCTCAGCCACCATGCCCTTTTTCCCTACTCTGCTGAGCGAAAGCCTTCAGCACATAGCACAAGACCTCTGCTCTGCCAAACTGTCCCTCCCCCACCAGCCTTCAGCCCCCTCTCCTCCCCGTGAGCTCCCGTGCCATATGCCATAACCACGGTTCATCCTGGCACTTTGCAACTGTCTTCATGTTATTTTACTGTTTCATTTGTGCTTTCTTCCTTGTTGGATAGTAGCTCCTGAAGGCAGATGGCACCTCTTTTCCTTTTTTGAAACTCTGTTCCACTCAACACTGTGCTGTATCTCTACCCAGTGTCCGAGAAATATATATTTAATAATGTCAACGAATTAAGGTTGCTATGCTTAAATATAGCAACCTCATGGATACTGTCCATAAACAAAATAATAAATAGCTTACATAAGGTAAGATATAAAGCATAAATTTTGCCCCAGAGTAAATTGACCTGGCATAGGTTTATGACATAATGGTCTGCTTTGCTTCTATTCCTGTAATCCTCTAAACCTTACGCCTCATCTAACTGAGGTTCCCACCCCAACCTTTGAGTAAAGGGAACAGATAGGACCATGGGTTAGTACCTCTAATCAGTTTGACATGTTGCTTTTGATATCCTAGCTCTCTCCTGTGACTGGGTCTCTTTCTCCCTCTTTTCCAATGGACATAGTTCCTGCTTGTTACTCTGATCCTTCAGTGATTGGCTTTCCCAACCCTGAACTGAACCCTTCTCATGGCTGAGGCCCCACACCAGCTGCAGATTTCCTGTGTCACCATTTGTCTGGATGGACATCTATAAGAGCTTGTACCTAGACCTTTCCTTGGATTTTAGACTAGGTTTGAAACTTTAGTTAATGGCATTTAAATTCCATGCATGCACCCTTTCCTTATATAGATTTATCTCTTCAATTAATACCTAGTATGAGATTCATGGCAGAAGATTATTGGAGCTTCAATTTTCAAAATGTTGCTGTCTATAGCCTCAGGATTATATAAGATCTTTTCTTGATAAAGAGAGGCTGGCTAGCTTATCACGGAGCAGATAATCAGAGTTAGGTCCTGGGGACATACTGATGGGAACAGCAATGCTGAGAAGGGAGCAGATGCCAGTCCCCGGCTTCAAGCCTGCAGCATCAGGATGGTGGTACACCCTACCTGGGCAGCCTTTACGTTGGTGACCTTGACTCTTGGCCTTCTCCACTGTCCAACCCATCCTCGAAAGTTGATAGAATGTGAAGAAAACACTCATCCAAGTAGGGGGGACCAAAATGTCTGTGTAGTGCCCAAAGCACTCCTGGCCCCTTACTCCAAACATTCAGAACCAAGGTCATTCTGCGGCAGAAGAGGCAGGCAGAGCTGTGGTAAAGAGCTTAGACTTCACATTCAGACAGTTCTGGATTTGAAACCCAGCTCTTCTGTCCACTTCCTATGTGATCCCCAGGAAATCTCTCAACCTCTCCAACACAAATTTCTTATTTTGTCTTTGGAAGACCGGTTTTTACCCTCTGGACATTTCTGACACCAGGTGTGTGGGCTTTCCCGACCAAGCAGCTCTCCATGGGTGCCAACAGGCTGTCCCAGAAGTCAATTAGATCCTGACACTGACTACCTACCTGGACCTAGCACAAATCCTACAGCCTAAGGGCTCATCGCACTTCAGATGCCAATTTCTGTCCAACTGGCTCTAAATCAGAGACTCCCATGACCCCCTCCTCAGGTTCAGTAATTTGCTAGAACAGCTCACAGAACTCAGGAAGGCGGCTGCTTAATGTCGCCAGTCTATTATAAAAGGACATAGCTCAGGGAGAGCCAAAGGGAAGAGATACACAGGGCAAGTTGTGGAGGGAAGGGCACAGTGCTTCCAGGCTGACCACCCCTCCAGCACCTTTGTATGGTCACCAGCCCTGAAGTGCTCTGAACCATGTTGTTTCAAAGAGGGATTGTTTATTGGAGGTTCTGTTATCTAAAGACAATTGGTTAAACCATTGAGCCATTGGCCGTTGTTGAGTAATGCAATCTCCAGGCCCTCCCCACTCCCCAAAGACTGGGGGTGGGGCTGAAAGTTCTAAGTGTCTAATCAAGTGGTTAGACAACCAGCCCCCAAAAGCTACCCAGGGGTTCAGCAGGAGTCACCCGATTAGCATAAACTCAGGTGTGTGTGAGGGGGCTTATTATGAATAACAAAAGGTGCTCCTCTCACCCCTACCCCTTAGGAAATGACAAGCGTTTTAGAAGCACTGTGCCAGGAATGAGGAACGGAGACCGAATATATATTTCTTATTGTATCACGATATCACACTCCGAAACACAAAACTCACAACATCTACCTTTTGAGATTGTGAAGAATAAAATTAAATAATGTGTATAAAGTACGACTCAGGCCTCATGTTTAATGACAGCCTGTCCCTCCCACCTCTCCCAGCACGGGCTCTGAGCACAGGGCATGGCCTCCCTGAGTGTACATCCTTCTGCCCTTTATACACATCCTGTGGAAATTGGAACAATTCAGAGAAGTTTTTCTGTGGCAGCTATCACCTGTTCTTTTTCATAGGATTTATTTATGAGTGTTCGACCTGACACAGTTTTTCTTCTTTGTTGTTATTGCCTCTTCAGAATTTCCCTTTCTTGTGAATGGTATTTCAGGCCAATGACATAGCTATCGTTTTTCTGAACTTTCTAAAGCCTGTTTTCCAAACTCCAGGACTCACGTCAGTTCAGCCTGATGATCCTTTTCCTCTCTTTGACCCAGAATGACGTAGTCATTTTTTCTCTAGGTTCCTGGAAGTTACACAAGAGCCATCACGTTCTTTTTCGTCAGAATTAAGTCAAGAATAACAGTTCCCTTGTTGTTTCCTCTTTCTGGTGAGGAGAGTATTAGGAAGACTGGCAAAGCCTATTTACATGGTTTACTTTTAGCAGAACAAGACTTCTAGAAAAATCTGAACCTTTGAAACTGGTCCCCATCATCACCTAAGTTGCCTGTTTATTATCTAGTATTGATAAAGCGTTTTCCCCCATCACCTTCAGAATAATAACAGTAATAGCTTACATTTATAGTGCATTTTCAATGTGTGTACCAGGCACTTGCTAAGCACTTTAAGCACATCATGCTTTTTAAGCTTAATAGCAATCCAACAAGTACATTGAATATTATATAACAAGTATACGGAATATTATACAGACTTTCAAAAGAAGAGAATCCTAGGGGTGCCTGGCTGGCTCAGTCAGTGGAGCATGTGACTCTTGATCTCAGGGTTGTGGATTGGAGCCCCACGTTGGGTGTAGAGATTAGTTAAAAATAAAATCTTAAAAGAAAATAAGAGAATCCTGCCATTTGCAACAACATGGATGGAACTTGAGGGCATTATGCAAAGTAAAATAAGCCAGACAGAGAAAGACAAATACTGTATGGTATTGCTTATATGTGAAATCTTTTTAAGAAAATTGAATTCGTAAACACAGAGAGTAGAAAAGTGGTTGCCAGGGGCTGGGGGGTAAGGGAAATAGGGAGAGGTTTGTAAAAAGGTAAAAAGTTTCAGGTATATGATGAATAATGTGGTGGATCTGAGGATCAAATGTATAACATGGTGATTAAGCTGATAACACTGTGTTGTGTCATTGATTTGCTACAAAAGTAAAACTTAAATGTTCTCATCCAAAAAAAAAAAAAAAAAAAGAAACATATGCGAGATGATGAATGTGTTAATAAACTTGATAGGAGGATCCTTTCAGAATGTGTATGTATCTCAGATCATCACACTGTATACTTTAAATATCTTACAATTTTGTCAATTATACCTCAAATGTGGGGGGAAAACAACACTATAAGGTAACTGCTATTATTAGTTCCCATTTTACAGATATGGAGACTGAAGCACAAAGAGCTTAAGTAATTTGCCTACAGCTGCACTTACAAGTAGGACAGGCAGGATTCTAACCCCAGAGCCTATCTTGGAACCATCAGTCTCTACTGCTTGTCACGCTTGGGTTCCAACGCCAGCTCCCTCCTTTGCCCGACTTTGGGAAAAAGTTGCCTAATATCTGCCTCTCAATTTCCTTATTTGCAAAAATGAGAATAAGAATATCAACTTCGCACGGATTGTTATCCAAATGAAATGAGATCACGTTTGGGGCAGCAGGAAGCACCTTCTCTAGTAAGCAGGTGCACAGCAGCCACAGCTGTGGAGAATCCAAGTATCCCTCCTATTCCTGCCCCCACCGCATCGCTCTAGCTCTGAGGCTGCTTCTTTTCTTCACATCTCTGCAGACAGATTCTAGCTTATAACCAATGCGTGCATTTGACGAGGTTTAGCTTTTTTTCCCCCAAAGTTATTACTCGGTATATTTTCTATAAATGGCTTCTCTGGAGTCAGGCTGAGGGGGGCAAGGTGTAGTTTCCTCCAGAGTCTTCTCGCCTTCCAGCAGAGTGGGCCCCTGAGCACTTCCCAGGGAGATTTGAGAAAACAGCAGCCAGCAACAGCCCCTGTATCCACAGAGCCTTTCCCACCCCTGGGCTTTACCAGGAAATGCATAACATGAACGTGAAGGAGACAGAGAAGCCAGAGGGCAAAAAGGAACATTGATTTTTCTGTGCCGCTGTGCTGAGCTCCAGCTCCGAGAGTGCCCAGTAAGAGGAGACAGGCAGGACTGGATTCTGTTCTCCTAGGTTTGAGGACACGTGTGTATGCCCGTGCTTCCACACCCTGCAAGCGATTAGGACATGCTGCTGCAAACGTCCCAGTGGGACTTTATAAGACGGGTAATGCGTTCAGGAAGCGGGCCTCGCTAAGAGTGCAGCCTTCGGCACCAGGTAGGGACCAAGCTCAGGCAGGGATTGTCGGAAGCAAGAGCTCGGGGCTGGTGTCCTTGGGCTGCATCCGCAGTTATCTTGTCCTGCCGTTTCAAGACTTGTAGAACTACTACTAGGAAGCAAGTACATAAAAATTAACTAGCCTGAAAGTCTATCTGCTAAATCTCAAACTGGAGATAATTTTTTCCCCCTGGAATTAAGAAGGTTTCTAAATTATTGATCTGTAAATGAGTAAAAGTGTTTTGGGCCTGAGAACATGTTTACTTGCACTTGAAAGGTTTCAAAATGAGAAAGAGCATATTGCCAAATTGTACCTTCCTCCAGGATCACCTCCTTCTTTTTATCAGAAAGGTGGCAGAAGTAACATTTGTGTGGGACAAACTTCTGCAGTATAGGTGCCAGTTCACAAAACTTCTACAGAATTTCACGAATCGGATTCTGAAAAAGATCAAGTGCCGGCCAACCTCTATTGCACACGTAGACATTTATCTTCGGGTTTCAGGGGTTGTCTTTGGAGGAGGGGGTTTCTGCTCCAGTTTCTCTTTTGATTGACACGGCCAAATGCTGCGCTGCTTTTCTTTGTGTATTTATAGAAATTGAGACACACTTCTTGATGAGCTCTACTCTGCAAGAGAAGGGAGATAGATATATGTTCTGCTTCTTAAGACACGGAGCTCAGGTCAGGGGCAGAAGCAGCCCAGCCGGTCCTCACAAGGAGAGTGACCCAATGCTGGGGCGGCGGTGGGGTGGGGGCGAGGCCCCCCCACCCACACACACACAATTGGAGTGACCCATGGTAGGAGAGAGTGTCCCCCCCCACCCAACCCCCATCTCCAATCCCTCCTCCCCCCTCAACACTTACCCATCCCGTCTGTCAATTAGGGATTATTCGCTTTGGTAATGAATGGAAGAGTCCTTTTATTTTTTTTATTTTTTATTTTTATTTTTTGCTAAAAAGTTACATTATTGCTTCTTCTCAAATGTTTACCTTGGCTCTCTTCTTGTCCCTTCTGCAGAGTGACTGTATTGCCAACTCCAGGAGCTGCACTCCCTCTGGGTCCACAGGCTGGTGTCCCTGCCTCTGTTCAGCCACCCTGGGGGGGTGCGGGGGGGGGGGGGTAACTGCTGGTACAAGGGAGCAATTGCCTTTCTCCCCACTCCCCGGGCAGTTTCTTTTCTTCCTGATGCCCTTCCCTCAGGAGCTGCCATGCCCTGGGAAGTCCTTTTGTCCCCTCTCTTTGGCTTTCCCATCCCCCACAGCTTTCCCTGAGACTCAAACCTCATGACAGACTTGGGAGTGGGGGGGATTAAAGAGTCTTTCCAGAGTGTCTACCTGGGGACACCAGTTCTGAACAATGCTTCTCGGTAAAAGGGATTTCTGGTCATTTCGGGGAAAGCTTCCTGTGGATCTTACTTTTGGATGGTCAGCCTTGTTAGTCAAGGTTAAAATAAGCCTAGGAGGAGTTCTGTGCTTAAAAAATAATGGACCAACCAACCAACAGTAGTAAAAACAAATGAGGTTTAACTTTGTTTATCCCAGAATTTCCCAGATGATTTGTTTCATGATACCAGTGGCTTCTAGAACAGGCTTTGGGAATTGCTCCCCTAGAGCATCCCGATCACCTTCTCGGCCCAACGAGGCATTGCAATTTAGCAGAACTGTTTAATCAGGTTCCAGGGCGCTGCATGTGATCTCGATTACTTTTAAACTTTAGCATCATCGTCCTAAAATAGATGACACTTAGAAATGAAGTTGGGTTCTTAATCTCCAAGCCCCATTATGTGGAGACCATCCTGCCCAGTGCATGTGAGAAAAGGCAGTTGCTACGCTGGAACAAATCTAAGCAGCCAGACTAGAAATTGACAAACTTGAGGGGCGCTTGGGTGGCTCAGTTGGTTATGCCTGAATTCAGCTCGGGTCATGACCTCGTGTTTTGTGAGTTCAAGCCCCACATCAGGTTCTTTGCTGACAGCACTGGAGCCTGCTTTGGATCCTCTGTCTCCCTCTCTCTCTTCCCCTATCTACCTGGTGCTCTCTCTCTCTCAAAAATAATAAACATTAAAAAAATTTTAAAAAGAAGAAATAGACAAACTTGAAATGTTGTAGATGAAGGCCAGCTGACCCAAGAATGGCCTCTGAAAGAAACAACAACCGGATCTGGTCCTCAGGTATATCCACACAAAAACCTGCATGCAGATGTCTATAACAGCTTTATTCAAAATTGCCAAAACTTGGAAGCAACCCAGGTGTCCTTTAGTAAGTGGATGGATACATTGTGGTACATCTAGACAATGAAATGTCACTCAGTGCTAGAAAGAAATGAGTTCTCAAGCTATGAAAAGCCATGGAAGATACTTAAATGCTTATTACTAAGTGAAAGAAGCCCATTTTGAAAAGTTTACATTGGGTATGATTCCAACTATATGACATTCTGGGAAAGGCAAAAGTGTGGAGACAATAAAAAGATCAGTGGTTAACAGAGTTCAGGGTGGAAAGATGAACAGGCAGAGCACAAATGATCTTTAGGCCAGTTTATTCCATATGATACTGTAATGTTGGACAGGTGTCCTCATACAGTTGCCTAAATCCATAGAATTTACAACACCAAAAGTGAACCCTCAGGTAAACTTTGGCCTTTGGGTGATGATGTGTCAAAGTGTGTTCCTCATAATAAATGTACCGCTCTGGTGGGAGGTAACTGATAACGGGGGAGGCTATGCATGAGTGGGGGCAGGGGATATTTAGGAAATCTCTGTATCTTCCTCTCAATTTTACTATGAACTTAAAACTGCTCTAAAAAATTGTCTTAAAGAAACTAAGGGGCAAAAAAAGAAATTTCACACAAGATTGATGTATAAACCAGAATACTGATGATTTCTGTTCAGTAAGAACAGAAATGCCAAGGGTTACTACATGGTCACATTGGCTGGTCAGTACACTCTCTTTCTGTGGGAAAGATGCACAGGAGCTAGAAATTATAATCACAATGTTGCATTGAGATCTGAACCAGGGACTTTCATCGGATAGTAATGTTCTAGGAAGGGGTAGACTTGCCAAATAGAAGTATAATTACACTGGCAGATCCAGACGTACCTCTCCCCTGGAGCTCACTGAAACAAACGTCCTTCCTATGAGACACCCCCCTTTTACTGCACTAAAGACCACAGCTATTAGGAGTAGAGAAAGAAAGTTTCCAAATTAGATCCCAGGACTGACTTGTACCCATGCTCTAGTTGTCCTAATTGCACTTGGTTCTTCTCTAGAACATCTCTACTTGACATTTCCAAATAGTTCCCAAATGGTTATCTTCTGCAGATGGCTGGTCCCCAAAACCACTCTCATTTCAAAGATTATTTTTATATTTGGGCTACCTAATTTCATCCCATGTGTCCTGACTACTCTATAGTATGGCCTGGTTGTCTGGACTGGTCTATCTTTGGTAGAGGCATGAGCAGAGACGGGAGAATGTATGGATAATGTTCCTTATAGATTTGTCATTCAGGAACTTCTCAATACAAATAATTTTTTCTCCCGGTTTGTTATGCTTCTTGAGTTAATTCAAGGCGATTTAAGTCAACAAATATACCAAATATTGTTTACCAAGTGTTATTGACTGAAGGTTTATGTCCCCTGGAAATTCTTATGTTGAAACCCTAACTCCAATAAGGATGTTATTAAGAGGAAGGTCCTTTGGAAAATAATTAGGTCATAAGGGCAGAGCCCCCCATGATGGGATTAGTGTTCTTACAAGAGGTAGAAGAAAGCTAACCCTCTCTCTGCTCTCTACCATGTGAGGATACAAGGAGAAGATGTCCGTCTGCAAATCAAGAGGCAAATTCCCACCAGACGCTGTATCTACTGATGCCTCGGTCTTGGATTTCTCAGCTTCCAGAATGGTATGGAATAAATCTTTGTTGTTTAAGTCACCCAGTCTATGCTATTCTGTCACAGCAGCCCTAACTGAGTAAGACACAAAACTTCTATTTTGTCTAAATAGCACTGTTGAGGAACTGGACACAGAAAGTCAGGAATTCTGTCCTATGTTCCAGGATTCTGCTCACATACTGACCTTAGCAAATAGTTGTCAAAGCATCTCCGAGTGTGCACAAATTCTATTTGCACTGAGCAGTTGAAAATAGTTCCTCCCATCTGGATCATTCTATTTCTCTGTCACCTTAATTATTCCACTCTTGCTTTGTTTCTCTCCCATTGCCAGACCTGGATGCTTCAAACTTGTACCATTACCTTCTATAACCACCCTGTCTAAAGTGCTGGTCCACCACTCGCCATCCTTATTTTGCTTTTTGAAGCACTCATTATCAAAAAGTATTTTACCGGGGCGCCTGGGTGGCTCAGTCGGTTAAGTGTCCGACTTCAGCTCAGGTCGCGATCTCGCGGTCCGTGGGTTCGAGCCCCGCGTCGGGCTCTGGGCTGATGGCTCAGAGCCTAGAGCCTGCTTCCGATTCTGTGTCTCCCTCTATCTCTGACCCTCCCCCGTTCATGCTCTCTCTATGTCTCAAAAATAAATTAAAAAAATTAAAAAAAAAAAAGTATTTTACCCATTTGTTAATTGGTGGTCTCTGTCTGCCCCATCTAGAGAAAGCTCCATGAAAGGAAAGTCATTCATTGTCTCTTATTTATTGTGGAATTCCTGTGTCCCTAGTCCCAAGAGCAGCTTTAGTACACAGTAGGAGGTCAATCAATACACAGGGTAGGAAAGAGTGAGTGAGTCAGTGAGACTTGTCTTGTAACCCTCACATCTGAAAGCTTCAGTCAGAACCTGATTATCTACAAAGGCAGTGAGTACACATCCCACATTTCTAGCAGGGGGTAGCAAGGGTTGCTATCTGATCTGTCAAATGAGACACGCTCAAAGTCCATGTTCTCCCAAGGCCAAGGGAGCCAACTCAGCCCATGGAAGTGAGGGACTGGCAGAAACAGGTGGGCCTTGATTTACATGGAGCAGAGAGGGAGGATAAGTGAGAACTTGCCTCTGTTTTGCTCAAGGGCAGAAAGGTTTTAACAAGAAAGGGAGGAGGGAGAATGAATTAAAGATAGGGACTATGACAGAATGGGTAGTGTAAGGGATAGAATAAAGAATTGTAAAATTATCATTGTGAGGACTGCTATTAAAATCAGCCCTCTACTTTTGCTATCCTCTACAACCATCCTGATAAGTGGCCACCTTTTCTTGGTACAAGTTTGCCCCTGATGGGAAGTATAATGCCCACTGTTACTAATAGCAGCTGACATTTATTGAGCACCTACTATGTGGCTTGGCTGGGCCAGGAATTCTTTACAGGGAGTGCACTGCCTTTGCAGGGACTGTGACATGAATAGTGGCCCTGAGCCTGTGCAGCGCAGTGCCTCCCATAATGGATCATTGGCACCATCCATTGGGGTAGGCACATGGTAATCAGTGGCAAAGATGGGGGTTAGACCCCCAAATTCCTCCTTAAAGCGATCTGACTCCCTGACATCCACCTCCTTGTAACTTCTACCCAATGGCCCTGACCTTGCCCTCTGAGATCCTCCAGAGCACCATCAGCCCTTCCCTTTCTCATGTCCAGCTCCCCTGTCCACACACATACCCCACTCACTGATTCTTGAGCTCCTCAAAACAGAAGTTGGTCAAACCACTTCCCACTTAAAATTCTTCAGTGGTTCACCACTGGTCTTGAACTAAAAGTCAAATTCCTCCCATGGTTGTTCCTAAGACCTGCGTGAAATCCCCTGCCTATCTGTCTATTCCAGGCCTGAGCCACTCTCTTTGTCTCTTGCTTCCCTGAAGCCATACTATTCCTTTCTAGGATCCCAAACACACCAAGCTCCTTCCACTTTCACATTCTTGGGCCCTGTCCTTAGCATCTTCTTTACTTACCTCTCTCTTTACAAGCTCATTCTTTCTGTTTTTAGGTCTTAGATTAATATCACATCCTCTGAGGGGTCTTATCTAGGAGATAGCATTTTCTATCTCCTATGGCTTTTGTATCTCATGTTTATTTCCTACACGGGATTTTAAAGCTCACTTCATCATCATCATCATCATCATCATCATCAATCTACTTTCTTGTTTTTATCATTCTGCTCCACCTGAATATAAACTCAAGAAGACAGTCGGGGAGCACCTGGGTGGCTCAGTCAGGTAAGCATCTGACTTTTGGATGCAGCTCAGGTCTTGATCTGACTTCAAGCTCCATGTTCAGCACCACATTGGGTGTGAACCCTATTTAAAAAAATACTCAAGGGGCGCCTGGGTGGCTCAGTCGGTTGAGCGTCTGACTTCGGCTCAGGTCATGATCTCATGGTCTGTGAGTTCGAGCCCCGCATCAGGCTCTGTGCTGATGGCTCAGAGCCTGGAGCCTGCTTCGGATTTTGTGTCCTTCTCTTGCTCTGCTCCTCCCCTGCTCATGCTCTGTCTCTCTCTCTCTCAAGAATAAATTTTTTAAAAAATCATTAAAAAATTTAGAAAAAAAAATACTCAAGAAGACAGAGACTGTCTTCTTGTACACCATTGAATCCCCACTTTACTCATAGAAAGCATTCCATGAACATTTGTTGAATGAATGAATGAATGCTAATAGGCTGACTCTTGATGGGCCCCTAGATAGCTTCAGAATGGGAGTTGGCTGCCAGAGGAACCAACCATATGATTAGAGAGTTAGGACCTTTAGCCCCACCCCCTGATCTCTAGGAGTGGAGAGAGAGGCTAGAGATTAAGTTACCCTTAGTGGATCCATTCTTCTCCCAGATGAAATGTGCTTGGTTCTTTCAAGTATTCTTCAGATGCCATGGTACTTCTGGCACATAGCAATTTTTCTGTGTCATCCTTAAAGTACAACTCTCCAGGTGTGATTGAATTTGAATGGAATACAGTGGGATTGTCTCCTCATTTTTCTATCCATGCTGGGGCCCAAGAATTAACTTTTGTTAAGGGAGGTGGTTGAATGAGTTAAAAAACTGCCGTATCTATACAGTCACTTCAGATTTTGCCTAAACACTTGCTTGGTATTAGTATTGAATAACCAGCTGTCTTCACTCCCCACCTGCTAAAGCCATGATCTATAGTGCTTGCCATGTCAGTGGTGTAGATACTCCCACCAGTGCTGATTTCAAGCTACGAACTGAAGTCACTGGACATGGATGTGGGGAAAGCTAACTGTCATAAAGCTGGCCCCAGTACACCTCTGTCTTCCTCCGGCTCCTGCCCCTCCTTCCTCACAACTCCACTCCCACACAGACCACAAGCTCCCATGTTATTGAGAAACATCATTCAAGAGAACTCACACATCAGTCTAGTGCAAACACTCCGAGTTTCTCCATAAAACCAGAGTTCTATAAAAGTCAGGCATAAAGGGAATTGGAAGGGAAAGAAGCAATGTATTAAATCTCTTTTAGGTCTACTGCTTGTGTTTCATTAGGCCTTTGGACACATGGACACATGCTTATTTTTGTGGCTCCCCTAAAACATGTCAACTTGTTAAAAATTCTTTGTTTGCTTTTTCTGACCAAAACCAGTGGGCAAGAGAGAGGTAGTTCTTTTGTCATTGTTTTGGTTTATTTTATTCATTAAATTCATTTATTTTCTCCCTTTAACTCTCCACAGGTGGTATGACTTAAAAAGACATAATTTAGCATCAAACTCTTCAGTTGAGTGTGCTGTGTCTGAACACATAGGGCTGTGATGTCATTTGGACACCAGGCTGTGTCTTCCTTCCTTCCTTCCTTCCTTCCTTCCTTCCTTCCTTCCATTCTCCTTCTTTTTTTAGAGTATGCTTCAGAACTGTAATTTATTTACCGTGTGTTTTTTTATTTGGGTCAGTGGGAAAAGGCTGGCAATTAGTTATTTTGGCAAAGTTTCAGTTATGCTTGAAAAAGGAACATAGACTTAACATGTTATATAATCACTCTTAAACCACCTCTGGGAAGTTCTCCAAGCCCTGTGTGTCAGTCTCCATTGTGCATGTCTGAACACAACCTCTGCAAGAATTTCCATTTTGTGAAGCAGGGTGGGGAAATGCTGTGAGCAGAGCTGAGTTTAATTGTGAGGTTGACTTGTTATAGGAGAAGTAAAAGGAAGAGCTTATCTTATCCTGAAACCCACCATATTAATCCTTAGGCAATGCTGGGGCACAGACTATCTTCCAGACCACTGGACTCCATGTTGTCAAATCATTTTCCTTCAGAATCTAATTATGCCTATGGGTGGCTTTTCATTTTTGTGTGGTAAACTTTTAAGTGTAACATGCTTATGGAAAAGTGCACAAATCATAGACACACAGCTTGATAAATTATCACAAAGTGAATGGACCCATGTAGCAAAAAAAAGAACATTACAGAAGGTCTCATGTGCTCCCCCCAGGGACTCCCCCCCGCCACTCTTCCTCAAATGTGACCACTGATACTTCTATGGAGAAGTTTTCATTTTACTTCTCTGATTCTAAATCAAAGTTCTCATTGTTTTTCCCATAATTGTCTAGGAGAACTCTAACTTTTTCATGTTTTTAAACTAGAGGTTGAGAAGTTGAGGGGCATGTTTGGGGGCATCACTGAGTCAGACATTGAAATCTAGTAGAGGTCAGGGCCACTCCTAGGGCATGTTGGAGACTGAGCATCCATTTTTTGCAAGGCCCCTGTCTACAGACAATTTAAGTAAAAAGTATACTACAAGATTCATAGTGCCACGTGAGGGATGGTGATTTCTCATAAAGATTTATAATCATGGTTGGACGAGAAATACTTGTGTGTTTGTTTATTGTCCAATCGATGCAGCTGGATAGCCAGTACTCTCCAGGCACAATTTATTCCTTTTCAGGTCCAAGAAACATTTTTTCCTGTTCTTTACTGTCAAATGCCTTATTTCTGGCTAATTTTACATCTCCTACCACAAGAAAAGATAGCAATGCTGACGTTACTCACAAACTGCCATGGCTCTTCTGAACCATGAAACAATATAACTCTTCTTGCCTGTTCCTAATTCTCTTTATTTAATTCTGGCTACATGATGACTCATTTATCATACCATCCTTGAAAACTGGCTTCCAGTGGCGCTCTCCACATTCTGTACTTTGTTGAGATGCCTAAGAATTCAAGTCTTACCCAAAATATGCAGGAAAGTGTGCATGATGGTTTCTTTCTTGGTCATGTTAAATTTGCCATTAGGAATTTTACAACATTCACATAGAACAATACATCTTCCAATCATGCTTTCTTGAGCTATTTAAGGCCATATTCATCACATTTATAGAATGTGACTTCTTTCAGTATTGGCTGTACTTCTGCTTTCTTTACATGCCCACTAGCAGGGAGGATGGGTGAAGTGCCCATGCTCAGAGAGAGAATAATGGTTCCATTCTCGAGGTAATGTTTGTGCCTCATCTTTCACAGTTTAAGATAGATCCAAAGAGTATTAATGTCACCCCATTGATAGGAGGCAAGAGAAGACCTTCATCAGAAGGATCTATTAGCTATGCTTTGCAAGGATCTTAAAAGCCCTTGGATGATTTAAGTGTTGCCACCTCTGGAGGTCTGTCAAACAGGTAAAGGGGGTGTATAGATTGACCTACGTATCAGCAGTACATGAAGTAAAGGATGCCTGCTACTACCCCATTGACTTCAGGTGCTGTAAATCAGAGGCACTACCACAGTTGGAACATGGATGGGCAAGAACCAATGAATGGGCTCAAATATGCAGCTCAAGCCCAAGAAACCATTGCTGACCCCCAGTAGGCTGAAGTCCTAAACTTTTCTCATATCTGACCTGAGTGAGCGTTGTCTAAAATCAGTGTGTCAGGGCTCCTGGGTGGCTCAGTTAAGCCTCTGACTTTGGCTCAGGTCATGATCTCACAATTCATGGGTTCGAGCCCCACATTGGGCACTCTGCTGTCAACACAGAGCCCGCTTCTATTCCCCCACCTCTCTCTGTGTCCCTCCCCCACTCTCTCTCAAAAATAAACATTTAAAAAATAAATAAATAAAATAAAATCAGTGTGTCAATACCACTCTTCTGGACCAGTCTTGCATGATTCCATAACCAAATACCATGTCAGCTGCAGGGCCTCATAATGGTGCCATAGATGTGATCACAGAGTTCCTTGGGGCCCCTGGTCAATCCCAAGAGCAAGGTAGAGGATCTGAGAATGCCTAAGGAGAAGGACGGGGAAATGTGGGTCCTGGCCTCAGCTTGGTTCTCTTTCTGAATGGATCTGCAGGCCCTGGGTGGTCCCAGGTGCCACAAGGAGACTTAGAAATTAAAAACAAACAAACAAACAAACAAACACTTCATAGTGTGGAGGCCCCTGAGGCTTGTGGCCTGGGAGAGGGGCCTGGCTTTTGCAGGTTTAAGCAAGGTACTGATGTTGATAAAATTACTAACGCAAAGCTTTGTATGTTGGTTTTCTTGCTCCCAAGGTCTTCCTCTATGCTCTCTATTTTCTGAAAGATCTGCTATGATACCAAGAAAGGAAAAAAGAGTGTGCTTGTGTTTTTTTTGTTTGTTTTTTGTTTTTTTGGGTTTTTTTTTTGTTTTTTTGTTTGTTTTTTTTGTTTTGTTTTGTTTTTTTTAGTGAAGAAGTATGACATTGCAGACATTGTCTACATCTTAACATCAGTCTTGGCTACTTGCTAGATGCATATCTTCAGGTATGTTATTAACCACCATTTGACTTGATTTCTTTGTCTATAAAATCAGCATAAAAATAATACAAAATAAAACTCACAAAATGTTGTCAGAATTAATATGAGATAATGTGTATAAAAATATTTTGCAAATTGGAAGGGACTAACAAAATATAAGACTGTGTTTTTTGAAACAAGAGCTTTTTTTTCCTTCTTTGATTTCTCCTCTACCCAATGCCTTTCTTTCTTCTTGTTACCAGTCCTTAAAGAACAACTTCAAAGAATATCTTTAGCTTCATATTTTTCCCTCAGCACTTACCATTACCTAACATATAATATACTTCACTTACTTATCCTGTTTATTGTCTTTCTTCCCCCTGTAGAATGTAAGCTCCATGATGACAGGGACATTTTTGCTCTTTTATTCACTGGGGTCTACAATAATGTCCAGCACAGAGTAAGCACTAAATATGTATTTGAATTAATAAATGAAGTTCTGAGATGCCTGGGTGGCTCAGCCGGCTAAGTGTCTGATTCTTGATTTTGGCTCAGGTCATGATCTTGTGGTCTGTGAGTTCAAGCCCCACAAGAGGCTCTATGAGGAGCCTGCTTGGGATTTTTTGAGCTGCTTGGGATTCTTTCCCTCTTTCTCTGCCCCTCCCACCCCCTTTCTCTCTCAAAATAAATAAATAAGCTTAAAAAATAAATGAAATTCTACTAGTTCTATGAAGTTTTCTCTCATACTGCTTTTTTTTTTCTGCAAACACCTAAACATTCAGTCTCTCTAGCACCCAGTCAAGCTTTAATTATTTTATGAGCCCTATTTTGTTTCTCTGAGTTGTTGAATTATTTGCATATGTTTGTTTGTATATGTCCAACCTCCTTCCTTTCCCTCTTGTTCTAGAAATATACAAGTAACCCCATTTTCACCCAACTCTACAGAGGTGGACCCTATGCTGGGTCAATTCCTCTGACCACAGACAATGGTCAAGGGATAGGTTTCATAAAGACCCATGACATCATAATTGGGGTTCCTTTAGCTTTTCCTTCAATTCTACAAGCTACCCTTCCAATAAATTTCTCTTTTTGCTTTAGTTGGTTTGAGTTAGATTTCTGTCTCATGCAACTTGAAATTCATGTCATATTTTCCTTATATTTTTCAACTCTCATCCCAATATATGCATTTGGTTGTATATAAACTTCTATATTCTATTTTTTTAATGTTTATTTGAAAGAGAGAGAGAGGGAGAGGGAGAGAGAGACAGAATGCAAGTGGGGGAGGGGCAGAGAGAGAGGGAGATACAGAATCCAAAGCAGGCTCCAGGCTGCAACCTGTCAGCACAGAGACCAACACGGGGCTCGATCCCACAAGCAGTGAGATCATGACTTGAGCTGAAGTCAGATGCTTGACCGACTGAGCTACCCAGGCGCCCCTAGAGTTCTATATTCTAAATGACAGGTAGTTTGGTACAATGTATTCCTCCCACTTGTTATGTAAGTAGTGAATTACTACAATGAAAAAGTATACTAATTCCTGATTACGTGATCCAGTTTAATCTATATGAGAAACACAAGAGAACAACAATGGCAATAATGATGGAGAGAAAATAAATAAATACAGAAGGCAACTTTTGTTTGTTTGTTGTTGTTGTTTTGAAAGAGAGAGAGAGAGCATGAGTAGGGGAGAGAGAGATGGAGGAAAGGGAGAGAGAGATAGAATCTTAAGCAGGCTCCATGCTCAGTGCAGAGCCTGATGCAGGACTTGATCCCATGACCCTGGGATCATGACCTGAGCCAAAATCAAGAG
This sequence comes from Puma concolor, assembly GCF_028749965.1. Taxonomy (NCBI): domain Eukaryota; kingdom Metazoa; phylum Chordata; class Mammalia; order Carnivora; family Felidae; genus Puma; species Puma concolor. The sequence continues at coordinate 102,078,725 of NC_141670.1, read as the reverse complement.
TTGGACACTCAACCGACTCAACCAACAGGTGCCCACAAAAGGAAAGTTTTAAGCATACCATAGACTGTACTTCTTATGGTTCTGTTCTCCAGATGGGAGATTTTGAACTCAGAGAAAGCAAATACAAGGTCTGATTTTGTAGGTGCTTGTTTCAGCTTTCTGAGTTCCTTAGTGGTAATGGACCTGGGTGGATTCTGGCTCAGTTTTTAATGGCTTGGCTAAGTTATTTACCACCAATATTCTCATTTTTATCATTAGTATAAATGAAAATGATAACCACTTATTTCTCAGGATCTTCTGAAGATTTTTTTGAGGTAATGTATGTAACTGATTTAGCCTGGTTTCCCTGGGAAACAGAACTTGAGGCAAAAGCTTACATGGTAACACTTTTATGGGGGATGCAATCCCAGGGAAGCATGAGTAAAGGTTAAAGTGCAGAGAGGCCAGGAAGGAAGGAAGGAAACAAATCTGCCAGATTTTCCTAATCCTCATGGTTCTGCTTCCAAATCATCTGCAAGTCCTGGTACAATCTCTTTGGGTGGAGCAAGGGGAAGAAATCATGTACTGGTTCCCACTCCCATTGGTCAAAGTTTGCCCACAGAGTGTCTGCTCCCTGCATTTCTAAGGTGTATGACCCACCCTCTGTAGCAACTGACACAGGAGACCCCAAAATGTGAGCCACAAAATGTCATCAGGACTCCCACTTGCCTATCCTCACTCTACAGACTGATGGGGCAGCCAAGTGAGCTATCGCAAAAGCATGGCACCAAGAGGTCTCACAGAATCTCAGATCTCAGTGGCAATAAGGAGTCCCAGAGTGGGAAATGGAAGGTTCATACAGTGTGAGGCCCACCCAGTTAAGCAGGTGGAGCACCATGACAACATGATCCTGCCAGAAAGGTGGCAACAAGCTTTCCTTCTACCAAGATCAAAATGTTTCCACCTACCCATATTATTGTGGCTGATGGGGCCCCTGGATAGCTCAGTTGGTTAAGCGCCTGACTTCAGCTCATGTCATGATCTTACAGTTAGTGGGCTCAAGCCTCGCATCGTACTCACTGCTGTTAGCACAGAGCCTGCTTCAGATCCTCTGTCTCCTCTCTCTGCCCCTCCCCCGCTGGTTCTCATTTTCTCTCTCCTCTCCTCTCCCTTTCCCTCTCTCTCAAAATAAATAAATAAACTTTAAAAAAATGTGGCTGGTGCCAGGTCCTCTGGGCTATGAACAGAAAGCCATAGCTTAGCAACTCTGGGGAGCCTCCTAGGCTAGACCCAGAATAGTAACTATGCCTAGTATGATGGCTGGTGCTGGAAGATGCTACATAATGTTAGTTTTCTTCCTTACTTAGGAAGCTCGGACATACCCTGGAATGTCTGTAGCCCCGACATTATTAAAATGAAAGAACAAATAATACAAGATGGCTTAAGCTGACTACAGTGGACCTTAGCTTTAATACTGCAAAGATCAGCGAGATTGTATCAGTGATATACTCTTGATCTCATAACATAAAGAGACCTCAGCATATAAATAAGAGTGCTTTATTACTCTCCTTATTTTATCTAGTCAGTGTTAGGTGAGCCATCCATGTGGGTAATATGTATATTGCTGACAACACTCTTGACTAAACTCCCCCTTTCTAAACACCATCAATGGCGTCTAAGATTTTGTGCCTATCTGGGAAAAAAATGTCTCACTTTCTTAGACATTTGGCTCCTTGGGGTGAGTTCGTGAGGCACTGATGACTTTCTAATTTCTATAATGGCCTAGGGGGCTTTTTGACTTCTTTTTTCCTATTGAAATCTCTGTCAGAGTTGGCCACTTTTCAAGAATGAATTCCAGGAAAGTGTGAAAGTAGGCAGCTAGTTAGACTCTGACTGTTAAAACACCTAGAGTTTAAAGACCACCTCATGGACCTGATGAAGGAACATGGCAGCAACCATACCCTACCAGCCAGGTGACCCACAAGATGTTTTTAACATGAAGTTGGCAATTTCTCATGTAGACATTTAATCTCCCAAAATTCCACATATGATTTCTCAAACCTGGCCAAGTAATGTGAGTTACCAGCTTTTTCCTCAACTTGGAATCATTTGGGTAGTTCTAAAAACTGCCTCAATGTGTGAGTTTCCTTGGACTAAAAGAAAAAAAAATAGGAGTTATGAGTTCCAACTGTCTGAACATTTTCTACTTAAAAAAAATAAAATGAATTAGACAGGAAGATAATGGTACATGACTCACGATAAACAAACACCAAACACATGTTATCTTAATCATCCTGTACCAAAGTCAGGAAATTGTGTAAAACTAAAAAGGAATTGTCCAGAAAGGAAAAATGAAGGGTATCCAGAAGACAAATTTGAAGGTTTTATTTCTTTGAATTGTCAATTTGTATAATTCCAAACAACCGCATTGATCACAGTCAGTAAGAATATAGATAAAAGAACACTTAGGTACCTTAAGATCTATCCCTATGTTACCAAACTAGGTTTTAATTAATGAAGTATCTCTTTATGAAAGTCTCCATTAGCTTTTTGCAATCCTATCCTATTCTGAATGATCAGAATCATACATACCCCATTACTCCTATAATAAGCAACATCCCTAAAATCTATTCAGTGCTACTCAACGATACTATGTATCATGCATTGTGCTACATGATCTAATATACAGAATGTTTAAGCTATCCTTGTCTTAATGGAGTTCTCAGTGTAGTTAAATAAGTGGACATTATGTAAAAATTCCATGCTTCATGAAGCAGTAAAAAGCTAGCTTAGGACAGGGATGGGATTCCTCTCTACAAGGTAATCTAACGTATCTCCTCCTAGAGATAAGTCAAAATGGCCAGCAAGGGGGGATGGCAGAAAGTTACTCAAAGCTATAGAAAACTCTCCTATAAGATTATGATTTTTATTAATACGTATCTATATATATTTACCCCCCAGAACAGTATAAGTAGCTTATAATGTGGCATGAAATATCTAAAGGACATACATTTAGAGGGAAGGGAAGGAAACCAAGAGGCCCAGAGTTAGAACCAGGAGTTAAATGAAAGCAAACATGTACATTTAATGATGCTATCAATGGGTGATAAATTAAATTGAAGCTTTCTATCAGTTATTATGCAAAAGCAAAATCCAGGCAGTTATGCAATTTACAATGTGCTTGAGCCAAATCCACGAAGTGCTTAGAAAAAGTGAAACTGTTCTTTTTTTCTTTCTTTCTTTCTTTTTTTTTTTCTTGAAGTGGAACTGTTCTTGAGAGAAAGAGCAAGGAAGAATTTTTTCTATGGTTGCTGATAAAGAAGGCAGCAAGTGAGGTAATAAGCAATGCCTTCTAGAAGACATTATTAGTAGATGCAAAAGTGAGTTTTATAGGCTGGTTTTCTTATATTGCCCTCTGACTACATGTCAAGGGTGTCCTACAAAATGTTCAAGAAGCAGTTAGCTCTCCAGGTGTGTGGGTGTTGAGGAGGAGGGCAGGGTGGAGAGGCGAGGAAGATAGTGTTCAAGGTACACATACCAACATTCTACACAACTAGCTTAGCCGGGGCTGATTTTTAAACACATGCTATAGAGCCTTGTTTAGTCAACACGGTCCTCAGAGTAGCAGCATCAGCACTATCTGGGAACCTGTTGAAAATGCTGAGTATCAGGCCCCACTCCAGAGCTATTGAATTAGAATCTGTATTTTAGCAAGTGTTAAAAATTACTGTTCTAGAGGATGGAATGTATCTGCTCTCAGAGCATTGTTTTTCTTACCTAAGCTTTGGATAAATAAAATTTTGACCCATTCACAATTGCATCTTTGCCTAGTTCACTACCTGGTGTATATTAGGTACTCCCTAAATGTATGTTGACTCACTAATTATTTGACCGATATGGTTGTAGTTTGGAAGAATTTTTAAGGCAAATATGATTGAATATACTTTGTCCTGGCCGCTAAACATAAAATAGAATCAACATGGTCCTTAGGACGATTGCAAAGCTGTTTTCTTTGCCTTCCACCTCGTAATATCCTCTGTCTATAACCTGCATGCTCTTACATGGAAAAGAGGACAAGATGTGTCCCAGATGCTACCGGTGTGTTAGAACACAGCTGACAAAAATCCAGGGGATGGGAAGGACCCCAAACTCTCCTTGAGCACAATTCCCCCAACCCTTATTTCCTGGGATTCCTCAACCCTCGACCTAACTCACATTATTAAACAAACTTGAATGTCTGTTTTGAATATGCCCAAGGCTGATCGAAGCTCTTTTCTTCAAACCTGTTGAATTCCAGAACTTGGGAGGGAAGAAGATGAGAAACTCCCAAAGCTCCTCTCCCACTTCCCACCAAGTTGTGGCTCCAAGAGTCCTTCTGTCAGGGCATTCTTCATACAGACCCAGGAGTACCAGCTCACTTCTGCATTATTCCTTCACAGCTGGGAGCTGGATCAGTATTGACTAACTGACAGAGAAGTGTGTCTTTACCTTATTCTATAAATAAACTCACCCATCAGTTACATTTTAAACTTCTATAAAGTTAGTTAGAAACTATCAATCTGATTTTATTTTAAATTATGCATTTTTAGGGGCACCTGGGTGGCTCAGTTGGTTAAGCATCTGACTTCACTCAGGTCACGATCTTGTGGTTCGTGTGTTCAAGCCCCGTGTCGGGCTCTGTGCTGACAGCTCAGAGCCTGGAGCCTGCTTGGGATTCCGTGTCTCCCTCTCTCTCTTCCCCTCCCCTACTCATACTCTGTCTCTCTCTCAGAAAATGAATAAACATTAAAAAATTTAAATTATGCACTTTTATTTAATATAAATATTTCAATGATAGCTAAAGCTCACTATACATTTTTTAAATAGAAACTTTCTAACTATCACAAAAGTCTTTGTCATAATCTTAAAAGCAAGGTGTATGTCTTACTCATTCTTGTATTCCTAACAGTGTATAGAACATAGTAAACACTCAGTAAATATTTAAAGATCAAATGGATAAATGAGTAAACTCCTCCAATGAAGGATCTGGGCTAGACCACAGGCAGTCTCCTTATGAATGCTGAGCTCCCACAGCCGTGGGTCCCATGAAAAACTGTGAATGGAAATCGACAGAGTGGTGGTATTATACATCATTTTTAATGTATCTCGTGTGAGGCTCAACAAACATCTGACAATCAGAAATTATCAAAAAGTAAATGAAGCCTCAGCAAGACACAATGATTTATGCATTTACATTCCTGATTATAAGAGATTCTGAAATAGATTTTGTGTGGCTTCAAAGTGTATACTTTATAACTGCAATTAGCTGGAGTACGTGTGACCAGAATTCTGACCTCTCTCTGCACTTGGAAGAGTTGGATGGAGCCCTCAAGGACATAGATACCTAAAGGATATTTAGAATCCAGCTTCCATAGGGCTGAGGATCACAAAGTTTTTGATGACTTGGTGTTGCCAACCCTTGTAAGGCAACATGAAATTCACATCGGAGAGAACTACAGTACTCTGACAGTTTCTGGAAAATTAAGCGGTGTTTTTGCAAACAGATCACTGAAAGCCATTGTGGAGGGACACCAGGACTTGGTTGGATTTTATGAATTCTGAGTGTGGGTTTGTGACAGAGGAAGACACTGGACAAGTGGACAGCTTCTTTGTATGGAAACCCGAAAGGATGTGACTCCCCAGGGTGGTAGAAACCAGAAGACATGAAGAAGAGAGTTGCAAAAAGTAGAGAGGATAGACTTACAGGAGGCCTGGTTTTATCAGCATCATATAAAGAAAACAGTCTTTGATAAATGTGAGGGAAAGAGATGGGGCGTGGGGGGGAGCCTCTGCTGATGGCTGTAATCCCCACTCAGCTGCACAGCTTAAGAAGAACTCTCAAAACCTTCTATAAAATGCCAAGCCAAAAAAGGTATCTGAAGGCAGCAACAGTGGATCAAAAGGTCCTAAGAGCTGAGTGTGAACGCTGAGGCCACAGAGAAACCCAGCAGAAGACTGGGGCAGAGCCTATCTCAACCCTGGGAGATGGTCCAGTACATTTTGATGGAGCAGCCTCTCCATTCAGGGCCTAAAGTTCACAAAGCTGTTTGAACTAAACATTGTCTCCCTGCCCATGAGTGGCACTCAGAGCACAAAGCAGTTTTGCCTGCTGTTATTTGCCTGATGCTCAAAATCAAAAGTGGTGAGTTTTCTTGTCTTTTAATAAAGCCACCCTTTGCCCCTTTGTAAACTGTATGTTTGCAAGTGGGGAATTAGTGCTAGGTACTTAAGTAGTGCCCCCTTATCCACAATTTCAGTTACCTGCACTCAACTGTGGTTGGAAGCAGATGATTCTCCTTCTGACAGGTCATGAGAAGGTCAATAGCAGCCTAACAATATGTCACGGTGCCTACATCATTTGCCTCACTTCATCTCATCACGTAGGCTTTTCATCACCTCACATCATCGCAAGAAGGGTGAGTACAGTACAATAAGTTTGAGAGAGAGACCACATTTACATAAATTTTACTACAGTATATTGTTATAATTCTATTGTATTATTTGTTATTGTTGTTAAGTTTTTATTGTGCATGATTTATTATTAAACTGTCATAGTCATATATGTATAGAAAAAAACATAGTATATATGGGGTTCAGTCCTATCCACAGTCTCAGGTATCCACTGGTGGTCTTGGAATGTATCCCCTGCAGATAAGGAGGACTACCATGTGTGATCTTCAGGGAGATAGTTACACAATTTGTCCACCAAGAGCCAGAGCCAATGAATTGCACTTTCCTTATAAAGGGGCCTGGATCCACAGAGGCATTATTAGGCAATATTCCTAGTAGTAGGATCAAAGTCTCTGAAATTGCTAGCATGATTGGATATACTGATATAAACCCTATCTGTTTCTCTATGTATCTAGGTCACACACATGTGGCCCATGGGTCAAACTGTGGTTTGGCATGTCTAGTAATTTGAAAAATGAAATGAACATTTGAAAATCAGAGGACTGGGACACCTGAGTGGCTCAGTCAATTAAGCGTCCAACTCTTGATTTCAGCTCACGTTATGATCTCAATGGTTTGTGGGATTAAGTCCTGCATTGGGCTCTGTGCTTACAGTGTGAGGCCTACTTGGGATTCTGTCTCCCCTTCTCTCTCCCTCACTCTTGCTCTCTCTCTCTTTCTCTCAAAATCAATAAATAAACATTTTTAAAAAATTAAAAAATAAAAATCAGAGGACTTTGAGTTAAGAACCTTGATTTAGACTTTTTCTGCAAAATTTGGAAAGCTGCCCAAGCTGAGCCCATGTTTCCACAGCGTGGCCTTTGGCTGGAGTTGAATAGTAGCTACTTCATCTAGAAGGTGCTTATCACAGGCCCTATGACTTCAGATTAGGTAACTGACCATGAGGCAGAGTGGGGTTGTTATCTATCAGAATGTTTGTGTTGTTTTCTTAGAGTAAAAAAAGTTCTTGGTGCCCGTATCTCTATGAAAAGAGAGAAAGTGAGAGTAGACTGAGGGGTCATGTGTTCTTCCACCAGGCCCCCTTCACACATGCACACCACCTGCCAGGGGCCTATAGCCTGAGATGTCCTCATGACATTGTTGCCCTTCAAAATTTTTACTTCTCGTGCCAGCCATCTCTAGTTTCTTGTTCTTCACGCTTGCCCTCTCCACCTGAGAAGCATGCTTCATTGTCATTGCTTGTCAATTAATGCATTCTGTGGTTCCTACATATCAGAAGAGTAGGACAGATTCTTTCCTCCTGTTGGTAAATCTGAAATCTGAGAGTAGGAAGCATATTTGAATTTTCAAAGGTTGACACCTTCAGTGTAGCTCAGTGAAAAGTGAGTTAGCAAAGGTGGAGAGTCCCCACTGCATGGTATGGGAGGGACCGATGCCTCAAATCATCTTGTTTGTCACATCTGCACTGCAATTTGCTAGTCACAATTTTCCATGTGTTTGTTTGTTCATGTCCCGAGGATCTTTTTATGTAGCTTATCGTTGCAAAGCAATTAAAACCAAGAAAGAAATCTGAATCCATCTATAGTTTTGCTGGCCTACAAAATTTATTTTTTGTTTGTTTTTTGTTCTGTTTTAATTTATTTTGAGAGAGAGAGTACACATGTGCATGAAGTGACAGAGAGAGAGAGAGAGGGAGAGAGAGAATCCCAAGCAGGCTCTGTGCTGTCAGTGCAGAGCCTGACTCAGGGCTTTATCCCCCAACCTTGGTATCATGACCTGAGCTGATATTGAGAGTCCCATGCTTAACTGACTGAGCCACCCAAGCGCCCCCAAAGTGTAAGTTTATCTTTGACAATGAGCTGGAGATAAAAATTCATTCATTCATTCAACATTTTTTAGAGGTTTTTTTTTTTCCTTTGAATTTCTATCTATTTGTGGTTTTAGTGGAAGAAAGGTAGTTGCTGGGGAAATTGGGCACAAGATACATATTTGTTAATTGAATGAAGGAGTGAACATCTGAGTAATATCTAGAAGGTTGATTTGGAGCCTGGAGCATATTGGGAGTCAAGATTGAGTGGTGAGGATGATGTTATGAAAAACATGCAGGTGTTATGATGGTCCAGGTGAATTGTGTAAACCCGGTGGCATCAATTACTAAGCAAAGCTGGGTCAGGGGAGCTAGGAAGACAGAAAAGAACTGAGAGAAAGTGGGACAAATGACTGGCTTTATGCTGGCAATCATTTTTTTTGGGTGTTTTGCAAAATCGCTATAGAGCTATCATATATCAATAGTGGTAGTGTTCCATCACAAATATCCCAACTGTACAAAAGAAGGGGGATGGGGGAAGAGAAAGTAATGACAAGTCCTACTCATTTAAAAAGAAAAGACCCAGCCTGATTCTCCAAACATAAAACATTCATCAGACCTGCCAGGTAAAATTTAAAACAAAAACATTATTTAAGGCAAATAAAAATTTGAAGAGTACAATTCGAAGTAAAGCCATAATAGTAATAACTTTTATATGCCAGATAACATGGTGGCAACATTCATAAAGCAGAAATAGAACAGGCAATGAGAAATTGACAGAAAAACACTAGTAGTGGATTTGTTTTCTTTCAGTTCAGAAGAGATCGAGGATGCAAAAAAAATATGAAAAGACACAGAAAACTTAAGTAATATCATTGATAAGTAAATAGCTCTATAATATATATCAAGCATTCTTTCCTAATAATAGAGCATGTATCTTCATCTTAAGTATCCCTGAAATAATACCTTATATTAGCCCACAAAGGAAACCTCAACAAATTCCCTAAAGTTAAATAGTATAGACAAAATTCTCTGATTGCAATGAAAACCACCCAGAAACTAATAACAACAAAACTTCCTGCTACCTAGAGATGAAAAAACAAAACAAACAAATCCATAAAATCTTCAACTGTTGGCTCAAAGAACGAATACAAACTGAAATTTATGGAGAAAATATATAGAAAATACAAGACATAGAGAACGTATATATCAGAACATACAGGACAGAGCTAAAGCAATTTTTAGAGTGATGTTTCATAGCCTACATAGTTATATCAACAAACAAGGGTGAAAACAAATTAAGCATCTGAAGAACAACATAATATTCTGAGAAATGCAAAATGAAGGAATACAAAAATAAAAGCAGAAATTAATAAATTAGAAAACAAAAAACCAGTAGCGATTATAAATATATTAAAAATAAGTCTTTGAAAAATACAATGGATGAATTGATACCTGAATAATTAGTTCACAGGAAATATTCGTAGTCTTTAATATACTCTGAAAAGTTGTTCAACCCTACTGTTACTATAAGAGAAATACAAAATGAAACCACACCTAGGTACCATTTCTTACTTATCTGATTGGCAAACATTCAAACACTTGATGACACAGAATGTTGGAGAGGCCTTGAGGAAATAAACTCTCTTTAACAGTTCTAATGGGTGTGAAAAATTGTACCATCCCCTTGGATGGGAATTTGGATATATGTAGCCAAACAACAAGTCCATAAACCTCAACAATCCACTTCCAGGGTTTTATCCTTTAGATGTGTTCATACAAGGATGAACAAGTTTATTCATTGAAGCACAGCTTGCCAAAGCAAGAGCTTAGCAAAAATCCAAATGCTCATGGTTTAATAAACTAAAATCATCTATGTAATAGTATACTATGCAGCAGCAAACAAGAGGAAGAAAGTTATTTATATACTTATATGAAAAGATCTCCAAAATAGAATACGAAGTGAAAGGGGCAAGATAAAGAACAGTATATAGAATATAGAATGTTCTACCATCTAAAACTGGTGGACTAAATGAGAAAATATGAATATTCATAATTCTTTGTGTTATCATTAAAAAAACTCTAAAAAGGATACCCAAGAGACTAATAGTTGTGGTTACTTGTTCAGAAAGGTTAGGAGCTAGGTAGGTGGAGAGAATGTAAACATTTTTATACTTCTAGGTCAAACATTCTAAAAGATAATGCCTCAAAAACTGTAAACTTTTAAAATTTGATATGTGCTGCCAGATTGAAGTACAATTAACAATATTTTTTATGGTAAAGGAAATCTGCATAGCACATTATTTTGCAATTTATTTCTTCCATGATGAGTCTCTATGACTCAGAGATACTATTTCTTAGTAATAACTTATTTATTTATTAAAAAATTTTTTAATGTTTATTTTTGAAGGAGAGAGAGACAGAGTGTGAGCAAGGGAGGGGCAAAGAGAGAGGGAGACACATAATCCGACGCAGGCTCCAGGCTCTGAGCTGTCAGCACAGAGCCGGACATGGGCCTGGACATGGGAACTGTGAGATCATGACCTGAGCCGAACTTGGACACTTAACCAACTGAGCCACCCAGGTGCCCCTTCTTAGTAATAATTTAAATAACTAGAAGTTTTAACTATAGCTATGGACCTGTTGATGGAATGTGAAGATTAAACCTTGTCTTAAGAGAATTTTGAATAAATGAATAAACATTATGTGAAATCCATTATGCATACCTATATTCATCTACAATTTACTAAGTTGACATCCACCCCCATGGTTTGTTTATAAATATATGAATATAAATATACAAAGTATATAAATATAAATATGTAAAAAATATATAAAACAGATGGTCAGCACCAAGATCTACAGTAGATCAACTAAATCAATAGGATGAGTCTCAAATTAAATGTGAGTAGAGTTTGGACACTATTAAATGCATTGTGTTTTTAGGCTTTGTACACAGCTAGGAACTGGAGAACAGGAGGCTTCCAAAACCAAGATGCCCAGTTGACTATGCCTGGCCCTACAGCATAAGAAAGTGGGAAAGGACCAGCTCTAAGATGGGCTTGCCTTTCTGTCTCAGGAAGTAGACTATAGGCTACCTGCACCCAAGTTCTAGAAGTTGCTTTTGGAATGCAGACTTTTGTGTCTCACCTCATCATCATACTCTCTTAGAGTGGGATCTGTGAATAAGATCACCTCTGCCTTATGAAAGCTGGAGATGATAAATTTAATATTAACATTTTTAAGAATAATAGTGGCTCCCAGTGAAAATTTACCAAGAGCTCAGTTTATGCCAGGCATTTTCAAAAGTGTGTGGCATTTTCCCGAAAGAGCTTTAGATAAATAACTACATTTCTTTAGTACTGAAACTTACATTTAAAAGGAGGCAATGGTCAACTAAATTTAAGTGTTTCCATGTTCTTGAGCAACGGAAACAAAAATGTACATGCAGCCTTAGGTAATTTAGTCTAAGTTTAGTTAAGCATATGTTTTAAATGTCTTAATTTTTGGCAAAAGTGAGGTACAATGCCAGAAATGACAATGTTTGTAAATGTGACATTATTATTATTTTTTTTTTTTTACTTTTTTATATTAGGTATATGAGGTAGAGGGACAGAAGAAGAGAGAAAGAGAGAGAGAAAGAATCTGAAGCAGGCTCGACACTCGGGCGGAGCCTGACATGGGGCTCGAACCCAGACCCTGGGATCATGACCTGACCTGAAATCAAGAGTTGGATGCTCAACTGATTGAGCCACCTGGCACCCCAATGTGACATTATTTTTAAAAATGCATTAAATAAACTCATTGCAAAGTGAAGATTTGTGAGAGATAGTTAATTAAGGCTAGAAAATGGAATATGAAAGTATCCTTTGTCCTTGAATCAAATAGACAAACGGAACTAGAAGTTATTAATTTTTTTTTTTTTTTTTTGCTCCTATTGGGTAGAATGAACTATTCCATTCTAATAGGCAAAGATTTATTTCATCTGTCACTTTACTGGTCATGAAAACTCCTATATCTAAGAAGTAGAAGGGGGGCCTTCTGTTTAAGTTTAAAGAAAAGAGGTAGCATTTATGTCAACAATTTAGTCTTCTAATTTCTATATATAATGACTGAAATTGTTTTTTTTGTTTTTTTTGTTTTTAATTTTTTTTTCAACGTTTATTTATTTTTGGGACAGAGAGAGACAGAGCATGAACGGGGGAGGGTCAGAGAGAGAGGGAGACACAGAATCGGAAACAGGCTCCAGGCTCTGAGCCATCAGCCCAGAGCCTGACGCGGGGCTCGAACCCATGGACCGCGAGATCGTGACCTGGCTGAAGTCGGACGCTTAACCGACTGCGCCACCCAGGCGCCCCTGAAATTGTTAAGGTAGTTAGTGAATATGGAAAAATCACCAAGTAATTACATCCACGAATTAGCAAAGCAGTACACATTAATATATTTTATATATGATGATTCTGATGTAACTTTTTGTTTTTCTGCCTCAAATTTAGGAATTCTGGTTCAGAAGACTGGAAAGAACATTGCACTGGGAGTCAGGAACTTGGAGTCTTATTGGAGCTCGGGTATTGAAAGCTGAATAATTTTGGGAAAGGTTTTATTTGTTCGTTTGTTTCTGCTGAGGAGGGAAGGGAACTGATTGAACATCTATAATATTTCAGACAATTCATACATATATCTCATTTAATTCTGAGAATAACACAGTGATATAATTACTCTTTCCATTCTGTAAAAAAGCCACAAAGGCTAAAAAATATATGTCACTTGTCAAGGTAACTCAGTGGATGCCAGAATTGGTTTCAGATCCTGCTTTGATCTGATTCTAAAAGTATCCCACCTGGACTCTCAGGTATTACGTGTCCTTATCTGTAAACACCAAGAGATTGATGAACTCCTACTTCTCTTCAACCCTGATTCTGAATACAGACCCTCCTCCCCTTTTTCTCTGTATAATTCCCTTCTCAGGTCATTTGTGGGTAGTGATAGTATGTTTCTTTTTATTGCCAACTGGTATTCCATGTTAAATATGTACCACAGTTTGTTGAACCATTCCCCTGTTAAAGGACAGCTGGATTGTTTCCTGTTTTGGGTTACTATGAGTATAGTTTCTCTGAACACTTTTATACAGATTTTTTGTGTGTGAATCCATGAAATGGCATGTGTCTTCATTTAATTAGATATTATTTGATATCTTTCATCAGTATTTTGTAATTTTAAACATATGAATTCTATACATATTTTAAGGTTTTACTTAAATCTTTCATTTTCTTTAGAATAATCCTAAATATCATTGTGTTTTTAATTTTGCTTTGCACATGTTATTGTTAATATACAAAAGTACAATTGATTTTGTCTGTTGACCTCATGTCCTGTCCTGCAACTCTGCTTAACTAATGTTAGTTCTAGAAATTTATTTGTAGATCTCTTGGGATTTTCTATGTAGATAATCATGTCATCTCAAATAGGGAGAGTTTTATTTCCCCTTTTCCATTTTGTATGGCTTTTTTTTTTTTTTTCTTTTTCTTGCCTTTGGGAGTGGCTGGAAATTTCAGCACTGTGTTGTATAAGAGTAGTGAGAGTGACCATCCTTGCTTTGTTACCAATCTTAGAGGAAAAGCATTCAGTTTTTTACCACTAAGTATGATGTTAACTGTAGGTTTTTTGTAGATGCTTTGTACCAATTTGGGTTAGTTCTTCTCATTTCTAACTTGCTGAGAGGTTGTTTGGTTTTGTTGTAATCATAAATGAGTGCTGGATTTTGTCAAATGCTTTTTCTGCATCAGTTGATATAATAATGTGATTTTTCTTCTTTAACTTGTATTATAGTGATTGATTTTCAAATGTTAAACCAGTCTTGCAAACTTGGAATAAATCCTATTTGGTCATGGAGTATTATTCTTTTCATACATTGCTACATTGAATTTGCTAATCCTTTTAAAGGATCTGAGTTTATGAGAGCTATTGCTCTGTAGTTTTCTTTTTTTGTACGATTTTTCGGTTTTGGTTGAGAGTGATACTAGCCTCATAAAATGTGTTTTTTGGAAGAAATGGCATAAAATTGGTGTCAATTTTTCTTTGAAGATTTTATAGAATTCTCCAGTGAGGATATTTGAGGTTAGGGAATTATTTTCCTGGAGCTTTTCAATTATAATATCAATTTCTTTGATGGTATAAAAGAATTTATATTATTTATTTATCTTGGTTGAATTTCATTAGTTTCACTTTTTGAGTAATAGATCTGTTTCTTTCCAGTTGTCTAATTTATAAACAAAAAGCTATTCATAGTAATCCCTTATTTTTATTTTAATTGTTGAAGATTTGTAGTGATATCTTCTATTTAATTTCTAATATTGGTGATTTACGTCTTTTCTTTTTTCCTCAGTTTTTGAATACCTCTTTTCATTTTAATTGGCATCATTTGTATAACAATATGACTGTATTACTTTCTACTTGCTGTAGTAAATTAGCATAAACTTAGTGACTTCAAATAACAAAGATTTATTAATTTACAGTTCTGGAGGTCAGAAGTCCAAAATAGATCTCACTGCATTAGAATCAAGGTGACCGCAGGACTGTGTTCATTCCTGAAGGCTCCAGGGGAGAATCTCTTTTCTTACCTCTTTTAGCTTCTGGAGACTTCGCACATTCCCTGCCTCCTGGCTCTTTCCATCTTTAAAGCCAGCAATGACTGGTTGAGTCTTTCTCACGCTGCATCCCTCTGACTTCCTCTGCTATTTTTCCATTTCACATTAAAGACACTTTGATTACAATGGGTTCACCCCAATAATCCAGGATAATTTCCTATGCTAAGGTCAACTGATTACCAATCTTAATTCTGATTGCAACCCTAATTCCTCCTTGTCATGTAAGACAATATATTCACAGATTCCAGGGATTAAGGCATGGTCGTTGTTGGGAGGACATTAATCTGCCTACCAAAACAATGTATGTAAGAGTGTTTTCCAGATTTTAATTATATTCATTTAATATTTATTGAGCATCAACTATATGCCAGGTACTATACAAGATGCTGACCTCAGCTAAGTTTTCTCTGCTGCAAATAAGTTTTCTCTTGGCTCCATTCCAAGAGCTTTTTCATTTTTGACAGTAAATCTTATACTCCTTTCACCAGGAGTACTGCGCTCTCAGAGTTCTGCAAACCTATCAGGTTTTTCCAAACTTGCATGACTTGGAATATATTCGGTTGTCTTAGAATGTCACTTCCTGGCCCCTTCTTCTGCTTAATCAGGAGAGCCTGTCTCTCCTTCCCTCTTTTTCCTCCAACCCCCAGATCTCATGATTCAGATTGCAGATGACTGTATCATTCTTAGTACCCTTTGAACACTGATAACTTAACATTGCCACTCTTTGCTGTAATCTTTGTTTTATTGTCCAACATCTCCACTAGACCTCTAAGGTGTGTGAAAGCAGGGACTGATTCTTTATTTTTTCTATTTCACCAGTGTCTGGCGCAATGCCTGGAACAAAGTGAGCACTATAATAATAATTTCTTACTAAATGTATGAACAACCTTTAAATCCTAAAGTTCTGTGTTCAACTTTTTCTGTTCTTTTCTTTGTACTCTCCTTTAGGGATTCTCTCCATATGGTTAACTATCTGCTCTGTGCATGAGACTCAAATATCCAAGTTCATGCTTTACTGCTCTCCCAAGTTTTTGGTGTCGCTTAGATGAAGCTCCACCCTCATAGAATTCTCCATATAATTTCAAGCTGACCGTGTTCAGAATGTAATTTATTGTTTTCCTGCCAAATAAACTGTTTTTAAAATTTAGTGTAATGCCATTTCTACCTCTTGTTAGCTCAAAACTTTTACGCTGCCTTTCTCTCAGATCACATGTCCAATCTGTTGCCAAGTGTCGTGAATTGCCCCTTTCCCAAATCCCCTCTGTTTTGTTTCTTCTGGAGGTTCTGGCTTCAGCACCTCATACATACATGGCTATTCCAATAGCAGCCTAACAAATCTCTGGTTGTTCCCCCTTTAATCCAGCCTACACTACAAGACCTGCTTCCAAAATCATACCATCAATCAAACCATTATCTTGCTGATAAACTTATGATTGCCTCCCTATTGTCTTCTGCCCTGTAGACCTAGGTTCTCCATTAAATATAACCCTCATTTACTTTCCTACTGTATTTACACATCCCTGCCTTCCACTTAAACGGGATTACTGTGTAGGCAGAATCATGACTCCCTACCCTCAAAACGTCCATGAGCTAATCCCTGGAACACATGAATTTGCTAATTTACATGGCAAAAGGAATATTGCAGGTGTGATTATGTTAAGGAATTTGAGATGGGGGAGATGATCCTGAAGATTCCAAGTAGGTCCGATATAATCACCAGGGTTCTTTTAAAGATGGAAACAAAAGAATCCTAGTCAGAGAAAGAGATGTTATGATGAAAGCAGAGTTGGGGTCATGTGGGGACATGAATCAAGGAATGCAGGCAACTTCTAGAAACTAGAAAAGGCAAGGAATGAGGAGTGGCCGGAAGGTCACCCTGCTGACCCATTTCAGACATCTGATCTCCAAAACTGTAAGATAATAAATTTGTATTATTTTAAGCCACTGAATTTGTGGTAAATTGTTACAGCAGCAATAGGAAACTAATACAATTATTTACCTGCTTGTTTCACTCTGTGATATTGTTCAGGTTACTTAATATGCTTCTTTCTCATTTTTTAAATTTGTTCAATCTATCTACCTCAAGGTTCATCCAAATGCTGCTGCGTCTTCCCTGAAACCTTCCTGGAACCTGACCTGGAGCCACATCATTCAGAGACACATTGCTGTCTACTGTGCCAACTACAATAACCTCCAATTAGTCACCTCCACCCCAGCCTTTACATTACTGTCTAAGATGCAGATCTGTGTTCTCACCCGCACTGGACTGCCAAGTCTTCTCAAGGCTTCTAATACCAGTCAAAAATTCAGCAGCCCAGAGCTCACTGGGCTGAAGCTGGCCTCACTTCAGACCAGCTGACTACAAATTCAAGGGTCTCCAGAGTCCTCCACAGGTTCAGTGATTTGCTAGAATGACTCACAGAACTCACGAAAGTGCTGTACTTAATGCACTTAATGATTACAGTTTTTATAGTACAAAAATACAACTCAGAATGAGTCAAAGAAAGAGATGCATAGGGTGGACTCTGGGACTGGGAAGATTCCAAATGTGAAGCTTCCATGTCCCCAGGGGCACATTATCTCCCTGGCATCCATGTGTGGCGATATATTCTTTGAGTAGTGCCAACCTATGAAGCTCACCTGAGTTTTTATTGATGCAAGTAGATATGATTGAATCATTGCCCCTGTGGTTGAGCTCACTTTCCTGCTTTCCTCCCCTCCTCTGAGATTAGATTGATGCCACATGGCTCAAAGCTCCAACCTTCTCATCACATGATTGGTCTTTCTGGCATGGCCCACCCTCTGTCCTAAGACTACGGGTGTGGCTTGCCCTACACTGAGTCATCTAGTCAGCATAAAATCATCTAGTCATCAAATGCCCACTCTGAGGCACCTCATTAGAAAACTATCAGACAGCGGTCGTTTGGAGGGGACCACCATGAATAACAAAGATACTCCTATCACTCAGGAAATCCAAGGATGTGGAGGTTACCTCCCCAGAACTGATAACAAAGATGGGCCAAATTCTTTATTACACACCCCTAATTGGAATCCTTCTTTGGCTTCCTTACTTTGAAAATGCAGACTACTTAATAGGATATTCCAGGGCCTTCATGAGAAGCAGCCAGATAAAATGGGAATTAAAAAAAAAACCTCTTTGTAAAGAATGGAAGAGCTAATGCTCACTACTTAACACATAGTAGAAACTCCATAAATTCTTTTAAAACTAATTATTGATTGAGAAGAAAAAAGGAAAAGGATAAAACAAACAAAAAAGGTAAGTGGCTTAGCTTAGAAATCTATTTCCCAGAGTACTAAGAAAATATGAATTTTGCAGAGATGTTGGGGAGAGAAAAATAAAAACAGCATTTATAAACTAAAAAGGGATGAAGACTTTTTTAAGAACAAAGAGGAAAAATAATAAAACTTTGGTCTCTTTTCCATGGTTCTTGGAAACTGAATGTTTTGATTAATATTTCTATTGTGGCTTTTGGATTTAGCTTAGAATCTAAAGATTTGTTTCCTCATTTCTAGACCAACAAATCACTCTCTCTTGTTTTGGTCTTTTTACGAAGTTACTATATCTAAATAGCGTGATGTAACATCACTGTAAAATATTAAAATAGAAAAGTTGATTCTTGAAATAGTATCCAGTGTGTACAATGGAGACAGGAGTTAGAAATGTGTATCGTGGGGGTGCCTGGGTGTCTCCCTCAGTTAGGTGTCTGACTCTGCATTTCAGCTCAGGTCATGATCTCATGGTTTATCAGTTTGACACTCGCACTGGGCTCTGCGCTGACCGCGCAGATTCTGCTTGGGATTCTCTTTCCCTGTCTCTCTGCTCCTCTGCTGCTCATGCTTTCTCTCTTCCAAAACAGATAAATAAACTTAGGAAAAAAGTGTGTTGCTGAATACACTGCTAATTTGATATTCTAGATGTCCTACCAAGATATGAGAATAATGTATATAAAGTAATAAGACTTTCAGATGATACTGTCTTTGCAAAAAAAAAAAATTTAATTGATGCAATTCCCGTTTCTTCTTCCTATTACTTGAACACAAACAGAAAGATGTCAGCTTATTAGTTTTACTATAATCACGGTTACATTGTTTGATTCTATAACTTTGTGTAGAATACAAAGATATAACTATGGAATACATGAGTACTAAAAGAGGATGTATACCTCTTTATGTGACTTTAGATTTAGAGAAAATGAAATCAGGAAGAGCAGTCTCCGATTTTTTTTCATCCCCAAATACCCTAAGATACTTAACCCAAGATGAAATTACATGGCGTAGTTGTTATAACAAGAATACCATCTATTATTTTCTCCTGTCTTAGAGTTAAAGGATTTTTATTTTTAAAGGAAGTATTTTTCTGCACAATTAATAGTTCAAAAAAAAGTGACTTTCATATTTTAACAAAATATGAATTTAAGAAATTCCCTTATAACTCAGACCCAGGTAGGATAACTACAAATGCACCATGCATAGATTTGACAAAATTACCTCTTCTTATCTTAATATTGGAAGAAGAGGCAAGACAGGAAGCCAGCCTTGTTGGTAGATGGAAATGAAGGAGACAGGATGAACTCCTATGTATTATACCAGTTTCTCCCCATCAGAGTCCTTTACAGCTCCATCCAAAACATGTAAACCTGATGTCAAAATAACATAATATGAACTGATTTGGGCAAATGATTGCAACTACTTTATAATTAAACATCTAGGGAATTATATATATGAAATAGATATCTCTGCACATACTAGGGATTTAATTACATCCTGGATTAAAAGAAATGTTGACCCAAGATTGAAAACAGATGGTCAATCACCTCATGTCCCAATGGTTGCTTTGTAAGCAAGTGACACTGGATTCTGGGCCTCAAGAACGTTTTCCCCCACCTCATTGTTTTTGCCAAATACTCATTAAATAAGAAACACAAAGCACTCCACTGTTAGATTTCTCCTGGGTTTCTTGAATGGTAGAAATCAACAGGATTAGCAATGTTTGATTGGAAAATTGTCTTAAGCATTTACCCTTGTGATTTGTCTCTAATCTGAAAGGAAACAGCAGATTTATTAAATCACCATGTTACATTTTATCCTTCCTACTTGGGAAAACCCCAGATCTGGAATTTAGACTGTGGTTTGTCTCATTTTCTACCTTTATGTTTTTAACTTTATTCAAATGAGCAAATAATGTGAGAAAGAAGGGGATATAGTAGATATATATACTCCTTATTTTGTTGATGGGACAATGAGCCCCGCCCCCAGAAGATGCAAAATGTATTTGAATGGAGAAATATACAAACAATTCTTGTTAATACTTTGTTGATTTCATTGTCATAAAAAACAGAAATAATTTGAATTTTCCCCCTTAGTCAATGAATTAGATTTTTCCTGTGAGAGGGAGATCCTTTGTTTAATTGCACAAATACATGGACTGAGCCTCAGGCACTATATGGATGCTGGGGATATAATGGTGAACACAATAGGCACATCCTGCAGCCTAACAGTCTAGAAAGAAAGACAGATTTTAAACAAATTATTCAAAATAAAAAATAATTACACCTGTATTATTGGAGCATCATATAACTGAAGGAGAAAAATTATGCGAGGCTTCTGAGGTTAGAGAAACCTTTGCACCTTGGAGGAACTGAAGGAATTCCAATGTGGCCACAGCATAGAGGGCCAAGGTGTGGCTGAAGAGAGAGGCAGGGGCCAGTTCACAGAGTAACCTGAGACCATATTACAAGTTGAGATTGGAGGCTGTGGATAAGGAGGAACAATTGAAACGCTTTTATGTTAAAAAAAAAAAAAAAGTAATCAGATTTGTGTTTTAAGAAGATCACACAGGGGGTAGCATAGAGGCTAGTTCCAGTAAGAGTTGATATGACTTGTGCTGGGGTGCCAATGGTGTCGCTGGAGGGAAGTGGAGGGTTCAAGTTGGGTATAGGAAAAAAACTGACAGAGCTTGGTGATTAATTGGATATGAGTGGGCAGAAAAAACTTTCGATTGGAGTGAGTGGAAGGATAGAGCTGGCTTTTTACAGAGATAGGAAATGCTAGGAATGAATGTGAATGAGAATGTAAAGGGGATAATTGTAGGTTCTCTTTCTGAGTTAATGAGTTAAAAGTGCCTGTAAGACATCCAAGTGGAATAAACCTTTATCTTTATGGGTCTGGTGCTCAAAAGTGAAGTCCAGGCTGGAGATATTTGGCATCATTTGGATAAATATGATAAAGAAGCCATTGGAGTGGTTGAGATTACTTGGGGAGAGAGTGTGGAGTGAGAAAAGACCAGCCCAGGAATAGGATGACCATAAATCCCAGCTTGCCTGGGATGGTTCCGGTGAACATGCATTGCCCCAAGGTAATTATTAATTGCAGCCTTTTCATTCTCAAAAGTTGACCCAGTTTGGATAATAAATATATAGTCACTCTATTTAAAGCAGAACCAGAGGAATGCCAAAATAAAGCTTGAGTGAAGCAAAGCAAAAAAAAAAAAAAAAAAAAAAAAAAGCCAAAAGGAGAAAATGATGCTGATGTTGAAGCCAAGGGAAGACAGTGTCTCAAAAAATATTGCATATAGAACTGTACAGGGTTTTCTCTTGGATTCCATGATGATGGAATTGAGGGAATTGTATGACAACCAAAAGCTCTGATAGGATAATAGAGTGGAACAAATATTTGTTCAGGAATTCAGGCAGAGATGGGGGCAGGGGTGATCAGTTCTGGAGCAAGATAAGTGCCACTGGTACTGGAAAAAAATGTGTAGGGCTTAGACACTAAAAGTACAAACTAATTTTCTCATCTTGGCAAATATATTGGGGAGACTATTAGGAATGTTAAAAGCAGTTAACTGGAATAATACTTAACTGCTTCTAGTGCCTCACTCAAGCCATGCCATTTCTTATCCACATGAGTTTGTTATGATTTTTACCCAGCCTGTGAATCCCTTTCCCTCCATCTTCTTCTTTACTCTCAGGATAATGTTCTGGTGTCACCTTCTCCAGAGATCTTCCTTACCGAGGCGGTTCTCTGAGAGTGGGTTCCCTTCTCTGGTCTAGTGCCCATAGCTCTGCTAAGGTTCCTGCTATTTTGCTGTGAAATTTGTCTCTCTTCTTTACCAGATTATAAATACTCGTTCTTAGACTTTAAATTCCTTAAAGTCAGGGACAACGTCTTATTCTTATTTATCTTTGTATCCTTGGTCTCTAAACAGGGTTTCTATGTAGTAGAAACTCAATAAATGTTGCATTAAAAAAATGTAGGAGAGGGGCACCTGGGTGGCGCAGTCGGTTGAGCGTCCGACTTCAGCCAGGTCACGATCTCGCGGTCCGGGAGTTCGAGCCCCGCGTCAGGCTCTGGGCTGATGGCTCAGAGCCTGGAGCCTGTTTCGGATTCTGTGTCTCCCTCTCTCTCTGCCCCTCCCCCGTTCATGCTCTGTCTCTCTCTGTCCCAAATATAAATAAATGTTGAAAAAAAAAAATTAAAAAAAAAATGTAGGAGAGAACTCAGAATCGTTTTCTTTTTATTGAGGTAAGGTTTACATATAATGAAATGCATGGATTTTAAATGTGTGATTATTGTGTGTGATTACATAAATGTGTGATTATTAAGTGTGATGATTACATAAAAGTAATTCAGTGTAACTGCTATCCTAATAAATAGACCACTGCTGTCATCCCAGAAGGTTTCCCTGTGCTACATTCCCCGTCAATCCCTACTCCTTATCATAGGCAATCAGTGTTCTGATTTGTTTATAGATTAGTTTTTGCCTGTTTTCAGAACTTCATAAAAATGGAATCATATGGTATACTTTTGTGTGTCTGGCTTATTTCATTTAGCATTATATTTGTGAAATTGATCCATTTCGATGTGTGTATCAGTATTCCATTCAATTTTATTGTTGAGTAGAATTTCACTGTATGAATATGCCACAATTTATTTATACATTCTCTTGTTGGTGGACATTTGGGTGGCTTCCAGTTTGGGGCTACTATGAATAAAGTTGTTATGAATAATCATAATATATTGTTGTGAATAATCCTGTAGAAATCATTTTGGGAACATATGTTTCATTTTTTTAAGAAAACACCTAGGAGGAGACTTGTTGACTTGTAGGGTCATAGGGTGAGTGTGTGTGTGTGTGTGTGTGTGTGTGTGTGTGTGACTGTATAAAAAGCTGCCAAACTGCTTTCAAAAGTGATTGTACCATTTTTATGTTTCCATCAGCAATGCATGAGCATTCTAGTTGCTCCACTTCTTTACCACCATTTGGTATTGTCAGTCTTTTATAACCAGCCATTCAAGCAGATAAGAAATTGTATTTCTTTGTGGTTTTATCTCCATTTTCCTGATGAGTAAATGATGTTGAACAGCTTCTTGTGGGGCGCCTGGGTGGCGCAGTCGGTTAAGCGTCCGACTTCAGCCAGGTCACGATCTCGCGGTCCGTGAGTTCGAGCCCCGCGTCAGGCTCTGGGCTGATGGCTCAGAGCCTGGAGCCTGTTTCCGATTCTGTGTCTCCCTCTCTCTCTGCCCCTCCCCCGTTCATGCTCTGTCTCTCTCTGTCCCAAAAATAAATAAACGTTGAAAAAAAAATTTTTTTTTTAAATAAAAAAAATAAAAAATAAAAAAAGAACAGCTTCTTGTGAGCTTGTTGGCCATTCATATATATTCTTTTGCTATGTGTTTTAGTCTTTTGACTGTTTGAAAACGTGGTCATTTGTCTTTTTGTTATAGATTTATAATTCTTTATATATTCTGAATACAAGTCAGATTTATGCATTTCAAATACTTTATCCTAGTCTGTGTCTTGCCTTTTTATTTTCTTAATAATGTCCTTTGATGAGAAAAATTTTTTAATTTTGACGAAGCCCAATCTACTTTTTTTTTTGCATAGTGGTTTTTGTGTCCTTTCTATGAAAGTATCGCTTTTCACAAGATCATGAGGATATTCTATGCTTTCCTCTAGAAGCTTTATAAGGCTAGCTTTCATATTTATATCTACCTTGATACAATTAGAATTGGAGACATTTTTAATAATTTAAAAAGTGCAACTGAGTCACACTCCATTCGGTTGACATTATGAAAAAAAAGAAATGCTATTCTCTTATAAAGAGACTCTGGTATCATTTTGAATACGGTGTAGGCTTTATATTGATAAAGTATAATTTATCCACTTTGAAGCAACATTAACATGCCAGGGCAGATAAGCAACAGACTGGAAACTCAATCATTGTGGTTTTTTTCTAAACTTTTGTATTAGTTAAAGCTCACTGAATTCACCTTGATTCTTATATCTGAGTTTTTAACTAAAATGTGATGGTATAATCAGTTTACTTCATAACACTGGAATGAGCGTATAAAGTGATCATAAAGCTTTCCTGAAACATCAGACTGTATTATAAATCTGCATCAGGAAATGATAAGTTGTGAACTATGTACAAGTTGCTTAAATTACAGACTATCCATAAATGTCCACAAAAATCCCAGTTTTGTGCTGGATACCTCTTAGGACTCCAATGTAGACGAAACTAACATCTTTTAAACCACCATAACTGCATAAACTTTCTATGGCACTGCTACATAATGAACAGTTTCAACCCATAGTCTCCTTTAATGAATAAGGATTGCTACAGTGATGTATGTTCATGATCTTTACTGTCACAATGAACTGAGTGGGAGCCCAATTGGTGATGTTTGCACAGGGCCTTATAAAAATACACCCGTCAAATGGCACATTGTCATGGAGTGCAGGACCACTCATTAATAACACTCTTACTCCAGGATCGAATTCCCTGTATAGTATAAAAAAATCTCATTAATCTCATTAATTCAGAACCTACTTTGTAATAATTCAGACCTGGTATATGTGATTCTTATTCAGTAGAAAGGTCACAGTTAAAAATAGAAGGCAGAACTCAGAATGACTGTATTAAATAATTATGAGACAAAAACAACTGTGAGTTTGTTACTCTTTTTCGATCTTTAGTTTTTAATATGGAATGTGCAAGACATAAGCCCAAATTTATTCTTAATTATAATTTACTGTTCAGCTTTCTCACTAGTTAAGACACCCCTCTCTCCCTTTTCCTGCATTTCTTTTTGTCTCTCCTTTCCCTCCCTCACTTTCTTCATTCACAAACCCAAAGCCCCAGGCCGCACATGGCCACACAGACTGACATGTATCAGAAAGAAAGAAAATTAATGTGGCAAGGAGGCTCGTTCTCACCGTATTAATGAGACTTTCTGTATAAAACTAAAGGCAAAGCTTGAATAAGATGTAAATTCTTTATTTTAAAAAGGAAACCCCACACTCATTTAAAAAACATCTTCTGACATTTGTTTTTTCCTCATTTTTAATAAACATTTTACTTGGTATAGTCTTTTTATTCAACATAAATCCCTCAGAGGTAGGAAATACTTCTTGTGTGACAAATCATATAATATAAAACATTTCAAGGCCAATGCAATGGTTCTTCTGAATGCTGAATAATTTTGCTTTGGTAAGAATGCCAATCTCTCATTGGCAATGAGAGATGGGAGAGGAAAGATCTATATATTATGGGGTTGCTGAATATTCCATTTTTTGATCACATTTTCATAAAGATACAACTAGTGGCATGGCATAAGAGAGAGGGCTTATACAATGTACTTTTTAGTCAGAAAAAAACACAGATTTTGCATGCATTTTAGTGCCATGTGGAAAAAAAATTTAAAGCGGTTCATGATTATTATGTTTGTGTGTATATATATAAGGCTCTTTTGGTTATATCTGTTAAATGGTAAGAAGGCTAGCACATTAATTACCGAGGAAAGAAGTCACTCTAGGAATTGTAGGCCATACTCAGGTACATTTCATTATCAACTACCTAGGAACCATATTTCCTGTATCTGATTATTAATGCTGTCCTGTTTCTTACACTTAACCTTTGTGTGTGTGTGTGTGTGTGTGTGTGTGTGTGTGTGTGTGTTGGGGGTGCAGGTTAATAAGGAGAAGAACCCCTTTCTTTTTACTTCTACATGTCTCTTGATTGAAACCTTCTGATTGTTTCCTGTATTAGGTCTCACAAAAATAGTATTGAATTTAAAGGTAGATTTGGGATCTTAAGAAAATTACTTTAACCACTACCATGCACATGTGCACAATGGACCCTAAATAGGAATAAGGTGTCTTTAGAAGTGTGGGTTGTGCTTGTGATCTGCCATACAAGCACAAATTCCCTATGATGGGCCAGGCAAAAGATATAGGTATATAGGAAAAAACCAGAGGAGCCAAATCCTCAGATACATGCTCTTTGATGTGAGAAATTTGCTGTTACCACTGACATCATTGTTTCCACTACACGTGGCTTAGCAAGCAGGGTTGGAGGGTGGCATCAGGTAAGATAGTGAAAATCAGTCTCATGAAATCTTGATACCAGGGTTGAGATCCAGTGCCATGAAAATCTGTCCTTTTTCTTCTTAAAATTTGGAACTGGGATCTTTAAGTAAATTATACTATATTCTTACAGTGGTATATTAGTATTTATTTAGTGTTTTTGGACAGTTTTTAACTAGTAGAATAAAGAGCTGGTGTTCTGCAGTCAAACAAATCTATTTTCAAACCTTAGCTGTGCCACTTGCAAGGTGGGTATTTGTTTTGGGTACATTATTTAATATTTTAGAGCACCAGTGTCTTCCTCTGTAAATCATTATACTTAACTGATACGGTTTTTGTATGGATTAAAAGAGATGATGCATCTAAAATTCTTAGCAAAGGGATTGTTACACAATAAGCTCACGTATGTAATCTATAAATATTATGGATTATCATAATTTTATAACAAAACAGCAGGAAACAAACTTTTACGTCCGTTTTCATCTCATTATGTAGACACATCAGAAAATCTGCACAGAGAAAAAAAGACATCTGCCATCATTCTGTGTTTTTCCACTTCCATTTTGTGTATAGCTAACCGTACTTTGTTTTCTGTCTTCAGGTATGTGTGGTTTTCTGCTGTGCTTGTTTAAGAAATTCCTCTTCACTTAAACTTCTCTCACAGTCTAATCCAGAATAAGATGTGCCATTCCTCACTTCTCAGTCTCTCCCCTGGATGATGGCAGAGGCTTCCTAGTGACTGAGAGCGATGATCTACTCTGCCTCTCCATCCTCTTCACTACTGACAAGATGATCTTTCTCATGTTACTCCTCTGGTCATGCACTTTCAACTCTAGAAATGGAATTAAAGCAATGTTGTATGAGCTGTCTTTGGGGAGTCCTCTTCCCCCACTCCATCCTTGCTTCTTCAGTGCAATGCCACCTTATTTCTCACATATTTCGGAGTTTCAAAAATAGATCACTGCTAAAGCAAGTTTCAGAGTCACTCTTTCACAGGATAGCAGGCAGTTTCTTTACAAGGCAACAGAGTCCCTGTGTGCTCTGACCTCTGCTTTCCTACCCAGCCCTCTCTTTATCTTTTCCACCTCCTTACTTTCTGCTTTAACAACTTTGAATTCCTGAACATATTCCCTGATTATTTCACCCTTTGTATCTTTGCACATATTTACCTCTTCTAGAAGGCCTCCCTGTTTCCTCCCCTCCCCCACCCCAATTTTGTTTCCTATCCAACAAATTTAAGCTTAGTGTGCCCTTCTTTGTGCAACATTCCCAGTTCTCCCAGGCTTATATCCATGCTTATATTTATTAGGATTATTAGTTGTAAAGAGCAGATACTAAGTCAGGCCACCCCAATAAAATATGGTAGAAAGAGAAAAACGGGGACACCTGGGTGACTCAGTCGGCTAAGCGTCCGACTTGGGCACAGGTCATGATCTCACGGTCTGTGAATTCGATCCCCGCGTTGGGCTCTGTGCTGACAGCTCAGAGCCTGGAGCCTGCTTCAGATTCTGTGTTTCCCTCTCTCTCTGCCCCTCCCCCACTCGTGCTCTATCTCTCTCTCTCTCTCAAAAATAAACATTAAAAAAATTAAAAAAAAGAAATATGAATATCATGAGAAAAAGAAAGAAAGAAGGAAAGAAATAAAGAAAGAAAGAAACCACTGTATAGCTGAGCTACCTTAAGAGCCAAGGAGCTTTGGGATCAACAGTAGGCTGGTGGCAGATCTTCAGTGACACACGCCCTGTTAGTACAGCAGTTCAGCTATCCCATCCTTTCTGGTCTTCTTTTCTTTCTACCAACCAACTCCCTCACCCTCCATATACCTGGGTTCAGATCCTTGTACCACCACTTGTCAACTGTATAATCTTGGGCAAAATACTAAACCTCTTTGTGCATCATAGGTACAAAGGTTAGATAAGGAAAGCATTAAGATTCCTGTAAAGATAAAATGCTAGCCACTTTTATCCAAGAGGCACATTTTCAACCACATTTTAATACTTCTGAAATTGGGTTGCATTGTACAATTACTGTCTACCAGGCATGAGACAAGTGATGAGGTGGTTATTGCCTGACCATGGGCAAACGTAGTGTTATTCCTGGCTGCATGAGTAGACAACTACAACCTCTTCATGTTTGACTTGGGAAACTATTTAAGGACCATATGAGGTAGAGCTATGAGTTCTGACTATTGTCTGAAAAGCTTCTATTGGCACTTGTGATAAGATAAAAAAATGCTCCAGTATCAAAACTTGCAGAGTAAGTGTTAGTGGCTTGGAAGAAATTCTGAAAATAATGATGCAGTGTTCTTTGAAGAACTGTTGCATCTTTTTTTTTTTTTAATTTTTTTTTTCAACATTTATTTATTTTTGGGACAGAGAGAGACAGAGCATGAACGGGGGAGGGGCAGAGAGAGAGGGAGACACAGAATCGGAAACAGGCTCCAGGCTCTGAGCCATCAGCCCAGAGCCCGACGCGGGGCTCGAACTCACGGACCGCGAGATCGTGACCTGGCTGAAGTCGGACGCTTAACCGACTGCGCCACCCAGGCGCCCCAACTGTTGCATCTTTTAAGAACTTCTGCCCAGTGTTCTTGATGGCCAGAACATTATGTTGTATAGAAAAACACTAGCACTGATGACTGAATCTATAGTGATTCAGAAGAATTAGACTATGAAGAAGTTTTAGGAGCCCTAGTCAACTTATTCTGCATATCTTTTCTTTTCCTGTGTGTATAAGACTGACATATGATAAAAATCTATGTACAAAAGCGCATTAAAAGCCCTATCAATAAATAGAAAACAAAACTCTAAGTGATAAGAAAGCATTGTGTCTTATAGTAATCAGCAGTATTTTTTCTTTCATAGTAGTCCATAAAATAAAAGTGTACCATACAAATAATGACATCTTAGATTTGATTAGATGTGGTATTTTGTTTATTACCTAACGATACTCATTTCTCCTAAATTTTATTCACTTACAGTCCTTCATTGCCTTTTGCCTCATGACATCGTAGCTCTATTTCATAAAATAACTGTCTTATTCTCTCCATAACTACCAGGCTTATAATAGCCCAGCTCTTCTTCTTCTTCTTTGTTTCTTTTTTTTTTTTTTTTTTTTTAGCTATATTTAGGTCCTGAGCCCACCTATAATCCAATCAGCTGTGAGGCATAGTTTCATGGTAGAGAATGTCACTACTAGGGCTTCTGCAGGAATTTGCATCACCAGCACTTAGCACCGTACCAAGCACACTACTAATGTACACTTGGTAAATGAATGCATAAACTAAAATGGTCTTGCAAGAAAGGGAAGTCCATGACTTATTTATTGCATACAGTTTGACAGTGAATTATAAAGTTTTAAATGTTTTTTCAAAAAATCACAAGAGTATCACTAACTTGCTGTTATAAATCTTTGATCTCAATTTTTTATATAGAATTTGAGATCTTTTATGGCTTTGTTTTCTAGTATTTACACAATCTCCTGACATGGGAGAATTTTTCAAGTAATCTTTTCTATGCCTGAATTGGTTAATTCTGGAGCATATATACTGCTTGATGTCTCTGAGATAGGAGCATAATATAATCAAATTGTCATTCCTTGGGTTGGCCAGATATAGTTATAAATATTAGTGATCTCTTATGAACATATCTGTCCCTGAAATTCTTTCTCTTCCCTTTTTTTCCAAAATTGAACAGAAGAAAATGGAAAAGAGTACACAATACCTTTCTAACTTCTCTGATGAATTATGAATTCTTTCTCTCACACTTGAAGGTTCATAACATTGGAGGAATTGTGTAAACTTTATGAGCTCAAATATCCTTATATAACTGGTTTAATTAATTAAGTAAGTAAGCTCTATGCCCAATGTGGAGTTTGAACTCATGACTCCAAGATCAAGAGTCACACCATCCGCTGAGCCAGCCAGCCACTCCATTACTGGTTTATTTTCAGTAAGTGTCCTTAGTATAACTGACCAAATTAGGTATATTTTACCATTCTTTAAGGTTTTCTTAAAACCTTGTGGGCAAAACTTCTATCTATTGTTATCATATCATTTAATAACTAGGCATGTAATAAACCTTCATATTAAGTTAGATCTTGTCTTCTCTCCTCTTTTCTCACTGGTACTCTGGTCCAAGTTCTGTTTACCACTCATTAGGTTACTGTACTCATCTCTAAGGCAGTTATGTGACATTAGCCTTTTCTTGCTGCAATCCTCACAGTCAGACAAATCTTTCAGGAAGAGACTCTTTCATCAGGTAACTCCTTTGCTCTTGATTTCCTTGAGATCAAGTCCAAATCCTCACTGTGGCATTAAAATCCCTCTGAAATTTGTCCTTGCCTTAGTTTTCCAATTTTGACAATTATGATTTTACAAAAGAAGCTTTGCTTTCCAGTCACGCCGGTCTTGTAAAACAATTGTGATCATGATGTGCCTGTTGCCTATTTTCTCCTTCTGGTGTTTCCTTCTGCCATGACCTAAAGATCGATTTGTCTTTTTCTTTGCTTCTCTTACGAATCTTATTTATTCTAGAATGAGATTCAAGTTCTTCTTCCTATAATAACTAATATATTTTATAGCAATATATACTTCATGTTACGTGTCAAAGGAATAATTACTTCCTTTCACTGTTGATTCTTCCCACGGTAGCCAGTGATCCTTTAACATTTTTGAACAGTTTTGTAATTTTTATTTTGGTATGTTGTTTTTCTTCTGAGACTTCTACTCAGCTTGAGCACTCATCCTACTCCATATACTGGCTCCTATAGATTTATGGGTTAACAAAATCCAAATCCATCTTCAAAAGGGAAATATTTTTCTAATACTGATATTATTTTTTTTTTCCAACGTTTATTTATTTTTGGGACAGAGAGATACAGAGCATGAACGGGGGAGGGGCAGAGAGAGAGAGGGAGACACAGAATCGGAAACAGGCTCCAGGCTCCGAGCCATCAGCCCAGAGCCCGACGCGGGGCTCGAACTCACGGACCGCGAGATCGTGACCTG
Organism: Puma concolor; assembly: GCF_028749965.1. Taxonomy (NCBI): domain Eukaryota; kingdom Metazoa; phylum Chordata; class Mammalia; order Carnivora; family Felidae; genus Puma; species Puma concolor. The sequence goes on along the minus strand of NC_141670.1, from coordinate 102,047,445 downwards.
GCTGAAGTCGGACGCTTAACCGACTGCGCCACCCAGGCGCCCCTAATACTGATATTATTTATAATATATGCACTATATGCACTATACCATATACAGCATTGATATACAAGATTGAGCTTCTTCAAAAGAATGCGATGTGTAGGTACAGATGGTATTTGTAATCAAGGATTTTAAAGAAAGATTTATCCAATTGTGGCATTGCTGGAAGAAGTATATACCTTTTTTAAGTAACTACTTTGAGTGGGAAAACATGTTTTTGGATATATGTCCAAATTTTGGATATATGTTGGTTAAAAGTCAATATCATTATTTTATGATCTTCTCCACTGATATTATAACTTCATACAGGTACAGTAGGTTATTTTTTATCTTTCAGATTCTTCAAAAAGCATCCAATGTATATAGTACATTTTTTGCAGTTTTATTGAAAACTAACACCTTAAATCATAACATAATATTGTAACTTGAGGTAAAAAAGACTATAAAACACTGATCAGTATAAACTGATGGGTCCAATTGCTAGACTAAAGCGCAATATTCAAGTTTTGATTGAAATTTGAAATGACTTATTTTCAACAAGAGGTGGCGCTTCACAGGTTTTTTGTTAGTTGAAATTCATTGGCTCCATGACCTCCCTCTCTGCTATCAATTTTAAAAATTAATACAAACATTAGATTCATATAGTACTTTGGGAATTGGCAGAAACTATCTGCTACCATATCTGGCATACTTATTATCAAATTAAACATTCTAAGAGATTATCAGAAAGAAGCAAGAGTATGAAAGTATGTAGAAGGTTATCTGCTTTCTACTTTTCTATTTATTTTCAATTTTTAAAATGCTATCCAATTACTTTTTTAAAACATATATTTGTTTTGTTAAATCCAAATGATTACAAAGAGCTTACAAATTTCATAGAAGATATTTTTATTATTTGCAATGAACTTTATCTTAACTGAAAGTAAAATGTAAATGATTAAACATTCCAGATAAATGTTAAAGTTATCAGGGTCATAAAGTTTCTTAATCTGAAATTATTAGCAGATAGCTGTTCCAAAATCTCAGTTAAAACACACACACAAACTCACACACATACACACATACACATGCACACACGCAGAAATACAATTACTTAAAACTGAGTTCAGCCTTAGAAAAACAAAAGCAGACTGAATTGAAACAATTATAAGATAAATAAATTCATTATTTAGGGATGAAGCACCTAGAAAGAGGAAACCTGAAACATTTCTTCATCATACAGTGTGTCTGAGACTGCTAACTTATAGCTAACTTACAGAATTTATACCGAGCTATAAATTTTACAAAGTACTCCATATACATACATTAAGCCTACAGTAGTGCTACAATTTGGGAAGGTGAAGGATTGTTATTGACTTCAGGTTAGTGATGAGAAAGCAGGCTAAGAGAAATTAAGTGAAGGTCACCAAGCTAGAAAGTGGCAAAGCCGAGACCTGAACTTCGTATCATCTGACGCTACATCAGTTATTCTTTTCTCAATATCATGCCATTTTCACACTTGGAGTATTGGACATAGGGACATTATGGGCAAATACGGCATATTAGCTAAAGTTATAGATCATGATATAGAAGAATGATATAGCCAAAACTCAGATTTTCAACACATGTAACCTATCAATTATTGTTACCACGTGAAATGTATTTGTACATGGAATTTTTTAAATGCTCCAAGAGAATTGCAATTTAAAGAAAACCAAAGTGTTCAAAAAATTTTTCTTGTAAGTTTTTTTGCATTTTCTTTTTTCAGTATAGGAAATAAGGATTAAAGTAGGCAAGCCCCAGGAGATGTTTTAAGTCGTTTTTATTTTAATGAAAACATGATTTTGTTGTTTTTCTGTTTCGCTGTTTCATCTCTGGGGGCAGTTATAGGTTTTAAATCAACCTATGTTCTTATGCATTTGTCTCTGAAGATGAAGATAGCAGTAAATAGTTATGGAAATGAAAGATTAATAGCTTTTGCTGACCAGAATCAAAGATGATACCAGATGATCACTATAGGAGGCATTCAGAAGTCAAATCAGGAGAAGAGGCAGATTTTCTTTTCTTGTGAGAAAGAAGAACAAGGGAAGGTTCAGAAGTGAACATTTAATATTATGGAGGAGGAAAGAAGAGAGGATTTATTCTTCAATTGACTAGATAAGAAATGAAGACTGTTTTGTACTGGGGCAAAGATGTTTCCTTATACAACCTTACCATGTGGATTTAGTTACTAAAATCTTTAATATATAGTAGTGATGCCGTTTGTCTGAACTCTTGTCACTTTGATTCTCTGTAAAGGAATATGACACTTAAGGAGTAGAGGGCAATTCAGAGCCCTTCCATGTGCATTTCTTTTTCCTTTTTACAACTTGTGAAAAATAGAATCACTTGTGACAAAGTATACAAATGATTAGTTGTAGAATTATAGAGTGGACAGAAACTTCACAAATCATTCAGTGTAATTTACTCAATGTATTGTTTGATTTGCCCACTTCCAGAATTTGAAGCCAATACAGAACATTTGTGTTTCAAATAGGGCAGAAGGATGAGAATTGAGCTTATGAAAATAAAGAGAATGTTTATGGAAAATTTACAGAATAGGTTGGTCTATTTCTGTCAACTACAAAGACTGTTTACAAAAGGAAACTGAAAATAAAATGGCTATCCTTGCCAGTTTTTCTTGGGAAGTATAGTAATACAGTGACTATTGCCCTAAAAGGAAAGTAGAGACTTAGTTTCCATTCTTGGTTCTTTATTAATTTATTAGATACTTATAGGCTAACTTACCAATTTATGGGGTTATTTTGTTTCTCAACAAGATAAAAAATTATATTTATTAATATGATTAATTCTTGGAAGAATTAATAAGGTATTATTTTTCAAAAGCTTGGAACACGTTATGATTCTGCTACTTTGGCAAATAAAGTAGATAAATGAGTAAGTTAAGCTTCTCAGTACTACACCGTTCTTTGTTTTTTGTTTTTTTAATTACTAGCGGTTGTGAGGAGTTATCAGATTGTTTTTTCATTTTATTTTACTCTTTCTTTCAAAAATCAAATCAGCAGAAGAGATGGCTTCTCTTGTTTCCACACGAAAGTGAACAAGACATCCGGGCTCACTCTCCATTCCACTTTATTCTTTTACACATATCTTAATAGTGAACTGAACATTATCGTAAGACTTTCCCATGGATATTTACATTGTTTTTCCTTTCCAGGAAAATTTCATACTTCAGCTATCCATTCCTAGGTATGGTAAACAGAAATTAAACTTACTAAATAAAGAGCAATGTCTATTTTAAACTAAAAGTTTAGAATGTTTACAAATTCTTATGAGTTGTAGGTAATCAAAAAAAGAGGCAGGTTTTATTAAATGTCTTCTAGATCAGGTGGCAAGACTACACCTATATTTATTTGTAATGTAATAGAGAAAAACATACTGATGTATTTTATTGCTAAATGATGTAAAGGGTCATTGGTCAACCTGTGCAGCCTAATATTTGATTTCTAAATAGAACATGACCCACGATGATGCTGTTACAGTTAAAATTTCATGGATTTAACTTATTATTGTAATTCAAAAATACTTAAATCTCATGCAAATTATAATTTTATACATCTGTGGTTGAGTTTGAAGCTTATTTGTAACAGAAATCTTTCAAATATATTTTTATAGGATTTATGGAAGTAGAATGTTCAGTGCTCCCTCTCCTGGTTTTATCATATTGGTGAACTGACCACTCATCCTAAAATTGTGGTAATAGCTGAGAAGACAATTTTGAAGATCCAAACAGGATACTCTGATATGATATTCTATTTCTGATTTGGCTATTCCAAGTCCATTCATAATGGTCAAGAAACCTATCCATCATTGGTTAAAGTTCATTACATCCCAAAGTATAAAATCTAAGAAAAAAAATAGAAAGTATGTACAATAATGTTGATTTTATCTTTTTTAAAAGCCCATTTTAATACCGTTTATATTGAGTGAATATGTAGCTTTCTGGCTTCATTCTTGTTCTATATTATTTTCTAGTGATGCTTCCTTCCTTCTTGTTGATGGTCTTAGCAATGCCCTAGGTTCCAAAGAGGTTAATTCCAAATACAACTTCTAATTTTTTTAAGTGCTCAAACATTTGAAAGTCTAGAAAAAAACAGCTTCAACAGAATCACTTGTTATTGTAAAGAAGCTTAAGAACTGAAAATTTCCATACCCAAATTTATACATGTTCTAGATTTTGAGATTTGTTTTGTTTGCTGTATTTTGTCAAAGACTTTAAGCTACTTCTGATATCTAGTACCTGGAAAAAGTACTTCCTCTCCACTTACTATATGTTTTTGGTTTTTAGGTATCTTTTAAGAATCTCTGTGGAATTTTAAATTTCACATATAGTTATCCTCGCTGAAGCATAAAGTACACAATTTTGATAATAAAGGTCTAAAATCCCATAGGTTGTAAGAAACAAAGCGAGTTTCCTACTGATTAAAATATCTTTTTTTCCCAGTAACAAAACATGTATCATTAAGAATTATAAAACTGCCTGGTAATCTATTTTAATTGATTTCCAATTAACTGATTTTTAAAAATAAATTAGTTGGTTGTGGATGGGTTTTTTTTTTTTGCAAAATGATACAAATTAATTACAAAATTGAAGAAAGTTGGGGTTTTTGAGTTTTAGGAAATCATATCCCAAACCAAGACAGAGCACTTGTTATAAAATCTACAGCAGGAAATTTCACCTTTATGAGGTAATGTTATATACGTTTGCAGTAAGGAGTGCTACCTTCTGAACCTTCAGATTGCACATATTGTGAATTTTGCTTCAAATACGAACTGTAATGTTATATTATCATCTTTTACATATCAATATACATTTTCTCTCTAGCTGATCAGAAGTGATGGCTTGGCATACAACTTTTTAATCTTCTTTTATTCAAAAGTATTTTTTAACTCAACCTTAAAAGTTGTGTTCACCAATACTTTCACAGAGATTGATAACTCAACTTAAAGGATTCTTCTGTGACAAACTGCATTTGTAGGAATTTTAGAGGTAATCTCAAAGTTTCAGAGGATGTTTATCACAGAGAGTACAGGGCAACATTTCCAAGTTGGTACACATAAACGAAAGAGAAAACGACTGTTGGAGAAATCCTGTTCCAGGTTTTCAGGCAGCCCGCGTGATTGACACATGATATCACTGGAGGCGTGTCCTGGAGTGGAGGTGGAGGTGGAGGCGAGCTGCTGAAATTCTGCGGAGCCGGAGTGGGATTGCTCTGTAAGGCACGCAGTGGTTTGCAGAGTGATAGCAGCAGACCGAGCTCCTTACCCTGGATAAGGAACTGCTACAGTCGCTGTAAATGTGCCTGAAAAGCAATTTCCAATCTTTGCGTTAGGTAAGAACTGTTTCCTTCCTTTCATTCCGTAGATATTTTAGGAAAGATTAGGTGAGAAATGTTGGCTTTTACAAGAACTTGAACATTTCTTTGAACTCGCTTTGGATGTAAGATTACTGGTTGCATTTCAAATTACCAGTAGTATTCCCACTGCTAAAACTAATGCTTTTAAATGCTACTGTTAAGAGAAAAAACAGGGTCCCTTTCATTTTTTTTTTTTTTCCTTATCCGAAGGGTAACAAGTTTAAAGTCTGAAACGGTCGGTTGTGTGAAAAACAGAGTGGTTAATGCCGAAGAGGGTCTGGCACTCGGTGTGTGGACCAAATACATGTTTGTTTAGGCATTGTTGGCGACCGAAGCCCGAGCGAAGCAATTGTTTAAAACCTGAATTTCCCGTCTCTGTGTATTGATTTCCAATGCGCAGAGGCGTTGCTTGAACGTTGTTTGAACTCCTAGGCATTCCAAGGGGCAAAAGCACTTCGGCAAAACGTGCAAGACTGCATGTTACTTTGGTTCGCTGCTGACACGCCGACTGTGCGCCGGCCTGTCAATCACTGGAAGCAGCAACAGCCAGCACATGGCAGCGGGCTGCGGGCGGCGGGCGAGCTGGCGAGCGGCCCACCCCGCTCTACTCTCCGCCCGGGCGGCTGAGCGCGCTACGCGTCCAAGTGCCTAGAAAGAAAAGGAAATTAATGTTTTGTTTTGTTTTGTTTTATTTTCCCATCGATAATCCTCTGTAGCAGGCATTTCGGCCGTGGAACAGGACGGTCGGAGGACTGGGAGTGAGCGCTGCCCCGGAGAGGCTGACCTGCCAGGACCGGAGTTCCGGGGGACACTGTGCCCCCCACTTGCCCAGCGTGCAGGATCGGTTAAGTGCCTCGACCTGCGCGGGGGCCAAGAGACGACGCCCCGCCTCTTCCCTTGAGAAGAACCCCTCCAGCCTCAGTCCTTCCACCGCTACCCCTAAAAAAGCGGGTAAAAAAAAAAAAAATCCCACCCACCCCCGCCCGGGGAAGCGGCAGCCTCCGCCTCGCAGGCGTGCGCTCCCGGGCTCCGCCGGGGCCTGCGCGGTTCCGTGACCCGCCCGCAGACGCAGGTTCGAGCCCCGTCCCGGGCGCCGCAAAGTCTCGAACGTCCGTGACGTGGATTTTCAGTCATCAGGGGGCCGCCACTCCTTCCTTTCGCGCGAGGAGCGTTCGGAACCGGAGAAGAACTCACGCGGAGCACGGCGTGCCAGCCTGTGGGCCCGTCACGAACTCTTCTCACTACCGCTCCCCAGTTCGCTTTTCTGGGAGACTCGAGGGCCCCCCCGAAGGGATTTTTTTTTTTCTGGTTCGTGGAAGGGGGCTGCAAGAGAAAAGCCCCAGAGGTGGATGTTACTGAGCTGCGCGGCGAACGCGAGCTGTGAGAGGTCTGCTGCGCCGGGCCGCGCGCGGAGACTCCGAATTGTCCTCCGCAGCCGGAAGGGGGCCGCGGGGAGCGCTCCTGCCCGGTGGGGGCGGGGGAGGCCGCGGGCGGACTCGCCGCAGCAGGGGCAATGCCTCCTCGCCCTCCCCGCCGCGGTTGATGCGGCGTGAGCACGCTGCCGCCCGCACCGGGACCTGGGCCGGGTCGCACGGCTTGGTCCCCAGCTACCGCTTCGACCTAGGTGAGTGTCCGGCGGCCGCTCCCGGCCGGCGGGGGCGGGGGGGCGCGCGCACCCGGCTGGCTCTGCGCGGCAGGTGCGGGCTCCGGGGCTCGGAGAGGGGGAGGGGAAGTGGAGGGGCGACCCCAGCGCGCGGCGCCGCCCCTCCGGCCGCCTCTCTCCCGGGGCGCTCGGGGCTGGGGAATCGGGTGGGCGACCTTCGGCCGCGGCCGCGGACGGTGAGGCAGGGTCTCCCATCCCCAGTTTCCTGCAGTGCTGGCGCGGTGGCCGGGGTTGTCCTCTTGAAGGAGCCCTCCACGCGAAAGATGGGTTCTGGGAGGCTTTTGGGGTGTTCCCCGGAGGACTCTGAGGAACTTCGTGACTTGTGCCAACGGCGGGCTTTCTGTGAAGGAGTTTCCTCAGACCCGGGGCCGGGAAAGGGCGTGTGTGCGCGCGCGCGCGGGCGCGCGTTTAGGGAGGCAAACCTCGGAATTCGCGGGTAACCCCCTGGACGGAATTAGTCTGCGCCAAAGCGAGCTTCGACTTTATTCTTGTTTTGAGAGCGGTGGAACGGCGAGGGGAGGGGAGAGGGCGCTGCCACTTTAAAAATGGGAAGTCCGCCCTCCTGAGGTAATGGTAACCTCAGCCTCCTCCCCCTCCTCCTGCCCAAAGAGAGGGAGAGAGAGAAAACTTGTTTTCATTCATAACTTTTTCCTTTTCCTTCCTCTCCGTCAACTATTTATTCACCGCTTCTCCCAGCTCGGATTGCAGAGGGCGCAGCTCCACCGTCGTAACTTGCAGTGTGGCGACGCTTCTCTGCTGCCCCTGCCCCCGGCTCATTTCTTCCCGGCTCTTTAGGAATCCGGCTTTTCCTTTAAAGTGTAGACCTTTATTTCTGACTCTCCATGCCTTGGGCTTGCTTTTGGCGCCTGCCTTAGCTCTCAAGGCTCTCCGCGATCTGTAAGAAATCTTGGCGAGATGCGCAAAAATGGGTCGGAAATCCACGGTGATCCTTAGGATGTGATGGGACTGTACGAAAAGGTATTGGACTTGGAGTCCTGTTTCGGTGGGGAAGACAGGTTGCCGAGAGCGTGCGAGTGTGTTTGGGGCTGGATCCGAGAACTGTCAGTGCTTGAAAAGGGGCTTTGCTTCAGATCAGAGGTGGCTAATTTTCTTTTTATCTGCTAATCTGATTTACCAGGCAGCCTGAACTTCGTTACGACCATCATTTAAAACGCAGATGAAGCATGTGCCTGGTGTTTTTACTACACTCTTCAAATCCTGCACGCCTTTTTCTTAACTGTGGGATCTGACTTAGGACTTGGAGATACTCTGCTTTTAAAGCACTGGGTTAAGAGTTCTTTGCAAGGAGGAATGATCTTGTGTGTGCAGAGTATCGAAGGGGTATTTGAACAGTCCTTAAGGATTCCAGGACTAAACCAGGCAGATCATGAATGTGTTTCTTCTGTTGTACAGAGGAAGGCAGAGTTAAGGAGCAACCTGGGAGATCTTCGTTGGGAGAATGAGGGAGGGCAACTCCAAGAAGTTAACATAGAAGACAGAGTCTATAGACAATCAGTTTAGTTAACAGAATGAAATGGACTTCTGTCTGCCTTATTCCTTCAGCTGGTGTTTTGGCTCAAGGTGGCAGTTGAGAATGGGCATTTTTTTCTTTTCATTCTTGACTCGGAAGGGATCTGTAGACTTTAGAAGGAATTTGTGTGATTCCATTGGTTGAAATTGGAAATGTTCTTACGTTTGGTGGTTTTTTGGTGTGTGTGAAGAATGCATTATAAATTAGAAATAACTTACTATTAGTGTGGAAATACAAATGCTTACTTTTATCGGGATATTACTGTACTTATCTTATTTCAAGAAGCACATTGATTCAGAGTTGGCAGTGCTCTTGAGAATCAAGATCTGTCATGTAAATACAGATTCTTAAATTAGAGGAAATGTGGTAATTAAAATGGCCCAGATTTCTCCATACTGCCTTAAAGGCCTAATACTTATTTGTACATGAAAGTTATCTTGTTATGTGAGTGACCCCTTAATTTAAACTTTAAAAAAATCCTTTCATGATTTCAAATGTGAATGCTTTTTAACATCACAGCATTGAGTTTTGTGTGTGTGTTGTAGTGGCTGTAAAATACCAAGAGCTGTTGTATTCCTCTATACTCATCTTTACATCTTGTAGATAAATAATGGGTTACCTTTATAATCTTGGTTTCTATGTAAAATGCCCTCTTACTTTGAGATTCCATTTTAGTTTGATGTCTCTTGGATTTTTTGTAATGCATGAAGTATACCTTGACTAATTTCTCATTGTTAATCTAGTGCTTATAACAGTAAACAGCAGAAAGGCCATTCGTAATTTTTAGAAAGTGGATGTTTTCCTGTAAGGAAAACACTGATGAACTGATACGAGCTTTCTTTAGATGAGAGCTGTTTCAGGGCTTATCCTCAATATTCCCTATAAGGGCATACTCCATTTTAATTATTTGTTAGATTGACAAACAGGAAGGCATTACTTCTTGATTCTGCTTTTTAGAAGTTGAAAACAACTTTTCACTTTTATGGCATGGGGTCTCTTGCCTGCATTCTTCATCTGTGATGTGGTCCTCAGCCTCTTAGAATTGGACTCTGGCCAGGACCCCAGCATCATTGTAATCCGCTGATGAAGGAGATCATTACCAGGTGGTTTAGGCAATTTGTGACTTGACAGGATTTTCCCCCCCAAAAATGCTTCCTGTCATTTATTTTCTCTCTCTCTCTTTTTTTTTTATTTTTTCATCTTTGATTTCCTTTTAGGATTTCAGATGCATGCCAGGTTTCCACTGATTGCCAGAATTCGCGATCACTACACATGGATCCCCAAAATCAGCATGGCAGTGGCAGTTCATTAGTTGTGATCCAGCAGCCTACATTGGATAGCCGTCAGAGGTTAGACTATGAGAGAGAAATTCAGCCTGCTGCTATTTTGTCTTTAGACCAGATCAAGGCCATCAGAGGCAGCAATGAATACACAGAAGGGCCATCAGTGGTGAAAAGACCTGCGCCTCGAACAGCACCAAGACAAGAAAAGCATGAAAGGACTCACGAAATCATACCAATTAATGTGAATAACAACTATGAACACAGACCTACAAGCCACCTGGGACATGCAGGACTCTTAAATAATGCCCGAGGCCCCATTTTGAGCAGATCGACCAGCACTGGAAGTGCAGCCAGTTCTGGGAGCAACAGCAGTGCCTCTTCAGAGCAGGGACTGTTAGGAAGGTCACCACCAACCAGACCTGTGCCTGGCCATAGGTCTGAAAGGGCAATCCGGACCCAGCCTAAGCAACTGATTGTTGATGACTTGAAGGGTTCCTTGAAAGAGGACCTGACACAGCACAAGTTTATTTGTGAACAGTGTGGGAAGTGCAAGTGTGGAGAATGCACAGCTCCCAGGACCCTGCCATCCTGTTTGGCCTGCAATCGTCAGTGCCTTTGCTCTGCCGAGAGTATGGTGGAATATGGAACCTGCATGTGCTTAGTCAAGGGCATCTTCTACCACTGCTCCAATGACGATGAAGGGGATTCTTATTCGGATAATCCTTGCTCCTGTTCACAGTCCCACTGCTGCTCTAGGTACCTGTGTATGGGAGCCATGTCTCTATTTTTACCTTGCTTACTCTGTTACCCTCCTGCTAAGGGATGCCTGAAGCTTTGCAGGGGGTGTTATGACTGGATCCATCGCCCAGGATGCAGATGTAAGAACTCCAACACTGTCTATTGTAAGCTGGAGAGCTGCCCCTCCAGGGGTCAGGGTAAACCATCATGATTTCTGGAAGTGCGTTGGACCTCCTGAACTTCTGGCTTTCAAGCTGTGGCTGTTAAAAAGATTCTATGACATACTGGTTTTATTTTCTCTACAATTTTCCCACCTTTCTTCCCCTGTTCCTAAGGTTTGACTCATGGATCTTACTCTTCTCTAATGGATGATCTTCAGTAAGAGTGGACTGTGAAACTGCACCTGGCTCCCACTTATGACAAGAGCCTCTGCCATCCACGCAGGAGGGTATTGAGAGCCAGTGGGCTTTTGTGTAGCCGTTTTGTTCTGCAAGCAACTTTTCAAAAAGTTGTTGTATAAATGAACATACCCACACACATACCCAGTCAATCTGCAGTGATTTAGAGCTGTTTTTGATTGGGTACTCTGGGAGCAGGGAAACTGGTTTTTAAAGAAACAACATTTTTATTGCTTAATTAAGCTATGTGTTAAGTTTGTCTCCAGTAGGGCTGTCTTCATAGCATTGGCCCCTTTGGGGGGATATATTTTTGTTATAACATAAAAATTTTCGTTTAACCACTGCCCTCTCCTTGCCCCTCAAAGTTCTTTCCCCTCAGTTTTTTTTTTCTGGAGATGCCAGGTATTTTTCTTTTCCTATGTAATTTTAGATTTGCTTTACAATATAAATCTTCACATTGGAGATAAATTGGTTGTTTCTTGCTCATCTTTATTCTAGCTTTCATGTTTGTGAAGGACTCAACTACCTTCCTGCCACACCCCACACTTTTTACCAAATTTCTCGTCATTGAGGGCACTTGGATAACTGAAGTTGATATTTACAGCTGATCAGTCTATAGGTGTCACAGAACTATGCTGCCTAAAGTGATCTTGGCCCTTTAATGGTCCTTTTGGCCCTTTGGTTAGCTAACAGCTGGGTAATTCTAATTTTTTCTGTGTTTTCATTGCCTTAACCACAAATTGTGGTGCTTTTTTGTATATTTTATGTATAAATCACAAAGTTGAATTCTGACTATTTTTAAGACAAAAGTCTGTTAAACTTTTTTATTGTAAAGAATATTTATTATGCGAATCTATTATTTTATGATATTTATTGCAAAAGACTGTTGAAATGTACTCATGTCTGAATATAACAAAATATCAATACGTAACGGAAAGTAAGGTGACACGAAGAAAGTACCTATGTTAACTATAATGCAGAAAATATATTAATTAATGAAACCGTCTCTTGATTTCTTCATTTATTAGCCTGTACTATTATGGTGATTTTTGTCATTTGCTTTGACTCTTTCTTCATGCACACCCATTTTATCTCTTAGGTGAGCTCAGATTTAGATGTTTCCTGGGAAATGCATTCATCAAAATTTTGTGATCCAAATTATCTTTCAACGGATGCCCTAATGAATCACTTTATAAAGTGAACTTTTTTTTGCAGTTAATATTAACAATCACTCTCTACTTTGGCTATTTTGTAAGCAAGAGGTTTTGTGTATATCATAATTTCTTGGAAAATGGAACATATCTGTAATTTATGAAAATGTTTTATTTTCTTGGATTAGTCAAAAATTAATCTTTATCAGTAAAACTTAAAGAACTTAGTTCTGTATGCATGCTAGGAGTCTCTAGCTCTGTCACTTTAGTAAAACATGCTAGATGTTAGAGTGTACCAAGAGAAATAGTTCACATTATCAAAGAGAGGCTTTAAAAACATTCCTGTCCCTACCTTTTTATTTTAATAAGTGTTTAGTATGGCCTGATCAAATGACATTTTGCCATGTTCTGTGGAATAAGATATCTCAGGGCCTGAAACTTTATATAGACAAAATAAATATTTTTATTTTTTGATCTGCTGAAACCACTCATAGCTAGAATCTTTGATCTGATAAAATTTCGTTTATGTGAATCTTCAAACTCAGTTTTATCCAATTCCCCATGCCTAAGTGCTATGTCAAACCTGAATAATTCTCTGCATTTCAGAATAAGATGCTGACAAAATTTGAACCTGTGATTTAGGCTACCAAAACTTTTTCTTACCAGCTTTTTTGTTTTGGTCATTATCTTTTAGATGATTTGGCTACTTGTTTTAGTACTTCTTTGTAAACGAGCCTTGATTTTGTTTTAATTGGACAAGGCATAAGTGATAGAAACTTGTTTTAATCCTTTCCCTCAAGCCAGTAAACCTATTAGTTGGCATTGTGACATTTGATATAATCAAAAATTTTCTCTATGCTCTGAAAGCAGGAGCATTTTTATAAATGAATATTTGTTTTGGAGGCTACTTCGTAATCTATAGTATTTCAAAATGTGAAGTTATTTTCTTTCATACTCAAGTTATGTAATGTTATCAGTGGTCCCTTAGTATTGGGTTTTTGTTTAAGATTGGCTCCTTAATGAAGTATATAAACACAGACTCCCTCAAAATACTGCATAATTTTTTTCTGTTATTATTCAGACTCTTGGTATAATTAGGATCTGGTGTAAGAGCTGTCTGTAGCTATAATACCCAGACTAAGAAGCTGTAGCTTGTATTGAAAGAGATTTATAGTGTTAATGAGAATGCGGTATGTTTTGGATTTTTAACTTCTGACTATATGCAGAATACATTAAAATTATAATATTAAGATGGTGGTCTGCTGCTGCTAGGGCTTTATGTGCACTCTTGCATGATTTGGAAGTAGCAGTATGTTAGAGTTTCAGACTTCTGACAGGCTTGTTAGATGGCAAAGCATAAACACTTTGATTCAAAACTTCCTTCTTTGTGAAGGTTTATACCTAGAAGAAAAAAATATTAGGGTGTGTCCTTATAAGTGCTTATGAATTCTAGGCTTTCCAACCTAATACTGATCATCATTTTAAAGTGCTAAGTCTTTGAAAGCACCAGCAAAGCTGAAATTTTTTACAGTGCCCACTACCATTTATTTGATATTTCTTTCTTTTTTAATGTTTGTTTGTTTATTTTGAGAGAGACGGTGCGTGGGTGGGGGGAGGGGCAGAGAGGGAATCCCAAGCAGGGGCTCGATCCCATGAGCAGTGGGATCATGACACACAGACTGAGCCAGAGCCACCCAGGTGCCCCTATTTGATACTTTAAATGAAAATAACATACCAAATAGATGGGCTAGCTTTCTTTCCTTATTCCATGATTTTGTCCCTTTCCTCAGCTACTACAGTTTGACAGAAATAGTTCCTTTCCAGCATATTTTCTGACTGCCAATTTTTTCATTTCAGAGTTTTATTTAGATAATTTAATTGTGAATAAAACCAAAATGGGATTTCTGTAATTGAGTAGTTTCCTGTCAACAGTTTATAACCCAGCAGGAAAATGAAATGTGAAAAGCAGGTATGATTCTTTTTGTGAAGGCCTAAGGTGAAACCTTAAATTATAGTCTGCAATAATGATCATATGGTTTTCAAAATCCAAACCATAGAATATTCCAATTATTACTAAGAAAAGTGAAATGTAAAAAACAATGTTCTTTAAAGTGAAAGGAAGTGAGTTAAAAACTAGTCATGTTTTTACCTTAAAATTGATATCGGAACCAACTCAGAGGATTCAGTTCCAGAAGATTGATTTAAGTTTTGAAATTGCCTCCTTTTCCTAAATCTACTCTCTTCCCCATCTTCAGAATGATGTATTTCATGGCAGTTTTATGTATAGCTGTTTCGCGAAAAAGTAGGATCCCTTTTTGAAACATTGAAATAGTGAAACAAAGAACAGAGGGTCTAGACAGTTCTCATCTTAAACCGTACCCTACCTCCTATATATATATATATATATATATATATATATATTTTTTTTTTTTTTTTTTAATTCCAAGAGTTTCATGTCTTTAAACATCTGGAAAACAAATCTTTAAATCCTCCTTTTGGCCAGTTGGAGGTTTTGACAATTGGAGGATTTTTTTCCCCATTATTTCACTGATTTGATACAATAAAAATAGCCAAGTATTTAATAAACAACTTACTGATTCTTCCAATATTCTCTCAGACTATTACCAAGCCATTTTGCTCTATTTATTGAACATTTACCATGTACATTATTCTATATGCAGAATAATTCTAGAGCTAGAAGTAGGTTTGAGTGTATCTTGCTTAATACTTCTCAACCATGTATAAAACCAAATAGGTCACTAGTTAAAAGTTAAAAATTTGTAGGTCTCTTAATAGTTCAGACCTACTATATAAGGAAAATCTCCAGGGGAGTAGCTTTGTATTCTGTATTTTTAAAAAGCTTCTTGAGTGATTTTATCAGACAATTTTGGAACAGCTTTTTTAGCTTAATGTCTTCATTTTGAGGATGTAGAAACATAAGCCCAGCTTGGAAGATAAACTATTGATGATATCTAGGGTATAGCCAGGAATCTTACCTGATACAGGATTTTCCTCATTTCTTAGCAGCAAGCCAGTACCTTTATGCTGCACATTAGCTTTTGCCGTTCCATTCTCTACTAGGAAGTTTTTACTTCATTATTAATGTATTTGACTATAATTTAGGAAGTGGAATGTTTTTCAGCATATATTCTTTGCCCTTAGCTATCAGGAATAAGTAGCAAATGACTTCATTACCATGATTATTTTTTATACGTTAATATTAAAGTTAACAACTTCACTTGAAAACTGAGCATGTGTGCTTCCTCTGGCCAGGTTTATACGGTAATAATATGACAAATTGATTTAATCCATTTGTAAAAGGTAATAGTAACTTGGCATCTAGATTAAAGGATTTATGTGATGTTACTTCGTACCATTGTTCTGTTTGCATTAGGATTATAGTAATCAAAGGCAATTTAAATGTTCTATTTTGCACTATTTAAAAAAATTTTTTTTTAATGTTTATTTATTTTGAGAGAGAGAGCGTGAGCAGGGGAGGAGCAAAGAGAGAGGGAGACACAGAATCTGAAGCAGGCTCCAGGCTCTGAGCTGTCAGCCTAGAGCCTCACACAAGGCTCGAACCCACAAGCGAGAACATGACCTGAGCAAGTCGGGCGCTCAACCGACTGAGCCTTCCAGGAGCCCCAATTTTGCACTATTAAAAATTTTTTGTTTAAGTTCATTTTGAGAGAGACAGAGTGTGAGCTGGGGACGGGCAGAGGACGAGAATACCAAGCAGGCTCCGCAAGGTCCATGCAGAGCAGGTTGTGGAGCTCAAACTCATGAAAACATGAGATCATGACCTGAGTCAAAATCAAGAGTCAGATGCTTACCCAACTGAGCCATCCAGGTACCCCTCTATGTTGCACTATTAAAAAGATTGATGTTAGTCAAATCATAGTAGATATGTTAATAATTCTAATTGCAAAAACTACCAGAGAACCTAGGACTTTTTTGAATTGTATATATTTGAGAAAATATACAAGATTCTATCATTCACTAGTAAGCCAAGAGTTAGTTTTGATAAACTAAATCATAATTTTAGTGCTAGGTAGAAACTTAGAGGTTATCTAATCCATCTTTATTTTTTTTTTAAGTTCATTTATTTTGTTTTGAGAGAGAGGGTATGCATGTATGAGTGGGGGAGGGACAGAGAGAGAATCCTAGACAGGCTCTGCACTGTCAGTGCAGATGTGGGGCTTGAACTCATGAACCATGAGATCATGGCTTGAGCTGAAGTCAGATGCCTAACTGACAGAGCCACCCAGGCACCTAATCCATCTTTAGAGATGAGAAGCCTTCTTCAGATGTTAGTTACCTAAAGTCGTGATCTAGTAGCCAAAAACAAAAACTGTAGAAAACTACTTACTGTATATGACCATGTGGTAAATGGTTGGAAGGAAGGAGAGGTTGGTTGGAAGGGGAATTTGAACAAAAGTTTCAGGTTAATTTATAAGTTATAAAATTGAACAAATGTGTTAAAGCATAATGGACGAATGTCAGTCCAAGGCAGAGAAATACATGCCATAAGGAGGGAGTCAGACAAAACTAGCTGAATAGATTTGATGTAAGAAAACAAAGTGGGTGTTAGAAAACTGAGATCCAGTTTGACTGGCTAGCAGTGGTTCTCAAATTTAGCTGTGCTTTAAAATCATCTGAGTAAAAACAACAACAAACAAAACCTGTGTCTAGATCCCATCTCAGGCCAGCTCAATCAGAATCTCTGGCGGTAGGGCTTTGGCATTTGTTTTTTTTAAAAGCATTGAGGTGATTCTAAGGCACGTCCACAGTCCAAAACTTCTGAATTCGATTATAGGTATGTGGGGAATTGTGGGAGATTAAAATGGGAGGTATTAATATAAGCAGGCCAGTTTAGAAAAAAGAAAGCCAGAGGTATTAAGAGTCATAAGTGGCTTGGAGGTTAGTAGGCATGGAAAAAGGGGTCAATGTGAAAAATAGTACAAATGTTAAATCCATAGTAGGACTTTGCAGTTATTTATAACATGGGTTTGGGATAGAGGAAAGAATTAAATGATTCTGAAGCTTTGGACCAAGGTGAATAGGCAAATGGTATTTCTGTTAAAAGAAATGGTTGGTGGGGCACCTGAGTGGCTCTGTCAGTTGAATGTTTGACTCTTGATATTGGCTTAAGTCACAATCCCAGGGTTGTGGGATGGAGTCCCCATAGGGCTCTGTGCTGAGTGTGGACCTTGCTTGGGATTTTCTCTCTCTCCTGCCCCTTCCTCTCTCTCTCTCTCTCAAAAAGAAAGGAAGGGAAAGATGAAAGAAAGAAAGAAAGAAAGAAAGAAAGAAAGAAAGAAAGAAAGAAAGAAAGAAAGAAAGAAAGAAAGAAAGAAAGAAAGAAAGAAAGAAAGAAAGAAAGAAGAAAGGAAAGGAAAGAAAGGAAAAAAAGAAAAAGAAAAAGAAGGGAAGGAAAGGAAAGAAAGAAAAGGAAAGAAAGCAAAGAAAGAAGAAAAGGAAAAAAAGAAGGAAAGGAAAGAAAAAGTAAAATAAAAGAAAGGGAAGAAAGAAAAGAAAAAGAAGGAAAGGAAGGAAGGGAAAGAAATGGGTGGAATTAGTTTTGGAGGTATGTGGGGAGGGAAAAGTTATGAGTTATGTTGGGATAAACTTAAAGTGTGAGTGAGTTGCCAGCAGGTTGTTGAATAAAAAGTCTAGAGTTTGGGGTGCTTGGCTGACAGTCTGTAAAGCATGCAACTCTTGATCTCAGGGTTGTGAGTTCAAGCCCCACATTGGGCATGGAACCTACGTTAAAAAAAAATGTCTAGAGTTTAATAGAAGTGGGTGATGGCCTGTCATCCACTGTCATCCACATGGGGTTGATGGGGAATCTGTAGCATAAATCCCTAAGGAAAGAATGGCTAGAGACAAAACCTGGAGGTACATACCTATATTTAGGGGATGGAGGAAATAAAGCCAACAGTAAGAGGGGTTGTCAAAGAAGGATAGGCACCAAGAGATTGATGTGTTTTAGAATCTAAAGGAGACTTTCAAGATGGAAATTAGTTAATTAGATGTCAAAAGCTGTGGAGAATCCAAACTGAATTTGGTGGGTGGTATCTAGGTGAAATTGTAATCAAAGGATTGCAAGGGATCAGGAAACAAATGGGTGGAAATACAGTAGGTAACGCTTTAAGTCTATTCATTCTAGAAATTTTGAGATGATAAGAAAGTAACTAGAGGCAGGTAACAGCTGAGGAGGATTTTTAGAATAACAAAAACCTAAGCCTTTGTAGAAAGAGAGGAAGGGTATTTGAGAGAGCGATAGAGGGAAATAGCTGGAGGAAGAGTGAGCACAAAGGGGTGCTTTAACACTGCAAGAATGGTTGTTGTTCTAGAGTAAAGAATAAAAGAAGAAAGAGAAAGATATAATGGAATTTTAAGAGGGAGAACAAGGAAGGAATTTTGATAAATCAGTAGTGAAGACCATCTGGGACTGAAATTGGTTCTTGAGGGTAGAGGTCTAGAATGGTTAGATATGGGGATGCTGTTGCACAGTCAACAGAACCGATGAGGTGAAGAACTTGCACAGAGCTCAGCTCAGATTGAACAGAGACTGTTTTTGTGGCCGCCTAAGCATTTTCACGTTTCATCTAGATATTGCTTGCAGCTGGTTAAAGGGGCACTTAAGCCAGAGAATAAGTGGCCAATAAGAAATGGTGAATTTGAAAGAGGTTAGGAATTTTAGGTCAGTAGTTGCTGAAATGACTGACCAGAATAATTGAATGAAATTTCCAATGAGGATGAAATATGGGTTTACAGAGAGCACCTAAATAGGAAAGGTAGACAGCTAAGAACAGAGGTGACTTTTCAAGTCAAAACGTTAGAAGGTAGGCCGTTTTTAATTCCTGAAGAAATCTGGGGTTTCTTTGTGCTGATGAGTAGCTGAGGTAGAGAGGAGATTTTTGAAGCTGAAGATGAAGAGAAGAAAACAGTCAATGCATTAAAAGAGTTGTTCATTTAGGTATTAAAAGGCCAGAGGTAGAAGTAGTGAGGAAAATTTAGAGGCTGGTGTTTGTGTTTGGAAAGGATGATTTTAGACCGTTTAACTTGCTTTTCGGCTAATGGATTATAAATTAATTAAGATCTGATAAAAATGTAAGATTTCTTAATAAGGAATGGACTAGTGGACTAGAATTTATTTCAAATTGGATGTCCTCCATTTGTAAGCCAAATTGTTAACAACATCAGTTATTGAATAAAGAAAGTATCTTCATGAAAATTGATTGACTAGTCAAGTCAGTCAAAATAATACCCAGAGCCAAAAGACCTTTTGCTTTTCACATTCCCTTCTTTAAGCTTTTGTGCGCTTCAGAGGCACTTCAGAAAGCAGAGGAATTGGGTCCAAGATCTTAGTGCTGTCAACTTCACAGAATTTGCATGTTGCAGATTTGCAGTAGAAGCTGTGAGTAAATTTGATTCCTCAATGGAAGGACATTTTATTCTCCTGGGCCACCCAGAATCTGCCTTGTACTACAAATGTAGAGGGGTTTTATCTCCTTGAAGAAGACTGCTGGTGTCAGAGTTATCTACTGAGTATGTGGAGTTCTAACTGGTTAGTTTGTGGTTTATAGACCTGCTCTTGGAATTACTTATCATTTCTTCTTTGTACCTGTCTTTGTCCGTTCTTTGGCTTTTGCTCTTTAATACCAGGAATACAATTCGATTAGGGAAGATAAAGTAGAATAATGATGAAACCAAAATGTATCAGCTTAACCCCTTGCTATCCAATACCTAGAACAGTGCCTGTTGCAGTAGAGTAGAAGCTTAATAAATATTTGTTGGTTGCCTTGCTGGATTTATTCTTAAAAGCTTCAAATTAAGGAAACGTGTGGCGATTAATAACCAAATTGAATTTTTGTTTTCACAGAGTTTTGATTGTTTCTATTGTCAATAATATAGGCAGTTTTGAGAGGAAAGAAGAGTTGCTTGGCTCTGTCGACCTTTTAATCATTTATCCGACACTAATACGTTAGGTGCTAAGGATCCCAGTCTTTGCCTAGTAATTCATAAGTTTTTAGCAATGTGATTGGTGCTATTATGTCCGTTGATGACTGGGGCTGTGGAAACACTGGGAGGAAGCAGCCACATCTGTCTTTGCAAGTCAGGGAAGTTTTCATAGAAAAGACATAAAAGATGAGTAGTAATTCATCAGGTAGACAGGAGAGAGAAAAGATTTCAGATAAGTGTAAGGCATGTAAGTGGGAATGGAAATGGCATGCTGGGAAAATTGCAAGTAATTTTGTATGTTTGGAATGTAAGGTGCCTGTGGGAAGGATAGGAGCCAGTTATGGAAAGTGAATGTCACGTTAAAGAGTTTGAGCTCTATCCCATGGGTGATAGGGAGTCATGGACAGCACAGATTATAAACAGGAGAGTGACATGACCAGATTAGAGTTTCAGAACAATTCTTCAGGCAGCACTGTGGAGGATAAACTAGAGTGGAAAGGGGAGACCAGCTAAATGGTTAACATAATGATTGGTATGATTAATGTCATAAGGACAATGGAGATTGAAAGGAAGGGATGGGTTTCAGATAAAGGTTGAGATGAGGGAGGAGGAATCTAGATGACTCAGCACTGGATCCACTTATTTCTGGTAACATAAGGCAAAGAGAACATTTGTATAAATGAAATGTATAAAAAACCCAAGATTTTCTCCACTGAACATTCTACTAATTGTGTAGATTTAAGAATCTTTTTTCCCCTAGACCACATCTCTCCCAGAATAGTTAATGAGTAATGAAGTAGACTGAATGCAGGAAACAATAAAGCAGAGAATAGAATCAAACGCTATGAAAATCAAACAGCAACTAAATTATTATTTCTTCTACCTCAGCTCCCTAGACAGAGTTCATGGTCTATCACTCAGAAAAGTGAATTATTTGAACTTGTTGTCAGAAAGACTAAATTCCAGAACTAGAAAATTCAGCAAGCCAACCATGTTCTCCTGATTTTCTGAAAACATTAACCCCTATTTCCTCAGCACTCTGCCTCCTTCTTCCCCTAGGCCTTACGTTTTGAATCACTGACTTTAAAAACAGTGTTTGCAACTTCAGTGTCCTGTTTTTCCTTCTCCCCTGTGTTTTTTCTCTGCCTGTTTGTCAAAGTCAAAAATGGTGGTGACAGTGGTAGACAAAGGAAGGAGAGTGGTTGGGATGTATTCGGTGGTTGGGAATTAAGATTACAGAACAATTTGAAGTCACTCAAAAGCAAACCTGGAATGAACCTTAAAGACTACTTGGTTTTCCCTTCCTTCATTTCAAAGTAAAGAAAGTTGACTTCAGAGAGATAAAATGACTTACTCAAGGATAAATATCTAATAGGAAAGAGAACCAGAAGAATGAGAAAAATATATGAAAAGTACTTTTTTTTTAAATTTTTTAACGTTTTTATTTATTTTTGAGACAGAGAGAGACAGAGCATGAATGGGGGAGGGGCAGAGAGAGAGGGAGACACAGAATCCCAAACGGGCTCCAGGCTCTGAGCCGTCAGCACAGAGCCTGACGTGGGGCTCGAACTCCCGGACCGCGAGATCGTGACCTGAGCTGAAGTCAGACGCTTAACGGACTGAGCCACCCAGGCGCCCCAGAATATATGAAAAGTACTTTTAAGACACCTGTACTATAGACCTTGTCTCTACTTGAAGACTGGGAGTTTAATACGCAGTTCCTAAATAGAGTTCACCGTAACAATCGGGGAGGCAGTAAAATCCAAATTCTTGCAGAAGCTATATAAAATGAAGGACAAAATAATTTCGGGATTATAATTGGTCATTTTTTTCTTTATAGTTTGAAATGCTTTTAAGTGAGAGTATTGGAGTTAAAAATTTTCTACATTTTATAGGTGGTATGTGGCACATGTAGAGACTTGGAAATGCTTTTTTGAGAGGTGATCATTATAAAGCAGAATAACTTGAATTTGAGGGAAACTGGCATTGCTTGATTTCAAGAGTTTAGTAAAAAAAAAAAAAAAGTCAAGTGTGAAAGCTCACATTTCCTTGCATTCTATGTAGATAATAGGATTTCTTTTCTCCTTGGCAATGAAATATGTACCATGTGGTCCCTTAATTTCTTAACTAAAAATTTTAATTGGAGGGGAGTCTCTTAATCCTTAGGGAAATATGCTTCATATGGATTGTAAAATCTGGCAAATTTTGGAAAGAAGAAAAGCAGGCAGTACTCTTCAAAAAAAAAAAAAAAAGTGGTCTGCTTGAACTTGCCTTTCTTGAAAAAAAAAAAAAAAACAACAAAACCCAACATTCTTTCATAAAGCATTTTTTTTTCAAAAGTATTTGCCCTTGAGCATTTTTTCCTACTTACCTATGCTTATCTTTCAAAACAAACATTTATTTCTTTCTACTATAGAGTGTGGTGAGGAAGTCCCTTTGAGGTTATGCCCTACAAACATATCCAAGCAGTAACTGTCACCTCCTTCCTATGGCACAACAAATGACTAACTCAACCACAGGCAGCCCCGAGCATACAGCGGTGATTTCACGATGGGGGCCGTTTAGATGTTGCCTATGGGGAACAAAACACACAACTGTATTTTTGTGTGCAAATAAAATTTTGGGTCCCTTTGACCCAATGGAAAATGTGTGTCTGTTGGTGGCTGCCTAGTTGGAATATGATGATTTACACTTGGAAACATTTGTGTCATTTATCATATGATGTTACTGGCCTACAGCATGACTGCATAACAAATAACCATATTAAAAATTAATCTTTTCCAGTTCATCAGACTGTATGTCTTTCTGAAGCCCTGAGTTTTCTCTTTCCCTCTTGCCCTATCCTCTGTTCTTGCAGTCACCCTATGCGTTAACTACAGGATTAAGTGAAAACTCCTGTACTAGGCTTTCATAGATGTGCTGTCAGACCCCCAACCAGCCTGTTCACTCTTCTCTCCTGCTTTTCTGCAACTTAAGTCTTCTATCTAGTGGAATTGGTTCACTCTCTGTCCCTAAAACACACCTTCAAAACCTGACCTCAGAGACTGCCTTTACCTTAAACAATTTTTTTTTAATATTTATTCATTTTTCGAGAGAGAGGGAGACAGAGTGTGAGCAGGGGAGGGGCAGAGAGAGAGAGGAAGACAATCTAAAGCAGGCTCCAGGCTCTGAGCTGTTAGCACAGAGCCAGATGCAGGGCTCGAACTCATGAACCATGAGATCATGACTTGAGTCAAAGTTGGACACTTAACCAACAGAGCTACCCAGGCACCCCAGTCTTTACCTTTTAAATTCTATTCTTTTATAGCTAGGTCTAAATTCTACTTCAACTGAATCATGACAAAATAATCTCTCCCAGAATTTTTTTAGTGACAGCATTGTGTACACTGCTCATTAATTTTCATGTTTACTTTTTAATGTTGGAGAGGAGGCAAAACTTCACCACTACCCTCTTAAGATCTCTGGCTGGGCCTGAGAATTAAATTGGCATAAGATGGATCAACAGGAGAAAAGCATACAGATTTTTAAATGTACATGGAAGCCCCCTTAGGAAAATGAACACCCAAGGAAGTGGCTAGGCCTAAGTATTTATATACTAGGTTGAACAAAGAGAGACAATTGTGGAAAAGTAACTGAGACATATGGGGAGACTAAAAGAAGTTGAATTATCTTAACAAGGTCCATTTGTATAGATTTTTCTGGTCTCCACTCCCATCCCTGGTGTTAAGAATATTTGCTTCCTCCTAGTCCAGGGAAGGCATCTTTCCCAAGGGAGTTTCATCTCCTGCTTTCAGGAAGAAAAAGGGAAACCAGAGCACCTTTTACGCAAGTGCTGTTTTTTAGTGCTTTTAGCTCAAAGTAATACTTATGCTAAAGCAGCATATTTGGGGGTGGCATTTTCTGACACTTAACATTTATGTCTTGTCGCTCCTTTTATATTGCGATTCTTTGAGATTGAGATTATGTTGTAGACCTGTTGGCACTCCAAAGGTGCTTTGCTCATACTAGGCATTCAATAAATACGATTTTTCCTGCGTTTTACAATTGAGTATAAAAGCCCATATTTGGATCTTGTTTTTCTGACTAGGGGGGACTATGGTAATATACATTCTGATATGATACATTCTGACTTTTTTTTAGAGAGAGTGCGAGCCTGGGAGGGGAGAGGGGGCAGCAGAAGAGAGAGAATTTTAATCAGAGTCCACGCTTAGCGCAGAGCCCTATATAGGGCTCAATCCCATGACCCTGGGATCATGACCTGAGCTAATATTATTACAATTGAGTATAAAAGCCCATATTTGGATCTTGTTTTTCTGACTAGGGGGGACTATGGTAATATACATTCTGATATGATACATTCTGACTTTTTTTTTAGAGAGAGTGCGAGCCTGGGAGGGGAGAGGGGGCAGCAGAAGAGAGAGAATTTTAATCAGAGTCCACGCTTAGCGCAGAGCCCTATATAGGGCTCAATCCCATGACCCTGGGATCATGACCTGAGCTAATATTAAGAGTTGGAGCCAGGGGCACCTGGGTGGCGCAGTCGGTTAAGCGTCCGACTTCAGCCAGGTCACGATCTCGCGGTCCGTGAGTTCGAGCCCCGCGTCGGGCTCTGGGCTGATGGCTCAGAGCCTGGAGCCTGTTTCCGATTCTGTGTCTCCCTCTCTCTCTGCCCCTCCCCCGTTCATGCTCTGTCTCTCTCTGTCCCAAAAATAAAAAAAAAAAAAAAAAACATTGAAAAAAAAAATTAAAAAAAAAAAAAAAAGTAAATAAAAAAAAAAAAAAAAAAAAAAAGAGTTGGAGCCACCCAGGCACCCCAATATGTAACCTACTTTAAACCATTTTAGTCTTGCATATACTAGTAAATAGAGTTCTAAAAATATTGTGATTATTTGCTATATAATATTTTTGTAATATCACTGATTATGTTAAAGTTTCCAGAAGAGAATAGTTATTTAAGAATTGGGGCAGTACAATTTTGGCACTGGAGAAGACAGACATTAGAGGCCGTTGAATCATCTTACCTTTTACCCACTGTACTAATGCATCCTCTCTATAACATCCCAAATAGGCCGGACATGGAAGTGCTTGCAATTACTCCTTCACTTTACTAATCTATTCTTAGATATTCATAATATTTTCATTAAGAGTCAGAAATATCCTTAAGAGTAATTAATACTGAGTTGATTTGGGAGTCTTGGAGAATGCCAGAGCCCTTCTCAGCTTCTTAGGTTCTAATGCTCTTTCTCCTAGATACTAAACTACTGTTTACTCTTCTCGCTGAACTTGGCATAGTCACAAAACTCGTCAAAACATCACCTTTTTCAAATGCACAATGGCTATAAGTGCTTTTGAATCCTCTTTGGGTAGAGCTATAATAATATTCTATAATTCAAGTTATTACTCAAATCAGAACACTATTCTTAGTAAATACCATAATATCTTGAATTGTATATTACATACAATATTTTTGTTAGTACTTGGGTTTATAAAGTTTTGGTATTTCAACAAACTTGTGAGTTAAGGAGGAGTCAAATGATTAGCTTAGTTTTATAGATAAGTTTGACACAGGGAAGAAATAAGATTTTCCCATTTATTAGTAAAGTTAGGACTAAAACCTAACTTCCCTGGCTCTGTTCATTAATTCTGCTCTCTCTTCAATGCCCACTATGTAAGAACAAATGGGTATGCCATGCCCGCTGGTGATGTAGCAGTGTTCTGTCCATGACTTATGCTGTGATGGAGCATCTAGTTGAAAAAACTATCCTTATATTCATACTTGTATTTTACTTGAAATTTAAATTGTGCTGTTCCGACTGAAAGATACTGACCAATTTCTTAATTGCATGCCATTGCTATGGTTTAGAAACAATGTTGTTGCATTTAAAAGAAATGTATATAGCCCAAATACACAAAAGCAATTAAAATTGTTTTAGATTTTGATTATTTTAGCATACTAGTTGATTATAACTCAGCTATCTGCAGTGAACAGTTGGCCTTTTATTATGTTGTCCCCTCTAACTCCATCCCTGCTCAAATTATTAAGTGGAAATTCTTCTAATTGTATAGTCTCATTTTGGGGAAAATTGGGAAGGTGGAAATCTAAATGATGCGTGTTACTCTCAGAGCTAGGAAACTAGAGCCAGGTCTCCTGGTCCTCTAATTAAAACTTTTATTTCTACAGATTTATTCTGTGGTCCTTACTGAACAGATCTGCCTTGGGTTTCTGCTGGTGAGTTTTTCAGCAGGAATGCGGGCTTTGTTTCTTTGAATAGTTGAGTGCAGATTAGTGGTATGCCAATTTCCTGTGGCCTTTCAGAGCTGCAATTTGAGCCCTGTTTGCTCCTGGCCCTTGCACAATTGAAAACAATGGGTGACTTCTTTTAGGTTTCACTTCAGGGCTCTTAGAAACAGGGGAAGTGGCTAAAGCCCTACTTTACAGGTAATTAACAATAGATAATGTTTGCTCTGCATTTTTAGAGCCGATAAAAGGTAGATGAACATATTTAGCTCCTGATTTAGACACTGTGTGGTGGTTTTATGGATACAATAGCTGTCTCAGCATTAGCAAGGTGGCATTAAATATCTGGGTCACATATATGATTGAACACAAAACTTGTAAAAATTAAAAGAAAAAAGAATATTATTGAAACACTGATGGGTAACTTCAAGAAAGCACTCCTTAGAGAGGCTAAGGAAACTGTATCGCTTTAAGTCATGTGTTTTGGTTCAGGGTGCATTTATTATTTCTATATCTGTTTTATGAGGTGAACAATTTTCATAACTTGATCCTTATTCAAAACAATTTTTTATGTTCTATGAATTCAACTCTAGAATCCATTTGTTAGTTAAGATGATACCAGCTTAAGAAGTTTTTATCTGATATCACATTTAATTATTAGCCACATGTATTCTTATGAAATGGTCTTAAATGCCTAACATATTGTAGAAAACAGTATATTTTGCCCTTTCATTGTATATTTGATAGGGTTTTTGTTTTAAAACTCTAAATAAATAAATTTTTTTAGACTATCCTCCTCCCTGAACATACTACATTGATTTCATGACAAACTAGGTTTGTAGCTATGTTGGCAGACTAATTGACTTTTTCAATTTGTAACAGTTATAAAATACCTACTCTGCCTCACATACTGGCCAAAGCATTAAAGATGGAAAGACTGGGTTGGGGGGGGGTGGGGGAACCTGGCTTTAAGGAGATTATGGCAATCTCTTTCCCAGCACTGTTGCCAGAAGTGGAGACCACTCTTTGGGAAAAAAGTAATCTCAATTTTAATACTTAAACTGTACATCTATAATTGTAATGTAGAGGCAGCATCCTTGATAAAAATCTAAAGACTGGGTCATGTCTGAGAACGCCCAACCATCTTACTTTTAGAGTGAATCTTAACTCTAAACCAAAAGATAGTGGCTTTTTGTTCTGAGCAACTTTGAACCAACAACATGAAAATGTCACCTTACTCATCTGCTCCTAAGAGTTGATGAATATAAAGAAGTTACTTTAGTGGAGAATTTCTATACCATTTAAAAGTGTATTTAGATACTCTTGAGAACAGTGTTTTGAGTACAGAGGTGTGTAAAAGTGAAGGAACGCTACATCAATTAGACAGTCCAGACTTGGTGAATACCCAGAACGTGTTCAGTGCTGTGCCAGGAGTGTGAGTTTAAGGAAAAAGTATAAGCTCCATATCTTCACTAAGAGCTGGATCAGGAGGCTGACCTGGCAACCAGAAATAGAAAAAGCACTTAAATCCTCTTTTCTGCTGATAAAAGTAACATGTGTTTATTGTAACACTGTTTTTGAAAATTTAGAAAAAGTATGAGGAAGAAAACAAAAGTCACATAAATCCCACTACCCATTTCTTAGTTACAGACGGATTTTAACAATTATTTGGATACTCTTTACCTATCTCTTAGTTTCTTTGCCAGCTAAAATAAAATTATAAGTAAAAACACTCTTGTACTTTTATCCTCCCTTTATTATTTTCTATTACTCATTGAATCTTTTAGACTAGAGGAATTGGTTCCAAAATATGATATAGACCAGAATAATCTTTCTGAAAATAGTCATTCTGAAAAGAACCAGAATTTGTATTTTATTTCATTTACTTCCTTCTTTTCTATCTTTTTAATAAAGTGGAGCTCTTTCAGAGAGTTGTGAAGGGAAAAACACTGAGTTTGTCCTTTTCAGCTTTCCAGTAGTAAACCCAGTACTTAAACCCAGCTGAACACATTTACTGGAGGAAAACTAAGACACTTGCTAAGAAAAAGAGCTTAAAAATTAGGATCACTGAGGGCTCAGTAATAACAATCTATGATTTTTATTTAAAATAAACTACAATTATTTGATATTGTCAATAGTTATAGCAAAATAATCCTGTAAAGAAAGGACTTTAAAAAATAATGTCAACTGCAGCTCAGCTATGAGAGCTAGGTTCCTTCTCTTCCCCATCCCCCCACTTTTTATGTTAACCACATTAATAGTGCTAGTAATTTCTCTTAAGAAACTTTGTCTCTGAAGACTAATGCTCATCGTTTTCCTGAAGGTGACTGGCTTGGAATTACGTAACCAACTTTATTATCACTGTCATTAAAATCAGTGTATATTTCATTCCGGTTGTACAGGAAGTGATTACTTAAAGTATCCATTTAAAAGATGACTTAATGTTTAGATAGTGAACTTGTATGTTTATCATGTCAAAGCCTCAGAGGACTATTTTGTTTTCCTTAAGTGCTCTAAATGACTGCTCAGTTGCCTACAGTTGTGATTAGCTATGTATAGCCACAAAGTTATCGATATTAAAATAGTACCATTATGATACTATTGAATGTTCAAGTTCTATTATTCTCTTGTTCCACAAATAAGAGGAACTTTCTGAGTTGTGAGCTAAGTAACTTCTTAAGTGTACATCATTCTCACAGGAGAATGCTGACATCTTTCATCTTTTCCGATGAAGGAACTCATTTGCTAAGACAACTTAGGATGCACTTAGGAAGAAGTGACGACCCTATTTTTATTTTATTTAATTAACCTTTTACAATGACTCCTAGATAGGTAAGTCTTCTACCAAAAATTAAGGTATTTGAAAGTAGCAGTGAGCTCACTTAATTTCTCTATTTTAAACAGAGTGCTTTTGATGGTTTACTAGACACGACATCACAGTTTCCTGTTTCATATTTGAGTTAAGCAGGGTTGGAGAAAACCATTTGCCCTAGGTTTTGAAACTTTAGGCATAAAAAGCCCCTGACCAGAGAAGCTTCAGAAGCACAGTAGCTCTTTTAAATTGTAAAAGAGAATTAAGATTGCAATACTGATGAACGAAAAAATATCCAACCTCCTTCCTGATGTCCCCCAAAAGAAGGGTAAAACCTAAAATATGAGATTGAATGATAGAAATGATTATTTAAGCTTTTCACTTGTAAGGGCTCACAGGTTTTTATTATTTTCCTTTTTCCTAATAACAACTAGCCTAGCACTCTGTATGTTGGCAAAATTGTTTTGTGTTCTCAATTGAGAAAGGGAAATTGAAAGTAGAGTTAAGCTTTTAGGCTCAATAAATCACTTGCAGTTAGAATTTAGTGTTGATGGCGGTTTCGGGACTGAGGTGTTTAATAGTGTGGTAAATAAAGAAAAAATATTGAATCTTTTCTGCAATCCGTAGGGAGTAAAAAACATATTTGGCATTATGTATTACTCTTGTGCCTGCTTACTTATTATTTTATTTTTTTAAAAGGCAGCAAACTAAATTGCTCTACAGAAAACGAGGCACTTCTGAAACCTGGGTAAACGATTGGTTTCTTAAGATTTCTAGAGAGGTTCTAATGTGTGATAAATTAAAGTTATAAAGTATGATCATTTTTAAAGGGGGAATATGATCATTTTAAATAATTGAGGAATTTGGCAAAAATGGTTTTTAAAGTTTTATTTAAATTTCAGTTAGTTAACATAACATAACATAACATACATGTAGACCTCAAACTACTATTATACTGTGTGTTAACTAAGTAGTGATTCAACACTTGCAAATGGAGCCCAACCTCTACACACCCATAATAAGGAATTAAAATGCACTAAATTGTCTAAGAGAAGAAAACTGAAATACTGAGATTTTGGAGAAATAAGCGATTATTTCCTGGGATAGAGCTGAGGGAGCGGACATGGGCCAGCTTCTGAGGCTGTGCTGGTGAACAAGATACACCTATTGCTTCCAGTCTGGTGTCTTCTCTTAATTACAGAAGCAAAAAGACTTTTTTTTTTTTTCTGTAAAAACCTTTATAAATTCAGTACTAGTACCTTCCTAGCTCTGTATTCCAGATATCACCACCCTTAAGAGATGAAAGTGCTATTTGTCTTCTGAGATTTCTTTTTTCTATGAAATTCAAAAAGACTAGCCGTTTCGTCTTTTCCATACAGGAACCCAGGTCACAGAGTAGTGGAGATATCGGCTGGGGTTTCCATCATTTGAGTTCTTATTACCAAATATGACATTTGAACTCATTTATTTTGTGATTGTTTCCTCAACAAAAGGCTACTTATCATTGTTCCTGTAATCTCCTTTTCCTAAAGTTTTAGTTTGTAAGGTATATATTTATTCTTATGCATGTTAATATTCATTCCCATATAATTTGTTTCATTTATGGTTTGTTTTTCTCACTGTACTGTAAGTTCCTCCAAGGGATCCTCTCTTTTTATATCCTTTCATTATTTTCATGGCTCAAATTTACTGACTGCTTACTGTGTGCTGGGATAGCTGGGTACTGTTCTTTTATGATTTATTTGATCTTCTCAACAATTGTATGAAGTAGGTACCATTATTATCCTCTTTTATATAAGATGAGAAAATCCAGGTGCAGAGAGGTAAAGTAAGTAGCCCAGGTTCCCCAGAGCTAAAACTTGGGGAATCAGAATTTCAACTCTGGTTATCGGACTCCAAAGACAGTGCATCATGTATGACTTTAAGATCTATCTTTGATTGTTTTACCCATAGTTTTCTAGGAGTGACCATTGCTACTTTTCCTTAGGAATCGAAACTAAGTGCTATAGACTGTTTATGTTCCTTCCAAATTCATATGTTTAAATCCTAATGCCCAACATGGTAGTATTTAGGAGTAGGGCTTTTGGAAGATGATTAGGTCATGAGGATAAAGCCCTCATGAGTGGGATTAATGCTATTATAAAAGAGACCCCAGAGCACTCCATTGCCCCTTCTACCATGTGAGGATACAGCAAGAGGAAGGCCATCTATGAACTAGGAAGCAGGGAATCACCAGACACTGAAATCTGCTGGTGTCTTGATTTTAGACTTCCCAGACTCCAGAACTATAAGAAGTAAATTTTTGTTGCTTATAAGCCACCCAGTCTATGGTATTTTGTTGTACTAGTCCAGACAGACTAAGACACCAAGAAACCGAGATCAATGCTCAAGGCAAAAGAGAATAATTATATCTTTTATTATTTAAGAATAGGTTAACTGTTTTTCTTTTTTTCAACCTTAAAACAATGTAAACATGCTTTGTACTTTGGCCTGTACTACCTTACTTCCTTGGTTTGTGGATGAAAATGAGGGGTGTGAGGGACGGTATAAGTTTTAAAATTTGTTTCCTTCCTTCCTTCCTTCCTTCCTTCCTTCCTTCCTTCCTTCCTTCCTCTCTTTCTCTCTTTCTTTCAGTTTATTTATTTTTTTTGAGAGAGGAGAGTGCACAGAGAGAGGGAGAGAGAATCCCAATCAGGATCCACACTGACAGCATGGAGCCTGGTGTGGGGCTTCAAACTCACAAACTGTGAGATCATGACCTGAACCAAAATCAAGAGTCAGATGCTTAACCAACTGAGCCACCCAGGCACCCCTGGACTCTCTATTCTATTCCATTGATCTGTGTGTCAGTTTTCCTGCCAGCACCATACTGTTTTGAGTACTATAGCTTTGTTGTAAAGCTTAAAATCAGGGAGCATGATACCTCCAGTTTTTTTCTTTCTCAGGATTGCTTTGGCTATTTGGGGTCTTTTGTGGTTCCATACAGATTTTAGGATTCTTTGTTTTAGTCTGTGAAAAATGCCATTGGTATTTTGATGGGGACTGCATTGAGTCTGTAGATTGCTTTGAGTAGAATAGACATTTTAACAGTATTAATTCTTTAACTTCATGAGCATCATATATCTTTCCATTTATTTGTGCTATCTTCAATTTCTTTTTTGGTGTCTTGTAATTTTCAAGTCTTTCACCTCCTTGGTTAAATTTTTTCCTAGGTATTTTATTCTTTTTGATGTAATTATAGATATATAAATAGATATATACTTCATATAGCATGATGCTCAGAAATTGCTTAACTGAGTTTGGGTTTACCATATTACCAGATCAAGGAATCCTGGTAAAATACGGAGTATATATAATTTGATTTTTTCTTCTAGGTTCCATTTCTTCTTTGGAAGCTATTACAAAATTAATTAAAAAAAAATTTTTTTTTTTCAACATTTATTTATTTTTGGGACAGAGAGAGACAGAGCATGAACGGGGGAGGGGCAGAGAGAGAGGGAGACACAGAATCGGAAACAGGCTCCAGGCTCTGAGCCATCAGCCCAGAGCCTGACGCGGGGCTCGAACTCACGGACCGCGAGATCGTGACCTGGCTGAAGTCGGACGCCTAACTGACTGCGCCACCCAGGCGCCCCTGAAAAATGTTAAGCTAGGTGCTGTACTTATAACATGTTCACTTAGGTTACTACAGTGAATGGAGGCAAAATGAATATGGGATGTACTGAATGAATGGAGGCACAATGAATATGGGATGGCTGATGCTGCAGCCATTCTTTTTAGATATTTCTCTCATCATCTAAGTTGGAATTAAGTCATTCAATTTAACAAATTTATAAAATTTTTGCTAGAGTTCTGGTGATACAGCATTGAACAGGATAGCTACAATCCTTTCCCTCACAGAGTTGATGCTCCAATAAGAGACATAGATGATAATAAACAGACACACTGTATGTTATAATAAGCATCATTATGCAGTGAAAATAGAGTGTGAGATATGAGCACATTAGACAAATGAGCAGTAGGTTTTTTTTCCAGGATCTTGGCTTTCCTGTCATGACATATGAAAAAATAAATTTGTATATTTTATATATTTCCTTAGTCCATTTGGACTGGTATAACAAAATACCATAGACTGAGTGGTTTATACACAATAGAAATTTATTTTTTACAGTTATAGAGGTTATAAAGTCCAAGATCAAGGTGCTGACAGATTCAGTGTCTAGTTGAGGACCTTCTTCCTGGTTCATAGAAGGCCATCTTCCTACTGTGTCCTCACATGGTGGGAGGCTTAAGGGATCTCTCTGAAGTCTCTTTTATAAAAAGGTACTAATCCCATTCATGAAGGCTAAACCCTCATGACCTAGTCACCTTCCAAAGGCTTTACCTCCAATTATCATCATGTTGGAGATAAGCTTCAATATATGAATTGGGGGGGCATACAAACAATCCACAGCAGTAAGTGTGTATTTAACTTTATAAGAAACTACCAAACTTTTCCAAAGTGCTACATAATTTTTGCATTCCCACCAGCAATAAATGAGAATTCCTATTGTTCTATATCCCTGCCAGCATTTGGTATTCTGCTAACTGAACCCTTTTGTGTTTTCTTTTTTTTTTTTTTAACATTTATTTATTTTTGAGACAGAGAGAGACAGAGCATGAACGGGGGAGGGTCAGAGAGAGAGGGAGACACAGAATCTGAAACAGGCTCCAGGCTCTGAGCAGTCAGCACAGAGCCCAAACGCGGGGCTCGAACTCACGGACCGCGAGATCATGACCTGAGCCGAAGTCAGATGCTTAGCTGACTGAGCCACCCAGGTGCCCCCCCTTTTGTGTTTTCTAATATGCTTCAGGAATTATTCTCTCCCATGTCATCTTTCCTATTTGTTTTAGAAGGTTTTAGATAGGGAAGGTAATTGCTTATGTTCAGTCTTCATCTTGACCTAATTTTCCATACAAGGTTTAGCTTAGTCTTTCTTACCTACTTTGTGAAAACTTATTTTCCCAGAGACTTCCTATCACTCCCCTATCGGAATGTAAGTTGCTTTACTTAATTTTTTCCCCATTTAGTTGAAACCACAGTACAAGGCAGAGTTTTTATGGAGGTCTGTCATATTTGTGAAGAATTTCAGGAAGACCTTACCTAGTTTTTTGTGTTAGTTTTTCTTTGTTCAGCAGATCCAACAACATATTGTTTTCTGACATCCATACATGATTGATAGATTTTAAATATTATCAACACATATTGCTGATATTTTGTAAACGCATCCTCTGGACTTTTACACAATATGTGTACAACATTTGCACAACATAGTGAGACATATTATTCCAATGCACTAATTTTGTACCATGGTAAAAAAGAGCTAAATATTGTAGTTTATGATTTCTTTTACCTTTCCTTTCTAGAAACTACAGTTTCTTTCTAAAACTTAAAAAACTCAGCTTTTCCACAGGCATGAATCTTATCAGTGAGAGGCCTTGAAGTCACATCCTAGCACATGCCGAGACTCAGAAAGGGCATCTGTCCTTTTCCTCCTGGCTGCCATGCTGCTGGTGCTTCTTTTGTTTACTCTTTAAAAAAAATTTTTTTAACGTTTATTTATTTTTGAGACAGAGAGAGACAGAGCATGAACGAGGGAGGGGCATAGAGAGAGGGAGACACAGAATCCCAAACGGGCTCCAGGCTCTGAGCCGTCAGCACAGAGCCTGACTTGGGGCTGGAACTCACAGACCGCGAGATGTGACCTGAGCCGAAGTCGGAGGCTTAACCGACTGAGCCACCTGGGCGCCCCTTTTGTTTACTCTTTAACCTGCACAGTCCAGTGGTCAGCCACGACCAGAGACGTACAGTGCAGAACAGTGCGCCCACATCAGCAAAAGGGTGGAGCTTATTTCCTAGCGACTATTGCTAGCTAAGATGATACACTACTAACCAGTGTAAAAGTGAATTTGTATATAATGGCTTAAAATTATATATTGATTCTGTTGGAAGCTTTATCTTCTACTTTTAAATGGGTTTTGCTACTCTTGAAATTTTATTTTCATATTCATTGCTAGATATTCATTTTCCTGGGTATCAAGAGTGAAAACTTAAAAGATAAATTAGAATTCTCTTCTTTGGTGGCCACTCTTTTTTTTTTTTTTTTTATACGTGTTATTTTCACAGAAACTGGTATCTGCCATCTTATTTTTAAAAATCTGGCGTAGGGGCACCTGGGTGGCTCAGTTGGTTAAGCGTCGGACTTCAGCTCAGGTCACGATCTTATGGTTCGTGGGTTGCAGCTCCACATTGGGCTCTGTGCTGACAGCTAAGAGCCTGCTTCAGGTTCTTTGTCTCCCTTTCTCTCTGCCCCTCCCCCACTTGTGCTCTGTCTCTCTCTCTCCATCCCCCAAAATAAAAATCTGATTTAATTTTATAAAGATACTTGTAGTGCCAGGGATTTGTTTAAACGTTATCTTTTTCATGAAAATGTGTTTTATTGAGGCCGCTAAAAAGCATATTAAGAGAATTTTTACTAAGAAAAGTACTAAGTGAATCAGGGTGAAAAGCAAAACATGTAAGAGGATGGTTGCAAATATAAGCAGTTAATAGGTTTGCTATGTTTGAACTTCCAATATGACCCAAAATTTCCTGCCAGACTAGAAGAAAAAGTGAAAATATTATAGTATGAGTTTCTTGGCATTTTAAGGAATTACAGGAAGTTCTCAGGGAAGACAGATTTTGCCCCTGGCACTAAATTCTAAAAGACAAATCTCACACAGAACTTATGTAGAAGGAATTGAATATTGGGAATAGACAATATCCCTAAAAAAAGGGAGAAATAGTTCATGTGACAAACTTTTATTAAAGCTAGAGACATAAACTTAAAGCATATTTCAATGGAGACTGATTTTTTCTTCCCCCAAGGAAACTTACAAGGGCCAACATTTTGTGGCCTAAGTATCATAGTCTTCTGGTAGTCTTAGTCCTCCATAACTCTCTCGACTTAAGGTATGTATTAGGGACTGAATTATATTCCCCCCAAATTCATATGTTGAAGCTCGATCTCACAGTATGACTGTGTTTGGAGACAGGGCAATAAGGAGGCAATAAAAGTTCAATGAAGTCATAAGGATGGAGCCTTATAATCCAATAGAACTTGTGTTCTTATGTGAAGAGGAAGAGCCATAAGAGAGTGTTCTTTCTGTTTCTCTGTTAGCACAGAGGAAAGGCCATGTGAGGACATAGTGAGAAGGTGACTATCCATCAACCAGGAAGAGAGGCCTCACCAGAAACCAATCCTGCCAGCACCTTGATCTTGGACTTCCAGCCTCTAAAACTGTGAGAACATAAATTTCTTTTGCTTAAGGCACCCAGTCTGTGGTATTTTGCAATGACAGCCTAGCAGACTAATATAGTATGGCTTCTAGATAGAAGATAATCCTTCAAACATTAGGATAAGGATTCCAATCTGTAGGCACTTCAGTCACTTACCTGCCTGCAGAGGTAGCCAGTGTCTTTATATCAGACCTCCATTGTGCTAATCCTCAAATCAGTATTCTAGGTGTGCAGGATGGTTTAGTGTTGATCTGGCTGTATTTCACGGACGCGAGATGCAAAAACAACTTCCATGCTATTCTGCCATCTTGGCTCTTCCCTATATCAAATCTCCATTAGGCAGCTCCTCCACTTTCACAAGAGGTTATCAGCCCTACCAATGCTCCTGATTTCCAGAGCAAATGGATTGCCTTCAGTTGGCAATGTAATGTTTACTATACGTTAGTTCCAACTCTTTAACTAGTTAATAAGCTTCTCAGGAATGGCTCTGGGACATATATAACTAGTCTTCACCATGCTAAACACTCTTCTTCACTATTCAGCAGGAGAAGGATTGTTGAACTTCATGTTTTCTGTATTGGTGATGTACTAAGATAGGGAATAATATATTTTTCCTTCCATACTTTCATCAATGAATAAGTAGAGAGACCAAAGAGATGAAAGCAGGAAAAATAAGCCTATGGCAAGAAGTTGTGACTTTAGCCTTCTTAATTCTCCTCTAATCTTTTGAATAACAGATTGCAAGAAATAAGAATACACAACGTATCATAAATCTCTCAGACTGGGTTTTAAAAACTCTTGTAAATCGCTGTGACCTTTACTATTTTATATTGCAAATATTGGCAGTGAGGTAAGTTTTCCCAAGTTTACTGAAAACAGAAGAATTTGAGTCTGAATTTATACAAACCTGAAACTAAAATTGTGTTAAATCTGGAAAAATTTTGACAAGCTCAAAAATGCTAGGGGAAAAAAATTTAATAAAATGGGCATGTTTTGACACTTTCGATATTACTTTATTAACTTTGTGAATGTCAGATATGGCCCTTTCCACATAGTAGCTATTTTCAATGTGCAGGTTATAAATATCTGGTCTGTTGGTTAAAGATGGAAGACTTAGGGTATAAGTCTTCCCTAAATCTCATGGTGGTAAAAGGCACATTGATTAGCTACCTGTCTGTTTCTCTATCTTTCCATCTGTCCCTGTATGTGGTTTTATCTACAAAATTCTTCTTCCTCACTGTGAAAGGTTTGAGTTTAAGTATTTGTGCAGTAGTATAGTTTACAACTTAAGTATCTAGAATAATGTGAACTGTATAGAGAAAACATACAAAAAAACCCCCATATACACAGAAAACATAACAAAGTTCCCTCAAACTTTCAGTACTAGAGCCAATTATTAGTGAGATAGACAGGGGAAGGAAAGGAAAAGACTCTTGAATAAACCCCTAAAATAAGTGTATCAGGCCTTGATTGATTGCTAATAAGTTTTGCAGTTTATAGCAAAAAATCCCACATTGATTTGGCTTAGTTTGATTGAAGAGCTTTGTCAATGTCTCACTAGGTAGATTCAAGCAGATAAAATGTAGTCTAGAAAATAACGATGTGCTTGTTTTGTCTTATAGAATGAGAATTACAGGACTAGCCATGCCAAAACCATGCCTCTTTTTCTAGACTCATTATAAGTTGTGAAGTGGCATGATGCAATGTGAATGTCTGGACAAGTATCCCTTTTGTTGTTTTCAAGGGGGTTATGTCCTGGATTTGTTCCTTTGCAAACTCTCTGCAGTTTACATAGCTGGAGAGACTTAACGCCTTGGCAGGCCTTGGCAGGGGCACAGGTTTTATCTGCGAATTTACCCTCCTAGAACGGGAGCCAGTTAGCCTATGTAGGAACTGTATTCTTTTTGCTTGTGGTTACTCTTGACATTTTATCACTTATTTCTTCTTTTAATCACATGAGAAAAATAATATTTTCTATGCCTACTAGCCATTCTGAAAGAGAAAACAAGGAAGAGAGCTCTTCTGGATTTCTCCTGTCCTCCCTAATCTTTCCTTCAACACTCAGTTCCTCTTTTAAGAATGTGCAACCACAGATTTGATTAAATTCTTTGGGTATTTGAGCATTTGCTGTTGAGAATACTAGGCCATGTACTTTATGTTTTTGGGTGAGAGATGATAATATCACAAGCCTTTCTGAAGAGACATGTTCATGAAGCACACATGTTCTCCATGTTCCTTCTGGGTCATTCTTCCCTTAAACACGTTATTGTTGCCACAACCATCAATGCTTTGGTCAAGAGCAGAATCAAAGTCACCTTGAAGAGAAATTGTGAAAATCACTAAGTACCAATAAGGATTACTGTATTAACTGTGAGAGAGTTCTCTGTTTCAGTAGCTACTTTGTCAGTCACTTTAATGATCTGTTTTAGAGTCAAGATTGTCTTAATCTGGTTAATACTTCTTCTGAAAATCTAGTTGACAAACTCAAATAACCAGTATATCTTGGGTGAAATAAATTTGCCTTGCAAATATTCTAACATGTTTCTTTTGAATTTCTATTGTATTTCCAAACTAAGCAGTTTAAGCTAGATGATATTCTCTATATAGTTAATTTGATGTTTTAATGACTAGGTTAGAAACTTTCAGTGTGTCAGTGATCTTTGATTCCCCCATACTATTTAATGTCTTGACTCAGTATTTTGAAGTACCTGGATTTCAGGCAGAGGTTGGCTTCCAGTTTTCCAAACACTTTTGTGAACCTGAAGAACAGATCCTTGAACACCTATAATAATTCTTTGGATCAAAGCCAGTCCACTTTTTTTCGTATGAAATGTACCCTGAAAGTCTTATTTTACTTATAGTCATTAATTATCTGATGTTCAATACTCAGCAGTTAGAAGCAGGATGAAAGATGATAGGAAGAAAGGGTTGTGTTTGTTTTGTTTTGTTTTGTTTGTGTTTTTTTGTTTGCTTTTTGCAGCAGAAAAATGAGAATAGTAACAAAAGAAGTAACAAATGACCTAAAGATGCCCTTTGAGTCTTGGAGTGAAGGATTTGAGCAGTTCTGAGCACGAAAATTTTTCCTGAGAGTATTGGTTTAGTGCAATGCAGTATGATATTTTATTTTCATGATAAATTATCTTGAATATATAAAAATTGTCTTTATACTTTATCATAAAATGATATATTTTAATTTTTTTTAACGTTTATTTATTTTTGAGACAGAGAGAGAGCATGAACAGGGGAAGGTCAGAGAGAGAGGGAGACACAGAATCTGAAACAGGCTCCAGGCTCTGAGCTGTCAGCACAGAGCCCGACGCAGGGCTCCAACTCATGGACCATGAGATCATGACCGGAGCAGAAGTCAGACGCTTAACCAACTGAGCCACCCAGGTGCCCCATAAAATGATATATTTTAGATAAAGTTCAAAATAAAAATGTTAGTTAATACTTAGGGAAGCAAATTTCAGTTATTCAGAAAATTATCCTGTATGTAGTAACTTATCTCAAATAGTGTTAATAATGAGTGATTGAATTAATTAGTTCAAAACAACATAAAATGCATATTTTTTAAAAAGTTTATTTATTTGGAGAGAGTGACAGAGAGTGCAAACAGGGGAGGGACAGAGAGAGGGAAAGACAGAGTCCCAAGCAGGCTCCATGCTGTCAGCACAGAGTCCAACGCAGGGCTTAAACTCATGAACCATGAGATCATTACCTGAGCCAAGATCAAGAATTGGATGGAGGTTTAACCAACTGAACCACCCAGGTGCTCCAAAATGCATAATTCTTAGATAAAATGATAATTTCTCTGTTCAGATATCTAAGATGGCTCCTATTTATCTTGTATATAAAATCTAGATGATTATTTCCCAAACTGGTTGTAGTAGTTATCCAATAAGGTAGCTGCTGGGTTCACATCTACTCTCCCAGTGGCTATCTCCATCCTCCCTCCTTAACTTGGGCTTTTAATGGGGTTTTCTCACCTCCTGGCCCAGCCACAGTAATTGGGCTAGGGGTTCAGCATGTGACCAGGTCCAATCAGTCTTTCCCCAGGAGTTTTTCATTTTTTTTTTTTTCAATATATGAAGTTTATTGTCAAATTGGTTTCCATACAACACCCAGTGCTCATCCCAAAAGGTGACCTCCTCAATACCCATCATCCACCCTCCCCTCCCTCCCACCCCCCATCAACCCTCAGTTTGTTCTCAGTTTTTAAGAGTCTCTTATGCTTTGGCTCTCTTCCACTCTAACCTCTTTTTTTTTTTTTTTTTCCTTCCCCTCCCCCATGGGTTTCTGTTAGTTTCTCAGGATCCACATAAGAGTGAAACCATACGGTATCTGTCTTTCTCTGTATGGCTTATTTCACTTAGCATAACACTCTCCAGTTCCATCCATGTTGCTACAAAGGGCCATATTTCATTCTTTCTCATTGCCACGTAGTACTCCATTGTGTATATAAACCACAATTTCTTTATCCGTTCATCAGTTGATGGACATTTAGGCTCTTTCCATAATTTGGCTATTGTTGAGAGTGCTGCTATAAACATTGGGGTACAAGTGCCCCTATGCATCAGCCCTCCTGTATCCCTTGGGTAAATTCCTAGCAGTGCTATTGCTGGGTCATAGGATAGGTCTATTTTTAATTTTCTGAGGAACCTCCACACTGCTTTCCAGAGTGGCTGCACCAATTTGCATTCCCACCAATAGTGCAAGAGGGTTCCTGTTTCTCCACATCCTCGCCAGCATCTATAGTCTTCCCCAGGAGTTTTTCAAATGGGACCAAAGGAAGAGCTCTCTTTTGGCCCAGTTGTGAAAGCATAGGAACGTATGTATAAAATCCCATTAGTCATATTCTCTAGCAGTCGGAGAAACTACTCTGCAGAAATGGCAGGTCAGATGAAAAGAACTTGATATTATTAGACAACAGCTTAGTTCCTGTTGTTCCT
The DNA here is from genome assembly GCF_028749965.1 of Puma concolor. Taxonomy (NCBI): domain Eukaryota; kingdom Metazoa; phylum Chordata; class Mammalia; order Carnivora; family Felidae; genus Puma; species Puma concolor. Next base: position 102,005,961 of record NC_141670.1, on the reverse strand, counting down.
TTTGCCAGCATCTGGCCTTGCCCACCCTCTTGTTCTTTGCTTCAATAAGTCAATAACTTCCCTGAGGTACTTCATTTGTGGTTCCATTTCTTGAAACCAAGAATCCTGGTTAATTCTTATTCTAAGTGGTGACTTTACATTATTTCTTGTATTTATAAACCTGTATTGTGAGGGTCATTATCTGTATTCCATAGCTGAGGAATTTGGACCTCAAACAGTAAGTACCTTGCCCATGGTTATATGGCTATTAAGTGGCAGACATGGTTTTAAAGCTAGCTTTGTTGATTTTGAAGCTCCCTCTGTTTTCTTTCTAAAGTTTGTCTTAGTGCATTCTTTTTATTGTGATAAAACATACATAACATACAACTTAACATTTTAACCATTTTTTAATAACTGTATCATCCAGTGGCACTAAGTACATTTACTTGGTTGTGCAATCATCACCACTATCCATTTCCAGAAATTTTTCCTCATTTCAAACTGAAACCCTATGCCAATTAAATCATAATTCCCCAGTCTTACGCAGCCCCTCGCAAACATTATCCTATTTTTTGTCCCTATAAATTTGGCATGTCATATACAATGTATCCCCTTTTGTGTCTTATTTCATTTAGCATAATGTCTTCGAAGTTCAAGAGTGTTGCAGCACGTGTCAGAATTTCCTTTCCTTTTAAGACTGAATTATTTTATTGTATGTATATACCACATTTTGTTTATTCATTTTTCTGTTGGTGGGTATTTGAGTAGTTTTCCATCTTTTGGCTATTGTGAATAATGCTGCTTCAAAAATGGATATACAACGTTCCATTTGAGTCTGTGCTTTCAATTCCTTTGGATGTATACCCAGAAACTGGATCATAAGATCATTCTATGTTACATTTTTTGAGGAGCCACTGTACTTTTTTTTGTTTTGTTTTGTTTTTTGTGTTTTGTTTTGTTTTGTTTTGTTTTAGTGGCTGCACCATGTTACATTCCTACGAACAAACAATACATAAGCGTTCCAATTTCTCCACATCCTCATCAACACTTGTTATTTTGTTACTTTTAAAAAATAATATCCATCTTAATGAGTGTCTTGTGATTTTGATTTGCACTTGAAGCTCATGATTTTTAACCTATAACCTTCTGTGTGTCCTGCTCTCCAGTAGACCTTGCTCCCTAGACTGTCCTCATCTATTGTATCTCCTCAGTTTAGAGCATCAAGTCCAGTTAACCAGATATTCTCATCCCACCTTTAAACTTCCTTGGCTAGAAAAGAACCATTGTCTTCTCTACTCTGCCAAAGCCTGTGTTTACCCTTCTTTAAAATTCTGTTTGAAATTCGTTTCATCATTAAAGTCCTTCCCAAAAGAACCCCCTAATCCAGAGTACAGTGTATTCCCGTATCCCTTAAGCATTAAGAAACTATTAGTTTTGGGCTTATCTGTATATTCTTTTGCATGTTTTCCAGGTGGGTTTATTCCACCACTTTTAGATGATAAACTCCTTGAAGAAATGGATTCTGGGTACCTTTCTGTGGCAATCCCATTGTATCTCCTGTTCTGTGGTTGATGTGTACTGACATTTGATAAAAGTTGACCACGACCACCATTATCATATTACTTGTTTATGTACAGTATGGCATTTACCTATGACAATATTCTTCTTGAGAGGAAATCTTAACATATTTTTGTGCTATAATTTCTTATGACATTATTTGAATATTTTCTCATAATTTTTTTCTTATGATTACGAGGATGTCAAAAAGCAAGTTTCAGTTTTATCTACCTTTCTCTTTCCTACTTATATGAAATTTTCTCTGTAGAATAATTTCTCAGTGTGTTCTATTGGGACAAAGGTTTAGTTGTCCTAGGAGAAGACATTTAAAGCTCTATTTCCTTCCTAGCAGTACTGCTGGAATGGTTGGCAGACATTTATTCCAAATCCCAGTTCTTGAACAGAGCCATTTTTAAGAGATGTTCGTATTTAGAAACATGAATATCATGCTGTGGCCCACCCTGAACTGTCTCCAATCAGCTGGCCTGTTAGCTATGCTGTACTCCTCCAGAAAAAAAAAAAAAGAAAAAAGAAAAAAAAAGTCTGAAAATGATTGGGCTTCCTGTCCTGTGGATTTTGAATTACTGTAATTAGGATCTCATGTTTGCAGCCACACAGCCAGCAGTAGTCTCTCAGCCTGGGTACTTTCTATTTCAGTTGGTAATTACTCAGTGGTTAAAAAAAAAAAAAAAAATCAATCACAGATGAGAAAATTGAGGACATAGTTGACTTGGTACTGACTCTTTTGGGGGGGTTGAGGAGGGGGAATAGGGTACACTGTCTGTAATTCTGGCTTTCTCTAGACCAAGGCATCTAGGCTGACTGCAATAGGGCCCTTGACTTACCTTGTACCCATTCCAAGGTGCTTCAGTAAGAACAAGTGAGAAGACTACTACTGTAGGAAGAAGATTGGGGAGGGTGGGGAGGAGAGTGGTAAAGTAGAAGGAGGAGGGAAGAAGTTAGTACCACTGTATCATTAAAAGAGGATTTCATATTCTTTTAAAAATTATGTGTGTCTCTGTGTGTGTTTTACCTTAAGGTTAACTTTAAATAATACTTAAACTCTATTTGCTGGATCATCTACTTAGTACTTATCAAGAGAGTTTGTTTACTGAAAAGCAATGCATCCTCCAGTTAGCATTTGTGGATCTATCTCCTATTTGGGAAAAGACTTATTTTCTCTCTCTCTCTCTCTCTCTCTCTCTCTGATTTTTCTATGCCTGGGAAAGCTGGTTTTATATTATTAAAAAATTTGAATTGCACAGCCCAGAGTCACTGGCCCCTTTAAAGGGGCTTTCTCTCTTGTCTTAAGAACAGACCTCGGAAGGAGCCAGATGGTTCCCGTCTGCTGCCTAGAGTCAATGCACTTCCTCCCACAGACGGGAGCCCTTTTGCCCTTCTTCCTTCCCAGCTCCTCCCCACTTTCTACCCCCCACCTCTGGGCCTCTCTGTTTTGTCCCTAGAAATAATCTTTTATTGCCCAGTTGTTCGGAAGTGACCTTTTGCCCTTGATTAGATAGCACCAGGCTCTATCACCGGATTGCTTTTGAGCTGGCAGTTGCTTTTTTGTGTTGGTTGATCTGGTGTCAGGGAGAACAATGCAAGGCTTTGCAAAATTTTAGTATAGCTCAGGCCTTGGGTGGAATAGGTGGGGGTGGGGAGATTGGGGGTTATATAAAGCAGACCAGTGGATCCTGGTTGCAAAAATATCTTTTCTTTAGTAAACTTAAAAACAAGTGATATATTTTAAAATTCATTTGTACATATTTAACTCACTCCTGTTTAATAACCATGCATTTCAGAAGAATAGGGGATTACTTCAGGATTTCAGTAAATAGTGTTTAAGTATATTAATATACTATTAAACTGACTTGAGTGTATAGTCTTATATTAAATATTAATCAAGTGGACTGTTAAATTTCTTAGAGGGCCATTTCCCAGAAGCACCCAATTATTCTAAGTAACAAGTGTAATAAACCATATAATAGGGAATATGTTTAATCATTAAAAGCTAACTCATTTTTTAAAATTTTAAAAACTAGGGAAAATATCCATGACTTTACATGCTTCCTGGATTAAGTGAAGGAATTTATGATTTTGAATCCTTCATAACAGTTCTCAAATTCTTTTGATTTCAAATTCCCAGGAATATCTGCTAGAACTGTAGAGTGGCTTAGTTTGAAATTTTTGTTTTGAAACTTCCAATTTCATTCTAGAGGTGAATACTATGCTATACAAGTATAGAAAAAAATTAAGATTTTTTTGAAGCTTATTCATCTATTAACATCTAAAATTTTGAAATTTCTTAGCCCTCAACCTGAGGAGAAAATATCTTCTCTTCCCCCAGTCCTACCTTCCAACCCATGCAACCCTAAATTTTTGTTATAGGCAATTCTTTTTTTTAAATTTTTAATGTTTATTTATTTTTTGAGAGAGAGAGTGTGATGCATGAGGGAGAAAGAAAGAGAGAGAGAGTAGGGGAGGGGCAGAGAAAGAGTGGGACAGAATCTGAAGCAAGCTTCAGGCTCTGAGCTATCGGCACAGAGGCTGACACGGGGCTGGAACTCATGAACCACAAGATCATGCCTTGAGCTGAAGTTGGAAGCTTAACCAACTGAGCCACCCAAGCACCCCCTGTTCTTAATGCTAATGACCATACTCTTTCTTCACTCTTGGCCTGCCAGTTGTGGTGGCTTAAAATGAATGCCATCTTTCTGCTTTATTTCAGGTGGTATGTTCCATTTCTTGTTTCAAAGATTTGTAATGGTGGGCTATACCTAAGAAGTTATTGTGACTGTTTTCCATAGAGGAACTATCCTTGTTACACAGTATGGAAATATGTACATCAGCCTTCACTGCAAAGGAGGTTAAAGATGTAAAGTGCTGAGTGAGTAAGTATTACCAGTTCCATTTTATAGACAAAGCAGCAGGAACCTTCATAGTCATGCCAATGTCTAGAGGGACCCAGAACAACCTTAAGGTTCCTCCTAATTGCCTTGTTTCTATGCTGTAAGAATGACTGTTTTCATAAATATTGTGTATAGGGAGGTCACAAAGAAAAACAATTTTCAGTTTTTGTTATTTGTGCTTTCCTGTTATTTCTCTCAAAAAATCAACATGAAACATGCAAAATTTACCAATGAATAATTTTGAGGATGTGGTACATATCTCTGTGTGTATATATATCATATGTGTTTGTGTGTGTGTGTGTGTGTGTGTGTGTGTATCCATTTTTTTTTTATTTGAGAGAGAGAGACAGAGAGTGAGAAGGGGAGAGGGGCAGAGGGAGAGAGAAAGAATCACAACCAGGCTTCACACCCAGCATGGAGCCCGATGTGGGGCTTGGGATCATGACCTGAGCTGAAATCAAGAGTCCAACGTTCAATGTCTGAGCCACTCGGGCGCCCTTATATCTCCCACGATTTTAAAAGAGCAATGACTGTGGTTAATTTTCTTTGCAGAAAAGATGAACAGTTTGCCAGATAACTTGCCATTTGGGAGGTTTCTTGGTTGAGCCTGAGAAAGTGGGAAATGACTGAGGAAAGATAGATATTTGAGGCATCATTGAATTAAATGAAAACATGCCATTCATGTGTTTGTAGATCTCTTTTGGTTTCAATCATCTGCCTATTAGCAAAGGCAGACCTCTGTATTTTTCTAGAGGGGTAATGGGTAGATTTGAATGGTAACATTTGAGTTTTTAAAAAGGATCAGAAAATGGTTCTGAGTTCTTTTACTTTTTTTTTCCAAATAAGAGGATCCTCAACTCTGGTACTGTTCTGGGACTTGTTCAGACTGCAACGGATGAAAGGGAAGAATATTGGAATGTTCCTTAAGGGCCTCTGGGTGGGTAACAAGGGAAATGCTATGTGTTTATCATTGTGGTTTACAGACAATAGCAGACTGGGTTGTAATAGTGCTTATTGCATTTTATTTTCTTTTAAACTCTTCCTGTCTAAAATAAGGATACTTCTCTTTATTTTATGGGGATATTGTGGAATTGTTTCATAACTAGAATAATAAATTCTTTATGAGAGGAATTTAGCTTGTATATGAACTTCAAAAAGAGTAGACTCTAGGATTCAGGAGACCAAGATTCTTCTGTTGATCATCTTTTAAAAAGACTAAATGGGCACCTGGGTGGCTCAGTTGGTTAAGCATCCAACTCTTGGTTTTGGCTCAGGTCTTGATGTCACGGTTTTGTGGGTTGGAGCCCTGCATCGGGCTCTGTGGTGGTATCGTGAAGTCTGCTTAGGATTCTCTCTCTTTCACTGTCTCTCTGCCCCTCCCCTGCTCATGCTGTCTCTCTCTCAAAAATAAATAAAACTTAAAAAAAAAAAACTAAAAAAATTCCCCTAATTTATACTATCATTAAAGTAGTGAGCAAGATATATATGCTGTTCCTGACAACCACCATTAAAGCAACAAAAAGACAAAAACAAATAAGCAAACAAAAAAACAGTATTCATAGAGTCCAAGCCAACAAACATTTATTATATTAATATTAGTATATTAGTATAGCAATGCCATAAAAAGTTTAAATCTGTGTTAAAGCTGTAGACTATATTCTCTTGTTGCCATACCCAGAAAGATGATTTTTCTGCATATTAACATATCAATGTCTACTTTGGACTTTAATAGTAAATGCCATGTAAATGCAAAGATAAAATTATACTTCCACTGAAAAAAGTGATGTACTAGCAAATTATTGATAAGGTTGACTTTATGAGGTGCCCAAAGGCTTGGTAATAAAGGCGACAGAGCAGATTTACTGATTATTATATATGTAACCATAAAAAGCCAAGGTAGGTTCTTTTGAGTAGGAAGAAAATTACAATCCATTTGAAAAAATTAATTGAAAGTAAAAGGATAAATTAGAAATAAAGGCATGGTAAAATATCATATAGAAATGGCTGCCTTCAGCCAACTAGCTGGACATTATTTTTATCATGAAATAAGCAAAGCATTTATTAAATTATTATAATTGCCAATATTTCTTACTATTTAATTTCACACATGCCACTCTAAATTTGAGTTTCATTGCCATCACTGAACTGGGTCTCTGAAGTTCTGGGACATCCTTTAGCAGGTCCAGTTCAAGATCTCTCTGTGATTACCCCTCTGATCGTGATATCTTTCTTCAGCTCTGTACTTTCTATCACCCACATAAAAGAATCAGTCATTTTACTAAGTCAAGCTGGTCAGGAACTTAATTGGTACATATTAATGACACTTTATTTTTGCCACACATTATGTTCCCTTGGTATCTGAATTATGCCTTAACAATAAGTTAGGCATTTAAGATGTTAAATATATTTTGGTGGTACTGGGTAGCTAGATTTACATGGTCATAGGGAAAATGGGGTTTTATTTTTGCTTCTTTATCTGATATTTCTAAGTCGCAAAGTTTGGGAGCTTAAAGTCCCTTTTAAATTTTATTGACTTAAAAAATACTTATGAACCATTCACGACAAACCAGGTAGCACTAAAGATAAATGATAAAGAATATAATATCACTTCTCAAATGGAGAAAAACCTGTCTGAATCCAAGAACTTTAAACTCTAATGATATTTGGGGAAGAAAATGACAGTTCCTTTCTAGTAAGAGTGACCAAACAATAATTTTTAAAGATTCAAAATCCTCAGCCCAATATAAATTAATTTTAACATAAATATGTCACATTAATTGTTAAACATGTTAGAGAAGTAAATTGATCTTTCAGAAAATAATTCAATTTTATTTGTTGTTTTTTTCCCAGATTATTTTGGGTTATAATGACGTTTTTAAAAAGGGAAAAACTTCAAATCTATGATTACTAAATTCTCTTAAATTAAAAAGTATTTATTAAGGAATTCATGCATAGTTAAATGCAAAAATTCACATGAAAGTAATTGCAGAAATCAAAATGATTTCCATACATTTACTTTGTAAGCTTAACTTTCATTTTTTTTTTGTTTTGTTTTAAATTTTCAAAGTAGGTAAATTCTAAGTGAGGCTTTTGAAGATCTTTAAAAGCAAGCAATTTTAACCCTTCTCATGGGTTTTTGATGTCCTGGGGTTACTTGAATCCATTAAATCAACCAGTGGCAAAATTAAACCATTCAGAATGGAACAAACTGCGTGTGATTAAATGATAATTTCCTAAATTGAAAAAAAGTTTTGCTACATCAGATAGTAGGCGATATCCACTGCTCACTATCAGACTGAGGAACCCACACATGTGCCATTCCGGGAGGGTTGCCAATGCTGCTGTCATCACTGGTAGCTAGAAAAAGGCATCATTAAAAGATTTGCTTGTAGTGTTGCTCATCATTAGTAATTTGTATATCTGGTAAGGAGACATAAACAAAAGCAGCTCTCTCATTGATATTTTTACTCTCCTCCATGCTCTCTGATCCCCTTAACCTCTCTTTGAATCTCCTTAAAGGTGTGCTGGTCTGCTGGAGCTGGTATTTTAGTCTTTGCCAGCATCACTGAATGCTTGATTTATGCACATGCACCCTGAGCTCATCCATTCCTCCTGACCCTCTAAGCTAATCTACTTCCAGCCTCTATCACAAGCTTCAGTTGTCTCCAGCTAAAATTTATAACATACTTGATGTGTTAGAAAGTGTTTTTCGGTCATAAGTTAGGTGGAGTGGAAAAGATAACGGCAATGAAAAGGTCAGGTCAATTGCTAGTGACTAACATTGCCTTTGTACAGGTTAGTAGAAGTGAGGAATATCATGAATAAATTGAGAAGGAAGATCTACAAAAAAGGCAAATGGTTTTGTTAAATAATGGGAATGAAGAAATTGTGGTGATTTTAGAATGGCAAAAATGTAGAACGACTTTTTTTTAAAATTAAAGGAATCTGAATGAAAATGAAAGAAAAAATGGACTTATTGAAGCAAAGGGGGGGAAAAGTTAAGTGAGCACAGGCTAAAGAAGGAATCTAGTTTATGTACAGCTTTGAGGATGAGGAATGAGTTAATGAACCATTCATGGTACATGTAAAATGCCGTGTGACACACCAGGGAACTGCTGTTAGTCACAAAAGAAAAATTATGGTACATCTTTCAGGCTCTGAAGGTCCTGCCGGAGCCCCTTAGCTCTGTGCCAACTCCCTTGTGAGAGGCAGTAGGCAAACCTATTTAAAACCTCCCCCCCCATCGCCCCGCTGTAAGAAATTGGCCATGTGGGACAAGGAATTCCTGCTTCTCTTGAGGACCCTGGAGATTTACAAGGAGGTGTAAATGGTACTACAGCACCCTGATGCAGTTATTTCCAGTTTTTTTCCATGTTTTCTGACACAGAAGGTAATGGGACACTTCTGAGTCCACCTAAAATCTATGTTCTTGGGGGACATCTGAATGGGGTTAAAAAAGTCTAACACTGTTAAAAGCAGATTCTGTAGCTCTGTTTTCTTCCTCAGCAAAATAATACAAACCATTCTGAGGAGTTTTCTGTGCTTTAACTTTTTTTTTTTTTACTTCAAGAAGTTCAAAGTCCTTTCCAGAACACCATAGCACATTGTTTGAAATCTTTGTATCCTTATAATGCACATAAGTTAGAGATAAGTGATAAAGATGGAAAGGATGGGCTTAGATTTGGACAAATACAGGTTCAAGACCAGTCTCTGCCACTTGCCAGGGCCAGTCACTATCTTCTTTAATACGACCCTCAGACCCAAGTACCCAGGTCCTATCTTGGCACATTGCCCCTCCCCACTCAGAAGACCTTGCTCTGCCCTCCTCTGACCTCATTTCCCATGTGGCTGAGAGTTTGTGGGTCCAACAGGATATGGCCATTCTCCCAGAACCTATACCTCCCCATATTCTGGGTACCCTCGACCTCAGGGTTCTGGACCCAAATAGCAAGGCTTACCTTCAGGCAATTATAGGACTCCTTCTCAGGGCTGTCTTCTCAGGGTAGACAATGGGGCTATAATGCTGCTACCAAGGGAAAGGGTTGGCAGAGGGGGGGATGGAAATAGATGGAACTGGGACATGAGGGGCTTCAGTGTCCATATGCATATGTGAGATGCTTCTGACATAGGACAGAGCTGGGTGTGGTAAAGAAAGATCCCTTGGTTTATACTCTGGACCCCACCAACAAATATTAGAAGTGGGCCTGTCCATCTAATAAAGTTACTGTGATGTTTAAATGAGCAATAAATGTAAAGTGCTCAGCACAGATTTGTAGAATGTGGGCATTCAGTAAGTCTTTTTGTTCTGGGACAGCTTTTGTTTTAAATTAAACCTGACTTAGCTTCTTCTAAATGCCCAAGAAAAACATCTATTTAGAAACCCAAAATAAAATGAAACCTCTTTAACAACACTGATGAATAAGACTAATAGCCATCATATTGTCAGAATCCGGACAGAATCTATAGACAGTATAAAAACTATAGAGCACGATAAAGAATCAAAATGGGTGTTTTGGGTTATTTTACACTGATAAAAAGCACAACCCACACTTTGGAAAAATAAGTCATAAATCTTCAAAAACTGAGTTACATAGGTACTATAATAAAAATCAGTATATAAAGTAAAAAATACCAGAAATACATAGAGCAATGGACAAAAACTTAATTATTGTGGAATAATACACTTTCTTCCCAGCTTTTGACAAATCAAGTAGGTAATATATAGACATAGAAAATTAGAATATAGAAGTGGAATTTATAGCTAATTATTGAACTTTGCACAATTCAAATGAAGAATATACTTTTTTAAAAAATATATGTGAAATATTTTCAGAAATTGATTACTTTGTTCTATAAAGAACATCTCAATAAATTCTTTCCATGTAGAAAGTGAATAGGCTAGACTGTCTGATCTTAATGACATAAAACTAAAAACTGATAATGAAAGATTAAACAAAATGATCAATTGTCCTGGAAATTAAATACCACATTTTTGTGAAATTAACATACTTTTGATTAGCAGACACATCTCAACCTGAGAGTTCTGAAATGTGCAAAAAAGTGTTTTGCAATTGATGAAATGCTTTATCTTGTAAGTCAAAGAGAAAATGAAAACTTTGCCAAAGAAACAAAAATACTGACATGACTATGGTATAGGACCAAAGCTATATAATGAGGCATATTCATAATCTTCAAATGCTTTTGTGACAAAGAAGAAAGAAAATAAATGAACTAATACTTTATTCAAGAATAGTTTCATTTTGCAGTAGAACCACCATTTCCTTTCCTCGGAGACTGATATTAAATGTAGTCATCAAGTCAGATTTCTTTGTGAGTTTCTTTAAGCTTAGGAGCCCCATTGTCTTTCCTTGAAATTGGATTTCTGTTGTTAACTTTTCCTCCTTCCAATCTATCCTTCAGGCATATTTTATATGGTTACCTCAATTACATAAAAAATTTGGAATTTTAAATAATGACAACTGATAACAATCAGATGATATAGCTAGACACTATCATGGAGTGAATATTACTTAACACTACATGCTGTCTTATATAAGTTTCCATTCTAATTCTATAGAAATCCTAAATGATAAAGAATTAATATCCCAAACCAAAATTCAAGGTAAAATTTAACAATGAAACACTAGATGCGAAATCAGGAATAAGACAAGGATGCTTCTATAAGTCATTACTTAGTATTATTCTGTTTGAAGTAGAAATGGGAAGTACAACTTACAAAAAAGGAGATTCATTGTTATATATGATGATGTATATCTGGAGAAATATAAAGAAATCAACTTTAAAACATTTAGTACAGGAAATTTCCATAAAGTGACCAGGTAATGGATACATAATGAATAATTTGCAAGAGAAATGTCCCCAAATTAGTTTTCCTATTTGATAGAAAACAACAACAACAACAAAACAACAAAACAAAACAAAACAAATCCCACCCCAAATGAAAAACAAAAATCCAAAAAACAAAGAAAATACAATGGGTAAAAGAGTTAATCAGTAACAGTAATAAACATCTTCATGAGAGCATTAGAGAAACATGAAAGTTTACTTTGCTTCTGGATGTAAAGATTTAATATGAAAGAGTTGGCAATTATTTCCAAATTAACTTACAGAGCTAATGCATTCCTTATCACAAGACCAACATGGTTGCCTTTAGGAACTTGAACAAATTATTCTAAAGTTTAAGCATGTGAACATGTTCAAGATTTATTTTTTTTTGAAAAGAGTGATTAATGACACTGTATCTCTTAAGAGAAATGACAGAAATTAAACAACATGGAATTAAAACAAGAATAGACAACCCAATTATAGAATAGAAAATTTCCTCATGTTTTAAGTGACAATTCATGATTTAAAAATAAAGTCTTGGATAAAGGATGATTTGATTGGGAGACCAGACCAATAACTTGGAGAAAAAAAATAATTAGAGTTTCATTCTTTTACTATATATTATAATACATATTAGATGCATTAAAACTATAAAAATTCTAGAAGAAAAATATATATATTGAACAAATTTTGAGATGAAGATGAATTTTCTAAGCATAAAACAATGTAGTAAATGCAGTAGAATAAATTATAAAAGAAAATTTGTTTAAAAAACATAAGTAAAATGATGAAATGGAAAAAATATTTGCAAGAAGCCTTGCTGCCATAAGTAAGTTAAAAACATTAAAAAAGACTATTTTTATAAATCAATATGGGAACCATGACTACTCCACTAATAAAAAATTTCAACCTCATTGGTAATCAAAGAAATACAGATTAAAGCAATGATGATACATTTAAAAATATATATGTATGTATCTATACATTTATATATCTAAATACAAAATATTTAATATTTGATGTTAACAAGATAAATACATTAATTTTGGGAGTATACATAATCACTTTAAAGTAATTGTGCTTTTGGTAACAAGATTACAAATGTTTATGTGTTTTAACTCAGCAATTTTTCCTCTAAAAATGGATCCCAAAGAAATAACTAGAGATGGACTGGAAAAGTAGTACATGGATTTATAGAAACAATGATAATCCCTTTTTAATATACTTACATTTATGTATACATTTGCATAATAAAAGCCCTAAACCAGTGATTATTTATGGATTTTAAGATTTTAAGTTTTACATTTTTCAAATTTTATAAATTCACCGTGTATTGCTTTTGTAATTAGAAAAGCAATTGAACATTATCTTTTTTTATGTTTTTAATTTTTATTTATTTATTTATTTATTTATTTATTTATTTTTTAATTTTTTTTTTTTCAACATTTATTTATTTTTGGGACAGAGAGAGACAGAGCATGAACGGGGGAGGGGCAGAGAGAGAGGGAGACACAGAATCGGAAACAGGCTCCAGGCTCCGAGCCATCAGCCCAGAGCCTGACGCCGGGCTTCGAACTCACGGACCGCGAGATCGTGACCTGGCTGAAGTCGGACGCTCAACCGACTGCGCCACCCAGGCGCCCCTGTTTTTAATTTTTAAATGTTTATTTGTTTTTCAGAGAGAGAGAGCATGAGCACGGGAGGGAAAGAAAGAGAGGATCCAAAGCAAATCCCTCGCTGTCAGTGCAAAGCCCAACGTGGGACTTGATGTGACCTGAGCCGAAGTCAGATGCTCAACTGACTAAGCCACCCAGGTGCCCCAAACATTACCTTTAAAAGTAAGAATATTCATGGGGTGCCCAGGTGACTTAGTTGGTTGAGTTTCAGATTCTTGGTTTAGCCTCAGGTCATGATCTCGTGATTTGTGGGTTCAAGCCCTATGTCCAACTCTGTGCTGATCATGCTTGGGATTCTCTCTCTCCTCTCTCTGCCCTTCCCCAGTCACATTCTGTCTCTCTCAAAATGAATAAATAAACTTAGAAAAAATATAAAAGTAAAAATATTCTTTTCCATTTCCATATAATCTAAGAGTGGTGAATAAGTGATCTGATCTGTTTTTTTCTGGCCTCTCACCTTATCTCTAAAGACACATTTTACATTTTCTCATAAAATCCTATAGCTCCTTAGTAAAGACAAATAAATGATCTTCTTGTAACTATGAATTTTTGCTTTAACTGTTTTATGTAATATGATCATCAAGAATTCCCAATTCGCGTTTCAGTTTAATATTGCGTCTTCAGCTAAACACTTAATTGATCCCAGTGGTAATAGCCACATAAATACTTAGATGAGATTATTTTGGCAAACATCCAAAGGTAAAATTAGATATTGTTCTTAGAATATTTTTAAAGGTAATTTACACGAATTCTTTCTCTTGACTAGTAAGTCCCAAAAATTGCAGCAAAGAAGCTTTCCAAAATTCAGCTTAATCTAGTCTGTTTCTCACTTGCTTCATGGTCTCCATTACAGTTAATAACTATAGATTCTGAATATCATATGTGGTTTAAAAAAATCTTGATTGTAACTATGACCTTAAAGCTGATCTTTAGTAAAAAATGTTTTCCTGTATAATAGGTTCTTGGATTTCATTAAGGTTAAAGGGGCATTTTAGATCATTACATGTAACTTGTGAGATGAGAATGTGGTAAGGCATTTTCCAGGCTAAATTCAGCCAAAACTGTGGGTGCTTCTTCAGCAGCAGTTTACAGAAGCTCTCTCAGGTTGGGATATGGTGTCCCTAGATACCTAGGAGTAAAATTAGGTATTTATGAGAGTCCTTGAATTTATTTTTATAATTTCAGATAACTTAATGAAATCATACATTTTCTCATGGGAAGGTAGTTTTCTTTCTTTCTTTTCTTTCTCTCTTTCTTCTTTTCTGCTTTTGGTTGAAACTAAAGTTTTTAACCCAGGTAATCTTACACCAGTTAGATAATTTGAGAGCTCTATATAACTTTGAGTAATAAAAGGCTACAAATTTTATCATTTCAATTTGATAGACAATTTCAAACCTGTGATCATTAAATGAAAGTGGAGTTTGGACACATTGATTCAACCCTTCCCCCGTGTCTTACCGTACCAGGTCAGGAAAGCTCTTCACTTCAAGGGTTTTACTTTCTCTATGATAGAATTGACTTATCTTTCAAGAGCCTTAACAATTTGTGTATAGATGAACCTCCCTTTATATATATCTAATATGTTAAAATATGGCTGTACACAGCAGATACATTTCTCTTGGACTGCCTTTGGGTGATTGTATACATATAGGCCCCTGGAATTTACTTATTCCTCCAAGAATTCCTTGTATCAGGAATAAATCTATGTTGGTCTGACTTACTTTGGGGACACTGTTGATAGCTATACATGCGTCAGTTGTACCAATGAAGGCATTCATTTTTGGAACTGGAAGTTTCATGCGTTCTCAGAATCACACAACAAGATCAATGGGCAACTTCCTTTTTGGTGAACAATTTAGAAATCTTCAGTAGGTATTGGTGGATCTTGAAGCAGCTTGAGACAGATTTCCTCTTCTAGGTGCTTCCAAATCTTACTTTGGTATTGGTGCTTTGGTCAGCTACTTTTGAATATGCAAATGGAAAATTGAGAGAAAAAATGTTATTAATTAATCTATCATCAATTATGCAGGAAACAAATGGGACAATTTACAGGTAAGAATGGGGTTGATATGATTAGAGTCTAAATTTTTAAAAATAAATGAATTTTATTTATTTTTTTATTTTTTTTTTTACGTTTTATTTTATTTTTGGGACAGAGAGAGACAGAGCATGAACGGGGGAGGGGCAGAGAGAGAGGGAGACAACAGAATCGGAAACAGGCTCCAGGCTCTGAGCCATCAGCCCAGAGCCCCACGCGGGGCTCGAACTCACAGACCGCGAGATCGTGACCTGGCTGAAGTCGGACGCTTAACCGACTGCGCCACCCAGGCGCCCCAAAAATAAATGAATTTTAATGTAATGTAATCAAAGTTTCCAAATCTTTATGTCATTTTTCTCATCAACTCCATCCTTACTTTTCTTCCCATGACAAAACAAAGAACAAACCCTTAAAAATAGCAAATAAGTAAAAGAAATTTCTCAAGTGAGCCTTTTGACTCATGTTTGCTGTTATCGTTGGGTCCCATTTCCAGTAGTTGCTTTTTTGAGCTTTTAAGGAATTAATTCATTGAAAATTACATTTTTCTGTTGAGCCAAAAGTATGTGTGTATGTGTGTGTGTGTGTGTGTGTGTGTGTGTGTGTGTGAAAAATGTTCCTAGGATCAGCTCTATTTGCATTGGTATTTCCAGTGGAAATGTCAAGTGTGACCTTTTTCTTGTTTGGGTGTCTAATCCTATTTTAAAGCCCTGTCACGCCCCTGCTGAGGGTCAGTGCCCTTGTGAATAGAACTTCTGCACCTGCTCCCCCTTTCTTCTCCTCTTCTTCCCCTCTGCGTGGAACTGGAGGATGTTCCGGACGGCAAACAAAACAATACTATGCTTCAATGACTGCAGTGATGGAAAATAATTGCAGACTTGGGAATTTGGTAAAGTTTTGAAACCATGAGAAAATAAACACAAAAATAGCAAACCTGAAAAGAAGAAAAGAAAAAGGCTCAGAAACATTACATTTCATTGCTACAAATATCAGGGCTAACATACCCTTGAACTTTTCAACTGACAAGATAGACGCTCTTGCAAAAGATCAGCTCTTGTAAATACTGGCTGCTAAAATCAGTGTAATTGACATTTTACCTGTGAGGGAAAAAATTATTAGCAACAAAAGAACTGTGGGAAATATATCTGAGGAAGTCACAATTACCATAGCGACTGGATTGGTTTTCCTGTTTCCCAAAGTAGAATTTTGAATAATTATGCTTAGAGGAGCTGAACTAAACAGTAAATGAATGTAGACAATTTGAATGGTAAAAAGGATCCTATCTTCAGGCTTATTTAAAAATAATGTTCTGCAAAAATCATCTCTTTGCCAGTACTTGGGTTGGATCATTATTTCCCATCACAGGAATTACTAAGGAGTTAGCATAGAATTTCTTCTTGGATCCTAACCAAATTTAAATATGTAATTTGTCTTTATATTATATTTGTTTTTAAAGCTGTGAGGGGAAAAGCTGAAAGCATGCTGAAATTCTGCTAAAGCCATAAATTTCAATATCAATAGTTTTTCCTAAAAGAAAACTTTCCCACAAAATCCCTAAGTGAATCATATTAATATTGTCACCAATTTTCCAAAATTCATGCTAATGTCTACTTTTTCTTGTGAAATGAAGCTTAAATAGTGTTCTCAAAGCTTGTAATACAAATGCATCTTATCTTTCATTTTGCACCATGCTCCTAAACTCAATTTAGGAAGTAGCTCTTCATATATTTACTCATTCATATATTTACTAATATATCACTACTCTTCCCTCATCACCTTATATCTTGACCCTGAGGCAGTTTACTAACTGGTTTCTTCACCTGCAGCCTCCCATCTCCACCCACTCCATCCTCTCTACTGATACAAAAATTATCTTCCTGGGGTGCCTCTGTGGCTCAGTTGGTTAAGCATCTGACTCTTCGTTTTGGTTCAGGTCATGATCTTGCAGTTCGTGATTTCAAGCCCCATATCAGCCTCCGTGCTGACAGTGTGGAGCCTGCTTGGGATTCTCTGTCTCCCTGTCTCTCTCTGCCCCTCCCCCTCTCACTCTCTCTGTTTCCCTGTCAAAAATACATAAACTTAAAAAAAAAGAAAAGAATCATCTTTCTAAAGGATAACATACCACTCTTCCTCAAATACCTCCAAACCCTAGAGTCACATAAAATGATTTAATCAATTTCACAAGGAGTAACCAAACTAGTTAGAAGGTAAGTGGGAGAAATGGGAAGTGTTAGGGTTTGGAATGCTTCAGAGATCACTGGAAGTACGAATCATGCTAGAATTGGGAGGAGGTAGGGCTTGAAAGAAGCCTTGAAGAAATAGGGAGTGTTTGACTAAAAGAGAAGTGACAAGGGAGCATTTGTCTTCCTTCAGGGAACAGTGACTGAAGATACAAAAGTGTTTTGGAGCACGGGTGGTACAGCAGTTTGACTGGCAAGGAAGGTTGTGGGGAGAGAAATCCGAAGAGTATGGTAGACCCTGATTATCAGCTTGTAGATATCTTTACTTTGTGTTTTGGAAAGCCATGGAAGTATTTGGGCATGGTAGTGATATTATTATCTATAAAGACTCACAGAAAATATACAGGACAGATTGGGTGAGGATGGAATGTTAGAGGCAGAGAAACTGAGTCAGAGGCTGTAATCTAGGTATGTGTAAAGGCCTTGAGTAAGTGAAGGCAATGAAAAAAGTGGAGACAGGTACAAGAAACCCTAGAAAGGAAATACTTGTAAGATTTGGAAAAGAAATAGGCATGAGGCAGCACATTAAAAGAAGACTCTAAGATTTCAAGTTTGATGACTAGGAGAGCTCGAGCAGCCAGGAGAAGAATCTGGAATTTTGTGTGTATATAATTAGCTTTTAAATGTGATGTTTGAAATAACTGAAATACATTTCATTGAAAATGTCATGTAAATGGTTTGGTATTCAATGTCTGGGTTTGAGAGAGAGTCCTTGCTAGAAATGTAGATTTGGGAATATACTGAGTGATAGTTGAAGCTTTGGAAATAAGTAAGATCATTCAACAAGGACTGGACTCTAGGAAGTACTCATGTTTCTGAGATGGGAAAGAAAAGAAGAAAGCAAGGAAAGAGATCAGAAATAGGTGGGACCCAGGTGAACATTGTCTTATAGGTAGAAAGGAGCATGGCACAAACCACAACACTGCAGGAGAGGTTCCCCGCAAGAATATGAAGCCTGAGAATAGACCACTGACTGGTTTTGTAAACTGGAAGACCATAGTTGACTTTTGAAATCCAGGACCAGAAGCCACACTGCACATGATTCAGGAGGGAATGTATTATGTGAACGCAGAAGCAGCAGTCATAAAAACTCATGAAACTTGGTGGTAAATTAAAGAGAAGAATGGGGTGGACAGGCCATCCAGCTCAAGAGAAGGACATCAGATGGGACAGACTTGTTGTTGTTTGAAGTCAGGGAATCAAAAGCCAGAAGAAGTGAAGGACTGGAGGTGTCAGAGAAAGCAACATGGTGTTGAAAAGCAGATATGAATGAATGACTGTTCCTGTAGATGAGCACGCTGTTATGAATGTGATATTGGAGGTGAGTGTTGAAGTTTGCCCCTGCAAGGGTGTGTGTATGTGTTTATGTGTGCGTTTGTAGGTATAGGAGACATGGATGGAGGTGGGGATGGGTACCACTGCTGAATAAATCAGAATGGAATGTTCAGTGGTAGGTAGAACAGGTTGTCTAAGCATGGAAGGACTAAGGTTCATTGGTACCTACAGATGCCAGTTACTGGTGCCTTGTGACACTGGTGAATCTGAGGTGTTCTTGGCTTGCAAACGCAATCCAAGTGAGAGGACCCTAGAAGGCAAAAGTTTCATTTTTAGGTGGTTTTGTCTTTTGGTGTGAAAAGGTGGAAGGACAGAAAATCATATCATATTGCTAGCTGGTTTTTTTCCTTTTTCTTTTTTTTGGGGAGGGTGGTTTATATGCTCCCAAACCTCCGTATGTCTTGTGATCATGTCTGCTTGTCCATCTTCCTCACCTAACTCTGAGCTTCTCAAGGGCAGTGCCTAGGTCTTTTATCTTCAAATCACTAGCACTTTCAATTGTCCTGGCACAAAATAAGCAGCAAATAATGCTTGCTCTGTGAAGTAGGGAGGGAGCGGAGAGGTAGGTTCAGGATAGGAGAGATATGTCTTCCCCCAAGGCAGGAGGGAAAGGAGAAGAAATGAATGTAGAGACATAATTTAAAAAGCTTAAGTCAGGGCGTCTGGTTGGCTCAGTCAGTTAAGCGTCCAATTTTGGCTCAGATCATGATCTCACGGTTCATAGGTTCAAGCCCGCGTCGGGCTCTGTGCTGAAAGCTCAGAGCCCGGAGCCTGCCTCAGATTCTGTGTCTCCCTCTCTGTCTGCCCCTCCCCTGCTCGCACTCTGTCTCTCTCTCTCAAAAATAAATAAACATTAAAAAAAAAAAGCTTAAGTCAAAGGAAGAGGGCATAAATGCATGATGGTTTCAATTTCCTCAGTAAAGTCATATCCACCAGTATTTTCTGAGTGGGAGAGGTGGCAGGGCCTGAAGAAAGCCATTGAGTGTCTTCTTGAGTGAGGTACTATGAACACACTTTACATACACTTTCTTTTAAACTCCATAACAGCACCATAAAGTCCTTATTATTCCAATTTTGCTGATAAAGAAATTAAGGCTTAAATAACAATACACTTACTTATAAGCTTCTATTAAAATCCAAATCTCTTGATTGCAAAACCTATATTTGGGGAAACGAAGAAAAATATTCTTGAGCAGCAGCAAGGGTCTACTAAGGGTGAGTGAACTTGAGCTTGCTTCAAGGTAAGACAGTGAAGTTCCATGACTGAAAAATATAGAAGCAAAAAGCTGTGGAAACTAGGCTTTGTGCCTGGTATGGCAGAGGGAGTCTAAGTGAGGAGGATATGACCAAGGACTGGGTTGAAGGAGTTCTTCATTACTCATTTTAGGTCACTAAATCTAGTCTCTTTAATGAGATTGAAAGCCTCTGAAATGATTCCTCCTTGTGCCTTGAAAAGTGTTAAGGACTGATTCAACACTCAACAACTACTTGTGGACTGATCAACATAAAACACTGTGGAAACTGAGATAAAAATGGAGATGTATGCTAATTAAATCCAACATTATTTTGGACTTGTGTACTTTGCCTATTAAGATGCTGTTAAACCAAATAGTGATTTTATTAATAATAATTATTATTATAATGATAATTATACTAAAGCTCTTTGTGAAGGTAAATCTGGCTGAATAGACATGCCTGCATCAGACTAAATACAAGGAATCAAATAGCCAATATTTGGTGAAACAAGACTTTGGAACTTTGGAAACAAGACGATGTGTACCTTTATATTGTGTTGCTCTAGGAAAGAAGATAATAATAACAGATATTTTTGAGTACTTACTTGTTGTAGGCAGTGTTCTTAGTACTTCACATGCACTAGTTTATTTAAAACTTTTAAAGAGCCTAGTGCTAAGTATTATGGTTCCCATTGCACAGATGCAGAAACTGAGACTAAAAAAAGTTAGGTGCCCAAGAATAGAGCAAATCAGTGACAAATTTAGAATTTACACTCGATGTTTGCCATTCTCCCAATTCTGACATTTCTATTTTATGGGCCAAGCAGCTTCTTCATGTTCAGTGAGGAATATGAGTAACCTTTAACACATTTGAAGTGTGCTCTTCCTTAGTGGCTGGATAAACTCCCTTTTATCCAGCACCTGTTCTGGGTCAGTTGTGTTCAGAAGGAAATCCTCTTTCTTATTCATTTGTGTGACATTTGTATCTCAGGGGTTCTTTGACAAAAACATTCAAAACCTAAAGAAAACTATGACAAAAGATGTCTTCTGTCTTTCCATAAGTAATAGCAAAGCTGAGTCTGTGAGTTGTCAGATTTCTCTTCTCTCAGTTTTGACCAGTTGGTATTCAGTTTGTTTTAGAAATGGAATTTGAGAAATCTTTAAAAAAGGCATTTAATCTGACGACCATTGGAAACTAATCCTCCCTCCTTTCCTCCCTCCCTCCCTCCCTCCCTCCCTTCCTTCCTTCCTTCCTTCCATCTTTCCTTCCTCCCTTCCTCCCTTCCTCCCTTCCTTCTTTCTGTGTTTATTTTTCTGGCTTTCTTGAGAGATAATTGATATATAACATTGCATAAATTTAAGGTATACAATGTAATGATGTGATACACATATATATTACAAAATGATCTCCACAATAAGGTTAGCTACATATATCTCCTCACATAAATATGTTTTGTGTGTGTGTGTGTGTGTGTGTGTGTGTGGTGAGAACATTTAAGATCTACTCTGTTAGCAACTTCCAAGTATATAATACAGTACTGTTAACTATAGTCATCATGCTGAATATTAGATCCCCAGTACTTATTCCTCTTATAATTGGAAGTTTGTACCCTTTGACCAAAAAGTAATTCTTTATCAAAAGAAGAGTGAAGCCTGATGTGTTTATTATATAGGGCTTTATTTGGAAAGATCATGCAGTTGGATTATCTTTACATTTGTATGCCCAAAGAACAGAAGACATACTGTAGTAGTTTTGAAGGAGGAC
This sequence comes from Puma concolor, assembly GCF_028749965.1. NCBI lineage: Eukaryota > Metazoa > Chordata > Mammalia > Carnivora > Felidae > Puma > Puma concolor. The sequence continues at coordinate 101,984,384 of NC_141670.1, read as the reverse complement.
TTCTATCTTTATCTTCTTACAATAGGTAGAGACCAAGCAATGACTCTTGTTGGCTTTTTCCAGTCCTAAATGTATTAATCAGATATGATTAAGAGAAAATTAGATTCAGTTTTGAACATTAATGTGAAGTTTGTATTTTGTTATTGTGGTCTGTCAAAGTCTATCTTTGTGGATTGGAATGTAGGAAGCATTATATTAATAAAAATTTATGTTAAAGAATAATTATCTAGAACTGTTTAAAGCTATAGTTAAATACTTTTTTAAAAGTTTATTTCTTTATTTTGAAAGAGAGAAAGAGCGAGAGCACGCATGGGGAAGGGGCAGAGAGCAAAGGACAGAGAGAGAATCTCAAGCAGGCTCTGTACAGTCAGCACGGAGCCCAATGTGGGGTTCAAATTCACAAACCATTAGATCATGACCCAAGCCGAAATCAAGAGTCAGAAGCTTAACCTACTGAGCCACCTAGGCACCCCTGCTATAGTTTAAATTCTTATCAAAGGCTCTTAAACACCACATCCAGTGTTTGAAATTTAGTTCATTCTAATTTAAATAAACTGAGTTTAATTGTTCACATTACCTTATAGAATGACTAATACATATAAGAAACTTATTTCTAATTGGAATTTGCTGGTTCTGTCTCCAAAGCAGAGTGTTATGTCTAACATAAACGAAGATTTAATCTACTGTTATCTACTAAAGAATTTATAGTACACATAAAATTAAATTCTGTTGGTCAGATCATTGCCCAGCAGAAAAGCATCTTATCTTCAAGACCTTATAAAATTTCTTGTTTGTTTTGTATTGCTAGGTTCATACCCTTCTAGAAGAAGACAGATCATTTAATGACACACGCATACCAATATCCAATACGCCCACATGTGCAAATGTGTTGCTGTACTTCCAATAGGTCCAGTGCATGTATAAGCCTATCATTCTATGTCATTAACACATATATTTTTATTTCTATTTGCCCATGTACTTGTAATCTTTAAATATAATCAATAAGTAACACTTATATGTTAAAGTTTTATAATGAGCATTGTCAAATTTAACATGTACCTAATTTTTTTTCCTAAAATTTCTAAAGCAAAAAATGTTTGACAAATAGTGCTAAGTAATACATAGATAAAATAAACATTGAGTTCTCTGACAAGTAGAATTTCTCCCACCCCAAGTTTCTGAGTTTTATACTAGAATGATTTTAAACATATGTGGTTATAAGCTTATCAGATTTCCAAAAATGAACCTTCTATAAAAATCACACGGGGCCCCTCAGCTCTGTTTTCTTCCATTATTTATAGACAAATTGAAAACAAATGTTCTTTAAGAAAAAGTACAATGAACTGAAACCAGCTGTCAGGATGCACTTTTTCTTTAGAATTCATCTGTAATACAGACATGTAGTAAACCAGAGCCTAAGACTCATGAAATTGTGCCATATTTAATGGTAGTTTTAGTGTCAATTCAGAGATGTAAGTATTAAGGTCTGCTGCAACAAGACCTCAATGCTTCATTTAATATAATTAAATTAAATAAGCAAGTGACACGGGGTAAATGCAAATATTTTCATTTTGGAGGTCTTAATTGCAAAAGATGTTTTAAAAATCATTTGAAGTGATTTAATAAATATTACAGAGATAGTTCTACAGCTATTGTAGACTATCGAATAGGCTATAGCTATTGAGTGTTTGTTCATACAAAAGATCACAGCAAAGGTAATGAATAGAGAAGCCAAGAAAATATATACATAAAATGTTGGGTGACTTTCTTGTCTTAAACATAAAAATTTTCTTTATGTAATAAACACATTTTACTTAATTTAGAAAAGCATGGTAAGTTAATAGGAGCTTAATTTTTAAATGAAATGGTCTATTAAGGCACTATTAAAAAAATTGTCTTTTTTTTACTTAAAAAGTATCATCCTTTCTGGATGTGATACCTTGGGAAGGATATAACATTACTTATATAGAATTCATGCCAAGAGTGCGTCATCTAAAGGACACCTAGGTGGCTTAGTTGGTGTGAGCGCAAGTCCCATGTTAGGCTATGCAGTGTGGAGCCTGCTTGGGATTCTCTCTCTCGCTCTCTCTCTGTCCCTCCCCCACCCACGTGCTTGTGCTCTCTCTCTCTGTCAAAATAAGTAAATGAACTTAAAAAGAAAACAGTACATAATCTGAGTTTATAATGAGGAAAAACACGACAACTTTAAAAAAGAAAATTTGACTTAAAAAATGAGAAACAGAATGAGAGAATGAATTCTTCAAAAATATCAATGCCATGAAAGACAAAGAAAAGGCTAAGGGAATTTTCAAAAGTAAAAGACACTTAAGAGACATGACAACTAAATGCAACACCTGACTTTAGACTGCATTCAATTCTGAAGGAAAAATGTTATGAAAGATTATTATTATTTTTTTTTTTAATTTAAATTTTTTTTTTCAACGTTTATTTATTTTTGGGACAGAGAGAGAGACAGAGCATGAACGGGGGAGGGGCAGAGAGAGAGGGAGACACAGAATCGGAAACAGGCTCCAGGCTCTGAGCCATCAGCCCAGAGCCTGACGCGGGGCTCGAACTCCCGGACCGCGAGATCGTGACCTGGCTGAAGTCGGACGCTTAACCGACTGCGCCACCCAGGCGCCCCATGAAAGATTATTTAATAAGCAAGTGACAAATTTGGAATACAAACAGTAGGTCAGCTAGAAGTATTGCATTAATGTTAAATGTATTGAAGTTGATAACTGTACTGTGGTTATGTAAGAGAATATCTTTATTCTTAGGAAATACACACTGAAGCATCTAGGGTAAAGGGCTATGGTATATGCAACTTAGTCTCAAGTGGTTCAGAATGATAAAGAAAGTGGGGTAAAATGTTAACAATAGGAGAATCTGGGTAAAGGATATATGAGTGCTCTTTATACGATTGCAACTTCTCTGCATGTCTGGATTTATCTCCAAATAAAAGTTAAAAGTTAAAATCTAGAGGCACCTGTGTGGCTCAGATGGTAAAGCGGCTGACTTCAGCTCAGGTCATGATCTCGCGGTCTGTGAGTTCCAGCCCCACGTCGGGCTCTGTGCTGACAGCTCAGAGCCTGGAGCCTGTTTCAGATTCTGTGTCTCCCTCTCTCTCTGACCCTCCCCTGTTCATGCTCTGTCTCTCTCTGTCTCAAAAATAAATAAATGTTAAAAAAAAAAAGAATGAATAGTTTAAAAAAAAAAGTTAAAATCTAAAAATCACCTTACTTGAAAAAAAAGATAATTTCTGGGGAATATGAACCATTTTCAGATAAATGATGTTATGGAAATACTATGCCTGAAATCACCTGGTGTTATCAAACATTGGTTGAATAAATCCATGACTAAAGGAAAGAATACAATTGGCATGGATGAATTGCTTTAGCTTTTCATTTCAAATTCCGTGGTGACTGACATGGAAAAATAATCAGAGACATTGACTCAATCTTTAGTAATCAAGATTATACTGTATGCCTCATTTTGTTGTGCCATAAGTTCTGAAGATCTTTCTTTTGTAGTTTTACCCTACTGTTCATCAGGTCCTAAAGGAGTCCAGTAACCCTCAAATTTCTCTCCAGAAGATATGTATAGATTCTTTTTCTTATGGTCACATTTTCTTTACAATTTTATTAAAAAGTGGTTGCGTATAACATATTTCATGAGAGCAAATTTAAGTATTTTAAAAAATTTATTTAAGTAATCTCTACACCCAGTATGGGGCTCGAACTCATGACCCTGAGATCGAGTCACATGCTCTTCTGACTGAACCAGCCAGGTGTCCCTTAAGTATTTTAATTACATTGGACTTGCCACCTGAGGAAACCAAAAGTTCTTCACACAACTCTCTTCTCTTAGAAAATATGCTGGGCAATATTGTCCCCATTATAATACAGGGGTAAAGAACCACCTTAATCAGCTTCCTGCTTTATTTTTGTTTCCCCAATTTTCCATGCTCAGCTATCGGCTCCCCATTTTTTCTTATTTTCTTCTTGTTTGTGGTAAAATCGCTTAAAAATTCAAATACATTAAAAATATATTTTATGCATTGTATAAAATCATCTTGTAATTAATAATGAAAGAGCTGTGGAGTAGAAAAACGTTGTTGGCTTTGACCATGTGATTTAATCTTTTTTACATGATTGGATGGGTAGACCATATGATATAGTCTCTTCTAAAACTTGTTGTACAAAATGCTACAGATTAGCAGTGTCAGCATCACCTGGGACCTTTATAGAAACGCAGAAACAATCTCAGACCCCAGCCCAGATGTATTTGATAGAAATCTGCAGTTTAACAAGAGTCCCAGGTCTTCTCTATGCACATAAAGGTTGAGAAACACTGATAAAGCTTCAAAGACATTTTTAAAAAGACATTCCTGAAAAATCTAAAGGATCCAGTGACCTATATTGCTATTTGCTGTCTCACTACTATGACCACTTTAAGAAGAATAAAAATAGTGGTTGTTGTATCTCCTTCATAGATCTCTTTTTCTTTCTGATTATTTTTTTCATTTCTAAGAGTCCTCAATCTTTTTAATTCTTTTATTTTGTCTCATGAATTATTTTTATTGCTCATCCTAATCTTGATGTGTTTTTCCTAGAAACAATTATCTAGAATATTTTTTTCATTACCTGGACACATAATGACTCAATGTTCTTTTCCATTGTGGTCAAAAACATGCTGTAAGATTTAAACCCTTTGAAATTCACTCAGTTGTATACTATGGGTTAGCATATGGTCTATATGTGTGACTATTCCATGTGCTCTGGAAAACACATGTATATTCATCAGTTGTTGGTGTAGAGCTCAGTAAATGTTAATTAAGTTAATTTGACCCATTATGTTATTTAGATAACCTATATCCATCAGGGTTTTTTTTTTTTTTAAAACAACTTGTTCCATCAAGTACATTAAAAGAAGAGTATTGGGGTACCTGGCTGGTTAGAAATTAGAAGAGCATGTGACTCTTAATCTTGGGATTGTGAATCTGAGCCCCATGTTGGGTGTAGAGATTACTTAAAAATAAAAACCTAAAAAAATAAATAAATAAAAGAATAATATTAAGGGGCACCTAGCTGGTTCAGTCAGTAAAGCATGTGAGTCTTAATCTTGGGATTGTGAGTTTGAGCCCCATGTTGAATGTAGAGATTACTTAAAAAAAATAAGAGTATTAAAATCTCTGATTTTGTGGATTGGTCTATTTTCCCCTTTGAGTTAGTTTTTGCTTTATTAATTTTCATGTTGTTATTAGATACATACATATTGAAGATTGGTATGAGGGATTTTTGGCAAACTTCTTTTTTATTATATGATTTTTTCTTTATTTATTATAATACTCTTTTTCTTGAAATCTATTGTGTTTGATATCAATATAGCCACTCTAGCTTTCTTATATTCACTATTTACATAGTATGTTTTTAATCTCCTTTTATGTCCAAGTTATCTGTTTCTTTATATGTGTCTTTGTACATAGCATATTTAATATAATTATTGCCATGATTGTAAAAACTCTGGGTTCTGTTATCTTCCTGTAAAGAACATTAATTCTTGTATTAGTAGGTAGTTCAGTGTTGGCCAGTCACCTTGAACTTATATTTTTAGAAAGCTTAAGTTATGTCTCAAGTTCCTCTAATTCGGTGAAAAAAATCTCTAGGTTCTGTCTTCCCTACAGATCTTGTCTGGGCTAGATTTTAGTTTTGTTAGAGCAGGTATACAGTAGTTCTTACTAAGACATGGACTCCCACGTCTCAGATGAATTCCAAAGTTGTTAATAGGGTGTTAATTAGATCTCCCCACTCTGTCAGGGCTGGAACTTTAACATCCTCCATCAGTTTTTAATTTCTAGTATCTCTGTTCTGTTCTCAACTCTTTCACAACTCTTTCATATATATATATATATATATATATATATATGGATAGATGTGGATATAGATATAGATATATAGATATATAGATAGTAGCTGCTAAAAGCCTTGAATGGTCTTATCCTTTGTGTGTACAACACAACCTTCACCATCACTGAAGACTCCTACATAGACTCCCAGGGCCCTCTTTCTGAATAACTCCTTCCTCTTCAGTTGTTTTGCCCTGAAAATTCCAGCCATTCTAGCTGCCCTGAATTCTGATCTCTGCCTGCTCAGCTTAGCCAAAATACCATACTCTGCTTGGACTGCCTTTCTCTTTATGCTGGTCAGGAAATTTTCCCAAAGCAGAGAACTGGGTGATACTAGGACTTGCATTGTGGGTTTCTACTCCCTCAGAGATTATTGCTTTTCACTGCCTGTTAACCATTTCCTGAAAACATTTCTTTTATTTAATCTTATAGCTGGGGCGGGAGAGCTATTTTGGTTTCAGTTACTCCATGGCTGGAAGCTTTTATAATTTTTTATATTAAGGAGTAGAAAGAGAAACTCCCTACCTTGATGCTTATTTAAAGGAGGAGTAGGGGTGTCTGCGTGGCTCAGGCGGTTAAACATCTGACTCTTGGTTTCAGCTTAGGTCATGATCTCATGGTTCGTGGGATTGAGCCCTATGTCAGGCTCTGTGCTGACAGTGTGGAACCTGCTTGGGACTCTCTCTCCTCTCTCAAAATAAATAAATAAATAAATAAATAAATAAATAAATAAATAAATAAATAAACAAACAACAAAAAAAGGATGAGTAACAAAAAAAATGGCAGAATTTTGTTTATTAAAGCTCATGTTTGATTCCTAGAGTTTAATAATAATAATAATAATAATAATAATAATAATTTTCTATTATTAAACATTTGTATTCCATTTAGGATTGGAACTTTTTGAAATTTTTTTTTAGCATGTTGTTCTAATACAACTAATATTCTATCTAGGTTATTTTTGTTGGTGTCCTCATTAATTGTCTTAGAAATATTATTTAATAAAGAAAAAGTAATTAAATTTTTTGATTAAAAGACTGTTTCGATTTTCTGATACCAAAGAAAAACACCACCCTTTTATGAACTTTCACAGAGTATTGTTAGAGGATAGGGAGAATGGCTTGCAATTTGCATATGCTTTTCCTTAAAATTTGATCAATGGTTCTGTAAAGGCTAAGTTAATTCTTTTCTGAATAAGGAGTGCTATAATTGAATATATACATGTAGAATATATATATTGCATAATATTTTGTAATTGGGTAAGATAAAGGATTTCTGATGCCAAATTATTCTAAGAACCTCTCATGAAATTATTTTCCCATTGTTTCAGGGAAAATTTGCAGCCTCACTCTGAAAATGGGTCTGTTTAGGAAACCAGCCCCCCGCCCCCTCATTTCTGTATTTCTAAGGAGAACTGAAAAAGCTGGTGTAGTAACTGGTATAAACTAGTATGAAGAGTCTTTGAATCAACAAATTACTGCCTAACTTTGATTTCTGACAACTAGGACTATTGCCTAAGAGTCTCTGTAGAGACAGAAGAATAGGGGATTCTTTAGAAAGCTGCCTTTTTGATGAGCTTTTCTAAGACAAATCTGTTCTAAATGGACTTATTAAAAAATCTTTAGCTTCACTGGTAATCAAAGATATGCATATTAAATTAACAATGGGGTACGATTTCCCTGCTAAACATAAGAGCAAAGAGGTTTTGTTTGTTTGTTTGTTTATTTATTTATATATTTTTTATTTATTTAAGTTTATTTTGAGAGAGACAGAGACAGAGACAGAGAGAGCAAGTGAGAGGGGGAGAGAGAGAGAATTGCAAGTACGCTCTGTGCTGTCAGCTCAGAGTCTGATGTGGTTCTTGAATTCACAAACCATGAGATCATGACTTGAGTTAGAAATCCAACCAAGAGTTGGACATTCAACTGACTGAGCCACCCAAGTGTCCCAGGGCAAGGAAGTTTTAAATGCTAATCTCAGAGTTGGGGGCGCCTGGGTGGCTCGTAGGCTGAGCATCCGACTTCTGCTCATGCCATGGTTTCACAGCTTGTGAATTCAAGCCCTGCATTGCGCTCTGTGCTGATAGCCTGGAGCCTACTTTGGATTCTGTGTCTCCCTCTCTCTCTGCCCCTTCCCTGCTCATACTTGGCCTCTCTTTCTCTCAAAGACAAATAAACATTAAAAAAAAAAATTTAAATGCTAATCAGGGAGCAACTAAGGGTGAAGTGAAAAGGTAGCCCTGGTGGAGTGTTACTTGGTACATATTTTCTGGAAGGCAGTAGACAAAAAGGTTTCAAAATTGTTTATGATCAAGGATTTTCATCACATATTTGTTTACAGTAAAGAAAAATCTGAAACAAGCAATTAAGGAATATTATATTATCACAGAATATTAAATAATATGGGAAAATGCTTTTGATACAATATTGAGTAAAAACACAAGAACAATCTAAAAATTAGATATTTAGAATTAGAATTTTGATAAAAATTCAAAGTGGCATTTTAGAATATTATGTCATATACAGATCATCATAAGTGTACCATGCATATCTATTTATCTATTTTTTTTATCATAGAATTAAAAAAAGGGTGTGTTTGCTTGCTTAGGAAAGAGAACTCCAAAATATCTAGGCCAACCAATAATCTGTTTGAGGATCTCCAGGGATAGAAATTCCACAACTATTCCTAGTGTTTTTTTTTTTTATCTCTGGAAATTTGAAAAAAAAATTTTTTTTTAATTTTTTTAAGGGTGTCTGGGTGACTTGGTCGGTTGAGCGCCCGACTTCGGCTCATTGTTTTTAATGTTTATTTTAATGTTTTTTTAATGCTTATTTTTTATTTTTGAGAGAGGCAGAGACAGAGCATGAGCAGGGGAGGGGCAGAGAGAGAGGAAGACACAGAATCTGAAATGGGCTCCAGGCTCTGAGCTGTCAGCATAGAGCCTAACATGGGGCTCAAACCCACGAACCGTGAGATAATGACCTGAGCCGAAGTCGGGTCATGACTGAGCCAACAAGGCTCCCCGGAAATCTGAAAAATTTTAACTGAAATCTCCCTGATTTAATTTAAATCTATGTCTTGTTCTGGTTTTCAAAGTTGTAAACATTTTCAACATTCTCCTCCTTAAAGGAAAATGTAAAGATACTAATAAAACCACATTAGCCATCTCCTTTATCAGATTAAATATCTTATTTGTAATCTTTTTCTCATTAGCATTATGCCATTTTTTTAACTGTGCCTTTCTTCCTTGAATCTGCTTCAATCCTGTAAATTCACTGGTAGCTTAAACCTTAAGAAAAATTAGGAACGTGCAGCAAAACGAAAATCCTATATTTGTCATGAACTCCTTTCCCTTCTTATTCCTTCACATTTATTTTCTGCCTTTGGTGTGACATTGAAGACCTTAAGAAGATCCCAGAAATAGTTGTAGTAACAACAATGTTTTTTTAAAAAATTCTTGTTTATCTTGTATGATTTAACTGTCAGAGGGCGGAAGGGATGGATTTATATATGTTGGAAACATGCCATGTGGCAGCACTGTGCAAGGTGCTTTACATGTATTACCTTGTACATTTCTACAAAACCCCTGCTGAGTAGTGATCATTGTTCCTATATTAAGAAAAGGACATCAAGAGTTACAAAGGTTAGATAATTTGTCAAAGTCACAGTGTATCTATGTCAAACTGGATTCAACCTCAGGTCTGTCTGAGCTCTTGCTGCTACACAATGCAGTTTTTTGAAAGAATAAAAGCTCAGTTAGTTCTTTTGACTTGATTTGAAATGCTGAAATTAGCATTTTTAGTATATCATCATTAAAAGCTTTCAGTTAGGCAGAATATATTTTTTGTTGACTTGGTTTACAATGAGTTAAAACTCTTATAGCAGTGACAGTTTCCACTTTATTTACTTTACCATATGTCCGTCATGGTGGTTATGCAGAATCCTGAGGTTCACATAGTTACCTACAGTCACCCTCCATGGCAAATGGTAAACTACTGACAAACCTAGGATTTGAAATATGACTGCTAGCATGGCTTGGCTGTGGATACATGTGGAAAGTGTTGGTGAAGTTCAAGGTCAGGGGTATCACAGAGCTATAGAATCCTCCTAATTTTTCGGAAGGGGGTATGGTGGTGGGGATGACAGTGAAGGATGGGATCCCTCCCAGGCCATAGCACCTCTTGCTTTCCTATCTCTAATAACTGAGGATGACACTTTAAAATTATTTTGTAAAACATGTTTTTATGAAATAGTTAGGCATATAAGAAAACATAGATAATACAATATTTATTTGCATCTAGCATTCTGCTTAAGAAATAAAGCATTACCGGGGTGCCTGGGTGGCTCAGTTGGTTAGGTGGCTGACTCTTGATTTCGGCTCAGGCCATGCATGATCTTTTGGTTTGTGAGATCGAGCCCCACCATTAATTGCTTGGGATTCTCTCTCTCCCTCTCTCTCTACCCTTCTCCACTGCGTACGATTGCATGCCTGTGTGCTTTCTCTCTCTGTCTCTCAAAATAAATAAATAAACATTAAGAAAAAAAAATAAAGCATTACAAATACAATTGAAACTCTTTCTGTATCCACTCCAATCGTATCCCCACCTTCCTTCTTTCCCAGCTTTAATATGTGTTTGAGATTTATGCATGTTAATAATTATAGCTTTAATTCATTCACTTTTACTGATGTGTAGTATCCCATTATATGAACATATTGTAATTTATTTACTTTCAAATTAATGGACATTTAGGAGACAAGGAAAGGGTTGGTGGAATGTGTGTTTAGATGTTAAAGGTGAGTTATTTCTAGTCTTATTTTTGTTTTGGGAGATGGGTTCAGCAAATGTTTATTACATGACTAAAAATAAATAAGTAAGTAAGTAAGTAAATAAATAAATAAATAAATATTAACTGAACATTCACAGCCCAATGATGACAATGTGTCATTAACCCAGGATCATGATTAATCCAATTAATGCACACCAGATTACTAATAAAAATGACAATTGCATTAGTTTGTTAAGGCTGTCAACCAAAGTACTACAGACTGGGTGTCTTAGACAACAGAAATTTATTTTCTCACAATTATAGAGGCTAGAAGTCCAGGATGAAGGTGTTGGTAAAGCAGGCTTCTTCTGAGGCTTCTCATTGGCTTATAGATGGCTGTCTTCTTCCTGTGTCTTCCCTGTATGTCTGTTTCCTAATATCTTTTTCTTATAAGGACACTAGTCATACAGGATTATGATTCTAATGACTTCATTTTAACTTAATTACCTCTTTAAAGACCCTATATCTAAATATAGTCACCTTCTGAGGTACTGGGGGTTAGGACTTCAATATATGAATTTGAGGGGACACAATTCATCCTCTAGCAACTAGTATAGGTAATGCTTCAAAGACATTCTTTTAAAGGTCCCCTTGTACAAATAAATGCAAGTTTTACAGGGGAATACACTTAAGTAGGAATGGCTAGGTCATATAACACAATATTATTAAATGAATGACAACAATGACACAGTGAAAGTTTGAAAAAAAATAGCACTAACGGCAGCTAGTATTTCTGAAGTGATGATAACTATATTATACAAAATTATATTTATTTTTTACAACATCTATTTGAGGTAGATATTATAATTATTCCCATTTTACCAAAAGAAAACTGAATCTTATGGAAATTAAGTAATCTTTCGAAGGGCACAGAGGAACCAGGGATAAAGCTGGGGCTGTAACCCAGGTTTGCTTGATTCCAAAGCCCATGGTTTTATATTATAGCAGCCTCTGTTGTAGCTTCATTTGGGGAACACACACACACACACACACACACACACACACACACTCCCTACCTTTATGAAGTATTGCCCTGGAGCACAGTTAGCCACTAGTTCAAAAGTCTCAAAAATATGAGTACAGCCCAGGAAAAGAAAGGAGGTACAAATTCCCCGAAAAACAATTCCCAAAGGCACATCTGTGTTGATTTATAAAAATAGAAAAGCACAGAAACCTTGTGGTTGTGGAGCCCTTACTTAAGGAGCAGAGGGACCGCATCCTGTGACGCCAAGAAGTGGTGGCGGAAGACCTTGTGAACAATGGCCACAGATGCCAGCCGAGGAGAGAACAGTGCAGGGGGAAGAACTGTGTGTCACCCACCAGCTGTGGGATGTGCACAGGAAGGAAGCACAGGACAAGCTACAGCACTGGCTTCTGTGGGTTGCTGTGAGCATTAAGCAACTTCATATATGCGGGGTGCTTTGTGTGGCACCTGGCACATAGTGAGGACTCAGTTTGGGTGGTTTATTATCGTTGTTGTTATTCTCTTTAGGTGGTCCATTTCTGTAAGGCACACAAGACAGAAAGAGTAGCCTCTTTGAAGGAGGAGTTAAGAATTAGATTAATAAGCCCTCCGGTACTATCCCATTGTGGAGATGTCTGCTCCATTAATCTACTTAACCCAATCTTTAAGTAGCACTTGTGCAAATAGATCCTGGAAAACGCTTGGGAGGGAAAAGTTGTACTTTCTTGACTTTTATAACATGAAAAATTCAAATATGTTTGCCTTTTCACCCTAATACATGCTGGAAAGGGAAATTTGGAATTTCACTTGAAGGAACCATAAACAATTTTCAGTAAATGAAGATCCAGTTCTCAGGGTGGGGATACCAAATATATAAGGTCAAGTTACTTGAAAAGATTTTTGCTCTTTTTTTCTCTCATTCCTTCTACCCAACTGGAATTTTTTTTCCTTTGAAACATTCTAAAAGATCATAGAATTAGGGGTAGGAATAATTAGGTCATTGAAGCCATCTTTCTGCTGATGAGGAGACATGCCCGAGGTACAATCTATGATGCTTTTTCTAGTGTGGCTGTGAACAATGTGTCTTTTATTAGATAAACAGTTGGGGAGATGGAGGCCTCCGTTTATGTCCAGAACAGGTATGGCGCAGGGAGGAACGAGGAAGACGCTCTCAGAGGCACTCCTCCCTGAACCAGAGCTGATCTGCTGGCAGAAATTCAGAAGGGCGAAAGGGTAGTGAGGACTCCACTTTCATGTGGAGTCGCTGCTGTGTGGTTTTGTGTGTGTGCGGGGGGCAGGGTAAGGCTAATAAATACCAGGGAGAGTTTTGCAATGCATGCCTATCAGCTGAGCACTGGACAAACATTTTTGCCACCAGCTATTTCCCCAAGGCTTCTGACAGTTTGTGCGACTTGTGTAAGACATTCCTGAAAGAGAGGAGCATTTGTTCAACTTATATAACTTCTTTTTATATCATAAGACTAAAGCAGTCCTTCCGGGCTCATGTCCTGTTGAATGTAGTCCAATTGAAACTTCTTTCCTTTCCATACTCAGAAACCTGACTACCTGTTTAAATTCCTCCTGATAGCATAGCTTACTGTTTGCCCTCGGTCCTTCTCTGGCCCTCCCATACACACAGATTTCATAATGACATTCCTTCTTCCTCTTGGAATTCTATTTAACTCTTAAAAAAAGTGATAGCTTATGATTGAACAATTTCTACAATGTGTTCTTAAATTGGATGTGTGTGTGTAAAATGTGTGTGGCTCTAGAATTGCAAGGTAGGAGTTTAGCTAATGGAGTTTTGGGACATATTGTGATGTGTGCCTAGCTGGGGACACTGCTGCTCAGGAATCTGGAGAATTTGCATTCACACACTTCCTGCCTCCAGTAAAGGAGTTCAATAAAGCATGTGGAACTTCTTATATTTGGTATAGCTTTTGTTTCCTGCCCATTTTTTTTTTTTTGACAGAAATGCTGATCGGTTATGCTTTGATGTATTTTTATTTAGAGGTTTTCAATACGAGTTGGTTTAAGGTGTTATGAATGAGCACAATTTCTCTGATCATCAGTATTCTACCCCGTGCTTCCTAGTACTTCTTCTGTGACCTCTTAAGATTTCCAGTTTACCCAAATAAGCTTGGTGGGTAAGGAAATGACTTACACAGGCTCTCTTTGGCTTAAAGTTTTACAACGTACAGTTCACCTTCATGTAGGTATTCCTGTCTGCCTTTCAAGGCAGCCCATGAGTTAAGAGCACCTGTGTATTAGATTCATCTGGCAGGTGAGGCCATCAGGCTCAAGAGGTGAAGGGTTTGGTGAAGGGCAGCTAACAAGTGGCATAGGAAGGCTTTTCATCCTAAAAGCATTTTTGCTCCATCAGTGCTTGTTTCTACTATTGTGGTTATGGTTACCATGTGCCAGTCACTGAACTTAGTGCTTCATGCATGTTATTTCAGTGAATAGTGACTGCTACCACAGGAATTGGCATTAATTACTGCAAAAGAGGATTCTGAGACTCATATCACCCAGGGTCTTCACATTCAGAATCTGGTCACTTGGTGCACCTCTTTGATGCTCTTTAAAGTATAGTGCACTCAGGAACATCAATCTGTGTCTCTCATTAAATGTTATATCCCTTTTCCTTTCCCATAGTACCTATTGGTGCTGGGGCAGGCTTTGCTTTAGGATAATGAAGATAGAAGAAAAAAAATGCACACATGTCTGATATAGTAGTGTTGGAGATTTGGCTGTCACAAGGATGCTCAGTGGGGAGCTCTGAACCATGTGCTGGGAAGCCAAGAACAGTAAGACGCCAGTCCAGCCGAGACAAGGAGAGAGGCAGACATGAGCTGTCTGTGCTCAGTACAGCAGCTCCCAAATGGAAGAGGCCAATGTGAACTCCAGGCTCTCAGCATGCACTGCTCTGTGTTTGTAACATCCTGGTATTCTCCACACTCCTTCTGGAGAAGCCTGTCCCATAAATCCATGGAGGGAAAGGCCACTCAGCCCTCAACTTGGGGAAAAAAAATTTTTTTAATTGTTTCTATCGCTGCACCCTTGACATTATCTGTGAGCAATCTTAGCAGATTTGGCAGGTGTTGGGACCAACCTGTGCCGGGAAATGCTGGAAGTGGAAGATTTGAATAAAAATCTTTAGGAAGATACAATGAAATGTTCCTGAGAGTTAAAATTAATCAATCGAATATGTGTGGCTTGTATTCTTAAGTTAAAAGTTAAGTTTCAAGATGTGGCCTCTTATGACATTGATGATGCTGGCTATAAAAAATTACTATTATTTTTGAAACTTTCTATTTAAAATGATACTGCATTTTTTTTTAATTTTTTTTTCAACGTTTTTTATTTATTTTTGGGACAGAGAGAGACAGAGCATGAACGGGGGAGGGGCAGAGAGAGAGGGAGACACAGAATCGGAAACAGGCTCCAGGCTCCGAGCCATCAGCCCAGAGCCTGACGCGGGGCTCGAACTCACGGACTGCGAGATCGTGACCTGGCTGAAGTCGGACGCTTAACCGACCTGCGCCACCCAGGCGCCCCAATGATACTGCATTTTTAATGTTATTTAATGTAAAGTAAGAAACGTGATATATCAGAGCTACTATTGGCTCTGACATGTGTCAGCTTTTCCACCCATAAATGGAAAGAACACATACCTGCTGAGAGGTATGGATTCATTCTAAGTTAGTGGAGAGACTCAACAAAACTCTCATCATGAAATTAAAATGATTATTCAGAAGTATTGAATATATACGAGGAGAACTAGGTTGATATCTTAAAGAATAATTGACTGAAAATCATTTGTCTTATGTGACAGTAGTCTTTTTTTCTATGTGGACTGGTTCTTTTTGTGCAAAAGGAAAGTTAATCTGAAATTATTGAGATGGAATGATCCAGAGATAGACACTATTCATGTGAGTGTGGACATATGTGAGAGGGCAGAGTAAACTCCTGAATGGACAAGTCAAGTTTTGGTCAAGCAAATAGAAGCCATTCTTTGTGTTTTAGATATAAAGAGTTTAATTGATAATTATGAACTTGTCCAACTTTTGGAAGAGCTGTGAGGCGGGGAAGGAGAGGTTCACCAGTGCTGCCCCTGAAGGTCAGAGAGGCTGCCCAAAGATCAGAGGAGGTGACACTGATAACAGGTGGAGTAGTTTTCAAAAGCTTGTCTGCAAGCTGCCACTCTTCTTGAGAATCTCTGAGAAAGTCTCACTAACTTTATCAGCCTATTGGGTGGATCTCAAAAACCAGTCTGTGCATATGTGTGCAAATGCCCCCAGAGAAACAGAGAATTAGCTTCACTTCCCACATCTATTCCAAGTCCTCTCCTATAACTCTGCAAGAGGATTCCAGTGCGGTTCTCAGGCTTAGAAGGGGTTGATGGTGGTGTCACCTTGGCAGTAGCCAATCTAGCACACAAGGCCTACTTTTCTAAATTCTTGAAAAATAAAATTTGATATAATCACCAAACAAAAAATAGACGTTGGCATGAGTTCCTTCCTTCTTTCCTTCCTTCATTCATTCAACAAAATATGCTTTGAATAGCCAGGCTATTGCTGTGTTCTAGGAAAACTGTTGTATAGAGACAGACTAATACCTGCTTATTCTAGTCAGGCAGACCATTAACATACAAGTAAATCCCCCAAAATAATGATAGCTTTTGATGATATGAAAGGCACAGGTCATTTTGGGGAGTGGCATGTTAGACTGAGTGGCACCTCTCTGGTGGCACTTTCACATGGTGCCTTGTATTAGACTTATCTGGATGTATTTCTTACCTATGCTGTGAGGTTTTAAGCTCTTGGAGGACAGGTAAGGTAGCCTACTTATAATTTTATTCCTTACAATTCTTGTGCAGTAGAATAGGCACCCAGTAAAAGTTGGACAAATGTGGGCCACAGTTCAGAATTCCATACAGAGTCAGGTGGTTCCGGGTGAATCAGATGGATGAAATGTTTTAGTTTTGCGTGTGATTCACATACTGACGTAGACAAACCTACATGGTAGGGATTGGTCCTATATTCCTCTGATTCTTTTGTTGAATAGTTGGCATCTAAGTCTTGACAGCTCTGGTTCTCAGAGTTTTGATAAAACAATCCTCCTTTGAGGGAGTGGATTCCTCCAGGTTAACTGTGTAAGACAGGCAGGGTCAAAGGTAGCAGAAACTATCAGAAGATAAAACATGCCAATTAATATATTAGACCAGAGTTCATTGCATGGGGCATCCTTCTGATCCCCACTTAAAAGTTTCCTTCTCAGAGCATTTTTCCCTGAGCACCATGATATTTTTCAAAAATGATGCAAGTGAAAAATGAAAGCCCATCACAAATTCAGGAGAATAAATGTTTTAGTTTGAATTGTTCAGATTAAACATCTATATCGAAGGCAGTAATTGATATGTTAGTGGAGTAACTAAACATTTCATCCATCTGTTACCTCTCATGAGGTAGACATTCTCATGGAGAATGATCCATGTGGTGGAACTTATAAATAGCATAAATGTAGGTTTGCTCAAGAACCTTTTGGGGATAATGTTGAAAGCCCACATCTTCCTGAAAAGCAGATCATATAATGAATTAGGCCAATGTCTTCTTCTTACCTGTTGTTCACAAATGTAAACAAGACTATAAATCTCTTCTTTTGTATTTCATCAAAATTGAGATAGCTGGAAGAAGAATCTGCTGCTGGTTAAGTTCCTCATCTTTTTTGGCTATCTCTCCATTAGAAACATGTCCCAAATCATCTCTTCTGCCTGTGTTTGATTCTCCCTGGTAAGAAACAGTGTTGTACCTGGGATTGATTGGGAAGACCAGGTTGCAAATTTTGCTGCTGTCTATAAACACGTTGTTAGATGTGGCTAGTTAGAAGGCAGCCAATTCTGAGGACCTTTGTGTGGATTACCATTTCCCCTTCTGCTTCCCAACTTCCCAAAACTATTAATGGCACATTTCACTCCAGCCTGTGTTACATCCAATGATAAACAGATGGATCCCGGCCCACAGCATGAAGATGGGAAGTGTGTTTGGGCACAATATGTTTCATATTCCTATCCAGCTGCCTCCTGCTTCCGTCTTCATAGAGTCTGCTGAAAATTCAGGACTTCTCATTGTAATCTACAAAAGAGTGTTCTTCCCCGCACCCCACCCCTTTCCTCCTCTGTGGCTGTAAATTATTTCTCCAGTAGTGATTTATGTAGTGTCTTTAAGGAAGAAAGTCTGGCAGCAACACGCAGAGAAAGATATTCTGGGAGAGCCACAAAAACACCCCCCCACCCCCCCTTCCAAGGTAATGTCCTGGAGCATTAAACCATAGTCTTCTTTGATTTTTTGACTGTGAAAGAAAACAAGAATTTATTCCCCCTCCCACATCCTTCTCCTCACTTCAGACCAAAGTGCATTTAATTACTTCTCAGTGTCATGTTAAGATATGCTGATAATTCTTCTAAAAAGATCAGCTTAGATTCAAGAGCTTTGTTACCTGAGTAGGCCTTTGTATCCATGCTGCATATCCCATTTATCCATGTTGAACCATTTAACCTATTCATTTGGCTCGACTTAATTTGTCTCTACTAGGCATATGATGGGAGTTATATGGTAAGGAAACATTTCTGGGGAATTTTAATATCCAAAAATTATGGATTGTTATGTTGGTTTTATTTGCTGTGACAACCATTTAGTCAAAATATTTATTGGGTGCCACTCTAAGCAAAGCACAATGCCATACGCTATTGTGAAATCTACATTATGCCCTGGAATGGCAATGATCACTTAGTTATGTAGCAGATTTTTTTCCCGTAATGTGTGTAAAGACCTATCCCTCCTTCCAGTTTAGAGCAGTCTCTAGCCCATTGTAGGCAATTTTGATTGGAGAGTGTCATGCAAGATGGAGAAATAATCTTACTTTATAAAGATTGATATGAGAAGCTGTATTTGAAACCAGAAGGATAGTGAATAAACATGAAATTGGTACAAAAGGAGTTAGTGTCTAATGGAAGACTTTGAGGGTGGCCAGAGCTGCTACCTGAAGAAGTCAGATGATTGTCTATCAAATGTCCTTACAGCATGGCATTTACTTTCATGAATTTATAATGATCTGAACTTGTAGGATCAGAAACTTGACTTGTTATCGCTGTGTGGAAAATGAATCCTTTTATAGGAGCTGATTCATATATCAAGCTCGTGCAGATGGATGTATAATCACAATGTCACTTTATTAATTTAAATTAATAAATAATAGATTAAGAAATAACTGGTGGGAGAGATCCAGATTCAAATTCTTTGGTTAGTGTATTTTCATTTTTTCTCTCTATAGGTATGTGATCATTTGTTATGTGATACAAATGATAATTAATTTAAGTTATTGTAGATATATATGTTTTTGGTAACTTTGCAGCCAGATATAATCTTAATATTTCTCATTCTTTGACTCAAAAATTGTTTCTATTTGATTTTTTCTCTTTTATATGAATTTTATTTATTTTATTTTTAATTTTTTCTTTTGATGTTCATTTATTTTTGAGAGAGAGACAGAGTGCAAGTGGAGGAGAGGCAGAGAGAGAGGGAGACATACAATCTGAAGGAGGCTCTAGGCTCTGAGCTGTCAGTACAAAGCCTGACGCGGGGCTTGAACTCACAAACCTTGAGATCATGACCTGTGCTGAAGTCAGATGCTTAACTGACTGAGCCACCCAGGCTCCCCTCCTCTTGTATATGAATTTTAGGACCAGCTTAAAAAGTTAAACATATGTACATCAAGAAGAAAAGAAAGAAGAAAGAAAGAAAGAAAGAAAGAAAGAAAGAAAGAAAGAAAGAAAGAAAGAAAGAAAGAGGAATCTATTGAGATTTTAAATTTGAATTGCATGGAATTTGGAGATTAATCTGGGGAAAATGAATGCATTTCTGATGTTGAGTACTCCCATCTATGAACATTTTATATGTATAATTTTATGTTTATTATATATATATTTATTTAACTTTATTTTTGAGAGAGTGTGTGAGCAGGGGAGGGGCAGAGAGAGAGGGAGACAGAATCCCTAGATATATTTTTAAATCAGGTCTTATTTCATGTCTTTCAATGAAGTTTTAAAATTTTCTTATGTAGATCTTGGTCACCCTTTGTGGCATTTGTTACAAAGTATCTTTAGGAGCATCTGGGTGGCTCAGTCAGTTAAGTGTCTGACTCTTGTTTTGGCTCAGATCATGATCTCATGGTTCATGACTTCAAGCCCGCATTGGGCTCTGCACTGACAGCATGGAGTCTGCTTGAGATTCTCTTTTTTTCCCTCTCTCTCTGCCCCTCCCACCCCCTCTCTAAATAAATAAAATAAAACTTTAAAAAATGTCTTTAATTTTGTTAAAAATTACATTTCAATCTGATTGGTGTATGTCAGTGAAATTGGTTTTTGTGTGTTGTTGCAGGTAACTTTGCCAACACATTAGTTCTAGTAGTATATTCTATATCATTGTATTTATTTATTTATTTGAGAGAGAAAGAAAGAGGAGGGGAGAGGCAGAGAAAGAGGGAGAGAGAGAATCGTAAGAAAGTTCTACATTCAACTCGGAATCCAACTCTGGGCTGGATTTCACCACCCTGAGATCATGATCTGAACTGAAATCAAGAGTCTGATGCTTAACTGAACAAGCCACCCAGGCACCCCTCTATATCAGTTTAATAGTTTATAAATTTACTTAAGTTTTCTACACTTGGTTATATCATCTGCAAACCACAACAATTTATTTTTTGCTTTCTAGATGTGGCAGAAACATTTATGACCCTCTGAATATTCATTCACGTGCTCTCCTCCACATTTCTATCTCTTTGAAGTTAAGACCATGTAACTCGTGTCTAAGTTATTTAGTTAGTTCATATTTTAGTTATTCATATTTTTCTCTTAAGATTAAAAAAAACATCATATGTGTAATGTCCCCTTTTCACATATTCCTAGTATCAATAGTTCAGACTTATATGTCCTATTAAATACCTACTTTAGCTTATTCTACATGTTTTGACATCAGTGAAAGTGCTTTTTTTTTCAGTTCAAAGTATTTTCTAATTTTTTTAATCATTTATTTATTTTTGAGAGACAGAGAGACAGAGCATGAGTGGGGGAGGGGCAGAGAGCGAGGGACACACAGAATCTGAGCTGTTAGCACAGAGCCTGACACAAGGCTTGACCTCCCGAGCTATGAGATCATGACCTGAGCCAAAGCCCAAGGCTTAACTGACTGAGCCACCCAGGTGCCCCAATATTTTCTAATTTGTACTGTGATTTCTTAAGTTCATGACTTAAAAGTATTTCAGACATTAATTTTAAAAATCACTTATTGGGGCGCCTGGGTGGCTCAGTCGGTTGAGCATTCGACTTCGGCTCAGGTCATGATCTCGCGGTCCGTGAGTTTGAGCCCCGCATCAGGCTCTGTGCTGACCCTCAGAGCCTGGAGCCTGTTTCAGGTTCTGTGTCTCCCTCTCTCTCCGACCCTCCCCCGTTTATGCTCTGTCTCTCTCTGTCTCAAAAATAAATAAACGTTAAAAAAAAATAAAAAAAAAATAAAAATCACTTATTTAATCATCTAATTTTTAAAACAATGCTTATTTATTTATTCTGAAAGAGAGAGCGAGAGCGAGCAGGGAAGGGGAGAGAGAGAGAGAGAGAGAGAGAGAGACAGGGAGAAAGAGAGAATCCAAAGCAGGCTCCGCGCTGCCAGCACGGAGCCTGATGCTTGGCTCCAACTGGCAAACTGTGAGACCTGAGCCAAAATCAAGAGTTGGAAACTTAACCAACTGAGCCACCCAGGTGCCCCTAATCTTCTAATTTTAATTAATTATGTTCAAGAAATATGATCTACCAGATGTTAACTCTTTCTTACCAGCTGAGATTTACTTTGTGTATGCATGGAAGAGAAATTTTCTAAATATTCCATTTGTGCTTGAGTAGAATTTTTTTTTTTTTTTTTTTTTTTTTTTTTTTGAGAGAGCATGCTTAAGCAGGGGAGAGGGGCAGAGGGAGAGACAGAGAATCTTCAGCAGGCTCCACTTTGAGCTTGGAGCCTGAAGTGGGGCTCAATCCCTCGACCCTGAGATCATGACCTGAGTTAAAACCAAGAGTTAGATTCTCAACCAACTGAGTCAGCCAGGTGCCCCTTGAGTAGAATTTTTGTATCTTAATTTGCAGATGCAGTATACTAGATAGGTTCATAAAATTTTCTATAACCCTCTAGATTTATTTATAACAGCTTTAGTGAGGTGTAATTTATATACCATAAAATTCACCCATTTAAAATTGCACAATATAATGATTCTTAATAAATTTACAAAATTATGTAAACATCACTACAGTGGTGTTAGAATATTTCACCTTAAAAAGATCTCTCCAGCCCTTAATTCCTGTTCCCATCCTCATTGGCTTGCATATGTTTGATCTACCAGTTTCACAGAAGTATGATTATGGCATGGTTTTGTCAAATTTTCTTTGTAATACTGAAATTTTTGCTTTATACATTTTATAGCTATTTTATTAAGTACATACAAGTTTAAAATTATCATATTTTCTAGGCAAATTGTTCATTTGATTATTATGTAGTATCTATCTCTAAAAATTCCTTTTGTCTTAAGGTTGATTTTGTTTGATATTAATCTAACTACAACAACCTTCTTTGGATAAATATTTACTCGGTATATCTTTTCCATCAGGAAATAATTTTCCATCAGGAATCAGGAGATAATTGGATTTAGTCTTTCTATCTAATCTGAAAATCTCAGTCTTTTAACAGGCGAGTTAATCTACTTACATTCAATGTGATTGTTGGCATAATTTGCTTTAATTTCTACATATTATTTGGTGGCTTTTACTTACTATGCATTTCACTCCCTTTCTTCCTTTCCTCTCCCCATTTCCTTTTCTGCCTGTTTTAGTTGACTAATTTTTTCCCCCAATTCTTTACCAATTCTGGTTTGGAAGTTACCTTTTATATCTATATCTATATCTATATCTATATCTATATCTATATCTATATCTATATCTATATCTCATCTATATCTATATCTATATATTTATATCTATCTATCTATCTATCTATCTATATTTATACCTGTATGTGTATGTGTGTATGCATATATATATGTGTGTGTGTATATGTGTGTATAAAATCCTTGACAAATCTATATTTACCTTTAAAGTTATTGTCTTGTAGCATTTTAGTTTCATCTTGATTTTTACTCCTATACTGCAAAGTATTTTTATTTTTTTAATTTTTAGATGTTTTATTTATTTTTGAGAGAGACAGAGGCAGAGACAGAGACAGAGACAGAGAATGAGTGGGGGAGGGACAGAGAGAGAGGGAGACACAGAATCCAAAGGAGGCCCCAGGCTCTGAGCTGTCAGCACAGAGCCCGACATGGGACTTGATCTCACAAATCGTTAGATGATGACCTGAGTCAAAGTTGGCCACTTAACCGACAGAACCATCCAGGCACCCGTCCTATACTGCAAACTATTTTTAGGATTTGCCCATGTTTACCATTTCTTAGCATAAAACTGTCTTTTATATCTTGTTTCTTCATTCTGAGTTCAATCTCTTTTTCCTGAAGTACATATTTTAGAAGTTTCTCAATAAGAGTCTGATAATAGTGAAGACTTTGATTCTTTATGTAGAAAGGTCTGTTTCATCCTTACTATTGAATAAAAGTTTACTTGAAAATAGAATCTTGAATTATCTGCTATTTTCTCTCAATGTTGAAAGTATATTCAATTGTCAGCTCATGTCTTCTGTTAAGAAGTCTGGTATAAATCTATTATTCTCCTATTTTTAAACTTTGCTTGCTTTTGTGATCTCCCCTTTATCTAGATGTATATTTACATTTATGTACTCTTCAGCACTCATGATGCTTTCTGAATGTAAGAATTCATATCATTCATCCATTCTGGAAAAACTTTAGCTACTAGGTCTTCACATTTTATTGCTCCCTCATTCTCTTCTATATTTCTGAAAATCCTGTGATGGGTTTTCTCATTGCATATTCTATGTGTTTTAAACTCTCTTCCATATTTTTAAATCTCTTTCTCTCTCTGTGTTGAATTCTGAATAGTTTTCCATACAGTCTTGGTCTTTTAATATTTTTATTTGTTTATTTTTTTATATTTATTTATTTTATTTTATATTTATTTAAGTATATTTATTTCATATTTATTTAATAGTATCTTATTTAGAATTTCTGACTATTTTAATTTTGCTGCTTAATTTTCGTTGTGTTTATTGACTCCCAAGTGTGGTAGATTCCTCATATATCTTATAATTATTAATTATGTAGGATCATTTTTAGTAAGGCTTTATCTATGTGAATTTTGTGCATCTTGAGTTGAGGGTGTATTTCTCCATAGAGTTTATATTTGCCTGCCATTGTTTCCAGGGATATAGAGACATATGGTCAACTTGTGTGTTAACTTTATGGTTTGGGGTTCTGAGACTATGTTGGTATTATATAATTCTTAATTTCTAGCTATGTGTGAAACCCCAATTTCTAGCCAATGGTTACTGATATCCAGGATAGATCTTGAGTCTAGATTGAGATAAAAAGGTATCTGCCAGTTTGTGGATTCTTTAGCCCACTCAGACTTTTCCAGCTAATTTTATTATTCTTTTTTTTTTCTCCTACAACCGAACCTCCACACTCTATTCTGCTTCTACCTGGAGGCAGAGGGTCTCGTTCATACTGCCTGCCCAAGGACAGTAATGTGTCCGGATGGCCCATTGCGGTACTACAATTGGTCAGTCACAGTGTAGCTTGACTCTTCTTCCTAAACCTCCAAACATAATGATACTATTTAATTCCAAAGTAGTAGCCTCCCAACCTTGTTCCGGCCTGTGGTTCCCTTCTTCTATCCAATATTCACAGCAACACCTAAGATTAGTGTTTGATTGAATAAATGGGGACTGAAGCCTAGTCAAGTTGATGCATAAAACTGATCATCCCAAATATGTCTCTTAGGAGAGCCTGGAGGATGTTACATTTACCAAAGCAATTAGGTATTACCCTGGTGAGGGGACTGAGGGGTCACTAACATTACTAAGAAACTTAATGATGTCTGTCTCCCGGAGGGAAGGCTTAATAGTAGATTACTTTTAGATCAATGAGGATGACAAGATCTAAAGTAATAGAGTCCAGATGGTGATGCTGAACAAATCGAATGCAAGGTGATTGCAAAAGTATGGCAGAGAGTGACAAGGTCAGGGTGGTAGCCAGGGGCCTTCACCTACAAAGAGCAATGAAGATGGTTAATACAACAAGGCATTCCTAGGGGTAATATAGATAATATCTTAATATAGATAAGCCTATAAGTATATGCTTCATTTACACAAAAGAAGTTAAAGATGAATCATCATGAGGCTAAGGGGAAACATTTCAATAAAAATCACAGTCCTTTTGCCAATTTCCATACCTGAGTTTATTTTTGACCTAACCCAACAACTATAGGAAAAGACAGGTCCCCAGGAGGAGGGATTGTGCAGCAAGATGTCAAGACTACATATAATGATTCCTTCCAGTTCTTCCCCATTAGCCCACAGTCACTTACTTGGAAATCCATACATTGAGAAAAGAGAACATCTAAGCCTTCCAAGGGCTGTTTATACAGGATCCAAGTTGATCTTGATATTCAGGGATTTGAAGTGTCATTATGGTTCCCCTCTGAGGGTGGGAGGTTTTAGAGGTCAGGTAATATATGGGATGGTAGCTCAAAATCTGACTCCCAGTGGGTTCAGTGGGTCCATGGACCAACTAATGGTTATTTTACTGGTCCCCAAATGTATAATTTGAATGGACATACTTGGTAGTGGGTAAAATCTCCCTGTTGATTCCTTGGTCTATGGGATAAAAGCTATTATAGTAGGGAAGGACAAGTGGAAGCCTCTGAAACTACCACTTCCTCCCCCTTAGCCACAATTTACCATCCCAGGAAAAATGGAAGGAATTAGGTCCACCCTTAAAACCTAAAGAATGCGGGGCGCCTGGGTGGCACAGTCGGTTAGGCGTCCGACTTCAGCCAGGTCACGATCTCGCGGTCCGTGAGTTCGAGCCCTGCGTCGGGCTCTGAGCTGATGGCTCAGAGCCTGGAGCCTGTTTCCGATTCTGTGTCTCCCTCTCTCTCTGCCCCTCCCCCGTTCATGCTCTGTCTCTCTCTGTCCCAAAAATAAATAAACGTTGAAAAAAAAAAAAAAAACCTAAAGAATGCAAGGGAGTGGTCCTCATTATATCTCCATTCATTTCACCAGTCTGCTTTTCACAATAACTAGATGGCTACTGAAGGCTAACCGTGGATGATCACAAAACCACACAGTAGCTTAAATGACAGCTGCTGTGTCTGATATGGTATGGTTGCTAAAGCAAATGAACACCGCCTCAAATACTTGGTATGTGGCCATTGATTTGGTAGATGTGTTCCCTTCCTTCCTTATCAAAAAGAAGAATCAGAAATAGTTCACGCTTCAAATGGATAGTAGTATAGTGTTGCCCCAAGGCTATGTTACCTTCTCACCCTCTTTAATAATACAACTCAGAGAGGCTTGAGCGAACTAGACATCCTCCAGAACATCATACTATTTCACTCTATTAATGAGTTGATGAAGTTATGATCAATAAGTGGCAAGTATGTTGATAAGAACCTTGATAAGAAAAGTTCCCTCTAAGAGATGGAAAATAAATACTGCAATGATTCAGAGGCTGGCCTTAGTGAAATTTTTATGAGTCCACTGGTCTGAGACAGGCTGAAACAGCTTCATAGTTGTGCCAACTTCAAAGCAAAGGACAAACTCTTGCATCTCACATCTCCCATCCCAAAGAAGAAAGCACAATACTAGGAACCTGATTGGGTTTGAGGGCATCATATTCCACATCTGGCAGTGCTGCTTCTGTCTATCTATTAGGTGATCCAAAATACTTCCAGCTTTGAGTGGGATCTAGAGTAGAAAAGATTTTGTAGGAGGTCCGGGCTGCATTTGGACCATATGGTCCAGCAAATACTATAATATTGGAGGAATCTGTGGTGGGAAAATATGCTGTGAGGAGTTAACAGCAATCCCAATAGAAGAATCACAATGTAAATTCCCACAGTTCACAGTATAAACTACCAGGCCATGTTATCTGCAGCAGAGGGTCATGTAGGTTTAGAAAAACAGCTGCTGACAGGCTACCATGCACTGGTAGATATGGAACACCTGACCATGGGTCATCAAGTAGTCATTAAGGACAGAATCGTACAGCCAGAGCCAGGTTCTGTAAGACTTCTGAGTCAGGGGGGTGCCTGGTGGCTCAGTCGGTTAAGCATCTGACCCTTGGTTTTGGCTCAGGTCATGATCTCACAGTTTGTGAGTTTGAGCCCATGTTGCGCTCTGTGCTGATAGTGTGAAGCTTGCTTGAGATTCTCTCTCTCTCTCGCTCTCTCTGCCCCTCCCGTGCTCTTTCTCTGTCAAAATAAATAAATAAACTTAAAAAAAAAAAAAAAAGACTTATGAGTCAGGCAGGACCAGCAGCAATTTATTGTTGGATGGAAGTGGTATGTCCAGGATCAGGCACACACAGAGCTGATGGCCACAAGTAAGCTGTAAGAGTACCTAGCCTGTGGCATTTACCACTGTTGCACTAGTATCCCTTTCTCAGCTCACACCTAAGTGCCTATGAACATGGGGGGATCCATATGACAGCTGAATAAGGCTAGAACTCAAGCTCAGTTTACACTGGGTAGGCTTGGTATTTCAAGCTGAAATATCAGCTTGGTACAAGCTGAAAATGGACTGTAGTTATAATATAGTCAGTGTTACACCAGAGGTGGCTCATACTAGATATGCCAAATGTACATATCTCTTCCAAACTCTGCATTCAGAGACATCACATTGGGAGCTTGGAATGGCCATGGCGGGAGTATTTCCCCTGCAGAAAGCAGTAAATATTATAAGTCAGGGTTCTTTTTGTCTCTGGAAAGTTGGTTGTAAAACATTTACCAGCACATCACTGATGACAGAGTAGCCTTAAAACAAGTGGTGAAAGGAAATTCTCCTAATGAGCAGAGCTTTGGGTGACGTACCTAGACATCCATTCTATGTGGAAATAGAAGTGGCCCAAATAAGAATATACATGGACTCCAAGATAGTGGAAAACAGCTTGGTCAGAAGTTTGAAAGGAGAAAAATTGGAAGATTGGGGACTAACAGGTCTGCAGTAAAGGCATATGAATAGATTTTAGAAGGATTGAGTGTGAAGATCTTTGTATGCATGAGAGCATCCACTATGGAGGGAGACAACAACCAAGCAGTCAGAATTGATTCAGTCAGTTGATGTTAGCCAGCCTTGGACATGAGCTACTTCAGTGCTGGCACATTAGGCCCATGAAAAAAGTAGTAGCCATAGTGGAGTGGATGGAAGACATGTATGGGCCTAAAAGCTTGGGTCCCACTTAGTGGGACTAATTAGCTACTTCCATTGTGTGGCCATGTGACCACAAAATCTTCTAGTCCTATTTACTCACTGCCCTGAAGCTGCTGGCCTGATTGAGCTATGAAATATCTGTTGAAGGCATAGCTGAGGCATCATCTCATAGATGACATCTGTGAGAATGGGGCACCATTTTCTAGGGTGTAGTATGGACTCCAATCAACAGCCATTACATGGTGCTATGTCCCCAGTAGGTAAAAAATGCATGGGTCAGGACGGGGCGCCTGGGTGGCGCAGTCGGTTAAGCGTCCGACTTCAGCCAGGTCACGATCTCGTGGTCCGCGAGTTCGAGCCCCGCGTCAGGCTCTGGGCTGGTGGCTCAGAGTCTGGAGCCTGTTTCCGATTCTGTGTCTCCCTCTCTCTCTGCCCCTCCCCCGTTCATGCTCTGTCTCTCTCTGTCCCAAAAATAAATAAACATTAAAAAAAAAAATGCATGGGTCAGGAAACAAGGGTTGGAAGTGAGAGTTACTGTGTTATCATCACTGTAAGTGACCCCCACTTTTGAAATTTATGCCCCTCATCCCCGTAACTCTAGTCTCACTGTTTAGAGGTCCTGGTTTCTAAAGGGGAGATGCTTCTTTGGGGGAACAGCAAAAGTCCTGTTGAACATTAAGTTATGGCTGCCACCCAGGTATTTTGGAGATTAAAAGAGTCACCAACTTGGCAGGGGTAAATGACCATGGTCTTCAGGAAAAGATACAGCTGCTGTTATACAGTGGAGACAGGGGAGAATGTGTTTGGCATCCAGGTGATCCACTTGTGCATCTCTTGGTACTCTTTGTCCAGTTTCTATTTGCCCAATATCTATCACCCCTGAAAAGGGTATTGTGACGAGGGAATCATATCTCTCAGGGATGAGGGTCTTAGTCATCCAACCAAATAGTTTATTTAAACCAGAAGAATGAGCTAAAGGTTGGAGAGATCTGGAATAAGTTGTAGAAAGAAGAGCCATGTAGTGAGACCAGTTGCCGTGATGGCACTTTAGTTTGTCCCTCTAACATTCCTCTTATAACTGAGCACCAGGGAAAGAGGCCATCACAGTCGTGGAGGAGTTGTTCCCAGAACTTATCTGAAGTCTGTGCATATAAGCAAGGTAAGGGGTACACTCTACTGGATGTTATGATGTTCCACCCAGATCTCCCTTCAGTACTGAAGGACTTATTCCTCCACTTGCTTTAAGTGTTGCCAGATGTGCTCTCCCCCAGCCAGCCCAGACTGGGAATTGCCCTTGACTGAAGAGAGCCCTTGCCCTGAGTGAAGATGCCTCCCCTTCTCCCCGCCCCCTTTTGCCTCAACTCAGGACAATTCTGAAGGACCGTCCCTGTGAAAACCTCCCTATAGGGTCAGCTGAGGCCTTAGATGACACTGAGTGCCAACCCTACTTTGCCCTCTTCCTGATCCTGCTTCCTTCCCTTCCTCCACACATCTCGATCCTGAGAGCACTCCCTAATAAACTCTCTGCATGCTAACCTCCATTTCAGAGTATGCTTCCTGGGAGAAACCTGAAACAGATATAGATGTTAGCAGCTGCCCAGAACAACCGGATCTGCTACTGTTCTTGCAAGATCAGATCTCTGTGTGTATGGCTACCACATACTGCTCACTTCTGCATCCAAATCTCAGGTTGGTGTAACTGCATGAAGGAATGGTAGTTAAAGGGATTCTTTGGAAATTTAGTACTTAGCTTTCCAGCCTCTACAGTGTAGGAAATTAGGCTACAGGGGGGTTTGAATGGGCATAAGTTGGTGAGACAACTTACAATATCTAACCACAGTCTCTCCGTATACTCTTCAAAATCCCTTTATCTTCACACACATAAACATCCAAACAATAATAGCAAGAACAACATGCTCCTGGCCATGATTCCTCTTACAAATGCACTCTCACCCTCTCCTCAAAATGGCGGGCAAAAGCTAGGATGTCTAGCTTATTGCACTTAGCATAATATTTTCAAAGTTCATCTATATTGTAGCAAGTATCAGATTTTCATTCCTTTTTATGGCTGAATAATATTTCATTGTATGTATATACTCATTTTATTTATTCATTCATATGTTGATGGACATTTAGTTTGTTTTCACCTTTTGGCTATTGAGATATACTGCTATGAATATTGTCATACAAGTATCTGAGTCCCTGCTTTCAGTTCTCTTGGGTATCTACCTAAGAGTGGAATTGCTGGATCATATGGTACTTCTGTGTTCAACCTTTTAAGGAATTGTCAAGCTATTTTCCACAATTGGCTGCACAATTTTACATTCCTACCACCAATGCATGAATGTTACAGTTTCTCTACATCCTTGCCAATACTTGTTATCCCCCCCTTTTTTATTATAGCCATCATAGTAGGTTTTAAGTGACACATTATAGTTTTGATTTGTATTTTCCTAATAACTAAGGATGTTGAACATCTTCCATTAACTTTTACAACATAACTAAAAAGAACCATAGAGGATATCCTGGGTTCAGATGTACTCCCTCTCTATGCCCATTGTGTAGTCTATTTTTTTTTCCTCCTTTGGATTCTGGGAAAATCACTCTAGCCAATGTGGTAATCAAATTTTGTCTGTTAATTCAAAGGTTTAGGAGCCCCAAATGACCAGGTGGGAGTCTCAACTTCCAGTTTGATGAGATATTGTTATATAGCCCTAGAAAACAAAACATTCTATCTTTGGCTAATACAATTTTTAATCTAACAAACATAAAGTCAAGGAGACTGAAAATAAAAACATTTTGCAAATGAAACATTAGCTGTAAATAAACAGAGACAACCTCATTTTCCATCCCTTTTTTCCTGGAACCATGTGTCCTGGCTACTGAAGAAATAGTACCATAAGTATTTCCTATAGGGCAGTTCCCCATGTGCACAAAGTATCTCCCAGCCAGTACAGTAGCTAAGTCTTTAATAAGCTATTCCACAATTATTTTTGTCAGGTCAACTACTGGGGGATAGAGTAGATGGTGAAACCAGTGAATCCTATGGGCATGTGACCATTGCCTTATTTATTATTATTTTTTTTCCCAGTAAATGTACCTCCTTAGTCAGAAGCAATGATGTATGTGGGATACCATGTTGGTAAATAAAGCATTCATTTAGCACATGTAAATTAATGTACAAAGAGGCAGACTGTGGCACAAAAACAGACACATAGACCAATGGAATAGAATAGAAACCCCAGAACTAGACCCACAAACGTATGGCCAACTCATCTTTGACAAAGCAGGAAAGAACATGCAATGGAAAAAAGACAGTCTCTTTAACAAATGGTGCTGGGAGAACTGGACAGCAACATGCAGAAGGTTGAAACTAGACCACTTTCTCACACCATTCACAAAAATAAACTCAAAATGGATAAAGGACCTGAATGTGAGACAGGAAACCATCAAAACCTTAGAGGAGAAAGCAGGAAAAGACCTCTCTGACCTCAGCCGTAGCAATCTCTTACTCAACACATCCCCAAAGGCAAGGGAATTAAAAGCAAAAGTGAATTACTGGGACCTTATGAAGATAAAAAGCTTCTGCACAGCAAAGGAAACAACCAACAAAACTAAAAGGCAACCAACGGAATGGGAAAAGATATTTGCAAATGACATATCGGACAAAGGGCTAGTATCCAAAATCTATAAAGAGCTCACCAAACTCCACACCCGAAAAGCAAATAACCCAGTGAAGACATGGGCAGAAAACATGAATAGACACTTCTCTAAAGAAGACATCCGGATGGCCAACAGGCACATGAAAAGATGTTCAGTGTCGCTCCTTATCAGGGAAATACAAATCAAAACCACACTCAGGTATCACCTCACGCCAGTCAGAGTGGCCAAAATGAACAAATCAGGAGACTATAGATGCTGGAGAGGATGTGGAGAAACGGGAACCCTCTTGCACTGTTGGTGGGAATGCAAATTGGTGCAGCCGCTCTGGAAAGCAGTGTGGAGGTTCCTCAGAAAATTAAAAATAGACCTACCCTATGACCCAGCAATAGCATTGCTAGGAATTTATCCAAGGGACACAGGAGTGCTGATGCATAGGGGCACTTGTACCCCAATGTTCATAGCAGCACTCTCAACAATAGCCAAATTATGGAAAGAGCCTAAATGTCCATCAACTGATGAATGGATAAAGAAATTGTGGTTTATATACACAATGGAATACTACGTGGCAATGAGAAAAAATGAAATATGGCCTTTTGTAGCAACGTGGATGGAACTGGAGAGTGTGATACTAAGTGAAATAAGCCATACAGAGAAAGACAGATACCATATGGTTTCACTCTTATGTGGATCCTGAGAAACTTAACAGGAACCCATGGGGGAGGGGAAGGAAAAAAAAATAAAAAAAGAGGTTAGAGTGGGAGAGAGCCAAAGCATAAGAGACTGTTGAGAACTGAGAACAAACTAAGGGTTGATGGGGGGTGGGAGGGAGGAGAGGGTGGGTGATGGGTATTGAGGAGGACACCTTTTGGGATGAGCACTGGGTGTTGTATGGAAACCAATTTGACAATAAATTTCATATATAAAACAAACAAACAAACAACAACAACAAAAAAAAAACAAAGAGGCAGACTGGCTAAATCCATATCTAAAATAAACATCTGTGGGGATAGTGACATAGTGAAAGGGAGCCAGGTGGCTACCTGGTTCCTTCATGTTAAGGTTGCCCAATTGGGGGCTCAGAATTGGTTTCTGTTGCTTGGAGATTGGCAATTTAGTAACAGTAGGGGATAGTTTAACCTTGGCAGAGGAAAATCTATGTTTCATCCATACGTAATCCCGTATCTACAACTTCTTATTTCATTAGCCAACTAATCATGCCTGAGTGAAAGGGGCCAAACCGATATATACTAAATAGGTAACTTGACTGATTATTGAATGAACACTTTCTTTGCAGAGGAATCTACTACTGAATATTGACATTGAACACAATTATCTCCATTCTCTTGGTGTATATTCTGAATGGCCCATCAATATGACTCTTTCTCAAATCCCCATGCTGCCAAACCTTCAAGCTAGTTTTTTTCCAAGACCTAGACATCCAACTGAACTATTACCGAATGTCTACCATTTAAAGAGATTTCTACCTCCAGTTATCTCTCCTAGGAGTCAAAGTAGACATTAAGATGTATTACCCAAAGTTGCGCCCAGTTGTAAGCATTTTCCATCCCTTGTCCTTTTAAGTCAGTATTGGGTGAGATTGCAACGAACACTTATAGCTGGAGCCAGCATATCTTAGAGAACTTTCTCTAAAAAGGCTTGAATATTTCATTCTCAGTTAACTAGTTACAGGGAATTGCCAATGAGGTCTTAAGTATATGATGGTGGAAGGATAGATGAGAGGCAGGAGTAATACTTTGGGAGTTGGAAACATCTGCTGGACTCAAAAGGAAAGTCGCTATTTGCTGAAGAGAATTTGCTTCAAAATTCTTGGAGTTTTTGTTGTAATTATCCTATTGCTGCAGGCTCCATATAATGTTTTGATCCACAGGGTCATAAGATATAATAGCAGAATTAATTGCCATTTAGCCTGGAAGAGCTGCCAAATTTTCTCTCCTGGACTCTCACTCAAAGCCTTAGGGGTTATTTTGTCAATGGGTTAAAATAAAACACTTGAATCTAGAGAAGCTACCAAACACTGTGGGAGAGGATACAATGTTTAGCAAATTGTTTTTCACTTTGGAATTAAGATACTGACATTTTTGGACCACTGAAACCCCACAAACTGCGTGGAGAATAGATTCTGAATTTACCTGGGTATTAGCTCCTATCCTATGTCAGGTCCACAACTTTCCAAGACATCTAGAGTACCTGTTCCTTCCAATTCACTAATCCTATTAGCACATTGTCATCAACATAGAGGGCCAGAGGGATGCCCTTTGGGATGTTGATGATCAAATTTGCAGCAGACTAAATTATGTCATGGGACCACGAGGTTGACATAGCCTTAAAGAAGTTGGTAAATGTATAATGCTAAACCTTGCAGGTGAAAGCAAACTTTCTGTAGACATAAAGGCAGGATAGGAGGCATTTTCAAGATTAGTAGGCACATTCCAGGTACCAGGTGTTGTGTTGATTTGTTCCAATAGTGAGATCATAACTGAAGCAGACCGGCTATGGAGTCACCAACTGAGAAAGCTTAGTAGTGAGTCTACTATTATTCTCAAAAACCTATTTTTTTTTCACACAGGTCAAGCAAATGACTTATAGGAGGTTATCACAGGAATAACTATCCCTTAAACTTCATTCTTTAATGATGTTACTCTATGATCCCCCATGTGATGACAGTATTCATTTTGGTTTACATTATGGAAGGTGAGGGAAAGGTTCCAGAGCTTTCAGTTATCCCTTCCTTTCCATGATAGCCCCCAGCTACATAGGTCAGAATCCAGTGTAGGGGAGTCTTCTGATTGCCTGGAATAGCTATTACAACTATGTGGAAACAAGTGGACAATCTATTTTGATCTTAAAAGCCCTGTAATCAACTAGCTGCCCTTAAAGATTCTTCCTGTTCAAACGATTCTGATGATTAATTTGATTCTGATGTCTATTTTGAGAATATTTACCTCACCTCTGGCAGTTGCTACTTGGCTTCTGCCATTCCAGGATTTAGTTATCCTCATTTAAATAAGAAAGCCAATGGGATGCCTGGGTGGCTCAGTTGGTTAAGTGTCAGACTCTTGGTTTTGGTTCAGGTCATGATCTCGTGGTTTGTGAGTTTGAGCTCTGTGTCAAGCTCCATGCTGGCAGTGCAGAGTCTGCTTAGGATTCTCTCTCTCCCTCTCTCTCTGCTCCTCCCCTGCTCACTTTCTCTCTCTCTCTCTCTAAAAAAATATAATAAATAAATAAATGAGTGAATAAGAAAGCCATTTTCAATAAGGTTTTTTTCACCTTCACTTATGACCTACAGAGGATAGCCACCACTAACTACACTTAAAAAAATGTTGGCACTTGTCCCTTGCCAGTGCATTGCTTAATGTCAAGGTTCAAGAAGTGTTCTCTGTGCCCTTTTAGTAGTTAGAAAGTGGGCAAGCATATTGAGCATGAAAATTTGTCTCAATCTACCTATTTTCTTTAGTCTTTAGGTTCTTTCCTATACATTGTTTCCAGAAATATCTGGCATCTCAACCTCATTTCACATAGAATACCCCTGAGTCTCTGAGTCCATGTTTTAGAAAAAGCAAGTGAATAAACAGGACTGCCAGTTGTTTAAGCTAAAGTCATTAATAAGGGCAGCCATGTTGATTAATTCAGCCTGATCTGGAATTATTTACCTCCTTCTCTAGTCTAGAAACCTTAGAATCTGCTCCTATGCATATCATGCAGGTTCTTGATGATCTAAGAAAAATGTTGCAATTGTGTTTGTCTTTCCCTTTTTAGTTTAACTTCATAAACTAGCAAATGCTAAATATGGCTGTAGTTATAGTCTGGAAGCAATGAGTGGTGATAAGGGAGGAAGATAAGGAGAACTGGCATCTACTGCAAGTTATTTACCTGAAGTGAGATTATGACACACTCAAAAAAGATAGTTACAATCTCAAGATATACGAGAGGAAGGACTGATTTTTCTGGGGGTAGCTCAGTGGGGCTTGGCAGTTCAGACACACATTATAGTTAAATCCTCCCAAATATCCCCATTAGTTATGGGTGGATAACTATAGGCAGAGCACCAAGCCGTCCAAATTTTCACATGAGACCTAATGTGAATTTAAATTGACCTATGTCATAATTCAGAGACTTATAGGATCACACTCTACATCTCATTTCTGGCTCTGTCAGACAAAAAAAAAAAATGTAGCTGACAAGAAATAAAAATGTTTGGGGCAATTACATTAACTCCTCGGTCTCCAATCATGGCTTCAACCAAGAACTTAAAATCTAAATGTTATCCTTTTCTTTCCTTAAGAACTCCAATATGATTAGAACTAGTTAGTCCATACACAGCCTTTATACTTCTTATGTTCCTCCATTCTGTTATCTAATAGCAGACACTTGGGCTTCTAAGACCTAGCCTTCAATGAGCATTCCAGTGCTTCTGGTGACTGCATGTAAAATGTTTGGGCAACTTTAACCACTGTGCCCATCCCCTGCTCACCATAAGATCCTCACTGCCTTCAAATCCAACCAAGATAGACAACCAATCTCAGATTCCTATTTTCCTTACCTGAATGAAAAGCCACCTCTGTAATCAATTAATTTATCCATCAGCATTCACTCTAATCAGTTTAAGCAGATACTATGTAGTTTAAAGAGTCTTTAGGAGAGCCAGAGAACCAGGCTTGAGTGATTGCTACACAGCAAGGAACAGAGCAGCTTGAGAAATATTTAAGTCCAACATTGAAGTGTTTTGAAGAAAACATTCCTGGTATTACTTTGTCATTTAGAACCTATAGTGATAGGAACTGGACTCTAGAAATTTGACCACAGCTGCTGTGGCAGAATTGCATGTTTCTGCTTCCCAGGAGATCTAATCTTCCTCTATGTGTCCACTGTTCACGTTGTTCACTTCCATCTTTGACATTTGAGTGATTATGGTTGGTTGGCAGAAGCTAGATCTTATTAGGACCCCTAAGCTGCAAGGGAGTCTGGGAAGTGGGTAGTTCTGCTTTTGGCTTCTATTATACAGGAAGTCAAGCTACAGGGAGTTTATATAAATGCTGAGGTACTCAACTTAGTTATCTTTCACACTTGTTAAAGGAGCTGTCAAACCTCTGACCCTTTCCTCCATTTGATTAAACTCAGCAGATAGCATAGGCAGGTCAGGTAGGAGTCAAGGAGGCTGAATTAGCTGTGGGTCATTTCTTCTTAAAAATAAGGAATTTTACAGGAAGAGTGGAGCTATCCACAAGGTACTAGAATTATAATATAAAAATAGAAAGCAGATGTGTTAAACATTACAGCAAGGAAGGAAAAGAAGTCAATATTTACAAAACAAAGAACTAATGGCATTTTCCCCCCTCAGTCTTCTAAGGTATGACAATGGTAGAGCCAAGAATAACAAAGAACAGGAACTAGAAAAAATGAATTGCAGTTTCTCCTAATTTTCA
Source organism: Puma concolor (assembly GCF_028749965.1). Classification (NCBI taxonomy): domain Eukaryota; kingdom Metazoa; phylum Chordata; class Mammalia; order Carnivora; family Felidae; genus Puma; species Puma concolor. Next base: position 101,947,142 of record NC_141670.1, on the reverse strand, counting down.
TTCATGTCTAAATCCTCTGTTCTTAGATTTTTAAATAAAAAACAGCAACAGGAACTTAGCTTTGGGCAAAGACTGGAAACAATTCAGGTGGTTATACTTTTCTGAAAACAAGATTTAATTTTTTCAGGTTCAAATGAGCACAATTCAAAGTAATGTGATGATCATGAATGAATGATAAGTGATGTGGGGAGATGATAACATTCAAAACAGATAAGATAGTAATTAATTTGGGGACAAGTTCATATCTGCTACCTCTAAATAATTCGAATCCTAAAAATAAGGAAGGATATGGAAATTAAAAGGAACCTTAAAACAGTCTAACTTCTTACTGCAAGGCAGAATTCTTTCTATTACATTTCTGACAAATGATTCATCTTCTATCATCCACATGAATATTTCTGGGAACAAAAAACCAACCATCACATTGGTTATCAAATGAGAAATTCACTTAGTTTGTGGTATAACTTTATCTAAGTGAAGTTAGATAGTGATTAGTGTAATTCTGAATGTCTTGTCTTGTAGATCCAGCTCAACCCAATTTAAATTTACTTCGGCCAATTTATCCAATCCAACAATATTGACTCCTTATCATAGGCCAAAAAGTATGTTTGTTTGGTGTGTGTTTGGGTGTGTGTTGGGTAAGTGTTACCGGTAAGGAGGCACTACCCCAAACAGACAAAAAACAGAAAAGACACGAAAAAGGGCAGAAGAGACCTGTTCCTTAGAAATCATAAAACATTCTAACTTCTTTTTAAAAAAAATTTTTTTAATGTTTATTTATTTCTGAGACACAGAGAGACAGAGCATGAGTGGGGGAGGGTCAGAGAGAGAGGGGGACACAGAATCTGAAGCAGGTTCCAGGCTCTGAGCTATCAGCACAGAGCCCGACCCGGGGCTCGAACTCACAGACTGAGAGATCATGACCTGAGCCAAAGCCGGACGCTCAACCGACTGAGCCACCCAGGCGCCCCAAAACATTCTAACTTTAAACTATGTCAACTATAAAATTTCTTTTTCTTTTTAAATGAAACTCTACTTTGCTTTACCAAATAATTTAAAAAATGGTAGAATGTAAATCTTCCCTTAGTTGCTTTTTAGCCAAATAATTTGTGTATTTAAGTGAACTACACATCTATTACATGTTCAAATATAATGATACTCTGGCAAATTTACAAAATTAAGAGATTTAAAAATAAATATTTACTTCATTATATTTGTTATAGGTATATCAATCCTCACTTCCTTAGAGTGTGATTCAGCAGTCAAATATGTATCCTGTAGAAAGTCAACTTATGTTTTCAGGTGAGCTTTACCGCTTAGCTTTATTTTTAAATTACGGCTAGTAACTCATAGTTTACTAAAAAAAAGAAAAAAATTGAATTAGCCTTGTATTTCTGTACAGGAAAAACTTGCCTTTACTCCCCCTTTTAAGTTCTGTAAATTAACTTCAAACCTTAGGGAAAGCGCAAAATAAATACGCTGATAATATTATCTAGCCAAAGAAAAACAAAGGGTAGGGGAGTGGGGAAAGAAGGCGGGCAGTAACCAAACGCCAAATGGGATTTGTTTTTACTTAAGCATGTACAGAGCATCAGCGAGAACTTCCTTGTAAGCTAAAAGTATTCAGCATCTGAAAAAATATTTAAGTCTAGTTCTTTCTGGAGAAAAGAGAACAGGATTTAAGTGAGTAAATACTTAAGGCTAAGTGAGTAAATACTTCGGGGGGGAAAAAAAGCTAACCGCCACCGTGGAACTTTGGAACTTCTTTTTGTTTGTTTTTTTAAAAACTCAGCAGCGGAGTGAATTTTCCTGTTCCCGGGCCAGGATTCAGGGAGACCTGCGTTTGAGGCGGTGTACGCCTTCTTAGCGCCGGAGGGAGAGCGGTGGTGATGATGACGAGGAAGTGATGATTTACACAAATCCAAACGCCACCCGGTGCCCGCAAGGCCCGAGCGCGCGGGCGGCCGGGCTGGCTCCGCGTCTGCAGGCGTCCCCGCGGCAGCCGGGCGCGGACGCGGGCGCGGTGGGGACCGCCTGCGCGCGTCAATGGGCCCATTCAGGCCGGCGCGGCGCGGGGGTTGAGAAGTTAAGGGGCGGGAGGTGGCGCGCCGGGGCCGCGGCCGCGCTATTTGCATTTCAATGAGACCCGCTTGTTGACTCAGTGCCCGGCGCTTCCGCAGCTCCCACCAGAATCTGCCTTTGTTGGTTTTAGCTCCGGTCAAGTCCACTTCTTGCAACGGGGGAGCGGCGCGCATTTAGTTTGTGTAGTCAGGCAGAACACTCGACAGGAAGGAAGGAGGAAGGGGTGCTCTGCGCGGCCATTGTCTGGGCAACTGGGCTTAAGCAGCCGAGTGACTATTTAATCTATAAGGTGCACTTGAATCCCTCGCAAATCCGCTCAGTGTGGAGCAGGGGGTACCCAGACAGGGACAGATGGTGCAGAACCCCTTTGTTTAAAAATATGGAAATGCGCTTTTTCATTTACTTAAGGTAGTCCGCTCTTTTAACTGTTGCTATTCCCCCTTGTTGCATTGTCAGCGAGAGACCCAGAGATGCTAATAGGTCTGGTCAACCCTGCCTAAGCGCCTCCCTATTTTTTATTTTATTTTATTTTATTTTATTTTATTTTATTTTATTTTATTTTATTTTATTGTATTGTATTATTTTATTTTATTTACCTTTTTAATGTAAGTGCTGGAAGTGAGGCTGCTATGTATGGTAAACCATCGTTACAGTAGGGACCCCTTGTACCCCTCTGGTGTCTTCTGAGCTTAGAGAGCATCCGAAGGAAATCTGTTCAAAAGTTTTGGAAGATCTCTTTTTCAGGGCCCCCCTCCATTTCCTTTTTTACATCAAACATCAAATTCAGAGAGGTCAGGATGCTTCACATACAACGTGATTTCCCTAAGGATAGAAGGAGAATTTACTGTCTTCAGGGTCTCCTGATGCTTTGCGGTGACCTCTTGGGCCATCAAGCACAGTGAAGGACGGCCCCCTTGGGTTCACAGAGCTGGAAGGATACCAGTGCAGCTCCACGAGGCCGCACACGTGTTTCTCCTTCCACAGCTGTAATTTAGAGTATGTTCAACATCAGGCTGTGGAAATGTACACACACATTTGCAATATTTTAGGAAAGTGGAAGACTCTGCCCATAGAGCCTTTGAGCGTGTTGACATCTCACAAGATGGAGTTTTCTGATTATTCTGACAGTATCAGGGACTCCATAGTCAGTGGGGCTAGGGGTGCCCTTGGGAACTTCTGAACACACCCACCTCAGTCTGAAATGAGGTCAACCAACCATCCACACACGACCTATGTTTATTGTCCCAGCTTTCGTATAAAACATGGCAGTCATAGTCCTGCTGGACTCCTCTAGCCATAGCAATACAAATCGGTTAAAGGAAAAATCTGAAAGGAAAACTGCATGGTAAAAAACAGTAATTTCCCATTATTTAACAAGATTACACAGGAAGCAGATTTTTGCCTTGCGGTTTTGAAGGTAGGATAAAGGTGACACATTAGAAAATAGATTGTTGAGGGGTGCCTGGGTGGCTCAGTCGGTTAAGCGTCCGACTTCGGCTTAGGTCATGATCTCACGGTCCGTGAGTTCGAGCCCCACATCGGGCTCTCTGCTGACAGCTCAGAGCCTGGAGTCCATTTCAGATTCTGTGTCTCCCTGTCTCTCTGCCCCTCCCCTGTTCATACTCTCTCTCTCTCTGTCTCAAAAATAAAATAAAACGTTAAAAAAAATAAAAAAAAAAAGAAAATAGATTGTTGAAGTATTTTAGTCTTGAGGTGTTTAAGTCTTGGGCATGTTAATACATTTATGTGAAGAGACAGAGGTCTGTTTGGTCTTTAATTCTAATGCAAACATTTGTGTGAAATGCTCACAGTCCATTTCTGTTTTTCTTTTTCTTTTTTTTTTTTTTAATTTTTTTAACGTTTATTTATTTTTGAGACAGAGAGACACAGAACATGAACGGGGGAGGGTCAGAGAGAGAAGGAGACACAGAATCTGAAACAGGCTCCGGGCTCTGAGCTGTCAGCACAGAGCCCGACGAACTCATGGACCGTGAGATCATGACCTGAGCCGAAGTCAGATGCTCAACAGACTGAGTCACCCAGGAGCCCCCGTTGCTGTTTTTCTTAAAAGGCACTCTTACCTGCCATGTGGCTGCAGACTCCTGCTCTCAAGTTGTCCCGACATGCTCTCTCTAAGAACATACACAACATACATACAACACCTGGGTCTGTGATTTAATTACTATCTAGGCCATCACTGAGAGGCTTTCCAAGTGGCCAAGTGCAAGGATTTTGTTTCTTATCCAAGTACATTTGTCCATCACAGCCCGAGTCTATGAACTGTTGCTTAACTATGAATTCCTGCTACATTTCCCTTTTAGTCAGCCACTTTTGAGCAGGAAAGAGCCATAATCAGGTATTAGCCATAATTCATATTCTTTTGAAACCACCTTAGATTTATCTTGTTAGAAATTAATTAAAAATGCAGGTGTGGGAGGATCAGTATTTTTACACACTTAAGCATTGTTGAGTAAACAAGTTTGTTCAGATATTCAAGTTAAAGAAAAGAGCTATGCTTGGAGTTCCAAAATTTTACAAGTTTTCCTTCCAAATGAAAAGGGAATATATTATTATTATTATTATTATTATTATTAATATCCCACGGACAGGTGTGAGCTTGAGTATATTAAAGTTCTTGGCTTTCTTTTGATTTTATATAATGAGCCTTTTTGTTGGACCTTATTACAGTGATGGTCTCCCTTTCTGATTCTGATTAAACCATGAAACCCCACACACTCACTCACATTTGTCATTTGCTTTTGGTTCATAAGTGAATTTTGGTGATGTGACTGTGCAGCCACAAATTCCCTAAAGCACTGGAATGCAGTAAAAGAAAACTACCCCATCTAGCAAAGAGTTTTGGTTTTAGTTGAGCCTGCAGCTTCATGCTCACTCATAGTTAATAAATGATGGCCATTCATCTAGCCCAGGGGGTTAAGATTGGGGCACCCGAATTCTATTGGGTAAAACATTCTCAGGATGCTCCTGAAGCCCATGTGTTATAAGGGGCCAACCTGACCCTCCATTAAAGATCAGAGAATCAGACTATGTATTCCCATAGGGAAAGGCCACTGTAGCAACTGACCCTGTTTATGGGAGAGGATTTTGGCCAGTTGGGACATGAATTCAGATCCTTTCATTATGAATCTGTTCCTATAAGGTTATCATGTCTGGGTTGAAGTTATTTAAATTGAACTGTTATTGTTAGTTTGGCATTGTTTAGGTTTGTCTAAAATGAAAATAATTATGGTGACCTTCAATACCAGAAAGGGGATTATTTAGAAGTGTGTGCCATGATTTCTATTCAGGTGTGGACTTAGTTTAGGAGAATTCCCCAAGTCAGAAACTGTTTTTCTCAAAGGCAGGACAAATTCCTAACTGCCAACAGTAAAATATTTCTGTTTTTTCTCTTATCTCACTGGCCTCCTCCTAGTCTTCTTTACAGGCTCTTTGCCCCTTTCCTTATCCCTTATTGGGCTCTCTTAGAGCTTCTGTCTTTGGTCCTCATCTCTTCTGTACATTCTCCCATGGTGAGATAGCTGGGGAGATCTTTCTTGAACATACTGTACTCCTTTGCCTCAGGACCTTTGCACATACTGTTTTTGCTGCTTAGAATGTTATTTCCCCGGATATGGGGATACCTGGCTTGTTTCTTTTTTCAGTTCTGTAGTCAAATGTCACCGTTCAAATAAAGCTTTGTACAGTTTTCCATAGAAAATAGCAGATATCCAGTTATGGCTGGGACTAGGGTGAAGCAAGCAAAGCATGCAGGACACAAAATTTAAGAAGGCAAGTTCAGGGTCAATACCTGAGAATATGTGCCTCTTTAAATTTGGTCCCCTAAGTACTTCACTTGCCTTACCTGTCCCAGTCCTACCTGTCCTAGTCCTATACCTGTACTCACTCTCTAGTCTCTGAATTTATTTTTCTTCACAGATATTATCACAACTAACATATAATTGATTATTGTATGTCTTCCCACCCTTGTCCCACTCACACCAGTAGAATGTGGGACCTGTGGGAACAAAGGTCCTGTCTGTTTTGGTTTTGCTATATCCCCAGAGCCTAGAACAAAACTCAGAACATAGTAGGTTTCCATTATATATTTATACTTAAATGAATATAATGTCTAAATCACTACCACTTGCATTACTGGTGACTCTCAAATGCACAAAAACATGTTTTGTAAGTGGACCTCTCCCCTTGGCTGTCTATCCCACAAGCTTTTCAAATTCAGCATGCCCCAAATTGCATTTATCACTTTTTCACTCCCCAAACTACCTCCCACCTGAATTCTCTTGTCTGATGAATTGTAACTCCATCCAGCTCAGATCAAAATGCCAGAGATGTGGTAATTCAGGCTTATCAAGTTTACTCCCTAGATAACTCCTGCCTTCTCCATCTCCTTCCCTACTGTCCTGCTTTAATTCAGGCTCTCCTTCTTTCCTCCTGGAAAAACTACCATCACTTTCCAACACATCTCATGGCAAATAGCTTGTGCTGTGCTGAAAATTTCTGCCACATTGCTGTGAAGTGAACTCTCTAAACTGTAATATCTGATCATGCCACTTTCTTATCTTAAAACCCTTGTATGTAGTCCCATAGGTTTGAAGACAGGATTAAAGACCATTGGTGATCTGTCTGCTGACTCTCTCCTTGATCTCAGTTTCCTGCTATGCTCACTCCTTTCTTCCTGCTCCTGTTATCTACCCTTCCCTCCTCTACTCAAGGCACACACTTTGTGCTCCACTCACCGGAGGACTCTGGAATGTTGGACTCCTCTATCTTCTTTTTTTTTTTTTTTTAAATTTTTTTTTTCAACGTTTTTTATTTATTTTTGGGACAGAGAGAGACAGAGCATGAACGGGGGAGGGGCAGAGAGAGAGGGAGACACAGCATCGGAAACAGGCTCCAGGCTCCGAGCCATCAGCCCAGAGCCTGACGCGGGGCTCGAACTCACGAACCGCGAGATCGTGACCTGGCTGAAGTCGGACGTTTAACCGACTGCGCCACCCAGGCGCCCCTCCTCTATCTTCTTAAACGCTGCTTTACTATTGCCTGGCTAATCTCTATTTATCCATTCAGCTTCAATGGAATGGGCAATTTGAACTCCCTCTACCTATCATGCTATTTTATAATTTTCTGTTTGGTTGCCTGTCCCCCCATTATGCTGTGAGGGCCTTAAAGATAGGAACTGGGTCTTTCATTTTTGGATATCCAGTATAGAGTTGGCTCTCCATGTTTGTTGAATGAATGTATAAATTCACCAAAAGATTATTTTGTGTGGGATAAGGTATGGATCTAAATGACCTTTTCCTTACTACTTGCTATCTATTTATTCCAACACTATTTTAAAAAATCCTTCCATTCTCCCTTGTGTGAGGAGATAACTTTGCCATACAGTACATTCTTATGTTGGGTATAATTCCAGTTTTTCTTTTATCGTCTTGATTTATGTCTATTCCTGTATCAATAACATATCAGTCTAGTCGCCCATAGCCACTTTTTTTTTTTTTCCTAAAGTGTTCTTTAGGCTGTGCCTAATTTTATTTTCCTAAATATATTTTGGTCTCAAATGTTTTTTTGATTTTGTTTTTACTTTTTTAAAGTTTATTTTTTTTTTGAGAGAGAGAGAGAGAGAAAGGGAACACAACTAGGGGAAGGGGCAGAGAGAGAGAGAGAGACAGACAGAATCTCAAGCAGGCTCAGCACTATCAGTGCAGAGCCCGATGCGGGGCTCGAACTCACAAACCATGAGATCATGACCTGAGCTGAGATCAAGAGTAAGATGCTTAACCGACTGTGCCACCCAGGCACCCCCTGTTTTACTGATTTTAATAGAAAAATCCAGTTAGGGTTTTAATTGGAGTAATTATCTGAAAAATTAACTTGGAAAAGCAGAACTCTTTCTAATTGTTGTTTTCTCAACATGAGGCTGGTTGTTTGCTAGTTTAAGGATAACCAGATAATAGAAAACCACATCAAAAACTGGCATCAAGTGATAGCCATTAAGTGAACCACTCTAGTTCCTTATGAGCAACTGCAGACATGTTTCATATGGACTTCCCTCCTGAGATGACCCACCCAGCAAGCTAACATATTTGTCTTTTCAGAATTTCTAACGGGGAGAGGCAATGTCTTTCACATACCATTTCAGTGTTAGATGGCATATCATGGATAGAAAGTTCTTTCTTTTCTTTTCTTTTTCTTTTCTTTTTTTTGGTCAAATCCTAGTATTTAAAAACAAATTCAGCCTATTTTCTTGGTGGAGATGAAAAACAGCTGGCCACCATCCCATCTCCACAGACTCTTCTTATACTTTCCACTGGTAAGAGCGAAATACATCTTTAACTCGGTTTGTCTGAAAATTTGTTTTGTAGGACCTTCTAAACATCCATAAATTTTACACAAACCATTGGAGCATTTTACATGATTAATCTTCCATTGTTTATCTAATGCAAGATGCTGTATACTATCTGAAATTCCAGTTATAAGAGAGGGCCATGACCTTAAAGGAGTCTGGGCATCATGTTCACTGCATCGTGTCTATCCCATCCCCTTGTTTGTATTTTGGGATTAAAATCACAGTTGTTTTATTTTTTACCTTGCTTATTTTAACTTCCTATGTCTATTTTTTTTTTTTTTTCTGGGAATAGAATCTAAACTTTCTTATTTAGGCAAATGGGTTTATGAGCCCCTGGGGCAAAGATTTCATTCCATAGCCCTGAGGTTAGAAGCAGGGAGATGATTTGGTTCATTGGTTTTTCTTCTGAGTCCATTTCTTTCCACTTCTCTAGCCCCTGATCTCTATCTACCATGGGAGTAGTTAATAATTTTTTTCTCATATCCTCTGGTTTTCAATTAATAAGTGCTCTGGTGATTTGATTTAAGGCATGCCTTGAGTTTGTACAAGCTGCATGCATGAGACCCTAGCTACAGTTTATTTAAGGTAAAGTTATTGATACTCTAGTGATGACAAAACTTAGTTTACATTATCATGAAATCATTTAATTTTTAAACCTGGTTAATTTTACCAAAAATATATATATGTATTTTTAAAATTATCTAGCACCATAGCAATGGAAGGCTACTTCTACTTCCATATATACTTCCATGCAGTGAATTTTTTAAATTTCTTGAGACAACTGAATTACAAGCCACTGTCAATCAAAAACAAAAACAAAACAAGCAGCCCCAGCTTACCCACTTGGACCACTGTTTACCTGCTTTCCCCCCATTTCTCTGACAGGCAAATATAGCATCCTATGCGGAAATACGAATAGTGCAGGTCAGATTTTAAACACAAAATAACTTTATAAAGCAGTGAGTACGTGTAGGAGGTACGCCCTGGGCTGCGTAGGTCTGGTCCAGCAATATATGCAGGGTCTGTAGGAGACAGAAAAGAACACAGTGTGTTCTTCCCCAGTGATGACTTTGGGAAGCGCTATACTTAATTCAGGGATGCTGCTATTACCAAAGAGTCTTTTTTGTTTTTTGTTTTTGGAACTCTCCTTTAAGAAGAAAGGCCTGTAGACTTTCCAACCCAAAATATTTCCTAAATATGTCAATTTATTGTTATCTCTACAGTCTGTGTCCTAACTTAGCAGTTTACCATCTCTCTCTCTTTTTAAAAGATTTACTTTGAGACAGAGAGAGAAAGAGCACTCCAAGTTATGTGCGTGAGTGCTTGTGTGTGCAAATGGGGGTGGGGCAGAGAGAGAGAGGGAGAATCCCAAGCAGGGGGTCAAACCGAACCTGTGAGATCATGACCTGGGCTGAAATCAAGAATCTGAAGCTCAACTGACTGAGCTTCCCAGACGCCCTTGCCTACTATCTCTTAATCTTGGCTGTGGAAACATCTTACTAGTTGTATGCCCAGTTTTTATAATCCTTCAGTGAATTGTCCATTCTGCTGTTAGAATTACCTTTTTTCCCTGTTGATATCCCTTACATGCATTCAAAGTTTTCCACAATCTGGTCTTGCATTACTTTTCTAGCCTTTCCTTCTCTTTTTTAAAAAAAAATTTTTTTTTTCAACATTTATTCACCTTTGGGACAGAGAGAGACAGAGCATGAACGGGGGAGGGTCAGAGAGAGAGGGAGACACAGAATCGGAAACAGGCTCCAGGCTCTGAGCCATCAGCCCAGAGCCCCACGCGGGGCTCGAACTCACGGACCGCGAGATCATGACCTGGCTGAAGTCGGACGCTTAACCGACTGTGCCACCCAGGCGCCCCTAGCCTTTCCTTCTCTTTATTGCCTTCATACATTCTATTTTCAGGCAGTTATTAAAAGCTAGACAGAGCCTACATCCCCATTTGCCTGAACAGTCTAGGTTAACACCTGCTATCCTCAGGTCCTATCTGTTTTAACATATTTAGCACTTTCAAAAGTGTCCTAGTTGATAAACATTAAAAAAAAAAAGGTGGGGGGTGGGGGTGGGACGTGCCTGGGTGGCTCAGTTGGTTAAGCCTCCGACTTTGACTCAGGTCATGATTTCACAGAATTCCAGCCTGGTGTCATTGGGCTCTGTGCTGACAGCTCAGAGCCTGGAGCCTTCTTCGGATCTGTCTCTCTCTGTCCCTCCCCCACTCATGCTTCCTCTTCTCTCTCTCTCCCTTTCAAAAATAAACATTAAAGGGGCGCCTGGGTGGCTCAGTCGGTTAAGCGGCCCACTTCGGCTCAGGTTATGATCTCACGGTCCATGAGTTCGAGCCCCGCGTCGGGCTTTGTGCTGACAGATCAGAGCCTGGAGCCTGTTTCAGATTCTGTGTCTCCCTCTCTCTGACCCTTCCCCATTCATGCTCTGTCTCTCTCTGTCTCAAAAATAAATAAACGTTAAAAAAAATAAAAATAAATAAACATTAAAAAAAAGTATCCTAGTTTGTATGATTAGTTATATGGTTATTCCTTTGTATTTTTTAAAAGCTTTATTGATCTATAATTAGGTACCATTAAGTTCACCTGTTGAACATGTAGAATTTAGTGATTTATAGTATATGTGTTGCTGTGATACCATCACCATAATGCAAGTTTAGAACATTTCCATCACCCCAAAAAGAAACTTTGTATCCATTAACAGTCACTTCTCATCCCCCCCCCAACCTCCTAGCCTCAGGCAGCCACTAATCTACTTTGTCTCTCTACAAACTTGCCTATTATGAATGTGTAAAATAAAAGATATTATACAATATGTGGTTTTGTATGTATGTGTCTGGCTTCCTTAACTCTGAATAATGTATTTGATGTAGCATGTATCATGCATCAGTACTTCATTCCTTCTAAAACCAAAGAATGTTCCACTGTATGGAGATGCCAATTTTATGTACCCATTCATCATTTGAAGAACATTCAGATTATTTCCACATTTTGGCTGTTATATATAATGCTGCTATGAACATTAGTGTAAAAATCCTTGTGTGGATACATGTTTTCATTTCTCTTGATTATATACCTACGAGTGGAATTGCACTGTCATATGGTAACTCTATGTGTAACATTTTGAGGAATTGCCAAACTGTTTTCATTTTTTGAAAAAAATATTTTTTTAATGTTTATCCATTATTGTGAGAGAGAGAGAGAGAGGAGGGGCAGAGAGAGAGGGAAGCAGAATCTGAACCAGGATGCAGGCTCTGAGCTGTCAGCACAGAACCTGATGCAGGGCTCCAACTCACTAACTGTGAGATCATGACCTGAGCTGAAGTCGGACGCCCAACCGACTGAGCCACCCAGGCACCCCGCCAAACTGTTTTCAAAAGCAGCTGCACCATTTTATATTCCCACTAGTAATAAATGAGGGTTCTAATTTTTTTCACATCTTCACCAATACTTGTTATTGTTTGTGTGTGGGTTTTTTTTTTTTTTTTTTTTGACAATAGCCATCTTAACGTGAAGTCTTATCTCAGTGTGGTTTTGATTTGCATTTTCCTAATAAGTAATGATGAGTATCCTTTCGCATGCTAATTAGCCATTCACTTATCTTCTTTAGAGAAATGCTATTCAAATCCTTTGCCTGTTTTTAAATTGGGTCGTTTGTTTTTAAATTTTTGAGTTGTTGAGTTGTAAGTGTTTTTTATAAATTCTGGGTACAAGTCCTTTATCAGATATATGATTTGCAAGTATTTTCTCCCTTGTCTGAGGGTTCACTTTCTTGATGGTGTCAAGAAAAGCACAAATGTTTTTCATTTAGTTTTCTTTTTGTTTTGTTTTGCTTTTGAGAGGAGGGGCAAAGGGAGAGGGAGAGAGAAAATCTTAAGTCGGCTCCCATCTGTCAGCGTGGAGCCCAATATGGGGCTCAATCTCATGACCGATCTCACGACCATGGGATAATGACCTGAGCTGAAATCTAGAGTCAGACACTTAACAGACTGAGACACCTAGGCACCCCACAAATGTTTTTAATTTTGATTTAGTCTGACTTGCCAATCTTCTCTTTGATAGCTTATGCTTTTGGGGTCATATGTAAGAAATCATTGCTTAATCCAAGGTCACAAAGATTTACTTCTGAGTTTCCTTCTAGGAGTTTTATGATTTTACATCTTTCATTTAGGTATATGATCCACTTTGAGTTACTTTTTGTGTGTGGTGTTAAGTTAGGCATCCAAATCTTATTTTGCATGTGAATTTTCAGTTGTTCTAAACCATATGTTGAAAAGGCTAAGCTTCCCCCATGAAATTTTCTTGGCCCTCTACCTCGGTGCATTTTTATAGTTTAATTGCTTATATTATTACTTTGACCTAGAATTGTTTTATATCATTCTTCTTTTCCTATTGACTCTTACAAATTAATGCTGTCAAGATTACATTCAGATTTACCATCTCAGTGAACATTCACTAACCACCCAAGCTGAATTATTGCTCCCTTTTTTGTGTTGCCATAAATAACATTCATTTTATATCTTGAATATGGCATGTATCTTCTTGTATTTTAATTAGATGTATACACGTCTGTCTTCCTACTGCACTGTGAGCCTCTTATGGGAGGAGTTTCTCATGTATGTGTGCTCAGTACAATGTGTGGTGACTGGTAGGTGCTCAGAGTAAATAGTTGCTGATTAAATAAATGAATGAACGAATAATTGAGTGAAGGAATGAATATCCTAAATGAGAATACATTTCTATCTTATGTTAGTGGATTTTGTTTTTAAAAAGAGCTAAGAGTATTCAGTGAGCAAGGGTTGTCTGGTTGGATAATACTATTTTGGCCAAACTTTGAAGGCCATTCTAAAGGAGGAGATGCACGATGTTTTGCCAAGAGTAGCAGTGGTGAAATAACTTCTCCAGATACCCCCTCCAAGGAGGATAGCATTTGAATCCATAAACAAGGGCTAGTATGTTTATTTAAATGACTCATTATTTAGTTGTTACCTTTCCCCCCCAAAGATATCTATCTCTGGCCATGGTGATATGAAGTATAACACCAGGGTAGGAGTTATAACTGAGGATTATTATAAACCTCCGCGTGATTCATATCTTCCTTATACCCTCACTGACCTGTCACTGTGCTTCTCTCCCTACTCTTTTTTTTTTTTTTTAATTTTTTTTTTCCAACGTTTATTTATTTTTGGGACAGAGAGAGACAGAGCATGAACGGTGGAGGGGCAGAGAGAGAGGGAGACACAGAATCGGAAACAGGCTCCAGGCTCTGAGCCATCAGCCCAGAGCCTGACGCGGGGCTCGAACTCACGGATCGCGAGATCGTGACCTGGCAGAAGTCGGAAGCTTAACCGACTGCGCCACCCAGGCGCCCCTCTCCCTACTCTTTAGCTCATGAGCCCACGTTTTGTGTCAGTATTCCACATAAGACACCAGAAGCTGAAGCATCATTTCTAGAAGGTCACATTTAGAAAGCCAAGTCACCACCATGGGAAAGCAAATTCCATTTGGGTTTTTCCTTGGCTATTAGCAGAATTAAGCTGATCAAACCTGGCTGTTATTGTGTAGGTTACATTGGAGGACAGGTGATGGATTGACAGAGGCAAGATCTGGCTGTGGCAGAAATCTGAGGTGGCTGGTGCTAATAGACTTTGTGTCCTATATGGATATTAGAAAAAAGTGTGTTGTTCTTTTGCAGGCATCTAGGATCTCCTGGTTCACAGCTAAAAAGGTAAGCCCAAAGAGCTAATGGTCAGGAAAATCAGTTTTAGCTCTAAGCCTGTGCTTAACCAGGACTTGTCGTGTTAAGGCAATTCGTGCTGAGATAATGAAGTTCTATTGTAACCCGTTGTTCAGAGATGAGAAAACACCCATATTATTGGCTTCTAGTGTCACAATGAGAGAGCTCACTTTACACCACTGTGTACTTGGGGGATGTGGTTTGATCTGCAATATAACTGAGTCCCTGGAAAGGCCAGGCACGGGTCTCATGTGGGTTTCTCCTGTATTTATTCCAAATTAAAGCAATAAAAATTAATAAGAATCTTTTGTAGATTGTCAAAAGAAGAGTTAGCCAATTGTCAGCACTGTAGAAGCATGTTCTTCTCAATGTATATACGTGGCTTCTGAACGTTGATTGGCAAAGCAGTATTACCACTGTGGGGGACGGGGGGTTGCTGGTGTTTTAGAATTAGTGAATCACAGCCACACAGCATAAATGGCAATGAAAACTTTCAGCCCATAGATTCAGATGGGCTCTCTGCTGAAATGACTAATAACTGTTGTCCGATCAATGGGTACTAACCACAGAACATCTATAATTGTTTCATGTGTTTAAAGTCACATTTGTTGAAATAAATGATTGCTCATTTACCTAACAAAAATTTGATTTTCATAATTTTCAGAATTCATACAAGGCTTAGCATAGTCAAAGACTATATTCAGTTGAATAACAAATCTATATCAGAATTAAAGATCAAATGCTAACATTATCCACGGTGGGAAGAATAATTGAAAAATTATCAAATAGTTTAAGCTTCTGTTAGGGTAATTTACATAACTTAGAATACTCACATTGATTAAAAGCATGTGGTAAGTAAAAGTCTAAATGATTTTCATAAATCTTGTTATTTATCCAAGTATGGCATGCTTAGCAAACCTAATCAAGGAAGAAGTTCTTACATAACAACAGATTTGTTGTGAAAATAGACGTAAAACTGAAAACACTTCATACATTTCCTATTTATTTATATAACAATTTTCTATTTATTTAGTCATCAAGAAGGGCATATGCAGACATTTGGTATATACATAGCAAGAAAGACATTTTCTGTAAATTAGGGTATTTTCTCCACTTCCATTATTTACCAACTGTTCAATATTGCACATTATTTGGAGTTGTTTGCTAGAGCCAATGATGAATGTTGTCTGTCAGCCTATACAATATTTTTCAACTCCAAGGTTATAGGAGCTTATAATGTTTATTTGTTTTTGAAAGAGAGAGAGCAGGGTAGGAGCAAAAAGAGAGGGAGACAGAGGATGGAAGCCAGCTCTGTGCTGAAAGCAGAGCCCGATGCAGGGCTTGAACTCAAGAACCATGAGATCATGACCTGAGCTGAAGTTGGACACTTCACCCACTGAGCCACCCATGTGCCCCAATATAAGCTTATAAAACAAGCATATTTGTGTCTTGAAAGATCTTAAGATCTCAAAGCTTAATCAAAAAAACCCAACTTATTTTGCATGTCTCTTATAAAGGAAACCAATATTTTATTCATTCTTCTTTGTTCCTGGTTGTCTCCCCACTCCCCACTGTGTCACTCTTCAAAGTCTGACTTTGTCTGACTTACGTGTGATTCCCAGGCATTACACAAAGTTTAAGGCCTATGAGATAAGCTTTATAAAATGGCTCAGACTTTGAGGGCTCAACCCCCCCAGCCCTCCATTGTGTCAACCCACCACCTGAAAAAGGATGAGGCTAATCCACTGATAGCTAATCAGAAGGGTTTTGCCAAACAAAGAGAGAGTGCTCCTTGCTTTTGAAAGTTTTGGTGTCCCCTTGCTTGGACCTAGTTACAGCCTAAGCAGACTGCAGGGTATTTGAATCCCAGAGACCTTAGGAGGCTGAGGGCCCAAGCCTGAGCCAATCCAGACTGTCCTGCCAAAGCCCACATGGAAGGAGATATAGTTCCTCTATTTGCTCCTTAGAGCAATATTTTTTTTTTCTAATTTCACCTTCTTTTGCCCAGGCAATAAGGATACTACCCCAGTGAAGCTAACAGTGTGCATCAAGAATGAAATTCTTTCATGAATCTTGGGGAAGAGAATATCCCATTTTATAATGGTGTCTTTGCCACCTGGGTAAGTTACACAAACTTGTCAGTAAGAAACAATATTGCTGTTAGGTTTTTAAATGAGTGGCCTAAAGTAACTTATGTGGGGTTGGTGGCATAGAAAGAGAGATGTCCAATTCTAAACAGACCACAGCTTTAACATCAAATCGTTTACATACTGCAAAATGATTAGTTCACAGGTAGAACCAGAATATTATGCCCACTTAGCCCCTCCTCTCCATTACAGTTTATTGTTCACTTTTTATGCCATTTCTCTTAAAGCATTAGGGAATGTCTTATGGCAGAAATTTTTTATGCAGAAAGTCAAGTTCCTAGAAAACAAAATCATGCCTGGCTATGTGTATGCATACAATTCAGGGGGTAGGAGAAAAACAAGGCTGAAGTTTATTTGCTGAGAAAGGATAATGTTAGCTGGGTTTATTGTCTTAATTTCTGCACCTGACTGTGTCACCAACGAGTTGGACTGATTAAACTTATAAGAACACTCATTATAGAAAGGAAATAAGTCTAGCCTGTGGTTGCTCAACTAATGAATAGGGAAAATGGGATAATTTTAAGCTAGTGAAAGAAGAATGTATGTAACAAGTATGCTAGACTGTATAAAAGATCTGAAGTCCCTACCACAGTCAGCCCATGTACCTAAAACATTCTATTATTCTTTAATTGACTTGTTTTGTAGGACGTGAAGTCTTAGAGTGAATGTGCTAGTATATTAAATAGAGTAAAATTTCATAAATTTAAACTAAGAAGAATAACTTTAATATGGAATAGTAAAACATTTTTAGAAAGATATTTAAAAATATATGTTAAATGATAAACCTGACTGTAAAAAAACCGTTTTAATCATTCTTTAAACATTTTTTTTTAGTGTTTATGTATTTTTTTGAGACAGAGAGACAGGGTGTGAGTGGGGGAGGGTCAGAGAGAGAGGGAGACACAGAATCTGAAGCAGGCTCCAGTCTCTGAGCTGTCAGCACGGAGCCCGATGCGGGGCTTGAACTCATGAACTGTGAGATCATGACCTGAGCTGAAGTCGGATGCTTAACTAACTGAGCCACCCAGGGGCCCCTGTTTTGATCATCCTTAACAGACATGAGCCAAAACACATCAGACTTACTTTTTTTTTTCTTTTAAAAAAAATTTTTTTTAACGTTTATTTATTATTGAGAGACAGAGAGAGACAGAGCGTGAACAGGGGAGGGGCAGAGAGAGGAGGAGACACAGAAAGGGAAGCAGCCTCCAGGCTCTGAGCTGTCAGCACAGAGCCTGATGCGGGGCTTGATCTCACGAACCGTGAGATCATGACCTGAGCCGAAGTCGGACGCTTAACCGACTGAGCCACCCAGGCACCCCAGACTTACTTTTTTAACCCAAGAGTCCTCCATCCTGCACACCTGGTTTAGAATCACTGCCTGGTGGACGGTGGTTACTAATGGGGGGTGTCACACCTGTAGTTGGGTGGAACAGGAAACAAGATTGGGAACTACTGACCCAGACTGTAAGGCCTTAAACATCTTCCAGACAATTTTATATATACCATTCAATTTCTTTATACGTGGTGCAAAAGTAAGTGTCAGCCTGCTGCTGAACCAAATGGTTACACTTGATTGAAATTATAGATAGTGAAGTTTTAGTTACAACTTTTTTCTGTTTTGGAAGCATGCATAGGTATGATATAATATTGGCCTGCCTGGGTGGCTCAGTCAGTTAAGCATCTGATTTGATTTCAGCTCAGGTCACAATCTCACCGTTTGTGGGTTTGAGCCCCGCACAGGGCTCTGTTCTGACAGCATGGAGCCTGTTTAGGATTCTCTGTCTCCCTCTCTCTCTGCCCCTTTCTCTCTCTCTCTCAAAAATAAATACATAAACATTTTAAAAAAAGATACGACATAATGTAGAAAATGTAGAAAAGTGAAATAAAAGACAATACATTTCACCCGTAATCCCACCGCCTAGAGTCATTGTTGTCATTTTGGGTGTACATTTATGGCAGCTAGTCTGAGCCTAACTGCCCCAGTTTGCCTAGGACTGAGGAGAGTTTCCCAGATATAGGACTTTCGGTGCTAAAACTGACTAAGTCCGGGGCAGAGTGGGATGAGGTGGTTACCTTACAGTAGTCTCCAAACTGAGATTAACACAAGAACTGCTTGTTTTAGCCAGTCATCTCAGGCAACTCATGGAAAAGAGAAAGAGAACGAGCTAGTTGTTTTAAGCTGCTAAATTTGGGCGTGGTTTGGTTCTATCTACTTATCTGTCTATTTTATACAAGGGCTTTGTAACTGGATTTAAAATCTAGCAGTATATTATAGATATATGTTCATATTTTAAACTAGTGCTCTACAATATCAGTTTTAATGGCTGCATACAATTCTCCTGAAGGG
Source organism: Puma concolor (assembly GCF_028749965.1). Taxonomy (NCBI): domain Eukaryota; kingdom Metazoa; phylum Chordata; class Mammalia; order Carnivora; family Felidae; genus Puma; species Puma concolor. Next base: position 101,928,451 of record NC_141670.1, on the reverse strand, counting down.
AGGCAGGGACTGCAATCTGTTTAATAACTCCCATATCATTAGACATTTAATTTGCTTCTCATTTTGTTGCTTTTCCAAGCAAAGCCGTCCCAAATACCCTTACAGCTTGATATTTGCATACAAACTCCACGACTACTTCTTTAAGATTAATTCTTAGAAGTGGAATTGCTGAGTAGAAAGGTATTATTTTGAAGGCTTTTGCTGAATATTGCCAAAGTGCCCTTCTTATATGTTGTGCTAATTTACAGATCTACTGATCTCATGTAAGAATGCTTATGTTGCAAACACTGGTTTTGCCACAACCAGACAAGCTCCCAAACTCTGTCAACCTGACAAATTAACGAGACTTTCTTATATTCTATAGTTAGCCTCAGACACACCACAGTGAGATTCCTCTGGTCAATTTAAATTGTGCCATGAGAATATGTTCTGTGCAACAGCTCCTGATGTTTACATAAGTTATTACTTAAGCCCTCAACATCATCAAATATTTATTTAACATCCACCATAGGTTAAGAATTGCAACCAGAGGTCCCTGTGCAACTTAGAATCTGAAGGAGAGAACAGAGGCAGTATTCTTAATCTTTGCCTTGGGAGTGTTTTTAGTAACTTCCTTCTTTTATTTCCTCTATATAATCACATCACAGGAAAACTGTCCTGAAATTTAGAAAATTAAGCATTTTACACCATGAAATATAAAGTACCTTCAGAAAAGAGAAAAATACATATGCACGGGTTAATAAATGGTTAAAAACTGAATTTCTGTGTAACTACCATCCAACTGAAGACACAGAACATTATCAATACCTGAAAATCACCCTCTCCCTTCCCATGTATCTTTATGGAGTTCTAATCCAGAAGAGTAACCATTATAACTCCGTGGTGATCATTTCTTTTCTTTCCTCTCTTGTTCTACCATTGTTTAGTTTTGTCTGCTTTTAGTTTTATATCAAGAAAATCCTAATGACTCATTCTTCTGACTTGTTGTTTTTGCTCAACATTATATAAGATTCATCCATTTTATTGTGGGTAGTTGTGTAATATTCCACATTATAAACATGCTATAAATTTTAATCCATTCTACTGTTGATAGATTTGGGTTGTTACCAATTTTTGGCCTTCAAGCCAGTCCATGACATAATCATGAAGCAAATACTTTGAAGTAATAGACTTCAGATTAGATGCATAAATAAATCTAATCTTTAAAAGACTTAGTTCTTGGGGTACCTGGGTAGCTCAGTAGGTTAAGCATCTGACTCTTGATTTTGGCTCAGGAAATTCCACTGACAGTTTGGAGCCTGCTTGGGATTCCCTCTCTTTCCCTCTGTCTCTCTGCCCCTCCCCCGTTTGCTCTCGGTCTCTCAAAATAAATAAACTTAAAAAAAAAAAAAGACTTCATTCTTTTGTGTTTAGTTTTTCTCCTCCAGTGCTTTCAACTTTGATAATTTGCTTAAATTATAGGTTTGACTGTGAATCCTATTATATTGAATCTTCTTTAGTTATAACTGTTCAATGAAGGTTTTTTTCCTTCCTACTTATGGAATTGTGTAGGTACAGGAAACACTCATAATGGATGGCCACTGCTGCAATTGCCTGGACTCTTTCCTCCTGCCACAGTTGCTGTTCTCAGTGAAAAACTTGGAGTTTCTGGAAAATTGATGGGTTCAGAAGGGGGTGGGGTTAAAGGAACTGACTTGGGAGAGAAAGTAGATCCACCAAGTTAGAGATTTATCTAGATGAGAAAATATCATATTTTAAGAAAGCAGTTATCTTGTGGAAAGTTGGGGAGTCATCACTATCTAGAAAAATGGAATTTTTACCTGATTCAAATTGGGTCCAAATCTGTTTCCACCACCTAACGGTTATATGATGATGAGTGATTTACCCATCTGAGACTCTTTTCATCTTTTGCAAAACCAGGACGATAAAACCTTTCCTAAGAAATTAGGGAGTGAATGCAAGTGGTTAGGAGGTATTTATGATTTGAAATATAGCATGTTGATAATATTCAGCTGTTGGCTTTTAAAAATAACTTTTAAAGTTTAAGAAAATTTAGATATAAAAGTGACATATCAAATGATATAAAAATGGGGCATCTGAGTAGCTCAGTCGGTTAAGTGTCTGACTTCTGCTCAAGGTCATAATCTCACTGTTTGTGAGTTCAAGCCCTGTGTCGGGCTCTGTGCTGACAGCTTGGAGCCTGGAGCCTGCTTCGAATTCTGTCTCCCTCTCTCTCTATTCCTCCCCCACTCATGCTCTCTCTCTCTCTCTCTGTCTCTCTGTCTCTCTCTCAAAAATAAATAAACATTAAAAAATTTAAAAAATTAATATAAAAATGTAGATAAAAAGCATTTAATTTAGGCTTAAATTTCTTCTGATTAAACATGTAAAAGTATTTTCAAATCTCTCATGTTGGAAAAACTATTGCTCTGTGCCATTTTATTTTTGTCTCTTTGGGTTGAATAGAGTATTTATAATGTAACTTAATAAGTCAATGGACAGATTCTTCACAAAATGATTAGAATGAAAGATTAAAAAACAGCATCAAATAGGGGCGCCTGGGTGGCTCAGTAGGTTAAGCGTCTGGCTTCTGCTCCGGTCATGATCTCGTGGACCATGAGTTTGAGCCCCGCGTCGGGCTCTGTGCTGACAGCTCAGAGCCTGGAGCCTGTTTCAGATTCTGTGTCTACCTCTCTCTCTGACCCTTCCCCGTTCATGCTGTGTCTCTCTCTGTCTCAAAAATAAACATTAAAAAAAAATTAAAAAAACAGCATCAAATATAAAATCACAAGTTTGTATATAAAACAGTATAATCCATTTTATTATATTTGTTTCTTTCCATCTCTTGAAAAGACACAAATTTGTAAGAGCCTTAAAACTTGTGTAAAGGTAGGTGGGAATAGGAAAGTAATGTGAAATATCTCAGATTTAAGTAGTTACATACAAGCAAAATCTTTATCCCCTCATATGTTAGATGATTACATGTAAATTGATTGTATTTATTTTATATCTTAATCCTGCATGAATGAAGTAAAACTGAAGGTACTATTTATATTTAGAAATTCATAACAGTTGGAATGAAAGAACCAGTTCCACACTTAACTTATATGCTTAATGTAAAAAAAATGAGGGAGATAATTAAATATTGGTGAGATGATGTAATAACTATGATTTTGTCTTAAAAAAGCTGCTGTGAAGGAGAGTGGGGAAGAATAAGAGAGATAAACGGTACTGGATAGAAGTTGGTGGTTGGAAGACGTTGAGGATTAGGTATGGTGGGTTCGTTATGCTATTATCTTTAATTCTGTGTGTGTTAAAAATATGTAAAGCCAAATGTAAAGATAAAAGAGAATCAAATAAGATAGTGAATTTATAGTGTTAACTCCATTTCTAGTACACAATGGACTTAATAAATTTAACCTCTTCACCTTCCATGATAGCTAGGTGAATAGTGGCATTAAAGGAATGGCAGGTTTGATTGTGGAGAGCAGAAATGGAAATACATTTTATTAGGTGCTAATAAGTGTGGTAGGTTTTTAGAGATGCTGAGGCTGATAAGACTTGGTTCTTATTTTTTAAGGAGCTTTGGGCTAGAGGGAGAGAGAATGCAACACTAGGAGAGCAGTTTCACAGCAGTGATGGGGTGAGGAGGCTTACTCTAGTATTCAGGAAGTGGGACAGGGTTGTGGAAAGAATGATGTGTGGCTGTCAAAGCAAGCTTTGCCTGTTTTAGAATTTTTCTTTGAACCAGCTTCATGTCCAGAAAAAAAGGAGGGGGGGAATCTCTTCTCCTTTTAAAATTTGTTTTTTCTTGAGTCATGTAGCTTTAATTCTACAAATCAAGAATTCATGCTATTACTCTTAGTTTCCTTGGACAGCTAGACTACGGAGTAAGCAGGAATTTGGGAGCTAACTCTATAATGTCCCAAGTCTAAAATGGGTAATGGGCGTTGAGGAGGGCACTTGTTGGGATGAGCACTGGGTATTGTATGTAAGCAATGAACCACGGGAATCTACCGCAAAAACCAAGAGCACACTTTACACACTGTATGTTAGCCAATTTGACAATAAATTATATTAATAGATAAATAAATAAAAAATAAAAAATTATATATACATACATGTATGTGTATATATACATGTATATATACATATATACATATATGCATATATGTATGTATGTATATACATGTGTATATATACATGTGTATATATACATATACACATATATGCATATATGTATATATATGCATATATGTATATATGTATATATACACATATATACATATATATGTATATACATATATATGTATATATATATGTATATATACATATATATATATATATATATATATATATATATGGTCCCATTTCACTGAGGAGGTTCTTATCTCTGTATGAATTCTCTATCAGAACTGAAAAGCTATCCAGTAGGAGCTAAAACAAGCCAAACACCATAGTGGATGTCATATTTGGGCAGCAAACTGCATGCCAGGAGAAATAAAAAGACTGACTGAATGTGTCAGAGTAAGAAACAGACCACCCTTTCAAAATGCTGAGTGCATTTGAACTGGTCTTAGGTCCCTTGTCAAAGTGTATGAGCAGCCTCAATAGTTTGGTTGTGGTACTGTGTTTAATTTAGTTTTTCTGACTTCTATTCACCTTTAGTCAGCCACTCTGGTCTCCACTGATGGGTTAGAGGAGGATGGCCTTTAAATCATGATGCAAACAGCGTCTTCACCACATGAGGTGCATTTTTGTGGTTAAGTAGTTTTTTAAACTGTCCCTTCCAAAGTTAGGGATAATGAAGAACAATTTCTAAATTTTATCAGATTCAGTTTTCTGAGGATTCCAGATTCTTGGTGGAAAAATCTGTCACAAGGGATCTATGTCCAATGAATTCGGCAGGAAGACTGACGTGAATCAGAGACTGTTCCCATGAGACTCACTAAACTTATTTCAGATGGTTTCCATTATGTGGGATGTGCCACTAAAAGTCTTTGTAAAATGAAGATAGCAGCGCCTGTCTTGTTGGAGGCTTAAAAGACATACACATAGAACACTTAGCACAATGCCTTACACAAAAACAACCCTTGTTGCTGATATATTAGGAACCTAATGTTGTCTTCACTGTTGTAAGGATAGGCAGGGCTTATGAGTAACTATCAGATAAATAGCTGATAAAACTAGCTAGAGGGCAGACAAAAAGTGTACAGCTGGATAGGCATGCTGATACATTGTTGGCTTTCTACTTGGTTCACTGATGACTTGAATAGACTCAAACTTGCCTGTGGGTGTCCCTAAATGTGAACCAACAGGTGGGTTTCTGTTCACTTTTTATTTTTCTGTTTCAGTGCTATTTAATGGTGCTGTAGTCCAAGAGGAGAACTTGATGATCCCAGTTGTTGATGAATATCCTGTGTGTATTTAGTGTCATATATGCATATTGGTATATGAACTTGGTCTTTGGTGGTTTATTTCTCCTCAGTCCAGAGCAATGTGCTGACTCTAAAAAAAGTTCAGTGATACCTGAAGTGTGCTTCCACAGAGTATAATAAATACTTTGGGTTTTGCAGGCTACATACAATCTCTGTTGCATATTCTTTTTCTTTCTTTCTTTCTTTCTTTTTTATTTTTTTTTAATCTTTATTTATTTTTGAGATAGAGGGAGACAGAGAGTGAGCAGGGGAGAGGCAGAGAGAGAGGGAGACACAGAATCCACAACAGGCTCCAGGCTCTGAGCTGTCAGCACAGAGCCCAATATGGGGCCCGAACCCATGAGCCATGAGATCATGACCTGAGCCAAAGTCAGATGCTCAACCGACTGAGCTACCCAGGCACCCCATCTTTCTTTCTTTTTTAAAAAATAATCTTTTAACAATGTAAAAATCATTCACTCAGGGATAGGGAGTGGGGAGGTGGTAGGAGAGAGGTAGTAGATAAAATTGAGGCCAGAGGCTCTAGGGCTGTAACTTGCCTACCTTGTATGACCTCCCAATGGTACCTAATGAAAACACATGAGTTTGCTATACAGGCTCTCAGGAATCAGTGTGGGCTGACTGATTTTACATTCCTGAGTCATTCTCTGGGTGATGGGGAGTTGAATTGGTCAAGTCACCACCCAAACCCCTTTTGTAGCCACATTATTAGGGAGTAAAGTTAAGGTGACTATAAATTTCTTTGCTGGACCAAGTAGTGGTCCACTCACCATTACTTAGTGAGTGTCATGAGTCCTGTGGTAACAATTTGTGAAGTCCTGCAAGGTGAAAGGCAAAATCATAAATATTAATTATAACCATTGTTTTGATGAAAGGAGGATTATGGAAGCACAGAAGCCTCTAAATCTACCTACTAAACCGTGCTGCAGCTCTAAAGTTCTTGAATGTAGGGGCTAAATTATATTAGAAAAAAAACTCTATGGGATTCTTCTGTGGTCTGAAGTCTAATAATAAAGGACTGACTTTTCATATGACATTATTTTAAAATACCTTCCAAAGCTTTCAGAGTCATTTTCATGAGAAAAAAAAAATCAAGACAGAAACATTTTAAGCCATTAGTGCTTTTCATCAGGAATGCAGTAATAGAGTCAGGTTATTGGTGCAAAGCCCCAGACTTCAGTGTTAAAATGAACCCCATCTACAGGGTGAAATTTTTAAGGAGGTATAAAACACACTTAAGGCTCTTTGAAGTAGTTATGAAAAAGAAGAAAAAAACTTGAATAAACATATTTTTCATATTTTATATGTGTTACTATGGAGAAAAATAATTAGAAAGTTACTGAGTGACTTCATTTAGATCAAAATGTTTCTTTTGTGCATTGCTACACTAGCCCAAAAGCCATAAACTGCGGGCAGAAGGTGCTGATTATTTATCCTTATAAATGTCATCTCTTAAAGTCCCAATGCTTGAAAAAGAAAATGGGTGATGTGTCAAGGAGACCTGTTTTGAAATAAAAGGGGATGGTAAAATTCAAAGTGTATTGGTGGGTGATTAAGTTTTAATTTGTACATAGACTTGTAAAAAGATTGGACCAAAAGATTGGTTTTTGGTATCATTTTCTGATAAAAGTAAAAATTATAAAATATGGAAAATAAAAAAAATCATATATCCCAGCACTCAGAAAAAAAGTCATCATTAAATGTTTTCTCTATCTATCTATTTTTAACAAAATTAGTTGACACTATGAATATTATTTTATAACTAGTTTTTTTTTTTAAACTTAGTATATCAGATCATCTTTGTGTGCTATCCATTCATTAATTTTTATTGAAAGCCATCTAGGGTCGCCTGGGTGGCTCAGTCAGTTGAGCGTCCGACTTCGGCTCAGGTCATGATCTCACAGCTCGTGAGTTCGAGCCCCCGCGTCAGGCTCTGTACTGACAGCTCAGAGCCTGGAGCCTGCTTCTGCTTCTGTGTCTCCCTCTCTCTCTGCCCCTAACCCACTCGCATTCTGTGTCTGTCTCTGTCAAAAATAAATAAACATTAAAAAAAAATTAAAAAATTAAAAAAAAAGAAAGCCATCTAACCACCAGATGATCTTTGGTAAGATCATGGTAATGACCACACAGTTTTGAGGTTATGAATATACTACAGTTTGCCTAATTGATAAATTTGGCTGCAGTGACAGAAACCGATGAAAACCTGTTCCTCCTCCCAATTTGGATGGATCTATGAATCTCATGCCTCTGGGATGAGTTACTTAAGTCACTCAAAAAATACTTATCCAAAAAAGGGAACTTGGTGGCTCTTGACATAGGGTTGGCTTCAGAGTCACCTGGATCCAGAATTGGAAGTATCAGGACCGTCTTCCCATTTCTCTGCTGTAAGTCTTGGCTTCTTTTGTTGCTGCTTACTCTCTGTCACATCAGATGGCTTCTTGAATGGACATAGCCACAGGAGCTCTGGAATTATAGGACAGTCCCCGGGGAAGGCTTAGCAATGGCAAAGAAGAGGGAGCTCTTTTGCCCACCTTCAGTTTGTGGAACCTTTGGAAAAGAAAGGCCTAGAAAGGCTCACCTTTGGGTAGTTGCTCACTTCTGGACCAATTGCTAGAACCAGCCAATTACTCCAATTGCCTGGGCTTTAGTCACGGACCTCCCTGTGGTCAGCGCGATAGCCAGAGGTGTGAGATTTTTGGAACCATCTAAATTAGGAGGGAGAACAGTTTTTCTTCATAGGGAATGAGGGGAGGCTGGTCCAAGAGGACTGCAAAATATGGTGCTTTGCAGGCAAATATAAGCCTTGTCCATTATGTAAACTGTTACCACTTTATGCAATTAAATGTTTATGTTTATAGTTAAATCTTGAGCAAAAGTTTAAAAATAGAGGTTAAGTTGGTTGCTCCAGAAATCTGTTGCGTTTGTTCTAAACAACTTCAGGGGATTAAAACAAAGTATTAGAGTGATGCTACATAGTAAAAACTGAAGAATTATAGCTCCCATGCTATTTTATTCCAAGCCTTCTTAAAAATTGAGTGTTCTAGCTTCTAAGTACTTGGCTTTTCCTGTTATTTCATAAATTGGTTTCAATTTCACCAACTCCTATTTCCTGAATTAAGAACTTCCTGCATTAAGAAGTTCATTACCTAAATTACAACTTGCTGTAAGCATTCCACATATGAGCCAGCAAAACTTGAAGTTGTCCTGGGGTCTGAGAAAGACTCCTTTCATCTGTTCTCTCAGTGAATCAGGTTTGTACGTTGATGAAATATAGTACACAGTATTGCTCCCAACTTCCCCATATTGTTAAGTACAGTGTCTTTTAGGTAGTGAAAGGCCTAGGAGGAAATTGGGGGGGGGTCTGAGAAGTCTAGAAAGAGGGGTGCCTTAGAAGAAGATCTTCACATGATTAAGCATGCAGTTCTTACCTGCTCTCACCTCCAAAAAGCAACAGTGACCACAGACTGACTTCTGCCTCTAGCCACCAAACCTCCCTCAGGCAATTCTTCAAGCAGTAGCCATTCAAAAATAATCGTCTTGTTTATTTTATTTTGCTGGGTCTTTTTTGAACTTTCATGTATCTTTAACATATCACTTCATTGCTTATTTAGGCTAGAGTGCGGGTTTAGGGCAGTGCAGAAGGAAAAACATTATTCGTATCTGATTCTGTACAATATCAAGTGCTGCATACAAATATGCCCACCAATGAGTTCATTAAATAATTAAGTAATTGGTGTTTTAAGTGTGTTTTACTATGCAAGAATCCTTGATGCATTGTTTTATAGACACCGAAGAGTGTTTCAGTGGTATTTGGGGATATTGGTTGGGATTTTCAGACACCCTGGGAACACCTTATTATTCTTCCCATTAAAAATAATGGATTTATAGTTCCTGTCATCCAAAAATTAGCTAACCCATTTTTGTAAAAGGATTTAAGCTTACTATGCAACATATTTTTCAGGATGGGATAATGAGGCATTCCTGTATAAACTAAATGTGGATATTATTCTGATTAAACCACAGTGAATGCCTCATAACTGAAATATAGTGCATTATGGGTGACCCCTCCCCCTCATTCTTTCTCCTAGAATAAAATCTAGGAGAATTTAATGACTCCTTTTTGCATAAATTCTTGGAGGGTAAGGTCAGCAGGCTATTCACCTTTGCATATGAAGGGGATCAGAACATGCCACCCCCAAAATGCCATGTGGTATAAGGATTATTTTGAGCTAAAGGCAATTAAGAAAGACCAAACACAGAAGGAGCTCCTGCCCTCCCCCTTTCTGCCTAAAAGCAGAAAGTATACATGTCTCTTTTGTAAAGGAAGTTTCCCTTTGTAAAGTTAGTTTTCTCTTTTGAATCTCTTGGATAATTCTTATCACCTCAGGTGACTTGAGACATGCCAAACCTTACCTTTTTGTCTGGTCTCTTCATCACCCTTTGTTAAAATGGTATATAAGAACCTGGGTCTCTTTGTTTAAAAAAATTTTTTTTTTACATTTATTCATTTTTGAGAGACAGAGAGAGACAGAGCACAAGCGGGGGAGGGGCAGAGAGAGAGGGAGACACAGAATTCAAAGCAGGCTCCAGGCTCCGAGCTGTCAGCACAGAGCCTGACGCAGGGCTTGAACTCAAGAGCCGTGAGATCATGACCTGAGCCAAAGTCAGACATCTAGCCGACTGAGCCACCCAGGTGCCCCAAGAACCTGGGCCTCTTTGGAACCTGGGTCTCTTTTCTGTGAAGCTGAAGCTGCCCGCCCACGCCCCCCCCCCCAATGTGTATAGGAAATAATCCCTTTTTTCTATTCTGTCTTTTGTCAGTTAAATTCACAAATTCCACTCATTGAACCTAAGACAGTAGAGGAAAGGTTTTTTCCCCCCCCCCTACACATAGCACACAGTGTGCTACAGCATGTGCTCCATATATATATATATATTTTTTAATGTTTTTTGGGACGCCTGGGTGGCTCAGTCGGTTAAGCGGCCGACTTCGCCTCAGGTCGTGATCTCGCAGTCCATGAGTTTGAGCCCCCCCGTTGGGCTCTGTGCTGACAGCTCAGAGCTTGGAGCCTGTTTCAGATTCTGTGTCTCCCTCTCTCTGACCCTCCCCTGTTCATGCTCTGTCTCTCCCTGTCTCAAAAATAAACAGGGGAGGGTCAGAGGAAGAGGGAGACATAGAATCTGAAACAGGCTCCAGGCTCTGCGCTGTCAGCACGGAGCCCGACGCGGGGCTCGAACTCACGGACCGCGAGATCATGACCTGAGCCCAAGTCGGCCGCTTAACCGACTGAGCCACCCAGGTGCCCCTCCATATATTATTTTTAAAGAGATAAAAATTGTTTTATTTAATCTATCTTGATACCAGTTCTGTCTGCATGTTCTAAGTAGGAATCTGGAAATTTTATACTAATTTTAGCAAATGAGTGGTCAAATTAGATAATTCACACACTGCAAATGGATTAGGTTTTGATATATATGTGTATATATACACATATATATACATTTTTTTCCTGTATCTGGGATACTACCTGAAACTACTGATACCCATTGGCAATTCATAAAAACATGAGGAAATCGTTACCCCATCCTTGATGAGTAATGAAATGTGATTGGTTGTAGAAACGTTTATACTGATGTTGGTACTTGGGAGAAGTATAGGGCTTAAAAGAGGTGATTCCCAAAAGTTAGAAAAAAGGTAAGATTAAAACCTTAGGTAAGGCTTTAGAGGGGAGTTATGATGGGAAGGTGGATGGGGAACAGAGTCAGGTGGGGACTTGGAGCCTGACAGAACATGGTGGGCTTAAAGATGGCACGAGGAAGCCATGGAGAATGGGCAGTCTGATGTGGAGCTCTGTCGTGAGAATAATAGATAAAGGAGTGGAACTGAGTGGAATCCACGGAATCCACAGAATTGTGATTTGGGTGGCTGGAAGGAAGATGGTTTCAATCAAGAATCAAGAGGTGGACCTGGAATTGAGGAACAGTTTTCCTTCACTCTTTCCCTACCCACCCCCCACCCTGAGGCCATGAAAATGGACAGAACTATTACTCCTTAGGAAGTAGATGTGAAGGTGAACCAGAAGTGGGACTTAAACAGGATCATTAAAATCCTGTGTCCATCTAGCTCAAGTTCAGTAAGCCCAGGTCCCTGGATATTACTCAATTTGTATCCTTTGATATCACCTCATTGTTCCGAGTTTATTCTAAGCAGTGACCATATGGGTATATTTTAGAGCACACAGGACAGGAGGAATACTCTATAGGAATAAGAATATTTTAGAAAGGGGTGTATGGGTGACTCAGTTGGGTAAGCATCTGACTCTTGGTTTCAGGTCAGGTCATGATCTTGCAGCTCATGAGTTCCAGCTCTGAGTAGAGCTCTAGAGCAAGGAGCCTGCTTGGGAATCTCTGTCTCCCTCTGTCTCTCCCCTCCCCTGCTTTCTCTCTCTCTCCCTTTCTCTCAGGATAAATAAATAAACTTAAAAAAAAAAGAATATTTCAGGAACATGGTCTCTGGAGAAGAAACCCCCAATTCTTGAGTAATAATGGCATTAAGTTAACAAACAGTGGACATTCAGATCAGGGCTTCTTCACAGAAGCTTTAAGGACTATTGTTCAGATAACAAGACTATCAATTCTGAGGTTTTAAAAAATGCTGAATTTATCTTGTTTAGCAAGGGAGATGGAATATTGGAACATGGTTTACTTGAGGATTGCTTGATCGGGATTTATCCTTTTCTGAGTCAGAGGGTTTGTTCTAAAGGAAGGGAGAAAACGTTTTATTAGCTCTAACAGAATTGGGGAATGATATGAATTGGCTCTTGTATCAAAGCTGGGCTGCTTTAACCTACTCAGCTTAAAGCTGTTTCATTTTGTTTGTATAATCCCTGATAGGGTTTCAAAAATCCCAGTTCCTCAAGGTCCATGATTTAAAGAATAACATTTCTTAGAACTATGCCCCTGATGCTCACCACAGAAGGAGATTTATAGTTTTGACCATATTCAGTCAGGCAGACCAAGAAATAATTTGAATTATGTGGTCTAACCATGTTTATTGATCAAATTAACTGGAAAATATTTGAATCTGTTATTCATCTGGTGTTATAAAGACTCAACCTATGGGGCGCCTGGGTGGCGCAGTCGGTTAAGCGTCCGACTTCAGCCAGGTCACGATCTCGCGGTCCGGGAGTTCGAGCCCCGTGTCGGGCTCTGGGCTGATGGCTCAGAGCCTGGAGCCTGTTTCCGATTCTGTGTCTCCCTCTCTCTCTCTGCCCCTCCCCCGTTCATGCTCTGTCTCTCTCTGTCCCAAAAATAAATAATCGTTGAAAAAAAAATTTTTTTAAAAGACTCAACCTTTAGCAAAACCTAATACTCCTTTGTTAAGAGTGTTAAGAATGGAGAGTCTCAAGTAGGTTGTGTGTTTCAGGAGTATTAACCATGGGTTATGGAGTCTGAGCCAGGGGGATTCCAAAGTATGTTAGAACAGTCTGTTCCATTTCATGAACTTTTGTTAAGCACATGATAATCATATCATACCTACTGTTGTTATGTGCCAGTATGCCCGATGCTTTATGTAATCTCTAATTCTCAACAATCCTACAAGAAGGTAAGGGTATTGCTATTACCATTTTACAAATGAGAAATCTGGGGCTTAGGTAACCCACTCGAGGTCATGCAAGTGGTAAATAACTGAAACGGAAATTTAACAAGGATCCTTCTGATTTCAGATTCTGTGATCAAACCCCTGGACCTTGCCCCTGCCTCTCTCACGGTCTGTGTGAATCTATTACAAGTTAGTGCCCGTTCTGTCATGGGTTTATTTTGAAGAGTGCACTTTAGCACAGGACAAATAATTCACTAAGGAAATAATCACTATCCAGTTTAGGCCCTCCATTAGGATGTATAACTATACCTTCAGTGTCCTAGTATAGCTCATGGGACAAACTCCTTTCAACTAAATCATCAAGCACTACATCACCATCTATCCTTTGGGTGAGAAGGAAAAAAACACTATTCGGGTTCAACCTGTGGACAGAGCGAGGTATCGGTAAAAGGTGTCTCTTCATAGTTATTATTCTTTACTCTGACTTTTAGTCCCTCTCCTTTACCCATATTTTCAAGTCCAATAGTGCTTCTAATCTGGACAAGAATCACCAACAGTAATAATTCATACTGAGGTTTTAGTGACTAAGTGCATCACTAAACATTTTGTCTTCTTTTCAAAGAGAAAAAAAAACAGAGGAAGACAATGGCTAACACAGAGAAAGCAACTATTAGCAGCACGGATCTTTGGGCACTCATTAGTCATAAACATCTAACTTTTTAATATACTTGAAGGATGGCAGAATATGCCTCCCCAAAATATGCTATTTGGGCATACAGATTATTTTGAGTGCCTGGGTGGCTCAGTTGGTTAGGTGTCTGACTTTGGCTCAGGTCATAATCTTGCAGTTCATGAGTTCAAACCCCACCTCGGTCTCTGGGCTAAAAAACAGCTCAGAGCTGAAAGCTGCTTTGGCTTCTGTGTGTCCTTCTCTCTCTGCCCCTCACCTGCTTGCTCTCTGTCTTTCAAAAATAAATAAATAATATTTTGAGCTAAAGGCACTAAAAGATAGCAGGTGCAAGATGGGCCCTCTCATCTCCCCTTTTCTTCCTGAAAGCAGGAGATAAAACTCCCCTGGGAAAGATGCCCTCCCTCTAGCAGGAGGAAAGGAACATTCTTATCACCGGAGATGGGGAGTGAAGGCTGAGAGACATCTGTACAAGCAGACCTTGTTAAAATAACTCTTATCTTCCTTTGGTCTCCCGTATGTTTCAGTTACTTTTCTGCAATTGCCTCTCTTTGTTCAACCTAATATATATGCACGTAGGTTTTGCTACTTCTTTGCATTTTCATTTCCTTATGAAGGCTCCTGTGTCTTATAAAACTTACATTAAACAAATCTGCTTTTCTCCTGTCAGTCTGTCTTACGTGAGTTTAATTCTCAGGCCCAGCCAGAGACCCTATGAGGGTAGAGGTTAGGTTTCTGCCCTGCTACAGTACCTGCAGTACTGTTCCACCTTGCAAAGTGAAACAGAATCCACTTCTTCCCCCCAAGCAGCCTGTATTTCAAAACAGGAGACAGGCAAGGCAAGAGTCTCATGGCAGAGGCATCACTGGAGTCATGCACAGGTGCTCAGAGCACATAGGGAATGTGTGGGGGGGTGTGTGCAGCAGTATTACTGGGAAGCAGTAGCTTCCTTTTGGTAGACATCACATTAGTAAGGCTGACATTATTCACACTGTGAGATGTGAAGGTCAAATACCTCTCACAGCTTTCGGCTGTGTGCGGCAACCTCACTTCAAGAGGCTGTTGAATCAGCATGTCCATGTGATGTTTCAGGGTGCGTCCTTGGGCACAGGAGTGGGGATGAGAGGTGGTGTTCTAAATGTCAAGAGAGTCATCAGCACCACAGTAGAAGTTTCCAGAGATTCCTGCCAGACCCAGTGTAGGGATGCAGGGGTAGAGTAGTGATCTCTTTTTGAGAAACTTCTATAATAAATTAGGATTGGGGGTTAAGGTGAACCTGTTTCTAGCTTCTGAAGACTCACGTTCGTGAAATTCACATTCATGAATTTGGGGGAAATAGAAATAGCTTTTGTCAGGTTGTCAGTTTTACCCTTTGTTGGGGACCATTTTTTGTGGTTCAGGCTATTCATACATTCTGATGGTGTTTATTTTTAATTATCTTGATGGTGTTTCTCTTGATTATTTAGTGAATAGCTTTTCATTTCTTTGAACATAGTTAGAAGGTCTTATTAGTATGTAATTCCTTGCATTTTGCAGAGTAAATGCAGAGATATTAATGATTTGGGACTCAATCCATGTGTAAGATACTGTCATTTTTCAGGGCCAGATGCTGAATCTGCCCAAACCATATTCTTACTATTCAAGAGTCATTCCATTGAATTAAGTCTCTCCCCTCACGCCACCATTTCTTATAAAGGTCTATTTGTGTGATTTGGCTATTACAACATTAGCTCATGAAGACCCATAACTAAATAATATAGGACTATTATTATTATTTTAAAATATTTTTTTTTTAAATTTTTTTCAACGTTTTTTATTTATTTTTGGGACAGAGAGAGACAGAGCATGAACGGGGGAGGGGCAGAGAGAAAGGGAGACACAGAATTGGAAACAGGCTCCAGGCTCTGAGCCATCAGCCCAGAGCCCGGCGCGGGGCTCGAACTCACGGACCGCGAGATCGTGACCTGGCTGAAGTCGGACGCTTAACCGACTGCGCCACCCAGGCGCCCCTATTTTAAAATATTTTTAAAATGTTTATTTATTTTGAGAGAGACAGGGAGGGAGGGGCAGAGAGAGAGGGAGACAGAGAATCCCAGGCAGGCTCCACAATGTCAGTGTTGAGCCTGAATGGGGGCTTGAACTCACAAATTGTGATATCATGACCTGAACTGTAATTAAGAGTTGGACACTTAACCAACTGAGTCACCCAGGCGCCCCAAGATTATTATTACTTTTAAAGAAATTAGAGAGCCAAAAAGAGGAGATGTCAGAGAGAGCATGTGGTAAAGCGAAAATTGGGAAAAGGAAGTGTACTGAGGGCTTCTAGAAAGCATTGGCCAACTCTTGACAAGGAACTCTATGAAAAATAACCAGGACTAGGAGACAGACTGTCTGTTTTGTGGTTTTGCATTGACTGAGCCTTTTAAGATTCCTAGGGCAGATGATTTTCTTTGCCTTCTTAGAAAGATGCGAAATTTATAGTAAGTACCCTCAAATTAAATGATGGTATAGTCAGACAGTCAATTGGTTTTGGCATTACATTCAGTCATAAAACTTGTAATATTAAAAAAATAAAGCATGATAAAACAATGCCCTTAGAATGAGTATAGTTTTCTTTTTAAAAATGTTTACTGGGGCGCCTGGGTGGCGCAGTCGGTTAAGCGTCCGACTTCAGCCAGGTCACGATCTCGCGGTCCGTGAGTTCGAGCCCCGCATCAGGCTCTGGGCTGATGGCTCAGAGCCTGGAGCCTGTTTCCGATTCTGTGTCTCCCTCTCTCTCTGCCCCTCCCCCGTTCATGCTCTGTCTCTCTCTGTCCCAAAAATAAATAAACGTTGAAAAAAAAAATTTAAAAAAAAAAAAAAAAAAAAAAAAATGTTTACCTCCAACATTTAAAAATGTTTACCATTTCTCATGGGGAAATGATTGAACTGTATTAGACTCCAAGTGCAAAAACAGTATTCACTCTCACTTTCTACCTTTTGTTTAACAACAACAACAACAACAACAATAACAACAACAACAACAACAAAAAACTACTCCTAACATAACTTACAGAAGCAGTTCCCACACTTGGCTGATGATCAGAACACCAC
Organism: Puma concolor; assembly: GCF_028749965.1. Classification (NCBI taxonomy): domain Eukaryota; kingdom Metazoa; phylum Chordata; class Mammalia; order Carnivora; family Felidae; genus Puma; species Puma concolor. The sequence goes on along the minus strand of NC_141670.1, from coordinate 101,911,629 downwards.
AGCATTTATTACAGATTCCCAGGAATCTATTCTAGAGCTTCTGTATCAACATCCAGGAGTGGGGCCCCAGGAATCTGTATTTTTAAAAAGCTGTCCGTGTGATGCAGATATTCAGGCAGATTTTAGAACCACGGCCATAAAACAAACAGGGATTTACATTCTCAGTCTTATCTCAGCGTCTCATCGAATGTGCTCCTATAATGGTCTAAGGTAATAATGACCTTGTGGTAGGCTATTTCCTGTTGATTAATGACCAGTTGGAAGAAGTTGTCTCTAGGATCTTTCAATTCAGACTGCCAATAATTACCCAACTAAAGAGATGCCTGCAGTTTAAATGCGTCCAGTTTTCTCCACAAGAAACACTGCACTCCTAGACTGCCTTAATTGCATTTCTTTTCCTAATTCATCTCTCCAGTGCCACGGTTGCTCTAAAACAGAAAAACACAAACAAGAGGATCAAAGTGTATGTCTGTGCTGGAACAAACAGAAGTAAGAGAGGCTGGGGAGAAGATTTAGCCCTTGGGTGGATTTTGCTGAAATGTTCTATTTGTGCAGCAGTGATTCGTACCAGGTCATGTGAACTAGGTTGCCCTCAGTCTCTTCATAGATTACACCCCATTTCCTTTACCGCGCTGCTAAGTAATTCTTAGGGAATTATTCTCCCTCAAACTTCTCTCTGCTAACAGAGTGATCTGCCACACATGCTTCCACTTCATGTACTGCGGGACAGCCGGTGGCTTCATAAAGCTGCCTGCCTTTCAAATGGCGCAGGCTGGAGCTGCAATCTTCCCACCCACCCCTTTCCCGTGAGGTAAAGAGAATGTTCATACCTCAGGTCTTGTTACCAGGCAACAGAGTTCCATTTGCCAATTGCCACCATTTCCTTCTCATAGTATTACAGGCCTTATTATTAACATTTAGTTCAGAGAAATTGCTGTCATTATGTGAAGTAACTTCCTTTAGAGGTTATTCATTAACCTTAGGTATTTTACTGTGTAATTATAATTGCCAAGTGCCGCAGGCTTGGAAAACCTTTGAACTCCTCAAGGTATTAGGGGACGGCAGAAAGGATATTATCTGATTTCTCTTCCTTTTCCAGTTAAGTTTTAATTTTGAAGGTGCCCCATTTCCCCCCTAGAGGTGTCTGCCTTTCTAAAGGTAAACTCTTCCCTCCTCTTCCACACTGCCGACTGTAAACTCAGAAGAGAACTAGGAAGGAACTTGCCTGTTAGACTCTGAGTTCCCCAAATGTTGTAGAGCAGAATGAAATTGTTCCTCCTTTGTCTTAAGGAAGATGGTGTGGCTATTCGGGAGCCCACGTGGTTGGCATAGGTGCCCTTGTGCCTCGGTGGGGCTCCTTGAAGACCTCACACAATACTTGAAATTGCATATTGCGCACAATCTTGTTCTTACACAGCGGAAGACCCTCATCCTGTTGCTCACTCCATGGCTCTATAAAAGCAATTTTTTTCACTCCCCGGCTTTGCAGGAGCCAGGTGTGCATTCCATAATACGCCTATTGTATAGCCATTCACAGTAGCCATTGCTTATACAAGGACACTTCTGATTTGTCCTATTGCATGGTTGCCAAGGACTTCAGTCCCCACCCAGTACAACTTCAGGTATGCATTTCACATATATTTTCAGGCAAAAGAAAAAGAAAAAAAGCAAAAAAGCATTCCTCTCCCGCCCCGCCCCGTACTGTCCCCCCATGCCTCTTTGTTTTAAGACACACAAAAGTAACTGGCAGTTTTCTTCTCCCAAACCTATGTGTCTGCAGCGCGGGGGCCCTAAAAAAGGAACCCTGTTTCCCTCCACCCAGGTTTCTGGTTTCTCCACCCTGTCTCCCCACAGTCCTTCACTCCCTGCACCCTGTTCTTCCGGCCTCCACCCAGACTGGAGAAGTGGCCCGACATTCCAGGTAACCTGATTCCCCAGACGGGAGAGGCGGGGGCCTGATGCTGGGAAGGCGCGGCCACGTGACCTTTTCTGCCCGCCAAGGGAAATGCATACCTTACTCCGAAAACTAGGGGACAGGTGAGCCCAGAGGACTGTTTTGAATCTGGATTTTAAAAACACGTATTTACTAAAAGGGTGTTTGCTTCTGCATCAGACAGCTTTCACTTTGATCATTACAAATGAAAAGCCAAGGCTGGTGGTGGGGTTTTCCTGGCGTGAACTGATCTGCAAGACAAAGGCAGCTCAATCTCGGGGAGGAAAAGGCGGAGCTGGTTTTATGGGAGCTTCGGCACAAGTCTGAACGCGGAGGCTTCACGTGGGGAGCGCAGAGCCGCCCAGGCAGGAGCCCCAAGCTGCAGGCCTTGGCTGCGAAGTGCGTCCCTCCGTCGTTTCCCCAGCTCTGGCGGCTCTGCCGTCCCTCACCTGCCCTTGACAGCTCTCTTCTTTGATCTGTAAAATGGGAGAAAATAGGGGACACTTTGATATTCTTTAAAAGCTCGGGGATTTGCTGGTTCTTCCCCAAATAAAGGGCTTGTAGGGAGTTTCTTTGAGAACTGGAAGCAACATGCTGTCGCATGTAATAGTCTAATGAGCTGGGTCTCCTCTTCCAGTGCCCATTAATCAATCAACCAACACTGGAAGCATGTACTGTAGATTCTATGCCTTGTGGAGAAGTAAGGGCATGGTCTCAGCTTTTAAGGTATTTATGATTTAGCTGAGGAGTTGAGATACAAGAGCATAAAACGTGATCATAGCTGATATTATTGAGTACTTCCCACGTGCCAGGCTCTCTGTGGCACTTTCCTTTATTCCGCATAACACCCCATCCAGTAGGCACTATATTATCATCTCTGTTTTGGACACATTTTAGGGAGATCGCTGGCCCCAGGTCGCACAGTGTGTGGCAGGCAGCCTGTGTGTGCATGTGTGGTGGTCACCAGGGGATGAGCTGCATCAGCAGGCCCAAATCTGTTTAGCATCCTGTGAAGGTGAGTGGTCAGTTGCTTTTGGCCTCAGCCTCTCCACTCTGGCCCCAGGACCGTTCTCACCCTCTCTCTGATGAGCAGGGAAACCGTTTGCCTTGGGTCACCCCTGAGGAAATTTTAGCCACCGCTGCCCTTTGGGACCGGACATAAGTCTTCTTCCTCTTTGTCTGTACTCAGCAGTCAACCCAGTTAATTTCTCCTTAGGCAGCATTAACCTTGTGCATACACCTTGTCCTGTCTTCTGTGATTTTATTGCCCAAGGAGAGAAGGATCCTCCTTCAAAGCAGTGAAATGTACAAAACATTCAAAGCAGAACTTCCCCTCAGTGAAGTGGACTGGATGGTCTCCTAAGTCCTTTCCTCGAACATTTGATGATTTGTTCCCTCTCTGCTTTACATAGAGCAGTGATCTTTGTTAAACATAGTCAGGTAGAGTCAGGGTTTCACCAGTACTCCAAAGGTGGGTCTGATGGGATAGCATCTTCAACTCAGTTTACCACTCATGATGACTAAAGGGCCAAACAGAAGGTGGTTTCCCACATAAGCCAGCATCTTCGTATTTTTTAATAATTTGAAACACTAGCCAATAGGATTTTATAAGGATCAGAGTGCGGGGGGCGGGAGATACATCCTTTGACCTGGTATATAATCCCACATATCTGGATGCTGGGCTAATTACAGCAGCTCCCTTGGGCATAGGTCTGAATGGGAAACATTTCAGTGTTTGGAAAATTCCAGATTGATGGGAATTAACCCTGGGTCTACTGTTTGTTTGTTTGTTTGTTTGTTTGTTTGTTTTTAATGTTGTATCCCTAGGTGATGGGGATTGAGAAGGTTTAAAAATCCTTATTTAGCATAATTCTCTCTTCTCTAAACCAGAAATAGAGGTATCTGAAAATTTGCTTTTCTTACTTTTGCTTTTATTGAGCACTTCTATTTGCATCATTTATTGGTAAAAGTAATGGAAAGAGTGAGTAGGTGTAGGGAAACCTAGGTTCTAATTCTGGACCTGCTACTAACCAGCCTTGGGCCAATGCATACTAACTCCCACCCATAGGGTCTCAGTTTCCTCAACTTTAAGGAACACAAAATAAAAATTTGGACCAGGCCAGTGTTTTTCAAATCAGAGCATCTCTGCTTTTGTCTTTTCTGCATTGGAGTTTTGTGTAAGATATTTATTTAAGAAATGGAAAGAGAGATTCACTGATAACAATTGTTATAAACTCACTGTTCCAGAGGCCCACTGAGGTTGTTAGCTGTAATGTTCTACAATTCTCTTAAAGGCATTTGGTGATGGCTGTGCTCCTTGGGAATCACAGTTGTGTCCTTTGGCTGGATTATAAATTGCGTAAAGGAAAGGAGTGGAAGACAAGGCTGGAAGTGAAGTTTCAGTCCAGATTTGGGATTGCCATGGGTGCTGGGCCAAGGAGGCTGGGCACTGCTTAGTTGAAAGTCAGGAGCCACCAGTGGTTTGAGAGCAAAATTTTGTCAGTTATGATTTGCATGCAGCTGTGAGTAACAGAGACTTAAAAAAGAGTGGCTCAAGCCACTATGTGAGAGAGCCGCTGTGCTTCCTTATATAAAAGCCTCTGGAGATTGGCAGTCTAGGGCAGGTGTGTGAGCTCCATGCAGTCTTTAGGGATCCAGGTCCTTGCTAGTTTTCTGCTCTTCAGTTCTAGCGAAGCAGGCTTTCATCCTCATCGTCCATTCAGGGTCTGAGCTGGCTGCTGGACTCCACCCACCATGCTTGCCTTGCAGGCTAGAAGGAAGAAGAGCGAATGGTGCATGGGGTGTGCATCCCTGCTGAGTCAGCTCGCTTGCTATAATCAGCCTTCTCAGCAGTCCCTTATAACCCATTTTTTTACATCTCATTGGTCAGAACTTGGTCTCATTGCCACGCCTCGTTTCAAGGGAGGCTGAGAAATGTACCATTTATTCCGGGCAGCAGTGTGACTAGCTAAACGTCAGGCTTCTGTTACTAAGAGAGAAGAGAAAATAGATATTGGGAGGCAGCTTGTGTGTAGTCTCTGCTATAGCAAATGATACGAATTGTGCCCTGGATTCATTTATGTGGCAGCAGTAGATGGGAGAATTGGGACCAGGTCGAGGGAATGAGGGCTGAACTAGGAAGACTGGTAGGGAAAGCAGGGGGAGCTAATGCAGAAGACCTACAGCGATTTTGTCAGCTGGGAGGGAGCGAGTGGGAGGATGCACAGGAGATGCCCAGGTTTGGAACCATGTGAAAGGGATGCTGGGGATGCCAGTGCCCAAAACAAGGAAGTTGGAGGAGGAGGAATTTTAGGAAAGGAGGTCATGAATTAGATTTTGGACATGTTGAGTTTGTGCTGGTGGTGGTACACCAGGACTGGAATTTGGGTGGGGTAGGGGGGGGTTGGCCCTGTGTGTTTCCAAGTAAATATTACACCTACCTACTTTTTAAATTCCTAATATCTAGGATGGCCTAATGTTTCAGATGCACTTTTGGACTTCATAAGTTGTTACTTAAGGACATTCTGTAAATCGTGATGGAGTAAGGCAATGGGGTTACTTCTCTGCTGAACCGAAGATCCATAGAGATTCTCTCCCACTGTTGGGCTTAAGGATCCTGAGAGTTATGACAGGGATGTTGTTCCAGGGAAATGCACATTTCTTAAAAAGGCTCTGCTCAGAATCCCTATGTGTTCTTCAACCCTAGTGAGCTCAGATTTGGACAAAACACAAAATCCTTCCATTTTAGTCCAGAGGCATTTCTTAGTAGCAGATTTCCTTATTTCCATTTTGCTCTCAGCTTCCGCCTGGCTTCACCTGGCCTCACTTGACCTTCCCCGTCTTAGGCTCATTGTTGGGGGGGGGGGCACAGACTAAGTGGTGCCGCCCCTGTATTCAGGAGGGATATACATAAGGAGCCATATCCCACCTCTGGAGTCCAGGAGAAAAACTGACAATGAAAATGTGGAGGTGAGGGCCCAAGTTGGATGGGGAGTGGGAATAGTCAACGAGTTTAATAGAGTTTTCACTCATATGTGGATCCTGAGAAACTTAACAGAAGACCATGGGGGAGGGGTAAGGGGGGAAAACTACAGAGAGGGAGGGAGGCAAACCGTAAGAGACTCTTAAATACTGAGAACGAACTGAGGGTTGATGGGGGGTGGGGGAGAGGGGAAAGTGGGTGATGGGCATTGAAGAGGGCACCTGTTGGGATGAGCACTGGGTGTTGTATGGAAACCAATTTGATAATAAATTATATTTAATATAAAAAAACCCAACTTTAATAGAAAAGGTGATCGAGAGATTACAGGTTAAGGCAAGGGGTTGTGAGCTCAGTTAGCAGAACTTAAATCCCCTGAGCAAAAGGCATTATGTGCATCTTACCTGGATAAAAACAACTCCTTGAAAGGCAACCTGGGTGAGATAGTTCCAAGTGGGGGCCTTAAAAAAGACACGCTCAGTGAGAGAAGAGAGGGTAGTCTTCACCCAGCATGCATGGAGTGTGCAGTGTTAGTTACCAGTATGCCTGTTACATAAACCTAGATTGGATATCCCTTTCCTTCAGAATTTTGAAGGCATTGTTCCATTGTCTTCTGGCTGAGGATATTGTTGTTGAGGATAGCAGTTCTGACTACCAGTCCTTTATTTGTGACCTCATTCTTTTTCCAGATGCTTTTAGTATCTTTTCAATTTGACATTGACGTGCTTTGCTGTAAATCTTTTATTAGTCAGTGTGCTGTTCCCTTAATGAGCCCTCACTTGTGTCCTTCAGGTATGAGGAATTTTCTCATATTATTTCTTTGATCACTTCTTCCATGAAATTATCCTGTTTTTTCTTTGTGGAAATCCTATTAGTCACATGTCAGATCTCCTAAACATCTTTTCTCTCTTATTTTTCGTCCCTTTGTTTTATATTCTGTGGGTCTCAGTATTGCCTTCTTTATAGCACATTGAACACAGTGTTCTTTTTCTATTATAGTCCAAAGAGTGATCATGGTCCAGAACGGAGATGGGCTGGGAAAGCCTTTTGGCACTGGTATTTTGTTTGGTGGGAAGGTGTTCTGAAGTTTCCCCTCATTTGCTGCTAGTCATCACCCACATGGCTCTCACAACTGAAGTTCATTGGTTCCTTGGATTTCTTGATGGAAGCGGAGACCTTCTTTGCAACCTCAATTCTTCCAGCTTTCTTAGCACATAGGTTCATGCTTCAGGTTAGTAATGTAACTAAGGAACTGAAGAAGTGGATGATTACATTGAACAGCCTATTGTCATCAGTATACGTAGAGTGGTTTTAGTCATTTAGGCGAATGACTTCAGGCAGCCAACTACCTGTATTGCTTGAGTGAAGCTGCTTTTCTGACAAATTGGATTAACCTTAGTTTTAGAATCTTCACTTGAACATCATATTGGCATAATATAAATTTAAGAATGCTTGCTTGTTTTTTGTATTTTTTGAATAGCATTTGAGTACTTTAGCAGAATAAACTTTTACTTCTAATCTTTTACTTCTAATCTTTTACTTCTGCCCTCTATTGAACCTACCTGTCGTATAGGAGGAAGTCGAGGCCTTGCCAGAGTTGTCAATGTCCTGCCCCGCCCCCTCTCCAGCCCTGTAGCAAACTCTTTTCTGTTTACATTCTATAATACTGCTACACCATCTTGGTTCTTCCATTTTTAGGCCATCTCTTGATGCCTTGCACACCTCTCTGTTTTACTCTTTTTGATTCTTCTTCCTCTCATTCTCTAAGTTGGTGTTTTTGAAAGCGTGGTTTGTGGATATCCAGGTTTAGAAGCACTTGGGGCCTGACCAGATCTCCTGGATCAGAACCTCCAGGGGTAGGGTGAGGGTGGCTGAGGGGGCTGCTTGTTGGTCAGGCACTCCTGGGGATTCTCTTGCACACCGGAGTTCAAGATACTCAAATTCCCAATATCCACCATGCTCAGTTCCTGACTCTGCTTCATGTCTTTGGCCCTTTCTCTTGGGGAGTTCATACACTGGTGGGCTTTGCTCTCCTGCAGAGCACCGGAGGCTCCACTCTAGCTCTGACCATTTATTTAGCCTTGAATCTTCTATTTCCATCTATTCATAGGGACTCTTCTCTGTGCTGGGTGTGACCATTCACACTTGCCATCTGTTGGCACAACATCCCCAGGAGTTAGGTATTTTTCTCCTAGGTTATTTTCTAGGTGAGGCCACACAGCCTGGGAGGGATATATATGGTAGGACTTGTTTTGTTAGAATCATAATAAATGCATATTGAAATCACGGATGAGAGAATGATTCACCTTGTACACACTATCTTTGTAGACTTTCAATAAAGTCTGGATTTGTTTTTCTTTCTTGCGTTACTTCTACTAGGACCACTGGGAGGTAGGAGAGGGGGAAATAAATTGTAAGTTATGTGCAAGAATTCAGCATTAGCAATCAAAGTGGAAGAGCTGTGGGAACCTCCCGAGAATATGATAGGGCTAGCTAGGAGTGTCCTAAAATGAGACTTTATCCAATAACATTTTTTTTTGGGTGGAATTTTTTTTTTTTTTTTTATGGTGCTCATTGACTGTTGATTATTGCAGAACTGGGTCAGTCAGAGGTCAGGAAGGCAGGGAAGGGGGAAGCTGTGGGCTTAGAGATGGAACATGCAGTTCCACCAACCCGCGCAAGATCTTTAGAAAGAACACAGGGTTTAAAAATCTCATTTGGGGAATTTTCTGTATAAAATTATCTGAAGAGCAGATCACTGCACTGTTCACACTCTGCATATGAAACAATACAAACGTCATAGGAAAAAAATCCCATTATGGGAAGGCAGTTAGAATAATTGCACGTTAGAAGAATTAGGTCACTGCTGGCCAGATCGGGCGGTGATTCGAATCCATTTTAGTGCTTGCGAAAGGAATGCTTGACCCACAGAAAGTGGACTTTGAGCGTGCCCCCTCCGCCGCACAGGTTGCTGATAGATCCCAGGGGGGTTGCCACTTCCTCCATGGAGCTCCCCACTACAGCTGGAATCGGAATCGGGGTTTGTTTCTCCAGCTGTCTAACCTTCAGTTTTATCTGTCTCTTGTTGACCTCTCGGTTTTATAATGAGTCAGTTTATTTGCTTGTGCAAATTGAGTTTTCTTAGAGAGAAATAGAACAGAGCTAGAAAGAGGCCAATGTTTTGATTGTTTCCTCTTACGAAGGAGAAACACCCTGGGACCAGGCACTGCAGAGGCTGTTCATGCTATGACAGTCCCTGTGGTTGGTTTATTTTAAGACGGCGTAGTTAAATCTGGTGGGCAGAGAAATATCGTCTCCCTTGTCGGAGGTAGAAATATCTGCAGGCTTTACAAGCTAATTACTTCTTGATTCCCTGGGAGTTCAGAGAATTTGCTTAGCAACTGGCCTGACCAGTCCCCTTCCCCTGCCGCCCCCCAACATTACTGCACTTACTGGTGGGGCTGATGGAGCAGTTTTTGAACTAAACAAGGATTAAACATTTTGTGAAAATGGTGCCAGTCTTTTCCTCGATGGGACCTGAGCCTGTAACCCAGTCCAACAAAACGAGGGAGAACAAGCCAAAAAAAACCTTTTTAAGAAACAACACAGGCAGTAGGAAATCATACTGGTCAGGGCTTGTTTTCCTGGCTCAGGGCCTCATTCCAACCTGTTGCAATCAGCTCTAGAGTGTCTATAGGGACACCCTGGTGCAGGGGCCCCTCTGAGGAAAGGAACTTTTACATTTCTGTTTGACTGGGCTCTTTGCCAGAGGCTAAGTTCAAAGTGCAGTTTCCAGTAATTTGCTGGGACTTCTCTGTGGGTTTGATAGGCCAGGACAGAAGCCTGCAAGCCGAAGTAATATTTCCTGATTTCTGTCATTTCTTAAGAAGGGAGGGAAGGTTGCAGAGGGACTTGGGGGGGGTCGGTGGAGGGCTCTTGTTGGCTCTGAGATCAGATGGGCATTCCCTGCCTCCTGTCTTCCCCTGCCCTTTGTCCTTGTCTCATCCATGGCCATGGGCAGCCTGGCACCGGGCTGGAATGGCACAAGCTCCCCCGACCCCAGAGCAAATGTGAGGTGCAGCCAGTGAACCCTCCGTTGATTTACTGCATGCCACCATTATTTGGAGCTGTAAAGTTGTCGAGTAATGGCAATATGTTCTTGTTTTCTCATATCTGTGAGATGAAAGTGAACATTTTTATAATCCTTCTCTCCTCACCACACTTGGTTCTCTGGTGTTAAACATGTGGCCTTGATTAAAGGGGAGAAAGGGCTACAGAGAGAAGTTAGGTTTTACATCCTCTCATTCGTTCCACCACCCCTTTCCCAGAACGGGGAGGGCAGAGCCCATCTTCTTGTTGGTTCATCTTTGTGTCTTCCCCCTGGGTTGGTCAGAAGACTTGGCACATAATTCTGAATGAATCCTTATTCAGCGAAGGGGTGGGTAGCAGTGGAATCTCCTTTCAAAGAAGTATCTGGTAGAACAATGTAACTTCTATGTCAGGTAGAAGCTCCTAGGAATGGTGCTTGATTGATTTTATTACAACTTATTTTCTACAAGAGGAATTGTCTTCCAAAAATGTTTGCTCTAGTGCCTGCCTGTACCAGCCACTCTTTGCTTGACAGGACTCAGCTGAGCCTGGAAGGCAATGGAACAGAGGAGAGAGACATAGTGGGGGCCAGGGTCAAGCTCTTCAAGATTTTTTAGCCCTAGCATCAAGTGGCAATCACCTTTGAAGCATCCTGTCACTGCCTCTGACATCATGAAAGCCACAAAACAAAACTGGACAAGAACCCAGATACACAAAAGGGAGTTACTTCCTTCTTTCCCCCACAAAGTTCCTTCCCCTACTTCCTTAGTTGTCCTACAATGCACTTCTTTTCATTTGCTAATTCGCCTCAGAAAGACTGACTACATGTGCTGCTTTTCCTCTAGCCTGGAAACTTGAATTATAGCAATTTAACATTATAACATAATTCCACTGCAATAAAGCAATTTAGGGCTGGCAGTGGTGATGGAGTGGATGTTGGTGGAAGTGGGGAGCAGAGAATTTACTACAATGGATTTTTTTCTGTATTCGTTTAAGAAACTAGCTAGCAGAAAGCCATGCTCGTATGAAATCTTATTTGAATATATTTCAGCAGTCTTTAGTTATCATTAAAAAAAACCCCCGAACCTTGTGGCAAATTGTGTATAAAACCAGGCACCAGCTAGCCCTGAAGGTAAGTCTCAGGGAGATGGAGAGCAAAGAAAGAGATGAACTTAAACCTTCTTGCCAAGTGACTTCTCACACCATGGTGTCATGAGATTGAGTAATTTATTCTTGAATGAAGTAAAGACAGCTTTGTCATCATCCAACAGCTCTCTTAAGGAAGGTCATGGATTTCCTAACACGTATCTGACGATTACACATCTCTGTTTAAAAGAAGACAGACACCTGCAGAAGACACGAGCTTTAAAGGTGATTTCAAGCTGTATTATTGCTTCCTCTCAGTTCCTGCGTGTGCTAATGATTGGGGCATATGATAAGCTGCATCATCCCTCCTATATCTATAATGTTAGGCCTTTGGCATTTATGGAGATAACATTGCCAGTTTCATCTATTCACGAGGTGTCCTTAAAAGCCCGTGATATGTATAATTTGTGTCTCTGTTAGTCCCAGGGCTCTGAAATTTTGTCTTGTGTGTGGGAGCAAGCTCCTTATGCAGTGAATGAACTGCCCACCTACCTCAGTGTGATTCTGTTGTTCTTCACAGATCTCAGTTGATACAGTCCATGACGCTTGTCAACTGCTCAACATTTTGTTCCTTGTGAGAAAGTGGACCTGTAGAGGAAGTCATAGTTTGATGGAAATGGTAAGTAAAGTTTTAAGGAAATGAAAGTTCTTTTTTTTTTTTTTTAAGTTTATTTGAGAGAGAGAGAAAGAGAGAGAGTGGGGGAGGGGCAGAGAGAGGGAGAGAGAGAGAATCCCAAACAGGCTCCACACTGTCAGTACAGAGCCTGATGCTGGGCTCAACTCGCAAACCATGAGATCAAGACCTGAGCTGAAATCAAGAGTTGGATGCTTAGCCGACTGAGCCACCCAGGCACCCCAGGAAATGAAAGTTGTTAGCCAGGAAGTATTTTCACAGAATTTGTAGTCCTATATTTTTAACTTCATTAACTTATTAAGAAGCCAAAAGAGTTACTTAGACTTCTTAAATGTGCTTTCCTACATGTCATGATGGATGTTATATGCTATAGTGATATTTGAGAATTTGAGGGGTGCCTCAGTTGCTCAGTGGGTTGAGTGTCCAACTCATGATCCCAAGGGTTGTGGGATTGAGCCCTTCATCAAGCTCTGCGCTGAGCATGCAGCCTGCTTGTTTATTTTCTCTCTCTCTCTCTCTCTCTCTCCCTCAACCTCTCTCCACTGCTCTTGTGTGCTCTTTATTTCTCTCTCTAAAATTAAAAAAAAAAAAGAATTAGAGAATTTGTATGTTAAAACCTTTTTGGGGTCATGGATTTTGTTTTTCATTTTTGCTATGCTTAAGATATCCTGGAAAATATTTTCTAGATTATCACGCTGTTAAAGTTATTTTTTATTACTTGTTTGGGGACGAGCGCTGACATAGGCCCATAACATTTAAATGAACGGTATTGAGATGACACAAACAATATATTCATAGCATCACTAAGCCATGGAGCAGCTACATAGGTAAATGGATAAGCCTTGATTAGAAAAGCGTAGAAATTAAAAAGCATTCGGAGGCAATTATTCATATTGCAAAAGAATTCCTCTCTGTAAGAGAGGGTTGGCTACAGGTTATGCGTCAGGTATGGGTGGTGTTTCTTTGGTTCTTTAATTGAGGTTGTTCTGCCAGTTAAGTACAGACCACTCCCAAGCATCTTCTTCCTTTCCACCCCCATACCCGCCTCCTCTTTTCTTTTGGACTCCTTTCTTCCAATTCAATTATTCCAAAGCCAGCATAACAAGTGGGTGCGGAGGAGGAAGGAACTAAAAATGTAATAAAAGTCTTCACTGTTTTATGTACATTATCTCATTTAATTCACACAACACCCTCTGAAGTGAGGTACTGATCACACCCCATTTGCAGATGACACTCAGAAAGATTAACTTGCTCTAAGTGTCACAGCAAGAAGGTGGAGGGACTTCCATCCAGATCTGTGCAGCTGTGAGGACTGAACTCCTGGGATCCCCATCCCCAGCCTCCCAAAAGGAGGAATTGGCCTGTTTGTGGTTGGGTGAAGGGGATTTCATAGCCTTCCTCCTCTTCTCCTCAAGGTCTCAGTGAATTTCCCTGATACACTGAAAAATATGGTTCAACTAAAGAACATATCTATTGTATAAAGCAAGGAGCATCTGATTCCTTTTTTTCTGTGTCAGTGAATGCTAGAGCACAAGGTCATGCCTGTGGTGAATGCACTCCCAGAAAAGCTACTCTTTTAATGCATGTCACCTTATTCTTTATTTTCAAAACAATCCTAGACATCTTAGCCAAAAAGCTATACATCTAGGTGATAATTTTAAATTTATCACTATGCTATCCTTGTGAAAACCTTCAAGTCAACTTTTTCCCCCCTCAAATACGTCTCATACCACCATTACCTACTAACTGTGGATTGAAATAGCAAGTCATTATGATGTCTGAATTAACATCCAAAACACACTGGTTTTCTTCCAGGGTTCCCATATCTGTTATTGTTAAAACATACAACTTTTAAAACTCAAATGGTTTTCCCAAGCCAATTCTCTAATCACAGACATAAATTTCACTCCATTAAGGAAAGGAAACCAGGCAGTATGACTAAAGTTAGGAGTATGATCAAATTTCAAGGGAAGGAAAAAAAAAAGATTAGACATGGAATTCTTTCCATTGCTTTTGCTTGTGAAACACGGTTAAAATAAAACCCTGCTTTCCTGCACACATAAAGCGTGCAGTCTTTTTAAGTGAGAGTCTTTTTAGGTATCCCTCTGATTTGGCGGAGCATTTTGCAGAGAGCCTGTATCGGAGTGTCCGCCCACTTTCCCTCTGCATGGTGGAAGGGGTCCTGGGACTGGTGAGAGCCAGTAAGACAGGTTCTCCTCCTTTCTGTATCTTAGGGTGGTTGGAAGTTACTCGGTTGCATTTTCTCCCATGAAATACCTGTTGCATATGGATGCGTCCTCCACACAATGACAGTCCACGGAGAACTTGTGATAACCAGGCAGGCCTATAAATGAGGAACTGGGATGTGGGGAGAAAGTCTAGCTCCATATGCTATGGATGGTAGATTCAGTGGTATTCTTTTGATTGCTACTCCAAAAATACCTCAGCCCCTCAAGGGTGGATGGCTTTTTAATGTTTATCAAGATTTTTCTTTACAGAGATCTCTTTTCAACCTATTAAACTTGCCTTCTTGCTATCTTTAAAAACTCAGCTGTGTTCGGGGCACCTGGGTGCCTCAGTTGGTTAAGTATAGGACTTCAGTTCAGGTCATGATCTTGCGGTTCATGGGTTCGCGCCCCGCGTGGGGCTCTGTGATGCCAGCTCAGGGCCTGGAGCCTGCTTCAGATTCTGTCACTTCTCTGCTCACACTCTGTCTCTCTCTCTTTCAAAAATAAATAAAAACATTAAAAAAAAATTTAAAAACTCAGTTGTGTTCAAGTATTTCCTAAAGCATTAACTCTTCTACTGTCTGTCTTAAGAACATGAGACAAGATACTATCTACCCCCACCTGACCAACATGCACATGTGTCCTTTGAGAGAGTCTGTGAGATGCACATTCTGGATTTCATAGGAATAGCCATATATATGTTTTAAAAAATACACAAGGTGATATGAAGTAATCTTTGATGTTTACCTTATAGCTGATGTACATATATATAATTTGAAATAGCAGAGAAGGAAAAATCTTTTAAAGTACTTCTAGTTAAAAAGGAAGACAAGAAAAGTTTATTTAAAAAAAATTTTTTTTTTTTAGCGTTTATTTATTTTTGAGACAGAGAGAGACAGAGCATGAACGGGGAGGGTCAGAGAGAGGGAGACACAGAGTCTGAAACAGGCTCCAGGCTCTGAGCTGTCAGCACAGAGCCCGATGCGGGGCTCGAACTCACGGACCGTGAGATCATGACCTGAGCCGAAGTCGGCCGCTCAACCGACTGAGCCACCCAGGTGCCCCAAAAGTTTATTTTTTAAACGTATACTGTTATTGGTGGAAATGAGAATTATTGTAAATATACTTTTTGGTAAGCAAAAGAGCAATAAATATCAAAGTTAAAAAAAATGACAACATATCCTTTGACCCAGCAATCTCACACATGAAGATCTGTATCATATAAAAAATATCATCATCAAGTGGCTCTCTATTGTATCACTCTCTTTTAATTCTTTGCTTATGACTTCATGTCATTATTTCCTATTTTTGTTGTCATTCATTCATTCATTCATTCTCTTCTCCCGTTGCAATATGAACTATATGAAAACAAAGACTGTGTCTGTTTCCCTCACTCCTGGAACACTAGCAAATGGAATATTCCCTGGCATAGATTAGGCCCTCATTAAAATCTGTTGAATTAAAGGAATAAAATACCCATAGATCACAACGTATATTGAACGATATTTATTGAAGTATTATTGTAGTGGCAAAAAACTGACATCAAGAGAATGCCCGTTAGTGAGGGACTGGTTGGGAGCCCCAACACGCCTGGCTAAGCCATATCATGTAGAAGTTAATGGCATGGCTTTAGCATCAGGCTGCCTGGGCTTTAATCCCTATGTTCATCTGAAATGTGTAATGATCAGCCTTGGGAAGGGTGTTACGTTTCTGTGACTCAGTTTTCTTATGCATAAATGAGGACAACAGTAATACCAATCTCATAAGGTTTTTGTGAGAATTAAGTAATACAGGTAATTTATATGGAAACAGTGCCTGGGACATAGTAAGAGCTCAATAAATATGAATTGCTCTTATTTCATGACATATTAAAGAAAATGAATTAAATGTCATTTAACTTGGAGGAAGTTCCATGATGTACTGTGTAGTGGGCAAAATATGATGCAAAGAAGTATATGTAATGGACACTGTTTTTATAAGTCTAACAATAATGATAAAATCATATATATATATATATATATATATATAGGTATATATGTATGTTTCATATGCTTGTAAGAGTGTAAAAGCACAGAATATGTATATACTAGGTATATAAAGCTGGGTTTGGAAAGAGCAGGATTAAGGGATGGAAAAGAGGAGAAGGGAAAGTTGAAAGAAAACAAAATATCTAAGTAATAATATATTCATATTACCAATGCATTGCCAATACCACGATTAAAATTACAGAATATATGCAATAGATGTATGTATGAATGTATATGTGATGAGATGCTTAAAAAGTGAGTCTCTAAATATTAATGGTGGTTGTCTCAAAGACTCCAGGTAATTTCTTCCTTTATACTTGGATATATTTGCATTTTTTTGTTAAAGAAATTTTTAAGCTTTATTTATTTTTGAGAGAGAGAGAGAGAGAGAGAGAGAGAGAGAGTGTGGGGGAGGAGCAGAGAGAGGAAGACACAGAATCCGAAGCAGGCTCCAGGCTCCGAGTGGTCAGCACAGAGCCTGACACAGGGCTTGAACTCATGAACCCTGAGATCATGACCTGAGCTGAAGTTGGACGCCCAACCAACTGAGCCACCCAGGTGCCCTGGATATATTTGCATTTTTGATAATAAGCATGCATTATTTATATAAGCAGCAAAAACTTTTTTACTATAAGGGGAAAAGAAAAAAGCAATATTTCTTTATTTCTATAACTCTCTACAAAAGGAAGAGGGACAGTGTTTGGTTGGATGGGTCTCTTTTCTGGAGGTTTCAGAGCCCAGGGAGTTGTCGGTACCCTGTTTGGAAAGAGTACTTGGCCACGTGGTCTGAGTACAAGATGGATTTAGTTTTTGGCAAATTACATGCCTGCTACCTCAATCTTCTCCTGTTTTGGAAAGGTGAACTCAAATCTGAAGGATTATGTGAACCAAAGGTGTTATAAACACAGGCAAATGGACCACAAAATTCTTGAAAACAGGAGAGAAGGGAATCACAAATGCCCGTATCTGCAAATAATTCAACCATAGCAGGCTCTATGGACCCTAACTCTAGAAATTTTCTTTAAATACTGCCTTAGTCATATGAAAGCTTTGTTTGAAAAGCCTATTACCTTTGTACTACTTATAAGGTATGGTTGAAATTCTTAAGTCTGATCTTCAAAGTCTCGATCTCTTTGCTAACTTTCTCTTCCGCTATTTCTTTACATTTGTCTTTCTGCTCTCATCACTTTCAATGCCCACTTAAAATGCGTCCTTCTTGGGGCGCCTGGGTGGCGCAGTCAGTTAGGCGTCCGACTTCAGCCAGGTCACGATCTCGCGGTCCGGGAGTTCGAGCCCCGCGTCGGGCTCTGGGCTGATGGCTCAGAGCCTGGAGCCTGTTTCCGATTCTGTGTCTCCCTCTCTCTCTGCCCCTCCCCTGTTCATGCTCTGTCTCTCTCTGTCCCAAAAATAAATAAAAAACGTTGAAAAAATAAATAAATAAATAAATAAATAAATAAATAAATAAAATGTGTCCTTCTCTTGTTCATGCTTCTCCCTACTTTTCCCTTTTTTGAATCTTACTCAGCCCTTAAACCGTGGCTCAAGTCCATCTTCCCTGAAAGGATTTTGAATTATTTTGGTTCTCAGGGACTTCTCTGCCCTGTTCTTCCACAGAATATATCATGTCATTACTTTCACCACTCTGGTCATGTAGTGCTCATAGTGTACTTCCTTAAACAATCATCCAACCTCATATTTTAATTTTTCTCCTATTCAAATGGGAAACTCCTTGTGGATGAGGCTTGTGCCTTTTCCTTTCTTGTATTTCCACAGTTCCTGATTCATTGACTTGGCTATTATTGGCATGCAGTCAATTTTTGCTGATTGATATGTGTAATTTATTTACATATAAGCTTGCCTATCTAGATCAAAATTCCTACCCAAACATAGAAAACAACTTTAAGAGCCTTTCATATACTCAGAAATGTGTGTGCAATCAGTGACAGGAATCTGCGTTTGCCATAAGCAGGATGAATGAAAAATGAAACTAAACGAGAGACATTTAGTTTTTGAAAACTGGAACCTGAGACATTAATAAGGACGTTAGTAGCTAACACTTTAATGGCTTTTATTATGAACTAGTTTGTCCAAATACTTAACATACATTTACTCATTTAATCCTTACAATACTGTCATTAGTGCCATTTTACAGAGGCTCAGACACAGCTGATCTGGTTCCTATTCGTCTTGAATTTCTTTAAACTGTTTAATTGAAATATGAATTTAATGATTTTTGACTTGTAAATTTACCTATATGGCTATATCTGCACAAAAGACAATATTCACACACTCAAGTACTTTGTAGACGTTATTCCTATGATTCCTTTTAAGATGAGATTTGAAAGAAATAAGTTGGTTTTTAAAAAAAAAATTTTTTTAACGTTTATTTTTGAGACAGAGAGAGACAGAGCATGAGCGGGGGAGGGTCAGAGAGAGGGAGACACAGAATCTGAAACAGGCTCCAGGCTCTGAGCCGTCAGCACAGAGCCAGACGCGGGGCTTGAACTCACAAGACTGCAAGATCATGACCTGAGCCAAAGTCGGCTGCTCAACCGACTGAGCCATCCAGGCGCCCCCTAAGTTGGTTTAAAGACAAATTAGCAAACATACCTCAGGGAAGATTTTCTAAGGCAGATATGTTGTGAAGAAGCTATTTACATTTAACCTGAAAATTCTCTCCCTGCCACTTCGGGGAAGGAATGTTTTTAAAAGTCAGTATATACTTCCTAAAAGAAATTTAATCTCCTTTATTAATAGTTATGTCTGTTTTTACACCAAGACAGCTTTATTATCTACTTCACTGTGTATGATTATGATTTTACCCCCAAAGGCTGAAGATTTGCTATTAACAAGAGATACTCAAAAGACCTCTCTAAGAGCCTTCAAAGGGTTTTTTAAGACAAGAATTCCAAAGATGCTGGCAACATTTTGTTACCCAGATTCCAAGGTTGGACAGCTATTCAGGGGCAGAGGCTGATGAAGATCCATGGCTTTTGACTCTACTCCACTGTGTTTTCTGGTGAACTACACTACCACTAGCCGTCTCAGTGATGACTTCTGGGCTGGCCCTGGAGGTGGTGTTGGGAGAGAGAGAGAGAGAAGAGTCCCTTGGGGAGTTGAGATAAGGATGTGGCATTGAAGCCTTTCCTTTGGGAGCACCAGATTGAGTATCATAATGGTGAAAACTGAAAGATTGGTCAATTTTTGTCATTGATTTAGCTGTTGTGGGTGGTGGTGGGGGGGGTAAGGAGATTGTTGGATTTATGTTGTGGTCCTCATTAAGAAGAAAGAAAAACAATTTCTCATAAGCCAATCTTTTTTTTTTTAAACAATTTTTTTTTTTAACGTTTATTTATTTTTGAGACAGAGAGAGACAGAGCATGAACGGGCGAGGGGCAGAGAGAGAGGGAGACACAGAATCTGAAACACGCTCCAGGCTCTGAGCTGTCAGCACAGAGCCCGACGCGGGTCTCGAACTCACGGACCGCGAGATCATGACCTGAGCTGAAGTCAGACACTTCACCGACTGAGCCACCCAGGCGCTCCCATAAGCCAATCTTAAGGGTTTAAAGACTCAGATCTAAGCCAGGTCTTCATCAAATCTTGTGGACCCTAAAAATTATAATAGCTAGCATTTAAGCATTTACTATATATTAGGAATTATTCTAGGCACTTTACATATGTTATCTCATTGAATTCTCCCAAAAGCCATTGAGATGGTGACTGTTTGTATCACTCCTATTTTACAGATGGGGAAGCCAAGTTGTGGAGAGATTACACAACTTGCTATAGTTTGCCCAAGATTACATTGCTATTAAGTAGTTGAATTGGGATTCAAACACAGGCAGTTTGGTTTCAAAATCTCATCAATTAACAAAATTTTATTATTGAAAATATCAAACACTCATAAAAGTAGAGAGAATAGTGCAGGGAACCTCGATTTACTATCTCCCAGCTACAACAATCATTAATTTATGGCCAATATTGTTCTATCTGTATCTCTGCTTAGTGGTCTCCCAGCCCCCTTTCTAGATTATTTTCAAGAAAGCATAGCTGTCCCATTATATCATCCATAAATATTTAAGTTTTGCTAAAAAAAAAAAAAAAAGGCCTAAAAAACACACTCTTTTTCCTAAGATGGGCATAGTACCTGTTGTTTTCTTTTTTCTTTTCTTTTTTTTTTTTTTTTTTGGTGACATTGACAGCTTTGAACAACATTGTCTAGATCTGTGATATTCTGTGATATTCTAATTCTATAATTTCTTCTTAATTTATTTGCCAGAATTCTTTCCCTATACGAACAATTTGATTATCCTGATGTATAGTTTGCATAAGGAAGGCCAGATAGATGCTATATTTACAACCACCTCTGCCCTTCTTCTTCTTCTTCTTCTTTTTTTTTTTTACTAGTTTCAATGACTTGGTTTCTTTTTTTTTTTTTAATTTTTTTTTCCAACGTTTTTTAATTTATTTTTGGGACAGAGAGAGACAGAGCATGAACGGGGGAGGGGCAGAGAGAGAGGGAGACACAGAATCGGAAACAGGCTCCAGGCTCCGAGCCATCAGCCCAGAGCCTGATGCAGGGCTCGAACTCACGGACCGCGAGATCGTGACCTGGCTGAAGTCGGACGCTTAACTGACTGCGCCACCCAGGCGCCCCTCAGTGACTTGGTTTCTTAACATCAGCCAAACTTGGTCACTTAATTTGTTTAAAGTATCATAATGAACTTATGGATGCTTAAACATATTTGTTATTTATTTGATGCATTTTCTTATCAATGCTCAAATTATCCCATTTTGGCCAACGGGAGCCTCTTCACGTTGGGCTGATGAGTTCTTCAATTGTTATAAATAGCTTTCTTATTTTCTGGTACAACAAGATATTCTTTGCACTGTCAGCACAGTGCCTGATGTGGGGCTCAAACCCATGAGCCATGAGATCATGACCTGAGCCAAAATCAAGAGTCAGATGCTTAACCAACCACGCCACCCAGACACCTCTTATTTTCTTTCTTTTAAAAGAGAAACTAAATAATGAATTTTTACTGATACTTGTTTTTGTCTTTCTAGATAAATTTATAATAATAGTATTTCAGAATAACAATATAAAGTATTATTAAAATATGATTATCAAACACAGTTTAAATTTATTTTTCACCTTTTCATCTTTAGAGTATATGATACTAGGATGTATAGTCAAACTTGTCTGTTAATCACGTGAAGTAAATTCTTCTCTGTACAATCTACCAACTTCCTACATATTTAAATGTACTTGTTTCATTTTGCTTTAGAGTTGTAGTGTAGGTATCTTAAATTGTATTTAATTTTGTTTGGAGGTCATGTAAAACAGTGTGTATTCAGAGAAGTCTGGCCTCCATTGCTGTCTTCCCCTCCTCCATGAGTAATTTTTTAAAAAACTTCATTGCTTATCTTTCTACTTTTTAAAAAGGAATTGTTTGTTGTTGTTATTTATTTTGTTTTGTTTTTTTGTTTTTTGTTTTTAGAGAGAGGGAGAAAGCATGAGCACGGGAGGGGGCAGAGGATGAGAGAGAGAGAACCTCAATCAGGCTCCACACTGAGTGTGGAGCCCAGTGCAGGGCTCAATTCCATGACCCTGGGATCCTGACCTGAGCTGAAACCAAGAGTCATATGTTTAACCAATTGAGCCACCCACGCACCCCATTATCTTTCTATTTTTTTATAGAAGCAAGTATATGTAGGTCTTGGTATCTCCCCCACCCCCACTTTCTTAGATCTATGTTTGTTTAATATATGCATTTTCCTCCACTTTTTTTTAAAAACAATTTTATACCCCTTATCTCAGCAGTTAGTCCTTAGCAGAATATGTGGCTATTTCTCATCCCCTTGAAAGCTGCATCGTTTATTCAACCAGTTCCCAAGTGAGGGACATTTGAATTGTTTCCTATCTCACTTAAAGGTCTGTCCATATGTTGGTCAAAATCTAAAGACATTTATGTTGGCGGGGGTGGAGGGGGGAAGTCTTATTCAACCAGACGGGAAAAATTAGATGAAATGTATTCTATAATTTGGGTTACTCTCCTATTTATCATAGTATATACAGTAAAACCTTGGATTGCGAATAACTTGGCTTGTGAATGTTTCACAAGACGAGCAAACATTTCTAATAAGTTTAAACTTGGTAAACAAGTGATGTCTTGCAATACGACTAGTATGTAATGCTGAATGTCACATGATCACAACTGAGCCAATGGTTCTTCTCTTTCTGTCTTGCTGCAAGATTGTGGGTGATCTTCCATGCTCAGATGCTCAGTCTCAGGCTGCTGTGTTTGGCAGAAATCAGTGGTTTTTCAGCAAGTTGGAAGGTGCCCACAACTGGCACTAGTGTATTTTTTGTCACTTCAAAGCACCTATGGACAGTCCTTTGCTTTTCCATACAAGAGTAAGCTTAGGAATGCTTTGCTTCATTTTAGGTCAGCCTGCCTGCAGATATAGACCCTTCCTTCTGCTGCCTTATTGCCAGTTGCATTAAATACAATATATGACAAGAGTTTATTAATATTCTACTGTAGACAACATCCATGCGAGCATATACAATGGTCCCCATGCAGAAAAAGGTTGAGTCTACAGATAACAATGATTCTGATAGTGATAGTGAAAGTTGTCCTACACAATAACCCTCTTCTCTCTTGTCTCCTTCACACCAGCTACAAAGGTTTCTAAAGGTAAGTGCAGGTTAATTTTTTTTCTTTATATTTTGTATTTTCTTTATTATTTTGTATTATATTACAGTATTGTAATCACTTTTATATGAATATTTTTGGGTTGTGGAATGAATCATCTGAGTTTCCATGATTTCTTATGGAGGAAATTTGCTTTGATATACAAGTGCTTTGGATTATAAGCATGTTTCCAAAATGAATTATGCTCACAAACCAAGGTTTTACTATAAAAGGTAAGAGAAACTTTCTGTTCAGTAGTGGGCTTAGGGAAATAATAATAGGAGAATCATCAGAGTCATGTGGTTTAACTATCCAGGTGGTTCCTGGTAATGGAGATCTAAATTGGGATAGTTCTCCTATCTTAACTTTTCACACGTAAATGGTAATGTGCTAGAAGCAGCTACTAACTTTTAGGAGATCATATGCTCATATGACACTGACTTTACTAATGTACTATTCTTGGCTTCCCCTTGTTTTATCTCTACCTATTTGTCTATTGTCTTTTAAAGAGTAAATTTACCCTTGTGTATTCATATATCACTTCTTTGCAAATATCTATTTTCTGCTTGGCTGTCTTTCCAAAATAAAATGTATCATCTTGGATATCTTGCGTACAATGTGAGAACATGTGCCCTACTGTCTGTCCCTATTTTCAGTGATGCACTATTCTCATAGATTTAAATCTACTGGTGGCATACCTCTATTTATTTAAACATTGTACTATCTACTTTGACCAAGTCTCCTGGATTAGGTATTGATTTACCTGGGGTCATATGAAAACTTGGACATGACAGTCGTATCCAAAAGAGACTCCTTAAGAGAAATCTGTATCAGAAGAAATTTGTCCTTGGCCCCTACCTGTGGATCAGTGGGTTAGATAAATATATGACAGTATATTGCTCAAATGTGACTATTTCTACATTCTACAAATAGGACTGCATGTGTCGAATAAAGCACTAAGTATAATGACTCAAGAAGCTGGAATAAATGAGCTCCAGTTAAACAATAGACACTGATTAAATGCTTCACACAGTCTTAAGAGAGTGACCCAATGTGAGGGGTTGAAACTGGATCCCAGCAGGAACACTGAAGTGCCAGGTGTGGTAGCCAGAAGGAATGAGGTCGACAGTGAAAAATCATGGCAACCCTCCAGTCTTGGGCGGGCTTTCCTTAGCAGGATTAGACCTATCAATTGTGAAAGGCTCTGGGATGCAGAACCTGGTCCAGTAGATGAGAAAGGTGTATCATACAGTGTTCCACAGGGAAGCAGTGCCAGTTTGAGTGTGGGCTGAGGTATTTATTATAGAAATTAAAGTTGACACAATTGTGGGAGGATCAGGGGAAAGAAAGGTCCAGAAAGGGGAATTGGAGGATCAGAGAAGGAGTCATTCCTTTAAGAAATGAGTGAAGCACTGACCTAGGTGGGCAAGTCAGAGCTTGCAGGGAGATCTGAGAAGACAAGCCCATAGAGCTACAAAAGCGGGACTGTGAAGGGGGAGCCAGTGGACTGTCTTTGGGAAGCTGTTGCCTCTGGATAGCTACAGAGGGTCTGTGACTGAGGAGTGAGACACTTTTGGTCATTGGAGCTCACATCTGGGAAGAAGAGCTAAATGTAGAGTAGAGGAGAGTGAGGACAACCAGGACCTTCCAGGCTCCTGTGTGTCTTTCTGCCACCACGTCTGACTGGAGACTTCACTCTGCCTCTGAAATCTTGCCCAAGGTTCTCTTCTGGCAACTCTAACCCGAATCCTAGGGGGAAGGGAATTCTGGGAAGCATACTTGCCAGACCAACCATGTTTTCTGTGACACGCCCGGCACAAAAAGAGGCAGGCTTTTGCTCAATAAAAAGAAGAAATACAGGGATGATTTTAAATCTGCCCAAGTGTGAAGTACTTCTAGAGATAGTAAAGGAATGCCCACGTGGCAGGGATATTGTAGATGGGTCCAAGCGCTGGGTATTTAGTTTGTGCAGAGGCTAAAAGGAACTTCCATATACTGCCACATCAAATCTACTCACTTACCTACATCTGGACCTGTGCACTCTACTTTTTGTTCCTTTGTCCCTTTCCATTTTCTGTGAACTGGTAGTTAGATTTAGAGATTGGTCTAATTCAGTCTAGATTATCAGATTTTTTAGCAAGAATAATTCAAAAGATATGACTAGTAACTATGGTCTCTCTTTTTGTGATGTTAGTGGCCGCTGATGATCATTCCTTTATTTGCAGAAAGCCAGACCTCTTACCCCCTTTGCTGTTATCTCTTCTATGAACAGTAACTAAACCTTCATAATCTTGGCCAGAATGGGTGTGGCCTAGAGAAAAAGGATTATGTGCACATATTCCTATGAACATGTCTGTCTACATATACATGCATCCCCACATCCATATCCTTGTCAAGATGAGTTATTTCTATGCTATGGAGAAAGAAGGCCTAGGTGACCTTAATCAGCACCATTGGACGCTAGCCCGAAGAGGAAAAGCAGGATCTGCAGCAGGCGTGTATGGTAAACATTTACACCCCTAGAGAGTAAGCATATTATCCTGTATACTTTATTTTCATACTGTGTTTTTGTACTGTGCCTCCTGGGGGATAAAACCAAATCCTTCCATTTACACTTCCCAACGAGGCAGGGAGAGGCGGCAGAAAGGGGGGACCGGGGAGCTGCGCAGCCCTGCGAATTAAGGGATCAGGCATTGCTTTCATTGGCCCCAGTGCCAGCCCAGCCTGGGGACCTAGGTGAAGCGTCTTTGAAGCTTTCACTTTATGGAAGTCCATAAATACAATTTGGTGCAGATCGTACAGGACCAAACTAGTTTGGAAGCTAAATCACTTATAATGTCTTCCCAGAGATTTTCTTCAGCAGAGATGGAAGAAACTCCTTTGCTGAGGCAGAGGAGCAGGTATTAGAGTGTCTTAAACTGTTTACACTTTGGAACTCACTTTTAGTACCTCCACAAGTTAAAAGGTCCTATTTTTTTTTTCTTATTATTTCCTATGGTTTTGGCATTATCCCCTGAAAGAAGCCTGGATTTTTCTGCCTTACAGTTTCTCCGAAACAAAGCTTCCCAAGGCAGTTGGGGGATTGAGGTTTGCCGTCCATGGGGTGGAAAGGAACCTAGAGGCATCTTGTAGAGAAACACTGAAGGCCCCCAGAGGAAGCAGATGTTCAGCTTAGAGACATCTTAGCACACCAAAAACTTGGGATTTTTCATTCTATTAGTTTTTATATATGAAATTGTTATTTTAATACGTAAAAAATGGCTCACTAATGACCATTATCATATGGTTCAACCTCTGTAATTTAAAGATATGTTCAGCAACCATCCTTAGCATTAATGGATCCAAGCTCTTATGGGTGTGAAACTAAGAGGAAGTGCAGTTGCATAAAGCTGTTACAAGCAGATGAGGAAATGTACTGGACTGGAAAAGAAAATTAGAATATACGGACATAAACCCCAACCCAGGGTGCCTGGCTTGCTCAGTTGGAGGACATGCACTCTTGATCTCAGCATTGTGAGTTTGGTCTCCATGTTGGGTGGAGAAATTACTAAAAAAAAATAAATAAATAAGCTTTAAAAAATCACAACCCTAAGATCTCGAGCTTATTCCTTCATTGAGAGTGTTGTGCAAAGCATATCCATTCCTCAAATTTCTTAGGATATTAATTGGAAAGTGATCTTGTCCTTTTGTGCATAAATGTGTGCTCCTATAACCAGGAGGAGAATTAGATTCCACAGAGTACCTTGAAAATGCTGAGGGAGGCATGAAGGTGAAGGCTGGCCCTTTGGTGGTGGCACTTACAGTTCTGAGCCTTGGCCGGGGGCCACCACTGAACAGATTGGGATATTTGATTTTGTTGTTTCATCCAGAGATGATGGGGCAGGAGCATATGAGTCTTATTTTTATAATTTTAAGAGATTAGACATTACTTTTTAATAGGCCAATTTATGACTTTACTATACAAAAATCTAACTTTTCGATGGATTAGATGCTTGCATTAGCTGGCCAGTGCAGTCCCCTTTGAGGATGTGACTTAAAACGCAAGTATGGTAAATATGGTTTGAGTAAGTTTCAACGGATTGTTTTAAAAGTATATATTCTTCCAGCTTTGCTACTTTCTGGGCGAGATCATGACCTGAGCCGAGGTCGGACACTCAACTGACTGAGCCACCGAGGCGCCCCTAGAGGGCCACTCTCTTTAATGGACAGTGTGATTGAAACACTACTTGTTTTTATCTTCTTCTCCTTCTTTTATACTTAAGGTACTGTTCCTCTGTTTATGGCACTTTGCTATCAAGCCATTTCATTACAGTACACCTTACATGTTATTATTGTCAAAGCTTCCAGATTTACCAGATGGTACATTCCTTGAGGGTATGAGTTGTGCTTTTAAGAAGCAAGGTACACTGAAGGAGGCATGAGGCCTGGGTTCAAACTGTGACACTTTTGACTACAATTTGTGTCTCTGTGACCTGGGAGAATTGCTTAATTGCTCTGACTTCAGTTTGTTAATCTGTAGAAATGTGAATAATAATACCTAACTCTGAGTGAGGTAGGTGTGAAAGCACTTTCGTCTGAGTGCCTGGTACCGGGTGCTGAATAGTGGTTGACTTCTCTGCCTTGGCTTCCATTCCTGTTTGTAAGGCATAGTACATAATAGGAACTCAGTATGTACTGGGTACTTTATTTCCTTTTAGGTGCCCTCTTCCCTAATTTTGAGAGTGAGACCCCTTCATGTTGGTGGCAGGTTATTTCCATATCACAGCATAGGGTGGTTTGCTTTTGGGAAATCCTCTTATGAAGTAGTGTCTGTCAATATTTTGTATGTAATAGCTACCATGAGAGGGGAAAAAAAAAGGTTATTTATTTTTCTGAGAAAGGCTGTGGTTGTTATATTGTCATTGTTGGCAAGTTTTATGGACATAAAAATTGTAGTAGTCCTTACTGGGACTCCCTTTGCCTTCTCAGCAGTTGAATGGCTCAGCCGTGGATCACTAATTCCAACCATCTTGTGTGGAATTTGGTTACTTAACCTCAGAGGATGGCCCTTCCTCATGTAGCCTCTGTTTGAGGGTTATTTTTATGGTCTTGTAGTACTTTATGCATTGACTTCACCACTCAGTGCTTGCATGCTTTTACATGGTTGGAGCCAATGAAAGCTTTTTGAAATAAATCTGTCTAGGGCAGTATATGGCAACTTCGTTGTGAGTAGTAGATGGTTTAATATCTGATTTAACTTTACTTTTTCTTGCCTGTGGACTCTTTGCCCAAACTTTATAAAGCTAAGGGGTTTTAAGTTTTTTCTAAAGCCCCTGTGAAGGTAAAATATACAAGATAATATGGGCTTGCAATTGCTTTACCAAGGTTTCAGAAGAAATAAAAACAAAACAGAACAACTAAGCAGTTTCTTTGTTAAAGGTCTGGAAAATACAACTTTTGGATAGATTTTTGGGAGACCTGTTTTGCATTAAAATACCAAATAAAACAAAATGATGGATTGTTTTGGCACCATTTGGGTTGAGCTTATGTGATGAGAACTGTACATAAAAGACAGCCAGCTATCGTCATAGTTGACAGATTTTTGGGTACTGTCTACTTATTCAGTATAGTAAAGTTCCAGGGGTGAGGAGCTTTTCCAAAATTCTTATGCCAGTAACAATGCAAACTTTTGCTCTAATAGAGGCTGACATTATCTTTCCAGTTCTGTAGATATCTAGACATTGTGGTTTTGCCTGGCACACCACATCAGTTCCTGTGACTTTCTGTGCAATGTGTTATCTTTATTGACACGGCTTCCTTTTATTTTTTGCAAGTTTGAAAGTGGCCTTAAAGAACGATTGGATTGGTGCAGAGGTTTTCGAGTGGAGAAGATAGCTCAGGCAAGAAGAAAATGATGCAGAACGTGTCCTAGGAAAAACAAGATGATTAGTTTCATTAGGGTATAGGTCATATGTAGGGATTTTCTGAGCAATAATGCTGGAACAGTGTTTTGGGGACATATCTGGAAGGTTTGAGTGCCAGAATAAGGAACTGGTACTTAATTTCATTAATTTTTTGGCAATGTGGATCAATTTTAATCTGATGAAACACATATTGGAGAAACTCCTAAGGAGGCCAGTGCTCTGGAGGAGAGGTGATGAGGTTTGAATCGGGTGGAGGTGATGACAGGGAGCACACTGAGACAGATTGCCTTAATTCTGTCACATTACGCTCAAAGCACTTGTATGACAATGTGATATACGTCACTAATGGATCAGATCACGGACCTGTTAATAGAAATAACAGAGGCCTGACAGTAAGTCCAAGGTTAGATAAGGAATAGCATTTGTTCAACAAATACTCTTTGAAGTCAGAGTCTACTGACACTTTCTTCAGCAATTCAGAGCTTTTAACATATATTCGTTTTTTTTTAACCTTATTGTGTCTTTATAATAGTACTGAAAGTTACCTCCTAGAGGTTTTTTGTAGAAACTGAGCAATAAATAGGGTAAGTACCTTGTTCAGAGTAGAAAGGTGGCAGAAAGCAGACCCTGGAGCCATGTTTCCAGGGCTCATGTCCATTTCCTGCCATTTTTTCTCTTGCCTCAGCTGTACTCTGTGACCCATTAATTTGCAACTTAATGAATTTGTTTGCTAATGTGGCCTTTTCATCATTTTCATCAAGGGAATGTTAAAAAGCCCCCAGACCTCTGTGTTTTCTATTTAAGCTTCTAAGGGCAATATGAGAATTGCCTCATGAATCACTCGCTCGTTGTCGTTGGCACTGAGTGAAAGAGAGAATGTAGGCATGTTTGGATTAAACATATTTGAACGAACCCCTATAACACTTCCAACAGCAGGTCAGAACCTTTAAGTGCTGAATAAATGTTAGCTGATGAGCACGTTCCTGGGAATAAGAAGGATGCTTAGGAATGTGCCTTAAATGGAACATTAAATGGTCCCCTGGTGGCTTGAGATTCACTGTGCTTTTCTAAGTGCCTCATTTATGGCAAGGCTCGGGGGAGACCTCAGCTCCTTGAGTTTTATTGTTTGTAATATTTGATATGTTATTTGAAATAAATTGAAAGCATTCCTTGAAATGCTTCTTTCTAGTCTCTACCATCTTTTTACTCAAAATATCATTCCCTGTTTAATTTACAGATTAATTCTTGACTTTCAGCTAAGCTCACAGAAACTAGACTTAACGTTTATCAATGAGTCACCTTAGGAAACACCTGATGAGGACCATCTTTTGATGATGAGATTCTATACTTTTAGCCTGAGCCCTGGCCAGAGCCTCAAGCTGTCACAGAGGGGCTTGGGAGGGAGTGAGTGCATTTTTCATGCAGGAGGCATGTTAGCATTTGTGGCCAGAGGGGAAATTGTGACAATTTAAAATCATAGCTGCAAATTCATTGAGGGATGGGGGCTTGTACTGTGCCTTTGAATCTGGACGTACTTAGAAAAACAGAGTATATCAGAAATGATGCTATATGACTTCCCAGGCTAGCTGATATAAGATCAGATGGTATGCTTTGTTCACTGTGACACTTGCTCTCGAACTCTGAATTGCCAAGTGAGAGGTGGCCACTCTGTGGCCATCATCCTGGAGAGGTCTCTTGTCAGTGTTCCAGTTGACAATTTTTACTGAGTTCATCCTTCAGCCATCCCTGCCAACGTGCTAGACATGGAAGTGAAGCTGTGGTGGACCTTTCAGATGAGCCCAGCCCTAGTTGAATACCAGCAAATTACCTATGTTGATACCACATGAAACAGAAGAATCACTCAGCTGAGCCCTGCCCAAGCTAGAGACCCACAAAATTGTGACAAATGGTGAAATGGTTGTTGTGAGTCACTAAGCTTTGAGGTAGTTTGTTGTGCAGAAACGGATAAGTGAGACAATTTGGTGCCAGGAGTGGAAAGAATTGAGAAAAAAGCTACTTGCTCAAAGAATTCTTTAAGAATTAAGTGTTTTTTTGGTTATATGTATGATATCAAGTGCAAAAGGAAATTCCTCTGTTTTTCTGAAAATACCTGAAAGCGTGTGTGTGTGTGTGTGTGTGTGTGTGTGTGTGTCTGTAGTGATATAGTGAAGACCAGTCCTGGAGTGAATCATTATACAGATGATTTCTCTTCCTCATTCTCTGCCCCCTACAAGATGATATCCTAAATTCTTGCTACTCGTTGTGTGGTGTGGTCTGAGGACCAGCGACATTGGTATTACTTGGGAGTTTGTTAGAAAAGCAGAATCTCAGCCTCTACCCCAGATTCTGAATCAGAACCTGCATTTAGCAAGATCCTGGGAAGATTTCAATACACATTAAAGTAGAAGGAACTCTGGCTTAAACATTGCTGTACACTATTATTGCCACTGTTTCTGTTATTGTCAGTCCCACTAAAACACAAAGGAGAGCATCACTTTTTGAACCACATGCTAATGACATATATACATTGTTGCATGTGAATTTCATTCCTAGAATAACACTGCAACATAGATGTTATCATTTCTGTATATATATGAAGAAACTGAGGATTGGAGACTTCAAGGAATTTGTGCAAAGTTGCACAGCTTGTGAGCACCAGTGACAGGAGTGAGACCCAGGCCTGCCTGTTTGCAAAGCCTGCACACAACCACCCACCAGGATTCAAGTATCATTTATTTGGAAGGTAATCCCAAGTGACTCCTGCAGGAGTGTAAGGAAGTGAAGTAGAAGGAAGGGGACATATGGGGTGCAGTACTGAGCCAGTGACCATTCTGAACAACCAGACCTTAATCGCCAGGGGCCTCTGGAAAATGATTTAGAGCATATATTTCAACGTTATTCCACCTGAGTGATGGGGGAGCTGTGATATCTACACAGTCACCGGCAAAAGGCTGCTTTTGGGGGTAATTCCCAGTATTTCTGGGAAGCCAAACATGTGAACAAAGTGGGCTCATGTGGTGACAGAAAGCCCTTAGGCAAAGATAATGCAGGTGCTGGCAGTTGGAAGCCTGGTGAGGATTAGGGAGACAGGAGATGGCTAGGGCACAAACAGTATCCAATGCATTATACTTGCCCATATCGTACAGAAAGATTCCTCAGAAATGCATTTTCCTCTTAATTTTTATGTTTTGGATCAAGTATGGTTATAGAATTAAAGGAAATATACACAAGGTCCTTATTTTGAAGGTACTGGCTTGTTTTTCAGACCTGAAAAGAAAATTGGAATAATGAAAAAAATCCCATCAAATCATTTCACCTTAAGCTTTCATCTCCCTGTGTCCTCCAGCCAGGAGGTGGAAATTTGGTGCAGTGCACATGTGTATACACACATCTTGTTATATTCTGTCTTTTAAACTTAATGTATCATTACCACTTTCTGCAAAACATCCCATTATGTGGCTGCCACAGTGCATGGAACAAGTCCTCTACTGCTTGCTGCATATTTAGGCTTAAGTGGCCCAAGTATACGAATAAATACTTTTTTCAGCATGTTGAATGCAACTCAGTTTATTCACGGTGACTGAGGCACTTCCACAGGCTTTATTTCATTCAAGAAATATGTATTGTGTAACTTCTACATGCCCAGCTCTGTGTTGGGAATATTGTAGGATACAAGGATACAGACAGTCTTTGTCCTCCAGGAGACACGTTTATTTGTGAGGCAACTGGTGAAAAGTTAAATAGTGAACAAGAAGTTAAATACCATTAGAAGAAATGCAATGTGTTAATGGGTGCTAAACCCAGGCCATGTTTTAATGAGCTTAGAAGCATGGGTGACACCAAAGATCACTGAGTTTGTTCTTTATTATCTTATAATGCTGTAACTCACAGGCAGAAAATCTACATTGGTTCCAAAGAGACTTATGTATGGGAAAGATCTTGGATCCTTAAATGCGTATTCAGCAAGCACCTATTTATTGGAAATAACCAGAAAGGTATGAAAGTGTATGGTATGGTCATACAGATTACTCAGGGCCCTGGATTTCCCCTTAGTTTTGCTTTCACATGGAGTTGGGGTGTGAGCACAGGGCCATCAGACTCCAGAGCCATGCCCTTGACTCCTGCGCTATGCTGTCTGCTGAAGAAAAAAAAAAAAAAAAGAAAATGAGGACAGAATACTGATTGATGCTTTATGTAGGGAGATGGGGATTGATAAAGAAGTTCTTACAATGTAATGCCCATTACTACTCAAAAACTGATTTTAGCTGATTTAAGCATAAAAGGAACTTACTAAAAAGATACTAGATGAGTCATAGAATTTCCAGAGAGACATGGCTTTGGGGACATGTAACCAGGAACAGTGTCCCAAGTCACACTGTGAGATAGAACCAGTGATGACCCTTCTGTGCTTCTCACCACACTACTGGCCCCCCTCACACGGGTCCTGCTACTTGAGCTTCTGCTTTGGCTGCTTCTGGGACAAAGATTCACCTACCTACACATGCATGCTGTCCGCTCCCTGCTGCTCCCCGACACAGCACCAGATGGCGAGTCCAAGACTGGCACAGGTGATTCCAACTGGCAGAGCCTGAGCCATGTACTTGGTCAGGAAGGATGGAGAGCAAACAGCTGGCACTTTGGGCTTCCGTGATGGACAGGGGCATCAGATGCTGGAGACCAAAGAATGACAAATTTCCACAACTGTCCTTCTGGTTCTTTCGGTTCCTTCACACTGTTTTCCCCTCTCTTCTGTTAAGCAAAATCTATCCATGCTTCAGGGTTCAGTTTATGTCCCACTTCCTCTGTGAAATTTTCTCTGACTCTTCTAGTGTGGGTTTATTCCTCTCCTGAATCTCTGTATTACTCACAGCCAGAACAAGTTGTGAAAACATAACATTAAAACATTGACTTCATATCATGAGACCAGAACCTCATTGTGCCAAGGAACTGTTGTAACTGGAATGATATTTGGTGGCACTTTTCAATAGTTCAAGGAGAAACAGCTAGTCTGTAAGGTAGAAATGAGTCTTTGTTGCTAGCTTCCTTTCCTTTCAACAACCTACTCCCCTTGTTCTGTCTTTGGTCTTTACCTAATAATCGACACTGTTGTTGCTCATATTCTGTGATATTTTCTGGCCTCCTTAACTAGAAGGAATTCCATTCCCATATCTAGTAGTTCTTCTGTGATGTCCATAATATTTGCAAACAATCTGTGCTTATTAATTGGTTAAAAATAAATATGCCTGAAAAATGCAGCATTTTATGGCGTATGTGGGTCTTTTGATCACTCAGTGTAAGAATACCTCATTTGTAGAAACAGCAATAAAACTTCCCTTTCTTCCTGTAAAACCTTCCCTTTAAGTAGGGATTAACGATGGAACACTTGATTATAGAACTGAAGATCCTCTTAGGAATGTCAGGTTCATAGCCCTCATAGTAAAGTATCTCTTATACATGTCTACACACAAAAAGTTGACTGCATAATCCTCCAACATGCTTTTTAACAGACTGATCGCAGTGGGAGTGAGGAGCAGGTTTTCAGTCC
Organism: Puma concolor; assembly: GCF_028749965.1. NCBI lineage: Eukaryota > Metazoa > Chordata > Mammalia > Carnivora > Felidae > Puma > Puma concolor. The sequence continues at coordinate 101,877,444 of NC_141670.1, read as the reverse complement.
TGAGTAGTTTATCCATCAGACTTATTTTAGTAGAGAAATATACCTATTATAATAATTATTGATATCTATGATAGAAATTATTTGAAAGAATAATATCTGATTGCTCAACAAAAATGCATGTATATTTTCCATTATGGTTTTCTTTCAAAGAAAACAGTACTTCAATTATATGTATATATATTGTATATATACGTACATATATATGTATACATGTGTATATATATATATATATATATATATATATATATATATATTTGTTGTTGTTGTTGTTGTTGTTGTTTTTGTTGTTATTTGGGGGATGTGCATATCCCTTATATCACATCTCCCTGTGTGCTGACTTAAATAGTTCCCAAGTAGAAATTTAGATTTACTACTACCAACTTTTTCATGACATTATTCTAAGCATCTTGTTGACTCCTCAGAAGAGGTAAAGATATATATATAGCCATATCATTTGTAGATTTAAATTTCATAAGTTCTTTTTGAAAGAACTGTTATCCTTTTTTGTATTTGGGATTTCAATTCATTGAAATTTTTCAATTCAATATTAAGGATATATTTTCTTAAATGTTTCTTTACTATTTTTGAGAGAGAGAAAGAGAGAGAGAGCGAGTGAGTGAGCATGAATGGGGGGGAGGGACAAAGAGAGAGGGAGACAGAATCCCAAGCAGGCTCTGTGATGTCAATCCAGAGCCCTATGCTAAGGTTGATCTCCCGAGCTATGAGGTCATGATCTGAGCCAAAATCAAGAGTCAGATGCTTTACCAACTGAGCCAGGCAGGTGATGCTCAATTCAATATTAAGAGTATTTATTAAACAGAGTAGGGGAAAATATTTGCAATTCACATATTTGAGAAAAGACTCATATAAAAATAACTTTCAAAACTCCAAACAGCCCTTGAAACATGAACTAAATATTTGAATAGACCTTCCACCAAAGATGTACAGATGGCAAAGAAACACATTAAAAGATGCTCAAGGCACCTGGGTAGCTCAGTCGGTTGAGTGCCTGACTGTGGCTCAGGTAATATCTCACAGCTTGTGAGATCGAGCCCCGCATTGGGCTCTGTGCTGACAGCTCAGAGCCTGGAGCCTGCTTTGGATTCTGTGTCTCCATCTCTCTCTGCCCCATGCTCTGTCTCTCTCTTTCAAGGATAAATAAAACATTAAAAAAAAAGAAAAAAAGATGATCAACATTAGTAGTCTCTAGGGAAATGCAAATTAAACCACATTGAGATGCCACTACATGCTTATTAGAATGGTTAAAATAAGAAAAAACTGACAATATCAAGTGTTGGTGAGGATGTGGAGAAACTGGAATTCATAGCTGGTGGGAATGTGAAATGAAATGGGCACTTTGGCAATCGAGTAGTTTCTTATAAAGTTACAAAGACACTTAACTGAATGACCCAGCAATCCCATTTCTAGTTATTTATCTGAATAAAATAAAAATGTGTGTTCACACAGAAACCTGAATGTGAATCTCTATAGCCACTTCATTCACAATTGCCCCAAGCCAGCAAAAAACCAATGTCCCTTAAGTGGCAGACAGGTAGACAAACTGGTATATTCATAAATGCAGTACTACTCAGCAATAAAAAGGAATGAACTGCCGCAGTAATAACATGGAAGAAACTCAAGTGTATTATGCTAAGTGAAAGAAGCCATACTCTAAAGGCTACAAAGTGTGTGGTTTCATTTATATGACATGCAGAACCTATATACGGGAACAGAAAATAGTGGTTTCCAGGGCCTGAGGAGGGGGGGCAGGTTAACTACATGGGGAGTGGAGGGTAGGGAGTATTTGGGGCAACGGAACCGTTCTATACCTTAATGGTGGTGGTGGCTATGTGCCTATGCATTTGTCAAAACTCATGGAACTGTACGCTAAAAAGGAAGACGTTTACGTAGTAAATTATATTTTAATACAAAAATTAAAAAAAAAAAACTTAGTTCATCCCAGGACTGAGATAACAGAATACAGAGATCAGTAAGAGCATCAGTCTGGCCGAAGAAGTAAATTGAAGGGGCACAGCTAAATAAAAGTGAAGCTAGACCATGATATTTTGTAAGCAGAATGTAACAAAGTGCCAGAGTAGCATCCAGAAGATTTCAATAAACTCTAATTGTGCCTCTGTGTGCTTATGTTGGGGTGGGGGTAGGTGTGTAAGCAGGGAGGTCCTACCAGGGGAAGTGACATTTGATGGACAAAGAAAAATTGCCCAGTAAGGTAACTTGGGTGAGTGAGAGCAAGCAGGTACATCCAAATCATAAGGACTAATGTAAACAGAGTAAATGAGGAGTTATCTAAAAAATATAAGAAAAAGGCAAGTGTGAATTTTTAATAAAGCACCAGTTAAAATTTGTTTAATTTTCATTTTAATTAAAGGAGAAGAAAAACAAACATTGTTGGAAACATACAAGCTGTGTTTTTTCTTAGCTACAGCTGCAAACCATACAGGCTTCCTGGCAGAGAGCAGGTTATCTATCCTGTGACTCTGAGGGCACACCCTATGGTAGCCCCAAGGCAAAGAGATAATAATAGTATGCAAGCCTGGCAGCCGACACTCTGGAAGAGTTTATGAGGAGGAAGTCCGCAATTACATATTTCTGGGCAAACATTAACCAAGATTGAAACCCAGATTTGAAGAAAAATAACAGGCTGGAATCTTCAGACATATTCTGTAGCTGTTCTGTGGATTGAAAACAGTAGTCAAAGACACTCTGCTGCCGTTAAAAGCGAAGGTAAAATATTGAGAAGACAGTACGTAAAACTTGGTAAGAAACCTTTTTCACACCTGCCCACAGCATGTGTTCTATAACACATAGAGCATTGTCCGCATCTGAATGGTGAGAAACTATTTACATTCATTACAACAAAGCCAAAGCCACAACATAGGGTCTATTGTTCACCTCTTAGCAATGACCGAATCTATTTATCCATGTGGTTTAAGAACTCGCCACTGTGCATTGAAAGGCCTCCTCTTGGCAACATCACCAAGAGCATCTCAATCACTGTTACTACCATCTGAACAATTTTGGTTCCGTGCTGTGGTTTTGTAATTTCCATTTTTAAAACTCCTCAGACTGAGCTATGATGTGCCCAGTCTAGGTTGGGCACACTTAAAATGAAACTGTTAAGCTAAAATTAGCTTGACATCAAGATAGTGCATGTTCATTTTCCTTATATTTATAGCTGACCACAGTCATTATACAGAAGGCATCTGGTCTTTACTGTGCACTCTAGGGAACAGGAGGGGCAGTGGCAGTAACCAAAAAAAATAACTCAACGTTTCTCCAAAGGCAGATGGTCAGAACTACCGGTGGAGCGGTTCCTGCATCTTAGTGAGGTCAGCCCCAGTTGGAGGGTGTGGATGGGGGAGGACTTCTCATTGCACAGCTGTTTACTCTTCAGCTCTTCTGCAGTTAATCAAGAGGGATGGTACTTTTTCTAAAAGTTTTGCTTGGGGGCCCAGGTTTAACTTAAATCACCACAAAGGAAATACATGTAACAAAGCTTCCTCTGAGTTTTTTCACCAAGTCACTTACCTATTGACCTACCCAAGAGGCGGAGATAAATTAATCCAAGAGAATTTTTGACTAGAGTCAGAAGATCTAAATTTTAGTGTCTGTCTCTAGCTTGTTGTATGGTTTGGCTCTCCATTTCATCTGATAAGTTCAGAGGATTGAGTTTATTAACCCCATAAAATCAATATTTTTTTTTTCAAGTCCAGAATATCATGTGGAAAATGCTGTGCATTAGGGATAAGATTTCTTGTGAGCCAATGTACATTGTCCTTTACCTTGTCTAGCATTTGACTTTGAAATTCTAAGCAATCCATTTTTGGTCATTTTGTGTTATTCTGATTCTACTATCATTCATTTGGACCAGACATGTTAGTTAAGACAGAGGTGCAAGCTTTTTAAAAAAATTTTTTTATCATAGGTGGTACCATATATCATATTTTTTCTTTTATTTTATTAGTTCAGTTTTTAAAGAAACGGCCTTTAGGCATGTCACAGAGGGATGCTTAATGGGTTATGTCAAGTATCTCATCTAAAATGAGAATAAAACCTTGCTTATGATCCCCAACGTTTACTTCTAATGCATTATTAGAATCTTTTCACCATTGTCTTTTCCTGAATATTCTTTATATTGTGGTTACTAAGGAAGAAAATTCTATGGTGGCATATGTCCTTGTTATTTTGGGAATCATCACAGATATGGAGAGGAAGCAGATAAGAAAAAGATCATCAAGGCCTCAGACACAAGGGGGAGGCTGAAGCTGAGACTTATAGATTTATAAGAAAACACCACATTCTGAAGACGATTTTTATGTTGTGACCTCTTAAACATGAAAAGTGTCAGAAACAATGATCACTTATATAATGACTCCTAAGGGATCTTTTAGATCAAGAGTTGTTGAACTTTTTCTATAAAGAACCAGAGGGCAAATATGCTGTGCCTTGTAGGCCATACGATTACTGTCCCAACTATTCAACTCTGCTCTTGTAGCATGAAAGCAGCCATGAACAGTATGTGAATGGATGGGTGTTCTGTGTTGCAATAATTTTTTTTTAAGTTTATTTATTTTGAGAGAGAGAGAGAGAGAGTGTGTGTGAGCAAGTGTGAGTGGGGGAGGGGAAGAGGAAAGACAGAGAGAGAGAGACAGAGAGAGAGAGAGAGAGAGAGAGAGAGAGAATCCCAAGCATAGAGCCCAACACAGAGCTTGATCTCATGAACCATGAGATCATGACCTGCGCCAAGATCAATAGTTGGACGCTTAACTGACTGAGCCACCCAGGTGCCCGTAATAATTTTTTTTTTTTTTTTTTTTTTTTTTTTTTTTACAAAAGCAGGCAGTGGGCTGGATTTGGGACTATGGTTTTTTGAATCCTGGTCTAGATTATTGTGATCATCTACATCATTACCAACATGAATAACAAACATTTATTGCACCTCTGGTAAGCAATTTATGGTAGAGTTAGGGTTAAAGTTAAGTTAACCCTTAGGTGAAGAAGAAAAGGAAGCTTAAACACTGGAGGCTCACAACTCAGAGTCAACTCCCACATCAAAAAGGACCAGTTTTTAAAAGAAGAAACTAATAATACATAGAAATGAAGGTCAAGTTACATTCTCTTTGGATTCTATAAGTGTACTCTTCAGTTGTACCTAAAAATTTAAACATCTACAGTGATTGAACTCCTTTTTTTGTTACTATGTACCTTTTTGTACTACTCTATGACCAAATAGGTAAATAAATAAATAAGTTTTAAAATCCTGAAATTAAAATCAATCTCCTATTGGGGCGCCTGAGTGGCTCAGTTGGTTAAGCCTCTGACTCTTGATTTCAGCTCAGGTCATGATCTCATGGTTCATGAGTTTGAGCCCCGCATCGGGCTCTGTGCTGACAGCTCAGAGCCTGGAGCCTGCTTTGGATTCTCTGTCTCCCTCTCTCTTTGCCCCTCCTCAGCTCATGCTCTGACACTCTCTCTTTCTCAAAAATATACATTAAAAAATAATGAAAAAATTTTTAAAAAATCAAACTCCTGAGCACTTCTGAATATTCAGCCTCCTTTTAGGGACATTTAGTTGGTCCTATAGAATCTTTTAGAAATCCTATGATATCAGGTGACAAACACATTCTAAGCTAAACCATGACTTTATTAATGATTTATGTATGTTTAAATGACTAAATGCTTCTGAAAAAAAAGGCATGTTTTTGAATTTTTATTTTATTTTATTTATTCTATTTTGTATTCTTATCATTTTTTTTCTTTAGCATCACAGGATTGACCCAACCTAAGGTAAAGTAATATTAATTTTATCAGACCTATTTTTGCTGTTTCTACTTTCTTTTTCTTTTTTTTTTTTTTAAGTTTTTAAATGTTTATTTTTGAGAGAGACATGGGAGAGACAAAGCGTAAGTGGGGGAGGGGCAGAGACAGCTGGAAACACAGAATGTGCAACAGTCTTCAGGCTCTGAACTTGTCAGCCCAGAGCCCGATGTGGGGCTTGAACTCACCAAACTCGAGATCATGACCTGAGCTGAAATCAGGAGTCAGATGCTTAACCAACTGAGCCACCCAAATAAAAATCTCATTGTTTTAGAAAATTGAAAACATGGGTGGACTTGTAGTCTTATTATGACTGCTTATTTTTATCTTTGTTTTTGGCTTCAATTATCCTTCATAGTAGAAAGCTGAACAAATATGTTTCATGAATTTGATTATTGATCTACATTTTAACTTCTAGCAAGTCTCTAATTTTAGGATAGATAGACCCACACACAGGACAAGATTCTAGAGGTGCTGAAACTGTTTTGCAATATTACATTTTTTCCTTATTGTTTGAAAAACTTGCTGCTTTGGCTGATGACCTATTAAAATACATGTATTTTATATGGCAAAGACATATTATCAGCCAGTAATTGATTACAAATTTGCTTGTATCATTGACTAACAGAGATAGGGTCTTAAGTGAATGAAGCCCTAGATAGGTACTTAAACATTTTTTTTACTATTTTTTTGTTTGTTTGTTTTTTGAGGCAGAGACAGAGTGTAAGCGGGGGTGGGGGGGTTGGGGGGAGCAGAAAGAGAAGGAGAGACACAGAATCTGAAGCAGGCTCCAGGCTCGGGCTGTCAGCACAGAGCCCAATGCAGGGCTCGAACATCAGAATCACCAGATCACGACCCAAGCCAAAGTCAGACGTTTAACTGACTAAGCCATCCAGGCACCCTAGATAGATACTTTTAAAAAGAAGAAAAGAGTAGTGATTTGCTCTCCCTTTTACTCCATCATTTTTTCCCTGTATTTCAGTAACACTGAAAATACAATCCTTTTCTGGAACTTGCAGCAAACTCTATGTGTGCTCTTTGGAACATGCTGATCAGTAAAAAATAATAATCAACTGCCTCATTTTCTTAAATTTTGTTTTGCATATGTAATCTTGATGCTGAAGAAACTTCAGCAATGTGAACGGCCAACTTTATTTGGACTCATTGGATAAAAGCTGTATTCTGATGGCCAATCAGAACATATAAAAAATGATTAGAAAAGTTATATGAACTTTATTTGACCTTTTGATGTAGTTCATTTAAAGATAAACAATTTTTGCAGTAAGAGACCATGTCAGCAGTTTCTAGTTCTGATTCATTTTTTTTTTCTCAGTTGTTACATTTTTCTGTACCGAGGAGATTGGTGTGACAGCTGAGAGGTGGATATTGAGATTGGTTTACTGGTGAATCTATCTAAGTAGAATCTTTGTTGGACCACATTAGCTTTCCCCAGAAGTCAAGAGAACGTACTCTGGCTAACACCGAGAATGGTCAGCCAAGAGAAAAGGGTAATTTTTCAAAGAGAAGGATCTCAGGAATTTGCTTCATGCCAATCCTGTGGAAAAGGGTTTATTACAGATTCTTGGTGAGAGACTGTAGGAGGTATCACCAGAATTTTAGGAAGCATTTAAAAAATTTTTCAGAAAATTCTTCAGAACAAAGTGATGTGGATAAAGATTCTCAAAGAAAGAGCTTCAGAAAGACTTCTGTTGTCAGGGAGGATTCTCCCTGGAGCAAAGAGAGAAAACTGTCAATATACTATGGACATTATTAGCAAGTTGTAGCACAGGCATAGCAAAGTTGTTTCATGCAAACTGTGTTGAGAAGGATTCTGGGAATGTTTGGCCTGCGGAAGAAAGAACGCCTTGAAGAATTAGTGATGTCTGCTATAGGTATGTGAGGAGAAAGTAATTGTGCATGTAGTAAATTTGCTTAGTTCTGGTTGAGGTATAGTCTTATAGCAAGGTTTTTTGATCTTGCAGGGGAGGAAAACATTTTTTTCCTCTATCCTCTTAAGTTTAGTGAGTATGGCCTGTGCATTAAAATGACAGTTTAATAGTAGAAAAGACTTACTCTGCATGCTCATGAGAACTTCACAGAAAAGAAATGAAAACCCAAAGAAGTAGTTAGGTTTGAGAACTTATATGCCATTAAACAAAGGGCAGTAAAATGTGAAGAAGTGGTGAGACAAAAGAAGGGATTTGGGTTTCTAGAGGTCGTGAGTTATGGGAAGGTAAATATATGGGAGAAACTAATGCAAGATGAAGGTTATTTAGTAATATCAGTTATACAGACTCAAGGGTGCCATCTCTAGTGATAAAAGCCATCTCTGGTGATTCAAAGTCATTCTCTTCCTGGTATTGGAGAAAGGAAGGAGGCCTCTGCTTCACAAAGGCAAACTTATACCTTGCTTTTAGGAAGAAAGGAGGACAGTAGGGAGTTTCTCCTGTGTTTGCTGTTTCCTAATTGTCTTCAGCTCAAAATAACCCTTTTGCTAAAGTGACATATTTTGGGGTGGCATATTCTGATCCCCTTCAATCTCTAATATTCCATTTCTCTATCTGTGATGAAGCTGATGTTACATTAAGAACGAGTATGAGAATGAAATCAGATGGTAAAGCATTTTGGGAACTATGAAGCATCCTACAAATGTAAGGATTCATTTTTATTTTTAGGTTGCATTTTCTTTCCTCAGATTGAAATGTCAGTTTCTTAGAAATTCACGATAAAATTGACCGAGTTGAAAAAATGGACTGGGGATGAGAAAAGCAAAAGCATCCTTCTGTATCTTTCAAAACATGCGCCTATCTTTTTACTGTCAATAAACAGCCAAGAAAGATAGGAATGGAACTAATTATCCGCAAATATCCCCTGACTCCTTTACTTCCCATCTGAATTTAATTCTAAAAAAAGGGACCCTGATGGATTCCTGCCTTCAGGTATAATTACCTCAAAATTGACTGACATTTAAAGCACACACGACACTTTTTAGCCTTAATTAGAGTAAACTGGTAGAATTTATTTGACCGGTAGTTTTGGGGATGGTTAGAGGCATGAGAATATACTTAGCATGTCATTTCCTGCTGATGCTAAGATTCAGCTCCTATTAGAGAATTCTATATTTAGGATAAAATCACTTAAGAAATGTAGCCCAGTGATTGTTATGACCATGAAGTAATCAGCGCAGTCAGCAAAAGAAGCTCTGAGGGGGAAAAAAAGTCACTGACAACAGCAGAAACCAAAAGTCCACAGAAGTTTTATTTAAACAATCTTGAAGGTTTTCTTTAAAAAAAATTTTTTTTTAATGTTTATTTTTGAGACAGAGGCAGAGCACGAGCGGGGGAGGGGCAGAGAGAGAGGGAGACACAGAATCTGAAGCAGGCTCCAGGCTCTCAGCTGTCAGCCCGGAGCCCCACACGGGGCTCGAACTAGTCAACCATGAGATCATGACCCGAGCCGAAGTCGGACGCTCAACTGACTGAGCCACCCAGGTGCCCCTTGAAGGTTTTCTTGATTTAAGAATGTTAAATTCTTTTGCTTTGCTATAACATTTTTTTTGACATTGATAATATGGACACTGTAAAGAAATGTTAAGGTAGCAGAGAAGTAGGGGGACCCTGGGCTTTCCTTGTCCCTCAAACGCAGCTGTACTGAGGTCAGATCTCTTGGAACACCCAGGAAATTGATCTGCAGAGTGGAAGAAGGATCTCCAGGTGTGGAGGGAGACAGCTTGGCAGGTGTAAGGGGCATGGAGGTGAATTGGGGGAGAGACAAATGGTGGTGCTGCAGAAGGAAGGGAACCCTTTCTGCATTTGAGAAAGTGCGGCATCGAATTAGCACAAGAGGGGAACCTCTCTGGACCATGGACTGGGGAGCGAAAAGTACTGAATGTCCCAGTTCTTTTTTTTGCAAACGGCTTTGGAGCTCAAACTCTGAGGTTTTGGTAGTGCATGAATTTCTCTGGAGTAGAGCTGTGGTATGCACTCCTGGGAAGGGGGTCCTGGCTCCAGAGTGCATAGTATGGTGTAGCAATCTCTGGGCTGCACTGGGAGAAAAGAGTCCCCTTCCTAGAGTACTTTTGGAAGAAGGCTTATTGCCTCCCCGAGGACAAAAGACCTTGCAGTTTCCAGTCAAAGGCCTTTCATTGGCAGAGGACAGAGGTGCATCCAGAGGGAATATAAACTTTGCTGCTTTTAGTAGTGCTACACCATAGATTCTGTGCACTGTGCACGTGTGGGACTGTTTTTCAGGGACAGAGGACTTCACACATTGTGGAGATGCGTTGCTCAGGAGGAGGGGAGCAAATCTGTGCAGTGCAGGCTCCTTTAAGACTTTGGGTTTTGAATCATAATTGTGCCCCAAAGAGAAAATGCAGGAATTGTGGCACAGGGAGAGCTGACTAACCTTGCTATTCTGTGAGGGCTGCCTGAACACCTGAGAGTGCAAGATCCCTGGTCTGGGGATGAGAGATTGGGGTGGTGCCATTTCCTCCGCCCTCCCAACACCAACATGGGTGGAACTTCAGAGAGCAACACAGCTGCCCCCACTGGAGATGGGACTCACTTACAGCAAACACTGACCACCCCGCCCCCCCCCGGCCCCCCATGCCTGGCAATTGCTTATTTGAGCCAAAACAGTGGACCTCTCCTCCAGACTAGCATAGCCAACACCCCTCATGCACCAAGTGCACTGAAAGTCCAGGGCTTCAAATTGGCACCTACAGTTCTTTTTTCTTCCTTCCTTCCTTCCTTCCTTCCTTCCTTCCTTCCTTCCTCTCTTTCTCTCTCTCGCTTTCTCTTTCTTTCTTTCTCTTTCTTTTCTTCCTTCCTTCCTTTATCTCCCTCTTCCTTCCTTCCTTCCTTCCTTCCTTCCTTCCTTCCTTTCTCTTTCTCTCTCTCTCTTCCTTCCTTCCTCTCTCTCTTTCTCTTTCTTTCTTTCTCTTTCTTTTCTTTCTTCCTTCCTTTATCTCTCTCTCTCTCTCTCTCTCTCTCTTCCTTCCTTTCAGAATCAGGCTCATAGTTTCTTGTTCATTTTTTCATTTCCTTTTCTCCTTTTTTGGATCAGGCTTTTTATTCTTTTCTTTTTTCTTGTTTTTTCCTTTCTTCTTTTTCTTTTTTTCCCCTTTCTTTTTCCTTGGAATCAGCTTTATAGTTTTTGAATCTCTCTCTTTTTTTGTCCCTTTCCTTTTCTCTCTCTCTCTCTCTTTTTTTGGATCAGGCTTTTCCCCTTCCCCTTTTTTCCAGGTTACATCAACAAACAAATCAAAGCACACTTAGGTAAAGGTCCAAATACTCCACTACTCCAAGCAAAGAGGAGCGCTGCGGAGGACTGACCAGTGGTAAAGAACAGCCAAAACACAACAGCAGAGTGCGCAGGGCATACACCAGAAACACTTCCTGAAGTGCCAGGCCCTGGACAGTGTATGACCCCTTTTTAATATAGCAGTACTCTCAGGTGCAGGAAACATAATAAGCTTTTAAAACACATAAAAGACAGAAATGTAGCCAAAATGACAAGACAGAGGAGTTCCCCTCAAAAGAAGGGTCAAGAAGAAATCACAGCTAGGGACTTGCTCTAAACAGATATAAGCAACATATCTGAACACGAATTTAGAACAACAGTCATAAGACTATTAGCTGGGCTTGAAAAAACATAGAAGACACCGGAGAAACCCTTAGTGCAGAGATCAAAGACCTAACAACTAGTCAAGATGAGATAAAAAAAAATGCTATAACTGTGATGCAAAACAAACTGGACACAGTGACAATGAGGATTAAAGAAGCAGAGGAAAGAATAGGTAAGATAAAATTATGGAAAATAATGAATCTGGAAAAAAGAGGGAAAGAAAATTACTATATCACAAGGGGAGACTTAGAGAACTATGTGGTTCCATGAAATGACACAATATCTATATCATAGGAGTCCCAGAAGAAGTACAGGAAAAAGGAGCAGAAGGTTTATTTGAACAAATTAGAGAACTTCCCTAATCTGGGGAAGGAAACAGGCATTTAAGTCCAAGAGGCACAGAGAACTCGCCTCAAAATCAACAAAAACAGATCAACACCATGACGTATCATAGTGAAACTTTCAAAATACAAAGATAAAGAGAGAATTCTAAAAGCAGCTAGGGAGAGGTGCCTGTTTGGCTCAATCAATTAAGTGTTTGATTTCAGCTCAGGTCATGATCTTATAGTTCATAGGTTTGAGTCCCACATCAGGCTTTGTGCTGACAGCTCAGAGCCTGGATTCTGCTTCAGATTCTGTCTCTGTCTCTGTCTGTCTCTCTCTCTCAAAAATAAATAAATATTAAAAAAAAATAAAAGCAGCTAGGGACAAAAGGTCCTTAATCTATAAGAGTAGACACATAAGGTTAGAAGCAGACCTATCCACTGAAACTTGGCTGCCAGAATAGAGTAGCAGGAAATATTCAATGTGCTAAATGAGAAAAATATGCAGCCAAGAATACTTTATCCAGCAAGGCTGCCATTCAGAATAGAAGGGTAGGTAAAGACTTTCCCAGACAAACAAATAGTAAAGGAGTTTGTGACCACTAAACCAGCCTTGCAAGAAATTTTAAGGGGGACTCTGAGGGGAGAAAAAAAAAAGACCAAAACAACAAAGACTATAAAATTCCAGAGAACATCACCAGAAACACCAACTCTACAGGTAACACAGTGGCAATAAATTTATATATTTCAATAATTACTCTGAATGTAAATGGACTAAATTCTCCAATAAAAAAAGACATAGGGGCATCAGAATGGTTAAAAAACAAGACCCATTTATATGCTGCCTACAACAGACTCATTTTATTTTATTTTATTTTTTTTTTTTTAAATTTTTTTCAACGTTTGTATTTATTTTTGGGACAGAGAGAGACAGAGCATGAACGGGGGAGGGGCAGAGAGAGAGGGAGACACAGAATCGGAAACAGGCTCCAGGCTCCGAGCCATCAGCCCAGAGCCTGACACGGGGCTCGAACTCACGGACCGCGAGATCGCGACCTGGCTGAAGTCGGACGCTTAACCGACTGCGCCACCCAGGCGCCCCAACAGACTCATTTTAGATCTAAAGACACCTGCAGATTGAAACTGAGGGGGTGGAACTATCATAATGGAGGTCGAAAGAAAGCCAGAGTAGCCATAGTGATATCAGACAAACTAGATTTAAAGACAAAGACTGTAACAAGAGATGAATAAGGGCATTATATCATAATTAAGGGTTCTACCCATTAAGAAGATCTAACAATTAAAAATACTTATGCCCCCAATTTGAAAACACCCAAATATAGAAATCAACTAATCACAAACTCATTGATAATAGTAGGAGATTTTAATGCCCTACTTACAACAATGGACAGATCATCTAAGCAGAAAATCAACACGGAAACAATGGCTTTGAATGGCACCCTGGACGAGATGGACTTAACAGATATATTCAAAATTTTTCATCCTAAAGCAGTAGAATACACATTCTTCTCAAGTGCACATGGAACATTCTCCAGAATAGATCACATACTGGGTCAGAGATGAGCAAGATTGAGATCAAACCATGCGTATTTTCAGATCACAACACTATGAAACTTGAAATCAACCATAAGAAAAAATTTACAAAGCCCTAAAATACATGGAGGTTAAAGAACATCCTACTAAAGAATGAACAGGTTAACCAGGAAATTAAAGAAGTAATAAAAATATACATGGAAGCAAATGAAAATGAACACATGATAGTCCAAACCCTTTGGGATGCAGCAAAGGCAGTCTTAAGAGGAATGTACATTGCAATTCAGGTCTATCTCAAGAAACAAGAAAGTTCCCAAATACACAACCTAATCTTACACCTAAAGGAGCAAGAAAAGGAGCAGCAAATAAAAGCAAAAGCCAGCAGAAGAAGGGAAATAATAAAGGTTAGAGGAGAAATAAATGATACAGAAACAAAAAAAGCTAGTAGAACAGATCAATGAAACTAAAAGGTGGTTATTTGAAAGAATAAACAAAATTGATTAATCTCTAGCTAGACTTATCAAAAAGAAAAGAGAGAGGTCCCAAATAGATAAAATCACAGATGAAAGAGGAGAGATCACAAGCAACACCACAGAAATACAAATAATTATCAGAGAATACTATGAAAAATTATATGCCAACAAACTGAGCAATCTGGAAAAATGGACAAATTCTGAGAAACTCACACAGTACCAAAACTCAAACAGGAAGAAATAGAAAATTTGAGCAGGCCTATAACCAGGAAATAAATTGAATCAGTTATCAAAAATCTCCCAACAAACAAAAGTCCTAGGCTGGATGGCTTCCCAGAGGAATTCTACTAGACATTTAAAGAAGAGTTAATACCTATTCTTCTCAAACTGTTCCAAAAATAGAAATGGAAGGAAAGCTTCCAAACTCATTGTATGAAGCCAGCTTTACCTTGATTCCCAAACCAGGCACAGACCCCACTAAAAAGGAGAATTACAGGCCAATATCCCTGATGAACGTGGCTGGAAAAATTCTCAACAAGATACTAGTAAATCTATTCAATAGTACATTAAAAAAAATATTCACCATGATCAAATGGGATTTATTCCTGGGCTGCAGGGCTGGTTCAATATTTTCAAATCAAACAACATGATATACTACATTAATAAAAGGATGGATAAGAACCAAATGACCCTTTCAATAGATGCAGAAAACACATTTGCAAAATATAGCATCCTTTCTTGATAAAAACCCTCAAGAAAGTAGGAATAGAAGGAACATATCTCAACATCATAAAGGCCATATATGAAAGGCCCACAGCTAATATCATCCTCAATGGGGAAAACCTGACAGCTTTTCCCCTGAGGTCAGGAATAAGACAGGTATGTCCACTCTCACTACTGTTGCTCAACATAGTACTGGAAGTCCTATCCTCAACAATAAGACAACAAAAAGAAATAAAGGTCATACAAATTGGCAAAGAAGAAGTCAAACTTTTACTCTTTGCAGATGACATGATATTCTACATGGCAAACCCTAAACACTCCACCAAAACTACTAGAGCTGATATGTGAATTCAGCAAAGTTGTAGGATAGAAAATCAATGTACAGAAATTGGTTGCATTTCTATACACCAAGACTGAAGCAGCAGAGAGAGAAATCAAGGAATTGATCCCATTTATAATTGTGCCAAACCCATAAGACACCTAGGAATAAACCTTACCAAAGAGGTAAACGATCTGTACATTGAAAACTATAGAAAGTTTGTGAAAGAAATTGAAGAAGACACAAAGAAATGGAAAACCATTTCATGCTCATGGATTAGAAGAGTGAATATTATTAAAATGTCTATACTACCCAAAGCAATCTACACATGCAATGCAAACCTTATCAAAACAACACCAGCATTCTTCACAGAGCTAGAAAAAACAATCCTAAAATTTGTATGGGACCAGAAAAGACCCCAAATAGGCAAACTAATGTTGAAAAAGAAAACCAAAGCCAAGGCATCACAATTCCAGACTTCAAGCTGTATTACAAAACTGTAATCATCAGGACAGTATGGTACTGGTACAAAAATAGACATATAGATCAATGGAATAGAAAAGAGAACCCAGAAATTGACTCAAATGTATGGCCAACTAATCTTTCACAAAGCAGGAAGAGTATCCAATGGAAAAAAAGACAGTCTCTTTAAAAAATGGTGCTGGGAAAACTGGACAGCAACATGCAGAAGAATGAAACTGGACCACTTTCTTATGCCATATACAAAAATAAATTCAAAATGGATGAAAGACCTAAATGTGAGACAGGAAACCATCCAAATCCTAGGGGAGAAAACAGGCAGCAACCTCTTTGACCTTGGCTGTAGCAACTTCATGTCTCCAGAGGCAAGTTGGATATAAAAACAAAAATGCTGGGACCTTATCAAGATAAAAGGTTTCTGCACAGTGAAGGAAACAGTCAACAAAACTAAAAGGCAACCAATGGGATGGGAGAAGATCGTTTCAAATGACATATTGGATAAAAGGTTAGTATCCAAAACCTATAAATAACTTATCAAACTCAACATCCAAAAAACAAATAATCCAATCAAGAAATGGGCAGAAGACATGAATGGACACTTTTCCAAAGAAGACATCCAGATAGCTAACAGATGCATGAAAAGATGTTCAACATCACTCATCATCAGGGAAATAGAAATAAAAAACTACCCCACACCTGTCAGAGTGTGTAAAATTAACAACACAGGAAACAATAGATGTTGGCAGGGATGTGGAGAATGGGGAACCCTCTTGCACTGTTGGTGGGAATGCAAATTGGTGCAGCCACTGTAGAGAACAGTATGGAGGTTCCTCAAAAAAAAAAAAAAAAAGAATTACTCTATGACCCAGCAATTCCACTACTAGGTATTTACCCAAAGGATACAAAAACGCTGATTCAAAGGGGCACATACACCCCAAAGTTTATAGCAGCACTATCAACAATAACAAAATTATGGAAAGAGCCCAAGTTTCCATGCAAGTGTTGATTACAAGTAAATTTCTTAATTTTCATGAGATTGATTTTCTTCCTTCTCTCCTCTTCTTTCTCTTTATTTATAGTTTAATATCACTGGAGGTCACAGTCAGATAATATGTTCTGTGTGATATCTAGTTTCTTTTTGTTTGATTAATGTTCAGAATTTTATAAATATTCCATGAATTCTTGTAAAGCATGTGCATTATTTTTATTAGGAGAGCAAGCTCTACGTATCTATCATGTTCATGTTTACCAATTGTGTAATTGAATGCAACATTCTGAATTATTTTTTGTTCAATTGATTTATTGTGGACTAATATTGTGATGATATTAAGTCTTATGTTTTAGTCTACTTTTCTTTGCATTTCTTATAGTATATGTGTTATGAATTTTAATATAACTATTTTGCACATCAAGACTATTATAATCATATTGTGGAATGTACTGTTTGTCACAAAGTTTCCTTTGTTTAACACTTTTTCTTGAATTTAATTTTGCAAATTAATTTTATTTTATTTTATTTTATTTTATTTTATTTTATTTTATTTATTTATTTTTTTTCAACGTTTATTTATTTTTTTTGGGACAGAGAGAGACAGAGCATGAACGGGGGAGGGGCAGAGAGAGAGGGAGACACAGAATCGGAAACAGGCTCCAGGCTCTGAGCCATCAGCCCAGAGCCTGACGCGGGGCTCGAACTCACGGACTGCGAGATCGTGACCTGGCTGAAGTTGGACGCTCAACCGACTGCGCCACCCAGGCGCCCCAAATTAATTTTAATGTTAATACTGTGATCAACATTTTATGATAGTTTTACAAATGTAATAATTGTAAATTAGATGAACACAGAAAATTGTAGCTTTTTAATTTTATTAGTTTTTATTTTTTTATTGTTGAAGTATAACTGACATACAATGTTATATTAGCTTCAGTTGTACAACATATTCATCCAACAATTCTATAGATTACTCAATGCTCACCATGATAAATGTAGTCACCATGTGTCACCATACCACATTATTATAATATTATTGACTATATTTCCTATGTTGTATTTATCATCTCTGTGAGTTAATTGTTATCTAACTGGAAGTTTGTACCTCTTAATCCCCTTTACTTGCCCATTCCCCCACCCACTTCCCCTCTGGGAACCATTAGTTCTCTGTATTTATGAATCTGTTTGTTTGTCTATTTGTTTTGTTTTTCAGTTTCCACATGTAAGTGAAATCATATGGTATTTGTCTTTCTCTGTCTGACTTATTTCACCTAGCATAATACCCTCTAGGTCCATCCATGTTATCACAAATGGCAAGCTCTCATTCTTTTTTATGGCTAAATAATATTCCGGTGCGCACGCATGTGCGCACACACACACACACACACATATATAATGACTCATCTTCTTTATCTTCTTATCTATCACTGGACACTTGTATTGCTTCCATATATTGGCTATTATAAATAATGCTGCCACAAACATAGGGCTGACAATATCCTTTTGAATTAGTGTTTTCATTGTGCCATAGTGGAACTACTGGATCATATAGTGTTCTATTTTTAATTTTTTGAGGAACCTCCATAGTGTTTTCCAAAGTGGGTGTATCAGTTTGCATTCCTACCAACAGTGCATGGTTTCCCATTTCTCCACATCCTCACCAACACCTGTTATTTCTTGTCTTTGTGATACTAGCCATTCTGAGTGGTGTGAGGTGATATCTCCTGGTGGTTTTGATTTTCATTTCCCTGATGATAAGTGATGTTGAGTATCTTTTTGTGTGTTTGTTGACCATCTGTATGTCTTCTTTGGGAAGATGTCTATTCAGGTTATGGCTTTTTTATTTTTATATCTGAGCTAATTTTCTTCATAAGCCTTTACCCTTCTAGAAAGGAATAAAACTGGAACTTCCCAAATAATGATATTCCAGTTTCCTTAGGATTACTTATGCTCTTTTGGGTAAATGCTCCCAGTTTTTCAATGCCCCTTTCCTCTTTTTTCATCTTGAGATGGCATCTTGGAATATGAGGTATTTTACATAACATAACATGACAGGATTTGTTGCCATTCTGTGTCTTTGTTAGTCTCTATTGCAAGGGTCTGTTGAGGCAGGAATGATCCTATCTGAGCTCTTGGGTGAGTGGGCATTGGGTTGAGTGATATTCTAATTCTGTGGCCTCTGCTTTTTCTGGCAGTGGGTCTTTGTTGCTGCCACAGCCTGTCTAGCTTTTCTGGGCCCTAAGGCACATGAGATGTTCTGGGTTCTTATTTTCTATACATAGACTTTGAGGAGCCCGCCACCACTACCCCAGGTTCAGGGACCCAGCCCTCTTCCTCTGTTAATCCATATTCCCTATTTTTTCCACATGACGTTGGTAAGGCACTAAGCAGTAAGAAGGATTTTCCCTATAGGGTCTTTCAGCTTCCGCAGGTCATGCTGGGGGAGGAGGGCCACTAGCCCTGATATTTTCAGCTTTCCTCAATATTTAGTAGAATGTTTTTATAGCTTTATCCTTTTTTATGTACATTTTTTAGAACTTTTGACTTATCTGAGTTGCTTTGTGCTTTATTTTTTTTTTAATTAAAAATTAAAAAAAAAAAATGTTTGTTTTTGAGAGAGAGAGAGTGCAAGCAAGGAAGAGGCAGAGAGAGAGGGAGACAGAGGATTTGAAGCAGGCCCTGTGCTCTCAGCACAGAGCCTGAGATGGGGCTTGAACTTACAAACTGTGAAATCATGACCTGAGCCCAAGTCGGATGCTCAACCTACTGAGCCACCCAAGTGCCCCCCACCCTTCTTTAAATGTGTGTGCTTTAAGTTATAGATAAACCTAAAGCACAGTTTTAGAAAAGTATGATGTAATCCGAACATCTTGTTCCTTTAATAAGTATATTTACCTCTGTGACTTATGTTGTTGATCCATCAGCACATCCTGTTAATTTTATCTTCAACTCCATCTACTCTTTGTCTCCACCACTACCATCCTAATATAAGCTCCCTTATTTTTGTTGTTCTGTTTTGGTCTGCATTAATGCAAGAGCCTCCAAATCGATCTCCCCGATTCCAATCCGCACAGCAGCCAGAGTGATTATTTAAAAATATGAATGAGGGGCGCCTGGGTGGCGCAGTCGGTTAAGCGTCCGACTTCAGCCAGGTCACGATCTCGCGGTCCGTGAGTTCGAGCCCCGCGTCAGGCTCTGGGCTGATGGCTCGGAGCCTGGAGCCTGTTTCCGATTCTGTGTCTCCCTCTCTCTCTGCCCCTCCCCTGTTCATGCTCTGTCTCTCTCTGTCCCAAAAATAAATAAAAACGTTGAAAAAAAATTTAAAAAAAAAAAAAAAAAAAAAAATATGAATGAGATCTTAAGTTTGCAAGACTGGACGAAGGCATCGTGCCACACTTGAAACAGAATTCAAAATCTTTCCTCAATTCCACGTGGGCTATATTCTCTAGCTAACCTCTATAACATCATCTACTCCTTTCTTCCTTGCTGACTACGCTCTGGCCAAACCACACTGACATTCTTTCTGCTTTGGAACTAGACAAGCTCCTTCCTGCTTATGGCTTTGGGGCTAGTCTCCTCTGTCTGTGGAATGCTCATTCTCCATGGCTCCTTAAATCTGGCTTCTTCCTGTTGTTACTTTCAATTGTCACATCTTTATAGAGGCCTTTCCTGACCGTCCAATCTAAGTAGTTTTCCAATGGCATTTTATCACATTCCCCTTTTTTGTATTCAACACAGCACACATTACTACCTGATTACTCTCACTGATATATTTGTTTATCTGTCTTGAGCGGTAATATGTGAGCTGTACACGAGTAAGAGCATGTCTGTCAGTTATCGCTAATAATGATAATAGTAATAGTGAAAGAATATAGCATCTACTGTGACTCTTCAGTCTGGTCCTGTTCTAAGCCCTTTCCACGTATCAGTAAATCTTTAATCTTCATTACAATCTCCAGAGGTTGATACTATTATTACCTTCATTTATAGTTGTAAGGACTGAGACATAGAGAATTTCCGTGACTTGTTCAGGGTCACGTGGCTATTAAATGGTAAAGCTGGGATTTTGAACCCAGGCAAGGTGGCTTCTGGCACTACACTGCTATGTGCTAGTCACTGGAAGTACAGATTCAAATACGGCAGGGACATTCCTCTCAAATTCTCAATAGTCAGGAACTTCAGAGAATAAAAGAAATCACAACAAACCATGTGAAGTTTTATATTACAGAAATAGGGGGCAGCTAGGAAAGCATATAGATGAGACATCTTATTTATATTGTAAAAATGTTTTTGTATTAAAATATATCAGGAAAACCTGAAATGTCTTAATTAGTGTGTATACTATATATATATATACTAATATTCATAGTACATTCATTAACAAAACCTTATCCGGGGTTTTCTTTCTGTGCTTTCAGTTACCCACAGTCAACCAGGTCAGAAGCAGATGATCCTTTTTCTGACCTATTATCAGAAATTCAGGGGGCATCTGGCTGGCTCAGTTGATGGAGTGTGCAACTCTTGATCCCTTGGTTGTGAGTCCGAGCCCCACGCTGGGTACAGAGATTACTTAAAAATAAAATCTGAAAACAAAAAAAAGGTCAGTGGTAACCTCACACTGCATCACAACACCTCCATTGTTCACCTCACTTCATCTCATCATGTAGGCATTTTGTCATCTCACATCATCATAAGAAGGGTGAGTACAGTACAATAAGATATTTTGAGAGAGATGGAGACCACATTCATATACTTTTATTACAGTATAGTGTTATAGTTGTCCTATTTTGTCATGAGTTATTATTACTATCTTGCTATGCCTAATTTACAAATTAAACTTTGTCATAGGTATGTATGTATAGGTAAAAACATAGTACATCTAGGATTTGGTATTACATGTAGTTGCAGGCATCCACTGGGAGTTTTGGAACGTATCCCTCTGCACATAAGTGGAATGACTGTGTTTGGTGGGCCATCCACCTTTGCTTATGTAGGTTATCTGGAGTCGTTCTTGTAGAAATGTGGAGGTAGCCAGATGAGACATTGTCGATATGAAACATACTGAGAAACTGAAATCTGTAAGGCTGGATTCTTTTTCTGAAATGATTCTGGTATTGGTTTTCTATTCCTTTATCCTGGCTAAGAAAGAGATTGTTTCACAGATGAAAGGTGATGTGAGGGGACTAGAAGGAGGTGAACCCAACCATCAAGAGAAAACCATTATTTTCCTGCTTTGATGAAATCATTTTGAAATAATGAGGCATAATTAATGTCAGTGCTTATGATTATATGAAAGTTTGCCAAGATACCCAGTGGAATCCTAATGGCCAGAAATGGCAGTTTGATCACGGGTGTGCCAAGTAGCCATCCCATGCCTCGCTGAATTCAGCAGTAAAATGAGATTAACTGCACCCGTCAAGTAATAAATTAGACTACGATTACCACCAGTAATGGCTAGTTTACTTTTAGTGCCAGGAGCTAATCTAAGGGTGTTGCAGTTTATTTAATCTTCACAGCAAACCTGGTGAGGAAGGTATTATCTCTGGTTTACTGATAAGAAAATTGAGGCCCAGAAAAGTTAGGCAGTTTGCTTAACATCCCACAGCTACAAAGTGTGAATTTGAACCCAGCTATAGGGTTGTGTAAATAAAACAAGCAAATAATTGCCACTATTGAGTGGCTTCTATTTGCCTGGCACTGTGCTAGGCACTTTAATGTGTGGTCTCATTTACTTCTCATAACCCTTTGAAGTAAATGTACTCATTGAACAGGTAAATAACTGAGACTTGGGATGATGGAATTTTCCCAAGGTTACATAGGGTCAGGACTGCCTGACTCCAAAGTCTATACAAACTAGTAATTCATTAAACTCTTTAAACTAGCAAGTGGTGTACGTTCTTCCTTCTCCATAATTGCCTTTACCACACTTACTTTTCTCCTTAGGTGCTTCTCTCTCTCTCTCTCTTTTTCTTTTTTTTGTGCTTTTATGATACACCACTCAATAATGTGCATAATGTAAAACCTGCTAGCATTTTCTAAGCCTAGACTATGTGCTGGACATTGTGCTAAATTACTTTCTATTCATTACCTCGTTTAATCCTCCCAGTGATCAAATATTGCAGGTACTAGTATAAGCACCATTTTTTATATGAGGCAACTGAAATTGATAGAGATGCTCTTGGCCGCATTTTGCTGAAGAGTCTGATCAATATTCTTTTGACAAAATGAAGCATTTTAAAGCCTCATTGCATTTGCTTGTACTGTGAATAAATGAGCCAGATTAAAAACTCTTTTAGTTCTTGAACATTAAGAAACATGCTATCCTATTTTAAAATGTGTGTTTTTGTTTTTTCCCTCTTGAAACAATGTGGTTTGGAGTTGTCTTCTTTGTGGTGTGTTCCTTGAAGAGTTCTGTTGTGCTAATCTGGTTAATTCTGGATGCTTCCTTTTGCCCTTGTCTTTCTGCAGATCTCTGCTCTGTTCTCAGGACAGCCACCATTAGCTTGTGTCTACTGAAGGAACCAGTGGAGCGGGGGCAGGGTGTTGGGTCTCTGGGAAACTCATTTGCATACTTCTTGTTACAAAGGCCGACCACATCCTGGTTAAGACAATGTGCTGTCTGATAAACAGACTGCATCCCCCAGTGTCTGCCTGGAGCTCGGCCAGCCTGTGGTCCGCCTTTGTCACAAGGTGCTGTTTATTCTGCCTGGAAGTCCAAGGACAGGACAAACCAGCTAAATGAACCTTTTATTTCTCCCATTCTCTGGCAGAAATTCCGTGGGTCGAAAACATTTATTAATATTAGATTAAAGGGGAGGCATCAGAATTCTCCAAAGAAGCTTCCCTAACTCTGTGGAAAACCTATTAAAGGTTTTCATCTTCTTTTCTAGTTATTAATTCTTTGGGGATCGGGGAAACTAGGAAACATGGAAAATACAGTGGGAGGGCAATATAAAGATCAAGATTTGCCAAGATTCTGTGTTGATAAATGTTTATTTCCACATCTGTTTTCTATGTGTACCCTTTCTCTTTTCCTTCTCCCTTCTAACCCAACACACAGACAAAAGGAAGTGGAGGCTTAAACAATTAACTGGTGACTGCAGGACTGGTTGTTTAAGAATCTGGATAATTGAGTTCTAATTTCTCCATTCCTTCTACAATTTGGTAAATTAAAAAACATTTTTGTGATGCAGTCTCATTTATGGCAGTTAAGCTAAGAAATCTCTCTGTGCTATTTTTTTTATTTTTATTTAGTTTTTTTTTTTACTGCCATTTCTAAAAACTCCTCTCGAAACAATTCAACGTTTCCTGCTCTGCTGAAAGTGTTTTCAAATGTCAATGTATAAGATATATTTTAACCACAACTTTTACTGGTGACTGTAATCATTGAAAGGAAGGTACTCAGTGATACAGGAGTTGTTTTAATGGTTTTAATCAATAATTCCTGTAAACAGACTCTGTGTTGAGGGAATAGAGTATGTGGCTATTTCCTTTCTGCATTTACAGTGAGGTCTTGCATCTATTACAGCCACTCATCTGTAGCTAATCTCACATGAGGAGCGAAGACTTTCAGTCAAGTATTGACTGGAATCCTCCTGGAGGTATTCGTGGAAGACAGGGCTAGAGATGATGTTACAGAACAGTTTGAGAACTATGCTAGTCGGCATTTTGAAGGATTACTAACAATTCTAAGAAGGCCTCTGAAGAGATTTCTGGCAACCGAAGGACAATAATATGATAGAGATTGATTATTTTGAGGTTTTGAAGCTAAATACTAGCACATGGTGAATATTGAGGTTTGTTGTGAAAATAAAAATTAGACCTATGCAGAAAACCCTGTGAAGAATATCCTAAGGGGGTATTTTGAGCAATATCAGCTTTCCTACATTAGGAAAGATCGCTAACCTTTTAGTGAATGTGTTTTCCTTTACACATCATACCAGTCCTCAAGACTCAAAGTCAGCAGCAATTAAGAGCTTACCAAGGACAGTGAGCCAACTTCTATTCCAGAGAGGCAGTTGGTTGTAAAAAGAGCAGCCTCAGTAAAGGGGACTGTGATAGCACTGTGAGGCATTGCATAAACACGCTTTCCTCTTTATTGGCCGTGTGGCTTTGGGCAAGTCACTTAACCTATATAAGCCTCAATTTCCTCCTCTGTAAAATAGAGATAATAATACCTACCTTGCTGTATTTTGTTGTAAACATTAGATGTCTGGAGACTAACAATGGCAAAATAGCGCTCAGCAAGTAATATTTATTTCCCTTCCTGTCTCCCTCTCTGTCATTCTCCTTACTTTGCACTTGATGTATTAATAGGCATTTGAGATTGGCTGTGCCACTTACCTTCTCTGGGCCTCATTTTTAAAATGAGGAGTTAATGTTTCTAGGTACCCTCTGGTTCTGAAGTAGTATAGTATCATGACAAGGAAATATTTATAGTCAACCATCGGGTGTGTTAATCAACAAAAACATGGTTTTTGGAGGCACCTGGGTGGCTCACTCGGTCAAATGGCTGACTCTTGATTTTGGCTCAAGTCATGATCCCGTGGTCGTGAGGTGGAGCTTGCTTGGGATTCTCTGTCTTCCTCTCTCTCTCTCTCTGCCCCTTCCCCTGATTGTGCTCTCTCTCTCTCTCAAAATAAATAAATAAATAAACATTAAAAAAACATGACTTGTGTATGCTAAGATGTGCAAATGTAAGATGGTGTTATGATGGTGCCTCCTTTGTCCTGTTCAGAAGCATTTCCGTATTGAATTTCACACAATCTTGGAGTTTGGCCATTTTCATACTCTTAGTATGTTTCTGGTATGATTTTGCTATGGAATATCTTTATCATCATGGGGCTAAAGAGATCCTTGAAGTCAAGAAATAGTTTTTTTAGTCTCTTTGATCGCTATATCCAATTGATTGCCTGGTAGATAGTAGGTTCTCAGTCAGACTGGTGGATGAATAAATCCAGTTGATATCATTTATTGACCATCTAACTAAGCTTGGGGCTCTGTTAAAGCTTTATTTACATTATTGTTTTTATTATGATAGAAATCAAGAACAAATCAAGTGGCCATTTTCTTCACATACTTTGGAAGAGTAGATATAGAAGGTTGTCCACTACCAAATTTTTTGGTTGTACTTCTCTAGCCCTCTAGTTTCCTGTATCCTCTGCACCATGGTACTTTGATGAAATGTGCCACACCATGCTTTATGATCTGATATTTAAAAAGAGTGTAGGCATTTAAAGCCACATAAATAAAAGGACTCTAGGCATTTAGAATGCATTCATGTCATTGCCTTTGATATCCAGTACTGTTACCTGATCTCCAAAAAGTGTTTCACATCCTGCTGTGACTGTAGCTCAGCTGTTCTTATAGAATCCTATGTGGTTTATGTTTTTGGTTTCATCCAGGAGCTACAGTTATCTTTGATTATCTAAGGGAGATCATCCAGCATGGCTTACGGTTATTATCTGGCTCCCTGCCCCTTGGAGATTTTACTGTTCATTAGCATCTCTACCAGAGGGTAGAGAGAGGGAAAGGGGAAAAAAAAAGAAAATGAAAAAAGCTGGAATTGAAACCAGTGCATTTTGCTTCTTGGTTACAGTTCTGGTAAACGACTGGACCAGAAGTGGAGGAAATTGAAGTGGCAGGGTTTCCATAGCCATTTGGCCCATCTCCCAAAGGCTTTGCTGGCCAGTGTGTTTGAGGATAGGAAGTGGCTAGGGTGTGGTTTCAGACCTAGACCTTGACTCTGTCATCAGAAAAAATGGGATAGAATCTATAGGTCATTCCTATGTTTGAAAAAGTGGTTGACTGGGCTCATACATATGATTATTGCTGGAACACTGTGCATCGGGTTTGTATGCCAACAGTGTGTAAGGTAGAAGGTGGCACGATGGTTACTTGTGGTTGTTTTTATCCCAAATTCTTTGGCATTCAGGGCACGGGACAAAAGTATATAGTTTTGGTTTGGCATTCTGTGACTATCCAGCTGTGTTATTTTCTTTCCTTCTCTTTTATGGGGTAGTTTAAGGTTTAGATTTTCTTTTTACCACAGAATCTAATTTAGTTGTGGCATTTTAAAAATTATTTTTTTGTATATGTGCCCAGAGCTTTTTAGGTTATTGGTAAACTTTAAAAAATACCACAGTGCTTGTAAACATATATAATTTAAGAAGCAGTCATGACTGAAGCCTATGATATCCTTTGGAAAATTCTTACTTGGAAGCAATTATAATTAAGAAGATATTTTCTGGTTTCCTTCTTGCATGCTTTATTAATAATAATGCTATTAGTTGGATAGAATCTTTTTTCCTCCTAGGATTTGGATTTCCCTATTCCTTTTCTTACTTATTATAGAATAATCAATTTTATTGTAGTTACCTTTAATGAAACACATGTTAAGCTTGTGATAACAAACAACTAACATGACAGAGATGAGAATAGTTGCATTCTTGGAAGTCAGAGTTTTGTAGATGTTCTTTTATAATAATAAGCTCAGTGAAAAAGAATTACAGGGAAACCTCATTAAACTGCAACTGATTTATTCAAAAGAATCTTACAATTTAAAGAACATGCTTTTCCTTCAGTTACTAGATATCCTATTTTTTTTTTTTTTTTTTTTTTAAATAAGGATATTGGATAAATTGCTTGGCTATTCAGAACTATTTTGTTTTTCCTGTCATTTGAATTCCAGGTTAGGACTGTTCAATTCTCTTAGGTGGTAAAGAGACTAATGTCTGAATAAAACACAGATAGAATGTACCTCATATTTCTGACTGTGCTTTGGGCCACAGTGAACAAGAGTAGTTAGGCTGTGAAATTTTGGTATTCAGAAGATATGGTGACCTGATTCTCCATTCTGGATCATGTCAAGGTCTAGTGAAGGAAAGGTTGTTTTGCTTAGGAAAGATGAGATTATAGCTCAATTCTACTATGTAAAATGCACACAATGAATCTCTTAAGTGAATGCACCATAACCATTGGTTGCCTTTTTTCACTTCTGGCATGGGACTTTATTTGAGGAATTTATTTAATTTATCTGGCTTGGGAATTTATGTTAATAAAATAATATTTATTTACCAAATTATTTACCTGATGTCAATTGATGGTTCAAAAATGAATTAAACTTGTAATACTTTTGGAGCTACTTTGTGCCATTGCCCTGGAAACAGAACTTCTCAAGTCTCTAAGAAAGTTATACTTGGGGCGTCTGGGTGGCTCAGTTGGTTAAGGATCTGACTTCAGCTCAGGCCATGATCTCACGGTTCATGGGTTTGAGCCCTGCATCAGGCTCTGTGCTGACAGCTCAGAGCCTGGAGGCTGCTTCAGATTCTGTATCTCCCTCTCTCTCTACCTCTCCCCCACTCGCTCTGTGTCTCTCTCTCAAAAATAAAGAAACTTAAAAAAGAAATAAAGTTATACTGAGGGGCACCTAGGTGGCTCAGTCAGTTCAGCATCTGATGCTGGATTTCAGCTCAGGTCATGATCCTACAATTCCTGAGTTTGAGCCCCAAGTCAGGCTGTGCACTGACAGTGCAAATCCTGCTTGAGATTCTTCCTCTCTCCAACTCCCCCATTTTTGCTGTCTCTCTCTCTCATTGGTTCTTAAAAAAAAGAAAGTTATACTTGATACAACAAAGCAACATACAGCTCCAGCATCATCATACTCTCTGAAATTCCTTCCTACAATGCCAAAGAATTTCAAAATAAGTTTATTTTGAGGGACTAAAATGAGTGTCTAAAACATGTATGGATATTTATTGAGGTCATTGTGAGAAATAATAAAACACACAGGAACACAACATATTTACAGTGCATATCTGCTTAGTATTTGGTATATATAACCTGGACTCAGTCTTTAGAACATGAGCTTCAGTATCTACCAGGATGGATATGTTTCTCCTATTAAAAAGAATGTTTTCCCCAAATAATACTTCTTTGGAAAGAGACTTTGTTGATTATATGGCTGTTGGTTCAGAATGTGAGCCATTTTTGATATACATGCTTTTAAATGCTTCTCTGCCCACTTTATGTGTATTCAAGTTGAGTAAGGAGGTAGCAGTAACAGGTTATCATAAATGCAACAAGGATATCTATTTTCCACAAGTGAGTATTGTTATTATCTTGGATGAGTAGCTGAAGGGAGCTGTGGTACATCTAGCTTCTTCTCTTTGATCCTCATTCTGCTTGTCATGGTTAACATTTGTTATGAGATGTCTTCTAAACTGAGGAAAGGCTTAACGACCTTTCATGGTTCTTAATTCAGCTCTTTCCATTGCCAAGGAGCAACTTTACTGTGTTGTCTAAACTTTTTAATTTTAAAGTACTGATAGTAACAGTAGGTGAGTGGTAAGCAATTTTAGAAAAAATATGTTGCAAAAAATGAGTAGAGCTATTTCCAAAGTATTTTAGCCAACTCAAGATTTATAAATGCACATTGTGGGTTCTCAGGGAATATTAAACAACATTGCATAATGATATGTGCCTCCATCTGGTTTGGAATGCTAATGGAAGAAACTGATATTTATTGGGTACCTGCTATGAACTAGATACCTTGCAAGGTTCTTATATACACTAGCATATTTGATCCCTTGAGGTGGTATTACTAGCTCTATTTTATTAGTATTTTTTAAATTTTAAAGTGTTTATTTATTTATTTTGAGAGAGAGATCTCACACTTACACACCTACATGTGAAAGTGGGGGAAAGGCAGAGAGAGAGGGAGAAATAGAGGCAGAGAGAGAATCCCAAACAGACTCTGCACTATCAGCACGGAGCCTGACGCAGGGCTCGATGTCATGAACCCAAGAGATCACAGCCTGAGCCGAAATCAAGAGTTGGATGCGCAACCAACTGAGCCACTCAGGCATACCACTAGCTCTATTTTAAAGATGAAGTCACTGAAACTTTTAAAGGTTAAACCAAATTTCCCAAGGTCAGTCAGGTAGTAAGTGCAAACTAATCTTTTATGAAAACCCATGCCCTTCTGACTATACCAGTAGTCAATTTTTCTAGAATTCCTGGGTCTTGGCTGCTAATAAAATAGATAATATTTTCCAAATCTATAGTATCATAGTTTGCACAAATTCCCCATGGGCACAGTTATAAAGCAGCATTCTGCCTAATACAGATATTTGCATACCCGTTACCATCTGCCTGTCTTCTACCCATCAGCTAATCTAGTCCTAGGATTATTCCTTCAGGTGATGCATTACACTGATCTTTTCCTGTCTATTGCAAAGGTTAAAATACTATTCAGGTCCTTAAAACATATCACTTGAATGGTTAACTTGTCCCTGTTGACTCTGGTCTACACTGAGAGATGTGACTAAATTAATATACTGAACCACCATTTTTGTTAAGTCATCTAATATCTCCCAGTTACCTGCAGATAAAACTCCTAAGGGTGACATTCAAGGATATATATAAACTGTCCCCAGTCTGCCTTTTCCGAATCCCCTACCTCTACTCCTCTATGTGGACCTGGATCCAGTGTTGCCAAGTGGTCTTCCTCCACCTCCACCTGTGCATAATGTTTTTCTTGCCCGGTCATTCTTAACAAACTTGACCGTTCTAAGCCCATAGCACATCCTAGTTCTTCTCTGAAAGCTGCCCCTATTAGCTCTTTCCCACTTCGGCCACCCCTTGTTAAACCAAGGGTTTGGCCACAACCACTTACTGCAGGGTATTATGAAAAGAGAACAGGTTTGAATACTGATCCCTTTACTTACTGTCTATGTGACCTTAGGTCACTTTATATTTAAGACTCAGTTTCCTTAAATATAGGTGTTTCCTCCTTTCCTCATTCGACTTATCATGGATGAACTTCTTTTCTTATGGTTCAATGCCTTAAGTTGTAAAATGGAGGTAATAAGAGTAACTATTATTATAGAATATAATGAGTGAGAATTTACTGTGTATTAATTAGGATGAGTTAGGTTATGTTTCAGGAAAAGTCAACCCCACAACATTTAGAACCACAACATTTTATTTCTTTCTCACCCTACGTGTCCTTCTCAGCCTGGCAGAACTCTGTTTTACACTGTTCATATTCAAGGTTCCCAGAACCTTCACTGACTGGAATAATACAGGTCACTGTGGCAGGGGGAAGGGGATGTAGTGAGTTGCGTGTTGATTCTCAAAGCTTTTGTTGGAAGCGATGCTCATCACTTCCCCTCACATTTCATTCACCAGAGCAAATCACATGGCCACGGCTAACTTCAAAGGGACAGGGAAGAATAATCTCACCAAATGCTCAGAAGATCGTAGCCCAGAAACATCAGGGGATGGCACTAATGACAGCCATAACTTTCTTGTGTTATTGGACAATTCTCTTATGGTACAGTTGAAGTTTTATCTGTTCTTCTACAGCCTAGGCTCGTTAGAGCCAGACTGAGGGTGCATTCTCTGCTGTCTCTGTCCCACAGTGATCAGGATAGACCCTCAGTAATGTTTTACTGAATAGGTGATTAGAATACTACTCCAAGTGGCTTTTCCCCTGATGCTAGGGACCAATATAGGTTTCAAGTCCCAGGATTTGCTTTGTACTAAGGAAAGACTTAAGTAGAATTTACGTAACACAAAACCAAGGTGAGGTCTCGAAAGGACCTGCTATCTTTTTACTTGAGCCTGTATGGAATGTAAACTGTGAACTTGGTGGCATTAAGAAAAATTCTCCTTTAAAGCTTCACCTTTCCTTTTCTTTCCAAAGGACCATAGTCAAAGGCTGGAATTAATTTCTGATTAGTCTGAAGGAACAATATGTTACCTGGATCAGAAAGAGGTGAGTATATCATATCAGAACTTGGGCTTGCTCAGCCTCAGGAACATACCTGAAATCAACTTGTCTAGATCTGCAGGTAGGGCTAGAAAACATCTTTGGTGTTGAGAGATGACATTTTCAGTTGAAAATCACCTGCTGGATAGTCTGAAGTTATAGTATGTAATTTTTCATTTCTTATCATGTAAGACATTCATATTTGTTATAGTAAAGTTAGTAAAGTTAGTAAAGTATAGTAAATATAGATGGATAAAAAAGAAAAAAAAAACACCATAAAAGGGAAAATTACCCAAATGAAAAACATCTTATTTCTCATCTTGAATTAATGTCTTTTAAACAAAACACCATATACTCTTTCATTGCTGTAGTGAATGTTTCTTACAACACTGATCAATTAACATACTGTGTTATAGTTTCTGTCACTACACTGTAAATTTACAGACAGTAAATTTACATCATAAGCTTGGCCTGATGTTTTCAAAGAAATTCCTTTTTATTAAACAAATTGTAAACAATACATAACAACTGTCTTTCTCTGACTTAGAATTACAAATCCCAGATGCAAGCATGGCTTTCTAAAAGTCACAAAAACAATCTTTAAGTAAACAAAATGAAGTGGGTCACAAGTAAGCAGTTCCATGAGTCTATGGCTTGATGTGCAACAGGGATGAGAGAGGCATTACTAAAAATCAAGATGCTCTGAAAGAAATGGGCAAGGGAACTCTTCTCTATTGTGGGGCTCTTGACAGAATGCCAAAGTTGGAGAATGAGTCACTTCTGCTGCCGTCAGAGCTGTTCCAGGAGCCTACGAAACTGAAGTCCATATTTCAGGCACTCACTACCTTTGATGCATTTGATGAGGAGCCTCAAACAGTAAGTCAGAATGCTGTCTGGCCACGGGGAGAAGAAGGTTCCAGCAGGCATGCCCTCTGATCTGACTTCATGATCCTTTTCTCCTCTTGGTCACCCTTGGATGAAAATGTCAGTGGGTAAACTGTGTGATCTCTTTGAGGGACTGACTCAATTTGGAGATAGCCCTACCCTCTCAGGGCCTCTTCCCTCCTCCTGACCGGTGAGGAGAAATTACTGGCTTCAACTCTTCAGTTGACCTTTTAAAAAGGACATGGCCATGGCTGGTTTGGGGGTATCTAGTCTCACCGAATGGACGTCACAACGTGAGACTGAGTAAATCCACAAAGAAATGGTATATTAAATGAAATTAAAATGCAAACTGAGGGCCCTGGATAACATGACCACTTATATTCATTTAGTGCATTGTAAGTTGGTATTATTATTACTGTATTACTATCTTCATTTTATAGACAAGGAAACTGAGGCAAGCAGAGGTTGAGTCTTGCCCCAAATCACTTGAAAATGTTGCTTAGGTTTCCTTGTAGTTCAATATTACGTGCTGAATGATTTATAATTTCTTTCCTATAAATCCATGCAGTACCATTTATTGCTTTCTCTCTTCCAGCCTTTCTCTCCTTCAAGCCCACTATTTTCACCTGTAAACTTTACTTGGTTTACCCATAGTACTCTGAATATGCTGTGGGTGTTAGCATCTGGACCCCTTTGGTTTTGCTTTCTCCTTTCTCAGTCTCTCTTCTATTTGCTTAAATTCTATCTGTTTCCTGAGGATAGTCTGAGTTCTTGCTCCTCTGTGAAGCATTCCTTAGGCTGTTTAGCCCACGGAGATCTCTGTTATCTGAAAAGCTCCCTTGGCATTTGTTACTTGTGGTACTTCTTTAGTGCTTACTGAGTCCCTAGTAGTGGTGGTTATCTTTGGATAAGTGTATGTGTTAAACCCCAATCGAGACTGTGAGTTCCTTCAGGGCAGAACAGCCTTGCATATAGCAAGCTTCAGTGAATACTGGTATATCATCTCATCCTTTATTATACTTTTCTTCCTGTGGAAATATACGTAGCAATACTATATATTTTGTGACCTCTAAACAGAATGGCCATATGATTAACATCATTATTCATGCTGGCATAGTCCACACAGGAAGTAATCAGAGGAGATGCTAAATTGAGAACTTGAAGCTTGGGAAATATTTATTGTAGCTTAGTTTTTATTTAGTATTTCTTTAATAACTGAAAAGGATTTATAGCTTTAATGACAAATACCAAACTTTGTGACTCCTGTGTGCTTTATTTTGTGACATGTGCTTAAGCATCAGTAAATTGAAATCACAGACCTGAAACCCAAGCAAGATACACTGTTCTATTTCCTTGAAGACAGACTTCTCCCCTGGAGTTGAGCTCCTATTGAATGCTAATACTATGTCCATTTCATCAAAGCCTTCTTCAATCCTTTTTTAGAGTCAAAATAAAGATCTGGATAACACCCAACTATCTGCAACTTAATCCTGTTGATTTCAAAACCCTTAGCACAAAAGGCAAATAAGGCTGAGCAACTTTAAGGCACATGCATTCTGCATATGTTTTCTCCAAAGATACAGGGTACTAGGTCTTAAAGGACTTAAGCCTGAAGTTTGTAACTTTGATAATAAAGGATTTTTTGTGTTTCAACAGCATCAGATGTTTAAAGATTAATCTATCTCTAAATCCATCTGCAGGAGACCCAGATGTGGGATATAGAGATGATTTGACCAACTTTATGGGGAAAGACTGGAATTTTGCCTTAAATGGTACTCTTCAGAGACAAGAATCCTGAGTTTGGCAACATACATTAATAAAAAATAAGTGAATAATTTCTAAATCTCCATTTCCCTTTGGTCTGTGAAGACAGTTTTAATATTAGATAATTGCCAAGCAGACACACGATTAAAAGATGCTGTGAGGATTTGAATTAACTGATGCAGGGAAGTAAGAGGTAGGAACAGAGCCAGAAGAGACGGGACAGATATGACATTTTTCTGAAGAACACATAGTTAATTTTTTTTTTTTTTTTGGCTTTCTTTCTTCAAACATACCAGTTCACAGGATGATCATAATCACAACAGTTTACATTTACATAATGCTTTACCACTTGCTTTCACAGATTTTATTCCCACTTGATCAGAGGGTGCCTGCTTTGTGCAGAGGACCTAATCTTGAAATAAATCATTTACTATATGAGGATTTAAACAAGTCTTTTGGATGAAAAGTGCATTACATATTTATGAGCACTGATTTCAAGAATCACTTTGAAAGAACTATTGATGTTGCTCTATATTAGCGATCTGAACTTAATCCCATTTGATTCATCCTTGGTTTTATTTTCCGGAGGTTTCAAACCATGTTTGTAAATCCTTGAGGGCCCATTTCCTCTTCTAAGAAGGAAAACATTTAGGTGCAAGTCAGGAACTTACGAACCTTCTGTCACTATTCTCAGTATATTGGGGAAACCAGTTTTCTGAAATTAAAATGGCAGTCTATTTTTGTGAGGCAATAATAATGATGATGGTAATGATGATAATAAAATGTAGGGGTTCTCATTCAGTGCAGCAGGAGAGAGGAGATTATAGTCTATTAAAACAAAGTCCTTTGATGTCTGCTGTGAGGAGGGATCCCAGAAATGTTATTATTCACTTTTAAAATGTATTATTTCTTGAGTGCCCCTGATTTATTTTTTTATTTAGAGGTTGTTTATAAAGGTTATTGCCATTAAACCAGTTGCTTCCTGTGTAATCAGATCCCGAACATACTAGGAGAAGACAAAAAGATAACTGCTTGTAAGTGAAATTATTTTTTGAGCTCCTGGGAAGAGAAAGAAAAAGTAGAATAAACATTGTTTACCGATTGCCACAGTTCAACTCCCAGCAAAGATTTTGCTTTTTTAAATAAAAAATGAAATTAAGAGGGAAAAGCCTTTTTCCCCCCGCTTTAGAAAAACAAAAGGGGGAAAAAAAACCCAAAAGCAGGGGCAGCTTTGCAGGGCCACTGGTGCCTGAGTAGAATTGCTAACTGGTTCCTCTCTCTTTTGCTGGGCTGTCTGTATTCACTGTATCACAAGCTTGAAGCCAGACCTCATTTGACTGAGCCAAAAAATGGTCCTTTTGTTGCTGTTTTTTTCCCTAGTGTCATCTCTCATGGTTGCCTGGGCAACCAGTGTGTATCCTTTCAGCATAGGTTACTGGGCCCCAGGAAGGAAGTGCTCCAGCGCTGGCCTGCTATTTTTATAGAACCGTTACATAATACAATCTATTAAAGCTTCCTCTTGGTGTTTTATTGCACAAAGGGGAAATTAAGTTTGATGACTCCTAAATGTTGGATGGAGGATGTCAGGTGACTCGGATTGTTTGGCTCAGGCCACATAGCAACAATATTCCTATATGCAATTCAAGGAGAGCCGATATACAATCATGCCCTTGGCAGTGCTCCCCTGCCTGCAGATCACTGGAGGAAACTGAGCTCTCAGCTGCTCAAGGGTGCAAGTTTTGTCCAACTGCACAAAGCTCCCTCTCTGGTAGGATGACAGCGGACAATGGAACACTATTCAGTTAAGGGCAAAGGGAACTTTAAAGGTGTAGCACATATGCTTTTAATAGGTGGGATGATTGCTGGAAAAGAGAATTGGATTGAAAGGAAGAGAACCCGGATTCTCTTCCCAGGACTTCCATTGAAGCATTACACAACTGCTGTGTACTCTGTGGTCCTACCAAGTCAGCTTTGCCTCTGGGTATTTCTGCAGTGGCCCAGGAAGGGGAGTGTCAGGGGAGGGAGGGCATAATGGCTAAATGGCTTTTTGGTGGAGACCACTAGAGGCCATAGTGTCTTTTTGCATTTGCAGCATGCCTTCAGTGATGCTCCACTTGCCACGGGAACAAATAAGAAATGCAAGCTCTTAGCATCTTCTATTCCCACCTTGCTTACCAGTTACAATTTACTACCAGTCTGAATGAAAGAAGGTGCAAAATGCACAATGGGATCAGAAGCTCTGTCCTGGAACAGAAATGAATCCCTTTATCCTCAGGGGAGATTTATGGCCACAAGTGACCTGAGGTTGAGGTTCCCTAGACTAGAGAGTATTTGAGACGGCCACTCCTTCCTGTCTCTTCATAGTCTCCCTCCTCTGCTATTTTGTTGACTCCCATCGCTTCAACTAAACCTTGAGGTTCTCCGACTCTGAAATCTGCATCTCCAGCCTGCTTTTCTTTTTTTATTTCAAAAAAAATTTTTTTTTTTTTTTACATTTTTAATTTATTTTTGAGAAACAGAGTGAGACAAAGCGTGAGCAGGGGAGGGGCAGAGAGAGAAGGAGATACAGAATCTGAAGCAGGCTCCAGGCTTTAAGCAAGCAGTCAGCACAGAGCCCAACGCAGGGCTTGAACCCACAAACTGTGAGATCATGACCTGAGCCGAAGTCGGACGCTCAACCGACTGAGCCACCCAGGCACCCCTCCAGCCTGCCTTTCTTAGAGGCTCCACTGTCCTGTATTTCCAGTGCCTGCCGGAGATCTTTCTCTGGTTGTCTCACTTTATCTTCAGCTCAACATATCCAACAGGAAACACAATTCTTTTGTTTCCCCAACCCATGACCCTTGCTGACTCCCTGGTTTCCATGAATAGCTAAATTCAGAGAATGCTAAATGTTGCTGATCATCTGGTCCAGTCTTTTCCATTTTGTAGATGAAGAAGATGAGGCTGAAGAGGTTAAGTGGTTTGTTCAAGGTCACCCAAACTGTTAGGAACAGAAGGAAGACCTCTTTATGATGCACCCCACTCCATTCCACCCAGGCTTGATGTCTCTAGGCATTTTAAGCCCTCCTCCCACACCCAGTTTTCTCAAACCTTCTTTGTTGATCTCATGATCTAGCCTTTCC
The DNA here is from genome assembly GCF_028749965.1 of Puma concolor. Lineage (NCBI taxonomy): Eukaryota > Metazoa > Chordata > Mammalia > Carnivora > Felidae > Puma > Puma concolor. The sequence continues at coordinate 101,840,571 of NC_141670.1, read as the reverse complement.
TGTTTCTACTCCTGCCATAATAATTGAGATCTTATTTGCATCAAAAGTAGACTATTTTAGTTTTCGGATTGGTTACCTCCTTCAGCTTCTAGCCTTTGAATCAATATTGCATTTCACCTCTGAAGTAATCTCACAACTTCATCATGTCACTTTATTACACAAATAGTTTTGATTGTTTATAATATATTAAAGCCTCAATTTAAATCTGGCCCTCGCACCCCCAACTTGGTTGCCTTTCTATCTTTATCCCCCATGCCAGTCAGTGGCCCTCTGTTAGGCAAGGTTTATTTTATTTGCTATTCTATTTTCATAGGTCAGAGATTCGTGGACTGTTTTCCCTTTTTGACACTATTGCTTCAGATAGGATGATTTCTAATGAAATATTCCCAATCCTGTTCTCTAGGGTTCCCAGAAAATAGAAAATGATATGGATAGAATGATAATGACTATTTTGTGCCAGCCTGTAGTCACTCATTTGGAACAGTTCATTGAGTATTTACATTATGCTCAAGCAGCAGCGAAGAAAGATACGGCCCGTGCTGTGTTGGAGCTTATTAAGTGCAGAAGGCAGGCATTACACAAAAATTACATAGCCATTAAATATATGATTACACACAGAACTAATTTATCACAAATGCCTTTAGGGCTATGAAACATAAGGACATGAGAGGAAATAATGGTGGAGGTGAGAGCAGCAAGAGGATGGGATTGAATGTGGACTGGGAGTTCGGAGAAGAATTTCCCGAGGAAGTGACATTTACACCAAAATGAGAAAAACACGATGGGGTGGGAGAAGCAAAGGCAGTGGGTGAGGGAGGAGGAAAAGCCTATCAGGGCTACCAGGAGGGAATAGATTTGTGAGAGCCTCCAGGAAGCAGGGATCTGGAAGTTTTGCAGCAACTGAGAGAAGGCTGTGATGCTGAGTCTCGAGACTGGGGGGATAGGAGGTGGGGGGTGGGGGGCCGGGAAACGGTGTGGGGAGCTAGTTAGAATGTGTATGCAAAAAGTTAAAAAAAAAAAAAGCCCCTTATGACAGCACCCCATCCCTTTGCAGGCTTTATAGTCTATAAGTCAGGTTCTTTCGATTCTAGGGAAACCCTTATATATGTTAAAATCCCTTCTCAGAGAAGTACACAAATAATTGTGTATCAATAACAGTGTTTACTTTCTTTGTTTTTAAGATGTGATGATTTAGGGGATGGGGGGGGGGTTGGGTTGGGTTTGAGCTTTCCTCAAACCACTGGTTTCTGCAGTAAAGTTAAATTTATTATGGTTTCTTATCCTAGGAATTTAACCTTATTTTCCCTGTGGGAAGAAGTGGTGGCTTTTTTTTTTTTTTTTTTTTTTTTTTTAATGTGTAAACTCAGTCTCAACAAATAGCTGGTTTACTCTGGAATATCAGACTAGAGGAACTTCTGATTGTTTAACTTATGGCCATTAAAATAAGAAAACAAGGCCCTTTAGATAAGATGATTAAAATGGTCTTTTATTTCTATAAATTCAGTTGAGTAATAAAAGAAAGCATAAGACATATGAAAGGTAGGGCTATAAAACTTAAGGATATAATTTAAAATTCTTTCTCTTAAAAACTTTGACCTAAAAAAAACTGCTCTGTGTAGAAGGGGAAAATAATAGGGCTGGAATGATGTACGTGACTCTGTTCTATTAATGTAAACAGGAAGGATGGAGAACATTTTTATTTTTTCTTTCCCTTTGGCAGGCTCTCAGCCCAGCTTCCTATGGGTGGAAATGGGCAATAAATAGCAGGGTATCCAGTGGCCTCTTTCTAGGCCTCCTGGCTACTAGCATTGGCAAGGACATCATTCTCCTTTTCTTCTTATTTTTAGTGTTGATTTTTTTCTTTCTCAGGGTTGAGGGTAAGGCAGGGGCCTGTCATTATCAGACAGTGAGGTGAACCACAGAGACTGGTTTCCCAAGAATCTGCACCCAACTGCCAACATGGTGGGTCAGAGCCATCGTCTTTACTACTGCGGGTGGTTTTCCTGTGAAAGGGAGACTTCCTTCAAATTAAACACACACACACACACACACACACACACACACACACACACGAGCAGTGTGCACCCTCCCTGCCTCCGTCTGTTAACTTGAGAAAATACACCTCTTGTTCTTATTCTCTTCTGCAAATAATCCCCTATGTGTTGAACCACAAAGTACTAAGTAATTTCTGAAGATAAGTCATGCCATATTTTCTTGTGTTTTATGATAGTTCAGCAAATACTTTCTGTGGCTTTGACAAAAGGACAGGATTTCCTCTATTAATGAGGGGGGAAAGTAATCTATAGTTTTAAAAAGGCTTTGGAATTCCTGAAAGAGAAATTGTTGTAATCCTGGAGGTTTGGACCAGACTAAGTTATTTGGGAGGCCAAAAGGAGAGAAACAAGGGTAACAGTTTCATAGTTGATGACAACCTACCTTAACACACTGTAGGTATAATCTATGTAGAGGGAGTCACTATAAAGAAACACCAAAACTGTGGTACAATTACAATTCTTCATTCTCCTTAGGAGAAAAGAAATTTGGGGGGCCCTTCTGCTTTTGAGGAAGACACTTTTTCCTTGGACAAACTAAACAGAATCCACATCAATTTCTTTTCCACTGAAAATACAATGGTCCTTTTCCAGTGACCTTAGATTCTATAACTAAGTGTACCCGGACAGGGCCCAAGCACTTGAATGTCTCATTCCGGTCTCCTGGCTGAAGGGCCATTGCTTCCTCACTTATGTAACCTAGCTACTGTTTCTGTCTTGTGAGGTATTTGAGCATCATTTGAGAAGCTGTAAGAGAAAGCTGTGAAATAATGAAATATTTAATATTCCAACTAGCCTGGGAGCGATAAATATGTTTTCCTGTTCAGGTATCAACAAGATTATTTTATATATAGGGGACAGCGTATGGTGCCTCTGCCTTCTAGTGGCTGAGAGGATGTAGTTTAGTGGGTGTTTGATGTTATGTTTTCATTTTTATTTATTTATTTTTTTAAAGTTTATTTATTTATTTTGAGAGAGAGAAATAGAGAGAGAGAGATAGCAGGGGAGGGGCAGAGAGAGACAGAGAGAGAGAGAGAATCCCAAGCAGGCTCCTTGCTGTCAGCGCAGAACCTGATGTGGGGCTCAAACTCACAAACCATGAGATCATGATCTGAACTGAAACAAAAGTTGGATGTTTAACCAACTGAACCACTCAGGTATCCTTGGTGTTATGTTTTAAAATACCATTGTCATTTGAGTCCCTCATGCTTTAAAAATGTATGCTTTCTCATAAAAGATACTGTAAAGTTGCATCACTGAATCCATATGGTTGTTTGGGAGGAGGGTGCTCACACTTGCTATGAGAATACCCTGTTTTATTTCATTTGTGACTGTCTCACTCCTGAGACTATGCTAAGAGTGACATTATATTGTATCTTATCTGGCTACATCCATTGCATGTTGCTAGTTAAGACAAATGAGAAAAAAAAAGTTTTAGAGTTTTTGCTTTATTGTCTGTTGGTACCATAAATAGTTGCTGGAGATTGAAAGCAAATTCCAAGACCGGCAACTAACTTTCCAAACTGCTTTTACAAACTGCTTTTAGTCTTTTACAAACTGCTTTCAGTTTTACAAATGCTGTGATTATCAGTCCTTTCGGGCACTGGCCAACTAAAATGATGCAAGAATTCTAACCGCCTTTAATTCCATTATTAAGAATAAGTCTAATGTTGTCAAAATTCAGACCTGGAAGGTACTCTACATCTTGTCGAGTTTCTTACTACGCAGATAAAGAAATAGAAAGCTGGAGTGCCTGGTGGCCACATGGTTGTTAAATATGCCAGGTGCAGACTAGCTGTTGTATCGAGACCCATGCTGTACTGTAGTGTCTATTTCTGTGTGCAGTTTCACGGAAGCCTGGCATTTGGCTAGGCATTTTAATTTTTTTTTAAAAAGTGTTTATTTATTTTGAGAGAGAGAGAGAAAAACCATGAGTGGGGGAAGGGCAGAGAGAGAGAGGGAGCCAGAGGATCTAAAGCTGGCTCTGTGCTGACAGCAGAGAGCCTGATTTGGGGCTGGAACTCTCAAACCATGAGATCATGACCAGAGCTGAAGTTGGATGCTTAACCAACTAAGTCACTCAGGCACCCCTGGCCAGGCATTTTATATACATAATGGTTTTGAGAAAGTATCAAGCTTAAATCCTGCTACTACCATGTACCTCTGGAAGCCTCATTTCTCCCATCTGTAAAATGGCAATACTCTACCTTTTAGGATTATTATGGAGATTAAATAAAATAATCTGTGTAAAAATATAGCCTATAGTAAGTACTCTATAAATGTTAGTTATTATTATTCTCATTTTCATAAATCATTAAGAATATCTTTAAACTGTTAGGTTAAAAATTCTGGCTATCAAAGATAGTAACCTATTATAAATCGATCCCATTCATCTAATATGTTTATTAAATGTCAACCATGTGCAAAACACCATGCCAGATCTTTTGAGGATTAGAAGTATGAATAAGAAATAATCCCTGCCCTTTCAAGGTGTGTGTGTGTGTGTGTGTGTGTGTGACAGAAAATAAGTAACATGAGGTGGGGATAAGAAATGGTAGAAATAAACTTCGGTGATATATTATCTTGCTCAGTGTCTGTCTTTCTGGGTACTGGCTCATCATTTACTGTTTGTCCTTGATGAGTTTCTCCTGAAGCAACCTCCCTGAATTTTTACAACTTCCAATGGTTTTTGAAACTCTTGATCTTCTCCTAACAAAGGCTGATCTCACTACATTCAGGAAGACTGTTGAGATTCTCAACTACTCCCCCTGGCCTCCATCTGAACAGTCTGCAGTTGTTTATATGCACACAGGAGCAAGATTTCCTAGTGGACATTAGCGTTTATAATATTTCTGAGAACAAGATTGCCTGAGGATAAGGGCAGATTTTTCTTAATGAGAACTTCTATCAGAATTTTTCCTTAAAGTTTCTGTACCACGAAGTTACAAAAAACACAAATAGTCCTTCTCTGAAGGCGGAACCTTCGGTCATCTGCCAGTATTTCCACCCATCTGTGGCTGTGGTTTCTCATCTGGTGAGGGTTATCCTGTTTCAAGTAAATAGATCCTGGTTTCTCACCCTTTGCTGTTGGATACTATCTGCTGCACTGTTATCTATTTCTTTTTCTTGCTGGTAAAAATACCTGGGTCTCTTTTGTTTTCAGGAAAGTACCAAGGGGTCTCCACTCCTTTTTGATTATGATGTCATCTCATTAAGAAAGAAAAAAAAAACACCTTTCTCTTTCTCTTTCAAGAGTAAGCTCATGGAATGTGTATATACATTTTATAGCCATATTTTTTGCCATCCATCCTACAATATCCCCTGTCCCTACAATCTTCCATTCAACAGAAATCATTTATACTATGGTCATCTTTTGTCTGTACCCAAAGGTTTTGCTTCTGATTTTGACTCCAAAAATATCAATTCTTTCTGGCTTCACATTAGTCATGGTAGAGTTTCTTATTTATTCTTACATGTTGCTGACTTCTTCTCTTTTAACTATGAGTCTCCCTGGAAAACCTCTACTTTTCTACTCCTGGAAATGTAACCTCTGACGTGGCTTCAGATTATCAGCCATGTCTAGATGATGCATGTATCCATATCTGCATCTTCTACTTAACAGACACATGTCCAATGTTATCAGAATACTGTTATCAGAAGCCTCTCTACCTGAATATCTCAAAACCTTCAGATGCACAACTCCCAAGTTAGTAGATCCTCTTTCATCCATTCCTCCATTTCTCCCCCATCTCCCTTGCAAGTGGGAAGGCTTATAGCTGTTCTCTGATTTTTTCTTCTTCCTGACTGTGTTATCCCTGGAGTACTATACTGAAGTTTGCATGCCCCTTTCTATAATCTGATTTATGCCCAGGAGCAGGGATTCTTAGGTGTTATGGGCTTGTTTATTGCCCTTTCTTTGGAGAGTCCTTTGTAGCTCTTGTTTGAAGTTAAAAATACTTGTAATTAGAAACAAGATTCTTTCTCGCTCATTTGGTCAGCATATATCTATACTCTCCCCTGGGTCTATTATTTGAGTTTAATAAACTACAGTTTAATTTCAGTAAGCTTTGGTTTTCTAATCTGTAAATTGGGACTAATAGTATTAGCTGTCTCATAAGGTTGTGGTTGGAATTAATGTAATACGTACAAATCACTTAGAACAGTGCCTGGGACATAGTAAACCCTTGTTATGTTAATTATGTGAAAAAAGTCAGAAGATTCATTATCATGTTGTGATGAGGTCAAATTTCTTTTGTTGTTTTCTCTATTTTTGCAAAAACAAAACCAAACCACACTCGAAATCCACAACTTTTAAAGGATTCATCTTTAATTCTGGATCTGAAAGAGCTTTTGGTTAATTCTTACTTGTCTTGATTCAATTTCATCCTCCTTAATTATAGTGCTCTTTAATGATGATTAAAAAAAACCTAAAAACATGTAATCTTTAGGAGGTATTTAATATCAAGTCTTCTAATAAAGGGTTGCTATGAAGAAAATCTTTTGGTAAAGGTGATTCTCAAACTTGAGTTTGTTGAAATGGCCCAAGAAATATAGTAAGGGATTTGCACTGCGGTAATGTCTTTGAAGTCTGGTCGCCTGCCTTTAATTTTGCAGTAAGCGCCTAATCTCATTAGATTTCATACACTCAGTGTTTGCACTTGCACAAAAGCTGTCCAAACAAAGCCAAAATGTTGACACCACCGTCCTCTGATGGCATTTAGAATGAATATATTAAACACACTTGCACTAGCATTGCATTAAGCTAAGAAATAAATTTTGAACTTTGAACTCAGCAGGATAAAAAAGCTTTACTTGATAGCTGAGCGATTGTATTGCGGTATGGTAGAGGGAATTCATTGTGTTGTTCAGAGAATCCAAACTTGCAAACACTCTCTACATACAGTAGGCATTGCACAACTAAAGAATTAAAGTGAAGAACGGTCCTCAAATCCCGTTGTTAGGGACCTAAATGGAAGGTAAAGTGAGCTGGTGGATTTGCTTTGAAATTCACTGAATAAACTTTGATTAAATTCACTTCAGAGGAGGGCTCATAATGAAAGAATATCTCCAAGTTAGTGTGTGAATTAGAGTATGTCTTTATTCAATTCACTTTGCTAATTTACAGATTTAGAAATTTCCTTTAAAAATCTGGCAGTCTCATCTTTGTATTGAAGGTTTGGAACTGAAGATTATAAAGAGTGTGCAAATGATTAAGACTTCTTTGGCACTTCTCATAAAATAACGATAGCAACGAAGCTGGAATTGAGAATGAACTAAATCTAAAAGGCAGCAGTAGATAGTGGTTTCTAAAGAGATAGTCCCTAAAAGAAATAGATTTCCCCATAAAATATGTGTAAATGTTTATAAACCTACATATCTGGAACATGGCCATCAATTAGGAAGTATGTGCGTGCTGGGAAACTTCGGTCAAGGAAAATCGTCATCTCGAAGTTCATATATTAAAGTTTGTGATGTGGCTTCCTGAGAGTCTTATAGTTCCTCAGCCCAATTGCTTTCACTCTTACTTTACATATTTATTTTACCTGGATATTTGCTTTTGGCTTATATTAAAGGATTTTTAAAGAAACAATATTTAAAATGTACGACACTACCCATTGTCAGGATGCCATTGAAGATGCTATCTATTCTTTTATCATCTTTTTCATGAACATCCTTTTATGAAAACCAAAAAAATTCATGTTGGGAGTGGTAGTAATTTTTCTGAATATCTGGCTTGTTTTTACTTTCTGAGCATTGGGAACTGGAAATTCATTGATCACCTTTTCATCTTTGCTATGACTTCCAGGGGAGCTCTATTTGTTTCCTCATGCCAGCAATTATAGAAGGCTACAGGGAATATAGCCTGTATGTGTTACTTACTCTTGGCTTTATTATTTACCTATCCTTATTTTCCTCTTGTTCAAATTCTCTGAAAAATCATTATCTTTTAAACTGCATAATTTAAAAAAGCTGTCACAAATCTTTTGTGAAAAGGGATATGTATATATACATTCGTAAATTCATGCATTCATAGATTTCTGTATCATAGATTCATTGCAGCATAGATGGTCACATGGTTTCCAAAACCACAGCAAGTTTGAAGCTGGAAATTAGAAGGAGATGAATGATCGCTAGAGAAAGGACAGTAAGAATAGCAACTGATATGACAACTGATAACCTCCATCAAAGACACCAGAAAACTATCCTAAGGCACAGCTCCCAAAAGCATGCAGTGTAGGACTGAAAAGCCTCCTGTCTCTATAACCTAAGGAGTGATAATGTGCTGCAATCTGTACATGCTGTTATAAAATGACCTTCACAGTGAGATAAGATTGTATTCTATTCCACATACTTTGTCTAACAAGGCAGTGTCCTCTTTGTTATTGACTAGAAAGGTGTACCTAAAAAAAAAGAACAGCTTTTTAAAAGACTAGCCTTTAGTTATTGGGAAAATTAACAGAAAGAAAACTCTTACTTTTCAGTGAGGCTGAGTTAAGGCACAACATATAAAAAAACATCCATTGCATGACCTGGTGTAAAATTGGTATTTTGCTTCTGAAATTGGTAAAATTTTACCTGGCGCAAAGTTGGTATTTTGCTTCTGAACAAACCATTGCAATTAGCATTTCCAGGAAGATGCTACCTGTTGTACCACGTGAACTCACCTGCTACCAATGACAACGTAGGCTCATTGAGCTTGAGGACATGAGGACGATTCATTGCCCATGAAAGGGAAGTTTAGTTACCAAGGGCTGAGTGGGAATTTGGTTCAGATGAAAGTTAGATAATAGCAAGCTATGTCCCTTTCTTTGACTCAATTTACTTTTTCTTTTCATGAGGTGCTGGAAGGTCCTTTGCTCCTTGGGCTGCAGGAGGAAGGGTGCATTTTGCAGAGAGAGACAAAGATATTTGATTCTCACTTGTCAATGAACAAAGGCAATAGAGTTTATTACCTAAGCTAGCTAGCATGGCATAGTGCTTAAAAGGATGGACTCTGGGGCAGAATTCTTAAATCTTGGCTCTACTACTTACTGGCTGTGTGGTCTTAGACAAATTACTTAACTTCTCTGTGTATTAATTTCATCAGCTTCAAAATATCCCATACCACAAAAGATTATTGTGAGTTCCTATAAGGAGACTGCTTAAAACAGTGTCTTATTATATTCAGTATATGTTACATAAATGACAAATATTCAATATTAACTATTAGCATTAGTTAATTTTTTTTTCTTTTTTTTTTTTTTTTAATTTTTTTTTTTTTCAACGTTTATTTATTTTCGGGACAGAGAGAGACAGAGCATGAACGGGGGAGGGGCAGAGAGAGAGAGGGAGACACAGAATCGGAAACAGGCTCCAGGCTCCGAGCCATCAGCCCAGAGCCCGACGCGGGGCTCGAACTCACGGACCGTGAGATCGTGACCTGGCTGAAGTCGGCCGCTTAACCGACCGCGCCACCCAGGCGCCCCAGCATTAGTTAATTTTTAAATAGTATTAACCATTGCCAGTGAAATAAGAAGGAAAGAGAAATTTATTCAGCTTCTTAGGTAATATAAATTACCACCCCTTTTTACATATTACATTAAAATTTTTCCTCACATTTGCAAATATGCTTATTTTTTCTTTTTTTTTAAATTTTTTTTTTCAACGTTTTTATTTTATTTTGGGGACAGAGAGAGACAGAGCATGAACGGGGGAGGGGCAGAGAGAGAGGGAGACACAGAATCGGAAACAGGCTCCAGGCTCCGAGCCATCAGCCCAGAGCCTGACGCGGGGCTCGAACTCACGGACCGCGAGATCGTGACCTGGCTGAAGTCGGACGCCTAACCGACTGCGCCACCCAGGCGCCTCTATGCTTGTTTTTTCTGTTCACATGCATCTGAAAACACTTAAAAGGCAGTAGTATGTGGAGAAATAGATTTGTGTCTTGGCAGTAACAATTGTTGGGATCTATTAAGAATAATTCTTTTTTTCTAAGTTTATTTATTTTGAAAGAGAGAACAACTGGGGAGGGACAGAGAGAGAGAGAGAGAGAGAGAGAGAGAGAGAATCCCAGGCAGGCTCTGCACTGTCAGCATACAGCCTGACTTGAGGCTCAAACCCATGAACCAGGAGATCATGAACTGAGTCAAAACCAAGAGTCAGACGCTCAACTGACTGAGCCACCCAAGCGCCCCTAAAAAGTTTATTTTAAATGTGATTTTAATCTCAATTTAAAAATAACAGAACCAAATTAGAAAACATTTTCTATTCTTTATTTAGTTCAGCCACATGAACAAAACCACCATTGTGGAAAAAACATTATGGAATAAAATATGGTGTGCTTCCATCCAATCTCTTTGATATATGGACATGTATGGGTATAGAGAGGTGTTAGTAACAGGGATTCTCAAACTAGTTGTTTTGCTGCCATACTTAATGGATGTTTATTTAAACATGCTCAAAATATTCCTGTAAGCATTTCCTAGCACAGTGACTGTATTCTGTCCTGTCACTGAAATGTAAGTAAAATCATTTGCAAATGTGAACATCTTATAGATTGCTTGTAACTCAGTATTAATACTCTAGCTCATTACTAGTTAAATGGGTGTCATAATGCTGAAGGGGCAAGTTTGTATTCTGCCTTTTCCCTTAATATTATTTATAAGTATTTTTGATGTAATTATGAATTTAGAAATTGTTATTATGAAAGTCTTTCAAGCGGAGCACACACACACACACACATGCATACACACACAAAAGACGAAAATCTAATGAACCTTACATACCCCTTACCCAGATTAAGCAATTATCCACATGTTGTCACACTTGTTTTGTCTCTGTTTTCTTTCTTTGCTGGAAGCCTTTTAAGCAAATCCTACATTGTGACATTTGCTATTTCACCCCTAGACATTTCTGTATGGGTCTCTAAAATAAGTAATTTTTCATATGACCACAATACCTTTATCACAATGAACAAAATTAACGTCTAACTCATGACATATTCAGATTTCCCCCAAAGACTCAGGTCATCCTAAATTGGTTTGTTTGTTTCAGGATCCAACAAGATCCACACATTGCATGTGATTTGGTGTCTCTGCAATCTTTTAAATCTAAAACTGTGCCATCCAATATGGTAGCCACTAGCCACAAGAGACTTTAAAACTTTAAGTTAATTAAAATTAAGTGAGACTAAGAAATTCAGATCATAAGTGACACTAGCCACATTTCCAAGTGCTCAACAGTTCCACATGTCTAATGATGACCATGTTGGGCAGTGGAGATACAGAACATTTCCATCATTGCAGAAACTTCTTTAGATAGCAGGCTCCAGAAGGTTAACATCTCCCCTGCTTGGTCCCAAATCACTGAATTACTGAAGAAACTAGGTCAATTGTCCATAATTCTGTATTGCTTACTTATGAACAGTTTAACTTGTTCTTTTCAACCTGATAATTTCCTATATAGGATGTTTTATCTAAAAGCTTGAATAGATTCCAGTTCAATTATATATATATATATATATATATATATATATATATATATATATATATATATTTGATATATATAACTATAAATATAATATAAATAAATATAAATAAAAATATGATTTTTATTCATTGAGTATATAGACAATATTATATTTAAATTGTCTTTTATTCTTGGGCATTGTTTTGTTTTTACTTTCTATATAGTACTATGCTGAATATTTCTGTGGATAGAGATTTTTTCTGTATTGTCTGTATTTAATTTCTATATTTCTGTATCCTAAGTTAGTTCTTTAGGATAAATGACCTAAAAAGAAAATTCTATATTAAAGCTAGTAGCAGTTTTATGGCTCTTGATACATATTATTTACTTACTTTTCTAAGGGACTATATCAAATGATGCTGCCCCCAGTAATATTTGGGTACTAGTTTTACCACATCTTCACCAGCATTGAGTATTATCATGGAAATGATCGCAATTTTTAAAAATTTAATAGTGCCCTGCAATTTGAATATGTTTTTCTGTAGTTCTTTTTTATTCCTTCATGTCTTGGGCAGGCTCACACCAGTGAGGCCCTTCTTCCAACAGGGTACAGTTTTCAACATCTTAGACTTGAAGGCAGGATGCACCAGGAGGCTTTGCCCTGGGCCTTTCCTGCCTAGATTCTTTGGGCTAATAATCCCTTTTCTCTCTTTATGATTCATTCTGAGCAGGCTTAGTGGTTAATCTTCTATTTCCAGTTTTATGCTGTGTTCCTCCCCCTTGCCTAGATCTGAAACATCCTTTCCTTCAACAATTCAAATGTCTTGGCTATTCATTTTCCCCTTTGGTTCAGAAAGCTTTAGTTGTCAATTCTGTTCCCTTGTCAGCAACAATTTTTATTCTTACTGGCTTAGTCAGGCTGTCTGCCCTGGCTTTCTTTATAAGTGTTTTTGTGTAGAATTTTTGCCTCCTAGGAAGCCCACTGTAGCATAACATAATTAAGTGACAATATATGAGGTGCCAGGGCTTTACAAGCAGTTAATGACTGGTCGGAAGATTTATAAGCAAGAGGTGAAATCAAAGAAAACCAAACGCTCCAGTTCTATGTAAATAAAAAAAAAAAAATAAAAAATTAATGTGATTCAAATTGTTGTTTCATGGATATTTGAAAAGAAGTACATGAAAACTTGCATATTAAGAAATTCTGAAATGCAATTGTGCATTCACTAACAGAACTCCATGTGAGTCTTGTATTCTCCATATTTGCGTGCATCCCATAACCCTTGCCTTCAGCATTTGCTTTCCAGCCTACTGACCTCTGGCCCTACTTTGATTCTTCATTGCTCCCTCTTACATTTTCAGTAAAAATAAAATGAGTGTGACTGAGGTCAGAATCTGGCTTTTCATACAAAGCTACACATGCAAGATGTAACTAGTACAGAAAATGTGTATCATGGGAAAGTTAAAATCACAACAAGAAACTTAACTTTGGAATTTCCTGTCTGATCTGTCTCTTCAGTTAATGTTTTAATTTGATGTCCTTATTTGGCTTTAAATGAAGAGTTAGAACTGAGGTAGAGAAGAACAAATCAACAAACAAACAAAAATACCTACATGCAACTTATTACAGCTGTGATGAAGTAAGACCACACAACAGCACATAACTCTCAGATGGTTGTGCTGAGTGTTTACAGAATCTTATAACATCGACCAGAGTATATGACTGAATACTTACAAGGATTGTGCTACATACGCACAAAGTACTTTTTGGATTCCTGATAGCTGTATCATAGCTTCACATCTTATTTTCTATTTTTTTCAGGAGCTCAGAAATAGGCACATGGAAACTTATGTATTTATTTTTAATGTTCAGTCCAATTGGTACCCTGTATACAGAACTCTCTGAAGAAAATATCAGTCTAAGAAAATGTGTACACCCCCCCCAATCCAAATAAGCTTACAGTGGTTGAACATCTCATACTATGTTGAAAAAGAGTTTAGTGATTGTATATAAAATATTTCCTTTAAGGCATCATCTGGCACAAAATTGTTAATTGGAAATATGTGGTGAGTGAAAATGCAATCAGGGTTATCAGATGATGGGCAACTCTTGTATACCATTCTCGTGTTCATCCTTTTTCTATTTTTGGTGATGAGACCTTAGAGTAATCAACTCAGAAATGAAACTAAAATTTTGAGAACTTTTCCTGTTTTCTTTCAGAAGGTTATGAGAGCCAAGTCTTTGATTGTTGGGTGAAGGAATTAGGGTCTGTGGCTTTCAAACTTGTAATTGTGTTTAGTCTTTAGCCCTGCTATTGGCATAACTTTCAGGGCTTTTATTGCTATAAAGTTATTTTCAAGATGGTGTTCCAGCAGGCCCCATTTACCTTTCCTTTCCAAAAACTTCTAAAGAAAAAAGATCTATTGTGAAGTACCAGTGAGCCTAACTGTTGAGACAGATGTGGGTCATTCTAGTGTTCATCTTTGCAGATGTTTCTGGCTCTGGGGGATTTGTTAATAGTCATTAACTTTATTAGGGATTTATTGAAAAATCAAAATCCCACTCTTCTATTGTATAAGTGGAGACACATCTGACCTTGGGGTAAGGTCTTGCCTCATACTAGGTTGGGATTGAGCCAGAGCCAACACAGACATTTGGGTGTCTTTAGGGGAAATTTCTATTAACCTATAATAGCCTAAAGACTATCCTTTTCACCATGGACATTCTATGTAAAGAAGTAAGGAAAATCCTTCAGAAGCACAAGTACCTTTTTAGTTAGTGTTGAGGATATTGACACTTTCTTACTATGGATCAATCTATTTTTTTTTTTTCAAATGTTGAATCATGAAGACGTCCTCCTATCAAAACATTGCCTCATTAATAGCACATGTACAGTTAAGCACTGACACTGCCCTATTGAGAGTAGATTTTTTTTTTTTTTTTAAATTTTTTTTCAACGTTTATTTATTTTTGGGACAGAGAGAGACAGAGCATGAACGGGGGAGGGGCAGAGAGAGAGGGAGACACAGAATCGGAAACAGGCTCCAGGCTCTGAGCCATCAGCCCAGAGCCCGACGCGGGGCTCGAACTCACGGACCGTGAGATCGTGACCTGGCCGAAGTCGGACGCTTAACCGACTGCGCCACCCAGGCGCCCCAATTGAGAGTAGATTTGATGGGTCAAGGGCAAGGAGTCAGTGGGACACTATGATGAGGGCAGCAGCCAATGCTCAGGGCTGTGAGCCACCAATGCCATAGTGCCACGTTCTTAGGAAAGTCTAAAGACTCAGATAGGTGTGGGTTCAAATTTTCCCATTTGGAAATACAACTATTGATCCAGAAGAGTTAGTGTGTTATTTATTTATTATTTTGCTTCCCCATCAGCTTTAATGGGGTGTAGATGACAAATAAAGTTGTAAGATATTTAAAGTGTACAATGTGATGATCTGATATTCTTACACTTTGTGAAAAGATTTACCTCCCACTGAGTTAATTAACATATCTATCACCTCACATATTTATCTCCCTCTACTATTTTTGTTTTTGTGAAAATATTTAAGTTCTACTATCTTAGCAAATTTCGATTTTACTATACAAAATTATCAATTAAAGTCACCATGTTCTATATTAGATCCTTAGAATGTTTTGTTTTTTTTTTTGAGAGAGAGGGAAAGAGAGAGCACATGCATGCACAAGCTGGGAGAGGAGCAAAAAGAGAGAGAGAGAGAGAGAGAGAGAGAGAGAGAGAGAGAGAATCTTAAGCAGGCTCAATCCCATGACCCTGGGATCATGACCAGAGCTGAAATCAAGTGTTGGTTGTTCAACTGACTGAGCCACCCAGGAGCGGCTTTGGCAACAAGTTTTCTATTCTCTGTTTCTATGAGGTGTTTTGTTTTGTTTTGTTTTGTTTTGTTTCTTTAAGATTCTACATAATAAATGATACCATGCAGTATTTGTCTTTTTCTGCCTGCCTTATTTCACTTATAATGCCCTTCAGGTTCATCCATGTTGTTTCCTTCTTTTTAAAGACTGAATAATATTCCAGTGTGTGTGTGTGTGTGTGTGTGTGTGTGTGTGTAAATTTATATTACATTTTCTTGGTCCAATTCATATCTTTATGGACATTTAGGTTGTTTCCATACCTTGGCTATTGTAAATAATGCTACAATAAACCCGGGAGTACAGATATTTCTTTGAGATAATTTCCTTTGTATTTATTTCCTTTCCTTTGTATATATACTCAGAAGTGGGATTGCTGAATCATGTGATAGTTCTATTTTTAATTTCTTGAGGAGCCTTCATCATGTTTTCTATAGAGGTTTTATTAGTTTACATTCCCAGCAATAGTGCACAAGTGTTCTCCTTTCTCCACATCCTCATCAATATTTGTTAACTTTTATTGTTAGTGATGTGTCTTATTCCCTCATTTCAGTTCTTGAGCTTGGCCAAGAAAGAATTCAGAGCCAGACTCTTAAGCAAGCAAGCAAGCGTCTGGCGCTATTATAGTGGCCAAAGTGAGAGTACACTCTCAGGATGGAAGAGCGGGCAGGCCCAGGGGTGACAACTGCACCGGGGGTCAAGGGTGTCTTTTGTTTTTATGTTTGTGTAGGTTATGGGTCATGACTAAGGCAGTCTCTGACTGAAGTTGACTGAAGTTGCTTCCAGTCATCTAAGTAGGTGGAGTTTTGGGCTCTATGTTGTCCTTGTTGGAACTGTCATGGCAGCCTTCCTCCACAGTGGGGGAGGCTCAAAACCACAGTGTAAACATGTTATAATGAGCTACAGGTTACTCTAGGACAGTGGTTATAAGGAGGGATGCATGTGTATCCCCTGGGGGTCTTTCCTAGCTATTTAAAACTTGGTTTCTGCCCTTTTTGTCCATGGGAAAGCACCTGTTCCCTGCTCATATCTAGCTAAGTACTTAGTCTATTATTATCTTAGGGGCTAATTGTTCAATAGGTCCCTTTTGGGATCCACAAGCTCGAGCACCTAGAGGATATTTGGATTCTATATCTTGGCTATGGATTTATCAGCCCCAAACTCAGGCATGTAAAAAAGAAAAAAAGAAAAAGAAAGGAAAGAAGGAAGGAAAGGAAGAAGGAAAAGGAGTAATATTAATTTTCTATAAACTCAACCTAGACTCTTAGGGCTTTTATTCTGAATGTAGATCCGGTTTATTCTGATAAACTGTCAAGTCAGTAATATTCATGCATTACAGAAGTAAACACAATTCTGGTTTCTTCTTCTCTGTCTTTATTCTTGTGTTATATTCTGGGGAGTTAGGCTGTGACTCTAGTGGGGAGCAGACTTCCAGTCTATGCTCTTCCTTGTTGGCCCCTGCTGACGTCTACTGTGCTCCTTTCCAGTTTTGTTCATGAGTGTCCTGCCATGGTACCCAGTCATCAGGCCCTCATAAGTTACTATGCATCCTTCTTTTATACACCACCAGATTCCTTTGGGTCCCCCACTCCTCCTTAGGTACTTATCTCTGGTGGCACTTGGACTTTAGCATGCTGTTGGAGACACTTCTAACCCCATCCCTCCCCACCCCCCCCACACACACACTAGACAGGCCCCGCTGCCTTTCTCTGTGGTTACTGCTCTGTGCTGGCAGGGTTCCTTATTAAACTTTTTCCTTCTGGCTCTCCTGGAGTGTTAGGCACTATTTCCTCTTTCTTTAGGCCCCCTTAAACTTGTCTGGGTTTTTCATTGCCTTCTCCTAGGGACACAGCATTGGGTGAGATGAAGTGATATTTTCTAACTTAGACACTCACTAGTGCACTCACTCAGTTGCTTAGGCCAAGATTATTTGATTCATGCGTGAATCCACTCCTACATTTCATATCAATTGTATCAACTGCTCCTGTTTTCTTTATAAATTATGTAGATTTATTTATTTATTTATTTATTTATTTATTTATTTGAGAGAGCATGTGGTGAGGGAAAGAGGTAGAGGGGGACAGAGAGAGAGAGAGGGACAGAGAGAGAGAGAGAGCTTCAAGCAGACTCCACACTCAGCATGGAGCCTGATGTGGGGCTTGAACCCATGACTCTGGGGTCATGACCTGAACTGAAATCAAGAGTCGGATGCTCAACCAACTGAGCCATCCAGGTGACCCATAAATTAGGTAGTTTTTATTTGTTTGTTTCCTCCACTTGAATGTAAGCTATATCCCTGTAAGAATGGTATGTGTGCAAATAAATATCAAATGAATGCCTGAATAAATCTATTATTGAATGTATAAGTTGCTTCCTTTTTGTTTGTTTCTTTGTTTTAAGTAAGCTCTATGCCCAATGTGGAGCTTGGACTAAAGATCCTGAGATCAAGAGTCACATGCTCTACTCTACAGCCAGGTGTCCCATAGGTTGTTTCTTTTTATTATTGCAAACTACTTTGTAGGACATCTTTGCAGCTATTTCTTAATACTACCCAATTTTGCTAAGTGTAGTTTCCTAGAAATAGAATTTCTAGATTAAACTGTGCTGGGCATATTGGAAACAATTTGATGTATATTGACCAATTTCCTCCAAAACATTTACAACAAATCACATTTCTGTTAGTAGTACATGGGACACTTGGGTGGCTCAGTCAGTTAAGCTTCCAACTCTTTGCCTCTCTCCTGCTCCTTCTCTGTCATGCGTATGTGTATGCATTCTCTCTCTCTCTCAATATTTAACAAAAATAGTACATGGGTGTGCTAATCTTTATGGTTCTTCAGCAATACCAAGCATGATACTTCAAAATCTTTACCAGCTTATTAGTTGAAAAAAAGAAAAAGAATCTGATTTTTAAAAAAAATGTACATTTAGACATTTTTTTTGAGTAAACTCGACCCCCAGGGTAGTTCGAACTCACAGCCCCAAGATTAAGAGTTGCCTGGTCTTCCGACTGAGCTAGCCAAGTGCCCCAGGTTTACACATTTTTGATACTCTATTTTTTTTCTTGTGATGAGGACTTTCAGGATTTACTCTTTTGGCAACTTTCAAGTATGTACTACAGTATTACTAATTATAGTCACTGTGCTATGTTGATATTTTTAATTTAGAGTAAAATGTCCTCATTCTGTTGTTAGATTCTGGGTGGATAGGGATCATGCATCTTACTACAGAATATAAAGAAGGTCTCATTATTGCATCATACTGAAAAACAAAATAAAAAATAAAACAATTACTCCTCCCCAAATACAGCTGCATCACATTTTTTTCTGGAGACTGCCTCTAAATGGCTCTACACTTTTGTACATTGATTAATTTTGGAAAACCTTTTGTAGAGGTGACTGAGCTTTACTCACTCAATCCCTCATGCTTTTCTAAAAATGCCAATAAATAATAAAGATGTATATATTTTGCTGTAAGAAAGCTCCATATATGAGCATCTAAGTGGTTAAATTTTTGGGAAAGGGAATAATTATGTTATGTAGAGTTCCTGCACATAGTAACATACCTCTTAAGGGAAAAAAAAAAAAGTTTACAAATATTGTTTTAGTTGTCAAGGGTAGTTGTAATGAGGTGAACCTAGCTTTCATGCTATATGTAGGAGCTTTGCTTCCAGGTTACTAAAAATAATTCCATTTGTAATGGGACAGAAGGATTCCAAGCCACCCTCTTGTGTCTTGCTCAGTAAAATTATACATTTTTGGCTAACAAATATGTCCGTGTAAACCAATAGACCCTTTCCATTGTCTGCTCCTGTTACTCCTGAAGAGATTAGCTCTGTCTCTGGCTCTATGAGTCCTAAAACCTTTGAAGCAAATGATTATATACCACTTTCCTCTGAGTGCTTTACTGCTCCCTCTCAAAGTGTGAAAGGTGGCACTACAGCTGGAAAGCATGTGTATATATATGCATGTGTTTGTGAGCTTTAGGTTAGAAAGGCTGAAGATTTCAAGCCAAAAAAAAAATACATCTCATTTCAATCACATTATTTGGATTATAAGACTTCTTTCATTTAGAATACTGGAAATATCTAATAATTGTCATCTTCATTGCTTAGATTTGCACATTTTCCTGGTTATATTTGAGCCTAGAATATTTCAGCATTAAACTAAGTAGCACCAGCACCTGTTCATATATTGTCAAATTAATGGTTCTTGAAATAAAGAACAGGTCATATAGCTCCCGTTTACCTTTTTTGGCTGTACACGGATTTTCATAGACTGCAATGGAAATACTGTGAACAAGGATTATCTCTCCAGGCTTAGGTGTAAACACTAGAGCTTACTATAATAACTTGGATCATGCACCATCCTAGGAGCTGGGGTTATTTCCTTGAGACACTTGAGTGGATGGATCAGTTGCCAAGCAACTTGCATTCTTATGGGGCCAGGCTGGGGAACAAAAGGGCGCCAGGTGGTAAAACATAGAAGGAAAATGACAAAGACACATGGAAAAATAAAGCCTCCATCTGGGAACTGTAGTGCATAACTTTTTAGAAATTTGGAATATGTTCTTCCTTAATAATTCATTTCAACAGCTATCAATCAATGGTTATACCTCCAATAGCTGAGTATCTCTACATTCATCTACCACCTATCCATTCATCTACCCTGGCAGACTTATTTTGAGATTAGAAATTATGAGTAGTAAGCTAGAACTATATATCTTATATTAACTACTTTGCCAATAGTTATTGTTCACTAATTTCTTATCAATTCACGTAATTCCTCTGTTCTATCACATCTGCCACTCCCCACCCCTGCCCTTTATGTCTTACACATTTTTCTTTTCTTTTCCTCATCACACGCTTTCTCTCTTTTTTCTCTCAGGACTAATTTTATAGATGGGATCTTTGCTTCGATGATATTTGATGCTTAGCTATTCAACTTATGTGGACATATAGATTCCCATAGAAGATTGTCAGAGTGAGCATCATGTCTCCACACTATAGGAGACCTTTCTCTTGGACACTGATGTGCTGAAAATTAGATTATTAATGTCCAACTGGAAAACAATGGTGACAGCCTAAAATGTCAGATGCTACAATACACAATCACAAATTAAATCAGCTTCATATATATATATATATATATATATATGTATATATATATATATGAAACATTAAAACAGAAGTCAATTCTATTTGTTCAAATACACTATAAAAATAAACTTTTTTCTCACTATAGAGACTAAAACTAAAGAAAAGCTATGAGTTCCTTCTTCTTGAGAGATCTTCCAGAATTACATCAGATTGCACTCCTTAGGGTTCAGGTTTTTTAATAGGCTGCCCTAGGAACATTCGTGTAACAACACGAATCCAGTTGGGTCTCAAGAATTTCAGGAAAAAAAAGAAACTCTCCAATCTGAACAACTTGCCTCCAATCTGAAGAATTCACTCTTAGTTTTAATTTTACACTTGAAAGCTCATCTGCTAGATTACTCCTAAGCCAGGGTTTTGCCTGAAATTACACACTTCCCCCACTTCTTCCTCTTCTCTCTTCAACTCCTTCCAGTTCCTTTGCAGTTCTGCTGAGGACACTTTCTTAACAGATCATTTGCTCATGAATTTTTGCCTCAGATTCTGGGGAATACTCAGATTTTAAAGGACTGATAGAAGACCTGAGGTGACACTGTTATTTGGGAGCCCAAAGCACTCTCATGGCTCCTCTGTTAGAATGAGGGAGAATGGAGATTGGATGAAAAATGAAGTTCTGGCCCAGGACCATCTCAAATTGGGTCCAACTGGCCTCTGGACCCATCTGGTAGTCATTTTCCAATTTCCTGACTGAATAATCAGGGTGAACATATTTAGCATCTGGCAGAATACTCACATTTGTTCCCTAACCTATGGAGTAAAAGCTATTGTAGTAGGAAAGACCAAGTGGAAGTCACCCAGGCCAAGGTGGTAAATCAAAAATAATTCTGTCCCCTAGCCTCTGTGTGGATGCTGCCACACAGGATGGAGTGGAGATTACCACCATCCTCAAAGACTCAAAACCAAATAGAAGATTGGCCCCATTTTATCCCCATTTGATACATCATTCTACTTCCTGCAGAAATCAGATGAATCCTGACAGGTGACACTGGACTACCAGAAGCTTAACCAAGTGGTGGCCCTAATGCAGCTGTTGTGCTGCATATAGTATCTTTATGAGAACAGATTAACACTACTTCTCATTTGTGGTACGTGGCTATTGAGTTGGCAAATGTGTTCTTTTCAATATTTATTATTAATGAAGATCAGAAGCAGTTCACCAGGATGAATAGGAATATACGTTCATAAACTTTCCCTAGGCTTAAGTTAAATCTCCTGCTCTCTGTCACAATATAGTTTGGAGGAATCTTGATCATCTGGGCATTCTGTAAAACATCACTTTGGTCCACCGTTTTGGTGATAGCATGCTAATCACACGTGAACAGGAAATGGCAAGCACTTCGGATGCCCTGGTAAGATGCATGTCCTCTGGACATTGAGAGAAACTCTATAAAAAGTTACGATCCTACCATATCAGTAAAGCTCTTAGGGCTCCACTAGTCTTGGGCAATGCTAGGACTTCACAGCAAAAGAAATGCAGCAATGGGCCCACATTCATGGAATTCACTGTCTTACTATGTACCCCATCCTCCTATAGCAGTTGGTTTGATAGAGTGGTGAAATGGCCTTTTGAAGGCTATGGTAGAACACCAGCTACGTGGTAATACCTTTCAGGGCTGGGGCAAGGTTCTCCAGAAGTCTCTATATGCTCTGAACAGGTGCCCAATATATGATGCTGTTTCTCTAAAAGCCAGAATTCCTGGGTCCAGGAATCAAGGGATGGAAATAGGAGTGGTACCACTTACTATTACACCTTGTGACCCAGTAGCAAAATTTTTGCTTCCTGTTATGCTCTGCTGGCTCAGAGTTCTTAGTTCCAGAGGGATGGATGCTTCTACTAGGAAACACAACAATGATTCCACTGAATTGTCAGACTGCTGCCCAGGTACTTTGGGTTTTTGATGCCTTTGAATTAACAGGAAAGGAAGGGAGTTACTATGAATGATCCTGATTATGAAAGGGGAAATTGGACTGCTACTCCATAATAGAGGTAAGGAAGAGTATGTCTGGGGTACAGGAGATCCCTAAGAGCATCTCTTAGTAGTATCATGCCTTGTGATTAAGGTTAATGAAAAACTACAACAGCCTAATCCATGCAGGACTACTAATAGTCCAATTCCCTTCTGGAATGAAGGTTTGGTTTACTTACCCCACCAGGTAAAGAACCATGACCAGCTGAGGTGCTTGCTGAACGCAAAGGAAATACAGAATGGGTAACGGAAGAAGGTAGTTATAAATATCAGCTACAACCTTTGTTTTCTTTCTGCTCTTATTTACTTACTATGTAATATAAGATTATTGATTTTATATTATTGCATTTAAGTATTATTAATTTTACATCATGGTATTTAAGTTACAAGACATCAAGGGAAGAGGAAACATCACTCAAAGAATTACTTCCTCTTCTAGAGAAAAGGTTAGTGTGTTTTTCTTTGCATGTAGGACAGTTCATAACCTTGTTATTGTCCTTATTTGGAGATTAAGTATGGTTTAAGGAGATGTATGGGTGCCAAGTTGATGAGGGATAGACTTGTGATGATTAATTTTATGTGTTAACTTGATTGACCATGAGGTGCCCAGATTAAACATTATCTCTGAGTGTCTTTGTGAGAATGTTTCCAGATGAGATTAGCATTAGAATCAGTGGACTCACTAAAGGAGATTGCCCTCCCCACTGTAAGTTGGTATCCTCTAATGCTTTGAGGGCCTGAATAGGACAAAAAGTGTGAGAAAGTTGTCTCTTTTTTCCCCTGCCTCATTTATTTGAGCTGGGCCATCTCACCTCCTCTCTGGCCCTTGGACTGGCATTTGTACCACCAGCTCTCCTGGATTTCCATCTTGTAGGCAGTGGAACACAGGACTTCCCAGCCTCCATAATCATGCGAGCCAATTCTTCATAATAAGTATACTTTCTGCAATAAGTATACTTTTTTATAAGTGTACTTTAGATAACTATATATAGCCTACTGGCTCCATTTCTCTGGAGAACCCTGACTAATAGACCATCTAAATTAAAGAACATGTTTGGGCACCTTTGAGTTCTTACCACTTAAAAAATAAGCACAACATTTGTTAAACCTCTTTGTATTTTAGTAGCAGCATATACTGCACTTAGAAATACTGCTCTGATCCATTTATTGGATAACGTGGAAGACTTCCAATTTTGAGTGGGGCACAGAAAAAGCAAGGGCTATAGAGTAGGTCTATGGTATAGTACAAGCAGCCCTGCTTCTTGGGTCTTTTGACCAAGTAGATCCCATAGTTCTAGAGGAATCGGTAGGAATATACTACATGGAGTCTCTGGCAAGATCTAATAGCAGAATCATAGTGTAGAACCCAAGTTTCTGGAGCAGCTGTCTACACCTGAGTACTATACATCATTTTCAAAACAGCTCCTGATCTACTACTGGTCCTGACAGATACTGGTCATATGAACATGGAACATCAAATGATTACATGACCAAAACTGCCCAACATGAGTTGAATGTTTTCAGACCCACTAGGTGATAAGTTTGGGTAGGCCCAACAGCAATCCGTTATACAGTGGAGGTGGTATATGCAGAATCAGGTACCAGCAGGTTCTGAGGGCATATATAATTTTGACAAATATGTAGTTCAAATCCCCATGTCACCACTCCCTATGGCATTAGTTCTTCTTCCTCAGTTTATACCTATAGCTTTATGACTAGCTGATGGAGGAGAAGAGAATACCAAGTTTGGTTCAGATAGGTCTGCTTAGCAGGTTGTTTCATTAAAGATCATTCATGGGTGGCCCAGAAAAACAATGGTAGAAAGAAATTCTTCCACAAGGCAGGGCTTTGGGCAGTGTAGCTGGTTATCCACTTTGTGTGGAGAGAAAAGTGGTCCAATGTAAAGGCATATACAAACTCTGGAGTGGTGGAGATTGTTTATCTGTTTAGTCATGGATCTGAAAGCAGCAAAATTGGAAGACTGAAGACAGGAAGATGGCTTAGAGGCAGTTGGATAGACGTGTAGAAGTGGGCAAAAAGTATGGGAATTTTTCTATTGCTTGTTAATGCCCACCAGACGCCAGCCAGTGGCAGATCAGGTGAACAGGATGACTCATCCAGTAGATGCAGCCATCCTTTGTTTTTGTCTACCCTAGTATGTTGTCTTTGGCTACCAAAATATACTCGTGAACCGGGTAGACATGGTTGCAGAGACAAAAGGCATATGTTCTTCTAGTTATTGTTGCTGAATGTGCAACTTGTCAGCAGCAGAGACCCTTGCTGTAATATGATGGTGAACCCCTAATGTACTACTATCCCTCAAAGAGATCAACAAACCACTTAGTGGCAAGTTATTTACATTGGACACTTTCTGGCATGAAGAGGGCAATGATTTGTCATGACTAGGATTTACATATATTTCCAGGTATGGATTTTTTTTCCTGCCTGGAGTTCCTCAGGTTCCCTGCTATCCAGCATCTCACAGAATATCTGATTTATCTACATGAGATCTGGCCAAATATTTCTTTGAACCAAGGGACCGACCTTACTGCAAAGGAGATGTAGCAGTGGATAAATGACCAGGGGGTCCTATCATAACACACATTCCATCATCTAGGAGCTGTGGGCTGATAAAGCTTTGTAATATTCTTTTGGAGGCATAGTTTAGGCATCAGCTTGGAAGTGGTATCCTCTGAGTCTGGGCCACTGTCCTTCAGGATGCAGCATATACTTTGTGATGGTTAATTTTATGTGTCAATTTGTCTAGGCCATGGTGTCCAGATATTTGGTCAAACGTTATTCTGGGATGTTTCCGTGAGGGTGTTTTTGGATGAGATTAAAATTTATTTATTTATTTATTTATTTTTTTTCAACGTTTATTTATTTTTGGGACAGAGAGAGACAGAGCATGAACGGGGGAGGGTCAGAGACAGAGGGAGACACAGAATCGGAAACAGGCTCCAGGCTCTGAGCCATCAGCCCAGAGCCTGACGCGGGGCTCGAACTCACGGACTGCGAGATCGTGACCTGGCTGAAGTCGGACGCTTAACCGACTGCGCCACCCAGGCGCCCCTGAGATTAAAATTTAAATTGGTGAATTTTGAGTAAAACAGACTGCCTTCCATAATGTAGGTGAGCCTCATCCAATCAGTTGAAGGCCTGAGTACAAGTCAGCTCTTTGAAAGATTCTAGAGCAATAAACCACATTAGACCATTTCTGTCTGAGTGGCTATATCCTTTTTTGAATCACAGAGCGCTTTAAAAATCTGATGAAAGTGTTAGATGTTCTCACTACTAAATTGTATATATGAATCATACACAGTTTATTTTGCGTATGAATTCAGGATGGATACTAAGAGAAATCCCTTATTAATCTTACAGGTTAAAAACTCTTTTCTGTATCTTCCTTCAGTAAAGGAAGGTACTGGTTTTGTTGTGGAAGCCGAAATAGCCACAAGAAGTCAACAGATGGAATTAGTTAACACTGTAGTATCAAGGTTTGGACTAAGACATAAGCCTCCTCCCTAATCATTCTATTTATCTTCCAGAAGATGTGGAAGATATATAAGATATCAAATGTGCCAGAAATATTTTATTTTATTTGACTTTACAAGTAGTCACTAAGAAGCCTAAACGGCATCAGGTTTACCATCAATGGAATGCTTCTAGTTTGTTTAGTTCCAGAACAATTTTCTTATCCAGCAAGTCCAATCCTAAATGTCATTCAGGGAAGAAGTTCTTTTTTTTTTTTTATTAAAAAAAATTTTTTTTAACGTTTATTCATTGTTTGAGAGGTAGAGTGTGAGCGGGGGAGGGGCAGAGACAGAGGGAGACGCAGAATCCGAAGCAAGCTCCAGGCTCTGAACCGAGAGCACAAAGCCCGACGCAGGGCTCGAACTTGGGGCTCAAACTCATAAACCGTGAGATCATGACCTGAGCCGAAATCAGACACTTCACCGACTGAGCCGCTCAGGCGCCCCTCAAGAAAGAAGTTCTTAAGCATCCAATATCTGAAAATATTCCGTATTGGCTATCATAATATTCTCTTACTTTCCTTTTTCCATATTTGACACTAGCAATTGTATTACTGGTTGATTCACCAGTACAATTTAAGTTCAATCAGGGGCAAAACCATGCTTACCCTACATATTGCTGCATCCCTAGTATATTGTACAGTGCCATACATAAGTTAGGAGCTAAAAAATATGTGTTAAATGAATGAATAACACATTTACAGAGTTCATGGTAAGACTCAAGCTTACATAATTTTCTTGAATGAGTACTTAGGAAAGATATCTGGGCCATTAATTGTGTTTGTAATAAATTCTTTTCTTGAGGATGATGAAGATGTTAATGTCAGCTGCCTTTGCAGCTGCTGGGTGGTAAGCTGAAGTGAGTTGACCAGAAGAAATAAAAGGACACGCTAAAGCATAGCCTCACACAATATCCTTTAATCTCCGACTGTTGGGAAGACCAGCCATGGATAAACTTGTCTGTGTGCCAGGATCTCAAGGGAGCTGGCAAACTGTGAGCAAAGTCAGCTTTTGAAGAAAGAAAGGCAAAGTCATGGATAGCAACAGATATTGCAAACCGTGGTCACAGTTGCTAATGAGAGGATGGGCCTGATGTGGTGATAGAGCACAAAGCTCTGTTCTTCTCTCACAGGTGTCCAACTAAGTTTTCCAGCTAGTCTTTCCAGCTAGTCTTTCCAACTAGTCTTTCCAACTAGTTTTGGGAAACAGGCCTGTCAACACTATTAACTTCCAGAAGGAAAGACCACAATGTCATAGGTACTCATTTCTATTTTCTTATACAGCTCTAGTTTATCCAGAAAGACATAGAGACATTTATTGCAATTATTATTAATAGCTTTCTCCCCAATACTTTTACATTTATTTTATATAAGTGGAAAGTCCATACCATGTAAACAAAACTTTTTTTTTCACATGTCTTATGTTACATGGTAAGTCACAGTTTATTATTTGTCGGAATGTTCATCTTAAGCATTAGGACACATGCATATTTCTTGCTATTTAAATTTTAAACAGAACAAAGCCTCAAAAAAAAAATTTAAACACATGCTTATAAAGCCCATCCTACACT
Source organism: Puma concolor (assembly GCF_028749965.1). Taxonomy (NCBI): domain Eukaryota; kingdom Metazoa; phylum Chordata; class Mammalia; order Carnivora; family Felidae; genus Puma; species Puma concolor. The sequence goes on along the minus strand of NC_141670.1, from coordinate 101,812,969 downwards.
TTTTTAACCAAGTAAGTACCAATAATCTTATGAACACACATACATAAAGAAAAGAAAAAGAGAAAGAGAGAGACTTGGCCTAGCATTTCTTGTTCCATTTTACTCTGACTTGATCATTTCCCTGGCCCACATACAGGGCTGAAAACTGGTGGTTTATTCTATCTGAGGTTAAGCTGATGGCTTTTATTTCCTGCTTTAACCACAACCAAGGTATCCAAAGAGTATGTTTTGAAGGACTTGTTTTTTTTTTTTTAAACTCTGTGTCTTGTTTGTAGCTCTGTGTCTCAGTCACATGGGGTATGGAGGAGGCTGGGCAAAATCTGGGCACCTTCAGTGCAGAGAACCGCCTTCCATGAAGCCACATTTACAGGAAAGAGGTGTTATTTTCAGGAAAGAGGTGGTGAATTCTCAAGATAATCTTGTTTGTGAGATACAAGTATTTCTAGGACATTGTCACAGCCAGCTTCATGCCATAATCAGCCGCAGAGTTGGAGTATACTGGAAACTACTAAGCTATGGGCAAAGATTGAATTAGGTGTGAAGGTAAGCTGGGCTGCTCTCTATTGTGTAGTTAAAAACAAAAAGTGGGCACAGAGAGAGTACTTGTTCTGCCCTTTCTTCACCCACTGCATTTTCATTTCCCCTTCCACTACCCCAGAGGTCTAATAATGGGCTCTAACATCTCGTATTCAACAGAGTTTTAAAAATCCACGTGGAGTACAAAATTGTAGTAGGAATTTGGGATTTGCTTTTCTTTCGGGTTTAATGGGACTTACTAGGTTCAGCATCCTTTGTAATATGTTCCTTAAACCACAGGTTCATGAAGGCAAATTCTCTTGCGGGGGAGAGTGGCTCTGCAAGTTGATTAGCACCACTGCCTGCTTCCTACCTCTCTTCTGCTCAGGTATTAGTTGTTCAGACAGCTGTGCTCCTGCTCTGCTCCCCAAGTCCCTCGCTCCATTTTCATGTGAGCCAGTGATGCAAAGTCCCCAGCTTGGCCTGTCAGAACTTGATAGCTCTGTAAACATTGAAGTCTTTGTTGCCATAACACCAGGAAAAATAATATGGGATCCTGCATATAAATATAGTGGAGGCTTTGGGAAATGGGAGCATTTCTAAATGCTCTTGAAGCTCTGTCATGGCATAATCTCTTGTAAATAAATGTCAACGTAGTCGCTGAATGCAGACTGGATTTTTGCCTGCCTATGGTGCTCAGCCTTCTAGACAATAGTTATGCTAAGGGATTATCTTTTAACATAGTGCAGTTATCTCCTTTGTTTGTTTTCCTTTTTCATTATTCACATAAGCCAAGGGAAATGAAAAGCATCTTATTTCAGGCAAAAGGGCCTGTGAATGATTAACTCTGGTTCCATGCATTGGGACTTTGCATAGCAACCCCTTGGCTTGCAACTAGAGAAAGACTCAAGGCAGCAACAGCAGCCCAGGGACCTGAGACTAACATTCTCAAATGGAGGTGGTGAGGAACGGATTAAGTCTAAGCATTGTGTTTATGAGTAGAATGCTCTGTAGCTGGCTCATTTAATTTTGAACTGGTTTTATTGCACTTTTCTTGGTGAAGGTGTGTTTTGCTGACCTTTACTTTCACGTTTACTCTTACTTTTGGAGTACACTTGAGGAGCTAAATGAAACTTGGCCGTGATTAGGGCTTAATCTGGTTTATGCTACCATATTGTATGTTTTCTCCCTAACACTATCCAAACCTGGACTGACATTGGATAAATTTTACATTAAAAGAAGGAATTAATGTAATGGCCTTAAGTTTTAACTTTAGCTCAACAAAATTTTTGTTGGTAAATTTTGGCACTCTCATGATTGTATATAGTACAAAGCATTATATGAACGGAAGAGAAGCAAATGGTATGATTATATGGTTCCTATTAAAAGGATATGGGTATGTAAAGGACCCAGATTATGCAATATGAGGGATGAAATCAAGAACAATTCCATATCTTTTATGGACATTTGGTGCTTAAGCATTTATATAACAAGGTCTATTTTCATGGCAAACAAGACCTGAATTAAAAGACTCAGAAGAAATTGAACTGTAGGCTAAGGACAGAAGAAACATTGGAGAATTTTGGAAAATGCATATAGTTATAACGGAGCCAAAATATTTAGGATACTTAAATTTAGACTGCAAGTCGATCCAGATGTTTATTTATTAACGTTAATAATGTTTCCAGTCTTGTTATAGAATACCAAATCCCGGGGGGTTCCACTTCTGAGTTTAAAAACAAATGCATGGTCTTTATTCTTTTCCAGTTCTGTTTTAATTTTAGGGGTTTTCTATAGCCATGATTTTCCCGTAAAATGTTTGCAAAATCTTGAGTAGCTCCTGATGCTTAGCAGAAAGTCTGAGTGAAACATTGGGTCTAGCTAAGCTTTCTCCTTTCTGCATTTCTCTTCTTGCTTCCATGGCAATAAAGAAAGAAACTTGGCATGAGAATATAATCTGTTCCTGCCTGTTTCTCATCTGAAGTCGTAAACCTCTGCCATCCCACCCAAGACTAGAATTTCAGCTGGCATGAAACAGCTGTCTGCTTACAGGTTTATTCCGGTAGTAACCAAAGACAAAACTATTTTAATTGAAGGCCCTAGGCTGTTCTCCAAACCCTCATAATCTTTGGGTCACTCCCAAGAGGAAACCATTGAGGAAAAGGCACATGTTACATCCTTTCTTATAGTTTTGACACACTGTATGTTTATGAAGTTGAGAGCATTTTACCTTTTAATTTTTCTAGGTAGGATGCCGTAGAGAAAAGGAAAAGGTCACAAATTCAAAGGTCCTAGGGCTCAGGCACACCAGCTATGTCAGTGGAGGGTAGGCAGTGGTGTATGGGAAGAGTGTCCTGTCCAAAGGGGGTCTGCCGCTTAGCTGTCCTCCTAGTTGTCATGCGGGAATGTGAAAGCCTGGTGTGACCAGATATTCTGGTTTGCTAGTCGAAGTTCCCAGTCCTGATTTTATGTGAATTTTGTATAGTTTTAAATTTTGGCAAGTCATTTGAAGTAAAGCCAAATGTGAAGGTCAGTTGAAACATGGCCGATTCTTGAATGTTCGGGACTGACAGTATCCAACCCCCAGGCTTTGCTCCTGATCCACTGCAGGTAGACTTTGCATTTCTCAGCTTCTTAGGTTCTAAAACTGTCAGGTGACTAATTTATTTACTCATTTCACTTTTTATTCTAGGTAGTACTGCATAAAGGAAAGAACACAAGTTTTGGAGGCAGGGAGATGTGGATTTTACTAGTTCCAGATTTTTACCAAATTGTTACCTGCACCACTTTAATCTCTTGAAGCCTCTCTTACAACATGTGGAAATGAAAACCTAGTTTACAGGGTGTTTGGAGGATTAAATAAACTGCTATACACATATAAAATGCTATGCCTGGCCCATAGGTGCTCTTTGCATGGCTGTTACTTTTCTGATCATTACCAGCAGGCGATCCACTTTCGAAGACACAGGCCTTCATCCAAATGAGTTTCTCTCAGAACAGGGAGAAGGTAGTCTCTGAAGGTCTAACATGGTATGCAATACAAATAAATTATATCAAGAGTCATCTCTAAGGCCTTAAAGAATTTGAGAATTTTAGAAGCAGAAACGACTTTGAGGAATAGTAACTTCAACAGCTAGAAGTGAATGGAATCATCAGTTTTATGCTCAACATTAATATTTGGAACCATGGCAAATGAATACTTTCACTGAAATGCAGTATAACATGTTAAGAACATGACTTGTAATGAGAATAAAACCAAAGACTATACCTGGAACAATGCTGTGAAGTAAAAGAATGTACATTAACTTTTTTCCTCCAATTTCTGTGGGATTATTTACTTGGAAATGAATGGATGAATGTCACTGGATATCCCCTTATTTTGCATCCAGGCAGGTTTGCTATTATGGAGATTTCTTCTCTTTTAGCTGTCAGTCCATTATCTATGTGTGATGATGGCAAGAGGCTACTCAACCAATTGGGGTGTATAAAAATTGAGTTTGAAAAGAAAACTGATATTTTCTCCTTGCTTTCTGTTCAAAATTAGGTGCAAGTTAAAGCTTCAGCATTCAAAGGAAGAAGCTTCCTTCATTTCTTTTCCTGGAACAGCTGTAAGTAATAATAAAACAAAACAAAACAAAACATTCAGTCTTACATAGTTCAGTGGTAAAAACAAAACAGAGTGGTCATGTAATATGGTTCAATGTATCTGGTGTCTTTCACATGACATATCCTCTTGTTTGATAAGGGCTCTGTAGCAGCATGATAGGCAGTGGTGTCGTTGTGTGATGGATTATTTGAAGTGTTTATCTATGAGCCCATGATATATTTACTGACAAAACTCTCTTATTGCCAAAACTTAATGGCATATGGTCCTGGTCATATGGGAATCTCAAAGACTCTTGCTGACATTTAAGAGTTGTAAAGAATAATAATGACATTGGACATCTACCATGAGAGAGGAATTATGTGAGATGCTTAATGGACTTTGTTTATATTCCTCATCACCCTTTATGTAGATCTCTATCTCCATTTTATAGAGGGGTAAATTGAGTCTCAGGCATAAAGGACGTTCCTCTGGCCACATAGATGGTTAGATGAGGCTACAATTAAACCAGGTTTGCTGCTCTATGCTGTCTACCCCCTACTTCCTCAAGTATTTTATGGAGTAACTGGTCCCACTTTTGGGAAATCTGTCATCTAGAAACCATCAGCAATGTCAGAACCCCCAGCGATCTAATAGCCACCCCAGAAATAGAAAAAATTCACTTGGCATGTGTTACAGGGACAATTACTGAAGGTCTCTTGCTGTTTCTTAGAAAAGAAAGCAGTTCTCTCTCTTTTACTTACTGAATTAACAGCAAAGAAAGAAATTGAAAAAAAAAATGGGGGTGAAAAGGTGTACACTAATGAAATATTGGGCCTGATAAAAGCATAAAGAAACTAGCCCTTCCTCTCTTTTTCTTTTATTATCATAGACTCAGTCTCCTAAAATGAATGAAGGGCTACTAAGGTGGACTGTAGAAACTGTCAAGGACTAACCGTGACTGACATTCTATGGACAACAGTGGTTGTTTAGTAAATGTGCATGAGCAAGTGAGGTCCTTGGTAATTTTCTTTGCTTTCATTCTTTCTGGAGACCCTTTCCTCCAAATATTTTTTTCAATCCTGGTTCAGCCATCCCCACCTTCAGGAGACTGTTAGATGTTCAATAAGTCAAAGGGCCATTCTGGATGTTGAAAGAAATCCTCATACATCCCAGGAGATAAATTAGCATGACAAGCCAGAGTGTGAAAATTGAGCCTGATGACACCTTTTTTTCCTTTGGCAAAGGGTATTATATTGTTTATTTACATGCCCAGCAAATTAGAACATTAGGATGGGAGTCCACAGGAGTGGGGAAAAACATGCAAAGGGCAGTTCTTTGAAGAGAGGCAACATGAAGGCAAAGCAAAATCACAGAAGGCCAATCTTCTCACTTACATTTGTTCACAGAGATGAAATTCCAGGCTCCTTACCTTCATTGTGGCTATTGATATCACTATCTCAAGAATCATTTAGATTAGTGGTTCTGAGTTCCTAAGGAGTTTCTGAATCTGAGGCCCTGGAGAGAAGAACAGGCAGAGGTAGAGCTTTTTTATATGGAATGTTCTATGGATAGCTCTGATGTGCAACCCAGGTTAGACAGCCGACTGAGACTCTCACTCCACTCTCACTCCAGAGTTCCAGAATTGGTCTGTTTGTTATTTATTCCAAGTGAAGATGCATGACTACACTATGTTTACATCAGGTACCCAGTTCACAAGAATGAATGTACAGCAAAGAGATTCTCAAAAAAAAAAAAAAAGTATCAAAGTATACTTCCTTTCAACACACTGTGATTTATGAATTAGATATGATAAAATGGAAATAGAAGCTTTAAAGAACACATGTAATTAAGGTCGAAAGAATATTAGTATAGTCAGATCCCTGATCTGAATTCAGGGGTGGCAGTTGGTTGAAAGTTCACTATGCTAATGTGCCTGGTTTGACCCTGATGATTTTTCACCCAAGAGATGTTGGCTCAGTTGTGAAGAAGCCTGAAGCTTTTTGTTAAAATACAAATTTGAGAGAGAGGGAGGGAGAGAGAAGAGAAGGAGGAGCTCTAGTATGATCTGATGGAAAGCGAATGTATCTCTACTGAAAAGAAGAGGAGAGAAGGTCACAAGGAACTATCAATGAACCAGTAAATGTGGGATACTCCTGAAGTGCTGAGGGCATCTGATCAGAGGACAATTAAGACCAAAGGCTGAGAAGTGACCTTAAGGTCAAGGTAGAAGAGGACCCAACAATTTCAGGGAGGTATGGCCTGTAGCAAGAAGTGAAAATAGAAGAAGCCAGTGAAAATACTGACTCCCAGAATCAGGGCTGGGAGGGTTGCCTGTGACAAGAAATGGTGTAAACACAGAGAGGGCTTAGCCAAGATTAAGGCTGCAAACCTCTGCCAGCCAAAGAACATGGAACTATATACTTGTAACCTCACTCTTCTGGATATCATTTGTATCTGAACAGTCTTTTTTATTGTAGTAAAAGCAGTTGTACCCTTGAAAAGACTGTGTGTGCTAGATCCCATAGACATACTGGGTACGGTGAATGGCCAGAGTTGAAGGAGAGGGCAAAGTTCAGAGAGGCATGGTTTTTGTAAGAGAAAAACCACCTCTCTTAAAGAGTTGTTTGGTGACTGCTGGAAATTATGCAAGAGAAGGAGTACCTGGAAGCCTGACTAAGAGAACCATGTATTGGGAGCAGGCAACCTGCATACTAGACCAGCAGATTCAAGGGCTTAGAGGACAGAAATAAGAGGGCACGCTAGTGAAATTTGAGGAAGAAACTTGAGAGAACTTGATGGAGAGAATTCCTAATAGAAGGCTTAAGTAACTCAAGAGCAAGGGCAGATTACCAACAAAAATCAGGAAGAGGAGCATGAAGAATAGAAACAGAATTCAGAAAGCACTTTGGAGAAGGGAAAGCTGAGTGTGGGGCTTAATGCCCAGAAACACACAAAAGACTAATCAGAGACCCCATTGAAAAGAAAACTCAGGGACATGCTGGCTGAGGTGGTGATCCTGAGCTGCTCAGACCTGAAGTGAAATGGAAGGGTTGGGGCCAAATGGGTAAAGATCCCATACTACTCCCTCTGGGATCTCAGAGTGAAATGCCAGCTTGAATCTAGAGAAGAAGGGAGGTGAGACCAGATGGAGAGCTACAAAGAGGAGCCTTTTGGGGACATAAAATATAAGTAGCGCGAGAGAGCCTCTTGTGGAACTTTCTGAATACTCAAGACCATTGCCGATTAGGGACTATTTTGCAACTCAGATTTCCTCACGAAATAGAAAGGTTATATCCATGTTTGGTTATCTGCCTGTGATGGACTGTAGAGAAGGGGTAATACTTAAGGATATCAGAAAGCAGTAAACGGCTATCACTCAAAGGATCTAATTCCTGGAAAAGAAACCTGATCCTTACTGGCCATGAGATGATCATGTTAATTAACTCAAGTTTAGTGTAGAGGGAGAACCATAATAGAGAAGTCTTTTCTATGGAGTTATGGTCTTGACAATAAGACTATTTTAAGTGAATTGGTTAAAGAGTATAAGAAATTGCATAATCATTAAAGAAAGAGAATCTGTTTAATTTCATTTAAGGATATAACATAAAATACTTTTTAAAAAGTAGTGTGAAATACCCAGAAGTAATATTTGAATTGCTGGGGTTTTCCAGTGGAAAGAGGAGTTTATATTGAAAATGTGAACTTCATAAAGTGAAGAAAAATTGCTTGGAACCATTTATTGTTACAGGCAGGCACACTTTGTCAAAGATGGTATATCCTGAGCAAGAAGAATTTATGGTAATTTTTTAAATGTTTATTTTTGAGAGAGAGAGAGAGAGAAAGAGAGAGAGCATGAGCGGGGGGGTGGGGTGGGGGTGGGGGGGAAGGGCAGAGAGAGAGAGGGAGACAGAGAATCCAAAATAGGCTCCAGGCTCTGAGCTGTCAGCACAGATCCCAACGTGGGGCTCTGGCCCATGAACCGTGAGATTATGACTTGAGCTGAAGCCAGACGCTTAATTGACTGAGCCACACAGGCACCCCAACTTTATGGTAATTTGAATCAAGAGGACACTGTGTCTTGTTCATAAGGGGTGCTCAAAATGTATTGGTTGAATGGATAAAATAAAAACATGTTACGGAACTAAACAAATTGATGAGTAAATGAAAGACATAGTTGTATATTCCAATATCCCATTTGGGAAGTCTTTTTCCAAGATGGGTTATTGGCCCTTCCACAGGCTCCCATACTACAGGCACATCCCCTATCTTATCCAAAGGTATGCTGTGCTCTTCTACTAAACATTAAGCTATTTAAGGGCAGGACTAATTCTTATTCTTCATGATAACTGCAGCACTGAACATAGGAGACATTCAAGAACCAGTTGTATAAATGAATATTACTCGAAAGAGTGCTAGCTTAACACAAATGTTAACTTAGCATTATACATGGAAGAGTAAAAGAAGTACTTTTAAAGAAATACTTGAATAATATCTAGGAAGTCCATTATGGAGATATAAGACAGGAGCAGCTGGACAACTTGGACAGTATTATTGCTATAATTTGAACATATATTTAGATTGGAAAATAGATTGTCATGATGCAGAGAGAAGGATTCCTCCCCTGGAAATGAAAGCTAAAGAATTGAGAATGGAGACATGCTTTTTACTGAAAACCCAGTAGGAGAATGTCCTTCCCATCTCCCTACCCCCCAAATTATCCAGATTCTCAGATTAAACATAGATTATTTCTTGAAAAAATTTTCCCAGAGGAAAACCAGCATCTATCTCCCCCTACTGGTGTCATGTTAAGAGTGATTTCTGACTTTTTTTTTTCTTTTAACTAAGAAGTGTTTTAGTTAAGATGAATATTTTCATTTGTTATTTGGGAAAAAAAAAAAAAAAAAACAACAACTGTCATACTTAATATAAAGTTTAAGCATCCTGCCATAGAGGTTTGTGTTGCAATGAGCTTTTACTAAGATCTAGAGTATAAATTGTTTTATCACAGATGAGGGATGGTTAAATAGTGTTGCTAGTTCATCTGCAATTAACAGATTTATATCACAGGATTATCATTGGCTGGCACAATAAAATTTTAAAAAACTTTTTATTATAGGAAAGTTCAAACATACACAAAAAGAGAGAGAAAAATGCGATGAGTTCCCATGTGCCCATTATTGAGTTTCAGCAAACAAGTCAGAGCCAAGCTTATTTCATTTATTACTTCTCTGAGGTCCCACATCCAGATCATTTTAAAGTACAGTACAAGCAATCACTTCATCTGTAAATATTTCAGTAAGTACCTAAAAGGTAAAGATGCTTCAAATATCCCCATAACACCATTTTTATGCCTATCCAAAATTAGTGATAGTTCTACCAGCAAATATCCAGTCAGTGTTCAAATTTCCACAATTGTTTTAAAATTGTAATTATTTATTTCACAATTTGGAACAGGCATTTTATAAGGGCTATTGATTATAATTATTTCATATGTTCCTTAAATCTCATGGAATTTATGAGATTTAAGATTCTTCCATCATTTTTTTTGGGGGGGGGTAACAAAACAGCAACATTTGTTCTGAATAGTGTTCCACAATCTGGAATTTGCTGACTGGATCCCCATGGTGTTGTGTAACACATTCCTCTGTCCCCTGTATTTCCTGTAAATTGGTAGTTAGATCCAGAGGCTTAATTTTATTCAGGTTTGATTTATTTTTTTGGCGAGGTGCTGTTGTGTACTTCTATCACACAATGTCTGGCAGCAATCAAAGTTCACTGTATGGAGTAGACTTTCTACAGCAGCACTTTCCAATAGAAATTTCTATGGTGATGGCCATGTTCTATATTAGTACTATGTATGTTCTGTAACTGTACTTATTGTTTTATATCTATTCTGTATCTTCATACGGTAGTCACTAGTCATGTGTGGCTCTTAAATGTGGTAGGGTGCTTGAGAAACTACATTTTTAATTTTTAAAATTCTAATTACTTTAAATTTAAATGTGAATAGCCATGTGTGACTAGTGACTACCCTATAGGGTAGTATAACTATAGACTCATTAATTCATTAAAGGCTGCTGAAAGATAACATGATTATTCTATTATTTTTAGAAATTTGTTGGAATATTTTTGTAAAGAGAATAAGATCAAGTGTGTTGCTACATGAGGTTCAGACCTTACAGAAAAGGTTGAAAAATTGTTTATTCTTCTCCTGTATTTATCAGTTGTCAAAATGATGAGTTGCAATAAATAAATACTAATTTGAACTACTCTCTATAACCTTGAACTGTACATTAGGGGAGTTACACCTATGATAGAGCTTTCAATTGGGCCTTGCTTACAGACAGGGGGACTAAGAGAGTGTTCTCAAAAGTTCTAAATCTCAAATCCCCTCCAACCCGCACATTTCTCCCACCTGCTGAACCTCCCTAAACTAGGCCTCAGTGCTCATGCTTACTGACTTCTGTGTGGACCAGCTGCACAGCAATGGCCTGTGACACAGTGCCGCTGCAGGGCAAGGAGAGCCGGCTCTGGACAGAAGCAAAACCAGGGAATCAGCCATTTCTAAGGCGTCAAGAAAGGACTTGCCTTCTAAGAGAGGCTAGAAATTCACCTTAACATGTACTTGAAACTAGTTTTACCTTTCTGAGCAGGCTACTGTTAGAGAACTAAGCAGTAGGTGGAAACTGAGGTGCCCCAGGCTGCACTGCCTAACACTCAAAGGCTTGGCTACGAAAAGGAATGGCCAGACTAAGCACAGTGCAGTCATACCAAGAGGGCAAGAAAACCAAGAACTGGCTGCTGATTTGTCAGTCTTTCCTAATAATTTTTTTTCCATCTATTACCAGTCTGCCTATGGAGATGTCTTTCTTAGTTTTTTTATAGTATTAGGTTGCTTGTGAAATTTGTATGTTTAAAATAAAACGTAATATCTATTAGATATTAAAACTGCTTGTGGCTAAAAATTGCAATAGCTTATTATGTGTCCATTACATATTTTCCTAATGTTTTATTTTTAGTTTTTCTTAGAGTCTTGAAGGGTTGGGTTTCAGGTAAGCTGAGTGAGGCACTCATCTCAGGGACAAAATTTAAGGGGGTTTCAAAAACCTCAGTAATGATGATAAATGCTATTTTAAAGCAATAGTTAAAATAATCAAGATTAATGCAAAAAACCCCTACATGATAAACACTGTATGAAAATTTTAAGTAAAGGCAGATCTGGTCCTGCCCTTGAACAACTCTGCCTCACTTGCCTCACCCTAGTCCTGGCCCTCCAATAAAACTTTATTTAAAAATCAGGCAGCTAGGGGCGCCTGGGTGCCTCAGTTGGTTAAGCGTCTGACTCTTGGTTTTGGCTCAGGACATGGTCTCATGGTTTGTGAGTTTGAGCCCTTCATCAGGCCCTGGACTGGCAGCATGGAGCCTGCTTGGGATTCTCTCTCTCCTTCTCTCTCTGCCCCTTCCCTGCTTGCTCTCTTTCTCTCTCAATAAATAAAATTAAAAAAAACAATCAGGAAGCTACTCTGCGGGGTATAGTTTGTTCATTTTTAGAAATATTATACTGAACTATTACTTATCTTTATTATTGCATTTTTTGGCACTCTCTTATATTTTGCATCCTACTTTTGACCCTGTTTTTGAGCTAAACTTAAGAGTTGACTAAATTCCATTTCATCACTTTTACAGGTAAGGGTTACATGAATGTCTATGAGCAGCCCAAGGTTGAACAGGTAAGAGATAATGGGGTTGAGATTTATAATGGTTTTGTGTTCTCTATCTCCCCATTTACATTTTTGAGGATATGATTCTTGACTCATATTAATTTCTTTTTTGTGATATAGTGCTGTGTGTCGAGTAGCCTCCATCACCCTTAAACTTGCTGTTGTTCTGTTTGCTGAATTCCATCAATTATCTATGTGACCTTAAAGAATATACTTTTTATTATCTTAATCTGTGTCTACAAAACACCCAATTTGGGGTCAGTTCAATTAAAAAAAAAAAAAAAAAAAGGATTGAAATGAAGAGAAAAGACAATGAAGAGAAAATGAAGCCAAAGACCAGATGTGTGCCACTACATGGACAAAATAATTGATTAAGTGTTTGGATTTTTATTTTTATTTATTCTTTTATTAACTGGTTTGTGGTGGTGTATACATATGGGCAGAGTTTACTAATGTTCAAGAAAAAGTAATCTGCCTAGTGGGAGTTGTAGAATTAAATAAAAATTGAATGATGTCTGCAAAGGATATTATCCTTTGGGTGTGGTAATTATTAGGCCAGGTGGTTAATGTTTCCTTATTTTCTCAAGAGGTAGGAAAAGGTAAGACCTTTCAGTCTAGTAACAACCACATAAAATTACAAAGGGTACTGGCAGAGGTAGTGGGGGGCAGGGGAGGGAGGAGCTGGAGGAGAGGAAAACACAGTCATCTTATATGGTTTTTTGGTTAAAACTGGGAGAGATTTGTGGGTTTCACATCAGTCAACTTTCATTATTCTTGTTCTCATCTTCTTTGATTCACATGGTTTCAGTTTCTTTCCAAACGTCTTTGGTTCAAAACCTTATGGTCTTGAAACAGAGCAGTTGAAAAATGTTGACAAAAAGTTTTGGAAGCAACCACTGAATTTTGCACAACTTTACTAGCACTTATTTCTAGTGTGAAAGATGGTGCTACTCTATAATAAATGTGGGTTAGGAATATTTATGTCATTATTATGTAGCCAGTTAAACAGAGAAGTAAGACCATGATGTTATAGATGTTGCAGAAAATAAACTTATTGGAGAGCTAAAAAGTAGAGATTTTCTATGCATTTCTTAAGGGACAGGGGCATATTTTATTGTGTGGAAAATATGATTTCCCTGAACTGAGGGAGAGGTACTATATTGCATACCATTGACTCGTATTTGATATTGGATTTAAAAAATATTAACTTTAAAAGCTTAAGATACCATTTGAAGCCATAGTGAGATGAATCAGGAAAATTACTGAGAGATGGCATTGGTTTTTAAAAATAAATAGAAAGTTGGGGCACCTGGGTGGTTCAGTCGGTTGGGCATCCAACTCTTGATTTCATCTCAGGTCATGATTTTACGAGATTGAGCTCCAGGTTGGGCTTTGCACTGGCAGCACAGAGCCTGCTTGGGATTCTCCCTCTCCCGCTCTCTCTGCTCCTCCCTGCCTCGCACCGTCTCTGTCTCTCTCAAAATAAATAAATAAACCTAAAAAAAAATAAACAAAAAGTGTATTTTCTTGTGGAATCATAATTATATGGACAGCATAAGGGTAACCCTTTGGCGTATGTGTCTGCTAATCCTATCATAGATAATAAATTCATAATTCAATTAATCGCATGCATTATATATACTAACTCATTTAAGGAAAATGAACTATCATCATCATCCAGAGGTCTTTATGGGATGACTAAGGTGCTGGCTTTACAGTGTCAGTAAGCAGACTTTCTGCTTCTAGGAACTTTGAACTAAAATGAAAAAAAAAAAAAAGCCTTCTGAAAAAGAATAAGCAGACAAAAAGTAATCATGCAAGGCAAATACAGGATACAATGGAAACTAGATCATCACTCAAAGTTCATTAATAAATGCCCCCTGAAGGGAGAAAAACGAAAGAAAATGTATTCCTCACCAGACACCTTAATAAATAGTTTATATTCCCTCAATTAGAGTCAGATGAGGGGCATTAAGCAGAGACATCCAGAAGCAATAGGTACAGATGAAGGAGGAGATTTGCTCTCATCTAGGAGGGAATGGCACAGGAAATAGGGAGTAGGTCAGCTGGACAGACTGGAAGGTTTTCAGAAGGTAATTTTGGAAAGTTGGCTAAGCTGGGACTGTATTGTGGAGGACACGTTAGGACAAGCTAAGGCATGCTCACTTTTTAATACAGGTAAAGGAAACCTGAAATGATTTTGAGCAGAGGGTGACCCATCCAAGAGCTGTGAATGGCAGAGCAGACTGAGTGTGGAAAACACTGGGGCCACTTTGCCACATGGTGACAGGCAGGGCAAACTCAGCTTTGAAGGTGGCACTCTTTGAAGGCTCTGTATCAGTAAATTTTCCTCGAATAGTCTTGGCTGGTAGTGATTTTATTGATTTAATCATCAGTACTTCAGGATCACAAATATTTTCTCTGGTTTGCTGCCCATCTCAAAGCACCCGACTGTGTGAAATAAATGTTGAATAAATAAGACGTTAAGTGTTTAGAATTATGCTGACATTTAGTGACAGTTTGTGGTGACTTTTGAGGAAAAGCAAACAAGAGTATTCTTCTGCTCTTCTTCCTGTTAAAAACAATTTTTTGGAAGGAATAGGATTCCAGGAAGTCCTTGAAGTGAGGAAGGGTGACCATGTGTGATACTTTTGAAAGAGCAAAGATATTTATTTGCTCCCTCCATTTCTAGTCCACATGAGCCCTGCTCCTTCTTCCTGTCACACCATCTCCATTCCATTCAAACCACTTTCTTGAATATTCCTAATAAACTCATCTTTCCCCTTTCCTTGTTCTTCTTAAACCTCTCAAAGCATTTTGTACCACTTCACTTCCTCTTTTCTCTCTTAGCCACATTTCTCTGTGTCTCTGGATCATATTCCTCTTCTTACTTGCTGACAGGATCCTCAGTCATCAGCCCTCAGTGATCCTCCTATCATTAACATTGTCAAGTGATAAATAGTTCTAGAACTTTTAGAATCCTCAAATTTGCAATAACTGCTATAAGATATCATTTTCTTTATAAAAAATAATTTTTGGACTGACTGAGGCATTTGCTAAAACAAGTTAATGACTGGCTCTTACTTCCACATAAAATACAGGTGTTGGCTTCAATGCCACCCATTCGGGTAGGTATTCTCTGTAGGACAACGTCAGGCTCCTTGTTCCTCAGGGACCTCAGACTCCTCTTTTATAGCAGATATCTTGTTTGAAATTCATTACTTGTAACCCACTGAGGACATGAAGTGTGTCAAAGGTATTCACAACTGTCCCCCTAGGACGTAGCTCAGGCGTGTATTAGGAATTCAAAGAGTATTTTTTGTTGGTTAATTGACTAAATGATTGTTTTCAACAGTATGTATTTTACTTAATATTTCATCTAAGAGACATCATTTTCATAGATATCTTTGCTTTTATGTTATTTCCTCATTCACACATCTAGTTGACTTTCTCCTCCAGGCCATTTTTCTTTATAAAGAAATTTTTAAAAAATCGTTTTATGGGAATTACTTTGTGCAGAGGAGAAACCTAGAACAAATGCTCTTCTGAGGTGTGCATGTGAGGCTTCAGACCAGGCTCACAGACCACTTAATCTTCCATTTTTAGCAAAATTTCAAATCACCATGTGTCTCGGGCCTTCATCTTTATTAGCAAATGGCCAAAATCACAAATTTTAAGTAAGTCTACTTTTTTTCGTATTAAATGTCCCTTAGTCACATTTTCTCTCTAGGGAAAGTCAGTGGCTGCAACCCTCCCTCATTTGTGTGTCTCTAATTCAGTCCTTTCATGTGAATCCAGACCTATATCTAATTACAACAGGATGTCTACTTTGACTTGTGAAGTTTAGCACCTAGGGATTGTAGCTTACTGTTGACATGGTATAGGGTGGTGTGAGAACTGCCTTCTATACCTGGCACTGCCGTTAACCCTCTAGTGAATTTGAATGGTCATTTGACTTCTCTAGGCTTTCCTGAGAAACCCTGAAGACTCCTAAAACATAGTTTCTCTAACTAACCTGCTGAAAGAATTCTGATCTCTGTTTAATATTTTCACTTGCTTTGTGGTTCTATCTCTACCAATCCAACATGGTAATAAACCAAAGTGTGGAGGGAACTTTGGCCCTGGCAGAACCAAGCAAAACGGAGATAATTCTCAGATTTATGAAAGCTGGTGCTACTGCTGGAAGCCTTCCATAGTTTGCTTCTCTTCCGCTCAGGTCTCTTAAGAGATCAGCCTCGTTAAAGCTGATTGAACTAATTGAACATGAGTAAAGGAAAAATGAAATCCAACTGCTTTCCTCTCTAAGCCCACAAAAGAAACAGTAGTAACTGGGTCTCTTTGGAGAAGGGCAAGGTCAATCTCTGATGTGCTCAGAGGTTGGGTGAAGTTTAGGGGCAGCGAGGGGCTTCAATGGTCACTTGAGGGATTTTCTTTCAAAATGTGGCATGAGCTTCCTTAAGCCTCCTTTATAGGAACAGAACACCCAAGAGAGCTGAGAACACAAAGGAGATGATAGTACCACACTGGGCAGCGGAATATCTATTTTCTTGGTGAGGTACACAGAACGGGGAGATTTATGCTCTAGTCAAGTTTCTTCCTTTCATGCTTGGAGGGAAACTCAATATTCCATATTCATGGTCTTTGACATAACATTTTGTTAGGGTGGTCAAAAGGGATTTATACTATTTGTTGCAAAAATATCACAGTGTTATTTTTATAAGAATCAAGCAGAGTGGGGATGGGAATGAGAATCTTAGGTGCCACCTGGTTTTCACACTTTTGGTGAAGTAAAATTTAATTGAGTTTTCAAAGGCAGGAAAATATTCTGTTGCTGGGAAATATAGCATAAAGAATTTCTGCAAGCTTCCTCTGGGTTTTTCTTGCAAGTTTTAAATGAGAATTTTCTGCCAATTTTCTAGCAGAAGCGGAGGAGACATAGCAGTTCTGCTGGTGGTTTTGATTATGGATTGTCTATATGGCATCAATAAAAATAACTAGACCTAGGTCTGATGGGCACTGAACTTGCTTAAAATGCTAATAAAAATTATAAGGGAAGGGAATCAATCTTAAATTTTAAATATTTTTTCTTATAATACATATGGAAAGACTATTTCTCAGTACTTTAGTGTTAAAAGTACAATAACTGGAGAAGAATATGTTCTCTTCAAAGTGCCAATAAAAATGCAAAATGTCATTTTCCAGTGCAATTCGGCCTGAAATCAACCTGTTTTATGGTAATTATGGGCTCTGGCACCAGAACATAGCAGAGCTTTAGGAAGATTGAATAAGTGATTGAGTCCAACCTACTTAAATATGAAACATATGAAATGATTTGTGTAAAGCAAAAACCAGAGAGCACTGTCACCCTCCCCACCCCAACCTATGCATCAAGCTTCATTAGTGCTGTGTGGTAGTCATATCAGCATGAGGGAGTGGGTGAGAAAAACATTTTCAGGATAATAGAAATAGCGCAGGAAAATCCTTTCGAGGTGGAAGGGAAGTTTCTTATAAAGGCAGAAACTGTGAGAAAGAGATAATGATGCTCAAAGTGGGTGAAAAGTGCCTTTCGTTGGCAAGATTCTGCTATATCACTATGAAAGGAAAACCATATATATTTCTCATAACCACTGTGGTGTCAGGTGTAGCTACCCAATAATGCATCGCCATAAGCCATATGGCAGCGTATCACGAGGTGGCTACTCAAGACAAGAGAAATGTGGCAACACTTCTCACTTTGCTCCCTTTTTCTGGCATAAACTGAGCTCCTCGTCATACAGGTGTCCTGAAATAGGTATTACCTTAGATTGGTTTTCATCGGGAAAATGGGAGGAAAATAAAAATATTTAAATTATATGGTGTTCAGGTACCCACACTATAGACCCAAATAAAGTCGTGGCTGAATCTTCTTAGTTTTTTTTTTTTAATCAAAAGTATAATATATATGTTTAAAGAATCCATTTTTTTCTGTGAATTTTGTCACTGGAAACCATCAACCCCCTCCACTCTTCTCTGTTTTTTTTTTTTTTTTTCCCTTCTCAGAGGCTATTGTTTTCAACAAAGTGAGCCTATCCTTTGTACTAATTCCAACGTCTTCAAATGCTAGGTTCCTACTGCTGGTTGTTAATATTTCTGGTTTTGGCATTGAGGCTCCTTCCCTCTGAGAGGAAGGAGACTTTAGTTCTCACAGACCCCTATCCCATGCACACACCCCTGAGATCCTACATTTTGAGGGTATAAAATTTTTGCTTACATAAGTATTGGAAGTTTATGTTTTTATGATCAGATAAATACTATTTCCAACTAAGCCATGCAGGTTTTTTAAAATGATTACTCTTTCCTTCTTGCATAACGTATTATTTTCCTTGGCGTTAATAATTGTCTTGGTGGTTTCCTGTTTGTGTATTTGATTGGTATTCTGTAGTCTTATCAATTGCAAACTCTAGGTCATTTTTAAAATTCTCCTTTCAGTACCTTGTAACATATAAAATATTCGGTAGAATTTGTCTTATTGGAGAATTTCTCTGGGCCTGTGACACTGCACTTTTCTTTTGATCACTCATCATTATAAAAGTGAATTCTCTTTGATTGTTTAGGATGTTAGACCTCTTGTTTCCTGGAACCACATCTCCCTCTTTCTTACTTTGCTCTCTTTTTTTGGTTACCACAATTTCTGGTACTTGTTTCACAAAGGGTGCATGAAATGTACATCTGTTGAGACCTTGTATGTTTGAAAAAAATTTTTTTCACACATTAATCTCAGATGTACAACATAATGATTTGATAATTGTATATATTGAGAAGTGAGTCAATAAGTCTAGTTAACATCTGTCACCATACATAGTTAACAAGAATTTTTTTCTTGTGATGAAAACATTCAAGATTTGCTTTCTTAGCAACTTTCAAATATGCAGTATAGTATTATTAACTATAGTTGCAATGGTGTACATTACATCCTCATGACGTATGTATTTTATAACTGGAAGTCTGTACTTTTTGACTCCCTCTTCACACATTTTGCCCATCCCCCAGTCCCTGCGTCTGGTAACCACAAATCTGTTCTCTGTATCTATACTCATTTTTTTTTTTTTATTTGATTCACATGTGAGTGAGATCATAAGGTATTTGCCTTTCTCTGTCTGACTTACTTGATCTAGCACAATGCCTTCAGGGTCCATCCATGTTGTTGCCAATGGCAAGATTTCATTCTTTTTTTTTATGGCTGAATAATATTGTAGTGTGTATACCACATTTTGTTTGTCCATTCATCCATCAGGCCACACTTGGGTTGTTTTCATAGCCTGACTGTGGTAAATAATGGTGCAGTGAACATGGGGGTGCATGTAACTTTTCAAGTTAGTGTTTTTATTTTCTTTGGGTAAATATCCACAAGTAGAATTGCTGAGTCATGTGGTAGTTCTATTTTTAATTCTTTGAGGAATGTCCATACTGTTTTCCATAGTGGCTGAACAAGTATACATTCATAAGTGTTCCTTTTTCTCTACATTTTTGCCAACACTTGTTATTTTTTGTCTTTTTAATAATAGCTGCTGTAACAAGTGTGAGGTAATATCTCATTGTGGTTTTAATCTGCATTTCCTTGATGATTAGTGATATTGTATCTTTCATGTACTGTTAGCCATCTGTATGTCTTAAAATATTTTTATTTTATCCTCATTCTTTCTTGGGAGTTTGGCATAGAACTCTAGTTTGAAAATAATCATCTTTCAGAAATTGTATGTCCTTGTTCCATTTCCTTTTTTGCTTCTAATGTTTATAATAGAGAATTCTGATGCTATTATAACTCCTGATTCTTTATTTTTGACATGTTCCTTTCCCCTCATTGCTCTGAATTGTTGTCCTTAGTATGCTAAAGATTTACGACAATATGTCTGTATGTTTGTTGGGCATGCAGAAGAATATTTTAATCTGAAAAATCGCGCCCTTTATTTTTGGCACATTTTCTTTGTTCTTTATTTCTAAAACTACTATTAGTTGGACGGTGGTTCTCTTGGACTGCTTCTTCGATTTTCTTATTTTTTCCCTTATTCTCTCAGAGTCTCTCTATCTCTTATATTTATTTAAAATTTTATTTTTCTGGGGGCGCCTGGGTGGCTCAGTCGGTTAAGCGGCCGACTTCGGCTCAGGTCATGATTTCGCGTGTGTGAGTTCGAGCCCCGAGTCGGGCTTTGTGCTGACAGCTCAGAGCCTGGAGCCTGTTTCGGATTCTGTGTCTCCCTCTCTCTGACCCTCCCCCGTTCATGCTCTGTCTCTGTCTCAAAAACAAGTAAACGTTAAAATTTTTTTTTTTTAATTTATTTTTCTGGGATATTTTCTCAACTTTATACCCTAACACATCTATTGCTTTTCATTTCTACTAATAGATTTTAAAAAATTACCAGAGTTCTTTTGGGTTCTATTGGCATCTCTGTTTAAACTGTTTTTGTTTCATAGATAAAACATCTTTTCTTGTGTTTCTGAAGGTATCAATGGTTTTGCAGTTTTCTTTTGCTACTTGTATGGTTACTGTTTTTCCAAGCTTCTTCCTCCACTCCCCCACCCCATTTGTATGTGTCTGCATCTTTCATGATAGAGATCTTCCTCAAAAGTCTGATGATCTTTGGTTGTTCATATTAATAGTGGGGCACTAAAGCCGATTGGAAATTTTGGTTTCTCTAACATGATATTCTAGGGACCAGAACAAACCCTTCCTCTGAAAACAACTTAAAAGGCTGGATTAAAATGTTCTGGAATGCATTCATATGCTAACACCATAAGAGGGTATTCTGAGTGGTACTGAGTGAAAGCAGGAACTCAGAGGTAAGCACAGAAGTAAAGATAGCTTTCACCTTGATGATACTTACTGAACCTGAGTTCAGAGGATAGAGGTCAAAGCCCAGGGCCTACCCAAGTTGCCTGCAAGGAGGGGTACCCATAAAGTTGAGATGCTAAGGGGTGCACCATCTGAATGAGGATGAAAACAAGCTTCCTTTTTTCCTCCATTTTTAAATGAGAACCCCAGGAAAATTGGTCTCAAACACTGATGCTGGGTAGGGGAAAAAATAATCTCTGAGAATTTGTAACCACAATCAACTCTTGTGCAAATATGTAGCCTGAATATACACTAGCTAGGGGAAATTATATCTTCTGAGAAAATAACTGTCAACCTAGAATTCTGTATCCAGTAAAAACTATCATTCAAAAGTGAAGATAAAATAAAAACATTTTTAAAGAAAGCTGATAAGAGTCTCTTTACAATACAGTTAAATACAAACAGAACATTTATAAAAACTGCCACACATTGGGCTATAAAACAAGTTTCAATAAGTTTTAAAGCTGGATGCTGTCCAGATCACATTCTCTGACAACCAAACAATTGTTAGAAACTGATAGCAAAAATGTAACAAGAAAACTCCATATTTTTAAAAATAAAGAAAGATACTTCTGAATACTTTATGAGTCAAATAAAAAGTCATGATGGATTTTAGAAATTATCAAGGACTAAACATTGTAAAAATACAACATATAAAATATTGTGACATTCTTGCTACTTAGTAAGATGTTTATAGTCTTAAATGCTTTTATTATAAAAGAAGGGATAAAATTAATGAATACAGTTCCATCTCAAGAAGTTAGAGAAATAGTAGCAAAATAGCCCCAAAGAAAACAGGAGACAGGAAGTAATACCACAAAAATATACATGGAACAGTAGATAAAATTCAATAGGGAACATTAATAAAGTAAATGTCTCATTTTTTTTTCAGAGACTAAAATGTCAAATATCTGGTTGGGTTAATTAAGGCAAAAAGGAGAGAAGGCACAAATATCCAATAATAAGTATAAAAAGGGCAATGAGTTTCTGATATAAATGACAATAATAAAAAGCTATTCTCAAGAATTTTATGCCAAAAATTTTGAAAACTTAGATAAAGTGGCTAAATGCACTAAAAACTGAGTCAAGAAGAGATAGAAAACTGGAATAATATCATAACCATTAAAGGTATCAAAAGATATCATTAAAGATATCAAACAAATATCTAAAAAATCTTCCTACAAAGGAATCACAAGGACCTTTTTATTTAAAAAAAATTAATGTTTATTTATTCTTGGGAGAGAGAGAGAGAGAAAGAGAGAGTGTGTGAGCGGGAAAGGGACAGATTGAGAGAGGGAGATACAGAATCTGAAGCAGGCTCCAGGCTCTGAGCTGTCAGCACAGAGCCCGACGAGGGGCTCCAACTCATGAACTATAAGATCATGACCTGAGCTGAAGTCAGCCACTTAACTGACTGAGCCACCCAGGTGCCCCCTCACAAGGATCTTTTTAAATTGAAGAATTCTGGCAAACGGAGCACTAGTAATTCCAATATTGTGCAAATTATTCCAAGGCATATAAAAAGTAGGAAATCAGTTACTTGTTTTATGACTGTAGCATAACCCTGGCAAGAAAAACTTAACAAAGAGAGAATAAAGAATAAAAATGACTCATCAGACTCATTCATGAAATATATAGTAGATTTAATTTTTTTTTTTTAATTTTTATTTATTTTTGAGAGAGAGAGAGAGAGGGAGAAAGTGAGCTAGCAAGGGAGGGGCAGAGAGAGAGAGAGAGAGAGAGACAGACAGAAAGACAGAGGATCTGAAGTGGGCTCTTGTGCTGACAGCAGAAAGCACAATGCAGGGCTCAAACTCCTAAACCATGAGCTTAAGACCTGAGCCAAAGTTGGACACTTAACTGACTGAGTGGCACAGTGTCCTACATACTAAATTATTATTATTTTTTTTAATTTTCTTTTTAATTTTTTTTCAACGTTTATTTTTTTGGGGGACAGAGAGAGACAGAGCATGAACGGGCGAGGGGCAGAGAGAGAGGGAGACACAGAATCGGAAACAGGCTCCAGGCTCTGAGCCATCAGCCCAGAGCCCGACGCGGGGCTCGAACTCACGGACCGCGAGATCGTGACCTGGCTGAAGTCGGACGCTTAACCGACTTCGCCACCCAGGCGCCCCCATACTAAATTATTAAGCCAAACATTAGTAAGCAAACTCCAATGATGTATTAGAAAAAACTTCATGACCAAGTTGGGATTTTTTCCATGAGTATAAATTTGGTTTAGTATTAGAAAATCAATTAGTGTCTAACAGATTGAAGAAAAAAATCATATAATCATTTCAATGAGAATGAAAATGCATTTGATAAAATTCAACATCCAGTTATGGCCAAAAAAACCTCTTAGCAAATTGGGAATTGAAGGCATATTCCTGAGAAAGGGTGTCTGAAAAAAGACTGTACTAAATATAATGGTAAATGGTGAAATATTGAAACCATCTTCAATACTTTAGGAATAAAATGAGAATGTTTTAACATTGTACTGGTAACCTTAGTTTATTAAGGCAAGAAAAAAGAAATAAATTTTATAAAGATAGGAAGGAGGAAAGAAAACTGCTATTATTCGAAGATGATCTAATTGTATACCTAGTCAATTACGAAGAATCCAACAGCTAAATTGTCAGTTTCAGGGGCGTCTGGGTGGCTCAGTCGGTTAGCGTCTACCTTCCACTCAGGTCATGATCTCAAAGTATGTGAATTCAAGCCCCACCTCGGGTTCTGTGCTGAAGGCTCAGAGCCTGGAGCCTGTTTCGGATTCTGTGTCTCCCTCTTTCTCTGCCCCTCTCCCACTCGGGCTGTCTTTATCTCAAAAATAAATAAACATAAAAATTTTAATTGTCAGTTTTATAAGAAAGCATCTCAGAATTGTTTTTCTATAAATGAACAACAAGCATTTAACAAGTGGAATTTTAAAATGTCATTTACAGGAGTGTGAAAGTATCAAGTACCTAGCAATGAATCTTAAAAACTTTATGTGAGATCTTTATGAAAAAAATAAATTGAAATACAAAATATCTCAATAACATGAGACAGTTATGCTCAAGGATTGGAAGCATCAACCTTCCAATAGGTTTCTTTCTTTCTTTTTTTTTTTTGAAATCTGACAAGCTGATTTTATTTTATTTGATTTATTTATTTATTTATTTTTAAATGTTTATTTATTTTTGAAAGAGAAAGAGACAAAGCACGAGCAGGGGAGGGGCAGAGAGAAAGGGAAACAGAATCCAAAGTAGGTTCCAGGTTCTGAGCTGACAGCACAGAGCCCAATGCGGGGCTCAAACTCACGCACTGTGAGATCATGACCTGAGCCTGATTTTAATATTTGTGTACAAGTGCTAGGGTCCATAAAGGCCCAGATATTTTTGATAAAGAATAATGTACAGTGATTTGCTTTACTACATACCAAGTGTACTGTAGTAGAAAAATTAGTTTGTTATCACCATAAAAACAAGCAGACCAGTGGAACAATACAAAAGAGCTCATAAGTAGACCCATCTATACATGGATACTTGATTCATGATGACCTTTCCTTAGTAGGAAGAGGTTATAGTTTTTGTAATTCGGCTGACATGATTGGTTATCAAAGTGAAAATTATGGAATTGGAATATTACCTCACACTATTCATAAAAATCACTTCCAGATAGATAAAATATCTCAACATTTAAAACTTTTAGAAGAAATATAGGAAATTCTCTCCTTTTTGCTCTTTTTTTTTTCTCATCATCTTTCTGAAAGGATATTTTCTATGAGTGTAGAATTCTGGGCCTGGTCTTTTTTGTCATAATTTTGAATCTATTCCATTGTTTCTGTTGAGACTTTAGTTTTCATTCCAATTGTTATTTGAAGGTATTGTGTTTTATTTCTTTGTTTGCTTTAAACTTTTCTAGGATGATGTTATCTTTCTCCTAAAAGTACTTACAGTTTCTTCTTCTAGGCATCTGTAGCCACTAGCATTCCAGTATCATCTCAATTCAGTTTTAGAAATTGGAATTGTGTGCAAGTTAACTTTAGTTCCTATGATACCCTGTTTACTTCTGACCACCCTACTTCTTAAGATAAACTCCTTCAGCAATCCAGTCACCAAGAGGGAGATTCACTAGAATCCATGCCCCTTTGATCACTAAGAATTTGAATATTTGTCTTCTTAGCCCTTCCATAGTGTCAGAAATAGTCCCATCTCCATATTCCGATCACTTATTTTGAGTATGTTAGTAAAGCTTTTGTGCTTATTGCCATATACCTCACATGTTAGCCTTTTTCTCTTCAAGTTTTTATATTTATTTAATTTAATTTATTTATTTAGCACAAGTTGGGGAGGGGCAGAGAGAGAGAGAGAGAAAGAGAGAGAGACAGAGACAGAGAGACAGAGAGAGAGGGATTGAGAACACCAAGCAGACTCCATCCCCAGTGCAGAGCCCAATGCAGGGCTCGATCCTATGACCATGGGATCATGACCTGAGCTGAAATTAAGAGTTGGAGGCTTACCCAACTGAGCCACTCAGGCGCCTCTTCAAGTTTTTATTTAAATTCCAGTTAATTAACGTCACACATTAGTCTTTAAAACATTTCTTTCTCAATTTTGACACTCAGACATATTACTGTGTGATTTTTTTTGGGCCACATATTACATTATTTAGTGTCTTGTTGACTATTCCGTGCTAGTCAAACATTTGCAGTTTTAGTTTCTTCATTTTTACTAAAATAAATAATACTACATTAAACCTTAAAATTAAAAAAAAATCCTATCTCTTCACTCTTTTTCTTGGATAGACTTTTAGAAGTATATTAATGAATATTGTAGAGATCATGACACACGTTGTCAGTTTGCTTTGCAGGAACGTTTTATTAATTTGTAGCCCAGACCAGCAGAGCATGGGAGTGTCAGTCCCACCATACATATACCAGCATTTGAAATGTTTTGGCCAATCTAACAGGCTAATATAAGAGACACAAAAGCCTCTTGTTTCACTGTAATTTTCTTTTCTCTGATTATTAATGAGATTGAATACTTTTTCATAAGTTTATGAACTATTTGAGTTTTCCCTTACGTGGAAACCCTCTTTATGTCCATTGCTCTTTTTGTTTTTTGTTTTGTTTCTGTTATGATGTTTGCATTTCTCATGTTCTGATTTTCTAATGGGGAATATAGCTACCAGATCGTTTCTTAATAGCACAGTCTCCTTCCCCTACTGGGTAAACATATTTCTCTAAGACAGCATACCAACTATAGGGGGAAACAAGTGACTATTTTTACTTCCACTGCAATTAATGGTAGGACAGTTTTCTGTGTCACAATATTTTCTAATTATGCTGTGCTACCTAGGTCAGAGTCAGGAGTTTGGGTTTGCAGTTTGAGGAGAGTTACAGAAAGTACCTTTCAATCATACCAACTTTTCCCATCATTAAAAACTTTCAATTGTTAATCCACATTCTTTGAATATCCTCTTAACTACTTAGAACAAACCTGCATGGTCTGACCCCAGCTCACCCTCTCCAACCCTACCCGGAGTCACGCTCTTTGCTTACATGACAAACCTTTGCTTAATAGCATAGGTTTTCATTCAGTTCCTAACACACTTCTTTTCAGGCTCAAGGCCTTTGCACATGCAATTCCTGATGCCTGCAATGTCCTTTCTTCTTACTTACCCTTTGCTGAGCAAACTCCTCATATCAAATCTCAAATTAAGCATCACTTCCCTCCTGCTTCCGTTTTCTCCTTCTTGGCTATTTCTTAATGATCATATATTTATTCGTGATACTTTTCATTTAATGAGCGCCTCTTCCCCTGAAACTGGGTCTAGGCTCCATCAGGGAGGGGCAGCTTTTGTTTTGTTCTCTACATAGTTTTTTGTTATTTCGAACATTTGAATAGTTTACTTTGAACATGTTAGACGTCCAATAAATGGATAACTACATTACTGACTAGCTGATTGAGTTAAAAGATAGAACCTTTAGGACACAACTACTTAATTTTGGGTCTGGAAGCCAGTCAGAGCCCCAATTATATCCCAACCATTATTCTTTCCACCAAGAAATTAGTACTTATTTATACACAAAGTAAAATATTCAGAAATATTTTAAAGTTTTCTCTTTAACTTGTACTTTTGTTAGTAACATGTATTAGAGGTGTACATTTTGCTATGTGTAATTTTCTCTTGAGGATTAGATTCAAGTCTCTCTCTTCTACATTAATAAATTCCTTTCTTACATGGACCAGAATCCAGTCACTTTTCTGCCTTTTTTGTGGTTTCTGGAATGGATTGTATTATATTTGCTATTTCTTGTTTGACTAAATATCTGGTTTCTTAAGAGTTCATTGAGATTGATATGCCAGTCTACAGACTCTTCTGAATAGACACAGAGGGGCACCTGGCTGGCTCAGTCAGCAGAGCATCTGATTCTTGATCTCAGGGTCATGAAAAAAAAAAAAAAAAAAAAGAAATAGACTCAGGGATTGAATTTACCTTTAAGAAAACCATTTTGCTAAGGGCCATCACTAACAAATGTTTACTTTCTCTTGCTCTTTCTCTTTGTTACTAGTGAAGAAATAACCTATGTGGACAGTTACACATCATTCTTAGATGAAATCTCTTGAACTGACTAGAAATTGTGTCGCTGGATATTTTTCCTTTTCTTTCGGACCAAATCAAGGAGCTATGGCTCTTTCTGTGCTATTGTGATTTGCTTATAGGCAGCAATACAGCAGCTTAACTGTTGATTTCGTTTAAATCCAAAGATCATTTCTAGTCAGTTTTCCTTTTTTGGCAATTCAGTTTTTCTAAGAAGCAGGAACTCACATACATTGGTTAGTATGTAAGATACGCAAAAATCAATAATTCAAATTTTGGTTTTCTATTCAATCACTGGGGATAACATAGGCCTATTTTATGAATATACACAAATGCAGCAAGGTCCCCCAGTTTTTCATGCATAATCATTCAGAACATTTGCTATTGGGGAATAAGTTTTGTTGGCTAAATCTGGTCCTAAGATCTCTGAATTTTGGGAAAAATAGGGAGAAAAACTAATAAAACCAGGCATCCTTTAATAAATAGGAGAGGGGCAGGAAAAAGTTTCAGTGCCTCTTTTTGATGGTTGTTGATAGTAAGCAATTAGGAATGATTGCCAAGTATGTATGAAATATTGATGAAGGCAGTAAGGGGGCAGATCATTTCTTTTTGGACAATTTCTACATAAAAAGAATATAGTTTTCCTTTTGCTATTTCTTTAAGAGGCTGAATAAATAAATAAAGCATTTAAAAATTTTGGTTGCTGGACTGTTTTCACCAAAATGATACTATATTGAGATGTTATAAGGTACCCTAAGTTTATTTGGGTAACATATGTTTAATATGATGGTTATAATCCTGTCTTTTTCTAAAGTCCTGTGGCGGTATACAGATCTTTAGATATATAGCTTGGAGCTTAGAACCTACTTACTCAAGTGTGAGAATTCATGCTATGTTAACATCACTAATGACCTCTTATTTTTATGTCTGAGATAAATGTGCCATTAGCTCACAGACACAGCATCTGTTACAGCTTCTTCCAGTATCCAATAATGGCTTCATATTTTCAGGATCCTAAATCAGACCTTAGTTAGGTTTATGCCAAAATTTGTCGGTTGTGGCTGGCTTTGGTTACATCTTTGATCACCATTATATTCGCATAATTTGGACTGAACTAATGGAGTGAGTGATTGAATAGTGTGCTAGATATGCCTCTCCCTATAAGAGGCTGAAGTAAGAAATTAAAAGGCCAAGTGGTGGTCAGAAGTGGGTGTGAATTAGGTAAATGCTGGTGGTGGTAGTGGTGGTATGGGTGGTGGTAAGGTGGCAGAGACTGCAGAAGGCAGTGGGGTTTGCATTTGGCCTGTCCATCATACAGGGTGAGAAATCCTCAGGATGTCCTGTGGCTTACCATGACCCAGGGTCTATGTTTTAGCACACCTTTGACATGTGATCTCCAGGGAGTCTGCTCTGTCTCTGGAATTTTGCTCAGTAGGATTCTGGATGCCAACCAGATTTTGCCAACTAGATGCACTTTTGTGATGTTTGGAAGAGAGGAAGTCAGGCAGAAGTCATTTTGCTACTCTAATGGCAATCAAGGTTATGGAAACATGAATGCCAGGAGGAACTTTAAGTTGCTGGAATCAGTTTTCCTGGGTCTACTGGTTTGTGAGATTGAAATAAATAGGCAGTCTACTGAGCCCCTACTTGACCTGTACAACTTAAAGGTTGATGTTGCAGTGGTTGTACAGATGCACTCAGTGTCTTAGTGTTTGGTCACCAATTTCATGAGTTATTGAGAGGCAGTTGCTGAGGCTCTCTGGTTTCTAGAGTATAGCCATGGTGATATGTTTTTAGATTCTATGTTTCCAGAGGCAGACTCCTAACTCTTGATGTTCTAGGCATTCCAATGATTTTGAAAGCAGATTATTTCTTGAATTAAATGTCTCATTGTTTATAATAGCTA
The DNA here is from genome assembly GCF_028749965.1 of Puma concolor. Classification (NCBI taxonomy): domain Eukaryota; kingdom Metazoa; phylum Chordata; class Mammalia; order Carnivora; family Felidae; genus Puma; species Puma concolor. The sequence goes on along the minus strand of NC_141670.1, from coordinate 101,783,786 downwards.
GAATATTTTTTGTTTCTTGGGTTGAACCTCCATGGATACAATATTTAACACTAGGAGTGGGGTTATGGAAATTGGCCTTTACTGGCAGGAAATTGGTATTTGTTACCTGATCTGGTTGGATATGAATGCAGTTACTATCTGGGTACCATGGAAAAATGAAATACTATTAGTTCATGGCATGTAGTAGCAAAAACAAAAAACAAACAAACAAAAAAAACCAAAAAACAAAAAACCCACAACAAAGCAAAACAAAAAACAAACAAACAAAAAGTACGTAAAATATCATTGTGATATCCTTGAACCAGGTGTTCTATTAAATGTGTGTTTTGTCAGACCAAGTATTTATTGTTATGTTACTAGAGTTATTAGTAACATAACTAGAGTATGTTATTAGAGTACTAATTAAAAATTCAAGATGAGGTAGGGTACTTGCTTCTGGCTATGCTGGAGAATGTTGAGGAAAACAGTGGCAAGCTGAAGGTTCTAAATTCTTGGCTCAAGAACCTGGGTCCAGGGATCTTCTTTGACTGTTCTAAATAAATCTCTGATCTTGTAGTTGAAAGGCTAACATAGCCGAGAAAAGGAGTCTGAGCCTGTGGGTTCCAGTATGAGATGAATCCATATTCTTGCCAGATCTCTTATATAAGAACATAAAATATTGATAGGGAAAAAGTGAGTCTGAGACTTGAAATATTGCCTTTTGTGTAGATTTGGATGAATCTTAATACATTGAACCACCAAAATCAGTCCTGTGCTGCCCTAAATAGCAGTGACCTTCCTCCTTAGCTGTCTGGAAAGGCTGGTGGTACCTCACTCAAGGCAGTTAGCTCAAAAAAAGGGTTGTCCGTTCCCCATGTACGTTACTTCTATCACCCCTTGGTCTCTTTATACCTGCAAATCCCGATATGCCTTAGGGAGATAAGTACAGATGTGACCAGAGAGTGATATTTACATAACAAAGTCTGTCTAAGATTTAGGTAATATGCATCAGAGGATATCTGGAGAAAAGTCATGTGACAGAATATAATGATGCTAGAGCAGAAAGGAAAGCACATAATTTTCAGGGCTACTTCACTGATAGGGGTTCACTGACTAGAAATTCTGAATACAACACAAGCTTGAGAATTTGAGGGCTGGTTCTGTCTCAGTTAGTTGGCTTGAAACCTGAGTGTCCTTTTAAACTAAATGAAATCAGGATGCCAGAAATTCCTTGGTAAAAATTGATGAAGGAATCCAAAGATTTAGGATTTATCATATATGACCCACTCACTCACTTCTTAACTATATATCCTCAAAGGGTCCAAAGTATACTCTCTCTACCAAGCAATTGGCAAACAGTGTGGTGAGAGCCCATCATGGGAGCAAGTGGCAGCAACAGGTTTGTCATGGTTCCTGTCCAGGAAGGAAGGTGTGAGATGATGCTATTGAAAGGAGGAATGCATGTGGGCATCAGAGTGATAGAGGCCATCAGACAGTGTAGTTACCAAATGTGGCAGCAAGGTTGGAATAGTTAATGGGATGGTTTGATCTGCGGGGATCTTTGGCAGTGGTTAGTTGATCCTGGGCCCTACAGTTTTGGAATAGATGAACAGAATACTCAAGTCCAATTTGGTTTATATAACCGCATGTATCTTAGGTCTGGTAAACAGTGACTGGTTCACCATACCTCACCATAATCCAAAGTCATGGCTCCTTAGTTCATTTCTATACCTGAAACAATCTGCCCTGAACCACTGTGTCCAGGGTCTCCTCAAATGAAAAGGGGGCTAGATGTTGTTGAGGAATATTTCTTGATTTTTTGCGTGTGTGGAATTGTCTGTTGTCTTTATACTTGATTGGTAGCTTGAATGAAAAATCATAGGCTCACTTTCTTTCCTTGATTTTCCGTATGTAGCTACTCTGTCTTCTAGATGTGGTATACTTATATCTACACTATCTTCTGCTATAAATGGGTTTCACTATTGTTTAATCATATCTTGCTTTTGCAAAGTATGCCAGATTGACTTTTTCTGGCAAAAAGTATTGGTATTTTTGCCTGAATTCCCAATGACTATTTTTGTTTTTCATTAAATTTTGTTAGTTGCTATCTATTTGTTGATGTTATGGACCAAATTTTCTTGGGACACATTGTACTCCTTAGCGTATAGTTTCAAATTCTCTTTTATTTCAAGAAGATTTCTTGATTATATTTAAGAGTATGTGTGTTTCCATTATTTTAGTTTTCTTCCTTGGAATATGAAAATTTCTTTTTGCTACCTTCCCTATATATCATTTTCTTTTCTAATCCTTTTCAGCTCTTCATTTCTGTTATTTGGGGGGTTGATTTCTGGTTTTTATTTTCTATGTCCTTTACTGTACAGCAGTATCCATTTACCTTTGCACACATTCTAATTTCACCTTCGTGTCTGTGATAATCTCATTTTTCCCTCTATTCCTTCCTTGAGCTGTAAGTTCATGTTTCATTTCTTCCAGTAGTTTCACTGTTCCTTGAGTTCTTGCATTTTGTATCTACAGCTTTGTGCTCTGGCATAAAAGAAGCTGTTATCCTTCTTTAGGTTTTCAAATTAATGGTGAAAATGTCTAGTCGTGCTATTCATCTCCTCAGTGACAAAATTTTTCTGGAAAATAGTCTGTGTTTGTAATTTGTATTTCCTGCTCCAGTACTCCTTTTCTGTCAAGTATCTTTTTTTAATGTTCTTATTTATTTTTGAGAGAGAGAGAGAGAGAGAGAGAGACAGACAGACAGACAGAGCACCAGCAGGGGAGGAGCAGAGAAAGAGGGAGACACAGAATCTGAAGCAGGCTCCAGGCTCTGAACTGTCAGCACAGAGCGTGATGTGGGGCTCGAACCCACAAACGGTGAGATCATGACCTGAGCCAAAGCTGACAGGGTGCCCCACTGTCAAGTGTCTTTGAGTTGATATTGTGAATGTTCTTTTTTGGTAACCTGCCTTTGGATGTGGTGAGTTGTTCTGGGGCCAGCTCTCTGTGGGAGGCTTGCATAAGGCAGTGATCAGGGTTGGTTTCAGGCTAACTGGAATTTGTATTAAAACTCGGGCTTTTGCATAACTTTGGTTAGCCTTTACTTTGCTTATGGAGATGGGCAGCTGTCTGGGGTGGGCCTTTGTGTATGCGGATGTTTGTCCCTTTCCAGTGCAGTTTTCCTTCTTCCTGCCTCGCTCTCTGCAAAGATGGCCTGTTTGTATAGCTTCTCATTGGTCTCCTTCTCCTTTGCTTTTTGAAAGTGGGCACGAGGAAATTCCTGAGACCAAACAGAACATCCACTTCCAAATCTTGCAAAAATGGGATTTAGGTTTTGCACTTCAGTGTGCTCCTTGCCTCTGAGATGACTACTTGGCTGGCTTTTTCTGCACCCATGGCAGGTTCTTCTCAGTTTTCTTTTGCTGCGCCCTCACTGCTTTTGGAAATTCTTTCACAAATTTTGTGATTCAGGCTTTAGAGAGCTGCCAGTGGATTTTGCATTTTGAATCTCGTTCTCTAAAAGTCAGCTTTGTGTCTTAATTTAACTAGTGGCCACCAAGCATTTGCTATGTGCTAGGTATTGGACATTTGGGAACTCTAAAGAAAAAATACCTTGTTTTGGAGGGCTTTTTAATAAAATGGGACATGAAAAATAACAAACAAACAAAAAACCCAAACACCAAAAAAGACAGAATGTATTAAGTATCAAAGCAGAAGTTTGAAGTGGTGGTTTAGAGCAAATGTGAAGATCAGGAAAGGGTGGCAGTTAACAACACTTTAACAACACGGTTGGGAGCACAGTACTCAGAATATGGTAGGAACCCAAGAAATAATTAATGGATCCAGAAGATTCATTTTCAAGCGAGACAACAGAGATGGACAATAATTCTGCTCATGGTGCAATTTTAGGAGGAAGCTGTACATAAGCTAACAATTTTAGGATATTCTAGTTTAAGGAATTATTGTTCACTCTTTATCTAGATTTCTTTCTGGATCAGGTGTTCTGTCTCAAAACTTACACTCTTTTCATTTGCTCTGCTGCCTTTGAGGTAGACTTTGGAGAATGGGTCTACTGTTGACAGATGAATAGAGAAGGGAGATCATTTTACATAAAACAAAGGACAGGAACACAAGCACACGGATGCAAAACCATAGGAAATAAGTCTGGAAATTTTGTGTAAGGGTACATTATTGAGGGTCTAGGATGCCAACCCAAAATACCACTTACTTTTTGGATAGAGGAATTTTGGTTCAAATTGAATTTAAAAAAAACACGAATTTTTCATAAAATTCACCATTTTCTGCCTTTATGTTGAAAGATAACAAGACGCTAATTGTATCAATGTATTTATCAAAAAACTGACGATACAAGGTTTAGTTTTATAAAGTGATAACTTTCTAATTGATAGAGGCAGAATATTTAGTCATTATTTGTTGGTAATCAGTGTCTTTTATCTTTTTATTCTCTTTTCATGATTATCTATCATTTATTGAAAATGTTATTTGATTTATGTTATGATATGCTTCAATAGATGCTTCCCCTTCATTCCTTTCCCTGCTTCACCCCTCCTGTCCCCTCTTCCCTACACCTCTTCCCTCATCTTTTCTTCTCTCCACTCAGTTAATTATCAAGCAATCATGGGGGTATATACTAGATGAAACATAGTTCTTTTTTTTAATGAGTTGCCTGGATCTTTACCATTTTAGACACAATGCAGTATTTTTCATACCATATGGTCTTTGAAATGTTTACAATGCTTCCTTTTGGTAAAAAGGATTTGTTTATACATGTCACACAATCAAACATTACTCTTGACTCACATAATCATAATCACCACCAATACCACCACAATAACAGTAACCTTTGGGTTGAAGAGACCAATCAATTTTATAATCTGTTGTAGTTGTCTTCTGATCTTCACTATCGCGGGTTTTATGTATTCATGAAAAAAAGTAGAGAATAAAAGCTTAGTAGTTTACATGCTGTAAAAATTAAAAGGACATGATTTAGGATTAAAGGAGGTAATGATTTAATTTTGGAGTTGCTGAGCTGAGCTCTGGTGGTCTGGGAAGCTCGGGGGAAAATCCAGATATTGCAGTGACATATTTGGGTTGGAATATTTTGTGCATGCAATAGCAGATGCACTTATGGAAAGCTTTTCAAATCAAGATGTTACCTCACATGACCTTAGGATATGGTGACTCTCCCAAGGCTCTGGATTTACCGAGAAGTTTTCTGTTTAGCCAAAAGTTGAAAATCATTTCCCTTCACACATAAAGAGTTATCTTTACATATCTTTAAATTACATGGTTTGCAGAAACTATTAATAGGGTATATATATAATATATATATATTATATATAATTATATATATATATCTTTCTCTCCCATTCTGTCTCATCTTTCTCTTTCTGTGTGTGTGTGTGTGTGTGTGTGTGTGTGTACTTTGCAAGTAAAATCTATGGTCTTTAGACAGCTTAAATTAAGGTAAATATCCTTTATGGCAATTTTTCTGTCCTATAAATATGGCTTATGTGTCTCTATGTCTTTGCTTCCACTGATGAACTTGGAGTAGCAGTAATTGGGTCTTCTGGAGAGTCTCTGGGACTTTAGTGTCTCCTACCATGTTGTTAAAAGTATATACCTTGGACCTTTTCAAGGATCTACCCAGGCATTAATGGTCAGAGTTAATATTAAAAGTCTGAAAATTTGTACTTGTGGTCTTTGATCTCTTGACTTCTTGATACTGAGACACCATTGATTATCTTTACACACTATATTTGCTTGTAAATTTTTTCACTGTTAATAAATAATATACAGCATATTCATGACCATGTGTTAGTACAATTCAGAATTAACCTATAGGAACTCTGCTGTATGAGAATTATAATCAAATACCACAAAATATCCTCTATAATCTTTAAAAGTATGCAATAAATTGTTTCACTTGTAAAGATTTTTATGTCTTGTCCTATGATATTGCTTAAATCTCTATTTAAAGACAGATTTAAAAACACGACAATTCTTAAAGTTATAAACCTAAGTAGAAATTTTGATTATTTGTTGAACAACGGAAGCTGCACATTGACAATAACTATTCATACTTTGTACCAAGATCTTAATTTGACATGATCGTATGTTTTAGCTTTGTTTGGATTTGCTGTCAAACCCTAAAAACATTAGCAAATGGTACCCGCACTTTTAAATCATAAAAAGAAACCTAGATTTGTTTGCAGTTTTTTTAATCTGTTGTTAATAAACTTGAAAGAACACAGCCCTGTCTAATAAACACATCAAACTAATGGGTACCAGTGCAGTTCAGAAGAGTGTTTGTTGTTTGGTGTTTAGATTTCAGTCAGAATTAATCAACAATGGATGGGGCCTGCTGTATTTATTAGCAGCTCAAATCCCTGTGATTTAATGCCAGGTCCCTTTGACTCATTCCAGTGAACGCTGGCAAGGTTACAGCACTGATACATACTTACATCCTCGGGTCTTAAAAAGAAAGAGAAAAATAGAGCCTAAAATCAGACCACAGGATTGGCAAGAATTTCCCGAGAGCCATTTTGAATTTAGCCCTATACAGCGAGCCTGTGAATAGGAAGCAATTGATTCAGGAACAGTGGAGCCTTTTTTGCTGGAAGAAGCCTTCAGCTGTGCAGATGGCTCACTGGCATAATCCAGTCTGCCTTTGTCTTTCATTTTATATATTAGGCTACTTTCTTCTCACACTCTATATTGCTTTTATTTTCTCTTTTTACTCCAAGCCTCCCAATTTCGGGGGCAAGGAGAGGTTGCAGGGGTTTAGTGAAGGTGGCTGCGTTATAGATGCCCTATCTCCCACAGATTTATGAGTCGCCAAGACATTGCTGGCAGGGCTGCTTGCTTGTCACAGTCGGCGCTAGGCTGTTCTTTGTACCAAAGTGTCAACTTTTGAATGAAGCCTCTGGAAACAGATGTAAAGATTAATCTTGAGAATGCATTTTTCTGTGGCTCCAAAAACGTGCCTTACTTGTGCAATAGCCCCGGTTCTAGACATTTATTTTTTTCAAAGTGATCTCATTTCTCAATTACAAAGACTGACATTCTTTACTGTTCATGTGCAGAAAATTCCGCAGCCCTTAGCCATTCCTTCTGCTTCCCATGTCTGGGGGCTGCCTTTCGAGAGCAAAGTATTTGTGGAAAGACGTTATTTATCTGGAAACTCTTCAGTGAAGACTTGATGGAGTCATTGTTACTCTAGGGACCATCTATCTCCCTTCGAAGATAAGATTTGCCAGGGCTCCCCTCCTACACCTTCCTATGGGAAGATAGCCGACTTTTGGCCTGATAACTAACTTCACACTGAATGCCTTGTTACTGTCTCATGGATCCTTTCACGTCCTTCCCAGAAACAAATTTTTCTATCTTGCTCTAGGTCATAGTTTTTTTGTTTTTTTTTTTTTCTCACTTGGAGGCATATTTTGAAGAACAAATATACACCCAAATAGGCATTTGTTCAAATATTTCCATGTTAAATATTAGGATATATCTCAAAATGTTCTGAGACAAATTGGTATTTTAAAAAGAAAGAAACACTGAGAATGTTAATCACATACCTCTGTTTTTCTTCTGGTGCTCTTCGGTCCAATGGCATGTTTCCTTTCAGCAAATAGACTTTGTGGGAATGATGTGGGCTATCTTTTTTATTTTTTATTTTTTTAATTGTAAATGTTCCACACACAGAGAATAAATACCACAGACTCCACCACTTTGGAATGACTTGATTGTGAGTCAATGTCCTTGTTTTCCCTGCTCAAAAATTGTCTCTTCCATTTATATGGGAAACACATGTAGATAGTTCCTCCTTTCTTATCATTAAACAACGTGTGTAATGCATTTCAGCTGGGGATTAGAAAGATCTGGTTCTTTAAACATTTGTATATGATCGGCAAGTGTCCTAACATATAGATGTTTTTTTCGCTGTTGTAATCATTCTCTATACACTCAGCACTTTCTTTTGTGAGGTACATTTGTTTTGGTACTGACATGCTTAATTTTCTTATGGTACCTCTTTTAGATTATGTATCTCAAGGGCATGATAAAGGGGAACTTGACTCTCAAGTGAACATGTTTAAATTTAAAGACCGAGTGCAGATTTTTGGCTAAAGATGGCAGAGGAAATGTGTTTGCATCCCAGTTTATGCCTTGAAATAATAAAAAATAACAATGATGTAAAAGCAAATAAGAAAGGCCGTCTTCAATGAAACCAGGCACATGCGAGCCATGACAACAAAGTGTAGGTGCCAAAAATAATGAAATTAGGACCAACCTGAGATAGCCTTAGTCTGCTGGCATATACATCTCTGATCCCTGGTAATGAGTAGAGCGCTCATTGGGTGTCCTGTCCTGAAAGGCTAACTGAGGATCACTTTCTGGAATGACAGGGTCTGGGGGTTTGGATTGGCTGTAGGAAGGTCACCGAATTCAGGTTTACGTGGCCGAAGAGAAGCAGAGTCAGAATTACGCAGATATCCCTTTTGATCATAAGCAGGCTGACCACTAGGAAGAGGGAAGATGTTAGAAGGCAAACAGATTTGTTAGGGACTCACAGGCAGCTGAAGACTTACGTGGTATATCGAGCCAGCTCTTTAGAGCCGATTCATAAATGTTTGAAATTTTGCAAGTTGATTGTTAAATACAATCATTAAAAATTAAATTACAAACTTACAATAATGTTAAAAACAAAGATAATAGGTACTCAAAACTCATCACTCCTTAATTACCATATTTTATTTTTACCTATGTTCTTGAGGAATTTACATCGATTGCACCTAATTGGTGAAAATGTTATATGAAAGTGCCCTTCCGTGCATTTCCTCCCAACCCTGTGATTAGTGATGTCACTTTAGTAGTTTGAGATTAGCCATGGTGGGAGTATTATTCCACGAAAATCTGCAAATGCCAGAAGATCAGCACTTGGTTTGTTGTTTGTTTATTATTTGGACTTAAAGTGATAGAGAAAATGTTAATCATGCCGATTAAAATGACCAGTGTCATGTCTGCAGCACAAAATGTGGAGGAAATATCCTGTTAGTGTTTGAATCTATTATCTGGTTCAGTGAGTAAGCTGCTCTAGTCACCAATGAGAGAGTGAAGTTTGCAGATGTGTGTCTTTGCTGTTTCGCTTTCGTCTTACTTATTAACTAACAAAGTATCATCCAACGGTTGTGTCAGAATCACATTTCCTTGTCAGTCATGACCACAGGTTGTGTGTGAATTTGGTAAAACTCAGTAAAAGCATTCTGGGAAAATCAACTGGCTATAGAGACTTTAGAAGATCTTTCTGTGATTATTTTGTAAATTGTATGCTGTGCATTCTTTATATCGGTAAAACTTACAGTACACTTATTATGTGTTTGTAAAATGAGGAAATGTAAAAGTGTATGTGCATGTAAAAATGCGTACATTATTTTTTAAGATAGTCTGTTAAGGAGTTACCAATACCCACAGATGTTTGCAATGCCGCAGCAAGATAGTGTCCTCACTCTGTTCTGGGCATGGGGACAGAAAAATAGAGGTTTAGCAACCTGAATGCAGGAGACGTATTTATGCCATAGAATCAGTGAGAAAGTGCTTTGAGACAATATATTTGAATTCAAGATACTCACAGTCCCAGTTTTTTTCTCAGGCTCCTCCCACACCAGTCTTGACTGGTCCTGAAAGAACTATCCCCATTCAGAGATATCATTTTCTGAAAAGAATGAGCGTGGGATCTATATACAGGTATTGAAGACAAAAGAAAGTAGCATGTAGAAAGTGATCAAGTTATTATTATTATTTTTATTGTATAAGACAGATGACTAATTCACATCAGAATAACAATTAGAAAAAAATTTCAAACATACAGTTCTCCACATTATCAAATAGATTAAAGACAATATTACTTTTGTGAAATGAGTCACACAGAAGGGAAACAACAAATCAAAGAAGTGAAAGTTGAGGCGCCTGGGTGGTTCAGTCAGTTGTGTCTGACTCCTGATTTCAGTTCTGGTCATGACCTCATGGTTTGTGAGACAGAGCCCTGCATCAGACTCGGCTTGACAGCGTGGAGCCTGCTTAGGATTCTCTCTTTCCTTCTCTCTCTCTCTCTCTGCTCCTGCCCCACTTGTGTGGGCACACATGCACACACGTGCTCTCTCTCCCAAAATAAACATTTAGGAAAAATAAAGAAGGGAAAGTCGTGAAGTAAGGGAAGTGTTGCCAGACAATCTGAGAAGTTTGGGCCCAGCTGAGCTGTTTGAGTATACAGGACACAGATCATCATAGACATGAAAGAATGGAGCAACAGGATACTCATGTGTCTTTCTTTATAAAGGTACATGGTGATGAAACCTAAACTATATATACATAAAGATATATATGTATATACAAATTCCTTGACTTGAAATCAGAGAACATGGTCTCACTTCTAATGCTCTTGGAATATTAAAAACAAACAGACAAACTTACGTCTGGGCACAAAGAAAACCTCAGAATTTACTAAATTGGACAAACCAGAAAAAGAGGACATAATGTAGTAGCAGGTCATACACTGAAACTAATTTATTACAGAAATAAAATACAAAATCCCAATCATCTAGAATTAAAAGTAACAAGAAGAACAAATTCTCAAACAATTTTTAGGTTAAAGAGAAAATTCAGCACTGAAGTTATAGAGCATGTAGAAAATAACAATAAAACACTATTACAAAAACCTAGACTCTAAAACTGAAGCCATGCTCAGGAGAAGAGTCATGGCCTTAAGGATGAATGAAATGATCTTGTAACAGAGTAAGTTAGAAAAAAACAGCAAAACTAATTTTAAAAAGGTTTTTAAGAAAGAGGAAATAAGGTTTTAATAAAAGTAATGCCAAAAATTAATAAATTAGAATATAGAAAAACAATAGTGCTAATACATAAATCAATCTCCCAGTAACACAGATAAATCACTAACTAACGTAATTAAAGAGAAAAAGGAGATGACGCAAACAACACAAAATTAGAAAACGAAGGAAAAATAACCAGATACAGAGGAAATTATAAGATATGTTTAAGTTTTTTTCACAAATATTTAAAAACCTGTGTACATGGATGATTTTCTAGGAAAGTACATGTGACTAAAATTGATATCACACAACAGGGAAAACTCAAATGGTGTTGAAAGATATTAAAGTGTTGTCCCTTTGAAAAATGTCAAAGCTCATGGTATTTTAAATGTGAATCTTTCAAAGCTCTTTATATACTTCTCTGAAACTGAATAGAAAAAGCCTTCCACTTTATTTTTACAAAACTACCACAGCATTAAAGCCAGATTCTGAAAAAATGGAAATTTCATACCTAGCTTACTAAACTAGAATTTATCCAAAGCAAAATTAAATGATAATGAAATAATATGTAGCAATAAAAAAGAAAATGTAGATCTATCCCGATTTGGATATGGAAATATCTTGAAATATACTATTTAAATAAAAAAAGAAGGTGCAGAACAATGTATATGTGTCCATTTGAGTAAAAATGCATAGATTTATGAATGGAGCATTTTTTATTGAGGTATAATTGACCAGTTATCCTATTAGTTTCAACTGTGCATCATAGTGATTTGATATTTTATATCATACAAAATGATCCCCATGATAAGTCTCATTACCATCTGTCACCATACAAAGTTATTACAATATTATTGACTATATGTTCTCTATGCATATATTACTTTCTCGTGACTTATTTCGAATGGAGCATTCGATGAAGAAACTGTTGACGTAGTAATTGACATTAGGGCTGGGACAAACTATCAGTTTTCCTTGTGTCTCTCTTTTGTATTTTTATTCCTTTCTTTATTATATTTGTATTATTTTCATTAAATCACTCATCAGATTCTTAGCCACAAAATAGAATTTACATACTCAGTAAATTGCCCCAGCTACTACTCTTAGATTACACAACTGGCCTAGAATTGCAGACAGGATATTTATTTGATGAATGTGTTTTAAAAGATAGCATATCAAAGAAGATTTTTTTTCTCTCACTCTTCGTTAGTTGGAATTCTCAAGTAGAATCACAGCTCAATACTCTATGGAAATCTTAACCTTTCAATCGGATCATGAGATTTGAAGTGCACTGACCCACTGTTATCAGTAATGTCCATTAATTTAAAGGGATAATAGGCGTTTCATTTTCATCATATATTTCCAGTTTTCTTTTTAGCTACTTATAGAGAGTAAGTGCTATACTATACTTTTGAACAACGCACCAAGAGGTGGCACTCTTTTTACCCCTTAATAATAGAATTCTTGATCTTTCTTTAACATTCAAACAACACAAAGTTTCTGAAAATCTCAGTTACCTGGCAACTGTACAGTTTATGTTAGGTTGGAGTGTTTGGCTCTTCAGTCTGATGGGCACTATGTGAAATGCATCTGGGAAAATTTATAGAGGGGGTCCAGTTCTCTTACGGGATGCTGTGGAAGCAGATTCCATGTGCTAATAATAGAATCTTCAGGGAGATGATTTTGCTTTTTGTGGGGAAAGAATGTTTTGAACTGCTGTATGGGAATTTCGGTGTCCGCAACATCCCAGATGTCGTACTGTGAATTGTTGGGTTTAATGGTCTACAGGCAGCAGGAATTGTAGTATACAGAAAACAGAAAAGATCAAGAAATTATTGTAAAAATCTGGAGTTGAGGGCAAATTTCATTATTAGTTAAGGATTTTGGAGACACGTTTGCCGAAGTACCCCTGGACATGATGCTTATTTTTGGTGTATTTTTAAAGGAAGATGTGAATATGTGGGCATATTAAAATTTGCCCTACCTTGTTATACATGTCTAGCTGACACCAACTCTAGAACTCAGATATGTATTATTTTGGGGGGTGGATGACTATTGGAGCATTTACAAAAGAGGTAAGAAAAATGGAGGAATCTCTTAGTTTCAGTGTAGGGATGCTTCCTAGGTCCAGGACTCTTTTCCAGCATTCCTGAGCCTAGGCTAATGAGGTGCTAATGGGGTGTTAGTACTGGCTACTAGACCACGGCATCCAAGAGACAGGAGGGTAAACACTCTTTGAAGTATGTGCCTAATCCTTTGGAGTGTGCTTCTAATGGAAAGATAAGCACTTTTCCTGTATTACAGATCCCTGGTTGGATTTCCTCATATAGGAAACCTTTAATTGTAAACTGGCTTAGGTGATTTTCTTATACTTCACCCCCAGAAGAAATATAAAATATAAAGAAGGCCAAACCAGGGGTATATAAGCCCAAATCCCACTGTAAACTTTTCTCGTCTTTGACTTTTCCTCACTCTCCTTTTCCCTCTTCAATACCCTAATTAAATATGATCAGAACTGTCCCTTATTGGTCTTCTTATCCCAGTTTCCAGCACAATGGTTTGTATACCTTGAGTACTCAATCTATTTAATTAATTCACATGAATGAATAGCTTCATTACATGGACTAAAACCCTGAAGATGTTCTACTACATGATTCTTAAAACTAAAAAGTTCTCAACTTAGCAGAAAGCCATAAATAGGACAATACTTTCTAACCTTTAAGTGTTTAGATCTTGTACATCTTTTGTTAGGTTTATAACTAAGTATAGTATTTTATTTCCTTTGGGTAAATGATATTTTTTTTTTTTAATTTTCAAATTCCATTGTTTATGCTAGTATATAAGAAAACCATTGACTTTACTACATTAACTTTGTATTCTGCAACCTTGCTATCATGGCTTAATAGTTTCAGGTGTTCTTTGTTTTTTTTTTTTTTCGTTTTTTGTTTTTGTTTTTGTTATTATTTTTGCTTTGTTTTTGTTTTGTCAGTTCTTTTAGACTTTCTACATAAACAGTCATGTCATCTGAGAACAAAGACAGTTTGCTCCTTGTTTCCTTTAAGCCTCTTCTTGTCTTATTGCATTAGTTCCACTTCTGGTATGATGATGAAAAGGAGTGGCAAAAGGGGATATCTTTGCCTTGTTCATGATCATAGTGGGAAAGCTTTTAGCTTCTCACCATTGAAAAATAGTGTTAGCTGGAGATTTTTTGTAGATGTTCTTTATATCAAGTTGAGGATATTCCCTTCTGTTCCTAGTTCACTAAGAGTTTTTATCATGAATGGGTGTTGGATTTTGTCAAATGCTTTTTCTGCTTCTATTGATATTATTATGTGATTTCTTTCATTTTTTTGCCTGCTGATGTGATAGATTGCATTAATTGATTTTTGAATGTTGAATCAGCCTTGGATGCCTGGGATGAATCCCACTTAATCATAGTATATAATTCTTTTTCTACAGTCTTGGATTCAATTTGCTAGATTTTGTTGGAGGATTTTTGTATCTATGTTCATAAGACATATGGTGTGTGGTTTTTGTAATGTCTTTGTTTTTGGTATTAGGGCAGTACTATTCTCATAGAATGACTTAGGAAATTATCCCTTTGCTTCTACTTTCTAGAAGGGATTGTAGATAAAGAAGAAATGTAAAATTTCTTCTTTAACTATTTGGTGGAATTCACCAGTGAAACCATCTGGGCTAGGTACTTTCTCTTTTGAAAGTTATTCATTATTGATTCAATTTCTTTAATAGATATAGATATATTTTGATGGCGTATTTCTTATGTGAGTTTTGGCAGATTGTGTTTTTTAAGTTTGGTCAATTTTATATAGGTTTTCAAATTTCTGGGTATAGAGTTGCTCATAATATTCCTTTATTATTCTTTTAATATCCATGAGATCTGTAGTGATGTCCCCTTTTTCATTTTTGTTATCAGTAGTTTTGGTTTTCTCTCTTTTTTTCTTGGTTATATTGACTAGAGGCTTATCAATTTTACTGATCGTTTCAAAGAACCAACTTTTGGTCTCATTGATTTTCTCTATTTCTTGTTTTCAATTTCATTGATTTCTGTTCTAATTGTTATTACTTGTTCTCTTCTACTCTGGATTAAATTTTGTTTTCTTTTCCTAGTTTCCTGAAGTTGAAATTTGGTTTATTGATTTTTAGATCTTTTTACTTTTCCTCACTTTCCCTCTAAGCACTATTTTCACTGCATCCCACAATTTTGCTAAGTTGTATTTTTCAATTTCTCTTGAGATTTCTTTTTTGACTCATGTGTTGTTTAAAAGTGTGTTGTTAAATCTCCAAATACCTTTTAATTTTCCAACTACCTTTATGGTGAATGTTTATTTTTAGTCCAAGAATCAATCTGCATTTCTTTCTCCACTTCCTCTATGTACCTTTGTATAGGGAGAAGGGTGTTGTCACAAATTTTTCCAGTATCTTCTGGAGTTATCCTTTTAAATCATCCATGAGTACCTCATAGTTAACAAGCTTCCACCACAGACAGTTCTACTTTTATTATGCTTGATATATTTTACTGGTAATTCTGTACCTAACCCTTCTCCAAGTCAGAAACCTGCAGATCTTCCAAGATTTTTAGTTTCTCAGCCTCACATGTGTAATGAAAATCAAGATTTATCAATTACACATTTGAAGCATTTTTCTGTCCCTTTCTCTCATTTTCAATTTTCACTAAGTTCAAATCCTCCTCATCTCTTATTTGAACTATTAGAGTAGTTTCTTAATTCATCTTCCTGCTTTTAGCTTTATTTGTCCCATTTATCTTGTACCAATTTGCCTGAGCAATTACATACATATGTAATTAATATATTAATTATAACAATATAACAGTATAATGTTAGATTATAGATAACAAATATGCATTTGTTATATATTTTGTTTTGTTTAAAATTATTTTTATTTAAAACTCTTCAGTAACTTAAAATTCTTCCTAATGCCTAGAGGATAAAGTATAAATCCCTTCACAGAGCATATTTAACTCTTTTAATTTGACCCTTCCCCCTTTAAATTTTCGTTCTTGACTTCATTCCTAGAAATTTGGTTACTGCTCTGTAAGCAAAAGGCAAGCATACTTGTTGTTGCTCCTCAGAGATCACCTTCTTGTGAGCTCTCTCTGGAATATTTCTTTTTCTCCCTCCTCCATTTAAATGCTCCTCCTGTGTTTGTCCAAAGTTCCTTTCCTTACTTACTCTTTCAATGCCTCTCCCGTTTGGTTTCAGATAACTGTTTACAGGTGGGCTTTCCCCACTGTGAGCTCCTTAAAGATAAGGACTGTATTTTGTTCATATTTATTTATTTATTTAGCCCGGATACTTGCCTGTAGTGGGTGCTCAGCAAATGTTTGTTGAAAGTGGCAGAGCTTCGTAAGAATATGGTGAAGGCCTCATTCTGGCTTCATTAAACCTGAGCCATTCAGACCACCAAAGGAGCTTTGTCTGAAAGGAGAGTGGCACCAATTAGTGTAGATTGTTGCAATTAGACTATAAATAAGCTAGAGAGAAACTCCAGGCTCATCTAGGTCCCTGGAGAACGTACTTGATGTCTTTCAATGATGATGATTTAAAACTTGATTCATATGAATTTTTATTGCCTTTCTCAGGGATCTCCCCCAGAACTATAAACACAGATATTGTTAGACTGATACTTATTCCAAAAAAGAATGCCAATGTGTATTATAGTTGTTTGGAATTGTGGTCTCTATTAACTTTATTTCAGTATTTTTTTGTGCTTTTTGATTTTTCAGTTAGCTGGATCTCAAAATATCGGTGAAATCTTTCTTTGGCAATGTCAACAACTCCTACTCTCCTACTCTCTTCCTGACCCTCCCATTTCCTCTGCCATCCCCCACTCCCAAGCCCTAGCCTCTGTTCTAGTACTTCAGTAGTGTTTCTGTAGTAGATCTATGAGGCTTACATTGACCTCCTCTAGACCATGAGTTCCCAGAGGACGGTCATGGTGTCCTTGCATTAAAATTTTCCTGCAAGGCCTAGCAAAGTGACTTGCATAATATAGATGTTCAGTAAGTATTGAGTGAATATATAACTTAATAATGGCAATGGCCTAATAAAGGCTGCAGAGATGGACAAATAATGACCTCAAAAGCAATTTGGAGATATTCTTCTTTGAGAAGATTTGAGTAGGTGATATTGTTTGGACATTACATCATGTGTAGACTTGATTTCTTATGACAACTAATGTGGGGTTAAGAGGACATTCTGTGCAGTTCAGCAGTTTGAGGGAAGCCACAGCTGGAAAGGGGAAAGAAATGAGTTCTTGAAGGGGGCAGGGGAACAAGACAGGATATCCTCAAAGGCAGCTGTCCACTGGTGCTCCTGGAAAGAGTGGGGGAATTGAGGGAGGGGAAGTCTACTGTTGTAAATAACTCAACTTGCCAACCACTCATTGAGCTAGCCACAGTGTCTGTGTGGGGAGAGTAATTTCTGATAAAAATAGAGGACAACTTTCTTTTCTTTCTTTCTTTTTCTTTCTTTCTTTTTCTTTTTTTAAGTTCAAGCACTTTAAAAGCAACTGTGGGAAGTTTTAATCATAGGGTGTTTTTTTTTTTTTTGTTTTTTCTGAAAGAAAGAAAAGGCATTTCAATTTTAAATTCAGGGGGTTGAAATGATTGTGTCATTTCAGCTAGAGTAGAACATGTCAACAAGTAGACATGTTTTCATTGTGGAAAGTATGACTTGAGGATGTAACATTTTATATTAAAAAAAGCAAGTGATTTTTGTTGTGGGTTTTCTTTCCTCCACAGGAACACTTAGAACTTAGCTGAATTTAGAAATATAAAGTAAAAATATCAAGCATTCACTACTGTCTTAGAAATAGAAATCTTATTATGTGGGCTGGGTTTCTTAATATGGTTAAGATATACCGAAAACAGAACAGAGGTTGTCCCTTAGGACACAAACTTTGCTTAGAGATATTCTGAAAGATTAGCTTGCTGGTTTATTTAAATATTTACATTTTAATTATAGGAGTTAGTAGATAAAAAGAGGTGTTGACTACATTGTAAGGTTCTTGATTTCCAGCTCAGTGCTTTATTTATCACTAAAACATCCTTTCAGTTCAAATAAACATTTGATAAAGATGTGCTGAATGAATTTTTTTTTTTAATTTTTTTTTTCAACGTTTTTTATTTATTTTTGGGACAGAGAGAGACAGAGCATGAACGGGGGAGGGGCAGAGAGAGAGGGAGACACAGAATCGGAACCAGGCTCCAGGCTCGGAGCCATCAGCCCAGAGCCTGATGTGGGGCTTGAACTCACAGACCGCCAGATCGTGACCTGGCTGAAGTCGGATGCTTAACTGACTGCGCCACCCAGGCGCCCCTGAATGAATGAATTTTAAGATGTTTGGAGTGTAAGTGTGCATTAATTATTTAATGATACTATCAGCTACCAATAAGCACTAATAATGATAACAAAGGCATTATTCATTAATTGGATTAGTATAGACATTGTAAGTATAAAAACAATGACTTATAGACTGGTCTTTTTATTTATTTATTTTTTTAAGTTTATTTATTTATTTTGAGAGAGGGAGAGGGAGAACTAACTGGGAGCGACAGAGAGAGGGGGAGAAAATCCTAAGCAGGTTCTGTACTATCACTGCAGACCCAAGGCAGGGCATGAACTCACCAACCAGTGAGATCATGACCTGAGCTGAAATCAAGAGTCAGATGCTTAGCCGACTGAGCCACCCAAGCGTCTCCTAGGCTGGTCATTTGAATTTTTTCTTTTTTTTTTTAACATTTATTTATTTTTGAGAAACAGAGTGAGACAAAGCTTGAATGGGGGAGGGGCAGAGAGAGTAGGAGACACAGAATCTGAAGCAGGCTCCAGGCTCTGAGCAAACAGTCAGCACAGAGCCTGATGCGGGGCTCAAACCCACGAACTGTGAGATCATGACCTGAGCCCAAGTCGGACACTCAACCGACTGAGCCACCCAGGCACCCCAAGGCTGGTCATTTTAAAGCCAACATTATTCTATGGTTTAGTTAAAGTGTAGTTTGTTGGGGCACCTCGGTGGCTTAGTCCGTTAAGCGTCCAACTCTTGGTTTTGGCTCAGGTCATGATCTCATGGTTTCATGAGTTCGAGCCTCGCATGGGGCTCTGTGCTGATGGTGTGGAGCCTGCTTGGGATTCTCTCTCTCCCCTTGTCTCTGCTATTCCCCCTCTCACGCTATCTCTCTCTCTCTCTCTCAAAGTAAATAAACAAGCTTTAAAAAAATTTAAAAAGTAACAAAATTAAACTGTAGTTTGTGTAATGTAACAATATTCAGAACAGTGTCCTTTTATAGAGAAATCAGACCAATAGCCCAGATTAACTGCCCAAATATGAATAAACATTCAGAACCATGAAGCTGTAGAGGTTATTAGCTCTGAATAAAAAGTGTTGACTAAACTTCCGGTCGGAGAAATTGGTTGCTCTCTTTATTTAACTAAAAGATACAGCGAGGTTGAAATTTTTTTTACTGACAAGAGGCCTTTTCTAAAGTGATTTTTCCACTTGCTCCGTCATAACTTTAGGAAAATTCTTTTCCTTTGTAACCAAGCCCTATGTGCATATCAGTTATTATTTTTTTTGATGGGAGGATATACATATGCATATAAAGTAATCTATGTTGATTATAGCTTCCTTCTAGATGTGCAAAATTACTTTTTCCCTATAGAATTTTCATTTACAAACCAAGATGCTTTGTTATTAGTAACAAGTTACTTATGCTTCATAGCCGATGGTACTGCCCTTTGGAACATGGTGGAAAATAGCAGATGTCAATGTTTTTAACATACACCTTCTAAGAGAATTAAAATGACTTTTTTTTTCTCTTGTCATGGCATTTGTGTTCAGGGAAGCCTTTTGGGGCTCTTTTTTTTGGGGGGGGTTGGACTGCTTCATTTAATGCATGCTTTCAACCCAGATTTGTTCTCTTTAGTAGAGCAACATTTTCTCACTCAGAGGGACTGGTTCTGACCCCCTGGATTCCAGCTCCTGTTGTTCCATTTATTACCTGCGTGGCTTTAGTTTAGCAGCTCTGCTATTCAACCTCACTAAGCCTCAGTTTTCTTACTTGTAAAATGGGAAAAATAATAGTCGGGCTGTTGGAGGATTGAATGAGATAGAGTTAAGGCCCTTAGCATGGTACATAGAGTAGAACATTGTAAGCATTCACTAGGTTGTTGATTATTACAGCAGGAGTTCGTATTTCTTCTCCTTTGTTTAGTTTCTTTCTTCTTATGTTTTTCTTCTTCTCAGATCAACTCTTTCACTCAATTTTCCCCAATATATTTGTTTTCCGTCTTTTGGTTAATTTATTTTATATACGTGGATATACAGCAGAGCTTATAAAATAATGGGATTGTGGGGGGGGGGCATCTGGGTGGCTTAGTCAATTAAGCGTTGAACTTTGGCTCAGGTCATGATCTTGCGGTTTGTGAATTTGAACCCCACATCGGACTTTGTGCTGACAGCTTGGGGGAGTCTAGAGCTTGCTTCAGAACCTGTGCTCCCTCTCTCTCTGCCCCTCCCCCCCAGAAATAAATAAACATTAAAAAAATTTTTTTAAAAATAATGGAATTGGTTCCCATGAGAAATTTTTGGAATAGAACTCAGTATTATTATACCTCCTACAGTATGCATAGAACTCACTTTTTAAAGCATCCAAACAACATTTTACATGTGAATGGACCTACTCTTACAATGATCCCTCTTAACAATGATTTCTATGTTCTTCTATGTGTTCCTGGATATTCATTACCTCATATTTGTGAATTTTATGTATACCACATGTATGTATACTACACATGTCTGCTCCTTTATTCCTGCATAGTCTTCTTCCTCTGGTTTCTAGCTATTGATATATTTCCCCCTGCCCTGTATTAGAATGAATATTTCTTCTAATATTGCTTCTAGGTGATACTCATTAGCCTTCTATTCTGTATTGCAGATATCCTATATTCAATCCAATGAGGTTGACAAAGGAGCAGAGTTAACAGTTATTCAGGGATAGCAGCAGGAAGAGAAAGAGCAGGCTGATATTTTCCTCACCCCTCCAGTTCCCCACTGGTTTCTGAAAGTGATGGGCTCATGACTATCTTGTGTGCTGGTGGCAAGAGAAGGACAGCAAAGGGATTGGAGAAGTTTTGCTTTTCAGGTACTTCCCAGTACTCACTGGATAATATCTAAGCTCTTCAACATGGTGGATGTGTTTTCCAAGGCCTGGGTCCTTGTAGCCTCTTCAGCCTTAGCTTTTAAAATGTATACCCTGGTATAATTAAAAATTTATACCGTGGTAATACTAAATGGCTTGCAATTGCTGGTACATCCCACCCTGCTTTGAACATATGTGTCTTTGCTCACACCTGTTGTAATTTGGAATGTTCCTCTGCCCATCTTCACCTTGCTGAATACAAGACCCCACCCATCTTTCAAAGCTCAGGTCAGGGACTGTCTCTGCTGGGAAGCCTTCCAGGACAGCCTTTCACTTCTTTATACTGGACCAAATGCCCTTCTTTCCCTAGGATGCCACTGTATGCTGTGACTAGCTTTGTCATGATGTCGTTTCTTAATTTGGAATGATCTGTTTATGGGTATGCTTTTTTCTGCTGAACTAAATTCTATGACAGCAAGGACCAGATAGTATTCAATTCTGTACCCCCAGCATGGAGCATGGTGTGTGATGCAGTGTATACAAGTTGGGGTCATTTACAGAACTCTTAAACTGACCTCACTGGGATCTGTGGGGATGGAGACAGTGATGAAGTAATTCTTACTTCCTTTCATGGGGCTTGTCTAATAGTGGCCTCAGCATTGAAATTCCTTCCAGACAACTTAACCAGCCGGATAATCTAACCCTTCTCCGATTTGTGGTCTTATTCCAGAAGTGACTATGCTTTCTAACTTGGATTCATATCTTTACATTATTTGTGTATTTTTTTCTTATGCTGTAATATAGCTTGTTTGCCAACAGCATGTATTTACTGTTTAGTCATTTGTTCTACATAACTTATTAAGATGATGGACTTTCTAAACACGGGAGGCAAATGCCTATGTAATGCCTGAAATAAAATGGGCCATGCAGCAGATTTCCTCATAGAAGAAACCCGTAGGCACATAATAGAATGCTCTTAGTACAAAACAAACAAGTAATTACCTGAGTCCGTTTCCGATGGGAAATTCAGCATCCTACCACCCATGGTGATGACTCCTGTGAGTTTTTTGGAGGGGTTGCATCATTCTAAGGAAATTCATTCATGTGTTTCTCAACAAATGCACATTTTATTTTCTTGGACAGAAAACAAGCTATATGTCTTTGTTCAAGTTTATTTTCCTCTTTCTACTTTGCCTCTTTTGTTTTTTAGACATGAATATTAAATATGTGATTCTGAAAGGCAGTAAAAAAGATTGAATGGTGGTTGTTGTAGGCTGGTGAGTGCGGAGCAAACTGGGCTCAAGAAACATCTGGAATGTTTGTGATGTGGTAGTTGTCTACATTGTCTTCTTCTGGGCTTCAACATTAACCAGTGATTTCTAGAATTTAATTGAAGATATATTTAAATCACAGATGTTTATTGGTATAAGTCCAGTAGAAATCATATTTGATGAATCTGCTCTTGGTTTTTGTCTCTGCCTTACAATTACCTCTCCCTTTCTCATATTAATTTAAAGTTTTCAAAAATACTATGAGAATGGAATTTTGGAATAAATAATTTTTGGAAATATTACTGAGAATATATTTTACAATCCATTTTAAAATATTTTTCATCAAGTGAAACAATAGATATATTTAGTCCCAATGGATAAAAATCTACTGTGTGAATTGATAATTCAATATAATTTTTAGAGTAACAAGAGTTCTAATTTTGCATTTTTCTTTACTTCATATTAGACAAAATACTAGTCATTTTATAGTTTGTATCCCCTGGAACTTCAGACTCAAATTTTTGGCATTAGCTTCTTCATGTAGAATTATCAATTCGTGTTGAGCTTTTTGTAGAAAACTATTTATTTGAATTAAAAATCTTTAAGTTTTCACTGAAAACTGATGTGTTTGTTGTTTTAGCAATGGTAGTTTAACCTAAAAAGTTTCATGGAACTTGAAGTTTGAAGAGAAATTAATAGCTTCGACAAGTATATATTAGGTGTATGTATTAGAGACAAATTGTGAGGTATTATGCATTTTCCATCTGGAAATTACTATAAGATTTAGATAGAAAGTGTTTAAAGTTTCATTTCCTAAGTAATAGTTTTTTAAGCAGCTATAGGAACTGCCCTATTAATGTTATGAAGAAAAAACTTTAAGGGGTCTGTGATTATTATTCTTCCCTATTACGTGGTTTGTTTCTCATACCCTCCTGATGTTCTGTGGCAGAAAAAAAATGAAATCCTTTAATTATGAGGTTAGATACCAACAAAGACTCATTTTCTGCCCACTTCTCATAGAAATTAAGAGGCAAAACTTTACTTAGAGACCTGTGATCTGATGGAGATGGGGTGTTCAGAAGTTGCAAGTTTGAATTTGAAGTTGGATCGTTGGGTTGGCATTTCTGTCCAGTTTGGTTAAGTATCTGAAAGCACATTTCTTTATCAGGAAGTCAGGCTGACTTGTGATGAAAGATGATGAAGACAAATCCTAAACAGGGCTTCCTGTTTGCTTAAACCTCCAACCCAAGAGAAAATCGCTTCCAGTTTCCCTGTACAATCATGGTAATATATTTTCTTTTCAGATGGTTAACAGACTGTTCAGCTTGTACTTGGCATTTTAATCATAGTGTAAAAGGTGAAGCCCAAAAGACTGAATTCTCATTAGGAATCTGAAATTGGTTGACCTTTGAAATTAACCTCTGCTTCTCGTCCTCTTCTCTTTGGTAAACACATTATTCATTAATTCATATTAATTGATTTTCTGCTCCATGGACAGGTTTGAAATGGTTATTGTGATGGATATGAAAGTAATAAATATAGCTTCTGTCTTCAGAGCTCACTGTTACTAAAAATATCAGGTTAAAATATAGACGTAAATTTCAATTTAAAGATGATAACTTCTCTGAAAGAATGATTAAGTTGTTCCCTTTTAAGATAAACACTTGTGTACAATGAGATTTTGTGAATGATTTTTAGAATACTAAAAGTAGGAAGGAGAAGAAGAAGAGTTGGGGAGGAGTATAAACTTTGTGGAAAGATTTAGAATTTTCCTAGAATTCTGGGACATTCAAACCATCTTTGGACAGGGGATTAAAAAAACAAGAAACTGATCTCAGTTTTATTTATACAAGAACAATTTGATTTAAAGATTTTGGTTACAGATCACTAACTATTATACTTTATGAACTGGTTTGACTGTTACTAATCTTTTCTAGTATTCCTTATATTAAAACATTTTCCTTATGACCAATATGAAACATAAACCTTATGACCAGCCTTAAAAATTTTTTTAAAAGGAAGAATCACAAGATTTGGCACTTTGAGTAATTGATTTTTAGAAGATGAAAGATGAAATAATGTTAAAATAGTAAGATAAGTTCTATAAATAATATGTTATTATAATACTGCCAGTTACACTAACTCATGCTAATAGCTAACATGTATTGAACATTTACTTCATTGACTACCTTGCTAAGTGCTGTACCTGCATTTCCTCATTTACGCCTGGGAATAGGGTTAAATGTGAGATACATTTTATGGACGAAGAAATTGGGACAAAGGTAAAGCAGCTTTTCCATAATCAACCTTAGTGTCCATGCTTTAAACTTCTACTCAAGTCTTCTGAAGAACACTTTTACTTCTTTCTTGCTTTCCATACTTTTACCTACTTTCATTTCTTTTTTCTCTTCTCATTCCCATTGCCTAATTTTCTCTCTTGATTTCTTAATCCCTCTTTCACTTTCTCATAGCACATCCGTGGTCTGTCATGGATTTTCTTGTTTAACAGAGAGTTCGCTGAATACTTCTGTTGCTGTTGTATTCTTAATCAAATGCATGGATGATAGATAACACTTTTACGGTCTGATATAGATATGAATGTGCTAGATACATATATTTTGTTTGATTAGAAATTGAGGTACATATCAACAGAGGCCTGACATCATTCTTTTTCGTAAAAGGGGCAGAAAGGTTATGAAAGAATAAGAGATTTATTGTTTAGCACTACATGCATATGCACACACATTGTTTTTCCTGGAAAACAAATGATAGAGCTTCTGCCCATAAAAGGTGGGCAGCGAGTCTGGTCGCACTGGATTTGAAGCCTAGAAAATTCTTCCCACTACAGGTCAAATGTCTATTAGAACACAAACATTTCATGTTCTTTTCCACCTACTTGCGTGAATCCCTGATATCTACTATGGCAGAAATCTTCTGAATTTTTAGCCTGCTGAAATGATAGTCTTTCAGAAAATTCTCTTTCAGAACATGGCACTGTCTATACAATTTGGAGTGCTGGTGAAACTTGGTTATAATCAATTGCATAGACTTTTTAACTAAGATGTTCTGTAGGGAAACCATGGTCCTTTAGGATGCTCATTATTTTCGAATGGAACAGTGATCAGGATAAAGGCCAGGGTGCCATTGGAGATAATATGCTGAGAAACAGTTTCATTGGGAAATTATGCTTTGAGTGGCCATATAGGTAATTCAAAGATGGATTGCCCTGATCAGGCAAAAACAAAATAATCTCAAATTGCTTTATCTATCTTCTCAGTGCTTCCAAACTTTGTTATTTCAATGATTACATAACAATTTGGCATACATGAACTCTCTGACAAGGTTTAGAATCTCAAATTGTAAGAATAAGTGTTTGTACATTGTGCCTGCCCATTGCTAGTTGGGTCATTAATGATTTTGCCTAATATGAAATTCTCAGCTTAACGATTTCCCTTCTGGCCATCTAAATAATTACCCAACGAGGCTAAAAAATGTATAAGAACGTATTTTGATAGAATAGTAAGCAATATATAATGCCATATGTTCATAAGAAATGATGCAGCAGAAGTGGCTCTTTTTGGACTTATGTTCTATTGTCTCCCCTGGGCAATTTATGAGTTAAGAGGAAGGGGTGGGACCCATGGGTAGGTTATAGGCCATCCCTATAATGTTATATTCATATAGCTTAACTGTTATCTTTTTAAAACATTTTTTAATGTTTATTTATTTTTGAGAGACAGAGAGAGACACAGCATGAGCAGGGGAGGGGCAGAGAGAGAGGGAGACACAGAATCTGAAGCAGGCTCCAGGCTCCCAGCTGTCAGCACAGAGCCTGATGCAGGGCTCAAACTCAGGAGATCATGACCTGACCCGAAGTTGGATGCTAAACCACTGAGCCACCCAGGCACCCCAGGTTTTATCTATTTTTTAAGAGATTTTTTTAATGTTTATTTATTTGAAAGAGAGAGAGAGAAGGGGGGGGAGGGGCAGACAGCAAGGGAGACAGAGGATCTGAAGCCTGCTCCACACTGTCAGCCAGAGCCTGATGTGGGGCTGGAACTCACAAAGCATGAGATCATGACCTGGCTGAAGTCGGATGCTTAACCAACTGAGCCACCCGGGTACCTCTTATTTATTTTTTATATATTGACCTCCACATGCAATTTTATTGAAAAATAATCCTGCAGTAAAATTGTTTAAACATTCACGATAGTAAATTAATATTCGATAACATGAAAAATGTTCACTTACTATAACCTGAAAAAAAAAAAAGCTGATTAGAAAACTAGAAGATAAAATCCGTTCTTTAAAAAAAGGTGGGGAGAGGGGAGCAAAACAAAGCAAAGAAAAACCAAAACCCCAAAAGGCTGAATATATTTACCAGATCGTTTTGTGTAATCTAAAAACTGAAAAAAAAAAAAAAATTAGACACACAAAAATGTGAATCATATGTTTGTACTGCTTCGTTTGGCCAAGTTATTAAGGATTACAGGAAGAGAGTGTGCTATTGCTTAAGATGATGAGAAATTTATATTAAAAAATAAATACTGCATGTAGCAGGAAGGGGCAATTGCCTCATTAATTACCTGGTTATCTTATCGGGGCTCTAATTTTTGGGTTTTCTGGAATGCAGAGCAGGCTTCATGAACAGTGCTCAGAGTTGCTGGGGCAGCACTTATCCAAGTGGAGTGATGTGCAACATTCATGCTCACTCTGCATTTGGGTTTCAGAAAATGAGCGTCTGCCTGGGTGCGTTTGGTGCTGCGCAGCGTGAGAGGGCGCTTTGCGCAGCACAGCTCCCAGGAAGGGTCACACTTCCTGCATCTGTGCTTTCAGTCAGTGCTGGGTCTTGTTTCCACCCTCTGGGTTAGCGCAGTGTCAGACTCAACACCCCTTCCACAGGGCAGGCTCTCAAATCCAGAATAACCCAAAGGGAACAAGGAAGCACAGAATCCTGGCAGTTTTGAGTGCTGCTTGCTCTGAGTGTTCAAGAGCCTTTTCTTTTTTTTTTTTAATTTTTTTTAACGTTTATTTATTTTTGAGACAGAGAGAGACAGAGCATGAATGGGGGAGGGTCAGAGAGAGAGAGGGAGACACAGAATCGGAAATAGGCTCCAGGCTCTGAGCTGTCAGCACAGTGCCTGACGCGGGGCTCGAACTCACCGACCGCGAGATCATGACCTGAGCCGAAGTCGGCCGCTTAACCGACTGAGCCACCCAGGCGCCCCAAGAGCCTTTTCTTCACTTCATGTAGTTGTACTGTGATTACCTCTCAGGGATAGATTTTATTCTCTTTATCTATCTTTTATAGAAATAAGCATGTAGAAATTTTATAATTCCAGTAAAAATTCCACATAGTCTATATTTAAAAAGAAAAGCAAAAAAATTGCTAAAATGTAACATGATGTATATAATTCAAAATATTTATGTTCCTTTGGACCTCCAGAAAGTAAATTGTTAGGTGGAGAGTGCTTATTTTCCTAATTTGGCTGTAGGTTTGAGCCTTAATCCCATTATTCTTTTCTCTGAAATCCCTGTGTTCAAAATCTAATTTCTATTTCTTTATTTTCCAAAGCTATGATATTTGTGGGCTTAATTTATACAACTTTGGAATGATGCAACTGGTAGCCCAAATTAATATAATTAATTACAACAGTTTTTAATATCTCATAAGTCTTCTTTTGATCTCAAAGGATGAGGCTTTAGAGTATCTAGGCTAATGGCCAGAAAGGCAAATAAACTGTTTATCACAATAATAATGACAAGCATGATAAAAAAAATTGGTACCAATACCATAATAATAATAATAATAATGCTATAAATTCTATGTTCTTTGAAAATAAAATATAGGGGGGGAATACTATGTTCCTTCTCCACCCCCTCATATGCGTTTCACAAAAAATATATATGAAGTATGATGCTGACACAGCCTCCTGGTGCCAATATTTCAACACAAAAGACAGTTGCGATCAAATTTTACCCACAGCCATTATACAGGATCACCTGCCTTTTCTTAGATGTTCATGTTTTAGAAAACTGACACAAAGCAATGCTGGTCAGCAGGATCTGTGACCCGTTCAACAAAATCTACACTGGATGAACTGTTTACACTGAATGGCTCCTTGATGTTGCTGGCCAGTGAAGTGGGAGTGCCTGCCAGCTGATAGTAAATGTTACACATTTTACATAACGTTTTATTAGATTTCACACACATCACCTCATTTCAGTCACATTTAACCCTGTGAGATAGATGGGACAGAAATTAGAGATTTTTATACACATGAATAAAATGAGATCTAAACAGAGTAGGCAACTTGACTAAAATCAACACTTCTGCGAGGGCTGTAGAGTTAAGAGTAGGGCAGGGCTCTCTGACTCCAGTCAGGCGCACTGCCATTCCTGGCTTCCTTTTGCTGAGCAACTGTGCTCTCCTGTTCTTGCTCTCTCAGTAGCTGTGCTGTCACCTGCAGCCCGTGGCCAGCATTGCATCCTTCTCCAGTGGTCTCAAGTTTGGTGGGGAATAATAAGAAGTCTTTATAAACAAAGTTAAGAATCCATTCTTTTCTGGGGGCTCCTGGGTGGCTCAGTCAGTTGAGCGTCTGACTTTGACTGGGTCATGATTTCACTGTTCGGTTTGTGGGTTTGAGCCCCACATCAGGCTTGCTGCTGTCAGCACGGAGAGGAGTCTGCTTTGGATCCTCTGTCCCCTTCTTTCTCTCTGCCCCTCCCCCCCCTTGTGCTCTCTCTCTCTCTCTCTCTCAAAAATAAAGAAAACATTTAGAAAAAATATAATCCATTCTCTTCTGAGCCCCTTCTTCTTCAAACAGGGAAACTAAGATCCAGGTGCAAAAGCAGAACTGGACTGCAGCCCAAATGTTCTCTCTGCTCTACCACAGTAGTTGACATCAGTGTGGCGAAGGGGAAAAACTGCTATTTAAAAACACAACTGATTACAGCTACATCTGCCCCAATAGGAGGGGAGCACTTGCTGACTGGAGGTGATGGCTTCTTGCTTAGAAAACTTCTTGCTGGGCCCTTTGAATGAAAAGGCCAGCCCCTCATTCCCCTCCCCTGACTGTGGTGGTCTGAGAAGTTCTGAGCAGCAAGATGGCTGGTCTCTTCAGAATGCTATGTGGGGTAAAGTAGCAGAGTACTTCTAAGAAGTGCTTATGTCACCATGGATATTAATGTGAAGTGCTGTGATGCCACCTCCTTTGTTGGACTCTGCTGGATAGATAGATCCTCCAGTGACTATCCTTCTGTGAGTGGTATCTGTAGGGAGAGGAATTGCAGAGAGGGGTCAGTGGCTTACATCTGAATCTCTATTGGAAAAAAATGGAAATAACAGCTGCTAGAGGTCACAGTGTATTCAAGATTGAGTGGGGATGAGAAAATTGATGTAGACCATGAGGTATAAACCCCACAGACCTGCAGAGATCTTGGAAAGGGTAACAGCCTGCCCGCTTGGAGTGAATCTGCCAACTTGATGGAAATCTCAAAGGTTATGCTGACTTTAGTTGACCTCTTGCTTACACAAAAAAAGTGAACAGTCATTACTGGTTGTTCTAGAAAAACTTGAGATGAGGCTACGGCCAGTGAAGTATCCTGAGAAGGTTCTTAGATTTATTGAACTGTGGACACAAAGAAATTGTAAACATCAAGTGGGCCAATCTTTATCTCTTTCTCCTTCTCCCCCTTTTTGCAGTAAAGGAATCTTAACCTAGATCATTGTCCAATGTACCCAGGGCCAAATGGCTTGTGAGTGGACACGGATGTATGACCAGAACCCGACAGTGATTTCAGAATCAGAAGCCCTGGTTCTGGCTGCTACCCCATTTTCTAATCTTTCTTGCCCTCTTGAACATCAGTTCCCTGTCTGGTAAAAGGAGGAAAGTAAAATTCTATCTCACAGGGTGTTTGGAGGGCCAGATAAGTTAATGTAGGATTTGAAAACTGTCAAGGAATGTTAACACATTTTATTGGTTTATTTAAGAGGTTATTTATGATGTCAACAATTATATGGAGAGGATTATTTTGACTTTTCTGAAAAGCTGTAACAGGAGTATAATTCATGTGACCTCACTGTCCCTTGTGCATACACAGGCACAGATTGAGGCAAGGGGACAGGTAATGAAGTTTATAGAGTGACTTCTGGAATAGTCATCTTTTGTGTTCTTGATAGGCCTTCTAAATGAAACTGTTTTTCTTTATTATTTTTTTTCCTGAAAGAATTAGAATGGAATTAAAAAAATTCTCATTTTCCCTTAAGGAAGTCAGGGATATCTCTTAGTAAATCAAGAAGTTCAAACACACCATCCATAGCAGCTTGAAGTAAACTCCTGTTATGTTTAACTGTGCCTTTTGAAAGTCAAAACTCCAGAGGACTCTTGGTAGATGAGTCATGAGGAATAGTAGGGGCTCAGCATTCTCCTAGGCTGTTAGGGCTGTTACAGCCACTTACTGCCTAACCTCCCCTTGCCTCCCTGAACAATACTTGGGGGAAGAAAATTCTGAGGGCTGGGGGAAGGAGGAAGAGATTAAGTCATTCTAATTAGCTTCACTTTTATCTTCCTGAAGCACTTTTGTATGTGGTGGGAAAAAAATGAGAAAGTTTAAGACATCACTTACATGATCAATCTTCAAATTTATCTTCACTTAGATTTTCAGTGTCCAATACTCTCTTAAAGCTTCTAACCATTTTAGCCTGAGTTTTTAGTAGAAGGAAATTTTCTTCTGTGAGAAGGATGCTCCCTGGACATGTTTGCCTCTAAGGCTTGGAAAGAAAGGAGTCCATCTTACACTCTGAAGCAGAGCTCCTCTGGCTCCCTTCTGTTCAGCCAGTTGTAGGGAAGGATATACCCCCTTAATCACAGAGACAAAAAAATACCAAAACAGATCACTTCGGCTGGTTTGCTAGGGGCTGGCGGCAGGTTGGCCAGGCCAACGATCAGTGGCTTCCAAAGTTCAGCATGACAGGAAGTTGGGGGCTGCCACTCAGTCTGGTCATTAGTTAGGAACTACTGAGATTGATGATTAGTCCTTGCAGCACTGGAGAATGTATGCATATTTGGCTCAGGGGACAGAGAGGTCCCAGAACATCCCAGACATTTGGTCGTCAGCCCTTTCATTCCCCCATCACTCAGGAAGTGAGAAAGAAAATGAAAACAAATTAAAAAAATAAAAAAAGCATCCGAGCTGTTTCCTTCATTTTCCATTTCCTTATACAACATGATTTTTCAACATTCTAATGAAAGGCTAAGTCATAGACCTAAGGATGTCAAGAAGTATAATTTCACACAAAACTTAACCTCCTCTGAGTATGAGAAAACTGGGAAATAAATTACATTTTGATTCAACTTTCTTAATAAAATGAATACTATTTTAAAAATATCAGTGAATTTGTGAACTTCTCCAAAAGGTGAAGAACAGTTATGACAGCATTATCTTGAGGCGATAGGGAGAAAGCCTGGTGGGAGGGCTATAAGCCATTGGAACTAGAGGAATTAACAATAGCACACCAACACAGAAATAAAGGTTGGAAACTGGCCTCGTGCAGTAGTGGCCACTTCCTTCTTCTGTCTGCTTAGCTGTACTCTGCAGACACACAATAATCACCCCAGTGGGTCTAGGGATCAAATGACGGCACTGCTGAAGGATTAAGAGCAATTCTATCCTCTTGGCTTGGACTTTGGAATTTTCATTAAAATGACCTTGGGTGTGGTGAGAAAGGAATTCAGGCAACAGGGATCAAGTCTTAAACATCTTACCTGGGAAAACAACCAAAGGGCCCCTTTTAGAAAGAGCCTTCTTTCTGGGCCTCAAGCAGAGCTGTCATACTTGTTTTTCTAAGTGTTTCTTACATGGGATTAGCCTCCAGATATGTGAAAAGTGAGGAGTTTAAGGGTCTTAGGTAGGCAGAAAGGGGGAAAAAATAAACTACAGTAAGCTAATGGCAGACCAGACTTCATAAATTTTCCAGGCTCTGTAATGGTTGACTTGTCTGGAAACTGACCTCTTTCTTCCTGTCCTGATCCTTTTGACCTCAACAGAAGAGCTGGTGCTCCATCCACCCTTCATGACTGGTTATTGTGAGGCATACTGTTTACATGCACAGATCATGTTGGTCTTGCAGAGGCAGGGGTTTGAAGTCTAGCAGATGTGGACAGATATGCAGATGTAGGCCTGGAGACTTGGAATGATAAACTGGAGAAAAGGTGGAGGCCTCAGGAATTTAATGATTCCCCAAGTGGGAGGACTCAGGAGACAAAGCAATTTTGTGATAACAAAAGTTTATGAAAAGAATGGGTTTTCAGAGTGGTTCAATGTCTGTGGTCTCAAGGAGTGGGCTAAGAGGAGGGAGGCTAAGCCACAGTAAGCCCTTCTTATAGCGTCACTATGAAATCAGCAGACTCAAACTAGGAAGAGGCAATGAATAGAAACCGGAACAGGGTTAGACTATATGGTTGGACAGATTTGCAAGGAAGGTTTGTTGGTCTTTGTCTACGTCCACTGTGTTAGTCAGTTCAGGCTATAACATTACCACATACCAGGTGACTTACACAACAGAAATTAAAGTTTTTACAGTTCTGGAGAAGTTTAAGTTCAAGGTTCCAGTCAAATTGGTTTTTGGTGAGAGCTCTTCTCCTGGATCATGGATGGCTGCTTTCTCATTATGTCCTCATATGGACTTTCCTTGGCATGTGTACATGGAGAGAAAGTGAGAAAGAGAGATCTCTCTCTCTCCTCCTTTTCTTCAAAAGCCACTAATCCTATCAGATTTGGGCCACACCCTATGACCTTATTTCAAAAACAGTCACATTGGAAGTTAGGGCTTTAACATGAATTTGGTGGTAGTTGTGGGGATACTTCAGTACCTAGCATGCACCAAGGTGTAGATCTGGACATCAACCATGTCTAGGATCAACCAGGCTTAGCTCTTAAACCAATGGAGCTCACCTTGATCACGTGAAAGATCTTCTTTTTCCATCAATGATTAGGATGATGAAGAGGTGGGACCTGGTCCTATACTAATGATCAGAGTGCAAGCAATTGAATTTGGCCTTTGAGATTCATGAAAAACTATGGGCTGTACCCTCGTATTCTAACCACTTCGGTTATCATCATCATTATCATCACCATCATCATCATCATTATCATCATCATCACGGCTACCTATAAGATAAAGTCTGTGCTAGATAAAGATATATATTGTTTGTAATCTTTTCTGATTTGGGAGACCAAGGAAGTGAATATCCCTTCGATGACTTAAGATGTAAAATACTACAACTCAAGTTTTGGGGGCCAGGTTTTTAGCTATGTGCATCAGAGAGCTAGAGAGAACATTTTGTGGAGTGTGAGAGGGAAGAAAGCAAATTACAGAGACAGATTAAGAAGCTGGCCAGAGAGGTATGAGGGCTTCCTGAACCACAGCTTCAATTTTATTCATAGGTTTTGTGGGACACCATTTTCCTTATAATAAGATTTCCTTTTTGCTTAAGCTACATACACTTATGACACTTGCATAAAGGAATCTGAATTAATATATATTAAGCCAACACTTTTTGTAAAGAAAAAGCTACACAGAAAGGATAAAGTGATTATATAAGAGGAGACTAATAAGAGGATATAGGAAAAATGGCTCATCATTCCATTCTTGCCTAGAGCAGAGCTTCTCAACCTGTTCTGGGATGAGATAATTTTATCACTAATTGCAAAACCAAATTAGAAAACCATACACCCCTACCTATAGGATTGTCCCCCCAAATGTTTCTGATTGGGAATACTAGATGGGTGTGTATACCTGTATTATAAAATATATCATACTGTACTGTACTACACCATTATATTATACTATATTCTTATACTATTATCCTATATTGTAACAGGCCTGCTTGTTTTTCTGAAACTTGTGAATGTCTATACCTCTTTTTCTTCTCCATTTTTGTAAATTAAAAAACATTTTTTAATGTTTATTTATTTTTGAGACAGAGAGAGACAGAGCATGAATGGCGGAGGGTCAGAGAGAGGGAGACACAGAATCTGAAGCAGGCTCCAGGCTCCAAGCTGTCAGCACAGAGCGTGATGCGAGCCCCGAACTCACGGCTGTGAGATCATGACCCGAGCCGAAGGCAGACACTTAACCAACTGAGCCAACTAGGCACCTCTCCATTTTTGTAAGTTTAAAAGAAGTAAGATTTGGCTCTTTTTTGTGTTATATTTCACACTGTATTTATGTAATAATAGAAAATTATAACTCAATGAAATCACCGTATTAATTGTCTATCCTGGGGGAAGGAGTTCAATATTTCTATTAAGAAGAAAGTCAATAGATATATGATTCTGTAATTAGAAAATATGGAAGAATTTACACATACTTTATTATAAGTGAATTTAACAAGGTCATTGGATATAATGCCAATATGTAAAAATCAACTATATTCCTATATACCAGCCAAAACCAAACAATAAATAAAATTCTAAAAGATATGTGCAGAAAAGATTTAACAAGTTTGATCTTTAGCTATTGCCAGGGAACTTGGATTTCAGGAGGGTTCCAATGACCATAATAAGAATTATTCACTATGCCTAAACTGTGCAAATAATGTGGTTTAGTCTGAATATCTGCTTTCCTTCTGGGAGTCTGGGATTTTGATATAGTGGACACTAGGTCTCTAATAAGCTTTCCTGGTAGACAGCGTTTTGCTTGAATGGTCAAACTTATTGCTGGGAACAAGTATGATAAAATATATGTAATATCTCTACATAGAAAACTTAAAAATATTGGGAACAAAAAGGTCTAAATAAATGACATGTTCATAGGTTAGAAGATTCAATACTGTTAATACTTTAATTCTTCCCAAATTAATCTATAAAGTCAATGTACTATCAAAAAAATGCCAGTAGATTCTTTTTGGGAGGTTAAATCTCATAAGCTAATTCTAAAATTCACATGAAAAGACAAAAACCTAAGAATGGCTAGGGTAAACTTCAATGGAATAAAGCTAAAGCATTTATATTGTCTGATGTAAGGTTTATTATAAAGACATAATAAGTAATTGAGATAGTATGATATTAGTATAAGATATTAGTATAAGAATTAGTATTAGTGTAAGATATTAGTATAAGAATAGACAGACTGACCATTGGAATGGATAGAGTCCAGAACAGACCCACACATTTATATAGCCAAATGATCTATGACAAAGGTAACACTGGAATGTAGTGTTTTCTTTGATAATAGGTGCTGCATTAATTGGATATCCATGTGAAAAAAATGCATCACACACCATATATATAAATTCTAGGTAGACTGCAGGTCTAAATGTAAAAGATAAAATAAAATATTTAGAGAAAAATATAGCTGAATATCTTTCTGACTTTGGAGTAAGTAAACCAGTTGAAACAGCAATCAAATACCATAACATGGAAGAAAATGGTGATGCAATAGTATAATAAAACTGAGAACTGTTTATCCAAAGACATGATTAGACACTGAAAAATCATGTGTAGTACATGTATCTAACAAAGGACTTATATTTTAATGTATAAAGAAATAACACAAATTAGCAAGAAAACTATAACAACCCAATGACAGAGTGGGCAAAAACTTTACAAAAGAGAATATTTAAACATGCAGTAAGCAAAAGAAAAATGCTCGATTGTAGAAAATAGGCAACTATCTCTTTGACCGTGGCCACACAAATTTTTACTAGACACATCTCCGAAGGCAAAGGAAACAAGAAAAAATGAACTATTAGGACATTATCAAGATAAAAAACAAAACAAAACAAAACAAAACAAAACAAAAAACTTCTGCACAGTGAAGGAAACAATCCACAGAACTAAAAGGCAACTGACAGGATGGGAGAAGATATTTGCAAATGACATATCAGATAAAGGGTTAGTATCCAAAATCTATAAAGAACTTCCCAAGCTCAACACCCCAAAACAAAAAATCCAGTGAAGAAATGGGCAGAAGACATGAACAGACACTTTTCCAAAGAAGATGTACAGAAGGCTAACAGATGAAAAGATGCTCAACATCACTCATCATCAGGGAAATACAAATCAAAACCACAATGATATACCACCTCATTCCTGTCAGAATGGCTAAAAGTAACAACTCAGGAAACAACAGATGTTGGCAAGGATGCAGAGAAAGTGGAACCCTTTTGCACTGTTGGTGGGAATGCAAACTGGTGCAGCCACTCTGGAAAACAGTATGGAGGTTCCTCAAGAAATTAAAAATAGAGGTATCCTACAACCCAGGAAATGCACTACTAGGCATTTATCCAAAGGATGCAAAAATGCTGATTTGCACATGCACCCCCATATTCATAGCAGCACTATTAACAATAATAGCCAAATTATGGAAAGAGCCCAATGTCCATTGACTGATGAATGGATAAAGAAGATGTGAGATACACACACACACACACACACACACACACTGGAATATTACTTGGTGATCAAAAAGAATGAAATCTTGCCATTTGCAATAATGTGGATGGAACTAGAATGTATTATGCTAATGAAATGTCGGTCAGAGAAAGACAAATACTGTATGATTTCATTCAATGTGCAATTCAAGAAACAAAACAGATGAACATAGTGGAAGGGAAGGGAAAATAAGATAAAGGGAAGGAAACCATAAAAGACTCTTAAATATACTGAACAAACTGAAGGTTGCTGGAGGGGTGTTGGGTAGGGGAGATGGGCTAAATGGGTGATGGGCACTTGTTGGAGTGAGCACTGGGTGTTATATATAAGTGATGAATCACTAAAGTTTACTACTGAAACCATTATTACACTATATGTTAACTAACTTGGATTTAAATAAAATAGAAAAAATAAAATAAAACAATATAATGTAAACAACTCACAAGAGATACCATCAAGATGGCTAAAAGAAAAATTATGGAAAATGTCAAGTGTTGATGAGGGGATTGGATCTCTCATATACTGCAATTTGAAGAATAAATTTGGTACAAACTGCTTAACAGTATCTATTAAAGGTGAGCACATGTGTATCCCATGATCTGGTCATTCTAATCCTAGGTGTATACCCTGAAAATATGCATTCATATGATCACCAAAAGATATGTGCTAGAATAGCATTGTAGTCTATTCACATAGGCAACAGTTAGAAAATAATCAATGTCTGGAGCTACTGGATGGTGTGGTTAAGCATCTGACTCTTGATTTCAGCCAGGTCATCATCTCATGGTTCATGAGATTGAGCCCCACGTTGAGCCTTGTGCTGACAGAGTGAAGCCTGCTTGGGATTCTCTCTCTTTCTCTCTGCCTCTCCTCTGGTGGCACACACACACACACTCTCAAACTAAATAAATAGACTTAAAAAAAA
The DNA here is from genome assembly GCF_028749965.1 of Puma concolor. Classification (NCBI taxonomy): domain Eukaryota; kingdom Metazoa; phylum Chordata; class Mammalia; order Carnivora; family Felidae; genus Puma; species Puma concolor. The sequence continues at coordinate 101,746,142 of NC_141670.1, read as the reverse complement.
CACAACAATTAATGTCCATCAACAAGGAATAAGTAACTTTTATTGTTACTCAAATAATGTGTTACTATATAGCAATAATGATGAATATTATTCATGATATTCTACATGATATTCAGCAATAAAGATGAGTGTCACATGCTGAATGTAAAAGAATACATAAAGAATCATACTTGATGGTTCCTTTTATAAAGTAGGCAAACAGGTAAAACCAATCTGTGGTGTTAGGAGTCAGGATAGTGGTGCTTTGGGGATGAATGGGCATTAGAGTAGGCACTGGAAAGGAAGCAAGGGGGCGGGGGAGATTTTGTGATATTGGTAATGATTTGAAGACACTTGTATGGTTGTGTTTAATTTGTGAGAGTGCGGAAAGCTGTACACATATGATACGTGAACTTTTTCTCCTATATGTTTTTTCTTCAGTGAAAAGTTAAAAACAGGCTTACGGCTCCTTCTTTTGTTTATCATTTATATATTCATTTATTCTTCATTAACATAATTCTTTCCATATGTAAGAAATGGTACTAGTCGGTGGAAATTAAAAAATTAATACATGGGGCGCCTGGGTGGCGCAGTCGGTTAAGCGTCCGACTTCAGCCAGGTCACGATCTCGCGGTCCGTGAGTTTGAGCCCCGCGTCAGGCTCTGGGCTGATGGCTCGGAGCCTGGAGCCTGTTTCCGATTCTGTGTCTCCCTCTCTCTCTGCCCCTCCCCCGTTCATGCTCTGTCTCTCTCTGTCCCAAAAATAAATAAAAACTGAAAAAAAAAAAAAATTAATACATGTGGTCTCTGACATAATGAAGTTTTTAATTCCTTGTCACTGAAGTATATGTACATATAAACCATTGCAAACTGCAAAGAGATATGTTACAAGGGCTTTGGGGGTATCGAAAGTGGGATAACTGCACAGAGGTGGGAGCAGAGAGTTAGGAACCATTCATGGAGGATACAATGTTTGAGGAGAGCTTTGAGGGATAAGAATTTCGTAGAACCTGGTACCTTTTCTACTTTGCCCGTTGATATCATTAACTTTTAACCTATGCTGCACATTAAGATTATCTGGGCAACTTAACAAAAATCAATGATAGAAATCTGTCCCCAGGAATTCTGATTCTAATTGATATGGAGTTGTAACCTGGGCATCGGTATTTCTTCAGTTTTCTAATTATTTTAACATGCAACCTAGGCTGAGAATTTCTGACATAGGCAGACAATGTGAGAAAGATAGTACAGAAGAAAAGAGAGGAATGAGATACTGTGGCAGGGAACTAAATGATTTAGCAAGGCTGTATCACTGGATCCAAGGGTGGAGGTAGCAGAGATGGTTAAGAAAGGTCCAAATAAAGGACTTAGAAACCAGCTTATGGAAGTTGGATCTTCTTCAGTAAACGAAGGGGACATATTGGAGTTTTATAAGCTGATGGGTAAAATGATCAGACTCACAGTGAGCTCATTGGAAAGATCACACTGACCGCAGTCTAGAGAAAACCAGAAGAGGCAAAACAGCTTGCAGGTAGATAATACTTTAATTAGCCTTCCTAGCACTATTTTGCAAGTTTTTGCATCCTTATGTGTGTCCTTACTTATGAGTCCCTTTTCTTTTCCTTTTGTGACTTTGAAAATGCATTTCCCTCCACTTGGAATGCTTCCAGCATGCTCTTTTGTATAACAAATTACTATTTGTCATCTAATCACAGTTTAAACATTACCTTCTTTGGGAAACTTTTCTTACCCCCTCTAAGAAAATTATCCAAAACGTAGAAATAAGGCAAAAGAGGGCAACATCCATCAATGGCATTGTTTAGCTGTTCACCAAAGGATGATTTAATTCTCTAGAACAATACACTTGCGTCAATTTTATTATTATTTGGTTAAAGCTCAGACACTGTTAAAGTAAATATTAATTTGTATATTTCTGTGTATAGATCTTTCTCAATTTATGACAGGATTCCATCCAGATAAACCCATCATAAGTCTAAAATAGAGTAGGTTAAAAATGCATTTAATATACCTAACCTACCAAACATCATAGCTTAGCCTACCTAGCCTACCTTAAATATGCTCAGGACACTGGCATTAGCCTACAGTTGGCTAAAATCATCTAACACAAAGCTCTAAGAAAGTGTTCAGTAGCTCATGTAATTATCAAATACTACACTAAAAGTAAAAACCAGAATGGTGGTATGGGTACAGAAAGGTTGTAAGTCTATCAGTTGTTTACTTTCATGGTGGCGTGGCTGACTGGGAGCCATGGCTGCCTGCCACTGCCCAGCATCATGACAGAGTTTTTGGTATCTCATGTGGCTAGGAAAAGATCAAAATTCAAAATCTGAATGAAGTACAATTTCTTCTGAATGCATATTATTTTCATACCATTATAGAGTCAAAAAATCATAAAATTGAACCATCATAAGATGGAGGTGTCTGTAATAGAAATGATAACCCGAAGACTATGGTCTTACTGCCCTCTAGACATTAACCAGTTTTTTTTTTTTTTACCCAACTAGCAATCCTATTCTAAATCCTTCCTTCCTACTTTCCTTCCCTCCATCCCCCCTTTCCTTCCTTCCTTCCTTCCTTCCTTCCTTCCTTCCTTCCTTCCTTCCTTCCTTCCTTTCCAGTATAGTTAACATACAGTGTTATTCTACTTTCAGGTGTACAATATAGTGATTCAACAATTCTATACATTACTCAGTGCTCATCATGATAAGTATACTCTTAATCCCCTTCCCCTATTTCACCCATCTTCCTACCCACCTCCCATCTGGTAACCATCAGTTTGTTCTCTATAGTTAAGAGTTTATTTTCTAGTTTGTCTTTTTTTTTTCTTTGCTAATATGTTTTGTTTCTTAAATTCCACAAATGAGTGAACGAATATGGTATTTGTCTCTCTCTAACTTATTTCAGTTAGCATTATGATATTCTCTAGGTCCATTCATGTTGCAAGTGGCAAGAATTCATTATCTATATATCTTCTTTATCCATTCATCTATCAATGGACACTTAAGTTGCTTCCATAATTTGGCTATTATAAATAATGCTGCAATGAGTATAAGGGTGCATATATCTTTTCAAATTAGTGTTTTCATATTCTTTAGATAAATATCCAGTAGTGGCATTATTGGATCATATGGTAATTCTATTTTTAATTTTCTGAGGAGCCTCTACACTGTTTTTTACAGTGGCTGCACCAGTTTGTATTCCCACCAATAGTGCACAAATGTGCCTTTTTCTCTACATCCTTGTCAACATTTATTGTTTCTTATATTTTTGATTTTAGTCATTCGACAGGTCTAAAGTTCTTTTACAAAATGTTTGTGAGCATCTGATTCTTCACATGCTCTTTCAACCAGCTTTTCTTCTTACTGGTCCCCTCACTAATGCATTGAATAAGACATTGACACCTATTTATTCTATAACTATATGAGAATCCTGTTTTTGGTTTTTTTTTTTTTTTTTTTTGCTTTTTGAAAATTTTACTTTGACAGTCTTTAAGATTGAGTTATATCTTGCATCCTACCTAGTGTTTGATCTCATCATGGCCTGGACCCTGCTTCTAGTTACCAGAATTATTTTGACCATTCCTAATCCACTTGATTTGCCTTCATATTTCAGAATGTGATGTTGTAGAATCATGTATATTTTTAAGTTTTAATTTTTAAGAAACTTTAAAACATCTGCTCTTTTGAAGTCTAGTCACCTGCATATGTCTTATGTTTCTGTCCTTGACTTTCATGAACTCTGACGGTGACAAGTTTCCACTTTAACTTTGTCTAAAATTTTCCATTGTTGATAAGAGTTTTTTCTAGAATAGTGATTGTTCTAGTTGATGCTTAACTATAAATTTGACATAAGAACTGACTTTGTAACATTCTTGATGACTGACAAATGAGTTGTTAGATTCTCTGTTGATCAAATCTCATTTTGAATGAAACCTGGATGTGATTCATCTTGATAATACATAAGGAGTTCACTAAAAAAAGACACACATGGTTATTAAAAAGGGGACATGAAAGAAGAAAAATGAATTAACTGTAGTCTGCTGCTCAGAGAAAACCATTGGTTAAAATTTAAATGTTATTTTAGTTATTTTTTCTATGCTAAATTTTCCAAAAATAGTTGTAATCATATTGCAGATACAATTTTTATATCATACGTATTTTTCACTTAATATTACATATGACTCTTTCCCATACTATACTGTTATAAATATAAATAATATAAATATAATTTTTAAATAGCAAAACTCGTAACCTCAAGGGAATTAAACAAGGTTCTTTCTTATTGTCTTTTCTTGAATTTGTTGATTTTGATTAAATTACTTGATTTCAATTACTTATAAAACTAGCAAATTTTCATTCAGAATAATAGTGAAAAAATTCTTCAATCTATGTGAAATATTTAATGGCTTAATTATAAATATGTGCTACTAAAAAAAAAGAGGTAAAGAAAAGAAAAGAAATACTGGGCACTTTTTGCAAAACTCCACTATGATGTTCTTACTATTCTGAGTGACCAGACTAACTCCTCCTTCCTTTCATGTGGTCCCAGGAACTGCAGGGGTTAAGAAAGAGTTATAACCATTATAATTCTGAATAGATGAAAGTCATGTCACATTTCCAATAATCTTCCTTCTCCTGTTTGGTATTTTTTTCTTTTTGAAATCTCAATGCCCTAATTCATTATGATTCTTGTCTTAACTGTCACCCAGGGTCAGGACTAGAGATGGGCCAGACAGAGGTGCCTAGGGTGCACAGTTTAAGGAGGTATTCACTCTCAGAGTTGTGCAAGTGCAGGGTCAACACCTGAGACTGAGTGCTTCCTTAAAATTTGTACTTTAGGTACCTCTCTTCCTATGATCTCCCCTATTTAGAGAAATGAAATTCTTTGGAAGCGGGGCATGGTGTTAGCCTGACCATGAGTGATTGTTAGTGTTGCTGCTATGTGTGGAGATTGTGGACTAGTATTACCATCTGAGAGCTTGTTAGAAACACAAAATCTCGGGGCCCCTGGGTGGCGCAGTCGGTTAAGCGTCCGACTTCAGCCAGGTCACGATCTCGCGGTCCGTGAGTTTGAGCCCAGCATCAGGCTCTGGGCTGATGGCTCAGAGCCTGGAGTCTGTTTCTGATTTTGTGTCTCCCTCTCTCTCTCTGCCCCTCCCCCGTTCATGCTCTGTCTCTCTCTGTCCCAAAAATAAACGTTGAAAAAAAAAATTAAAAAAAAAAAAAGAAAGAAACACAAAATCTGGAGCCCCATTGCAAACTTACAGAATAAATACCTGCATTCTAGAAAGATATGTAGTCATTCTTAAATTTTTTTTAATGTTTATTTTTAAGACAGAGAGAGACAGAACATGAACAGGGGAAGGGCAGAGAGAGAGGGAGACACAGAATCTGAAGCAGGCTCCAGGCTCTGAGCTGGCAGCACAGACTCTGACGTGGGGCTCAAACCCATGAACCGTGAGATCATGACCTGAGCCAAAGTCAGATGCTTAACCGACTGAGCCACCCAGGCACCCCAGATCTGTGGTCATTCTTATACATGTTATATTCTGAGAAGTACAGCTCTAGACAATTGTCATTGTGATAGATGTTGCTGCCTCAGGGAATATTTTGGGTGTATGGACACCATTGATCCTTTTGGGAAAGTAGCAATTGTGATGGAAGGGAGGTCCAAAGAGTTTAGAATGTTTGCATTTCACTATGGATTCATATATGATCATCATCAAAACAAAAACTTCAGATGATAGACTACTCTTCAGAATGAAATACTTCTAGCTTTGGAAATCTCCATTTACCAGTTTTTGTTTTTTTGTTTTCCTTTTCCCTGACTTTACTATTGGTTTTAGTAGCTGCAGTATTAGTTTTCAAATACATTTTAGTTTTCTGCTTCCATTTGGTTGACAGTGATATGTAAAAAACTTTTTTTTCACTTAGGATTGTCAGCCAAATTGAAGATGGTTAAAGTTCCTTCCATCACCAGAATTGACTATGTATTCTGTTTGCACGTATGTATGAGAATATACACACACATGCACACATACAAAACAGAATTTTGGCTTTATTGTGCCTATAAGAAAAGATTCTCAGCACCAAGGTAAGCAGGATTAAATAATGTTCTTGATTTGCAAATGAGATTTAGCTAGCCCCAGTGTCAATGATTTCATCTTCCCCTTTTTCTTGTTCTCTGGAAGATTTCTAATAAAATATGTATTATAGCTCTAGTTATAATATTAATCTCATCTCTTGCAATGTTGATTATATTGTGTTGGTTGCTTCACCTATTTTATAGAGGGCAGATGGGAAAATTTTCTCTTCCTTGGATCACCTTTTATTTTGATTTATTTATGATACAGATTCTTTACTATTTGGTGTTGTAAATACTAGTGGAATTGAGTTTCAATCCAGTGGTGGTAGAGTAACTTGTATCAGATTTACTCTCCCACAGATAATAATAATAAATTCTGCAAAAAAAAATATAGAAGAAAAAACAACCCTCTTATTATTTGCAAATACTGGAGAGAAAGCAGGGACTGAAGGGAATTTACCCACTGAAAGCAGACAATTCTCTGGGTAAGATACACATTTTTGTGTCTTTTATTGTTTTTCCTAAGTACACCACCCAGACTACAGACTATTGTCTGGGCAACTAGCACTAGCACAAAGCTGCAGTCTTATTGGTTTGAAGTATAAGGAGGATAGACCTTGGGACTATAAAAGTAACTGGAAATTTAGGGGGTAAATCTTGTAAAGGTGGGAGCACTAAACTCTATGTATAAAGTGTCTCATCAAATCCTTGTCTGATCCTTGATCTTAATGTGCGTGGACTTCAAGAAGTCTAGTAGAAAGCAACAGTTGAAAGGCTGTAAGTCTGAACAGATATTTCAAAAGATGCCCACCAGAGGGGAGACAGAGTTTGGGGTTTGAGCCCTGCTTATTTAGAAAGGATTGGTAAATACCTTGGGCTTTTGATTAAAACCCATAAAGGGCCACACTTTAGCAGCAAAGACTAAGTTCCTTAACCAATTTGTCTTGGTACAAAGGGCTAACTTTAAAAAGACATGCCCCAACAAAGTCTCCACATTTATGGAAGTTCCATAAAAGAAGCCTCCTCAAATTTAAGTTGGTCAACCAGTAATTTAACTGCAAGCTAGAACAAAAATCAATACTCTTTAGAGGAATATAATACAATCCAGTGTCTCTTGAATGTATCATTCACAATGTATCATATGCAATAAATATTTTTTATACATGTGAACAAACAAGAAAATATGACCTTTAGTCATGGGAAAAGGCAGCAAATACAAATGGATTGAGTTAACATAAATTTTGGAATTAGTAGACAGAGACTTTGAAGCAGCCATATATATTTAAGGATCTAATGGAAATTATGTTCATAATGAGGGAACAAATGGAAAGTCTCAGCAGAGAAATGGAACCTATAAAAAAGAATCAAATGGAGAAATATAATAACTGAAAAGGAATGTTTAGTGATTGGAGTGAACAGTAGATTGAAGACGGGAGAAAAAAGGTTGCGCCAATGGGTTGGACACAGATCAATAGAAACAATTCATTTTGAAGAACACAGGAAAAAGTGCTGAAAAATAAATGGATGGGTCTTATGACTTATGGGATAAGGATCAGGTAGGTTTCCTGCTATTTGTAAAAGATTCAAATTCCCTAAGTTTGGGGTTTCTCTCCCATGTCACAACCTGCTGCATGTGTAGGTATCACCTCACTCTCTTTATATTACTCTATGGGAATGAAGGCTCAGGTAACTAGTGTAATGAACTCTGAACTCTGGCTACTGTTATTGTTGTGACTAATGAAGTCCTTCTTCCCTGACTTAGGAGTCTTGGGTGTTTTACTAACATCCATAAATTTGTGGTAGGTTAACTTGTTTGCTTTCAAGTGGGGTGAATTCTCAGACTTTTTACAGTCCTTGACAGTTCTCTCACCACAATAGAATTAAACTACAATAAATAACAATAATATACCAGAAAAATTTCTGAATACTCAACACTTAAAAATAAACAAAACACTTCTAAATAACTCATGGGTTATAGAAGAAGTCACAAGGTAAACTAGAGAGTGTGTTCAGCTAATGAATATATGTCAAAATATTTGGGGATAGAGATAAATATTGTATAGAGGGAATGTGATAGTTCTTATGCTTACATTAGAAAGGGAAAAAAGGTTAAAATCAATGATCCATGTTTCCACTTTAAGCTAAAAAAAAGATCAAATTAAAGCCAAAGTGCTTAGAAGAAAGGAAACAATGAGGATAAACCTAGGGACCAGTAAAAATATAGAACACAATAATAGCAAAGAAATTTGGCAGATGTGCTTAAATTAAGGGTTTTGGGATGGGGGGAGACTATCCTGGATTATCTGGATGGATTCTGAATGTAATCACAAGTGCCTTTATAAGAAGGAAGCAGAAGGCGCTTGACTACAGAAGAAGAGGAGAATGTGACAGCAAAGCAGGAACTGTAGTGATGTGACCATAAACTGAAGAATGCCAGTACCTGGCGGAAACTGGAAGAGGCAAAGAATGGATACCCCTCTGGAGCTTCCAGAAACAGCCATCCCACTGACACACTGATTTTAGGCTTGTAGGACTCAAATATCATGGTTTCCAGACATTAGAGAATAACTTTCTGTTGTCTTAAGCCATTGCATTTGTGGCAATTTGTTACGGCAGCAATGGGAACTAACACAACCCCCTAGCAAGACTGATTAAGACAGAAAGAAAAAAAAGAAAGAACACTTAAATTACCAGTAAAAAAATTAAAAAGGGTATATAACTGCAGATTCTATGGACATTGAAAGAAGAATAAAGGGGTATTTTAAATAATTTAAGTAAGATGAAATGACAAATTTCTTGAAAATTACAAATTTCAAAACTGATTTTAGAAAGAGAAATGGAAAAGCTGAGTAGCCCTATATTTATTGTAGGAATTGAAATATTCATTTAAAATCTTCTTACCAATAAAAATAAGATCAAAACTTCTTCACTGATAAATTCACTCAAACATGTAAGAAAAAAAAATAGTACCAATTTTATGAAAACTTTCAGAAAAGAGAAAGATTCTCCAACTCCTTTTATGAGGCCAATATTAGCCTGATAAAGAAAATAGAAAAAGACTAACAACAAAACTACAGGCCAATATATCTCTTGACCATAAATAAAAATATTCTCTATAAAATATTAGCAAATTAATTCCAGCAATAGATAAAAATTTTAAGGCATCATGATAAGTTGGGGTTTATCCTAGTAATAGAAGTTTGGTTTAACGTTTGAAAAAAAAATCAATGTAAGTCACTAAATGGACAAAACAAAGGAGAAAAAAATGACCACCTCAATAAATATAGCAAAAGGATTTGTAAAAGTTCAACCTCCATTTATGATAAAATCTTTTAAGAACTAGCAATAGAAGGGAAATTCCACAATTTGATAATGAACATCTATAAAAAGCCTATAGGCAGTATCTTACTTAATATCATATGCTCATTTGGAATGCTTCTTTCCTTAGAGTGAGAATAGGGCAAAGAAATCACTGTTCGCATTTCTATTTAATATTTCTCTAGAAGTCTAGATTGCAAAAATGCAAGAAAAAAAATGGCAAACTGATGGCAAAGGAAGAAATACAACTGTGCTTATTTGCAGGTAACAAGTCATTTACACAGGAAATTCAAAGACATCTACAAAATCACTACCAGAAGTAAAAAGGAAATTTGTCAAGGTTGCTATTTATTTATTTATTTATTTATTTATTTATTTATTTATTTGAGTTTATTTATTTATTTTGAGAGAGAGAGAGAGAGCAACTGGAGAAAAGGCAGAGAGAGAGGGAGAAAGAGAATCCCAAGCAGGCTCTGCACCACCAGTGCAAAGCCCCATGTGGGGCTTGAACTCTTGAAATCTAAGATCATGGCTTGAGCTGAAATCAGATGCTTAACTGACTGAGCCACCCAGGCACCCTGAGGTTGTTATATATTTTTTAAAAAATCAATGAAATTTCTTTGTAGTTATAGCAGACAAGTGGAGCATGATTCTTTAAAAATTAGAATAACATTAAATACATATAAAAAAAACCCTTGATCACTAACTTACACCCAACATATATATTTATGCTATATGGATCATGGACTTATATGTAAATGTTAAAACTGTAAAACCTATAGAGAAGAAAATACTGGAGAGTATCTTCAGGAAGTATACATGCACAAAATTTGTAGAGTTCCACAATATACTAAACAGCACACTTTGCCAAAAGTGAAAGCTTCTGTTGATTAAAAAAATCCTAAGAAAATGAAAAGTCAAGTGACAGACTGACCCTCAATACATATATCTTACAAAGGATTTACAACCAGTATTTATGAAATCATCACAAAAATAATATAGTAAATAGTAATAGTAAATAGACAGTTCCATTAAAAATGGCTACAAGACTTGAAGAGAAACTTCGTAAAAGATATATGTATGTCCAAAATGGTGCTCAACATCAATAATCAGTAGGAAAATCCAAATAAAATCATAATGAAATTACAAAATGACATGGCATTTTACTCTCTGTAGAATAAAATTTAAAACGAAACCAACTTATTTGCAAGGATGTGACTGGAACTCTTCCATACTACTGGAAGGTGTGTAAAATTGTACAATAACTTTGTAAAACTGCCTTGCAATTTCTTATGAATTTAAACATACATAAACATAACCAAAAGTTAAACATCTGCCTAAGACATAGCAAAAAGGTATTGGTTACGTGTGTGCACGAGAAATGAAAATATTTTGTTCACAAAGTATGTCAACAAGAATGTTTATAGCAGCTTTCTTTATAATATACAAATTGTGGCATAGTCACACAATGGAGTATCATTCAGTAATATAAAATAATAAACTATGGACACATACAGCATATAGATTTATTTATATGTTTAGATTCCACTGATAAGAAGTTCCTGACCAGGGAAGTCTAACCTATGGTGATCAAATCAGAGTAGGATTTGGGATCTACATCTATGGGATATAGACTGATTGGAAGAGAGTATGAGAACATTTCCTGGGCTTAGGGAAATATCTAATATCTTGATTTGGGTGGTCTATTTGGTGTAATATTTCTATACGTTCTTTGAATTGTACAGTCAAAATATGTGCATTTCATTCCATGTAAATTTTATCTCAATTTAAAAAATAAATGAAGAAAATGAAGTATTTTTTAAAGACAAAATATTTCTTTTTTTAAGTTTAAATTATGTTACTATTATCAGTCAAAAATATATTAAGCCCTACATCAGCTTTTTTTTTATGCCACACTCTCAAAGCAAGAAAGTATATTGTTTTTATTTTAAAAATATGCTCCACTTTACACTTGAGTATACACACGTGAGTCAATTTTGACCTTGAATTTCAAGCACTTTTATAAAACACTAGAAACTAGAAGCAGAAAATAAATCTATTAAGATGCTCATTTTCATTTAATCTTATAAATCTTATATATTTATATATCTTATAAAAATTATTGATAGGTACTCGACTCTAGATAATTCTGTCTCAGGTTATATGTTATTTTTTCTTTGCTTGCTGTACATTCCTTGATATTTCCAATATCCTGTTTGCTTTTGTATTAGCTTTTATTTCATTTCTTACAGTGAGAGTGTTTTGTACACTGGCTGATTCACTAGTTGGAAAACATCATAGGTTCCCAGGCTAATTGTGGAATGTTAGTTCATTGAGTACAGTCCAAGTTCAGAGTAAAAGAGGGTGGGATGTGAAGTTCAGAAGAATGCAAGATTATAAACACTCAAGTTCAACTATAGGAAAGATTCTTATTTTTCTAATTGGTATTAAGAAATAAATAATCTTTGTTTTCTTTTTGCCTAACTTTGTAAGTTTTTTTTTCTTGTCTCAAAGTGGCCAGATAATGTTGAACAAGTTTGATAATGTTGAACAAGTTTCTAAGTCTTTTTCAGCTGTACTCTTATCTCTAAATCAGTAAAAAATCTCTACATATTTAAAAGGTACAGTATGACGATGTTGACAAAATAAAACCAAATGTTTGTAAAATTATGGAGTTAATTTTAAAAGGTTGCAAATTGGGATAAGAAGAGGTGATTCTTTACTTTTTTTTTTTTTTTTTTGGAGGAATTTGGGTAGTTAACCCAGCTGAGATTTCTACATCCATCAGGAAAAGGACAGATTTGTAAAGCTGTCTTGGTAATTTCAGGATTTAGAACTCCTAAAAAAAATTAATTGTCTCAGTCTCTAAAATTATCAACTTTAGGACACAGTGGGAATCTTTGGAAAGGTCTGTGATCATATGGTCTCATGCAGAGAACAGAGGGGATTACTTGTAGTATATAGTACTCACAATTTATTCAAACAGTCTTGGTTTTATAATGATTGATTTTAGTATCCGTTTTGTTCACATTGTCTCATGTCAACTTGCATGTAAAAAGGTAGTAATATGTTTGTAGAATTAACAAAAATATTCGGCAAGTATTATTGATTCTAATTCTCTAATATCACACATGGCTCAGAGGTGAAGTTATGGCTGACGTGTAGTAATGCTATGTTGCTCTGCAAGGATAGTGGGAGGTCACATTGACAAATACAATGAGGAAAGAGGTATTGAAATAAAGAGAAAGAGTGTGTTAAGGGAGCACATGAGGTGGTCCAACTCAGCGAAGAGTCTGGGAAATTGTTATCAGAGACCTTTATATATGTAATGAGTCTTGAAGTTAACCAGGTGAAGGGAAGGGCAGAGAGGAAGGAGAGCGCTTTAGTTAAAGGAAACAACGTGGCCTTGGGCGGGAAAAGTAGACTGTCTCTCAGATTTACTGTCCTTCTGCTCTTCATTATTATTGCTTTTTAAATATATTTTGTTGTGGTAGGAACACGTAACATGAGGTCTATTTTCTCAATAAAATTTTAAGTGTACAATACAGTATTGTTAATTATAAGGACATGCTGTGCTTCAGATTTTCAGAACTTGTTCGTTATGCATAATTGAGTCTGCTTTCTATTTTTAACCTAATTTCTTCATTCCCCAATATCTCCTAAGTTCCATGCATAGGCACCCATAACCACCTCATCCATCTTTTGTTTTGAGGTGGGGATCTCTGACCCTTAACACCTGTTATCCTTGGCAGTGTTTTACTACTTGCCCTCTGGCTCCATGTGTCTGCTAACCATCTCGGCATGGAGGTCCTGATTCAAAGAGCGGCCTGCCTAGGGAGGGCCAGGGGATGAGAGAGGCTGAAGCAGCAATGACCACGTGGTTCATAAAGTCCCTTAGATAGGGTGATAAGGTGTTTGAAGTTTATCTACAAGGTTCTGGGAGTGACTGAAGTATTTCAGTTCCAAGAGAGACATTTTTATATTTATGCTACATAAAGATCATTGTAGGAGGGATGGATTGCAGGGGTCCAGTCTGATGGCAGGAAGGATAAGTACGAGGCCATTGTAATTATTCAGACAAGAAGTATTGAGGGCTTGAACTAAGGCTGCACCACTTGGGAATACAGGGAAGAGGATAGATATTACATTATTTAGGCAGAATAGAGGAGCTCTAGTGACTGATTATTATTAACAAAGGAATTTTTCCATTTGTTTGATGAGTTCAGAGTGGCCATTTTGTTTCTGCTTTCATTCTTGGTTACATAAGATTCAGGTTCTCAGTCACTAACAGCAATGTAGTTAAAAGAGCCTCGCACATATCTTGGTATACTGTTTTGTGAATGTTAGCTCTAAAGCTGAAGGGGTAGAAGATTCCAATATTCTTATCACATGGTTGACTTTCTTTGGGAATAATACCATTCCCAGTCAACTGCAGCAGGAGATTGTCTGGTTTTAAGAACTTCAGAGAATCCAGATTCTGTTTTATGAAACTCTTTATATGAATAAATGCAAGAACAGAATTTGTCTTTGAGAAGCACTGAACCTGCTTCTCAGCTTTTCTGGATGGTGAAGAGGCAGGCTGCTTGATTAGTACAAGGGGAATTTATTCACTTGCCCAAGGTGAACCTGGGAATTGACCCAGGATCTTACTGCTTAGCTCAATACCTCTACTTTGTTCTGTTTTATCTGTATTAAAAATGTTTTTGAGGCTCTATTCAGAAAAGTTTAGAATGAATTTTATGGGAAGCATTTTTATCAGGGAGAGTAGTATTTACATTTAAAAAATAATTTTTTAATGTTTATTCATTTTTGAGAGTGTGTGTGAGTGGGGAAGAATCTGAAGCAGGCTCCAGGCTCTGAACTGTCAGCACAGAGCCTGAAGATGGGCTCAAACCCATGAGCTGTGAGATCGCGACTTGCGCCAAAGTCAGATGCTTAACCGACTAAGCCACCCAGGCGCCCCAAGGAGAGTAGTATTTAAAATAAAATACTGGGCTCCTGTAGATGTCCTGATGTAATTTTTACTATGTTGTAAATGGTAAAGAGAGAGAGAGAGAGAGAGAGAGAGAGAGAGAGAGAGAGAGACTAACCCAAATCTTTCTACTAAGAAAATTCTCCTTTATAGACAAAATTTTAAAAGAGAAGTAGTATATATTATAAAAGATAGATTTTAGTTTTATGGTCAGGCACACTGCTGAAAGCAAAGCTAAAAAAATCCACAGGCATAAAGCCAGTTTCAAAAGTGGGAACCTACTGAGTTTCAACCTAACCACTGACAATGCACTGCAGGTGGACACCACATGGGAGGATGAAAAAAATGTGATTGTGAGGGTCATGTTGACAGTTCCATGTCCATAATCTATTCCTCTTAAATTTGATCTGTGCATCTGGTACATATTTATGCATGTATTTTTGCTACAGGAGCTTAGAGTTCTTTAAGTAGGTCAAGAGTGTCTATGCTACAAAACCTCCTGTTGAGGAGAGCTGATGAGGCAGTGTGAGTGGCCTGGCAAATATTAGTGGCCTTGGATGCTGCAGGGCTCTATTAGAGTATTTGAGGTTGCTTGAGGGTCCCCCCTCTGAGAATGGGATTATTAGGGACTATACTTCAAAAAGGAGGCATATCCCACTTCCTATAAATTGGAAAAGCCAAGGAAAGTTTCACTGATGCAGATTCCTTTGGGGATGGGAGTTGAAAACCACACTTTTAGTACCCAGCCAATGGTCGTCTGCCACTGCCACCATAACAAGCCAAGAATAAATAATTTGATAATGGAGGATCCAGAGACACATAAACTGGGTAACTATTGTTGCTTGCAGTGTAGAATCAGCTCTACTCAAGGGCATTTTTCAGGGTTAGCCTCTTAGCCTGTTTAAATCACTTCTCAATAAGCATCTCATCCTAGGACCTTCTCAAAGCATGATTAACTGTCCATGTTTTGATCTGTGTGAATGGATGAAGAAGGCCCTTCAGGAGAGCTGCTACATTTCTTCTATTTCCTAGTGGAAGGTATGGTTTAGAATCTTAGGTGAGGAGATGTGGCTTGGGTTTAGAAAGTGTGACCCAGAGCAAGAGGAGTTTAGAGTGGTTCTTCAGCACAGATGTGAGCACCATCTGAATTTCAGGGAGCAGCTGACTGGTCCAGTGTGCCTGACCATAAAACTAAAATCTATCTTTTATAATATATACTACTTCTCTTTTAAAATTTTGTCTATAAAGGAGAATTTTCTTAGTAGAAAGATTTGGGTTAGTCTCTCTCTCTCTCTCTCTCTCTCTCTCTCTCTCTCTCTCTCTTTACCATTTACAACATAGTAAAAATTACATCAGGACATCTACAGGAGCCCAGTATTTTATTTTAAATACTACTCTCCTTGGGGCGCCTGGGTGGCTTAGTCGGTTAAGCATCTGACTTTGGCGCAAGTCGCGATCTCACAGCTCATGGGTTTGAGCCCATCTTCAGGCTCTGTGCTGACAGTTCAGAGCCTGGAGCCTGCTTCAGATTCTTCCCCACTCACACACACTCTCAAAAATGAATAAACATTAAAAAATTATTTTTTTAATAGGCTTTTATTAATCATCTGTTATCTGTTGTAGAATTATGAAATACTGAGGGCTAGCTCAAAATAAAATTTACATCTATGCACCCAGTAGTCCCAGGTGGGCATATGAAGATGAATGTGTGGTGTAGCTGAGTCTCCGGGTTACTGGAACTTGAAAGATGCCTGGCAGAAGTGACTGGTGATTTCTGTCCTGCCTTAAGGAGTGTGAGCCCCATTCACACCTCAGGATGTATCAGTGACCTGTGAGCATCACCACAGCCAAGCTGTGGGGTAGGTGAAGTTGGGACTGGAGAGTATGTACCTGACATCATAAGATAGACCCACAGTCCTAGCGTCACCCCAGAGGCCATGAGCAAGCACCTCTAAAATGTCAGATGGTCCCTGAGATGCCACTAGAGGGCGCAGTATGGACATAACTATGAATTGCACTTAGGAGATGAGACTGATTCTTGGGTAATCAAAGGCTGAATTTGGAAGCTTTCTGAGGAAGTGAGAGAACTACTGAAAAACAGGATGACTGGGGAACCTAAAATGGAAAATTCTTTGAGAGAAATAATAGTGATAACAGCTACCATTTATTGAGCACTTACTAAGAGGCAGGTATGATTTAAGTGCATTTATGTCCTTGAATTCTTACACTCCACTTAATGAGGAGCTTTATTATTATCTTCAACAGATGAGGAAATGGAGACATGGAGACTTAGAGGAACTTGCCCACGGTCCTACAGCCTCTGCCTCTGTGTGGAGGAGCTGTTTTTTTTTTTTTTTTTTTTTTTTAAATTTTTTTAACGTTTATTTATTTTTGAGACAGAGAGAGATAGAGCATGAATGGGGGAGGGACAGAGAGAGAGGGAGACACAGAATCGGAAACAGGCTCCAGGCTCTGAGCGGTCAGCACAGAGCCCGACGCGGGGCTCAAACTCACAGACTGCGAGATCATGACCTGAGCTGAAGTCAGATGCTTAGCCGACTGAGCCACCCAGGCGCCCCGAGGAGCTGGTTTTTAATCCAGGACTATCTGAATCTAAAGACCTCTTCACTTCCGTTCTTAAAACTTAACCCTGGTATGCTCTGTGAGGGAGGACTAAGGTTATCCCTGAAGGAGAGCAACAAAAAACAGCAGCCTAGATGCTGGGAAAGGTTTCAAAATTCATACAACTCTGAAATGTTTTTTAGCCCCTCCTCTTTCTGGTGATTTGAGCAAAAGGTTTAGGCTATGGAACTTTCATGCTGAATCTGTGGTTACAGAATGGGTTTCAGTGGAACATCATCCATCCAGAAAAGGGGTCTTTGCTGGGAGAAAGACTCAGAACAACAACCTAACAGAATTTGACTCTGATTTTCTTATCACTGGTTCTCATAGATTCTGGCAGCATGCAGACTATATATGTTAGTGAGTAAATTCTAGACTTGAGACATTAGAAGGTGTACTACCACATTCACCTGAGGGCCATTGCTGGAGGGCAGCATCTCAGGTGGAGATCTTAGAGGGCTTCCCTTGTGGTTGTGAGAATTCTGTGGTTGGGAACAGCAGAACCATCCCACCGTGTTTCCTACTGTGAAGTCTCTGAAAGGGTTTGGTGGCTGGAATAGGGCATCAGTCAGAGATAAGGATTTTCTGGTTCAATTTCTGACACAGATAACATTGTCATACTGCACAGACTTGTTTTCTCCTTTGGTCAAGTTTTTACCAAGATACTTTTCCTTTTTGACTAAAAAAATTTGGCTCAGTTAAGACTACTAGCAACTTCTCTCAGTTATCCTGTGCCCCCCATGCCTCCAGCACACACTAATTCGGTGATAATAGAATGCTAAAATAACTTACGGTATAAGTAAAGCTCTACAAAGGAGATGGATAGGCACTTTACAAAGCTGAAATGAAGGTTTTCTTTTTTATCAGCAATAACACTCAATGCTGATAGAAGTGTGGGGCATGGGAATGTATATATTAATAGTGGGGGTTATAATAGCAAGACCTTTGGGAGGATTACTTAGTACTATTTTTTTTAATTTATTTTTGAGAGAGAAAGCACGAACAGGAGAGGGGCAGAGACATAGAGAGAGAGAATCCCAAGCAGGCTCTGCACTACCAGATCAGAGTCCAATGCAGGGCTTGAACTCACTAACTGTGAAATCATGACCTGAGCCAAAACCAAGAGTTGGACACTTAACCATCTGAGCCACCCAGACACCCCAGTAGTATCTATTAAAATTAAAAATATTCATTCCCTATGGCTCAGTTATTCCTCTTTTAGGAAATAACCTTTCATTTTTTTTCCTTTTTACTTGTTCCTGATTTGAATGGGAATACTTCTAATGCTTCATTATTAAATAATAATTTTTGCTGAAATTTTCTTTTCTTCTTCTATCTGTCTGTCTAGTAATCACCATCTTTTTAAGGAATATCCTTCCATTCTTAGCTTCTATTATGAATCAAATTTGCATTTTATTGAATGCTTTTCCTGTATCTATTGTGATTGTCACACTTTCCCCCCCTTGAATCTATTAAAGTAATGAGTTTTAATGATAGAATTTCTAATGACAAATCATTCCAGCACTTCTGGGGTAAACCAGATTGGTATAACACATCATTTTCATTAATTACTGAATTTAGCTTGCTAATAGTTGTTTCAGCATTTTGCATCAATATTCAGACATCAGATTAGCCTATACTGTTCCTTCTTTATGTCTTTCTTTAGTTTTGGAATCAAGAGTGTAACTGTCATAAAATGAGTTGAATACTTCTGTTTTTTTATTTTTTCTGAAAAAGTTTGTATAATACTGGCATTTTTTGTTTCTTTTTTAAAAATGTTTATTCATTTTTGAGAGAAAGAGAGGGAGAAAGAGCACTCAAGCAAACAGGGGAGAGGCAGAGACAGAGGGAGACACAGAATCCAAAGCAGGCTCCAGGCTCTGAGCTGTCAGTACAGAACTCGATGCAGGGCTCTAACTCACGAACCGAGAGATCATGACCTGAGCCAAAGTCGGCCGCTTAACCGACTGAGCCACCCAGGGTGTCCTGGCATTATCTGTTTCTTGAATGTTTTAGTAGAACTTAATTATAAAACTATTTGATCCCAGTTGTTTTATTTTTCCTTTATGGTAAATTTGTATTTACTCTTTTAAGTTTTTGCTCAATTTATTTAATGATACGGGACTATTCAGACTTCTTTTTAAATATAAAACAGTCTTCAACGTTTATTTATTTTTGGGACAGAGAGAGACAGAGCATGAACGGGGGAGGGGCAGAGAGAGAGGGAGACACAGAATCGAAAACAGGCTCCAGGCTCTGAGCCATCAGCCCAGAGCCCGACGCGGGGCTCGAACTCCCGGACCGCGAGATCGTGACCTGGCTGAAGTCGGACGCTTAACCGACTGCGCCACCCAGGCGCCCCTTAAATATAAGACAGTCTTAAGAGACTCTTAAAAACTGAGAACAAACTGAGGGTTGATGGGGGGTGGGAGGGAGGGGAGGGTGGGTGATGGGTATTGAGGAGGGCACCTGTTGGGATGAGCACTGGGTGTTGTATGGAAACCAATTTGACAATAAATTCCATATTTAAAAAAATAAATAGATATAAGACAGTCTTGATAAAGTATAATTTTCTGTGAAGTTGCTTATTTTGTCTAAATTATAGGCTTGTTTTTTAGTATTCTCTTTACTTTCGTTTCTATGTAGTAATGTTGTCCACTTTCATTCTTAACGTTGTTTAGTTGTGATTCTTTCTCCCAATTAGCTCTAGAGAGGCAAGGCCTTGTAGCATTGGAAACAGATTATTAACAAAATAGTTTCTTTGTGGCAAAAGAATGAAAAGAGGAAAACACCCTAAGGCACTCATGAAAAATGCCCACCAATCCAAGGTACAATCTCTTGTACAAACTTGTATAAGAATAGCAAAATCCTTGTCCATTGATAAATTTTCTTTCCTTTTTATTTTATAATATTTAATTTAGCTTCCAGTTTCCAAAAATGGTCTTTAAACACATACTATGTACCAGGAGTGTTGCTATGTGCTTCCACATGTAGATAAATACATGGTCCTGCCTATAGGGAATTCATCTAGGCAGGTCACAGAAAATAAGCAGGAACACTAGTGATGTAAGCACTGTAGATGTGTATTCAGGCCACATGGAAGCACTACTGCAGAGAGTCTACACCATGACTGGGGACAGGGATGAATGCCTACACAGTTCTGGGTGTGCACTATTCACCCTGAATTCTCTGCCGATGGCACCTCATGGAGCCTGTGTGAATATTGCTCTCTAGAGTTGGGTAATTAGATGACCTGGACTGAAATTAATCTTAGAATGAGCACAAAATGGGTACTAAAAAATGGATGGGAAAAAAAATCAGATGAAGGGATTAGAGAGAGTAGAAAGACAAGCCACTTGAGGGATTTTGCAAACACAAAGCTTTCCACAGATGAGGAAAACCCTGGTCAGATCATGAAGGTCCTTATGTGCCATATTGAGTGAGTTTTGATTATAAACTCATGGTGAAGGGAAGATACTCAGGGACATTTAGTGTGGGGCTGACAGGGATCAGATTTACATATTAGGAGAATGGGTGTTGTGATTGGTGAGAAAGAAATATTTATGTTATTGCTTAGCCCAGAAGGAATTGTGATGATATAAATGAATACCCATGTGTCATAGAGAAGATGAAGGAGATGGGCAGAACCAGGAGGACTTACACTGCTCATCCTTAGACTTAGTTGAAGGTGACATCCTCAAAGCCTACAGTAGATGCTTGTGCTTGCCCTCTTATGGCATACTATACTTATACTTCATCAAATTTATTTATTTATTTATTTATTTTTTAATTTTTTTTTTCAACGTTTATTTATTTTTTTGGGACAGAGAGAGACAGAGCATGAACGGGGGAGGGGCAGAGAGAGAGGGAGACACAGAATCGGAAACAGGCTCCAGGCTCTGAGCCATCAGCCCAGAGCCTGACGCGGGGCTTGAACTCACGGACCGCGAGATCGTGACCTGGCTGAAGTCGGACGCTTAACCGACTGCGCCACCCAGGCGCCCCTACTTCATCAAATTTATAATAGTCTGTAGCACTAATCCATTTATATGGTAGTTTATTTAACCTCTGTTCTGCCAATAATCTGTAACTCTACAAGGGTAGAGTTATTTGATTTGCTCACTATTGTATCCCAAATGTGTTGTTCAGTACTGAAATAGAAGAGATGCAAAAGGAGAAAGGGTTGTTGAGTGAATAATGAATGAATTCAAAAGAGGCAAGATTGACAATTAGATTTCTAGCTTGAGAATCTGTGCCGTTCACTTCATAGATAGTAGAGGGCGACTTACAGGCTTATGAGAAGTGGAAGTTTGAACACGGTGAGTTTGAAGTATTTGTGGGTGAGTTTCTAGCAGTCATTGTGTAGAAGGAACTGAAACTAATGAAGGAGAGCTAAGCTGAAGACATTCACCTAACACCCACTGGTATGTAAGCATTGCTGAAGTTGTGGGAATAAAGAGAGCTGGCTCAGAGAGAGCAGGTATGGTGAAAAGAAGATGGGGTGCCTGGACCAGAACCATGAGGATAATTGAAATTTAAAAGAAAGACAAGAGGCACCCTGAAGGAAACTTAGGTGCTCATTAAGAAGTAGAACAAAAAGTGATGTTACCATGGCAGAAGGAAGCATGTAGTCACATACTGCCAAGAAGTCTAAGATATGAACCAAAAAATCTTCATTAGATTTGTGAACTAAGATCTTGGGAAGAACAGTTTTAATTTTGTGAGCAAGGCCAGATTATCCTGGGTTGAGATGTAAGGGAGGGAGAGGAAATGGTGAGCATGTATGGCTTTTTTCTGGACACATCTTTGTGCTCTAATAGGAATTGTGAATGCGTAGTGTCAGGATATATATATATATATATATATATATATATATATATATATATATATTGAGGACAAAAGACTCTTCAGAGTTTTCACAGCTAAATTGTGACTCACATAACCTTGGTTAAGGATATTATGAAGTGCTTCTGTTGACTATTACATCCCGATTAGGACTTCACAATTTATGAATAAGAATTTGAAAATGGTTTTGAGGAGAATCACCAGATGGTTATTTGATCAGAAAGTAAGCCTTTGAAGATATTAAGTGGGAGAACTATCTCAAGCATGAGGAGTGCTGTTACTCAGAAGAGGTTGACTATTTGTACTTTATCTCCCCTGGAAAGAGAAAGTGAAAAAGGACTTTGGTTGAAACATGAGGGATTTAATCTAGAAATCAAAATTTCCTGACACTGTGATTGTTCAAGCAGGTTGCAGAAGTTGCTATAAAATCTCTTCTTCGAGGTCTCAGAAAGTTAACATTAATAGTTTTGAAATAAGGCCTTGAAGAGTAAACATTGGTGAATTTGATTAATCCTTTCTGAGAGAGAATAGTTGGCCAATGGCTACAGTAGCTAAGGGACTGTCCGTGTACCTCCCTACAGCTGCGTGGTGAGTCTCCTGCCAACTAAATCAAGCTGATTTGACACAAAGTGGTTGTTTGTAAGCCCCTGAGAGCTCTTTCGGCATCTCAAACCCCAGAGCGCTCACAGTATTTCCTGTGGGCTTCGAGTTTAGACCTCAGTAAACTTGAAAAATCCATCTGGCGTTGGCTGAGTCTAGAATTCAGGAATGTACGACAAAAGCAGAAGCAAAGTGAATATCTCAGAGCACTATATGTCCGTGTGAAGTTTGGAGGCCTAAAACCCTCTTTATTTTTCTCTCACATTAAACTGAATGGATGAACAGCTCATTGTGGGTGGTTTGTGTGGTTTATATATTATTAGTCATCTTGCAGCATTGTGAGACCCAGGCCACTCCTGCCACCAATTATGTGTGTGTGTGTGTGTGTGTGTGTGTGTGTAAAGAATATAAGCCAACCATACTATCTTCATTCAAACTCCGTTTTATTCTCTTAAAAATTTTTTCTTTGTGTAGGAAACATTCTGTTACTTTTGAAAGGAATGATTTCTTGAAATGTCTTTACAAAGACATTTGAATTATATTTTAAAGTTTTCATTGGTATTATAATTATTGTGACTATAAAGAGCTCTGTGAAAATGTATTGACATAGATATTAAAGTCAGAACAGGAAAAAAGAGGGAGAAATTTTTACTTAATATATGCTTCATATGATGATGGTTCCTAAGTTTAAAATTGTGGTAAGCTTAGAAAGGATGTTGATTTTTTTTCTTGTACCTAATATAAATTGTTATTTAACCAGTAGTAAACAAGATAAGTAGTTATTTCCATGGCTAATTATGTTTATGTGTTTATCTTTGTATATTTTCTACTCCATCTTCCTTTTTAGATTATGTGTTTAAATTAATTACCTTAGAACCTAAAACAGAGACAATACAAAAGTTATGCCCAGAGTAAAAATATAGGTTGCTTTTGAATAGAGTAATTAGCTACTAGATTCATTAATTCAGGGTATACTCATATAACTCATTCATTCTTTCACTTATTCATTTGGTGGCTACTCTGTACCATGAGTCATGCTTAGCACTGGGATGAATAACACATGTCGCATGCCTTCCAGAAGTTTGCAATCTGTTGAAGGGAAACAGACATATGAAAAAAAAAAAAAAAAGAAAGGCAAATGTATAGCTAAACTGTTTGGGTTGAATGTGACAGAGACCCAACTTAAACTAGTTTAAGAAAAATGGGAAATTTATTCAGAATCCAGTGAAGTTAACAGCAAAGCATGAAAAGATAGGGATGCAGCCAAGCCTTGAGGACAACTGGCAGCAATAATTTATCCTAAGAGTGAGTTTGTCTCCTTCACCTCTGTGGTTTCTTTAGAGTAACACCTTCATCATCCCTCATCACAGATCAGGTTTATTCTCTGTAGTGGTGAATTCACTATTGAAACTCTTAGCTACCAATTCTATGATTTCTGCAAAGGAGAGGGATTCATTAACTTTCAAAGCTTGCATTTAAAAATTTCTTGAGATGTTCTCCAATCATCTTGGCCTAGACCAGGAGTCCAATTCTAGATCGGTCAAGTGTGGCTGTTGGGAGAGGGTCATGTAAGAATTTGGCTCCTCTTGAAACAGCTACATGGGTAGAGATTGGAAGAGCAATTCTGAAGAGTTCTGGACTGCCAAACTATATATATTCTGCTATGATACGTAGCATGATAAAAGTCTGAACAGATATCAGTGAGGGCATAAAATGGGGCTTACTCCACTTGGGAGAATCAGTTGACTCTTATAGGGAAAAGGTGATACCTAAGCTTGGCTTTAGTACATATATAGTTAGTCCTCAGGCAGATTTTGGGATTGGGGTTGGGAGAGTGGGGAAAGGGTGTAGGATTGCTGAAAAAGGAAGTCTGGAGAGGCAGGTTGGGCCAAAAGAGTGAAGATCTTCTATTTCATGTGCTTTCCTGTAGACAAATTCTGAAAAGGTATTTTTTGAAAGAAGTACCTAAAAGTTCCTTTAGCGTGTTTTCCAGCTAAGACGAGGAAACCATACACCTTGTTGTTTTTCTTCTCTAAGTGTAAAATATGTAACTTTCTTAAAAGTCTAGCATTTTGAAAGGTTTATACATTTATATTTAAAAGAAATATATGTAGGGGCACCTGGATGGCTCAGTTGGTTGAGCATCCAACTTCGGAACTTGTGTGTTCCCGTGTCACATCAGGCTCTGTGCTGGCAGCTCAGAGCCTGGAGCCTGCTTAGGATTCTGTGTCTCTATCTCTCTCTGTCCTTCCCCCACTAGCACTCTGTGTGTGTGTCTCTCTCAAAAATAAATAAACATTCAAAAAATTAGAAAAAAAAAGAAGTTTATATAAATTTGCATAGATTTTTATGGAATATATTTGCATAGAAACTTTGTAATGTTGGTGTCTACTGCTAATGTTAGAAATGTGGCCTTGATACAAGTGTCTGACCTTTGGTGAAGAGAGGAGGAAGGATTCAACATGGGCTAGAAGTTTGGGAAAGTGGGAAGCACAAGAGTTGGACCAAGATGGGGGCTAAAAAAGTGAGCTGAAGATAAAGATTCAGCTTTAAATTGTAAATGGAAGCCACTTCCTGGAAGAAGTGGTTCTAGGAACAGAAAAAAATTGTTCTACATGTAGAGAGAAATTTTGAGTGGTGACAATTAATATGGGAGTATTTGTAAGCATATAAATTAATTTTAGAATTATATTATTTGAATCAATTGAAGTTGAGACCTGAAATTGACAGTCAATGATATTCAATTATTGCATTCATCCTAAGTTTTTTGACTTGGGTTTTGCAAATATTAATAACTGCTCAATTAATTAGGCAGCAGTCATGAGGACAGAAGCCTTGTGTTTTTATGTCTTTCAATATGGCTGCCTCACTGTTGAGTATGTAAAAAGATTGACTCACTGATTGATTTCTACTAATTTGACAAATACATCTTATAGGATATTGTAGGTATGTACTTTAGTAAGATACAAAACTAAGTTTAATTCATCAAGATTTTCTCTTAATAGTGGACTGATTCTTTACAATCAGTGCAGTGAATAACATAGTGTTTGATTAGATATTTGTTTCGGTTTGGGAAGATTTGCTTAAAGTGGAGCAGATTTCAGAATGACAAAACAAGTTTCCCTGGCAAGTTTGGTATCAAGCGTTTTGTTTTGTTATACTTGATTATGTACTTTGGCTGCATAAACCAAACATATGTTCCAATCCAATTTAGTCTCTGTTCAGAATGATTTTCCTTATTTGTCCAAAAGTTTCAGAACTAATTTTTTTTGCCCTTACTCTGAGCATTCAGCCTTCATGTATTTCAGGGACAACAGGCACCCCAGGGATTTGGGTTTGACTCATGGCTTTTATAGTTAAGAAGCAAGCCATGCTATTTTAGGTGGTTTTAGTGGTGGCAAGTTGGAACCATATACAGTGTAATTTGTTTTCTGACACAGGTGATAGAAAAGTCACTTAAGTTTCTATATGTCATAGTTTAACCAAAATGTTTCCTGTTCACTGTCTATGCTTTTGTTCTATTAGAACAAAATATGCTCCTTGTCATTTAGGAAATTACAAGGGTTTTAGTAGCTCTGAAGACATAATCTCATGTCTTTAATGTAAAAGTCTTTAGCGTATTCTATGCTTTGCTCAAGAACATAATGCTTTTAGAATCTCAGGTTATATATTTATTGAAATCAAAAAACAACCCAACCCAGTTCTTCCCCACTGTGATTCTCTTCCCTATGTGTTTCCTTTATTACTCATACAGAAAACTTCACTTCTGATCCTTCTGGTCACCGCATGGGAAAATTTTTTCCCCCACACCAATGAGCAGTTTTCTGTGACACCACCTGGGTGTCCTACAATTTGACACAATTCTAACACTATCTATGTGGAGATAGTGTGAGATTTCATAGGTCAGGGGCTCAGTCCCACAAGGCTGCCCTTACCCCCTCACTTTCAGATGTTAGTTACAAGCCTAGGTTATCGCCTGTGCTTCTGACCAACCAGCTATAAATCAAAGATTCCAGTGATCCCCTCTGTGGGCTTGATTAATTTGCTAGAGTAGCTTACAGAACTCAGGGAAAGACTTACATTTACCAGTCTATTAAAGGATATGACAACAGGTATAAATGAATAGTCAGACAAAGAGATACATAGGGTGGAGTCTGGAAGGGACCCAAGTGCAGGGAGCTTCTGTCCCTGTGGAGTGGGGATGTGACACTTTCTTGGTGTGGATGTGTCTGCCAACCTGGAAGCTCTCTGAACCTGGTACTTCTGGGTTTTATAGAGCCTTCATCACGTAATTAACTCCATTTTCAGTTCTTCTCCCTTCTCAAGAGAATGCGGGGTGGGGCTGAAAGTTCTAAACTTCTTATCATGGCTTGGTCTTTCCTGTAACCAGGAGCCTGCCCAGAGATGTCTCATTAGAGCAACAGATATTTCTATCTCCCAGGAAATTACTTGGGTTTCAGGATCAGGAACAAGGGTTAAAGACCAAATATTAGAACAAAATATGCTCCTTGTCATTTAGGAAATTACAAGGGTTTTAGTAGCTCTGTGCCATGAATGGGGGACAAAGATGAACATATATATTTTCTATTATCTCACACTTACTTCATACAGCCCCCTGGATTCAATTGTGTGAGATAGACAATGAACAATCTTAGGTCAAAAATAATTTTCACAAGAGAATTATATTACAGGTTAAATTTATAAAACTGTTTCAGGGAATAATATAATTTTGACAATAAGCTCAATGTTTTTTGCATGAATTCCATCTGCATTTGTTAAATTGTTTTCTCAATACCCCTGTTGGCTATGTGAATCATAGGATTCCCAATTATTTGATAAATGTAGAGTATGAAGTTTAATATATTTAGACTTGACAAAAGTTATCCAACAAGTGAGTCACAGTGAGAAATATCCAATACAAATATGCTATTCCCTTAAATTCAGATTAAGAAAAAAGAAATATGTGTTTAATATTTTCTCAATTATTTTAACATAGAGTTATAGTAGCATACTAATCACATATTAGAGTTAGACAGTTCCTAGAAAATTACCTGGTCCAAGTCTTTCTGTTTCAGATGAAGGAGGAAGACCTGATATGTGCCTATTCATTCATACACCTAGTGGCATCAGCCAGGCATATCACAGAGAAGCCCTGTGATAGCTACCACAAGGACTCATAACAACTACCATCATCATTGCTATGTTGGTGTGTGTGCTACACAGTGTCCTAGTGTTTTATTTAATCCTTGCAATAATTTAATGAGTTACTTTTGCATCCTTGTTGAACGGGAAAAAAAGAGAGGGGGAATTCGAGGGGGAATTCACTTTTCAGCTAAGTGATAAAAGAACTCTGACCCTACATCTCCCTGACTTCAAAACCCAAAGTCTCTTTTCAGCTGTTTTACCATTAAACAATGGTGCCATGGTAAACCAGTTGTCAAATATGGAAGGTTTAAAGCAAGTCTGTGACAAGATCAATGCAGAAGTTTTGGTGGGATAATAAAACCAGGTGTGTGATTCTAGTAGGTAAGAGACTATTTCATATCTGGTGGAGTTCCTTTGAATGGAGAATGTAGATCTCATACTTTACTAAGTGGACCTCTCTAATTATCCCAATGCTTGTCCAAAGAATCTTTCTCCTTTTCTTTCCTGCCATTAACCCAGATTTAGAAGGAAGTTGGAAGAGATATGTAAATGAATAAAAATAACCCAGGAAGCTTTGTGCTGATAAAAAAAGTATTTTTGTCCTGATTTGGAAATAGTTATTGGGTAAATTATTTCTGACTTCATAAAGCTCATGTTCTTGTGTGTGTGTGTGTGTGCACGTGCGTGTGTGCAGTAGGATGTGCATAAACAAAGAGCTTTATTTGACCATAAATAACTTTCCACAGCAGTAGCTTCTTACATGAATGAACACATTTGGAGAATACGGATTACTATTTAGATGTTTTTTTTTTTTTAATTCAATAAGTTCCTACTAAATTCAGAGACTGAGAATTTGATCCCAGAAGATTGATCAAAGGCCTTGTATTACTAAAATGGCTGTTTTCATAAAAGTGTTTTCAAAGATCTCTAAAGCTCTATAAACACTTCATTTTTGTACATGTTGTAACTGTCTGCTGAAGAATTCATCCTGTAGAAGGCTTAAAATCTCCAGACTGGGTGAGAAAAGTGAAATAGGATATGGTATGAGAGTAGATGGTCAAATAAGGGAGAGGAAAATCCTCCCTATTTTTCTTCTGCTTGGAAATAAATATACAGGAAACTCTTACAATGGCAGCCTTTTTCTTTTCTTTTTTTCTCTTCTCTTCTCTTCTCTTCTCTTCTCTTCTCTTCTCTTCTCTTCTCTTCTCTTCTCTTCTCTTCCCTTCCCTTCCCTTCCCTTCCCTTCCCTTCCCTTCCCTTCCCTTCCCTTCCCTTCCCTTCTCCTCTCCTCTCCTCTCCTCTCCTCTCCTCTCCTCTCCTCTCCTCTCCTCTCCTCTCCTCTCCTCTCTTCTTCTCTTCTCTTCTCTCCCCTTCTCTCCCCTCCCTCTCCCCTCCCCTCCCTTTCCTCTCCTCTCCCCTCCCTTTCCTTCCCTTCTCTCCCCTTTCCCTCTCTTCCTTTCCCTTCCCTCTCTTCCCCTCTCTCCTCCCCTCCCCTCCCCCTCCTCTCCTCTCCTCTCCTCTCCCCTTTCCTTTCCTTTCCTTTCCTTTCCTTTCCTTTCCTTTCCTTTCCTTTTTCCTTTTTAAAGCTATGGATGCATTAAAAAACAAACAAAAATAAACACAAACTGCATCTGGAAGCATTTTGAGCTAGAGCATTGTAAAAATGTGTCAGATGATATATTGGGAAAAGAGTTGGTTTAAAGTAACACTAAAATTCAAAATGAGATTGTTTATGTCTCTGTTGTATGTCTGGAGAAAAAATTTCACTGCCATTAACAAGGTTGTTCTCCACAAAGCCCTCAGGGATCTAGTGCCTATTAGCTTGGTGTTTTGCCACATATGACATCTTTTTTTAAGGTCACCCTATGATCCAAGAAGGCTGCTTCAGCTCCAGCCATCATGTTCCTTTTCAAGTAGCAGGAAGAAGGAGAAGGAAGAAGATATATCTATCCTCTCCCTTTAAGATTATTTACAATTTGCTCACACATATCACTTCTATTTATACCCCTCGGGCCAGAATTTAGAAAATGGCTATACCTAAATGAAAAGACACTGGGAAAAAAGTCTTTATTTCAGGTGGTCAAATACCTAACTAGCTTAGGAATTCTATGACCATAGGAAGCAAAATAAAATAAAATAAAATAAAATAAAATAAAATAAAATAAAATAAAATAAAATAAAATAAAATATAAGTAAAAAAGATAGTGAGGGACAACTATAGCAGTTTCTGCCACAGATGACTCTCACTCTGTTCTCTGCTCCAAGTCCCACATGTAAATGATTTTAAATCCAGAAAGAGCATGCCTTCAGTGAAATCTGTTCTTTCCAACTTGTTTCTGAGATGCAAAAACACCTTTTAATGCCCTGAGATATATGGTGGGCAGAAGCTGGTATTAAAAAAAAGATGAATGCCAAATGGGTTTGCCGTTTGCTCTGGGTCCCACTAAAATTTCACAGAAACAGTAGCATCATCTCTGCATGACCTGTTTGCTTCATAAGGATGCCTTTAAAGTTGCAAAACAATTCAGGCTCCTTCAGGCACCTGGAATGTTCTTGCGCCATTGCCTGACTCACTTTAAATTGAGAAACAGTTGGGACCTGGGACTGCAAATCCTGCTGCCTGACCTCCGGAGGATTTTCCTTTCTGGAGTTTTAATAGGTGTCATCAGCCTAGTAGGGGAGTCTCTTGGCAAACCTGAGTCTTTCTCCCTCCAGAAGCTCACTGATCCTGCCTCTGTGAAAGGGCCAAATTTGTCAGTGGGAAAAGAATTTTAAGAAGTATCATGAAGTAAACTGTTTTGCCATGGACTGAATATTGACCCTCAGTAATAAAAACTTCTTACATTTTCAACCATGGCATTAAACCATCTCTTAAATAATTAGCAAGTGGAGAGACAAGAGGTAGGAGTTCACTTAGCTCTTTGAAAAGGAAAACTTTATTAGACTTGGGCACACTGGGAAAGAGTGAATCAAATCAAGGCACATTTAACTTTTCATGCTTGAATACTGAGAGTATTTTTCAAAGGTCTTATATGTGAACACAATAGCAGTGTTGCAGTTGTGTGTCTGTCTGTGTAGCTGAGATTTATTGTTAGGCACTTTTCAAGTCAAATATTTATTCCTACTAGAGAGTAACACTGTTCTTCAATTTTTTCTTTTTCTCAGTCTCTTCCCTCACCCACTTTAAAAATGATCCAAATGTTCCACTCACTGAGTGTGGGAAGACACAGAGCAGCAGGAGGGAAAGAACAACAGAAACTCAGTGAAGGCCATTGGGAACCTCTGCCAAGAAGCATTTTGAAGAGGTTAATAATGCTCAAATAATAATGCTTTTAAGTTGCCTTTACCTTGAAAACATCCAGCTACTGTGTGGAGTTTAAATTATCTACCTAATAGCAGCAATTCAAATTTTAATTGCCTACTCTTATATATAGAAATATTTGGTTGGACCAAGTTCTCAAATGTTGGTCAGTTTTCTGGGTTTTAAAAGGTGTTACTCATTACACCACGTGGAGCCTCCGTTCTTTGTCCTTTCCGGCCATAGTTATATCGGCTTCCAAATTCAGCACTGTGACAACATTCCAGTAGAGTATCCAAAGTTGTTTTTACAGTCTGACAGAGAAGAAAAGAAAACGTATTGGGTAAAGTATGAGTTTCTCTTTCTCCTAAACTTCCTCCCACCAGAAAGAAACAAAATTAAAAACAAAGCAACCAGAAAATAAATGTGTGTCTGGGAATCCAGGGATTAATTTCCTCATAATATACCTGTTTCAGCAAATACTTGCAGAAGTGTTTGCCTGTTCCTCAGATGTCATAGCTTTCCTTTGGTCTCTCTTGGTGGATCCAGTTTCTCAGCAGTATGATGTATTCCTTGTTGTTTCTAGTATTTTCAGTGGACAAGAATCATCTGGTACATAATCCATGACTGGGCTGGAGGCTGAGTGCAGCTGGCCACAGCTGTGCTAGAGTAGCCTGAGAACTGAACTGTTCATATAAGGTGGTTTAAGAAGGTATTTGCAAGTGGAGCAGAAAATGGGCTCTGTGCCAAGCTCAACTGCTGATGGGGGTTAGTCTCTCAAGGAATCACACTGGTCGTTGGTGGTCACAAAGATGGAGCTGAGCATAAAGTGGAGAATTCACTACCCCTAAGCCTGTTGCATGGCTAATTTCAACCTCTCTGTGGTCACGTGGATGTTCCTAATGTAGTGAAAGGCCATGCCCTTTTCTTTTTTGCCTTCTAAGGCTTTTCACCACAAATTCCTCTTTGGAGAAATTTTAGCAGTGACGCCATATTTTCATTAATAATGGAGTGCATATATAGGGACTTGTAAAGGATGCAAACTCATGCCAAATTGTCACTCTGGGGCAGCAGAAGATCAGGAATAATGAAAGTGAACAGGACAAAGAATATGAATTGGCAGGAGCGGCCTGGTTTGCTTTAGTTTCAGACAGACTAAGGGAAGGATTTTGATTTCATACAGTAAGGTAGTCCTGGATGTCATGGGTTAGCACGCAAAATGATGAAGTCTAGACAATAAGCATCAAGAGCAAGAAGTTTTCATTCCTGAGACATCAAAAGATGTGGGGCTCTAGAAGACATGGATGTGGGGCTTCTAGGCTCTGGAAGACATGGTGGAGCCCACACAGAGGAGACACTGAGACAGGCTTTTGGCAAAACAGAGGATGTTTTTATGTTTTCCATATATGTACTTCTGACTACATATGGGTGCTCATTGCCAAAGGGAGACTCATGGGCTGTCCCCTCCTGACTTAGCAATGCCAGAGGTAGTCAACCTTCTGGGAACAACACACATATCTATCTAAAATTGGTCATGACTCTATGATCATCACTTATTTTGAAAATTCACTGCCAAATGAAGTTACTTGAGAACTTTATTTAAATTTTTCTCCCAGTATAAGCAGGAGATAATTTTAAATCATTTTCAAAATTCAAAGAAGTCATTAAATTAAACATTGTTACCTTACCCACTGCTTCTTTTGTGATTGAATAAGAAAGCTTAATATTGAAAATGAAGGGCCAAAATATTAGAGGACTTTCTATTAAGTTTAATGTCTTCTGTGGTATTGTTACATAGCATTTTCATGAGACAGCTAAGTAGATCATGCACAATTGGCAGGTAAAACAAAATAGTAACAAGACATAGTGAAGGAAAGAGTCATGAAGATAAAGGGTGCCTAAGGCTGACATTTCTTGATGGCATTAATGAGGACAGTGTAGCTTCAGGTAGATCTTTTAAACCAAATTGGTAGATCTGGGCTATGTCGTATGTGTGTTGGCAGATGGGGTGCAGTCCCTACTCTCTCTCTATCTCTCTGTCTCTGTGTCTCTGTCTCTCTTTCTATCTCATCTTTTCCTTACTCCCACTGTCTTTATCCAAAATTTTCAGGGTTGTTGACAAATGAATATAATGGATATGAGAGGAAGCTTGTCCTGTGGTTCTGGGGGGCCCAAGGACAGGATTAGCAATCCAGGCCTGACTTTTAGCATCTCTTCTGAGTAAGTGAAAGCCAACAGGAGTAAGGGCTGAGGCCACCCCCTCGCAATGGCTGTCAGTAGGGGTCAGGGCTTTGAAAGCTTAGGCCAAGGATTTCCTCTCAGTATGTCTCACGGACATGCATATATTCAAATTGTATGGACTGAGCATGCTGTTCCTTGGACAGCAGTATTTTTATTGCTTCACCATACTTAACCCTCTGCTTCCACCAAAGAGCCATTTAACTTTCCTTTTTTGCTTCAAAAATTATGAGTTTCATTTATTTTTAAAAAACAAGTACTCATTGATTGCTTCTGTGTGCATTGTACCAAACACTGAACTGTGGCAGTAGGAAGAATTTAAGACACGATCCTTGTCCAGTGAATGTCCTTACACATACAATCACATCAAGGTCTGTATAGTAGTTTAAGAGCTGTGGAAGAAGTAATTACAGTAGAGCTAGAGTTAGGGAAGTTAGAAAGACAAGTTTTCATGAGAACGAAACATTATACAGACTAAGTTTTCATGGACTCTGGTGCCTGATTTTTTTAAATGCGCCTTTCCTGATATTATTGCAAGTCTTAGGGACACAGGCATGGCTTAGTGTATGCTCTTGTGGTTGATATACATACTTATTTCTTCACCACTGTTGTTTTCTCTTCATTTCACAAGGACACCAAAACTAGTGAGAAAAGGCCAATGAGGAAATTCTTGGGGGAAAAATCCCACATCTAATATTTTCATTTCTAATGAGAAAACCCAAAGGGAAAAAAGGTACTCGATACACAGAAGATGCTGGCAAAATATTTTACTAGGATGTGGTTTTGATCAGGTTACCATTTCTTCTGGGATAGAATGTGTTTTGTTATACTTTTTAAATCATTTTTTTGATCTCCCTTACACGTTCTCCATTATGGGCTCTTTCCTACTCATTGAAAAATTATGCAGAAATACATAGTACATGCTATTCTATATTCACATTAGGCTAGCTTGGAGAGTTTTAGGGAGAACACATGCAATTCTTCCACTAGGCTTAGCTGTGTTAAATCAGAGAAAGTATTTTTCCTTGTCCCCAAATGTGGGTCTAGAGGCTAGAGCCCTGACTGTTGGCATGTCACCAGCTTTCATGGCTTGCATAGTTCTTAGAAATGAAAGAAATACATTTTTGCAGTCACATGAGTCAAACATGAGACTTAGTTTTATTCCTTATTTGGGGACCACTTGACAGTTTTTTTCATTCTAGGTGATGTGGCTGGCTCAGATGCATTGCCAATACATTCATTTTATGAGTGAGCTCTCATCCTCACTTCTCTCCCAAAATATAAAATGAACATGACAAAATTATGTGACAGTTGCTATAGGCAACAATATTCTATTTATCTTTGCAATAGAAAGGCTCATCAAAGAATTTTGTCCAGGTATTTTTGTCACTTGGAGCAGTTATGTTGAATGTCCCTTAGCTTTGGTTTTGGTTTTGTAACGTAACACATAGCCAAGGTGTCAATACAGTGCCTATGTGGATTCCAGATATCATTCTGCCATAATGACTATAACATGGTGTGAATGTTGAAACCAGAAAGTTCATTTTTGAAGTCTGAAAGCAGCTGAGAACAGATGAGGGTAACAGAGCAAAGCTTGCTTCCAGCCTTGGCTGTTTCTACTGCCAGAACATTCTTCTCCCATTACTTCATATGGACCAGATAGGAACTAAGGTGCTCTGCAGATATCCCCATGATTCCTGCTAATAAAAAGAGTAGGGGATCAGCTTACACAGTGCAACCATGGATCACCTGTTAAAAACTTGCTGGTGATGTTCAGCTCTCTAGATTATAGCAGCTTCCCAAACTTTACTGTGTCTGCAAATCCTTGGAGATTTAGTGTATCCAAGGTGGAGGGAGCCCAGATAGTCTACACGTTTAACAAGCTCCCGGGAGATGGTGATATTGCCGGTTTGTGGACCACACCTGGGTAACATGAAATAGGGCATGATGCTGAAGTGGCCTAGCTGTCAGGTCTAATGGCAATATCAGCAAGCTTATTTCTGATCTGTGGGATTGACTGCATTCTGAATCTTAGTTTACCTCCTTTTAAGTATTTGTTGTTGGTCAAGAGAAGGATCTGGTGTTGATAGAGGGTATAGAGGGCTAGAGGGTATATGGAAAGGTCTCAGAGTATGGGATAGCCTTCAGACTCCCATAATTCTGTAGGCCTTACTGGTTAGAGAGCTATTTGTATTAACAAACAGTCCCTTTCATATGTTAGATCTTAGTTTAAATTAGTTTCATTAGCTGGTCTACTCCTAACTGGGAGTTGGGTTACTAAGGGAAGCCTGAGATAAGAATAAGAGTTTGGGGACTTCTATAGGAAAAACAATCTTGTGTGTTTCCTTTACTGTCACGCTACTACCACATTTGACTTCTGACACTTCCAGTTACCAAATGTGTGTTTCCCCCTGACACCAGCAATTCTCTTAGACCAGCTGAGAGTCCTACAATTCAGCTCAATTCTGACATCATTTACCTGGATATGGTGTCAGATCCTGCAGGTTCAGAGCTGGTCCCATAAGACTGACTACCCCCCCCCCTTCAGGTGCTAATCCCAAGTCCCAAGTTATCACTTGTACTTCTGATTGACTAGCTATAAGTCACGGTTCCTTGATTTTTTCTCTTTGCGTTTGATAATTTGTGAGAATGACTCACAGAACTCAGGGAAACACACTTACTGGTTTATTATAAAAGGTTATGATAAAGGACACAGATGAACAACCAGATGGAAGAGATGCTTAGGGCAAGGCACAGAGAAAGGATGAGGTTTTGTATCCTCAACAGGCAAACCACCATCCCAGTCCTCCATGTGTTCAGCAACCTGGAAGCTCTCTGAACCCAGTACTTTGGGGATTTTTATAAAGGCTTCATCATATAAATGATCAATCATGATCATTCATCATGGTCAATCTGCAAATTAATCTCTAGTCCCTTACCCTCTCCTGGAGGATGGGAAGTGGATGAAATTTCTAGGTTTCTAATAATAATGGCTTGGTCTTTCTGGTGACTAGTCCCTGACTTGAAGATATCCAGGAGCCCACCAAGAGTCACCTCATTAGCACAAAAGACATGCCCATCACCCAGCAAATTACAAGAGATTTAGGAGCTCTGGGTCAGGAACCAGGGCCCAAGACAAATAGACTAACGACAACAACAAAATGCTCTTAGTGCTCTTGTCACTTAGGAAATTATAAAAATTTTAGGAGCTCTGTGCCAGTAACTAGGGATATAAACATTTTTCCTATTATTTCACAGAACTGGAAACAATGAAGAAAGGTGATTTTGGGGTATGTGGCATTTCAGAGAATGGTTGATCTGCAAGAGGCAATGGACAGTCCAGGAGACAATAGGAGTCAGTGCTGATTGGCCTGATGGAGACTGAGATGACATCACTAATGACCAACTCAAAATGCATATTTCATTGATCATGAACTAACTGTATCATCTTCTTTTATAAGAAACAATGTAATTAAAAAAAAAAAAACACACTCTGATAAGACATTCTTTCCCTTTCTTTTCAGGTAGATTCCTCCTGGTTTGGCAGCCAAGAAAAGATTTATTTCAGTGTTTACACCTGCTGGAAAATTGGGAATTCCAGAAATCTCACAGTGTCCAGACCAGTTTTCTTTACAAATCTGGGATGCAGCACCCTCTTTTGAAAAACAGAGATCAGTTCTTAGACTTTGTACATTTATACTAGTTTTACTTCATTGGTACCAGGGTGACTTGAATTCTTGAAAAGGATGCAGTTTCCTAGAAACTTTTAGAAGAAAAGCATTAAAATAAAAGTTGACCATTGAATGGCTGGGATTTTCTGCATCAATGGATCTGGTGCACTTAATGGGCATTGAACTGTTCCAACTGAACCATATTCTTTCAATTCAAATAAGTTGATTTTTTAAACAGTAAATTGTGAGAATGAGAAATTTTGAAGGGGCAGTGGCAAAATTGTAGGTGAGATGTGCTTATTTATCATAACTTATTATGTTTAATCAAAATTACATTAGTACCCAACTTTCTTAGGATTAAAGACCAAGTAATATAATGAAATAAGAATTAGGAAATCAGGACCCTGATCACTATTTGAATTTCTACCATTTTATTACATCAGATATATCACAAACTTTATCTAATGTTTGGTGGATGTGGTCCATGA
Source organism: Puma concolor (assembly GCF_028749965.1). Lineage (NCBI taxonomy): Eukaryota > Metazoa > Chordata > Mammalia > Carnivora > Felidae > Puma > Puma concolor. The sequence continues at coordinate 101,708,862 of NC_141670.1, read as the reverse complement.
TCCCTAGTAACTGTGTTTTAATAATAATGATTTAATAGTAACACTTACCATTTATTGAAGATAAACTATATGCTTAATTACAATCTTAACTCATTAATGACTTTCTAAATAGCCTTTCCCCTATAAACCCATTATAATAATGGTCACTTGTTATACCCCATATGTCTAGTCCTTTATATTTACAAGGCATATTCTATATATTTTTTTCATTAACCTATTCAGTTCTTTATTTAAAAAAATTTTTTTTTTACATTTATTTATTTTTGAGAGACAGAACATGAGTGGGGGAGGGGCAGAGAGAAGGAGACACAGAATCCGAAGCAGGCTTCAGACTCCGAGCTCTCAGCACAGAGCCCGACGTGGGGCTTGAACTCACAAACTGTGAGATCATTACCTGGCTGAAGTCAGACGCTCAACTGACTGAGCCACCCAGGTGCCCCAGTTCTTTATTAATTCTAATTTCTTGAAATAAGATTTTGCTGGGATGTCATGGAGTATTGTGACTGTGAATGAAATCTTCCTTATTTTTGGGGTAGAGAGAATGTGAAGAGAGCATTGTCTTTCTTTTCTCTCAAATTCCAACTGTAAAGAGTGAGACAGAGGTGTCAGTGTGGGGCTACTGGCCTGAAGATTCTCATCAACAGCATTGGCTGTACAAACCTGGTGCTACAGTTTCTGTGAACATTTTTCCCATTTCTATTTTGCTTATAGACTTAAGTCTTTCCCTTCCACATTGTACTTTGTCCTTTCATTTTGTCTTTTTAAATTTGATTAAGTCATGTTGGTTTAGACATTCTGGTGGTTTACTTACTCTTAACAGTGACTTTGGCCAGCCTTTAAAAACTCTTCTAATGCTGAAGACAAATGCAGTTACAACTGAGATGATTAATGGTAGAATGTTTCACTTAAGTAGCCCTGGTAGATATCTGTTATTGAGAATTTAATAAAATTATCTGTAATCATGTTGGCAAAGTTGTTTCCTAGGGCCATCTGCTTAGTCATTAAAATTATTTTTAAAGATATATCAAACCAGATGGTTTTCAAGGAGGATTTGACTTGTCCTATTTTTTTCAACTCTAAGGTGTATTTTTTATTACCTGTGTACCCCATCATTCTAGGATAGGATCCCTCAGAATAAAGGTATCTCCTTTACTAAGCCATTCTGCCTATTTTTCTATTTGTAACAAGAAAATATAACCATTTTTATTAGAATATTAAATGAGTAATCAATTTTTTTTTTAAAATTTTTTTTTTTTAACATTTATTTATTTTTGAGACAGAGAGAGACAGAGCATGAACAGGGAGGGTGAGAGAGAGAGGGAGACACAGAATCCGAAACAGGCTCCAGGCTCTGAGCAGTCAGCACAGAGCCCGACGCGGGGCTCGAACTCACACACCGCGAGATCGTGACCTGAGCCGAAGTCGGACACTCAACCGACTGAGCCACCCAGGCGCCCCTGAGTAATCAATTTATACTGCCTGCATAGACAATGTTTAGGTATGGGCAGGAATCAAAGAAGAGAAATGCTCCTGCGTTCATGGTGATTAATATCATTCATGATGTTATATTTTCTTAAACTTTATTTTCTCCGATACAAAACAAGGTGGATACTATTATGGTGATGTGAAGAGGAAAGTAACAACATTGGTATTCCCCCCCGCCCCTTGGCCCATTGGACGTTTCCAGAGAGCCACAAAGGCAAGGAAGACAACTCAAGATGCACACAATGGTGTTCTTATTATTTCTTTAACAGGCCAACTTGAACAGGGCACTGGGTAAGCATGTACCAGCATTCCTGGTCCATAGTTTCTTTAATGCCAACCACTTATTACAGTAGACAAGGCAATTTGGATAGGCAGCTGCATGATATATTGCCATGCTGACTCAGTCAGGGACTGCAGGAAAAACAAGAGTTCTGAGGTGTCCCAGAAGTTCTCAGACATGCATGGATTTTGATGGCTTAATTTACATATTTGTGCATAACCATAAAACATTCCTTCCTTTGTTCTTACTCAAGATTCCACCCAAATTCCTGTCTGTTACCTCCCTTGGGGCTATCTTAGGGAGTGGCCTTTCCAGGAACCTCTGTGGGATCACACTGTGGGATCTTTTCATTATCGTGTGAGTATAAAATGGGAAGCCAAGTGGTCCCTTTACACCTGTGATGACATTTGGTCTTCAGTTCAACTCTGTGCTTCTCACTGCCCTTGTACCTTTGATTCTCGTTTTTTAGAGAGGTTGCATCTTTCTTAGAAGAGTTTTTAGTTTTATTTTTTGTTTCTTTTTAAAATTTTTGTTTAATGTTTATTTATTTTTGAGACAGAGAGAGACAGAGCATGAATGGGGGAGGGGCAGAGAGAGAGAGAGACACAGAATCGGAAGCAGGCTCCAGGCTCTGAGCCATCAGCCCAGAGCCCGACGCGGGGCTCGAACCCACGAACTGTGAGATCGTGACCTGAGCTGAAGTCGGACGCTCAACCGACTGAGCCACCCAAGCGCCCCTATTTTTTGTTTCTAAAGTATTATGACATCTACTTTTTATTATATTTTATTCTCCATCAATGTCACTTAACAACAAATCTGAAAAATTAATGTATACTTATATATTTAATTTCAGTGTCTTTTATTCCTTTTATGTATAGTAATAGAAAAGATAGGTGAACTAAGAATGGAGCTAGGGAATAAAGATAGGACATAAGGAATTTTTTAAAATATTTTTTTAATGTTTATTTATTTTTGAGAGAGAGACAGAGCATATGCAGGGGAGGGCCAGAGAGAGAGGGAGACACAGAATCTGAAGCGGACTTCAGGCTCAAAGCTGTCAGCACAGAACCTGATGCTGGGCTCAAACTCATGAACTGTGAGATCATGACCCGAACTTTGCGAAGTTGGATGCTCAATTGACTGAGCCACCCGGGTGCCTTGGACATAGGGAATTTTTAATATGAGAAGGATTTTATAGAAAAGAAACTTGAAAGAAGAATACCAGAATAAAGGTGGGGAGTGGAATTTGTGATCAACCAACAATGTATGTGTATGTGTCTGTGTGTCTATGTATCTGGCAGTGGTTGAGGGTCACTGGACATACAGAAAAATGGTAGAGCATCTCTTGGACCCATGGTCAGCTTGCTTAAGAGAATTTCTTTTTTATTTTCCTTTTCAAATGGATAACTTTATCCTAATGCCTTTTCTGGACCAAAACAATAGGAAGGACCTGAATAAAAAAAGTGAAAAAAGATCCCAAAGAAAGAGCCTATATGTTGGAGGGACATTGTTTGTTTGATAGTAATGGAGAGCTAAGGCTCAGAGAATACATTCTTTAGAAAATTGTTTCTGTTCTCACCTAGTCCATGCTCAGGACCACCACAAAAATGGGGTAGTAATTTACATATCTAGTGAAAGTTTTTTTAAAAAAGCAGACCAAAGATTGGTGAAAGTGTAGATGTGTAGATCAGTGGGACAGAATACAGGGTCCACGAACAGACACACATGTAAGTGATCAATTGAGTTTTGACAAAGGTGTAAAAGCAGTTCCATGTAGAGCAAGTGGATATAGTAGGTAAATAAATAGGTATATGTATATCTGTATGTGCTGGAACAATTGTGCTTTCATATGTAGAAATTAATCTTGATCCATGCTTTGTACCATATAAAAAATTCAATAAAAATGGATCATAGAACATAAAGTGAAATAAAAAACTACAAAAATGTTGAAGAAGGTAGAGGAAAATCTTTGTGACCTTGAGTTACACAAAGATTTCTTAGATGCAACATCAAAAGCATAATACTTGAAAAAATATTGATAATCAGCTTCATTAAAATTAAATACTTCTGATCTTCAAAAAAAGCTTTTAAAATAATGAAAATAAATAATGAGAAACATATTTACAAAACACATATCTGATAAAGAACTTTTATCCAGAAGATACAAAGAATTCATACATAAAGAATTCTCTAACTCAATAATAAGGAAATAAACAATCCAACTAAATAAAGTGGGCAAAATATTTATTTCTTCATATTTTATTTTAATTTCAGTGTAGTTAACATACAGTGTTACATTAATTTCAGGCGTACATTGTAGAGATTCAACAATTATATGTATTACTCAGTGTTCAACATGGTAAGTGTATTCTTAATCCATTTCACCTATTTCACCCATCTTCCCATACACTTTTCCTCTGGTACCATCTGTTCTCTATAGTTAAGAGTCTGTTTTCTGGTTTGTCTTTTTTTCCCCTTTGTTCATTTGTTTTGGTTCTTAAATTTTACATGTGGGTGAAATCATACGGTATTTACCTTTCTGAATTCATTTCATTTAGCATTACTCTAGATCCATCCATGCTGTTGCAAATGGCAATAGTTCATTCTTTTTTATGGCTGAATAATATTCCAGTGTGTGTGTGTGTGTGTGTGTGTGTGTGTGTGTGTGCATGTGTGTATACCACATCTTCTTTATCCATTCATCTATCAGTGGACACTTAGACTGCTTCCATAATTTGGCTATTGTAAATAATGATGCAACGGACATAAGGGTGCATATATCTTTTCAAATTAGTGTTCTCATATTCTTTGGGCAAATACCCACTAGTGCAACTACTGGATCAGAGGGTGGTTCCATTTTTAATTTTTTGAGGAACCTCCAAACTGTTTTCCACAGTGGCTGCAGAGTTTGCATTCCCACCAACAGCATACGAGGATTCTTTTTCCTCCATATCCTCGTCAATACCTGTTGTTTCTCGTGTTTTTAATTTTAGCCATTCTGACAGGTGTGAGGTAACATCTTATTGAAGTTTTGATTTGCATTTATCTGATGATGAGTTGAGCACCTTTTCATGTGTCTGTAGGCCCTCTGTATGTCTTCTTTGGAGAAATATCTGCTCACGTCTTCTAAAATGGGTAAAATACTTAAACAGAAAAGATACTTAAACACCAAAGAAGATATAGATGGCAAGTAAGCACATTAAAAGGTATTTAATAACATTAGTCATGAGAAAAATGCAAAAAAACAATATCAAGTGTTAGGGTATGAAACCACAAAACCACAATCATACTTATATATTGCTGGTAAGAATGCAAAAGTGGGGGCGACTGGATGGCTCAGTCGGTTAAGTGTCTGACTCTCGATTTTGTTATAGGTCATGATCTCACGGTTCGTGAGTTCAAGCCCTTCATCAGGCTCTGCGTTGACAGTGTGGCGCTTGCTTGGGACTCTCTCTCTCTCCCGCTCTCTCTCTGCCCCTCCCCTGCTCGTATGTGCTCGCTCTCTCTCTCTCAAAATAAATAAACTTAGTGCTATGACCACTTCGGAAACCAGTTTGTCAGTTTCTTATGAGGTTAAATGCACACTTGACACATAACCCTGTAATTATACTTTTAGGTATTTTAAGTGAAACAAAAACTATTTTCATAGAAAAAATTTTACTGGAATGTTTATGGTAGCATTATGTATAAATGCCAAAAACCTGGAAATAGCCCAAATGTCTTTTAACTAGCTAAAGGATAAACTGTGGTATATCCAGGCAGTGGAATACTACCCAAAAGTAAAAAGGAGAAAATATATCAACATGGATGAATCTCAGATGTATTATTTTAAGGGAAAGAAGCCAGACTGAAAAGGCTGTATATTGTATGATACCATTTATATGACATTTCTGAATAGGCAAAACCAGAGAGAGAACAACAATCAATGGTTTTCAGATCACAAGGGAGAGGCATTTACCAAAAAGGTGCAACAAAGGGAGGTTTTGGATGATGAAAATATTCCATGTGTTATGTAAACTGCTGCTACCATGACTATCTACATTTGTCAAAACTCATAGAACCATCAATTAAGTATGAAATTTATTATATTTAAATTATATATTAAGCAGAAACAGAACAAGATATAAGAAGTGATATGCTATATTAGTGGATTGGGAAATCCAATATTATAAATATAAGTTTTTTCCTGCAGTGGCGTCTTGATATAGTTTAATCCTAATTAAAATCCCAGAATGGTGACGGTGATGGAGGATAGTATAAATTGGCAAGCTAACTCTAAAATTTAAATAGAAATACAAATATCCAAGAATAGCCAAAATCATATTTAAAAAAAAGAACAAAAATGAAGGACATATTATTAGGTGTCAAGGTTTGTTATAAAGCTAGAATAATTAAAAGAATATAGTATTGGCTCAAGGATTGACACATAGAACAGGAGAAGAGTAAGCACTCAGAACAGACTCCCATGTATATGATCACATGATTTATTACAAAGAACACTGGAGTTCAATGGGCAAGAGAATGGTCTTTTCAACAAATGATATTGATTGATTTGATACTGTATTTTTGAAAGGGGGAGGAAAATTTAAGCCCTACTTCACAAGGATAGACTCAGATGGATTGTAGATCTAAGAATGAAAGATAAGACAGGAAAGTTTTATTTACTTATTTTTTCCTTTTCAAATTTTTATTTAAGTTCTAGTTAGTTAACATACAGTGTAGTATTGGTTTCAGGAGTAGAATTTAGTGATTCATCATTTAACTACAACACCCAGTGCTCAACATAAGTGCCCTTCATAATACCTATCGCCCATCTAGCCCATCTCCCACCCACCTCCCTTCATCAAACCTCAGTTTGTTCTCTGTCTTTAAGAGTCTCTTTAAATGTCTATTTTTGAGAGGGAGAGAGAGCGTGAGCAGGGGAGGGGCAGTGAGAGAGGGAGACACAGAATCTGAAGCAGGCTCCAGTCTCTGAGCTGTCAGCACAGAGCCCAACACAGGGCTCAAACTCACAGACCTTGAGATAGTGACCTGAGCTGAAGTCAGATGCTTAACCAACTGAGCCATCCAAGCGCCCCTTTAAGAGTCTCTTATGGTTTGTTTCCCTCTCTCTTTTTTCTTCATATGTCTCACATATGTCTATGTCTCCATCCCATATGTCTATCTGTTGTGTTTCTTAAATTCCACATAGAAGTGAAATTACATGGTATTTGTCTTTCTCTTAATGACTTATTTCGCTTAGTGTAATACACTCGAGCTCCATCCACATCATTGCAAATGACAAGATTTCATTCTTTTTGATGGCTAAGTAATATTCTATTGTACAAATATACCACATCTTCTTTATTCATCCATCAGTTGTTGGACATTTGGGCTCTTTCCATAGTTTGGCTATTGTTGATAATGCTGCTATAAACATTGGAGTGCATGTACCTCTTAAAATCTGTATTTTTATATCCTTTGGGTAAATACTTAGTAGTGCAATTGCTAGATTGTAGGGTAGTTCTATTTTTAACTTTTTGAGGAACCTCCATGTTTTTCCAGAGTGACTGCACCAGTTTGCATTCGTACCAACAGTCCAAGGGGGTTCTCCTTTCTCCACATCCTCACCAACACCTGTTTCTTGTTTTGTTAATTTTAGCCATTCTGACAGGTGTGAGGTGGTAGCTCATCATGATTTTAATTTGTATTTCCCTAATGATGAGTGATGTTGAGTATATTTTCCTGTGTCTGTTATCCATCTGGATGTCTTCTTTTGAACAATGTCTATTCGTGTCCTCTGCCCATTTCTTAACTGGATTATTATTATTATTATTATTATTATTAGGTATTGAGCTTAATAAGTTCTTTATAGATTTTGGGTGATAACCCTTTATCAGATATTTCATTTGCTAATATCTTTTCCCATTCTGTCGGCTGCCTTTTAGTTTTGTTGATTGTTTCCTTTGCTGTGCAGAAGCTTTTTTATCTTGATGAAGTCCCAATGGTTTATTTTTGCTTTTGTTTCCCTTGCCTCTGGCGACATGTCTAGTAAGAAGTTGCGGTTGAGGTCAAAGAGGTTACTGCCTATGTTCTCCTGTAGGATTTTGATGGTTTCCTGTATCACACTCAGATCTTTCATCCATTTTGAATTTATTTCTGTGTATGGTATAATGAAGTCCAGTTTCATTCTTCTGCATGTTGCTGTACAGTTTCCCCAACATCATCTGTTGAAGAGACTTTTTTCCACTGGATATAATTTTCCTGCTTTGTTGAAGATTAGTTGACTGTATAGTTGTGGGTCCATTTCTGGGTTTTCTATTCTGTCATTGATCTATGTGTCTGTTTTTGTGCCAATAAAAAACAATAAAGACAATAAGACAATAATGCTTTAGAATAAAGCAGGATAATATCTTTTTGACTTTAGGCTAGGTAAATCTATTAAGCCAGATTTAAAGGAAAAAATTAGTTAATTAGATCCCACTAAAATTACAACCCATTCTTTCAAAAACACTATTATGAAAATGAAGACAAGCTACAGACTAGGAGAAAATCTTTGTCATGCATCTTTCTGACAGAGGACCTTATTCCAGAATGTGTAGAGATCTGCTAAAAATTTAAATGGAAAGTTCAATGGATCTGTCCAACATGCAAAAGACTTGAACAGATAATTAATAAAAGCGAGTATCTATATAACTAATAGATCATATAAGTGTACTCAACATCATTGTTCTTTAAGGAATTTATATTATAACCACAGTGCTGTGCTACTACATGTCCATTAGAATGACTAAAATTAAAAGACAATGTCAAATATTGGTTAAATACGGAACAGGTGGAACTCTCATGTATTATTATTATTTAAAAAAAATTTTTTTTTCAACGTTTATTTATTTTTTTGGGACAGAGAGAGGCAGAGCATGAACGGGGAAGGGGCAGAGAGAGAGGGAGATACAGAAGCGGAAACAGGCTCCAGGCTCTGAGCCATCAGCCCAGAGCCTGACGCAGGGCTCGAACTCACGGACCGCGAGATCGTGACTTGGCTGAAGTCGGACGCTTAACCGACTGCGCCACCCAGGCGCCCCGGAACTGTCATGTATTATTAGTGAGAATGTGCGTTGGTATAATCCTTTGAAAAAATATTTTGTCAGATCTCTTGAAGTTTTATATATGAAACTTATTTTCATATATAAATAATTTATATACTAGCATTAACTTATGAACCAGCAATTCCACTCACAGGTATATATTAAATGGAAATATGTACTCACTAAAAGACATGTGTAAGAGTTCATACCAGTGCTATTTATAATAGATCAAAACTGGAAACAACTCAAATATTCATAGAAGATAATGAGTTATTAGACAATTCACAAGCCAGCATGGAAAATCAGAATAGATCGAACAGGAAGGCAGCTGGATGACAATTCTGTGTGAAGCTGGTCACGATGTTGGTGCTAGAAGCCTGGGTCCCACCTGAGAGTATAACTGGAGGCTAAGTGCTGTGAGTTCCACTTTTCCACATAAAAGTGGGGTTAGCACTGCTTATGTGCTCTCTCTGTCTTTGTGAAATGTCTGAAGCTCCTCTTTCAATTTTTTTCCTATAGGTTTTTCCTCATGAGGACAAGACCAAGAATCACACACATCCTGGCAGGCTAATAATCTGGTGCCAGTTAAACCAATTATCTGTCCACCATGTATTTCATGGGTTGAAAAGAACCAGATTCTGCTTTAATAAAAATTGTACTAAATTGTAGATGGTATCCTGGAGATCTTGGAATACTAAAAGGGCATTACTGGAAAAACTGGTGATTCAAATAGTCTGTAGTTTAATTAATAGCACTGTACCAGTTTCTTGTTTCTTAGTTTTGACAAATATAACACGGTTCTGTCAATACTAACATAAAGGGAAACTGGGTGAAGGCTATTTTCTGTAGTCTCTTTGCTACTTTCCTGGAAGTCTAGAATTATTCCAAAATAAAATAAAATAAAATAAAATAGAATAAAATAAAATAAAATAAAATAAAATAAAATAAAATAAAATAAAATAAAATATTTTTTAAAAGCCCAGCCAAAAAATCATATGTCTTTTATCTTCAAAATAAAAAATAAAAATGTTATTAGGTGTTTTGAACACAATATAAACATCTTTAGAATGTTATTATTATTTCACAGTTTTCACAGTTATTTCACAATGAATTATTTCACAGTTTTTCTGTCATTCATTAGTAAAGACTATTTACCAATCACACTAATTAAATATAGGAGTAGCTTATAAGGATGTAATGACAAAGTCTTGTAGAAATACTGATTAAGGTTTTTACTTCAAACCTTGATTATGCCAGCTAAACATTTGGGTTTCTTTACTCTAGTTTTCTTCTGCGTGACATTCCAAACTCCTCCAAAAATATGGTAAAGAACTTAATACCAAGAATAGGTAAAAAGTTTAAGATATGAGTTATATATGGAGGAAATTTTAGACAATATTTAAAATGTGTAAAAACATAGTTTCTAGAGGAAGAACATTAGTAAATGGTGATTGACAGTATTACTAAATTTAGGGATGTCCTTTTAGCATCCACATCACTGGTACACACTGAGAGGTTAGGAAGTTTTGGAACCATGTAAACTGGAATTCATAATTTTATTGTGTTCTCTTACAAACAATTTGTTTCTCGCTTGGGTCAAGATGCTAATTATGGAACTTTAGATTTTAACTATCAGGTGAGTCGGATACACATTTTGGTGAAGGAAATTTCGAGGGCCTTAGAGCAGAGCCCTAAGGCAGCGTCTGCTCTGCTTCTCTCACTCCAGCCTCTGACGGAAACACTGCGTGACAGGTACAGAGAGACTGAGCTCTGGTTTTTGTCCACAAGAGAGAAATCTCTTCCCACCATGTGAAGAGTTGTGACTAGACACAAAAAGGTAGGAAAACCCCTAATAGCCTCAGACATAACCAACCATAACATAGCCAATATCTAAGAGAAGGGGTATTCTACAACAAGACTATCCTGGGTGCAACTGTCATTGTGTTAGGAAATTTGACTCAATACAGCTACATGTGTCTAATCTTTACTGCCACATGTTCTATTTCATGACTAAGAATATAAACTAGAATGAACTGACAAGAGAAATTATAAAATCTATATAATTAGCATTAGTCATTCTTCATTATGAGCAAAGATTTATGAGTCAAAAAGAACTGGATATTTGCAATCTCGATGACCTTGGCAAGTTACTTATCTGAGCCCTGGTTTCCTTGCTTGTAAATTGGAGATAACAACAATGCCTATTTCATCGGATTGTTTTGTGGGCTGAGAATAAAATGCCAAGTCCAGCACATGGCACATAATGAGTACCCAGGAGAGCCCATTACATATTCATTCTCTCCACCCTCTTCTAGCTCTCTATTATATACGGAATCCAGAAGATTTCATGTGTAGACAAACACAGGTGTGGGCACACATAGCCAATTCCAAGTCTTTGGCCATGTATGGAGTTTCCATTCTACTTCTGATTTTCTCTGAGACCATTTTCCCTCTTCTCTTCCTCCTACTTCCTTCCTCCTCCCTTTGCCAATACCTTCTTTCTCTCCTCCTACCTTTCTCTTCCTCTCCCCTGTTTCTCCTCCCTGACACTTTCCTTCTCCTTCCTACCCTCCTCTTCCCTTCTTCCCCCCATTCCTCTTCCCAGGACAGGATGGGGAATGTTCACACACATAAAGGCAACCAGGATTAAAAATTAATGTTTAACTGCATTATTGAAAATTCTAGATCTTTCTTTCACAATAAAAGCTGTCTAGTGCCTCGTTAGAAGCACACATAGTCCTAAAGCAGCCCACTGACTATAAGTAACCCAAAAGCAAATAGAACTCTCCTCCCTTACAACCAAAGTAGCCATTCAAAGGAGGATAATGTCATGTCATTACTACCTGTGGAAAGGCCCCAAACCACCTCTTGTTCGGCCATATGCTCGACTATTTTCAGAAATAGTATGGTAGTTGATTACTTTGATCCGGTTTTAATTTTTATTTTCCCACATAAATAAGGGTGTCATAATCTCAATTGTAGGGGAATGGGGCAAGTTTTCTGAAATATTCTTATCCTCTGATTATTCTGAAGGCTTCCATGGTCTTCATTTCATCCCTCCTTTTCAACCCCCAAAACTAAAATGTAAGGGGGATTACAGAGTTAGTGTAAGGCCATAAGAGGAGAAAGCCCCATGGATAGAAGGGGAGAGGACTATTGTACAGGGTTGTCATTTATGAGGTGACCAGCTGACCCATGTCTGAAACTGCAGTAGATCCCAAGCACCTTAGGACTATGCAACCTTAACTTCTGCAGGACTCTTAAAATCCCTGATATATTCTGAACTCAAAAACTCAGATAATTCAGTTATTAGAAAAATGTGTAGTTAGGAAGAGCTCAATTTATATTCCTTTTTCTGAAATTGATTGCAGCGTGAATTCTGGTTGGAAGTTGTTGGCTCAGGTATGGACTTCTCTTAGGTCTTCAAGGAGTGTGTACCAGATGTTTGATGAGGGCGGGAGTAGTAGTACCAGCCTCTTGATGCATATGCTAAGATTTTTAAATGTTACCCCGTATTAGAGAAAATATTGCCCTTTAAGATCCTCTTGGGCAATACAAATAGAGAAATGAAGATCATTCAGAGGAGCAAAAATATAAATATGTTTGTAAATATGTTTGTAAAACAATTGACGTCACATCTGAGAAAATATATAAGTGCTTTCAGTAAGGTGTTCAGTGGAGAGGGAGAAAGTGCATGTTTTTAGCCGAGATAGGGAAAGTAGTAAATGTTCAGGGAGGGGATGCTTCCAATGCTAAAAAACTGAGAAGTAGATAAATTTCTCTGAGAGTGGAGGGCACAGAGGCATGGAATGTGACTTGGGAGAAGGCTCAGAAGAATAGGTACTTTGTCTAGATGGAGGGGGGATTGATGACTAGAGGGAAGCGAAAGAAAGAGAACTACCTTTGGTTTTTCTGTTACCATTTGGCAAGCCCACTGGGATGAATATGGACTTGGGTGCTGAGATCCTCTGCAGATGAAAGTCTGTTTGCCCAGCCTGTGGGAAAGCTGTCCACAGGCAGCCTCCTGCTGTCAGTCCCTTCAAGTTTGGCTGCACAGAGCCACCTTGCTCACAGACACACCCTTCCAGGGAGACCCACACTCAATGACTGATCAAGGGGCAGGTATAAAAATCTAGCCATTTTGGACTTAACTGGAGGAATTCTGATGTCCTGTTTCAACTCTAAAGCTCTCTATAGGGCCAGCTAAAGCTGTCATCAGGCCCACATCAAAGCTCAATTTTCCCTGTGCCCAATCCTGCTGTTTTTCCTACCCTCCCATAGGTGCTGATCTAAGAGCATTCTGATAAATGTTCTACATTCTAACTCCATCTCAGGGTCAGCTTCTTGGAAAACCTACCTTCTCAGTACATTAATTTTCATAATAATTCCCTTAAGTTGGTATTATTAGCTCTATAGAGGTGAGAGATTAAGACTTAGGTTAAATAACTAGCCAGAAGTCATACACATTGGCATCCACATTCAACTACAATATCTGTGCTCTTTTTAGTATATCATGTTGCCTGCTAAAAGGATCAGCTGTAGACACATTAGTTTCATGCATGTGCAGTAACTAATACCTGTGTGTCTTTATTAGGTCAGTAGTTATTTACTAAATACCAGTGTTCTGGAAATTTAATAGTTATGGAAGGAAGAAACATGAAATGCGAGATAGGGTTGCTCCCTACATAAAAGCTTTGTAGACACGTGAAAGGATCTTGTTTCTGCTTTATAATGACATTCTACATGTCTAATGCCAGCTTTGATAGTGTCTTTGAAGATCAACCTTTCTCAGTTATATTTTCTTTTGTAATTTAATTAGAGATTAAAGAAATTAATGGGATATGAATGTAAAACAAAGAAAAAAGTTTTGCTTTGAAAGATACAATGAAGACAGATACTAAAAAATTGCTGCCAAACTAGTTGTAACCAAGACAACTGTAAAATATTGGAAGATGTTGTAAACATCTAGGGAAGATATATACTTATACTGCTTCTCAAATATTTTTAAGTTTTCACTTTAAAAAGCACAAATGGAAATCTTGGATGATGCATTTTGAGTGTGGTTCATGCAGGAAAGAAAAAGGATGGATTTAAAGTAAAAAAAAAAAAAAAGAAAAGAAAAAAGAAATTGGCCCAACATGAAAAGATTGGCAAATGAATTTACATTTATATGATATGTTTTGAGTTAGAACAAAATATTTAAGGTATGTATGCATCATTTTTTATGATTCCCTGCTTTAACTAGCCTTTTCTGTTGGCCACGGTTGCTGCTAAATTGAGGTTCTCTACCAGACTTACTAAGACCATGTAACCCCAAAACAACAGCTCTCATAAAGAATATATTCAGTAAAAGTTGATTATATAAATGAATCACTCCCAAACATATGAGAGGAAAGTTATTTTAAGTAATGTATCGTGTAGATTATATCCAAGTACCACGTGTAGGGTAAGGTAAGGTAATATTCAACCTTTATTTGTTGTTCAGTCTTTCGTTGTTAGTGTACTACTGAACTGATTTTGCTTTTTCAACTTTGTGTACCAATCTGTAGTGAAACATTTAAACTAGTTATATGATGAGGCAACACATTTAGAAGGGCAAATTTAGCTAAAAAAAAAAAAAAAAAAAAAAAACCAGCAGAAATTTCCTGCTTATAAGCTAACGGTGAGAATTAAAACAAAAACAAATTCTTAATCCCACAAAAACTGCAACTATTTAACTTTTCCTACAAATATATTAACCATTAATTTATAGTTAACTGCTACTTCACCTTCTTTTATCTTTGACTTTTCTCCCAAATCTCTGAATGGTAACAACCTTCATTTCCATTGTGGACTCATCATACTTTCCCACACGCATAATATCTACTTTTTTAAAAAATTTTTTTAACGTTTATTTATTTTTGGGAGACCGAGAGACAGAGTGAGGGAGGGGCAGAGAGAGAGGGAGACACAGCATCTGAAGCAGGCTCCAGGCTCTGAGCCTGTCAGCACAGAGCCCGACGCGAGGCTCAAACCCACGAAGGGTGGGATCATGACCTGGGCGGAAGTCAGAGCTCAACCGACCGAGCCACCCAGGCGCCCCCATAGTATCTACTTTTATAACTGCTCCATATTTAACATGCAACTACATAAAGACAATATGCTATCTTGACTTTTCCTAGGTTTATATTGATTTTCCACACATAGTGGAGTGAGAAGCCACTCCACAGATCATGGAGCCACAGATCTGCATTTGTCTTGGTGACCAAATAGCTTACATTAAAATCATTGGTTGGAATTCCTGTCTAGATCTAAAATTCTGGAATTTTGCCATGTTTGGGGAGAAAAGCAAGAATGACACTGATAGTAGTATTTCTATTCTACAGAGGCAGAGTTTTAAAATTTACAGTATAAATGAAAGTATAAATTTTAAGTATAGTACTTCATTTTATAACCTAAATCAAGATAAAAATTAATCGAATTTTAGGAAATAAAGTCATTTAGGAATATACAGTTACTACTCTCACTACCATCAATATTTGGTATTATTATTTATCGTTGTAAAGTTAAATAAAAAACCACCTTCATTTATCCTGAATCTTTTCTTTCAGTCAAAATTTTTCATAGCTTATTATTGATAATGAAGCATCATTAGTTGCTCTTAGTTGATAATGAAAGAACCTAAACCTTCAGAATAATTCAATATCTTCTCAAAGCTTTCCAACCCAGCTTTCAAATCTTCCTGTTGTCTTACTATAGCTACCACAGAGTGCTAAGAATATGTTATTTCACGCAGTAGCAAATGTTCTTACACACCTGTTTGCATTATAAGAGAGAAGACAATTTCCTTAAAGCAGATGAGCAGATAATTTTTAAGTTAATATTGTGTATTAGGTACAGTGTCAGATACTGTAAGGTATACAAAAGATGAAGATGTGATCAAGGAGTTAATAATTTGGGTGAAGAGATAGACTATGTCAAATTGCTCATGTTGTAAATAACAAAGGATTAATTACTCAAGAGTCAAATGTTCTACAAGCATAGAAGGAGAAGATCCTTCAGACTCTAGTGTTTGAGGGAAGTCAGGTTTAGCAGACCCTCAGGGACTGGGCAGGATTTGAATGGGTGGGGAGAGGAGTGTTGGCTTTCCAGGATTGGGTGGGGAGGGGCTGAGGGTTTTGTAGAATGAGTTGCAAAGGCTGTAGGATATGTAGAGTCTATTCAGAAAAAATAAGTTTGGTAGAGATTTTATGGAGGAAAGTAGATAAGTATCTAAAGGATAGTTTGGTCAGACTAGAGGGTCAAGGTAAAGGATACTGGGTTACAGCTTAGGTACTTTTGGCTTCAATAGGTACACCTGTTTTGTTTTGTTTTTTGTTTTTTTTCCCCCAAATTGTGTCCCGGGAACATAAGTTTTGAAAGCTTTGAGGAGATGTATCATTGGAGATAAAAAAAATATTTCCAGAGGCAATTTCATTTGGCGAATATTGAGCTAAATGAAGTTTTTTCCTTTAGAAAGTATTAATCTTTAATATATTCATATGCATTGTAAATTTCCAAGAAAGTGATGAATGTAGTATATAGTGTTTTATAAACCTGTGGAAGTGGAAAAGAAGGCTCATAGAATACATATCTTGAAGGATAAATTGATGCAACTCTGTGACTGATTAAATATGTGAAGTAAGAAAGAGTGCAAACAAAGATAAAAGATGTTAAAGTTGAGAGATCGTAAAAAAATCATTTTATAATCATTGCTATTATTTGTCAAGCTGCTATTACATGCCAGGTAGTGCAGATGAAAGACTGGGACTCTGAAGTTTAAGTAATTTGTCTAGGGTCATATAGATAATATGTGGTTGTCACAATAGTGCAATCACACTGTATTGAAATGATTGATGGAGAAACACCAAAGACGTAAGTGAAAGGATATGAAGTTCCTTTAATCACAAAGGATGTAGAAGCTTATGGTACCAATTTACACAAAGCAGGAGGTAACACAGTGCACACCCAGATGGAGGTACAGGTGCAGGCAATACATGCTACACAGTGTGATGATTCTGCCAGATGAGTTTCTTTTTTCTTTCTTTCTTTCTTTCTTTCTTTCTTTCTTTCTTTCTTTCTTTCTTTCTTTCTTTCTTTCTTTCTTTCTTTCTTTCTTTCTTTCTTTCTTTCTTTCTTTCTTTCTTTCTTTCTTTCTTTCTTTCTTTCTTTCTTTCTTTCTTTCTAAAAACTCTATGTGATAATCTGGAATCACTGTTACTAAATAACCCCAGCAGATTTTTGAGTGCTTATGGTGGAACCAGGTGAATCAAAGGTTACTCTTCCAAGAATAATATCTTATAGACAGTTCAGGCTATAAGCCTACTGAACTGAAGTCCATTATTTTTTTAAAGTTTATTTATTTTGAGATAGAATGAGAGAGAGAGAGAGAGAGAGAGAGAGAGAGAGAGAGATAAAGGGAGGGGCAGAGAGAGGGGAGAGAGAGAATCCCAAGCAGGCTCTGCACAGGTAGTGAAGAACCTGATGAGGGGCTTGACCCCAAGACTGTGAGATCATGACCTGAGCTAGTCACTTAGCCCACTAAGCCACCCAGGCATCCCTCAAAGTCCATTATTAAACACAGTAACTGGTAGACCTGGTGTTTAAATCCAGGTCTACTTTGTTTCAAAGCCCAAATTTTCCCTCTATACCTGACCGTTGATTTTGTGCACCAATGGAAGAATGGTAAAGCTATTAGAACACCATTGCCTGCTAATATTTCCTATCCAGGTCTACTGAAGAACTTGACTTTTTTTGCTTCATAACTTGGGCATCAAAGTGCCCCTGTGACTTAACTTACTTTTTCTAAGTCCTCCATACAAAAGAAAATCAGCACATGTTTTAAGGGATTCACTGGGTATCAAATCCCTGGTTGGTTTGTTTAAAGCAGAGGTTACTCTATGGATGTGCATCTTTGTCTTATATTCCTAAGACTATGGTGTTATAACACGTGCAATCTATACTTTGGTGGGACAAGCCTTCCTAAAGGAAGATGATCCGAATAACTTTTGATGGGCACTGTTCTAAGTCCTGACATATACATCCTCATTTATCCTCACAGCAATGGGATGAGGGTTAATGGGATAATACTATCAGTTACCCTCACTTTAAAAATCTAAGTAATTTTCCTAAGTTCACACATTTAACAAATGATAGAACTCAACTCAGACTTTAGACTCCATATTTTTATTTTTACTTATTTTTATTTTTTTAAGGTTTATTTATTTTTGAGAGAGAGAGAGAGAGAGAGAGAGAGAGAGAGAGAATGAGAGGGAAAGGGGCAGAGAGAGAGGGAGACACAAAATCCAAAACAGGTTCCAGGCTCTGAGCTGTCAGCACAGAGTCCAATGTGGGACTTGTACCCATGAACCTTGAGATTATGACCTAGCCGAAGTCGGAGGCTTAACTGACTGAGCCACACAGATTCCCCTTATTTTTTTATTTTTTTAAGTTTATTTATTTATTTATTTTGAGAGAGAGAGAGAGAGGGGCAGAGAGAGAGAGACTACCAAGCAGCCTTTGCAGTGTCAGTGCAGAGCCCTATGTGGTGCTCGACCTCACTCACTGTGAGATCATGACCTGGGCTGAAGTCAAAAGTTGCATGCTCAACCAACTGAGCCACCCAGGTGCCCCATCCACATTAAAAAAATGTTTATTTATTTTGAGAGAGAGAGAGAGAGAGAGAGAGAGAGAGAGAGAGAGAGAAAGGGAGGAGTGGAGAGAGAGAATCCGAATCCACACTGAGTGTGGAGTCTGACAAGAGGCTTGATCTCATGACCTGAGCCAAAATCATGAGTCTGACACTTAACTGACTGAGTCACTCAGGTGCCTTTAGACTCCGTGTTTTTAACTCAAACCCTGTAAGGTGATGGCCATGAAAATCACACTGCAATACTGGATCTGTTTTGCTTCAGTCTCCTTGCCACTGTCTGTTGCTCTTGCTCTTAGTTTCTCTGTCTCTTGGAAGTCTTATAAGGCTATTTCTGCTGTCACGCCTATTGTCATCTTGACACTCATCTTTTTAAAATGATGTTTAACTTGGATTTCCTTCATTCAGTGGCACCACCTATCTTCAGGACTCCTTTCTTTGGTCAACACTCTTACAGGTATGAGGGAGTGTCCTCCCTTATAGTGTTATGATGCTTTTGCTTTTTTTCCCCCCTTCACAAATTTTTAACCACACCCACACTATTATGTTTTAAAACAGATACTTTCCTTTTTCTGTTGAGAAATGTAGACATGTTCTATTGGGAGGTGGAGGGATTTGACAAACATTTAAAATTGCCTAAAATCCTCTCTCCATGTAAATTTTTATTATGAATATTTTCCCAATTCTCTGTATTTTATCCTATCTTCTCCTCATCATACCAACATCCACTGAGCTCCTACTAATATGGTGGGCACCATGCTAGTAACATAAGGATAAGTAAGAAAACATCCTGATCTTTGAGTGTTCAGTGTCTCAGAGGACAGACGCACACAAATGGATAACAGGTACAATATGGAAAGTGCAATGCTAAAAGAATGTTAAAAGTACCTGGGGAAAAAGGAAGAGGTAGAGAAAGGACATGGTACTTGATCTGAGGCTTTGGGAGATGAGCAGGAATTCATTGGTTGGAAAAAGAAGCAAAGGGCAAACCAGGCAGAGTGGATTATATTGAAAAAATTCATGGAGTTGTGAATGTACATGGTGCATTGGAGGAAAAATGGATTTCTGATAGATTTAAAGACCAGAATATATTCAGAAGAAGGGAAGGAAGTGATTATTTACTAGCTTTATATGCCATGCTAAAGAGTTTGGGTTTAAGTCTATAGACAGTAAGGACCCCCTTTTTCCAGGTTCAGTCTTTGTACTAATACCTTCACCTCTCCCAGATCCTTCTTTAACTCCTGCTCAGGAATAAAATTGGGAGTTGAAGGTGGACAGGCTCAGCAGCCAGGGCAGCTTCTGATTTTAAGAGAAAATTTGATTCCATTTTGACATTAGAAAAATCCTTGGCCTTTGCCAAATAAACCAGTATTGGTTTTGGCAACATTTGCCAGGCAGGATGAGTTTTTCTACCAATTTTACTGCATAATTTTAGAATCAGTATGACTCTCATTCATGGAGTACTGGTTCGGTGAAGATGAGTGCTTATTAACTAAAGACTTTTTCTAAGTGAGGGCCTCTCTAGGTGACATATAAATACAGTCCACTTTGTGTGTGTTTGAACTGTTGGGATAATCCAAATCATCAAATGTTTGTCTGGGTATTAAGCTGCTCCTACTAAGAAGCTTTGTACATTTCCTGCAAAGGTTGGTCATTTTCTTTCCAAACTTATGAGCAAACATTTCTGCCATTTTTTTTTCAAACTTGATCTTGATAATGTTTTTGTAAATCCATTTCACTGCCTGCCCTGCTCACATCTTTTTTGGGAAAGCTTGTCATACCACAGTCCTGGGAAAGCCACATGACCCCATGACCTCTCCCAACTTCCCAGTCACGGGATGCACATCTGACCCTAGGACAACCAATCCCTTTGCCGATCAGTGATAAAGCAAAATCTCTTTTTCCAGATTATTTTTAAAATTAGGAGAGCTACAGTCTATAGACAGTAATTTACACATTGATTCTTCCTATCCACTCTTACACTGGAATAATCTTTTTAAAACGTCTTCCATCCTAGCTCTTTAGACTCAGGTGAGTGAGAACATACACACACACACACACACATACACACACACACACACACACACACACACACACACACCGTTGTGTCTCTCTGATGTCTATTTATTAATTTAACAGTTATTTTATATTTCCAGTGTGCCTAGTGCTAACTTTATTGTCATAAACCCTAATCCTCTATGGCATGGTGTAATTTCTTTTTTTTTTTTTTAATGTTTATTTATTTTTGAGCAAGCAATAGAGAGAAAGAGCAATCAGGGGAGGGGCAGAGAGAGAGGGGGGACAAAGAGGGTGGGCTCTGCTTCAGCCCGATGTGGGGGCTCAAACTCGTGAAACACATGAGATCATTACCCGAGTCAAAGTGGAAGCTTAACCTACTGAGCCACCCAGGCACCCCTGGTGTGAGCAATTTCTAAACCACCTTTATAAAATATCTCCCATTCTTCCAGGGTGGTGGCATGGGAACAGGCTAAATACTTCCCATATCAACTTTTATTTGCCATTTATTAATATGTTGATTCCTTATTGTCTATCTTAAACCAAGCATGATTTGTTAGCTTTGTATCATGACCGAATAAATGATGAGGTGGGCTTCCTGCCAGGTAGAAGGCCTGTATACAACACACCCTGAGGGCTGATGGGGGCTGGGAGGGAGGGGAGGGTGGGTGATGGGTATTGAGGAGGGCACCTGTTGGGATGAGCACTGGGTGTTGTCTGGAAACCAATTTGACAATAAATCTCATATATTAAAAAAAACACAAAAACACAGTCACACATGCGTGCACTCACACTCTGATCTTTTCAAAGGACAAAATAGTAATGATTGAAGGCAGTTGAAATGAGCATAGCCTGGAGGTATTGTTTAATATATTTTCCCCACATCATATGTATATTTATATAATTCCAAGAAACTAAGTGAAGACACAAAGTTGTTAATGCCTTGAGGCCTTGTGTGTAAACAAAGGACCACATGGTAGGGAGCCAGTTTATGCAACAAAAGCACTGATCGCTGCAGCTAAAATGATTATACAACAATTGACACCAGTCGTGCTGATGATTAAAGTCTGCTCATTCCTTATCTATGGACAGCTGAAGCCTGTTCTTTGTACAGTTCGAAGGAGAAGCATAGGATACCATGTTATATACATGAGCACTTTTTATTTTTATTTTTGTTAAATGGAAGCAAAACCCGGAGTGCTGCACTGATCAACAGCTTAAATTTAGTTGTTTCTGTTTTTCCTGAGAATGCATTTTTAACTTCAACTTTCCAAACCCGTTTTTTTCCCTTTGGATTTATGAGTTCTTTTCTTATACTTCAGAGATTTGTCTACCAGAGAGATGCCAGGCCTTCAAGGTCCCATCGGGTTACGTTGTGAGGCCTGGAGACAGCCACGTCACCCACCCCCGACTCAATGCAAGCCTGCAGTGTAGACTGCACCAATTGCGTGAGACGGCATACAAGACCACATAATAGAGGGGATTAGATGAGAACAAAAATTTCTTTGCTTTATTTATAGTATCATTGTAGAAGGATGAAAAGCTACAACTCAGCTCTGCCTGGGTGAGGACTTGCAATAATCCACTCAAAACTTTGTTCCCTTGACTTTGCCTTGTAAAAGCTTCTGTGGCTCCTGTGGATTATTACTTCATAATGCTTGGACAAACATCAATTAACATACATCAAAACGTTTCCATTTGTGTCCTTCTATGAATGGAGGAGAAGCAAAAGATACAACGGGGTTGGAAACACTCACATGGAGAATACAGGAGGCCAGGCTGTGCAGAGGACAGCGGTGTGCTATTTGATGTGTCTTGGAAATATTGCATTTCTTTTTCTTTTTCTTTTTTTTTTTTTTTGAATTTATTACTTTGAGGGGAGGAAGGGCAGAGACAGAGGGAGAGGGAGAATCCCAAGCAGGCCCCACTCTGTCAGCGAGGAGCCCCGCGCAGGGCTTGATTCCACAAACGGAGATAACATGACCTGAGCTGAAACCAAGTGTCCTACGCTTCACTGGCTGAGCCACCCAGGCGCCCCAGAAATATCGCACTTATGGAGCTTGGGGTAATTATCAAACCAGACCTCTAAAGACCGGCTTATTGGAAACCTTTGCTACAATAAGGACTATTTCTTTTGAAACCTAGGAAATCCGTTGTTAAAAATCAGATGAGGTTTGTGAATCTGGCTGTTAAAATTGGAGACAGCAGAAGTTATGTTAATTTTCATAGTCACTTAGGAACTTTTTAATCTTTTTCAAAATTTTGCAGAGGTTAATATAGGACTTCTTTCAAGTAATGTAGATAATAGAAATATACTTGACATGAATGTTTGAAAATATTTATATAAAAATCAATGTCCAAGAAAAGTATTCCCATAGCATTTCATATTATGGAGTTTTAAATATACTCCATATCTTGCTGTCTGGCTTACTTTTGTACAGATATTTTCTACCCATGATATCAATACTATATGTAGCTGGAACACATTTAATGGTCAAATAAATTGTTGTCTTTATTGTTGCTTATAAAAAAATTGACAATTGGGGCGCCTGGGTGGCTCAGTCGGTTCGGCGGCCGACTTCAGCTCAGGTCATGATCTCGCGGTCCGTGAGTTCCAGCCCCGCATCGGGCTCTGTGCTGACAGCTCAGAGCCTGGAGCCTGTTTCAGATTCTGTGTCTCCCTCTCTCTGACCCTCCCCTGTTCATGCTCTGTCTCTCTCTGTCTCAAAAATAAACGTTAAAAAAATTTTGAAAAATTGACAATAGATTCTTGTTCAGTGTGAGAAGATTACACTAATATTAGCTCTCAGTGTGTGTTTATATGATAATAATGAGTGTATTTACATGGCAAATTGTCACAACATATTAATGTTGCTATTAAATACAGTGAATGATTTAAAAAAACACAGTGGAATAAATTACGAAAAACCTCATATGCAGGGTTATTCTATGTATTATATAGTACCAAGGCTCAATTCCTGGGGAATTTCATTAATAAACCTCAATAATTATACTGGGCCAATTTACTATAATCTGCAAATTCACATGGTTAGAGTGGTATTAAAGCATACTTGTTTTCGTAGATTGTCTTATAAATCAAACTGAAAGGTTGCCTTTTGCATTAATTTCTTTTGCAAATATTTGTCTTAGAAAAAAATTATAATAATATTCTAGTGTTCAGAAAATTAATAAGAATATCCAGATTCTGCTCAATAAGAAATAAGAAAACTCCTCTTGTATAGGAGCAGAAGTGTTTGGAATGCAAGAATTACTTGTTTGGTCTGTTAAGATGGGTCAATTGTCAGATGCTGCATCTGGAGGACAGGGAGAAATCTTGGAGCCCTGGAGGGACAGAGCTGTAGACAGAAGTGCCTGTAATTTATCTTAATGTAGGGTCGGTCTAATCGTGAAGACACCTGATTGGGAGGTGGGCCGCTTGAGATACAAGATTCAGGCAAAGGCCTCACGTGGGGGATACCTGTGTATCCTCTTTGCCCTTTCCACACTGAAGCATCCTGAGACTAGAGTTCTGCTTTTCCGTTGTGTATATAGCTGCAACCATGGTGATGTCTTGCCATGTGACCCTTTACATCAACTAGCTTCTTTTATCTGTGTGGAAGGGATCTTATTCTGGAAAGTCATTGTATCTGATTTGTGTTGAGTACAACTGAGCTTGAAGAGAAATGCTTCCAAATAGGCAAGAGATTGTCTCCCACTTTTGGCTCTGTTGACTGTGCACAACTGTTTTGCTCACTTCTTTAATTCAGTTGGAACATTAGAAACCTGGGCCTTTTTTGGAGCTCCAGCACAGGTCTCACAGACGGAAATTTGGCAGGGAGGGACAAAAACGTGGGCTTTGAAGACGGGAGGACCCGGTTCCTGCTGCTGTCTCTGCTATGTATATCACAAGGTTGTTAGTGGCAAGGAGAATTAGCGACAACGTGTGATATGTCCAGCACTTTTTCTTGACATTTGGTGGGAGCCTGACAGAAGCTATTATGAAAAATAGTCCCATTTCTCCCACATGTGGCAATTTTAGCTCTGTTTATTCAGAAGTACTAGGTGGCTTGATCATCTCCCATTTATCTTATTTGACTGTGGATGTAGAAGAAGAGTGGGAAGAGAATAACAAGGGTGGGAAAAACTGTGGAGAACAATGGGATATTAGCAGATTCTTAGCTATTTATTTGCCAGTAAGATTCTCTGAAGACTTCTCACATAGGGAAGTGCATTTAATCCAGCCCAGCAGGCAGTCGTGTTCCTTGTACGTTTATAACTCTTATATGAGCTTGGATGAAACTTCCTTATGCTGCTTTGAGGAAAGAGCCTTGGCCTTAAATTTAATCTATTTTGATAAATAAAAACCTTTATTATAAGAGATACTATACTTCCAAGGCCCTTTTCCATCAGCTTGCTTCTTTTGGTTGTCTATCACATGACTATATCATTTTTAGACACTAAATGAAAAGCATGTGTAACAGAGCACAGAACTGCACTTTTAGTCCATGTTACCATGGGTAACGTCCGATATGAAAAATGGGCTTTCTTGAAGTAGAACACACTACTTTAATTATTACATGCAGTATGGAAACATGAATATTTATACAATTAGAAACTTGGAAGCATTGTGCAAATTCTTTCTAGTTGGACTCTGACATAGGCATTTTCCCCCCAATCTGCTCTATAAACGCAGACCAAAAGATGAAATATTGTGACAGTCCTAAAGTCACTGGTTCTAGGAAAAAATGCTATAAAACTGGTCATGTGAAATAAATTGCTAGCACTGAGCCCCAAATTTGCTTGGAGTGTTTATTTGTTTATTTATTTAATTTTTTGGTGTCTATTTTCACTTGAGCAATGGTGGGGTGCTCTTGTTATTCATAACTTTTGTTCTATTCAGTTCTGTGTGATGAAATTAAATCACACAAAGGAAGTATGTGGCTTATTAGAATATTTGAACTGTGCACTTAAGGTTGTAAATCAGGTCTTACTATAACACCCTCTTAATTGATTTTTCCCCCATATTTTCCCCTTTGGATTCTAATTTTTGGGTGCAAAGATAGATCTTATGTATTTTCAAAACTTAATTTGACTCATGTGGGAACACATAAAACCTATTCTCTTTACTTAAAACCCACGTGCATATACATACATAAGTACTCATGCAATTAAAATTCAAGACATTAATCTTTCTTAAAATGTTAAGCTTGTCCTCTAGCTTGTCCTCATAAAGAACTGTGACTCTGCTAAGGATTTCATTTTTAAATTTCTTAGACAAAAGTAGCCAAGAGTTTTATTTCTCTGCTAGTTTTATATGTTATTTATTTATTGATATTAAATTTATTTGAGTTCTTGTCATGTATGTTGCTGGACTTTATATAAATTGTTGCACTAGGCATAAGATTTATAATGAATTTAAATTAGTAGTAATTAATTAGATTCAATTAGTAGTAATTCTATATCTAATTGAGTATGAGATTGGTAGTATTATTTAATAGGAAAAATAACTCATACAAGACCATGAATTTAATGCAGTTTATTAATAACTCTTTTGTACACTGTATGAATAAAACCCCAAATTACAGATTTTTAAAAAATGTGTATTTATTTATTTTGAAAGAGAAAGAACGTGCGAGTGTGCAAGTGGGGAGGGGCAGAGAGAGAGGGAAAGAGAATCCCAAGCAGGCTTCATGCTGTCAGTGCCAAGTCCAATGTGGGGCTCGATGCCATGACCCTGGGATCATGACCTGAGATGAAATCAAGAGTCGGATGCTCAACCAACTGAGCCACACAGGTGCCCCCGATTACTGATTTTTGATGATAGTTTGGGATGTTGAATCAGCAAAGGAAAAGAATCATTTTGCTTGAAAATATCCTTCAGGTCTATCAGTGGCTACAAATACTGAAGCCAGATAAAGCTTTTGAATACCATTCATCATTTGCTTTGAGCTTCTCTGTAGTCATTTTGGTACTTGCCAGTATCAGCAAGGGGAAAAGAAGCCCAGGTTTGGGGAGAAATTTAATGCAGTAAGTTGGTTATCAGGTGCAGCTCAGCAAACTCTGATGACCCTATGCTATTTCAAGGACATACTGTTCTGAGTCTGTAAGGATGGTATAACCTCATCCTCTCCATCTTCAGTCACCTGTCTCTACTCAGGACTGCAACTGATGGAGAACTTAAAAAGATAGAAAAATGGATTTAG
The DNA here is from genome assembly GCF_028749965.1 of Puma concolor. Taxonomy (NCBI): domain Eukaryota; kingdom Metazoa; phylum Chordata; class Mammalia; order Carnivora; family Felidae; genus Puma; species Puma concolor. The sequence continues at coordinate 101,682,144 of NC_141670.1, read as the reverse complement.
ATATGAGCCAATAGGCAACAACATGACCTGGCATCTGTCCCCTTAAAAATCTTGTCTTGTCAAGTCTGTACCCAATATTATGGAAAATATATGTTTCATCTATGCCAATCCATTTTTGGTTTTGACCTAAGACGTTAAAGAAATCTGAGACCTTTGAGGCTTCTCGTCTTAAGCAAATGTTTTGAAAAGGTTTCAGAGACAATAGATTCAAATAATTGCTGCAGAGAATGAGAGTGGCATGAGAGTTTTCACCAACTTTTGTAGTCAGAAGAAGTTTTTAACAAGAAAGACTTTTAAGGAGACCCATGAGTAAAGAGTTAGAAGAGATTTAGCACTGAGAAGTGGAGGCCACCTGAGACATATGGCGGTGGGCTGCGGGTTATGTTGGGCCGGAACAGCAGGGAGAATGAGTCCTTCCTTATGCTGAGCTGGAATCCTTCCTCCCTTACCTATGCTCCTTGGGAATGAAGAACAGCTGCTCACCATCCATACGGTTCCATTATTTAATCTGCCAGCTTTTTCTGGGAATGAAATAATCCTGATTCCTTCAGGTTTTCATCATGGTGTCTGTTTCCTGGCTCTTGACTCATTTCCACTGATTTTTCTCCAACTCTCCTCATCACAAAAATTATTGGGAGCTCAGAAGGGTCACCACTGCTGCATGTAATGGGAACATGACTAAAACCACCTTTAAAAGCATCCTCTACTGGCACAGCTAATTACTGTACTGTCCCACCCTGTTTCCTGTGTGCTTTGGTTTCAGTAACTGGGTTTACAGGAAGCATTGCTTGAAGAGAGGGAAGCCACCAATCTTAATAGATCTTTTTTCTCCTGAAAGTGGAAATTTCAGCAATAGTCTGTATTTGACTCTTTTTCATTTCCCTCTGATTTTTTTTCTGTGCTGTTTTTTATACTTGTACAATCTTTTTAGACAAATGGATTGTATTCTACTTGTTTTCGTTGGATTTAAAAGTATAGTAGTGGCTTCCGTTGGTGATGACATTGATTCATTCATGCACTCAGGAAATATTTTTCAATTCCTGGTATGTGAAAAGCTGTATTCTAGGTGGTAGAGTTAAAATGCTGAACAAAGATAGACATAGTCTCTACAGTCTTGTGGGGGAGAAAGACATTAATAAATAGTTGTACAGAGGATTATATAGTTAAAAGTGGAAACAAGTGATACAAAGGATATAAGGTTGTGTGAGAGTACAGAAAAAGGACATTTACTTAAAATAAGATAAGGCTTCCCTGGGGAAAAGAAAGGTGCTTGAGCTGAAATTTGAAGGCAAGTAAGAATTACTTGAACAGAGAAGCAAGTATGTCAAGAACTGCATTCTATGTAGAGGAAACACCATGTTCAAAGTGTTGTGTATTTACCACATGGTCAGTGGAATTGAATTTCCTTAAATTTGTGCTATCAACTTAAACTCTTTAAGTCTGACTTGCCCATTTCCTTTCACCTTATTATAAGGAGTCCCTCAGTTAAGAGTTCCTGTTCTGTGCTGGTCCCATTAAGGGATTTCAATCTTTCCTGATTAAATAACAAAATTTTGTATCACGTTATGTCATCTTTATTTTCTGAGCTGAGTGAATTGATTTGTAAAATGAGATGGAGGATTCAAGATGAGCTTATATAACAACCCGTCTAGCTCAGGCGAGTGTATGTGTAGCTCAAACCAGATCTGGAATATTCGTGTGTGTATCTTTTAATGGATATTCATTGGACTTTGACATATGTAGCTAATCAAAAGAATCACTTTTTAAAATTCATTCAGATTCCTTAGAGCTATGCTTTGGTATTCTTGAATCAGAATTAGCACTTAGCTTTCACCTTCAATCCTAGACTTCATTTAATGTTTCATGTTGTGGACCCTCTCTATCTGTGTACGCATACATTGCCACAGATATACACCCATTCTTTTCCCTGCTTGTGGATAATCGATGCTAAGATTCCCCAAGTTCCCCAAATTCTAAGAAAATTTCATCACATAGCAAAGCCTCCTTAGGAAACAGCAATAACCATATATATTTCTCCGGCCAGATTTCCCGATTCTGACCCTCCTGCATATTCCAGGGGACTTCTCTAGTTCTACTTTGATCTCTAATATCTACTTGATTAATCAAGAATTCTCCAAATCCCTTACCTTTCCTTGAATAATATGATCCCTAAGGTTTGACTTAGTCATGTTGACTGTTGGCTGTTGCTTAAACATCTTCATCTTGAGCCCTAATTCTCCATTCTTGCACAGCTATTCTTTAAGTACAGAGTGCATACTGCAGTTTCATGTGCCTTGGAACCATGATGATTGTTTGATGAACATGAAATCATCAGTAGGGGGGATATGCAAAAGACACAACAGAAAAAAGGCAGTAGAGTGTCCTTGAACATGTTGTTTCTTTAAGTGCTTTTAATTCAAAATAATTAACATTCCAAGGAGGCGTATTTTGGGGTAACATATTCTTGTTTTCACAAATCTCTCCCCCCTCTTCCCCTTTCTTCCTCTCTCCCTCACACACATAAATTTTAATGCTTTGATGTTCAAATTATAAATTCTTTTTTTTAGGTTTACTTATTTATTTTTTTTTTGGCGGGGGAAGGGGCAGAGAGAGAAGGAGAGAGAGAGAATCCCAAGCAGGCTCCGCACTGTCAGCGGAGATACCAGTTTGGGGCTCAAACTCACAAACTGTGAGATCCTGACCTGAGTTGAAACCAAGAGCTGGCCCCTTAACCAACTAAGCCACCAGGTGTCACTTAAATTATAAATTCCTAATGATATTTTCTTCTGAGGAAACTTTTGTATAGTCATGGGACAAAGTGAGGTAAATCACCTTTGGAGGTATAATTATATATATAATGTTGGCAAAGTTAACTTCATTTTGTGGCATATGTCCCCAAATCTTTAATTTATTTATGAATATATTCCTTTATAACTTAACATTTATTAATTATGAATCTAGGGTGGGTCATGCGCTGTGCTATGAATTTTGTGTTTCTGTCTCTGACACTAACACTGCATTGTGGGAGACTGTAAGGAAAACTATAATATAATACAATAAATGTTATAATAGTTGTGAGGCAGGCACTGTGGGAACTAAATTTAAGCACTCTCATTGGATTCATGGGTCAGAAGCAGCATCCTGGAAACAAGTTTCTCATGTTTATCACATCATATGTATAGTTCTGGACAGATTCCAATGTTAAAAATCAAAATTTAATTATAGGAGTTGACATAAAGTTCTCTTTTGTGTAGCCACTAGAATAGAAGTTGCTAGTGCATTTTCAGCTCCTTTTAAAATTGTTGAACTGTTTTATGTAACAAAAAATTATGATCATATTTTTTCATCAGCTGCCAACAAAGACCTCTGCTTGTATCATATTTCCAAGGAAGTTCATGTTGTTATTAAGTCTGTTTTGAAGACAAATTATGTGAATGGAACTCATCAAGCCCTAATTTTGTTTTTCCTATGCTCTACTCAAGCAAAATCAGGATTCTCCTTCCTGGTCAACTATGACATCTAGTATCTTGTTAGCTTTTGCAATCTTGTCTCATAAACTTCTCCTAGTACATGAAAAGTCTCCAAGAAAGATTTAAGACCTAGGTAAGAAGGGAATAATATATTTTTACACTTGATAAAATTAAATTAACATTTACTATATTATATTTTATTATTGTGTTATTTTGTGTGTTAAACCTTGAACACTTTCAGACCTTAGCAGTATGATAAAAGCCTTGAAGGAAAGTATCATGTAATTTCATACACAGTAGTTACTCAGATATTATTCAATTCTGGAATATAGATGTATTTTATTAAAATATACCTCCTAGAAGTTTTCACATACAAATTATATCAACATAATCTAATATAATGGGAGAATATTTGAGGTGCTTCTCCAAGGGTTTTGCATGTATTAACTATTTAATTCTCCTTAATGATGAGGTAAGGATTAGTCTTGTAAATTCTTCCTTTGTACAGTCTCTAAAATGCAGACATTTAAACTCTCTATTCCTGACTCAACTTGAATCTCAAATATTAAGGAAAAATTATTTGAAAGTTGAAAATAAGGCAAAAAGGTAACTGTATGACTTTTGTTGTTAAGCTATGGCATTTTCTAATAAGCTCACCTAAAGGTTATCCGTCTGAAGAATGTTTAACTTTTCTTGATGTTTACTGGTATCCATGAGAACATTTTACAACTTGGTAACCACAGATATTAACTTATAGAATACTGAGAAGGTGTACATACTTCTTTTTCTTTTTTCTTTACCTTTTAGAGAGTGGAGCAAGAACATGAGTGGGGGAGAGGAGAAAGAGAGAGAGAGAGAGAGAGAGAGAGAGAGAGAATCTCAAGCAGGCTCCCTGCTCAGTGTGGAGCCTGATGTGGGGCTTAATCCCATGACCCTGGGATCATGACCCAAGGTGAAATCCAGAGTTGGACACTCAACTGATGGAGCCAACCAGGCGCCCTTTTATTTTTCTGGTTGCAATGCAAATAGTTTGGGCCCAGTAAAGAAGATAATCCAAATTCATCGTTTCTGACCCTTCAGGGAAATAATCTGTTCTTTTTGTTGTGGTTGCTCTAATTTAACAATCTCATTTCAGATTTCTTATTGTTGTTTCACTGACTGTATATACATTGGGCAGTCTATCTCAGTATAATGAGCCAACAAGATAAACCGGCTTTGCTTCCTGCTTATTTCTTTGTCGGTAGTTCAGTAAAACTTTAGTATGTATCTGTATGAGAATTCTGCTGTTTTAAGGTTTTTGAAAATTATCCATTTGATGACAATCTTATGACCTTTTTCTTGAATTATTACAATAACTTACCAACAGTTTTCCTTCCCTACAATCACTGCCCTAATTCGCTATCAATCTTGTATTCTACTTTCAAACCACCACTCCAACAAAATAAAATAATTGCCCATCATAGCAAGACTAGATTTGATGTAGAACACCAGGCCCTCTGTATTAGTTTCCTGGGGATATCATAACAAACTGCCACAAATTGGGCGGCTTAAAACAGAATTCTATTCTTTTGAAGCTCTGGAGGACAGAATTCCAAAGTCAAGGTGTCAGTAAGGTCATTCTTTGTCTGGAGATTTTAGTAGAGAGAGAATCCATTCTTTCTCTCTCCCAGCTTCTGGTAGCTGTTGCCATTTCTTGACTCATGGCTGCAAAATCACAATTTCTGCATCAATCTTCATAGCCCTCTCCTCTTCTCTGGGCTTTCTTTTCTGTGTCAAATACCCTTCTGCCTAACTCTTATAAGGAAACTTGTCCTTAGGTTTAGTGTCCACCCAGATAATCCATATAAGATAATCCAGATAAGATATCTTATCTCAAGATCCTTAATTATATTTGCAAAGACCATTTTTCCAAATGTCTGGGATTCACATCCTGGGGATTCAGATACGAACACATCTGTAAAGAACTACCACTCAACCCACTATGCTATCCATATCCGGCCCCAGCTCAACTATTCATCTTTACCTCCCAGTGCTTCTCAACAGCATTTCTGTTTATTTCTTGATCACTACCCTACTCCTAGCCAGGAAATCTGCTCATTGCAACCCATTGTTTCTGGTGTTCATATGCTTTCTCCCCTTAACACAGCTTCCCTTTCCTTTCTATGTGTCTGGTGTCCAAGCTTCCTTCAAGTGGACCCGGCACCCATCCCCATGCTGGTACATTCCTTCTGTCCCGTCATTGCTCCATGAACATGCTACTACTGCTTACTTAATTCTATTGTCTTTTCTCCTTCTGTATATGCTTGTGCCCCCCCATTGATCTTTTATGTGCAAGGCTTGGACTCCAAAATCTTTGACTTTATACAACCTCACACAGTGCCAGTAAATAATAGTCATTCATTAAGAGTGGGATATGAGTCAATGAGTCTCTAACTCAAGACCTATTTGTTACTAAAATATAGCTAACATTTTTTTTTTACATTATTTAAAACTCAATTCTATTCTGTTAAATCTAGTGCTTGGATTATAGAATATTTTGTGTTCTGGTAGTTCTTTATCTATTTTGCTTGGGCTTTCTTGGCTAACCTAAATTGTACACCTTGAAGGACAAAATTCATGTCACCTATGGTATATATGTTGGGAATATGGAAATAGCTTTCTGAAGATTTGTTAACTTAATGTCCAGTGAAAATATCTAGAATATAAGTATATCTTGGGAGGAGGATGGCCTGGCTTAAATTTATTTACTTTCCCCCTTTTAGGGAATAAAACTCTATTTCTCAGCAATTTAGTAACATTTTAAAACTAAGATAAATTATGTTCCTATTGGAATATCTAGTTTCTGGGTTTAAAAAAACTGTTAACCTTCATGAAGTCAGTTTATAGAATTCCATTTTACTTCCCTACCTTATGTCTTAATCACAGCCACAGTATAAATAATCTGTTGCTTCAAAACCTCCATTCACTCATACATTTTATTCTTATTGACCTTGGCTTATGAAATTTGGATGGAAGAAATCACTAACTAGGAAAGGAATATTTGAACTTTGATTCTATGTTTCAAAGCCTTAACAGAGACCTCGGCCACATGGAGGCATGTAATTATTATATGCCTGCTTTGGGGAAACAACCAGTCTCAAGAACAAAGGTATTGTGCTGTATGATAGTTTACTCTAAGAAACTTCATTTTCTGTCCTTTGGTATCATCAAGTGAATACTTGGGCAATGGACAATTTTTATTTTCTACAGCCTTATGAAATTTTAGCATCAAAATCATTTAAAAAATTCACCTGGTCTTAGGTGTCATTAAAAACTCTATATTTATGCCAGATTAACTGAAAAATTTGGCTCCAGATATAGTGGGGAATTATGGCCAAGCTTTAGGCAAACTTGGGTATTTCTTAATTTTAGGTGAAAAGTACATAAAATTCAATGGATTCTTGCCCTCTGACCTAAAACCAACTAAAACTCAACAATTTGGCTATGATTTCCTTTGAGGTTTTATATATTTTTTCAGCTATAAAATGTGAACCCAGGTCAAGAGGCATATACTGAAGCCTCAATTTTAGCAAGAATAATATTTATGAACTAAAAGAAAAATATTTATGAGAATTCTACAGAAACTTGGTGGCTGAACAGAAAACTTTAAAACTTAAACAACTAACTTAGAATATTTGGGAGGAGTGAACATTTCACGAAGTTTGCTCTTTTTCTCTGCCTTCCATAGTTCTAACTACTGGATTGCACACAGATTCTTCTTCTATGCTGTGTTACAATTCTTTGATAGACTCTATAGAGGAACTTCTCAATATTTTCCTTCACCTTCAATGTCATAACTCTTTAATTTGAATCACTCTCATTTTTTTTTTCTCCAAAGCTCTTCTTCTCTGGGGAACTAAGCAGAGTTCCTCTGAGGACTGAATCAGAGGGCTCAGTGAATGGATTCAGCAATATTGCACTCCAACGTACTCTTCCTGTAAACACTGTTTTGATCACGGTGCAAGGTCACAGCTTGGTGACATGCCCCCGCTGCAAGATGAGCTTCTTGTGTTCTGTGGAAACACATCCCAGGAGGTGAAGAGGCGGCCTCTATCCCTCTCCCTTCTTTAGATGTCCCGATGTTGGAGCTCACAGTCATTGCCAAAGCATCTTCTCACTGTTTCTTACTGTTAAGCAGAGAAGCATGTTGAGGTCTTGTACAAATAAAACCTTTGGAGGTCTGTCTAGACTTACCCCAAAGTCTCCTGAAGATCCCTCATACGTGGTTTTTCTTTCTTTTCATCTCTTCTCTTTTTTTCTCTTTTTCCCAATAATCTCTTTACTCCATTCAATGAAAACTTCGACGCCCTAGAACAGTTTCCTCATCTTGCAGAGAGGATAGAGGGGAAAGGACATCTGTCAATCACTATTATAAAACTATCCCTGTTTTCTGATGCATTAAATAAAACACCATTTGAACTATTTTCAAACTCCCACCATCTCTTCCGGTAAGCCTATTTCCCACTATTCTATTTTATATACCTCATGCTTTAGTCAAATTAGACTCTTATCATTCGTTCATTCCTTCATTCAACGAATATTCATAAATGTCTTCTATGTGCTTGGTGCTGTTCAAGTCTCCAAAGATATATCAGTAAACAGAACAGACACATTATGTGTTCTATAAGCCTTGTATTCTAGCACATCCTTGGCTTTGCATGTTTGTTTGTCTTTGGTGCTGTTCCCTCATATGTTTGCCCCATTCCAGTTTTGTCTGGCATTTCCTCAACTGGTACCTACATTTCAAAGCTAAGTTCAGATTGCCCTTGACCCATTAAGTACCTGCGAAAGCAGACTTGCTGTTAGCATTTGCAAGGCCTAGGGCGGAAATATGGATGAGATTCACAAACCATTTGTCTAAATATTTAAAAGATATAAATCTAGCTAAAGCCTTGAAAGCTAGATAATGTCAAAATTGAAAAAATGTGTAAGACTATGGTGTTGATATATCTGTAAGTTGGCATACTATCAACAATGCTAAATTTACTATTATTATTATTGTGCATATCTAGGTATTCTGTGTTGATCATCTGGCATTGTTTGGAGGATTAATAAAATAAAAACATAATAAATTATTACATAATTACTTATTTTTATTGTCTTCATTTCAGCAAAATCAGTAATGTTATAATCAAGTTTATGTTGTTGTTTTTGTTGTTTTTTAAATAATTGTGTTATATTGGTGGGTGATGCTAATTTAGATAGCCTTTCTTGGATAGTACAGTGCTTAGACTTTTGTTTTTTTTAAATTACAATTGAAGCATCCTATTGAGGCTATCATAATGGGACCTACTGATAAAACTCCTAAAGCAGTGTTTGATTCTAAATTACCAAAAATTTTACACAATATGTTCAATTATTTTAATAGGGAGATTTATGAGAAATATCATCATCACAGAAAATATTGTTTAAGTATTTTAACTTCCTTGAATAAAATAGTATCAATAGTATATTGATTTTATTCTATTTTAAAGCAATATCTAAATCCATATGGCGATATAAATAATCAGTGTCACAGGCCATGCATATTATTTCTAGACCTACATATATTTAAATTAAAAAAAATTGAAATGCTTAATATTGCAAACGGTTCCTCAGCTTCCATGTCCACTTATTGCAAACATGCTAATTTGCTGTAGTAGAAAAATGTCCACATGCCATACCTGGAACATACGGAAAAGAAAATGATGCCTCAGCAGCAGCTGAAGAAAGATATTTTATTATGCAAGAATCTTTCACATCCATGCTGAGAAAAAGGACATGGGAAGTTAATTAATTTGTATTTTCTCTTAGATCTTTCCCACGTAATGAAGCAGTATGATTTCTAAAGTCAGCAGTAACTGAATTCATGCCGGTCAATGGCATGCAGATGCGGTCATCTTTTGTTTGGGGGGCAAACAGCAAGAGATTTGAAGAAATGATTACTTGGGAACCGAGAGGTTTGACCTGAGAGCCAGATTTTAAAATTAAAGGTTGGGCTGGATCAGTTTCTGTCAGATTCCAGGTCAGGGCATTCATGTATCCTTTTTAAATTTAGTTTCTATATTTATAATGTGTAGGGCTTTCTAAAGTGTGGGGCCCAAAGGAAGGTATCCTTCTTACCCAAATGTAATACTCTCTAAAAGAAAGTGTGTGATAGGATAGGAGTGATCTATAATTCTGAAATCCTTAAACACTTTGCATTTCTATTCCCTAATGCCTGGAAAAATATAATAAATACAATAGTTTGCCCTCATGGAGAAAACAACTTCTTTATGACCAGTGTCACATCTCCTTATAGAGAAAACAAATTCTTTATGACCAACGGAAGATACCTTGTTTGTTTTTTAAACCACCACCTGTGCCTCACACAATAGATTCAAGATTGTAAAGTCTCAAATTTACTTAAAAAAATGTCGAACAGCTAGCTAACTAAATAAAAGAAAAATATAATTAACTGCAATTCATGATCCTTGGGTTTTTTATTTGTTTTAGTTTTAGTTAGGAATAAATTATATATACCTGTGACAGGGTAATTAACAAAACCAATACCGGACTGAGGTCCGAGTCTGGGTGACCAAGAGAATAATAATAGTGTTACAAATTGAATTGTGAATGTTAATGGCAGTGTGGGTGGGACAGCAGTTTTGGAAAGAAGAGCAGGAAACAGTTTAGCTTAAGGTGAAAGTGGTGAAAATTAATGAGAAGGCTCAAAAGGAAATAAGAGATGTAGGATTAGAATGCAAGGTATAGATTGAGGTTTATGAAAGATATTTGCTTGGTGGTTCAGAAATTATAGTGATAATATTTGCCTGTGTGATGATAATATATTTCATAAGTGTTTACCACATGTCAAACATTCTGTCGAAAGCTCTGTACATACCAGTTTATTTATTCCTTTGAACCACACGAGACTGATATTACCATGGCCCTTCTTTTTGAAATAATATAAATGAGATTTTGAGATGGTTACTTGCCAATATTTCATGGCTGGCATGTAACAAACAGAACCAGAAAGTAAGCCCAGGTATGTCTGACTGCACAGCTTGCCCTTAATCACCAAGGGCATTGGAAGCCATAGATTGGATTTCAGCTCCTTGGCGGACAGTAAAGAGAAATAAGAGAAGAAAATGACACAGGGCATGGTAACATCTGGGAGAAGGGAAGGAAGCTTTATTAATTAGTCTGTTTAAATTATTAGTGAAAGAAATCCTACTTGAATTGGTTTAAACAAAAAGGAGGACTTAAATGGAAGGATAAACTATGAAATAACTGGACAATCATAATTACAGAAAGGCTATGATCTCTCATAACATCAGGAATCAGGGCCTAGAGGATCAGGCTTCCTTCTCTGATCTTTAGCTATGCTTCTCTCCACGTATCAAGTTCTCTCTTTCTATAGTGTGGTTTTATCCATGTGATGAGAATCTAGGTGGCCAAACATTCCAGAATTTTATGGCTCATGACTTCAGCCTACAGAGGAACACTGATAAGACTCTCTGGGTCTTAAGTCCAAAAATTCAGGGCAAGGCTCTAATTGGCCCAGGCTAGGTCAAATGCTATATCCGTATACTTTTTGCTGTATGACAGAGAAAATCTAAATAACCTCTTATTGGATATTTTTCTCAAATAATAAGATATGTGGAGAGAGATGGCTCCAGAGCTGGTTCAGTGCTAAATTATGTCAAGGGGCAGAATATCTAGGATTTTTTCAGCCTTGAACACATGATAGAAAGATGGTTGCTGTTACTATAATAATCACATCCTTATGGCAACATCTGAAGAAAGAACAAAAAGAGACAGAAAAGAAAATTCTCTGTGTGACATTTCCTTTTGGTCAAGATGGAAACTACTGCATTTCAGGTTTACTGGAGCCTGAACAATTTTGGGGATCCTTTAAAAAAATTTTTAATGTTTATTTATTTTTGAGAGACAGAGACAGAGTGTGAGCAGGTGAGGGGCAGAGAGAAAGGGAGACACAGCATCTGAAGCAGACCCCAGGCTCTGAGCTGTCAGCACAAAGTCCAATGTGGGGCTTGAACTCATGAACCATGAGATCATGACCTGAGCTGAAGTTGGACACTTAACTGACTGAGCCACCTGGGCGCCCCTTGGGGATTCTTTTTAAGAAAGTAAAAAGAATATTAAAAATACACAATTAAGCCCAGGACATTGGCTTGGGTCATTGTGAGTATGGGGCCATAAGCTTAATAAGCTTTATTAGCTCCCTTATAAATCAAGTCCGTATTGTATTTCCTCTTTTGTCTCAGTGGCTGAATGGAATCATGTGGTCACTCCTGGCTGCAAGGTGCTTGGACATGCAAGTATCTAGATCTTTAGGTGGCTAGCTTTGGAGATAGGTATCTAAGACTAGAGAAAAAGAGGAGAAGAGTGGAGGTTGAATGAGGACCAGCTTATTTCCACAGATGTCTATCACTGGAATGTTTATGCACAGCCAGAGGTACTGTTTATGCACAGCCAGAGGAATGTTTATGCACAAATGAGGTTCATGCACAGCCAACAGTACTGGAATCATACTATTAAATGGGGCTGATTTGGAAGTAACTATGTGAATGGGTGTAATGGATGAATAGTGTGCCCTCTGACTTTTTTCCACCTAGAATCTCAGAATGTGGCTTTACTTGGAAATAGGGTCTTTGCAGTGTCATTAGTTAAGGATCTTGAGATGAATCATACTGGATTTAGGGCTCTAGAGTCAATGACTGATGTCCTTTTTAAGAAGAGGAGAGACACACAGATGCACAGAGAAGGCCATGAAAAAGTGGAGGCAGAGATTGGAGTTATTCTATTGCAAGCCAGAGTAACTCCTGGTACCTGGGGTCACCATAAACTGAAAGAGGCAAGGGAGGATTCTCTCCTAAAGCCCTTCAGAGAGAGCATCACCTGCGGACACCTTGACTTCTGACCTCTAGTTCCAGAACTGTAAGAGAATACATTTCTGTTGTATTAACCACAGGTTGTGGTTGTTTGTAAGGGCAGCACTAGGAAAATAATACAATGGGATAAAGGATAGTTATCAGAAGAAGAGGGTGTAGTGCTGGTGCCCATTGTAGAATTAATGAAAGGAATTTACAGGCAGGTAGCATTGTAGATACAGGATGAGAATCAGGTTGATGTATTGCCTTGATGGTGGTAATGAGGCATGGGAATTTCAATGTCAGGCAGTTACCAGTGCGAAATCCAGACAAGAGAGTAAGTAGAGATAATGAAACAAGAGGACAAACAAATTACTAGGAATTTCTACTTCTTGCTTGACTCTGCCCTAGATGCTCCATATTTGAAATTTCCCTGTCCCCTCACTCTTGTCTAGTTCTCTGCCCTTCTCTCTGTGAAACTGACATGGAAGACACACTCCTTTCAGTCCTTTGTGTTGGTGGTGGTCGTGGTGGTGGTCGTGGTGGTGGTGGTGTGTGTGTGTGTGTGTGTGTATGTGTGTGTGTAGGTGTGTATAGAATAATTTCACATTTTTCTATTTTTAGATATTAAGTGATAGCATAATCTCTGTCTCTTTAATTTTCTTTTCATGGTAGAAAATTCTTGAAGTAATTTAGAAAGTGCTTAAATGAAGTAGATGGCATATAATTTACATTTTGTGGAGTATGAGCATAAGAAGAACAAGAGACACTGATATTAAATTCTTACTTATAAGTCTTCTATATTTAAATACAGTCATTTTTTGTTAAATTTTTTAAAGTTTATTTTGAGAGAGAAAGAGAGAGAGAATCCCAAGCAGGTTCCACTATGTCAGTGTAGAGTCAGATGCTCAATTGACAGCCTCCCAGGCATCCCTTCCATTAATTCTTATATAGACTATCTTTTCCTTAATACTCAGGATCAATATTACGCACATCCCTTACCGATATTATGATGTTCTGAGACCTCTTTACTAAATGCCCTGGACAGTCATAGTGCTGAACCAGTGTTCTTTTCTCGTGCTACGTGGTGGCCAGCTGTACTTCTGGTCGTTGCCAGCACACTCTTCCTCCACCAGAACCCTGTCTTTCTTTAATGCACTGTTTCTAATCCATTGTGGTCCGGGGATCCAAATAATACAGCTTGTTAGGACTGATCTTACTGTAAGAGTGAATGCCCCTCAAGTGAGCGTCTGCATCCCCCAAGAGAGTTTCCTTGAGAATTTATTCTTTGGTTAGGTGTTACAAGTTTTAGTGCATGGAGGACCAGAGTAATTTTTTCTTTGCTTCTGAACACTTGAATAGTTCCAGCTGGCTGATGAGGTGCTTGTCAGCATCCAGCGAATTCTCAGTAGGAATTGTTTTTCCCCCCTTACATTGTTTTCCATGCCCCAAGTTATTTTTAAATATTATATATATGTTTTTGTTTCATTTCGCGGCATCGATGGGATAATATTAGCTTCGCTTTTAAAACTTCCGTCTTGAGAAGTTACCCTAGCCAAGCTTTGGAGAATGATAATGTGACGCTTATTTTAGGCTAGTTAAGAGTGTGTGTTGTTAATGACTGACACACAGCCATCATGTGTGTCAAAGCCAGGGTTAACTAGAAGGGAAAAACTCTGCTAGGACAACTTGATTGTGCCCAGAGGTAACATTTTAAATATCCACAGCAGTAGCAGAAGTCACAGGAGAAGAGCCAGTGTTTTCCAGGATATCCTCTTATTTCTGAATCAGGTTGTCAGAAATGTCTTTGAAATCTTGAGCTGGCATTTAGTCCAAATGTTAAGGCTCGGAATTCTGAGGTCAGAATCAATAAAGTATTTGGATATTAGCCATTTGGTTTAAGAAAACATAGTGTTTGAGTGGACCCATTTCTCTCAGCTCCTTTTCTCACTCAGCCTGTTGTTCTTCAAAGCGTTACTCACAAAAGAGGCTAGGAGAGAGTAAATGGTGAGGGGCAGAGAATACATATAAAAGTTGCAAGAGCTAAGTGTAAATAGTCACAGCCTTTAAAAGTAACACAGGTTTAAGAAAATGAGCGCCTCTATAAATCACTAGAAGCCTCGATGAGGATTCCAAGTGCAGATGGGATTTTAAACAAGGGTGTGCTGTTGCCGCTGCTCCTCAACTCCCAGTTGGATACTAAAAAAAAAAGGCTCTTTCTCAATTTCCTGTTCTTGTGCCTTATTAAAATCATTCTGTTGCTCTGACCCCCGCCCCTGCTTCTTTCTTCCCCTCACATCTGTGTTTGTGTGCGGAGGATGTTATCCCCGGTTCCCGGCCATGAAGAATGCATGAAAGTCCTGAGGATGAGATTGTGACCCTGCTATGGTGTGTGCGAAATGAGTGATGGGAAGAGAGAGGGCGAGCGAGCCGTGGTGCAGGGCTATGAGTTGTATAGTTATTTCTAGCTTTGAATTGTTTCCAAATCTCATACATTCACAGACGGCCTCGCCAAAGCCCACAGCTGTCATGCATTTTCAACAGATTCCACAGGGGCCTAGATGAGGTTTGAAGGCATTCCTTTGCTCTTACACATTAGCTAAAAGGAATTACTGTAACATCTGATATTGTGGAAGTGGGATATTTGCCATCCTGACCTTGCCCAAAGCAGTCCGGAAATGGGGTCCAAGAATGTATTATCTCATGTGGCCTCTAAAGGTCACCGGGGGCCCCTTGGTGGCATTCCAGTAAAACCCAAGCACCCAACATGCTCTGCATTTGGAGAAACCGTGGTGCTTTGTATGGACACAGTGGGTAGACACGTGTTCCCCTTGCTCTTTGGATGTTTGTCATAGGAAAGGCATGTTCCACTGGAGAAATTCCCAGCTGTCAGTAATGTGCTGATACACCACAGCCAATCATCAGAGGACGAGCCAAATAAACAGGATGTTCCCAATGTGTGTGATTGCATGAGTGTGTAACAAAACTTCTGCCCATTTCACAGCCTCATAATGGGATTGACATGCATTGCTTAATCTGCATCTGTCTGTTTAGGGTAGAAACACATAAACACCATGGAAACAATGTGTAAGAAAGCCCTTCCTTTGGCTATATGGACTGTTGATATGATGGGATGAAATCTGGTATAAATTGGGAATGAACACTGCTTTAATGTTCTGCGTTTACTTGCTGGGAAGTGCCTTCCAGGCATCCAAACAAAGACGAGAGGAAATGATCAGATCATCAGTGGCTATTGTGAGTTGACAATGAGGGCTGAGTCTATATGAATATTTTTACATACCAGTAGAGTCATCCTCATTCTTTCTTCTTGTAAGGCACTTCTTGGCTGAGTTTTTTATAAAAATGTACAGAAACAAGATAAGTAATGTCATTGCTTTTTTTTTTTTTTTCCTTTTGGAAATGCTGCTACTGATAACCATTAGTGTCTAAGCATATTCCTGAAGCAGCAATTTGGGAAAGAAAGGAGAGAGGGTGGTTCCTTCAATATTCACGTGTAGAGTGCGTTCTTTGAAAAATAACATTAAGTCCTGCTAAGTGTCAGACCTCTTATGGCTCTGAATATGTAAATCCCTTTTGCTTAAGTTGGTACATTTATCCATAATAATAACAGCAGATCTCATTTCTTGTACACTTCCTATATGCCAGTACTGTGTTGTCTTTAACACACATGAACTCTTTTAACTCTCACACAACATATAATGTTGACATTATTATTATCCCTCTTTTAAAGATAAAGAAACTAAGGTTCAGAGAAGTGAGTAGGCTTGCTTAAGAAGATGGAGCTAGTGAGAGAGCAAATGTGAAGTCACGTCTCTATGAATACAAAACCCATGCACTTAACCACTCCTTTACAATATGACCCTTGTGTGTCTCTGCTTTATGTGAAATCTGATTCTGTTCCAGGCTCTTATGTTATGTTCCATAGAAATGTGACTCATTGTATCTTCTTGAACAGGCTTAATGTACCAAGGTAATTTCGGTGTTCTAGGGTCTGTTTAGAACACCAGCCTAGCAGGGTTGAAGGTTGAAGACCATGACATGGAACCTTAGTAATAACTTCTCTCTGTTATTCAAGTTTGATCTTCTAATTATGGTTGTCACATGCTGCCTTTGAAACATAATGCCCAAGATGCACGGATTTAAGCCAAAATCATGTGTCAGGATGGTAATTTCTAAAAATTTTGACATTCTTTCTATGGTTTTTATTTGGTAAACATTGTGGGAAAAAGGAAAAGCTGTAAATGCACAGGATATGTGTGCTTATTTTCACTTATGAAATCATTAAACACTTGTACTGTGATATCATCTGGCAGAAAACAGTGTTTCCTAGTGGTTAGGGCACAGGCTTTGGAATTTCATTACTTATTATTTCTGTGATCTTGGGAAATTTAACTGCTGTCTCTGTGCTCATTTTTTCCCCATCTGTACAATAGGCATAATTATAGGATTGTTGCTAGGATGGAATAAGAGAATACATGTAAAATGTGTGCCCCCTAATAAGAATTCAACAGTATACACTGAAATGTCTTTGGCACTTTCCATTACCAATCTTTGTGTTATTTTTCTCCAAGGTTCTCAAGGAAATCAGACATGCTGGATTCTATTTATTAAATGTCGTCTCCCTAAACTTAGAATGTAAGCTCCCTGAAACCAGATATCTATTTTTTTCTGACGTATTTTCATTCCCTGGAACAGCACCTGACACACTGTGCTCACAAGTATCTGTTAAATAAATGAATGTTAGCTATTATTATCACTATTATTATCATCTGCTTCAGACTCAGATACCATGCTTAAAAAAATCTTCAAAATATGGTTTAACTTTGAATAGTCACCAAGTCTTAAGATATATTTGATTTCCAATAAATTAATAGCTTATTAGAGCATCAGAGCATATTGAGTGTAACCTCTTCAATTTATAAAATAAGAGGACTTAAAACACTCTGAGGCCCAGTACTGTTAAGTGATGTTCTCTTAGTCAAGTACCAAGTAAGATCTGGCATTGAGGCCTCTGAACCCCAAATCCAGGGCTCTTTCTGCTATGCCCCACTGACTTCTAATCAGGATACCAACATGGCTCTCCACCCCTCAGTGGACCAGCCCTCAATCCAGGGGGAAATGGGATCTATTTCACTATTGTGCCTTCTGCCAAACTTCTCATCAGCTCTGGGTGATTGGTCATTGCCATCTTCCACATTTTTCACAGTGATGGAATTTCTTTTTTGGATGATAAAGTGAGTTCTCATCACAAGTCATATACAGAAATGGCTAGGAACTGCAAGGGACCAGGGAGAGCCGTTCCTATCCAGATCCCTCAGGGGAAAATTGTGGACCTTTTATCATTGATTTTTGGAGTCCTTATCTGGACCTTGAGATCTCAGGACCTTCCACCTGGGGAGAAAATCAGAACAAATAAAAGTTCTACAGGTTATTGCTTCTCTGACTCTAGAGCTGTGCAGAGGAAAAGAAGGTACCAATTCACCCAATGAACGTTTATTAAGTGATTATAACATGGTAAGCAAAGTGTATATGTGTGTGTATGGTTGACAAGTATTTTCCAGTCACATTCTTTTCCTTCAAGGAATTTACGGTATTGCTGAAAAACAAATTATGCAAAAGTAAATCCTGCAATGCATAACACAATAGTTAGAAATGAAGAGTGGAGATGAAAATAAAATTTTGAGGGCTCTTAGCGGAGGAAAAAATTCACTTACAGGGGATGAATTGGGATGTTCATGGAAGAGGTGACATCTTAACTAGACTTTCATGGGTCAACTGTAGTCTTCAAATTCCATGCATCCAGGATGAAATATTTTTTTTTTTAATTTTTTTTTCAACATTTATTTATTTTAGGGACAGAGAGAGACAGAGCATGAACGGGGGAGGAGCAGAGAGAGAGGGAGACACAGAATTGGAAACAGGCTCCAGGCTCTGAGCCATCAGCCCAGAGCCTGACGCGGGGCTCGAACCCACTGACCGCGAGATCGTGACCTGGCTGAAGTCGGAGGCTTAACCGACTGCGCCACCCAGGCGCCCCAGGATGAAATATATTTTAAAGTTGATTACTTAGAGTCTGTTTTGCTTCATGGCATTTAATGTTCTCATGTATGCCACATAACAGACACATGTGTATGCAACTTGATACAATCACCAATGTTCATTTCTCAAAAGAGGCTTTTATTAGAGGTGTTATTATATATTTTTTGCATAATCATAATTATGAACACTTATTTGAGTTTATAAGTGATAATATACTCCTGAAAGGCAAAAATTTGTATCTTGCACATATGCATGGATAGTATTTGGAGTCTCTACAAATAGTTAAGAATTAAATAGCAGATGATTTTTGGACATTACTAATTCGACTCACATAGCTGATTATGGTTAAAACACAAAAGTTTGCCAAACAAAAGTCCATCATGAGGTAGTATGGAGTATTAAAGGGACACATGAGCTGAACCCATGATTTTTATATGAAAAGTCCCCACAAATATTTACAATTACTTTCACAAAATTTTTCCCCTCCGTGCAAGGATATCTTTCAACTTAAAATAATTTGCTACACCTATTTTAACAGTTGATCTTTTTCCTTATCCTTATTTTCAAGAGTAAATATAATGATGGTCAAATAAGTATTTTTAGTTTTACTAAATATTTAACAATGCATTAAGTACTACACAGTAACTAGAAATTTAAAAATTCTCTTTTTCATTGAGGTATAATTGACATATAACATTATATTAGTTTCCGGCATATGCCATAATAATTTGATATTAGTATACATTGCAAAATGATCACCACACTAAGTCTTGAAGGTTTTGATAAATTCCACCGAACCGGATAATTATATTTTCCATTTACCAAACCAAAATTAAAGCAATGCATACAAGTTATAGAGGAGCAACAAGGAATGTGATTTGCACCAGTTTGGAGCAGTGGTATGTCTTCATTTTCCAGTCTATTCCCCTAATTTCACTTTGCTCTGTCCCTTGTCAGCTGAGGAGTAGTCTGCTGTAGGGCTTTCTCTCCTTAGCGTTTATGCAGTTCACTTGCTGCTTTTCTGACTTTGCGTTGTTCTGGCTACTCGTTCTGCTTGCTGGCTCCTAAGGCTATGATTGCAGCTGTAGTCTTTTGTTTTTCATGTGGAACATGCTGACAGATGTGTGCACTGAACATTTTAACCAGCACACTTACTTGGGCTTCTGAAGCTGATGGAATGACCAAAACAATTCTCTTGCTCTTCTGAAGAACAAAAGGAAGGCAAAACCAGAAAGATGGATCAAACAGAGCCGCTATGTCTCTGAGATGTCTTAGAGCTATTACAGAGTATGAGAATAACGATGTTGAGTAACTTTTGCGGGCCACCTTCTCTCACATTGAGAATTTAATGGGAACAGCTTACTCAAAACCTGTGTACTGTGTCTTGCTATAATTAGTTTATAGATCAGTACTGGATCTTGGACCAACTTATGCAGACAAGTCAATTGAATTTTTGGAAAAATATGGGACAAGTATCCTAAATAAGGTCATGAAAATATAAATGTAGAAAGAAGAATGATTTATTTTCAAATATTTATTGAGCTGTTATTTGTAAAGGAGACTTATTTAAAGGGTATGTATTTGTGCAAGACATAGTTCCTGCCCAGAGGACCATGCACACGATTGCTGAAACTGGTTATGGGGCCTCAGCTATAACTGAAAGAAGTCAAGTGTATAATCCAAATTAAGAGGATTTTCCAGAAGTTGATAGACTATTACACCTGAAAGTGCTTCAAGAAATCACCTACTCCTCCCATCTTATTCTATGAATATAACCATAATTGTGACTTACTCAAGATCACCCAGAAATTTAGCAGAAAGTCAGATATGAACATACTTATCTTTCCTTTAAATCTGGTGTTTTTTAAAAAATGATACGACATATATATTTTTACTGATTTGATTAGGTCCAATGCAAATTTAACTTTACTTGTATTAGTTTAGTGCTTATTGTTGATTCTGTTGATTCTAAATGGGCTTAATCTGGTTTTCTCTGCATTATATATTTTATTTATTTAAGTAATTTATTTAAGGTACAGGAGAAAAGGCAAGAGGAAGACTTCTCTATTTTGAACTTTAATTTTTTCACATTCTATTCATCCTATTTAGAACTTTTTATTATATAAGTAATATGTTAATAGAATAAAACTAGAAAATATAGATAAGGAAAACAATAAAATTAAATTCAATTATAATCCAATCCCTTAGAGAGAAACACTCTTTTATATATAGTGTATATTTTTTAAGTTATTATGTTATATATTAACATTTATATTTTATATAAATATTTTAAAATATTTTATAATATATTTATAAATTAATATTTAATTTAAATAATATAAAATATATTATAAAATTATTATTGCATATATAAAATATGTTTCTATTATGTACATATTCTTTGCAATAAAAATGGGATCACATTTAAAACTATTTATACTTCATTTTTGTTTAACTTTTTTTAAAGTATATTTATTTATTTTGAGAGAGAGAGAGAGAGATAACAAGTGAAGTTAGGAAGGGGCAGAGAGAGAGAGGGAGCGAAAAAAAATCCCAAGGAGGGTCCACGCTTTCAGGGTGGAGTCTGATGCGGTACTTCAACTCCGATGCAGGGTCCAAACTCACAAACCATGAGATCATGACCCGAGCTGAAACCAAGTGTCAGACGCTTAACTGACTGAGCCACCCAGGAGCTCCTCATATAACTATTAAATGGGCATTTCCCATGTGAACAAATATGTTTACAATAGTTTTGGGGGGGGGTTGCAAAATAGTCTGTTTTATTTATCTCATATATTTGGACATTTTATTCATCATTAATTTTTGGACACGTTGAAAACAAATTTTCTTTGTTGTAAATATTCTGCATAAAGATCCATGTAATTTAATCACATGCTTATATTTAATTATTTTCTTTATATTTTCAGAAGTGGAGTTCCTGGATCAAAGAATGTACATCTCTGCAAGACATTTTGATACACAGTGGGCCTACCACCAACACTTACTTTTTGTCCCAGGTTTCATAATTTGTAGTTTATATTCAGTGCTGCAGGACTTTAAAATTGTCAAGGGTAAATAAGTATATAAACAAACAAACAAAAACACAAAAAGCCAAATCTGCAAGATACAAAGTCACAGTGGCTTAGCATCTACACAGAATGCCTATTATTTCCTGAAATATATTAAATAGTGTTGTATTAAATAAGCGTTTGAGTTGGATGTTGCCTCATTTTTATCCCTCAGGGGCAAAAAGCTGATGATCCTAAATTTAGCAGTGGCATCAGGGGGTGGATTTTGTCACATCTTTAAATCTCCTTCCAGAGATCTCTGACTCACATTTGCTAAATCCGGCATAGATATAAAATGGATTTATGGTTCTACAAGAACTTAGAAGTCTTCAGATGTTAGAGAACAAATATTGTTGCTTGCTAGAGGACATTGTGATTTTTCTACTTCATGTTTGAGTTTTCTTTCTGTGTGTGATTACTTATTAATATGTGAATAAGTAATAGTTACTGTTTTTAAACTTGGCTTACTAACAGCTACTGGATATGTATAATGAAAATACTAAATTCAATGAGCCTTGCGTGCATCTTTTAAAAGAATATACACTCTAACATAAACATATTTTTCAAGAGAAAAATGCATATATGTTTATTTTTTGCAACTCTAGCCTTTCACATTTTGGTGCCGTGTAGAGTATGTATTCTTTGGTTTTCTTGGATACAAAATAGTTGTAGCTAGTTCCAAGCGTGTTGTTTTGAGATAATGGTACTCTATGATAATAGTTGTAGATAGTTTCAAGCATGATGTTTCAGTATAGACATTGAGAAATAGAACTTAATTCCTCCCTCTGTTTCTGAAGCAGTCTAAAAATTCAAGGGAAAATACTGTTGCATTTGATTATTTAATACCGCCTGTGATTTGAATTGCTTGTGTCATAAATTATTATAAACTGTCTCCAAAGGTGAGATTTTTTACAGTTAAGATTTTGTTATCTAAGTAAATGGTTGTATAATTTTAGATTATAATACAACTCAATTAATATTTATTTATTTATTGAAAATTTTATTTTATTTATTTATTTTTAGAGTTTATTTATT
Source organism: Puma concolor (assembly GCF_028749965.1). Taxonomy (NCBI): domain Eukaryota; kingdom Metazoa; phylum Chordata; class Mammalia; order Carnivora; family Felidae; genus Puma; species Puma concolor. The sequence continues at coordinate 101,659,617 of NC_141670.1, read as the reverse complement.
TTTGAGAGAGACAGAGCACAGGCAGGGGAGGGAGACACAGAATCTGAAGTAGTTTCCAGGCTCTGAGTTCTGAGCTGTCAGCACAGAGCCTGATGTGGGTCTCGAACCCATGAACTGTGAGATCATGACTTAAGAAGAAGTCGGACACTTAACCGATTGAGCCACCCAGGCACTCCTAAGATTGTATTTTTAAGTAATCTCTACATCTGATGTGGGTTTCAAACTCACAACCCTGAGATCAAGAGTTGCATGCTCTACAAACTGAGCAGGGTAGGTGCCCCAATAATGTTTTAAATAAGTATACGTGCAATTATTTTGTCATCGTTATCATATAACTCAAGTGTGTGTTTGTTTGTTATTTGGAATGGAAAATGTTAGTTTTTAATTTTTGATTTTTGTTTTTATTGTGTTTATTCTGCTTAGTGGATTCTGAGATAGCTGTAGGAAAACGTGTTGAAATTTTAGTGCTCCTTTTTTTTTGGATGATGTGGATTTTGCACTTCATCATTCACTAACCTTATATTAGTAAATATTATGATGTTAGAGGAGCTGACAAGTTGTACTTTGCACATCCTGTACTTGAACACAGGACAGGCACAACTTGATGGAATGGAGAGAAGGGAAATGACAAAGCCTGTAGCAATGGTAACTTCTGGCTCAAGATGGGCTCCAGTGTTGACGATTGAGAGTTCTAGATAATCGTAAGGTAGAATGAGACTCTAGGGCACATGCAGCTGAGACCACGTGTAGTCCTGACTGTGTTCCCTGAAACACTAATCAAAATATGTATGTATCTGAGCATTTTTAAATAGATGCAGCCCCAAGCGGAACTTTATACTAATATCTTAACTAGTACATTGAAAATAATTTTTATTAGTTGTATTAAAAGGAAGGGGAAAAAAAGAGATTCAGTCTGAGCATTGAGATAGCTGTTGAAGGTTTGCTTCGTGCTGAACACTATACTGAACTTTTTTTTACACATTACCTCATATAAGTCTCATCACCACCCACGTGGGAGATATACGGTTAAACCTCTTTTCAGAGATGAGGACATGGAGACATCTCCTCCACTGAGGCTCAGAGAGTTCAGAGACTTCGTCTAAGACATGTAATTAGTAAATGGAAGCACTGGGACAAGAAACAAAAAATGTATGACAGGAAACATTTGTGCCCTCAGCCAATTCCAACATCTTCATATCTATTTTCTATTGGGCGGATTTTAGTGAAGTAAAATAATGCTTTGCAACTCATTTTTTATTTTAAACTTTCCAAGTCCTGGCACTTAAGGTTGATCTTTTTCATAATTGATCCTACTGTGTGGATTGAAAATTTTAGAGTGCATCATTCTCACCTGATCTATAAATACAGGGTCATTGCCCTTTTAATCCACAAAGGAGTCAACTTGAAGGGATCAGTTTATTCTGTAAGGCAATTATAATGCTTCTCACAAAATTATCCGATTAAAAAGGGTTACAAAAATAAGAGCAGACAAAGGTCTTTCACCCCAGTGTAGGGCTAGCCGAAAATATCACTTTATTAATATTAATATTATATTGTCTTTATAGGCATGCTTGCTAATACAGTTACTTGATCATTTTATCTTGCATGAGGTAACAGGGATTGTTAAGTGATATTCTTTTTCTTTTACTATGTGCCACATTTGTTTTCAAATGAAATATAACCCAGCCAGTTCTAGTCAAGTAATGCCTACACTGTTTATGATATTAAACATAACTTTATACTAGCATGGTATAGAATGTAATATCAAATAATTTTGAAATGTAACTCGTGGAGAAACATGTTGATGTTGCAGAAAGATGTCATCAGAGACCAGGCCAAATTAACCAACACGGTAATTTCCTACCAAATGTAACCATCCTTAGCTTGAAAGAAAGATCTGCTTCATAACGTTACAAACATATCCTTCCCTGGAGCAGTATTGATAATTAATGCCACATATTCATGGTGAGAAATGTATATGAGTTTGGTCATAAATGTTCTCATGCATTTTAAATGTCAATAAAATGAATAGCCTTTATTATTCCAGAATGATAACTTGTTCCCAGACACCGCTACTTTGCAGGGGATGATGACTGCCTTGGCACGTAATGAAGAATTACGGGAACATGCCTTAAGCATTTGTAAGCCACACCCTTAGCTCTGAATCAATGTGGCAAGGGCAACATATAAAGGCACAAGGAATATGCTTGAGGAAATCCAATCCCTGCTCTTGTTTCCACTTACACTCTCATAAATCAGTCTAGGTGAATATCTCAAACTCAGTTAGGAAAAAGGTTTTTAAAAAGACAACACTTCTCTTTCTTGGGCTCACAGGGCCATGTGCTTTGTTCTTGGTCACCCCTGCTTTCTAGACACAGCTTTTTGTTTGTGTTTTAGAAAATCTCCACAGGCTGGACCAATGCGGGGAATTTTGTTCCACATTAAGAGATGTTTTCTTAATGTATGTATTCTTACTCTGTGACACATTAGAAACATGTGAGGCTGGCACAGAGGTGATAGATGAGAGTAGTTAGTTCCTGGGATGGGAAGAATTATCAACTGAATAGAAATTAAAACTAGGAATTGTGATTTCCATTCCAACATACAAAGAGCTTGGAAATTGTCACCCCTGTCTTTACAACAAGGAAGCTAAACACACTTAAGATTGATGACTTTTCTTGGACCCAGCAGAGAACAAAGGTTGCAGGTCAGACTCCCACCACAAATTTTGGGGAGATGGGCAAAGCCAGGGTCACAACACTTACCCAGGGAAGCAGCTGCTGGTGCCATAATCTGGCATGGATACTTGAATGGTAATTTTGAGGAAATGCTGCAGGTTGAGTATGGACTAGCAGGAGACTGAGACACTTGTGGAGGTTTCAGTTTTATGGGTCTCCCATGAGATTTAAACTCCAGGAATCCCACCAGATTCTCACAGGGAAGAGCCAAGAAAGATGCTCTTGTGGCTTTGGCATAGACAGGCAAAGAATAATCATTGTGAAATATTCCCAGAGAGTTCTCCATAACAAAGACACATGCTTGAGGACAAAAGACTTTACCAGAGCCTCACCCCAACTGAAGGAAGGGCATTCTCACTCCAGCTAGCCTTTTGGGATCACCTAAGGGGGAAAAATTTTTACCATGGAGAAGCATTTGTGAAGGTCACAGCCCAGGAACTTAGACTTACTAAGAACTGAGATGTAATCATAAGATGATAGAATGCTTCCCTTTTCCCACACTTCATCACCACACCAACAGGGCTCCGATGTCATGATAGTGGATTAGAATGGAAAGAGCTGTAAAATGCAGACTATCTCTGAAGAAGAGTACTTAGGGTAGCCCAAAGTCAACAGGGAAGATAAAAACAAGAGTACTGGAAGAAATTGAATACTTGGTACCTACATTTATAGCAAATATTAGCATAATATATCTGGCTTTTAAAATAAGTACAAAGCTAAGTGGGTGATGGGTATTAAGGAGGGCAATTGTTGGGATGAGCACTGGGTGTTGTATGTAAGTGATGAATCACTAAATCCTACTCCTGAAACTAATATTACACTATATGTTAACTAACTAGAATTTAAATAAAAACTTGAAACAAACAAACCAAAAAAATTACAAAGAATGCCAAAAAGCAAGAAAACACAGTCTGAAGAGACAAGGCAAGAAACAGAATCAGACTTGGATATGGTACAGATGTTACAATTACCAGAATTGAAAATACATATTATTAACAAATTAAAGACCCTAAAGAAAAAAAGTAGAGAATGTAAAAAAACAGATGAGCAATGTAAGCAGAGAGATGGACCCTGTAAGAAAGAATCAAAAGGAAATGCTAGAAATCAAAGATAGAAATGAGAAGTGTCTTAAAGTGCTCATCAATAGATCGGGCATGCCTAAGGATAGAGCTAATGAGAATGAAGATAGGTCATTACTGAATTAAAGGTAAAGGAGGAAAAAAAAGAATAAAAAAATCCCTACAATATTTGAGAAGTAAGATAACTGCATAAAAAAAAAAAAAGTAACATATACATGACTGGAAAACCAGAAGGGGAAGAAAGAGGAAACAGAGCAGAAGTTATAATAGTTGAGAACTTACCAAAATTAATCAGACACTAAACCACAGATCTAGGAAGCTCAGAAAACACCAAGGAAGATCAATTACACCCCCATAAACAATAACAACAATAACCAAAGCTGTAGAAAAATCAAAGAAAAAGAGCAAATCTTGAAAGAAGACAGAGAAAAAAAATATACCTTACTTACAGTTGAACAAGATAAGAATTACAATGGTCTTCTGATTAGAAACTATGCAAATAAAGAGAATGGAAGGCAATATTTAAAGTTTTGAAAGGAAAACCCACTGATCTATAATTCTATTGCCAGTAAAATTATTCTTCAAAATAAAGAAGAAATGAAGACTTTCTCAAAGGTTTGAACGACTTTATCTTCAGCAAACATGACCTGAAAGAAATGTTAAAAGAAGCATTTCAGGGTGAAAGAAAAATGATACAGGTCAGAAACTCAGACCTACACGAAGAAAGGAAGTGTTTTGGAGAAATAATAAATCAAGGTAAAATGATGTCTCTAATCGTTTTTCCATTTTTAGTATAATAGCAATAATAGTTATATTGGGTTATTATAGCACATGGATAAGTAAAATAAATGAATGAGTGAATAAGAGACTGGAGAGAGGAATAGGGAATACTCTATAATAAGGTAACTGCATTATATACACATGAAGCATTGTAGTTATTTGAAGGTGGACTTAAACTGGTTAAAAGGACATGTTTGAAATTTCAAGTCAACTACTAAAAATATTTTTTAAAGAAGTATAATTGATATGGTGTGAGAGGACATAAAATGGAATCGCATAAAATGCTCACTTGAAACTGGAGAACGCGGAAGAGGGAAATAAAATGAAACAAAGAACAAATATAATAATTAGAACATTAAACATAGTGGGTTTTAATTCAACCGTATTAATAATCACTCTAAGTGTTTATATATATCAATTTAAAGACAAATTGTCCATGAATTTAAAAATAAATATGGAATTGTATCAGTGAGATCATGGTAGCTGCTGTAATAAATAGGCCTTCACAATTTTAATGGCTTAACATAATACAAAGTTTTCTTCTTGCTCACAGAAAAGTTGATGAGGTAGTCCCATGTAGCTTCAAGATCCAAAGTCTTCCACACTTGTGTCAGGGCCCAAGGTCTTTCTACTGGATAACTTCATCTTCCTTAGTACTTCATCAATTCTTCATCCAGATGGTACAAAGGGGAAAGAGAAAGCAAAGGATAAGAATTTAAGTTGCATAATTCATAAATTTTTCTCAAAAACATTTTTTAGAATCACAACTTAATTAAGACATTATACATGTTAAAGAAAAGGTATAAACCGCTAGAGTTTAGAGAAAGGTATCTTTATGAACATTGATTCAGGGTACTTTGTTACATAAATATTAAGAATAAGCTCCAAAGTGAAAATGTAGTATTTTAGATAAATTTGCCAAGGAAAGCATGAAATTTCAAAAAAAAAATGTGGAAAAAAAACCTTGAATTATGTTTTTAAAAATTACACGGACAATTTTTGGAAACCAGTTTTAGTAATTGTTTTTTTTTTTTAATTTTGGCACAAAATTTTATTTTAAATGCTAAAAAATTGGTCCAATCTGGTGAATGTCCAAACCTAAACTGGTTTAAATAAAAAATACTGGTCTAAAATACTTACCTCCCTCTTAAGTTTATGGCCCTTGTCTCTATTCACTTACCACATACTTCCATGTGAATGGTCAGGCAAATAATTAAATTTATATGTCCAGAATTTAAAAGCAAAATAAAACATAAAAGTCTCCACTGAAAGAACTTCCAATATTGGAAAGAGAGAATAAAGATAATTCAATCAATTCATCAGATGTCAGGAAAATGACACAAGACTAAATGGTAGAAAGGATTTCAAATATACAAAATACTCAGTAGATGCGAACTAATTAGACATAGGACTAGTTAAAAGCACAGAGATTTTTTACTGTTTATTTTTTAAAACATGTGCTTATCTGTGAGCCAGAGAGCAAAACGATGACACAGAAAAGTTGAAAGTAAACAAATAGAAAAATATATTAGACAAATACTATATAACCTTTGTACCAAATAGACTTGAAGCTAAAAGTCCTTTCCTGAAGTTAAAGAGAAGCATTTTATAATGATAAAGCTACTATTTCCCAAGAATATGTGGCAGTTTGAACCTGTGTGCAACTAACAACATATCCTCTAACACGTAAAGAAAATTGAAATAATTTTGAGAAGAAATTAACAAATCCACATAGAATATTTCAACACAATTCTATGAAGTATAGATACCAAACATATAAATTGTATTGCACATATAGACAAGTTAAATAACACAGTTAGCATATTTTGTCTAATTCACGTATCAAGAATCCTGCACTCAACAATTACAGAATTAAGAGATTATTTTTCAAACACTCATGAAATTATACAAAAATTGACCATATACTAGGTCACAAAGCCAATCACAACAAATATCAATGAATAAAGATGATATTGTCTGATCATAGGCAATGAAGTTACATAGCAATATATTTTGAATATATCAATATAACTCATATATTTTGAATTTTAAAGCAACCCTCTCCGACATAATTTCATTAATTTAATAATGATGTTGTTTAGCTGATAATGATGGTGGCAGCCAATTTCGATAGAATGCTTCGCACAGATGATGTATTGTGCCATATGAGGTATATACACTTTATAAAACCCTTGAGGCAGATTCTACTGTTATTATTTTGCTGATGAGAAAACTAAAGTCCAGATTTTATGAATGATGGAGCTAAGGCTGAAAGCCCAGACAATCTGACCTCAGATCCTGTGCTTTCAGCTATGACCAATGGAAGAATTAAAAATCAAAGGTGGAATTAAGCAGCGATGAGACACTATATACCAAAACTTGTGGAAGGCAGTTGAAGGGGATTGTAGAGTTTTATCTGTAATTCATATAATAGTGCAGAAGATACAGTAAAAAATAATGTTCTGTGAGTTCACCAAAAACTCAGAGAAAGTTGGAGAATCTTTCTGACAAAGAAAACTGAGCAGAGTAAATGCAGGCAACAAAAAAAGAACAAAAATTAATTAAATACAAAACAAAGAAACAAAGACCTAAAATCTGTTTCTTTAGAAGGAAGTTTCTCTGACAAATCCATTTTTAAGAAGGGCAACAAAAATATTATGAATAAAAAAAGAACATGACCATATGTAGACTAGAAATATTACAAATGAGTGGGAAGTTCTATAAGGAACTTTTATACTAAAACGTGGGTGAACTGGCCAATTTTCTGGAAAACTGTATATTACCAAAATTAACAAGAAATTAAAAAAAACTAATTAATCTAAAGCCATTATAGTCATTTAATCAGTAGTCAAGAACCTACCCACAAAATTGGCACAAAAACAGACATTTTTAAGTACAGGTTTTACTAAATCTTCAAAGCAGAGATAACATTGACTTGGGGCACACTTTCAAAAATTGAGGAATAGGGAAAAGTACCAACTCACCAAAGGCAGGTAGAAAGGCCGATCTCTTTTATAAGCAGAGATGCAAATATTCTAAATAAAGCATTAACACAAATGAACAAATATTATATATTTTTATAAGGTATATAATATTTAATTTTCAAAGTATGCAGATGGGTGTTTTATAATTGACACACTTAAATTGTTTTCAGTAACAAAGTTGCATAATGTTGAAAACATTGCCAAACATCTGTTTTCAAAATTCTGTCTTGATAGCAAGAATTATTTTCCAAACTGATCATTTTCTCACTTCTTATTAAAAATGCCTCTTTTACATTGGGACATATTATGGGTGTGTGTGTGTGTATTTAAATACTGCTTAACAGACACTTTTAATCATAGAAAAGTTCAGAAATTTGGGACAGTTGTTTTTTTTGCAAGAGAAAAACATGCACTCATCTTCAAATTCTCCAACTTTTTAAAGGACTTCTCTGTGAGAAAAACCAGTCTCTCTTTATGGTACTTAGGATTTTCATGTTGTCTCCTCATTTTAGTACACATTTTTGGAAATAGTTTTCTACTCAATGTAATACAACCCTGAAATAATATAATCCCTAAACTCTTCCAGCCTATAACCATAACGACGTAACCAGTTTCAATCTGGATATTAAATATTAGTAGACTTAGTTGCTATCTTATTTTCTAAACTAAAAATTAATATAAAAGAACTATCTTGTATATCCTCTGGAACTCAAGAAGTCCACTTTAGAAACTGCTGCTCTTGTGAAATAGGGTCATCAGAAAGCTTCCCACACTGGGTATGGCTCAGAGTAGCTGCCTACCAAATGAGGGTTTAGGATGACACCCCAAAGGTGAGAGTGAGATATTCTGTCTCTATTTTGAGGAGTAACGATTTCAGCGAGAAAGGTCAGCACGGCCATTTTCTATCCAAGTAGCCTGGGAGGCAACACTACTTCAAGCGTTCTGGCTTAATGATAAATTCTTGAAATATATTTCAAGTGTTAGATTCTGAGGCTTGAAAAGTTTCTAGACACAGAAATGTATTATGTTAATTCCAACTAATTTGAATACCAGCCATACTTTCATTATGAAAGTTACGATCTTCAGCGTTAAGAGACCCTATTTTAAATAGCAAGGCTGAAACATGACTTAAGGAAATTGCTGGATTCAAGTTTCAGAGATCTGGGTCACTAATAGAAATTTCAACTGCTCTGTCATCAAGCCCCCGGAAAGGACCTTTAAGAAAACACATTTTTTGTTTGTTTGTTTGTTTGTTTTAACAGTGGAGCTATATTCCCTGAAAGCGGATTATACGATAGGATGTCAATTACTTGTATTTGCATTTTTCGGTGCTGGTATTGCAAACAATTTGTCCAAGTAGAAGAAAAGTAGAGACTGGAGTCCTTCAGTAACCCCTCTCATTAATTCTTTGTGCAAACAAACTCTAGTTTGGTAGAAAGCAAGATAACCTAATGGATGTTTTGTAGAGGATGTACAGCTACATTGTTTACCAGTTAAGTTTTATCAAATGAAATGGACCAAGAAAAGCCAAGAAAAGTTTGCAGCTCTATAAATCCCAAGCTATATTTTGAACATTCCTGAAACACCCAATCTCCAGACTTGGGCTTTGAATAGATTTATAAGAGCCAAAGGTCACAGTTCTTGCAAACACAGGAAACAGCACATAGAGTTTTTGTTTATTTTCTGTCTCTTAAAAAAATCAAATATGGCCATCAAGGATACAAAATACCAATACTCAACTACTGGTAGCAGAAGTAGGGCCTGGAGTGTTTTTGTCTCCTTGGTTATCATGTGTAACAAAAACAGATGCAGAATAATTTCAAGTTTATTCTATCTTGCTTTCACCAAGGTTTGAATACATTTGTTTGAAATGATAGAAGGATTCCGTGAAAGCACTGCCGGGAGAAGGCCAATCAATTCAGTTACTCATGAAATGAAGAATATGAACAAGATGGCATGTGGTTGGGGAGAGCAGAAAGATTTCTTTGACTTCAGGTTGAAGGACGTCAGTATCAGTCCCAAGATGTCTAGTTATTACGTTTTGGAGCTCTGGACGAGTTGTGTAAATTTGTGAGCTTTGTCTCCTTGCTCTGTAAAATAACTGGTGTCCTCTTTGTCTCATAGTGCTACTTTCTTAATAATCTGAGAAATTAAGGAAGCTTCCTTTTTCATTTTATTTTTGTTTTTTGAAGTTAAAGAGCGATACAAATTTGAGGTCTCATAATGATGTTTTGTAGTTGTGAGTTCTTCCATCCCCAGTAGATGTCTGCTCTGTGATCCCTTACCTGCTTTGGCTGGGTGGTATGGGGAAAGCCCGGGACAGTGGCATCAAGATGAGCTACTATAGTTCTATTAGCAATATTTAACAGAATTAATTTTCTAAACTCTTTAAATTTCTTTTTAGAAGACCCTATGCCAGTGGTGGCAATGGCTTTCGATAGCCTTATTTAATGAATGTATTTATAAGCATTAGACTTTTCAAATGAATCAAAAGTAGGAAATGAAAATATCATCTCTTTCCCCACCCATAATGAAAAGAAATTCTTCAACTTCTCTGGATTCTTTCTTAAAAGTAATCATTTTGCTTTCATCTTGAAATTCTAAGCCCAATGGGCAAATATCCTCTCTAATTCTTTGTAGTAAATTATTGATTCTCAAATGTTGCTTGTTAATAATATTTATATACAATTAAATTTTTCATGTGTTTTAGGATATTAATTTATTTTAAGCTCAAGTAACTCATTTTTTTTAAGTTACATGTTAGTATTTGTCAAGTCTTCTGTCTAGAGTTAATACATCTTTTGGTTACAGATAACCCTTTGGGAAATGTCCTACTTTATCTCTAGTCTCCAATTGCTCTTCCCTCTTTTTAAGCTATGCATATAAAAACCTTCTGTTATTAGTAGCCTTAATTAGCCTTTAGTCTATTTCCTTCGGATCCTAGCTGATTGCCAACCAGCCTGGGAGATAGAGGTTTGAAAAAAGACTGGCCTCTGATTTCAGGACTGTTTCAGGCTGCAAAGATATGGCTTACTCTATTTAGATACATGAACTGCTCTAGGACTTAGGTCCTAGAGCAGATTTCTAAGACTGCAGACAAATGCTTAAAACAATGAGTGAATCCTAGAATGACTTCAATCTTTCTGAACCAAAAGTTTCCCAGGGTTAGGCATACTCTTATCCTAAAGTGTATAGCAGAAGGTCCATTGACGACAAATTTCTCTAGGATTATCTCCTATACTGTTTTAATTAGATAACTTTCCAAGGTAAATTACATCCTGATTATAGGCCACCTTAGTTGGTATCGTCTCTTGCCCATCATCACAATAACATCCTAACGTCTTAACATTTTAATATCAATGCCTCTTGATTTCTGTAGCTTGAGTAATAAAAATTGAAATGTTTATATAACATTGGATTCATCACTTATCTGAACTTAAATAATTTAGTGGCATAAGCCATCAGCATGTTAAAGTGACAGCATTAAGAAAACGGATGTTAATAACTGGGAAAAGTGCTAAATTTCTCAAAGTTACTAAGTTTTATAGAAAATGAGGGACCAGTAGAGGTGAGGACTATTTTATTCATAAAAAAGCCACTGATTGTTGGGATACCTTGATCCCAGGGGGGAAAAGTCTTCCTAAAATAAGAGTTTGTTCCCCAAAGGCCAGAGGTAGTTTTTTTGTTTGTTTTGTTTTTATTATTTATTTATTTTTTATTTTTGAGACAGAGTGTGAGCAGGGGAGGGGCAGAGAGAGAGAGAGGGAGACACAGAATCTAAAGTAGGCTCCAGGCTCTGGGCTGTCAGTACAGAGCCCGACATGGGGCTTGAACTCATGAACCACAAGATTGTGACTTGGGCTGAGGTCGGATGCTTACCCCACTGAGCCACCCAGGTGCCCCTCAGAGATAGTTCTGACTGGTGAAGATTAACTTCTGGATTTAGAGGTCATGCCGTAAAACTAGAGGACTTCTAATCTCTGACCAAGAGACCAGCTCTTTAAGTGGTCTACAATTTTTGTTTTATGTACCAAGAATACAAAGCTGAATAAAAAACGATCCCACTCTAAGCAGTTTTTAATCTACATGGAGGCAGCAAAGCATTAATCTTTCTTTCGGAAATTCTTTCTGGATACTCAAATAATAATGACAATGGTGGAATGTATGGGAGAGGTTTTCCCTGTCACTTGGGTAATTTGTTGTTGTGGCCTAGTCAGCCATTTATTTGATTATATTTTTAGAATCTGCATTCAAAAGTCTGCATACAAATTCTCATTCAGGGAATGAAAAAAATATTTTTTTTCTTCTGGCCCAAGTCATCTTTCTAAGTCCAGGGAATATTTCCCTCTACCATTAATTCCTCTTCATCCCTTGGACTCTCTCCTCTAGAAGCTTCAAAACATCTTTGCTATAGCCTTCAGCTATCATCATTACTATTATTAATGCAAGTGCTTTTTCTCCCATTAGACTCTGAACCCAGCCATATGACCATGTATCATTTGTCTTTGTTTTATTTTGATGCTGTTATTATAGTCTCAAAAATACATACCGAATTGAATATCTATAATAAATTTTAAAGGCTTGACTTTATTTCCATGTAGAAAAAAATTATAAGAGGAAACTATAATTTGTTACTATACATCTAGTTTCTTCATACATTTGGTTATTGATAGTTCATTAGGTAAATCAGCATTCTTTTAGTGGGGGCAGGAATGGCTTTTGTCTTCTAAGACTCTTTACTATTTGTATCAAGGAAGCACATGCTCTTCTAATCTTCCTCAATCGAGTAACTTATTCTTGAATTCTTAGTTTGGATAGTAAAAGGTTAACGTACAACTTCGGTTTTGCATTTTACATTGCAATCTTGATTTCCTTGATAGTTTTTAGTGGGCATTCAATGCATGAGCATGGTTATTGGATACCAGTCATTGCTTTGCATAGGTTATTTTATTGACTTTATGAGCTAGATACAATTTTAATCCTAATTTTATGAGTGAGCAAACTCTGAGAAGTTAAATAATTAGCTGGTAATGTAGCTGGTAAGTGATCCAGCTGGATGCAACATAGCCCATTCTTTTTAAACAATTAGCTTCACTTCCCTTAGCTACTATCCCTGTGTGCTTCCCTCGTTGCTCCCTGCACCCCCTCAAAGTATTGACCTCAAATGTTATTCTACCTTGCTGCAGAGTGGAGCATCGGTCTTAGCAGATCTTGGTGCACATGGAGTGCACCAGGGGTTATCACTACAGATCGTGTTTATTGCTTCACCCAGCCAGGAGTTTTTGGCAGTTTTTAGGACCGTGGAGGCTTCCTCTCAACACAGAAGCCAGTGTAAATACACAACAAAGGGACCACACCTGCCCAGGGTTTGCTGTCTGTTTAAGTGACCTTGTTCATGGCTCTGGGCCACTGGTGATCCTTCTCATCAGTCAAATATTAAATTTCCCTTTCTGATATTTCCTGTAGACATGTTTGAAGTCCACCCCATTCCTCCCCTCCCCCCCCCATGCCTTGTGTTTTAAGGAGTGATAAAAATTTCAAGCTCTTCAAAGACAAAGCTGATATGTACTTTTTAGATGACAGTCATTATAATTATATTGGTCTTACTAGAATTGTCTTTTAAAGATAACTACTTATCACTGCTGTTTCTACCCTACCTGCCAATTGTCAGAGGACAAGATAAATTCAGTGTTTGGCTTTGACATTCACAACTATTCAACAAGAAGCCGATCAGGAATTAGATTTCTGGTACGTGATGAAAACTATATGGTAGGGCTGGGCTATGTCAGATTGAGCAAAGATATTTCCTTCCTCGTTCTACTATTGCATGAATGTCAATCAGTAAGTATTTCTGGGTGCCCAAAAATGAAATGAATGAAAGAGATGAATCACAGGGGTGCCTGGGCACTGGGTTAAGTGTCCGACTTTTGCCAGCTCAGGTCATCATCTCACAGTTCTGTGAGTTCGACCCCGTATTGGGCTCTGCACCGGCAGCACAGAGCCTGCCTGAGGTCTTCTCTCTCTCCTTCTCTGCCCCTCCCTGACTGGCGCTGTGTCTGTCTCCCTCAAAATAAATAAACTTAAAAAAAAAAAAAAAAAAAAAAAAGAAAGGAATGACCTAAGCCATGTACACAGGAATTTGTTTTGAAGAAATGATTCTGACAAGCTCTGGTCATCAACAGTCTGGAGACACATTTTTGCTTTTGTAAACTGAATATGAAAAGATGACAGGAAACAATAGTTGAAATTTGTGATGAGTGGTGGTGTTTGAAAGATGAAAACTCGGAACACGTTTGCTTTGGTAGACCTACAAAATGCTGAAGGACCAAGCAGAACTGCAAAAGCCAAATCTGCAATTTGGTTCTCACTGCAGGGGCTTGAGGATCCCAGATCATTAACAGAATTTAATCAACTTGCCTACAAGGAGTTTCCAAGGAGGTTGCTGACATTTCTTGGTGCTGTAGAAGATACAGCTGACAAGTAATAAAACTAAAGTTAACCTTGCCTGCCAAAGATTAGAAAAGGATGCTTATCAAATAGCAATAATTACTGAAGTATGTATGTAAAAATACCTAAATGGAGTTTTACCGAGAATAGCAAACTAAACCATGGAAATTTCCTAAGTGCCTCTTTAAACAGAGCGCTGAGATATAGATGAAACTGTTTTGCATGCTTTTCTCTTTTAAGTATTTAATTTGGAGATTTATCTACCCTATTGTGTAACTCGATTTTATACCTGACATGGAGTCAGATGTATTTCAACATTCTTTTTTGTTAAATTTTCAACAAGTAATTTCAGTTTAGCTAATTTATAATTACAGTTTTACTACTTTACTATAGTGTTTTATTTCTAATATAATATGCTTGTATATTAAAGGGTGATATGGTGCACAAAAGGTGTTAAGCATATTAACTGATGACATTATTTGCTCTTGACCTTGGATCTTGGTAGTTGCTGGAAGACTGAAGAGAAAGCTTTTTTTTCTTTTTGGCCACTTGGGAGACTACCAAAAACATTAATTTTAAAACTATACCAGAGTAATTACCATTACATTTATGTTAGAGGTTAACATTTGTGTTTTCCTCTTATTGCCTGACTTTACAGAATGTTATGCCTCACTGCTTTTATTAAATCCAGGTAATAGAGGAAATAACAGTATTATTAACCTTTAACACTGATGAAAAATTAGTTTTAAATAAAATATGGTTTAAAATCAGAGCAATTGTGTTAGTTGTCTAGCTAGTTTCCCGATGAAACACAGTAAGTCCTTGTGTACTCATTGTGTCCATATTTATAATTATAAAAGTAAAAACAAAGTATAATATGAAATAAATCTCCAGGGAAAAGGGATTACATTTTTAATACACACTGTATTCTTACTGATCAATGTTATAGATTTGCATGACATTACACGAAAAAGTACTGATTTTAAAAAGTACCACTTTTCTATGACTGAAAAACAAATTAGTTTTGATAACTAATTGTTACTACTTTCACACAAAAGCATGTAGAAATTGAATATGTAATAATTGACCCTATCTGAAGTCTCCAATGGGGTGCTTCTAAACATAAATATTTATATAGTTGGTATGGCTGTAGAAAAATTCTCTTTTCCATGATTGTTGATTTTAAAACATTAACTTTTAAAGGGATTTTTGATATTTAGGCAGAGTGATATCTTGCCTCCTTGGTTATACAATATACATACATGGTTTTGTGGGGATGTTTATTCTAAGGGAGAACAAAAAGAAACTGTATCAATTTTATTATTTTTAGACAAATGTGGAAATAGAGACTTAATAAAGTTAAGGAAATAATTTACTATTGGAAAATATTCTTTGTAGAAGAGTTTGGTTTCATAGCCTATTGATTAGTTATAACCTAAATGTAATTTATATTTTTTGAGTCATAAATATTTTACTTAAATTTAATATTACAGCAAAACATCCACTCTATCAAATATAGCATATGTGTATCCATCTAAGTAACTTTAAATGGTTTTTTTTGATCATTTGATTTTAAATAAATCTTTCAGCCTAAATTTTATCAGTAAGTTGCCAAATTATTTGAAGATAAATTTTTTCTTGTGGCATAAACAGATCTTTTAATTATAAACCTAGTGTTTTCTAAACTACTCTATTTGCTACTATGACTTTGTAAATAATCAAGTATTAAGAAATTTATTTATAATCTATTATTTTTAGTTTAAATATAGAATTAAGATAATTGATTAGAACAGGTATCATTTTGTTTTATGTATTTATTTAAAGGATTATGTAGGAGAACTTTAATATATTTGAGAATGTTTTCTGTGAATCAAATGAAGCCATATATATGAAAGTGCTTTGTAACTGCAAATATGAAATATATAATAATATTATTCTCATGACTTAGAATGGATAATATTTAAACATCGTAGTATTCATAGCATTTCTATAACATACATTTGCCTAATGGAAAATAATTTTAAAAAGTAAGCGCTGTACTTCTTAATCTTTAGGTAAATATACATTCCAGTTGCATGAGCAATTCTATGTAAGGCTCAACAACCCATTTACCTTTTAAATTAACAACCACTTCAACGGTTAATTGAGTATTTCTAAGCCAATAAATTACCCTTCAACATTACTGACTGGAAGCTTAGTTAGTACCCACAACAAGCCTGCCATTAATGAACTCATTCTCCAACAAAAAAAAGAAGGCATCAAATCTGAACTGTGGATGTGTTCGGTTCCCTCATTCTAAACACATTAGTACACTGTATTTTCCCACTTAGAGAAGCTTTTGTACACTGAGCATGTGGCTGTTTAAATGCCCCAGCGGGGCATCCAGAGGCTGCGAAAAAAGGAAAAATTATTTGGAACAATTTGCATTCGTTCAAGGGCAACGTTACGCATTTTACAGCTGGTTTATTGCTATTCTTGTGATGTTTAAGCTGTCTTTCATGTCAAAAGTCCTTTCCTGCTTACAGATCATCCGGAAGCATTCTGCTGCGTGCTGTTTGCCCGAGTTCCTCCAGGGCTCTGGGCCTTTGATCACGGATACCATTTGCAGTCTGGTTAAAAATAGGAGGCTGCGGAGATAAGCCTGAGTCCTGACAGTGAGGAAAGGCTCTTTTCTTTCTTTTTTCAACTTTGTTCTCTTGTTTTTTAGGATGGGAAACATATGATCCCAGCGCAGAGAAATAGTGTTCAGGAGTTAGAACACACTTAGAGGTGTAAGAATTTTAAAGGTGAAGAATTTTAAAGGTGCAACGAGGCTCACCAGTAAGTTAAAGTTTTACAAGAACTCAGTGTGCCATTTTCTTTGGGTATAACTCAAGCGATACCCGCCTCTCTTACGTTGAGGATATACGACTAGTTGCACAGATTTCTAGGTTCTGCTCCCGAGTATGGCTTTTAAACTAGGGGAATATCTTTTTAATGGAAAAAAAAATACAATGATGATTGTTGCTAGCAAACTTAATATAAAAGAGCAACAATATAATGAAATTGCAATTCGATAAAGGATAAAGCCAGAAAAAAATGACTCACATTTTTATTTTGTATATTACTGGTCATTTATCAGTACCTCCTTAAGTTTGTCTACTTACTGAAAACAAAAGCAAGAGGATTTATTAAACGTTGTTGTTTTTGTTTGGTTTCTACAAGAATTGTGATTAACATAATTTTATCAATTTTATGATGTAGGGAGATGGTGACTTTCATTATTGTTTGCTTAAGCAACAAATCCAATATGCCACAAGCCATGAAATTAGAGACTTCTTTGGAAATGAAATCTAATCTAATGGTAAAAGTGCAATAACTTTGAATACTAGAATGTCAATATGATACTCGGTGTGGAATATTTAGGATGAAA
The DNA here is from genome assembly GCF_028749965.1 of Puma concolor. Classification (NCBI taxonomy): domain Eukaryota; kingdom Metazoa; phylum Chordata; class Mammalia; order Carnivora; family Felidae; genus Puma; species Puma concolor. Next base: position 101,642,177 of record NC_141670.1, on the reverse strand, counting down.
TGAAATGTACTAGAAGGGGTCTTGGGAGTTTAATGAATGTCTTTGCCAGCAGGCAGGACCATTTATTTGTTAATTTACCCAAATAGAGATCTGTGCAAAGCCAAATCCTGTGATAAAAGCAGGATATGAGCATGCCATCAAAGAGGCTAAAAAGATGTTTGTTTTAATGCCACATCCATTCTTGCAGTTTTGGAGCCTGCACATATTTTGGAGGGACAAAGAGGAATTAGTCAAAGAAAGAAATATGGGAGTAAATTTGGGGAATGGGAGTCGGGCTGAGATTGAAGGTGGAGAAATCAGTTTATACAAATTTCAGGACAAAAGAGATTTTGGGGCCTTCCTGAGGAGGCTGCAAGTGAGGCAGGTTATGTGTGGCTGATGGGAAGCCTGGTGGGGGTGGGGCGGGGATGGGAGTGCCTGGAATTCACAGAACCAGCCAGGGGTAGGATCATGGACTATGTATATTAAGCTCTATCCATATTTTTTCTTTTAATCATAGTGCAATAGCTTTTGCTGCTGGGTTTGCTATAGTAATACATATTTTAAAAATTCTTATCGGCTTAACTTTCAAAATAAAGCAGGAGATTTTGTAAGTTGTTCTTATGTTTGTGTTTAAACCTCACCAGGTGTGGTAGGTTAAACCCCAGCAGACAAAATACTGTGGTTTAATCAGACCAAATTTTATGTTCAAACAGTTTTACATGTAACAATCTTTAGAATGGAGACAGTCTTTCTTGAAAGGGGTGCTTTTTTTTTCCTGAAAGTCCAATGCAAAGCTGTTTTGAGCTTGCTGGTGTAATTAGTGCTTTGAATATGTCGACCTGCCGTGTTGTAGGTCAACTTTGACGCTCTACAATATCCTAAGATGGGCATTTTGTGTCTCTGTTGAAAAGTGGTATTAAACTTATGCATACCAAGGAAAAGGATCAGGATTTCACTGAAGAGATGGAATATGCATTTGTCCTCATGTCTGGAAAATCAACTTGCTCCTAAGTTTTTAAAGGACTAGGAAGAATCAGTGAAATTTTTGCAATCCTCCTTTACAATATATTCTGGTAAAGTCATTTTGTCCCCTAAGTTCTGAAAGGTTAATTGGATCTCTTGTAATGAGTGACTGCACCCAGTCACATGTGGTTTGGGAATTTATTTATTAATTTAAAAATTGTTATTGTTCAGACAATAACAGTGGGGTACTAAATTCAGCTTTCTTTTATTGAGTGGGATTGTTCTAAATTTGCTAGTTTTATGGCTCTTGTAATGAAAATTATTAAAAATGAGCACTAAGGGCCAACTTATTTTAAAAAACTAACCCATGTTGCTCCAATATGTTTTTCATCTACATGTCTAATAAATTGCTCTTAGGTAAAGTTGAACCTGCTTTGAGCTTTTTGGAACAAAAAGGTATTTGCCATGTACCAGAGGTGGTCACTGAGAGTAATTTTGTTGGACTAAGGAGTCACTCTTAATAACAGGGAAACTATAAGAAAAGCAGGAGGAGGGGTGGGGGAAGGTGTGGCTTGATACCATGTGATTAAGGAAAGGAGAAAAATATTTTGCAAATACAGTTGTATATTTCATTTGCCTCTCTTCCATTTCATTTTTTGTCCTTCAGTTTTTTCCTTTTTTTCTCAAATTCTCTTTTGATTTAAAAATATATTTATTGTTTATTTTAAAGCTTAATAGGTATCATATATATGTATATCTAATTTAATGGAATAGCATATTACTTCTCAAATCACTCATCTATGAAGGAAAAAGTATTTCAAAGAGGCCCACTATATAGATGTGCCTGTAATTCATGATATCTTAAGTGGTCTCTTCCCAAGGAAGTGAGAGGAAGATATTAATTATCAGTACTACAGCATATCCATGTACCAAAACAGGTTCTGATAAGGACTTAAATCTTCAGCAAAAAGACATCAAAGAAATCCTAAAAGTGGATTGGACTTCATAGTTGTAGAAGAACAATCTAAAAGGATATCTTTGGTTTAATCATCTTGTCTCTTACATTTTCTCTTATTTTAGGATATTCTCTTTCTTAATGGTCTTTGAATTCACAGATTTTAGCATAGCATATTTTGGGGGAATGTAGAAGTATGGAGAAACTCAAATACTTCTAATAAGAGGCACTAAAACATTGTTATGGGAGAGACTGAAGAAGGTGATCTTATCTGGAAGATCAAGAACTTTCATGTGTCTCAGATATTTGGGACCATATATGAAGATCATCCCAGAGATCTAGCCCATCAGGACTTGAAATTCTATCAAGCATAGGAAAACTTCATGTACATTTCTAAATGTAGATCCTGTATGACTTTGAGGGGAAGGGTTTAGGACTTAAAATACCAAAATTTACAAGTACACAGCCTGTAAGAGTGGTAGGCATTCAGGCATATCTCTAAAGAAGAAGTCCATTGTGCCATTTGCAAGGAGTCAGACCTCTTAAAAATATATACCAAACCAAAAAAACTCAAATGAATCTCAATCATGAGGGAAGAATAACATGTACACAGAATTTCCCAAGGGAAACAAAGTAGAAAGAAGCTCTGGTGTGTGAGCAATTCCCTTTGAAATAGCTATGTGAGAGATACTAAGAAACAGAAACCTCTTGGTCCTGGAAACTTTTAATTATAAAGCACAAGATGTCATTGGAAATATCCCATGGGTGAAACTGCTGTAGATATTCAATGTATAAAATTCCTAGGCGTTAGGTATCCACAGATATCAGAGAACTTATATATGAGAGAAAACTTTTAAATGTGGAAAGTAAAAGCCTACAGTAAAGCTCAGATACTGGAAACCAGTCCAGTTGGCCTAGAGAAGAAACCCCATATCTGTGATGGATTGTATTAAGAACTTCAAAATTCAGTGATTCTTGCTTGCTAGTTAAAACTTTAGTTGCTTTATGAATTAGCCTTTATGAAAGGCTCTGAGGTGTTAATCTATCTGAAGAGAGGATATGTCTAATCATGGGTGATCGGTGGACACGGAGGAGTTGTAGATTGCCAGTATCTACCAGAGACAGCACAGAGCATGAGGTGATGCTCCCTCCCAGGGAATACTATACTTATGAAAAGAGATGTTTGTTCCTAATAACATGAAAATAATTTACAGTAAAATCTTGGATTACGAGTAACTCGTTCTGCGAGTGCCCTGCAAGGAAAGCAAACATTTTTAACAAATTTTGACTTGATAAATGAGTGATGTCTTGTAATATGACTAGTACGAGACGCTGAATGTCATATAATCACAACCGGTTCTTCTCTCTCTCTCTCTGGGATTGTGGTGATCATCTCCCCATGCATGCTCAGATGCTCAGTCTCAGGCCGTGGTGTTTGGTAGAAATCAGTGATTTTTCAGAACATTGGAAGGTGCGCCCACAAGTGGCGCTAGTGTATTATTTGTCACTGCAAAGCACCTGTGGACAGTCCTTTGCTTTTTCATACAAGAATAAGCCTGGGAATGCTTTGCTTCATTCTAGGTCAGGCTGACTGCATATATAGACCTTTTCCTCTGCTGCCCTATTGCCAGTTATATTAAGTACAGTATATGACAAGAGTTTATTAATACTGTACTATAGGCAACATCTGTGTGAGCATATACAATGACTCCCATGCAGAAAAAGGTTGAAAAGAAAAGTGGTGAAAGGAAGGAGATGATTATGGTGGAAATTAAGAAGGAAATCATCAAGAAATATAAACGAGGTATGCGAGTGGCTGAAATTGCAAGATTTTATAAGAAGTCTACATCTGCATCTCATTTGCAGAGGAGGAGGAGGAGAAAAAGGCGGAGGAATCCCTCACTTCAGATGAGATTAAGGAATTGTATAAAATATGGGAAACAGTGCAAAATTTTGTACAAGACACCACCCGAATAAGGCCGTAGCAGTGCAAAGGATGAATCTGTTTAACAACAACGCAATGTCACATTTCTGCAAAATCCTCTCAAAGGAGGCAAAAGCAAGTGTCATTGGATATGTTTCTTGTTAAAGTTGCACGAAAAGAAAAAGATTCCGTTGAGCCAATAGACAGCAGTGATTCCATTAGTGATAGTGAAAGTCGCCCTACACAATAACCCTCCTCTCTCTTGTCTCCCTCACACCAGCCACAAAGGTTTTCAAAGGTACCTGTTGGGATGAGAGCACTGGGTGTTGTATGGAAACCAATTTGACAATAAATTTCATATTTGAAAAAACGAATAAACATTTAAAAATAAAATTAAAAAAAGGTAATACAGGTTAGTTTGTTTATTTTTCTTTATATTTTGTCTTTTCTTTATTATTTTGTATTATGTTACAGTATTGTAATCATTTTTATATGAATATTTTTGGGTTGTGGAATGAATCATCTGAGTTTCCATGATTTCTTTTTTTTTTTTTTTAATGTTTATTTATTTTTGAGACAGAGAGAGACAGAGCATGAATGGGGCAGGGTCAGAGAGAGAGGGAGACACAGAATCTGAAGCAGGCTCCAGGCTCTGAGCCGTCAGCCCAGAGCCCGACGCGGGGCTCGAACCCACCGACCGCAAGATCATGACCTGAGCCGAAGTCGGACGTTTAACCGACTGAGCCACCCAGGCGCCCCTGAGTTTCCATGATTTCTTATGGAGAAATTCACTTAGATATACAAGTGCTTTGTTACAAGCATGTTTCCAGAACAGATTCTGCTCACAAACCAAGGTTTTATTGTAATTAATTTTATTTAATCTCGTTCTTTGATCATCTTCAGATTATCACTTCTATTATGACTTCTATTATGACTTCTATGCACTTGCTAATTAAAAAAGAAAAACTACAGAGGAAATGAGTATATAGTCTTTTTACAGCTTTATTTGTTACTGTATGTTACTACAGTAAGAAGTACAGACTCTACAGTTTCTTGAATTGTATTAGTCTGGGGTTTAATCTGTAGTTCAGATAACTTTTGACAGTGGCATGATAACTACACATGGTATTATGAGCTGGCCCCATAGATTACTCTATGAAACCTCATCTAGGGCTAAATGACACATTTGTGCAAGTTGAAAAATGTTGTGCTTTTCTCTGACTAAACATAGCCTTTCACCAGGGACGATGGCTTGGGGAGTGAAGGATGGATTGGCTCTTGCCTCCTACTTTCTCTTGATTGGTGCCCTTGCTCAGTGAACAGCCGGCACAACCACATCGGTGGCCTTGATGGCACCAAGTTTCCTAACAGCAGGCCTGATGGCATCTTGTCTGGTTTTGCTCATCTTTCTTCAAAGCATACTGTATATATCACTCAAATTTGTACTCAACATACTAAATTGATAAACAAGGGATGGTTATTTTCATTTTGGAAGTTTATGTGCTTCAAAGTAAGGCATAAAATTATGTATTTAAGTGATCTCTCCTATTAGTTAGTTTACAAAACAGTTTAAGAATGCATGTAATAGTTAAAATATGTTTGGCTTTAAAAAAGTTTGGTTTGTTAAGTTCCACAAAAAGTAATAATAGATGATGTCTCTTTGCCACATTGCTATCTCCCCTTACCAGAATGACTGCAAATGCAATGTCTACTCTTTTTTTTCCCCTTTAGGTTTAGAAAGTTTTCAACACAGGTACGCACAAGTATTTATGGCAGATTGTTCGATTGCTCCTAATTATTCATTTACTTCTTACCCCTAAGAGGATAATGCATGTTTGTGCCATTGACTTGAGGCTTGGCCATGTGACTTGCCTAAGCCAAAGTATATGCCAACTGTGAGAAATTCTTTCACTTCTGGTCCTTGCCATGAGAAAAATATGTATAAGTTGGGCTCTGCTCCTTCAACCTGGTTTCTAGAGTGAGAAGACAAATGGAGCAGACCCCATCCACCCACAGCCTGCAACAGAGCCACAGCCAGCCAATCATCCTCCTTTGATGTGAAAAATAGCTGCTTGTCATTGTTAGCTCTGAGATGTGGGGTTATTTGTTATCGCAACAAAAACTATTCTAATACATATTTTAAATATTGCTGCCATAACAACTATTTTTCCAATGTTTGCAGCAGTCATTGCCACTTTACATTTTGACAACACTGGAGATCGTAAACTGCTATCAACTGGATGACCTCATTTGTGACTCACAGCTTCATTAAGAGTAGATGAGTAGGTTGAAACTAAGAGGGGTTCATGAATTCTCCCAAGGTCAAAGTGCTAGTAAGTGGAAGGATAGGATTTGAACTCAGGTCTTCTTATTTCAAGTTGTCATTTTTCTGGACCTTCCTTTACTAATCTCTAACCCACTTTGCAAACTTCTTGAGGGTTGTGCACCATCCCAATTATCCATCACTCCATGATTCCATGGGAACATGGTGACTCCATCTGTACAGGTGCTTCCTATATATTACTACCCCACCTAGCTCAGGGGAAAGCTTAAAATCCTCAACATGTTCCATGCAATCTGAATTGTCTTTGTGTTACACATCCTCCTTGCCTCAAATTTTTACTTAGTCATTTTTTGTATTGCTCCCTGGCCTCCAGCCACATTGGCTTTATTTCATTGTCCGGGGAGAAGTCATGCTTCCTTCAACCATGGGGTTTTGTGCTTCTTATTATTTCTGGCAAACGTCACCTTCTCACCCTAAAATCCTACCATGTACATCTCCTTTCCCCTCACAACCTAGGTCACTCCTATTCTTTCTTTAGATCTGTGCTCAATAGCAAGGAGACCTCCTTGGACTTTCTAGATCACATTGATCTGCATACTCTGAAAGGACATTTACCTCTGCTTCAGTGATCAGTGTAGCTCAATTTGTATAATGTCTCTAAGTTCTATTCCTTTTCTTTCATTATTACTTTATAAGTGTTTATGTTACTCACCATAGCACTTAACACACTGTCTGGTAGATGTGAAGTAGTCAACAAGCAGTCCTTAAATCACTGAATATATGACCCTAAATCTCAACTCAGCAGCGGTTGATACAACTGAGCTGACAGAAATGGTGTAGGAGTCTTAGGCCTTGATAAAGGGTGGGATCTGTTGTATGGAGCTGGAGATAGTGATGAGAGGAGAATTTGGTAGGAAGAAAGCAACAGGTCATTTGTGGCCATGGGAACATCACCAGGTAATAATCAGAGAGATAACGGAAAACATTTTCACTGGATGTGACTATACAAGGGTCACTGCTTTGAAAATGTGTATACCAAGAACTGACCTACTTCCCTTTAGTGGCTCAAGTCTTTAAACTTTCCTTCCAGATTTCACAAAGGTTTTGTTTTCAGACTTGACTATCAGTGAAGCTTAGAGGTTTTCATGTGTTTCTCTAACCCTATGATTTTTGTAGGCTTTTATTTCCTGAGGTCTGTCTTCCTCTGCAGGTTTCATTCATTCTTTCTTTTTTCCTTTGCTTGAATAAACAGTAAAATTTGAGGCCAAATAGAACATAAAATGAAGTGTATCCTATAATCTATTAATGGCATAAAAGCAGGTCCCCTTTTGCAGCACATACTCCCTTCTGGTATTATTGTTACTTATGAGGACAACATAGCTTACTCATGCCTATTTAGTCATGCATCTTTAAAATTTTATTTTAAACATTTTTATTCATTTTTGAGAGACAGAGAGAGACAGAATGCGAGCAGGGGAGAGGTAGAGAGAGAGAGGGAGACACAGAATCTGAAGCAGGCTCCAGGCTCTGAGCTGTCAGCACAGAGCCCACAGACCGTGAGATCATGACCTGAGCCGAAGTCGGATGCTCAACTGACTGAGCCACCCAGGCACCCCTATCATGTACCTTTGCTTTTTTATCTTTTTATTTTTAATACAGATCTTTTAAGGATTTTCACTCTTTCACTGGGACTGCCTCCCAGTCCATTTCTTTGACAGCAATATACAATTTCGACTTAAAACCAAAAACAAACAGAAATTTTTTTCAGGTTTTCTGATAAACATAGGTGTGGCAAGGGTATTGGTCTTACACCTTTAAAAATAATATGTTGGTTTATAATGATAAAGAAGGGAGAAGTTGGATGTGAATAGAAAATAAAGGAGCGATAGTTTGCCTGTAAGACTCAGATTAGGTGCAAGAGTTCAGTTTGAGAAGGGTGAGGGAGGCATGGGCATCGATGTGGGTAGAGAGCAGCTCACTCTGGGCAAGACCATCCAGGGAGAGAAGTCAGGGAAGACATCTCAATGGAAGATACAAGGAAAGCTGAGATCTCCTTACAAAGCCGCATTGGAAGGCTCTTGAATCCCAGTATATAAGTATGAATCTACCCAGTTCTCGCATTTTACTCAAGAGTACAGTCAAGCAATTCCCAGTGCAGAGGTACCTCTGCATGCCCCAGAATCCCATAAGCTCCTTAATTTCTAAAGGTCTCCTCCACTCTTTTGGGATCCCAGGAATTGGTTAAGAAGGCTTAGCATTTTTCTATGAAAAATGACACACATATGTCCTCTTCCATGAAATCCACAAAGGATTACATCTAGTTAGCTGAGTGTAATTTAGAGGTGATCCTACTACTGCCACAGTGAGTGATGGCACATGTATAGAAACATAAAGTAGTAAGATTAGCTAGTGTTTGCTATCACATGCCATTAATTCAGTAAAAAAATCCTTGTTCTAAGTTTGAACCCAGATGCCAACAATATGACATTCTGTGACACATTCTGTCACTTGGAGATGTCCTTTATCTGTCCTTCCTTCCTTTGCCTGACCCTGCCTATCTTAGAATCTCCTGACAAACATCCAACACATACCTTCTAAAACCTTATGTTTTTGATCTGATATCTTTAGTTCACTTTGCCACTATTTCTTCTTGTCTGATCTTTTCATAATTCCTTTATAGTTTTCTTCTCCAGTCTCTTCATCCATCCAAGTATAATCTCCCCATCTTCACTGTCAGTTTCCTGACAGACCAACAGATAACCAAAATCTGGTATAGAAATTCAATGGAATACTGTGCAGCCTTGAAAAGGAAGAAAATCTTGACACATGCTAAAATAAGGATGAATTTTGAGGACACCATCCTGATTGAAATAAACCAATCACAACAGGGAAAATGCTCTATGAGTCCACTCATATGAGGTACTTAAAGTAGTCAAACACCTTGCGATAGAAAATAGAATGGTAGTTTCCAGGAGCTGCCGGGAGGGCAAATGAGGAGTTATTGTTTACTAAGTACAAAGTTTCAGTTTCACAAGACGAAAAGGGTTCTGGGAAAGGGCCGCCTGGGTGGCTCAGTCAGTTAAGCATCTGACTTCGGCTCAGGTCATGATCTCACGGTTTGTGAGCTGAGTTCCTTGTTGGGCTCTGCGCTGACAGTTTGGAGCCTGGAGCCTGCTTCGCATTCTGTGTCTCCCTTTCTCTCTCTCCCCCTCCCCTGCTTGCATTTCTCTCTCTCTCTCTCTCTCTCTCTTCCTCTCCCTCTCTCTCTCTCTCTCTCAAAAATAAATAAACTTAGAGAGTTCTGGGATGGATGGTGAGGATGATAGCACAGTGATGTGAATGCACTTAATGCCATCAAACTGTGCACTTAAAAGTGGTTAAGATGGTAAATTTTATGTGATGCGTATTTACGACGATTAAAAAATTTTAGGTAAAAAAAATCTCACTTCTACTATGTGAAACTCATTATAGATTGCCTACTATGTGCCAAATGTTGAAGTAGGTACTTCACATACATTACTCCTGATAAATATTCTTATTCTTATTTTATGAGTGGGGAAACAGAAGTTCATAAGAGTTAAAATAATTTCATAAGGTTATATATGCAATTAAGCAGCAGAAATGAAATATGAATCCAGGTCTGTGTAATGCCTCCATCACCCCATACTTCTTCTACCCACGTGGAACTAAAGTCCTTGTGTAGATACACACACACACACACACACACACACACACTTCTGTGTTTCATCTTGGTATACAATATGTATTATTCCTTAGCTTAAATTAATTGTGTTTCTATAAATACAAATGTGGAGGCTAACCACTTAATTAATATCACAGAGTTAATCCATATAATCACCTTATAGTTCGTGGCACAGACTGCTTCTTATTGCTTCTGAGAGGAAGAGATGCCTGAACACAAACAGCTTTATTGGTTGCCTCAGGAAACAGGGAATTAGATTGATTGCTTAGGCTTCAGGCTTTGTAATTACAACCTGACATTTTAGTAATGGTAATTTAAAATTTAAGCCCCCCAAAGGCTGAAGACCAAGTCTATCATCTGAACGTTTTTTTTGCCACATTTTTGGGAAAAGAGTGAGCTATTTAAAAATGTATCTTGTGGAACTGCCAGAGATTTTTGTAAGCATTTTCTGTCTCTAACTGGACTTAATACGTATTTATCATGTAACAAGAACAGTCTGTCTGGTATAGGCAGAAGCTGGGTCCCCGGTAAACAAAACGGCCTCAGCCTTGCTTGAGCATGTATTTCCTAAGTAGTGGGCACAGAGGCAGGGTAATTGGCTACCTCCTGGTTGTAAGTATAGGTATGTTAACTGTGGGCCTGAGGGGAACCTCCATTTTGGTTTGTAGCTTATTATTAGGTGAGGAAATTACTGGACACCTCCAGCTGCCATTAATCAGCCGCAGAGTCAGACTGGAGCCAAGTGAGAAGCCTGTGGGTGGATTCTGCCCAGTGCTGTGGAAATACAAGAAGACAGAGACAAATGTTTTCCAGCCTAGCAGCACTAAACTCTGCCCTTTCACAGTCCTTAACATGCGTGTTCAAATTGATTTAGTCCATTTACCCCCTCAACCTAACCATCTATTTTCCCTGAAGACTGACAGTTTTATGTGTTGCTACCATGTTATTATGTGTTGCTGCTCTGCCGGTAGCTATAGTATTTCAGAAACATTTACTTCCAGACGTAAAGGATGAGTGAGGAGGGGGTGTAGAGAAAGGGAGGTGAGCTTGCATCACTTTAATTCCCTTTTTATGGGGTGCAAAACATGCCCGTCGTGGCACCGACTTTCTTTCTCCCTCTCTTTTCTTTATTCCTTTTCTGTATCAATGATTTCCATGAAAAAGGCTTGAATAAAATTTCCCACTTGAGAAACACATCTGTCAGGTGATGTCAACGCCTGGCTTACTCCTCTTCCTGTTGGGTTGCAAACATGGCATTCTCTCATGGTCCTGGAATGCTGACATGGTCCGGTGGCAAAAGCCAAACACAGGTAGGGTCAAGCTGAAAAAATCAACTGGGGGCCTTCTGTCCTCAGCTTACTTTTGGAGGGAAGGGGAAGAATCTAGAAGCAATTAATTATCTCTGTTGCTATGTAAATTCAGAAAAGGGGGGTGGGTGAGGATAAAAAACAAGACAGCAAACAGCCCCCTGTCAGCTGCAAGGATGTCAGTCAAGACATTCCAAGTGTTTGTCCAGTTGGAGATGTTTGCCTCAGGATAAGCAGGAATTCAGATCTGACCCTCACCCTCAACATTTTTGGAACTGGATGAAAGTGCCTTATCTGAACATGTAAGAATATTTCTGGCACTGAAGGCCAAAAACTAAAATTCAGAGTTAAAATAAATACTCAGAGAAGGAAAGGAAACAGTGAGGTTAAGGGTTTGATCAGATACGAACCTCCAAGTTAAGTGAATTTTACCATACCCTTGTTTTATTCTATCCGGTTTTCATGTACTAATCTATGCAACAGCAAGCAGAGAGACTCTCTTTTTACTCTTCCTGCTTTTGTGTTTAAGGGTACAAGACAACAATTCCATTGATTTATGGAGACAAATATAAAGTAAATAAACAAAATAAAATTAAATAAGCCAGTTTAAAGTGTACAATTAGATAATGACTATTTCCCACTATTTCCTATGCATCAGTACTTGGTTATATATACAGTGTCTGATTCTATTGAATAGTTAGAATTATTGCCCAGTTGATAGAAAAATGTTTTCAAATAGTATTCTTAGAATGATTTTGCCACTTGATGATGAAATAGAAGCTGGGGAAAGGACATTGAGTGAAACAAACATATGCTCACACACACACACACACACACACACACACTCACACACACTTTTTTTTTTTTTAAGGGAAAAAACATGATTACTTAGCATGGATTAAACTTGAAGATTAGGGTTTTAGTCACCTAGGGACTTCCTAGGTGGGTCCCGTCTGGGCTGCTGGAGGTCACAGGGAGGACTGCCTGAGTAGGTGTTGAGATGGTGTTTGTGGTAATCCTTACGTCATAAGCATTTAGATGACAATCCCTTATTTTCTCTGCAGTTCTCAGGGTTTGCATGGCTGACCGTTCCTAATCCGAGGTCCCCTCAGTGACACACCGAGTTCTTCTGAAGCAGGGCAACTGTAGGCCCTTAGGGAAATGAAACGTGGTTACTTTAAGCAGACATCCAGTCTCCATTTGATGACTATGGAGTGACTGAGACGGCCTTACTGACATCCACTGGCTTTTCCTTGTGCTCAAGTATTGTTGTGGCTTTAGTGCTTGGAGCACTGGCCTTGTGAGGTCGGGGTGGCCAGATGAATTACCCAGACCGCTTTCTGCAAGAACAGTCTTTTCTTTGATGGGATGCCATGCAAATACCACTGACTAACACAAATCTTCCCAGTGTGAAATTCTGATAGATCACAAAACTACTATGGGACATTTTTTCTCCTGACAGTGATCTTTAAAAGCTATTTAAAATCTCTCTCTCTCCCTTTTGAATATTTATTCTTGAAAGAAAAAGAGAGAGAGCACGAGACAGGGAGGGGCAGAGAGAGAGAGGGAGACACAGAATCTGAAGCAGGCTCTAGGCTCTGAGCTGTCAGCACAGAGCCCAACATGGGGCTTGAACTCACGAACTATGAGATCATGACCTGAGCCGAAGTCAGATGCTTAACCTATCAAGCCACCCAGATGCCCGTAAAATCTCCTTTTAAAGGGCATAAGGACATATATACAAAAACTACTTAGTCATTGAAAAAGTTACCTTTATTGTTTTGGAAATGTGATGCAGAAGTTTTTTTTTTTTTTTAACGTTTATTTATTTTTGAGACAGAGACAGAGCATGAATGGGGGAGGGTCAGAGAGAGGGAGACACAGAATCTGAAACAGGCTCCAGGCTCCGAGCCATCAGCCCAGAGCCCGACGCGGGGCTCGAACTCACGGACCGCGAGATCGTGACCCGGCTGAAGTTGGCCGACTTCGCCTCAGGTCGTGATCTCGCAGTCCATGAGTTTGAGCCCCCCCGTTGGGCTCTGTGCTGACAGCTCAGAGCTTGGAGCCTGTTTCAGATTCTGTGTCTCCCTCTCTCTGACCCTCCCCCGTTCATGCTCTGTCTCTCCCTGTCTCAAAAATAAACAGGGGAGGGTCAGAGGAAGAGGGAGACATAGAATCTGAAACAGGCTCCAGGCTCTGCGCTGTCAGCACCGAGCCCGACGCGGGGCTCGAACTCACGGATCGCGAGATCATGACCTGAGCCGAAGTCGGCCGCTTAACCGACTGAGCCACCAAGGCACCCCAATGCAGAAGTTTTTTAACACTATCAGGAAGTGGGAGATAGTATGACTGTTCAGAATCAAAAATTGGGATATACATTGTAAAACATTACAACTACCTCTATGGGAACTATAGAATCAAGAGTGTTCTAGAAAATTGGTACAAGTGATTGCCACAGTAATAGTTTAAATAGTTAATATTTTGGTGCCTCTATTCATATTTTATCTGTTTTAATCTTTCCCTAACAAAGTAAAGTAAAAATGAACCAGTAAAAACATTTCTACTCGAATTAACCAAGGAAGTCTCTCAGTAGTCAGTGGAGAATTTAGACAGAGAACGATAAAACTGCTACTTTCTTCAATTTGTCAGAAAGTTAGCAATCTGGTGTGGCTTTCTGGTGCAGAAACGAAGCTTGAGAATGATCAGCAACATTATGGAAAGACTGTGATTGAAGACTCGGAAGTTTTCTTCATTGGTTTTATCTTTTAAATGAACACACCTCTTTAACCGTAAACAAACCTCTTGTGGTTATTTTTATTTGAATAAAGTTCAGTGTTTAAAATTGTTAAAAAATGCAAGTTTTTGTATTCATTGAATCGTGTGTGTGTGTGTGTGTGTGTGTGTGTGTGTGGCCATGTCATAAAGTATTCCTTCAGAAGATTTGGATCCATTATAAATGTTTGTGGGATGGTAGTAAGTGGCTCTGTGCTACCAAAGAAAGATTTGTGTGCCATTTAAGGCAGACAGAGAGTATATTGAAAAAGCAAATTAAATTTTATTCCAGGTATAAATTACCATAGCACAAAATGCTTATCTCTTGTATGTTTTCTACCATATAGTATTGACTGAAATGGCCAGTGTTTTGCCTTTTCTTGTTTTCTAGTTTCCCACAGGACACTTAGAGAAGTGAGCTGCTATTTTTGACTAAAGGAAAATGGCCCTGACCTTCCTTTAGGTTCAGTGACTCCAGAGAGCTAAATGTTACTGGCAGTGAGCAGTGTGCTGTACTCCAAAGTCCTGAGGGGAAAGCCTTTCTGTTGTAAAGCAGTATGCTTTATCTTGGTTATATGGTGGTACAGTGTATAAAGAAAAGAAATAGGATCAAGATAAAATACCGTCGAGAAAAAAATACAAAATCACCTGTGTAATTAATTCTTTCTAGTTAAATGCTTACGGCTGAGTTATATTTACACTACAAGAAGGAAGTGACTTTGGAAAACTTTTGGTTTAGACACTCATGATCAGTTATATCAAACAGCATCTTACATAGCATCAATACACTATAAGAATACAGATTACTCTCCAGAGTTCTAGCAAATACAACTCAGTCATTTCCCTTTAGCTAGTTTGCAATCTTAAATCATACCATGTTTCCTTCGCAATTGAGCCAGGGTTAGTACACGAGCTGACCATCCATCTCACATTCTATTCAAACTGTGGTTCATTTGACTCTGTAATTCAGATTTTATTTTTAATTAATTTATTTATTTTTAAATGTTTATTTTTTTTCACGAAAGACAGAGAGTGTGAGCAGGGAAAGGGCGGCGGGGGGCGGGGGGGGGGTTCTGAAAGAGGCTTCATGCTGACAACAGCAAGCCCAACGCGGGGCTCAAACTCACAAACCGCAAGATCACAACCTGAGCCAAAGTCGGATGCTCAACCTCCTGACCCACCCAGGCATCCAAGTTTTTATTTTCTTATTTATTTTTATTTTTTTTTAACTTCATTTAATTTTGAGAGAGAGAGAGAGAGAGAGAGAGAGAGCATGAGCAGGGGAGGAGCAGAGAGGGTGTGGGGGAGATACAGAATCTGAAGCAGGCTCCAGGCTCTGAGCTGTCAGCACTGAGCCCAAGGCGGGGCTTGAACTCACGAATCACGAGATCACGACATGAGCTGAAGTCAGATGCTCAACCACCCGAGGAATCAACCACCTGAGGAATCAACCACCTGAGGAACCCTGGCATCCAAGTTTTTATTTTTATTTTTTTTTTTAATTTTTTTAACGTTTATTCATTTTTGAGACAGACAGAGACAGAGCATGAATGGGGGAGATCACGACATGAGCTGAAGTCGGACGCTCAACCACCCGAGGAATCAACCACCTGAGGAATCAACCACCTGAGGAACCCTGGCATCCAAGTTTTTATTTTTATTTTTTTTTTAATTTTTTTAACGTTTATTCATTTTTGAGACAGACAGAGACAGAGCATGAATGGGGGAGGGTCAGAGAGAGAGGGAGACACAGAATCTGAAACAGGCTCCAGGCTCTGAGCTGTCAGCACAGAGCACGACGCGGGGCTGGAACTCACGGACCGCGAGATCATGACCTGAGCCGAAGTCGGCCGCTTAACTGACTGAGCCACCCAGGCGCCCCCCAAGTTTTTATTTTTAATGAGAGCTTATATGCTTACCTTTCCGTTCGATTTACTTTTTTTTTTTTTCATTGTTATTCCACCCTCCATCATTGCAAAAAGTATAGCTGTAGCTCCTTCCCAAGCGGTTCTTGAGTGCCTTGGGGACCTCCCCATACACTGCAGGAAGAAGGTTGCTGGGAAGGCAGAGTTAGTAGGGAGGAGACTTTCGAAATATTTTTTGATATGGGGTCTGGGATTTAAATCATGAACTTTTATGTCTGAGCTCGTGTGCAATGCCAAAATATTTATCAATAATTTGGCATAATTTCTTTATAATAAGCCACTATTTAAGAATGAAACCTTGAGAGTTTAATGACAGAGCAGTGTAATAGACACATATATAATTTATGGATAATGATATATATGCAGTTATATATTATTATATATAATGAATATATTATATATATGTATATATGTAAATTTATACACACGCGCACACATTTTCCCTTGGTGTATAAATGTATAATGCAAGAAACAAAGTGAAACAGATTTCCCTTGTGCTTAAAGATATCATGCTGGATTTAGTATAATTCAAAAACTAATTATAGAACAACAACTGTACACTAGATGTTAGCAACAGAGGAAATAAGGTATATACGTTTTTGTCCCTAAGATACTTATGATGTCATTTAGGCGACCCGAAAAGAAACAGAAAATGTTACTGTGTGACAAGGCACACAGCAGAAGTTCTGTGTCCAGGCCGTGGCGCACTGCAGGTGCATACAGTGCCCTAAAGGGTGTGAAAATGTGCAGAGAATTATTGAGAGAAAATCTGACCTACAAGCTTGCGTTTTGATTTGAGTTTCTCCTTGTGGATGATCATCAGATTTATACAATAACCTCCAAACCCTACATTGTTATTGTTGTGTTTTTAGCTATGTCCCTGACCAGATATAATTCTTTCCCCTTTCAATCCTGATATTTTGTTACTCTGTGATTTAAAATAATCAGTCTAGGGGCTCCTGGGTGGCTCAGCTGGTTAAGCGTCCAACTCTTGATCTCGCCTCAGATCGTGAGTTCGAGCCCTGCATCAGGCTCTGCGCTTACAGTTCGGAGCCTGCTTGGGATTCTCTCTGTCTCCCTCTCTCTCTGCCCCTTTCCCACTCACACTCTCCTTCTCTCTCTTGAAATAAATAAATAAACTTAAAAAAAAATTGGTCTAGGTGCTTCTTTTGTAAAAAACACAAGGCTTAAAGAATAAACAACACTCCCCTTCTTCCCATCCCTATTTGTTATTGCTGTTGTTGACTTTGGTTGAATTTGGTTGAATTTCATAGAACTTAGCCCCACATATGTCAGAGATGGTTTGGGAAATTTTGTGACTCATTTAATAAGTTATTACCTTGGTATTTAACTTCAGTATAATGATCATTACATAAATTAATGCTTCCAAAATTGCTGAGTTTTGGTTAAGTTTAGGTTATGGTAATGTGAATTATGGGAATTAGACATGTTTTATCTTTTATTTTGGTTATCAAAACCATATTGGATTAGCCTGCAGGAAATCTGGTCAATTTTCATGATAAATGTACTTGGTTATATAATTCATAATTCAGTTGCACAGCTGTATAGTCTGGTGTGTTCTCTGAGGCATGTAGCTTTATCTGTAGGTTTGCATCAAGAAAATCTACTGCACTAAGTTTGATTTATATCTCAGAAACACATAAATATGTGCATATTAATTTTGATCATAAAACCAAATTATACACTTCATTTTAAACATTGCATAAATTTTTCCTGAAGTTCACATTCCAGATTTTGAAAGACCACACAAACTTTTGTGGAGGTTTTTTTCACAATATTATTGTAAGGAGTCCCTCGTTTAGAGAAATCTCACTTTTTTTCTGGTCATAGTTCTAATAAAAATGCTCCTTAGTGGGTATTTAAAGTAGGTGTTGGATTTTTTATGGTGAAGAGGCTGGATGGCATAGTGGCTAAGACTATGAGTATTGAAATCACAGGCTATTAAGTATCCCTTTTCTGTTTTCCTAATCGCTGAATGCCACAACATGAACAAAACCAATATATACAAATGCATGTTTTCTTTCGGCCCCATCTGAGATTGAGATAAGGGCAACAGGGGTATGTAGCAATCATTCTAACATGGATCCAAATCCCCAATGAATTTACCATCCTGGCTTAACTTAGAAACAGAATACATTATATTAATAAGGACACAAGATTAATGCGGGTCTTGAAAGTACTGAGGCCACTTGAGTTCAGCGACAATGGATAGATAAAATGACTCTGAAGCTGTGTGGAAGCTGATGGCAGAATTGATTCCGAGAGCTAAGGTAAGTGTGGTAAGGGGGGTTTCCATGAACCTTATTAAAATATACCTCTTAGCCATGAAAAGCCCAGGGCATTCTATGAACTGGAAAAGCCCTGTTCCAACGTGGAGAATATCTATTCCACAGTCACTGAAATACAATTTCTTCATCAAGCTTCAGCAATGTGTAATTCTTAAGGTTTTAGAAGAGAGGCAAAAGAGTGTTTCCAGATGTTTGAAAAATATCATTTTAGGCAGAACATTCAGCAAATGAGTTTTTACTTTGGTTGTGCTTACCTTTGAGGAAGTTCAGAGATTTCAACTTAAATAGTGGATGTGAAGTCCATCTTGAATTCAATTTCACGTGAGTATTAGGTTCTTTTTAATTTCCTCTTTTCTGCATGGTCTAGAAATACGTTCCTTAACCAGCTGGTATATGTCAGGGACAGTGCTGGACCCGGTGAGGAAGCCAGTTGCTAAATATTCCCAATTTCTTGCTTTCTGCTTTATTGTTATTATTCAGGCAATTGTCAACATTCAGAATGATCAAAAATATTTAATGGAGAGGAAGGTGAAATTAATGCTATATTTTTATTCCTTATTAGAATATTAGAATGATTATTTGACAGAGAGACATTATGTCAATTAAATGTCAAATATGTTTTTAAGATTTTATATAGATGTTTACTGTTATATAATCATTTTTGTGAATGGGAACAAGTTAAGGTTACTGGGTAAATACAGAGTAAAATTTATATGAAATGCTTATTTTATGCATATATACAATTATATAGACAATCGAAACCCAAATTTTGGTGTGCTAAATATCCCTTAAGGGTTATGACACCATTAGAACACTGTCTGTGAACTATATTACTAAGTTTCACCCACACCTGAGAATTTTCAGATGTTTTTATTTTATAAATTCATGATTGTTACATTTATCTAGTATAATTTTAAAAGGTAGAGAAATTACAAAAATTTAATTAATAATTTTCAGTAACTTCTTTTGTTATATGCTGTCTCCATTTCTCTCAATATTCTAAGATTGAAGAAACAGTAGATTACTACCTATTCATGCAGAAAACCTTTGCTGGTAAATCAATAGCACAGCTGGCAAAGCTAACGAATGTAGCATTTAAAAATGCTCGTAGAAGTTCAAAATCTATCCCTGGGTCCCAGAGGTGGCTATTTTTGATATAATCAACCCAAACATGAAACTTCAGAACCACTTAAATATCCACTGGTGAAATACATTTGTCTGTACTACAACTTTCACGATTTTTTCTCACGATTGTCTTTCATCACTCATTATTTGCTTCTGACAATGTTCATTTCTTATACTCTCTTTAAAAAGACAAGTTGCTAATTGACCGGCAAGGTAGCTGGCCCTGGTTAAAGCTCTGTTATTGAATTCCTATAGTGGGAGTGAAAACAAAAATAGTGATGGATACCCATGTTATGCCTACAATTAACAGAGTAAACATCTTAATAGGCATAGAAGACACAAACAGATGTTCTAATTGCATGTCTGTGAGAAACTGATGTTTACTGGTTCCACTCTGGCTTGGCCTTTGAGACCTCAGGAAGTTTCCCTCCCAGTGGGGATTTCAGTGATTTATTGATTTCAGTACAATGAATATTTCAGAAACTAGCAGGATTTTTAAGAGGTTAAATACATCCTTACAAAGGTTAGCATTAATTCATGCTTGAAGGGAATGCTTAACTCTGCCTTAACCAGGGTAAGGATGGTCACATTTGCCACATTCCTGCCTAAGTGGGAAGGAACACGGACAGGGTAACAAAAGGATTTCCTAATAGAGAATGTAGAAATAAAACATTAGCACCGATCTTTTTCCCCCTAAGCTAAACAAAAATGAGAGACGTATGAATAATAACAAACTCCTAAAAATTCCTGGTTGAGTAGTCTTGATCAAAATAGTAAAGATATATTTTAGACTTGTATTTAAGACACTCAGACCTGAATAATGTAATACGTTTCAGAAACTTGAAAGGTTTTAAAAGCTTTAAGAAGTGCTTAATTTACCACTCACTTTCTACATTGAATTTACAAATTTATTCTGATGTAATTATTTGGCCAGTGTCTACCAGAAAGAGTCTTAAAAGTAATCAACGGGTACTTTGTATTCTTCTGCTTTCTTTCTTCTTCATCACATTCATGGATATTGATAAGCTGGTATATCCCCATTAGTATTAATAATGATGCTCATTGTTTATCCAGAATACTTATCCAGAATTTACTTCATGCCAGGTACTGTGTAAGTGCTTGAAACAAATTATCTCATTAAAAGAATGCCATTACATCAGATGAATAAGAATGAAACATTGACAGACTGTTATTTTATAATAAATGCAAACTATTTTATCTTCTTAGCTTCTCTTTTAAGTTGTGCTCAATTATTGGCTACCTGACATAGGATCTGGCTACAGGTTTTCTTCTTTCAGAGTAAAAAAATTAACAGATAAGAGTTTTGTGGTGGAACGGGCCTCCCGCTTGAAAATTTCATGGCTGTAGACCAGCAATGGTCATATGTGGCCGTTTGGCACCTGAAGTGTGGCTGGTAGAAAGTGAAGACTTGGGATGCGGAAAATAATTTAAAATATTACCTTAAGATTTTTATATTGATTACATGTGAAAAGAGTAATAATTTAGACATATTGGGTTGAATAAGATATATCATTAAAATAAATTTCACCTGCTTCTTTCTGCTTATGGCTACTCGAGACTTCAAATTTTAATAACCAGAATTACTTACCTCATGAGCACTGTACAGCTTCTCAAATCTTAGAATCAGATTGGATACTGCCAACTTCATTTCCTGTTCCACACTAACTTTTGCATGGTACTTGCTTTTCATCACAGCCGCCACAGATAACCCAGCCTTTCACTAAGGCCATCATTAAAAAAATGTAGTGTGATCTAACATTGAAACTGTGAAACACTTTGATGTAAAAATTCTTATGGTGTCTAATTAATGCCTGTTGAGTATTGCCATAATTTCCTCAAACATTTAAAATACCCAGGATCACCTCTCTGTGTTAAGTGAGGGGCCCTGCTATGCTTTGGCACACTGTTTGGGAGCCATGAACATATGCTATTAGAGACGACAATTTTTAGTTTTGTACATATCTCATAAATAAGTAGAATTATAAGTTCTACCATCTATTCATTAATTTAGTCATTCAAATTTTATCTAAAGTGTGCAAAACACTGAGGGCTACAAACTGGTGATGCAGCAGTGACAACACAGGCAAAATCCCAGCGTGAAGTTCACATTTTTTTCTTTTTTTTTTTTACATTTATGTTTATTTCTATTTTTGAGAGAAAGTGAGAGACAGAGTGTGAGCGGGAGGAGGGGCAGAAAGAGAGGGAGACACAGAATCTGCAGCAGGTTCCAGGCTCTGAGCTGTCAGCACAGAGCCCCATGCAGGGCTTGAACTCATGAACCATGCGATCATGACTTGAGCCAAAGTCGGACGGTTAACCGACTGAGCCACCCAGGCACCCCAAGTTCACATTTTAGTAAACAGAAACAAAGAAACAGATTTTAAAACTCCAAGCAAACAACAAGGTGATTGCAAATCATGATAGGTGCTAACGAAAAAGACATAGCACAGAGCATTGCTGGGGTGAGGGTGGGGGATGGTAACCAGGTGAGGTGGCCATAGAAGACCCCTCTGAGGAGGTAGTTGAACAGACCCCTAACACAGGGAATGGCTAACTAGGAAATAATCTGAATAGAGTGTTGTGGAGGAAGCAACAGCAAAGACCCTGAGGGAGGAAATCACTTGGGGTGTTTGAACTGCAGACAGGAGACATTGTGGTTGAGGAAGGGGAAGGAAGGCTGATGTGAGAACCTGGAGGGGCTGGATCCCACAAGACTCGAGATGATACAGTCATTAGCTTAAGCCTCACTTAGGCAATCTAGCACCTAACAAGTGCCAAGGAAACGTTTGTTGAACTAATGTAGATAGGCAAATGATGGGTGCCAAAAATAGGTACGGGGCCCAGCCTAAAAAAATAAGAATAAAAACCTGAGCACAGAGAACTTTATCTTATCATTCAGGCCCAGAATATGCCTCAATCAGGCTTTTTTGGCCTGCACGCCTAAAATGTCAGAATTATCTTCTAGTTCCAGACTATTCCTACTTTGCGGCTGGCCTGTCTTGTCTACCACAAACTACTTCCCTCTTTGAACTTCAATTTCTACTCCAGGCATAGATTAAAGTTATCATTCCTAGCAACCCAAGCAGTATGCTGCTTCTGGTTTCTAGTTTCTAGTGAACTAACCATTTCCCCTTTTATAACTACCTCTTACTGCTCAGCTTTCTATGTTTCTTTTTGATTGATTCAGTCTTGTATTCTTTTAGAAGTACCCTTGATTTATTCCAGGAAAGACAAATGACCAATAATTTATTTTCTCATTTGCGATTAGTCCCAGGTATGATACATATATGGAGTTGTAGGGTTTGGGAGGTTTCATATGGGGACCAGCCAAGACTAAATTCCTGTTGCTTGGGGAATTACCTTGATTCAGTACCTTCAGGTACACTCCCAGACAGATCATTTCAGAGCTCATGAAACACCGACAAACTAAATGAAGATGTTTGAATGACAAAGTGTATTAAATAGATTTCAAATTTACAGCAGTAGCAAAGGAAAGGGGACTGAATAGATTAACACGCTTATGATAGGGAGCAAGCAGGTAGAAAGCCCATATCACCCAAGTCCTGGGTTATGTCACATTCACATGCTCTGGGCTTCCCTGCTAAGAGTGCAGTTACAAGAACAAGGTGAGTTATGGCCAGAATAGTGCCCCCCTACCCCCACCCCCCCGCCAACCAAGATGTTCATGTTCTAATCCCCTGAACCTGTGACTATGTTGTCTTACTTGGAAAAAGAGATTTTGCAGATGTGATTGTGTTAAGGACCATGAGGTGGGGAGGTTATTCTGGATTCTCTAGATGAACCTAATCTAATCACAAGTATACTTAAATATTAGAGAACATTTCCTGGCTACAGAGAGAGACGTGAGGAGGAAGTTAGGGTCAGATAGATGTGATGTTTCTTGCTGACTCTGAAGATGAAAATGGAAACCACTAGCTAGGGAAGGCTAGTGGACTCAAGAAGCTAGAAAAGACACAGGAATGGATTTTCCTCCGGGCCTTTGGAAAAGAATGCCATCCAATGAACACCATGAGTTTTCCCCTGTGAAATTCATGCCAGACTTCTAACCTACAGTACTGTCAGGTGATAAATTTGTGTTGTTTTAAGCCACTACATGTGTGGCACTTTTTTATGGCTATAGGAAACTAATACAGGAAGGAGAGTCAAGGGGCTGGGCAGGTGAAAGTTGCCTTAAGCCAAAGCACACTTTTGTACCAGAGACATGCCAGACCAAGGGTGCTGGCTAGAATCTGGCCACAGTTGCACCTCACTATACAGCTAGAGCTTTTCTTTCCGTTCTGCAAGCAGAGTACAACTGGGGAACGGATTGGTGGCTGTACCCGAGATACCATAGCTGTCTGTTCAAAGTGGCATGAACCGTAACTTATGAATATTTAAGGTTTCTTGGTTTGCCTATTCATTTCCATCTAAAAATCAAAGTCATTTGCTTCATTGTTTTTGCCTATATTAAACACCATATATTCCATTTATTTAATCCAACTTCATTTTTTGTTAAGCTTATTTATTTATCTTGAGAGAGAGAGCAGGGGAAAGGCAGAGACAGAGAGAGAGAGAGAGAGAGAGAGAATTCCAAGCAGACTCCACGCTGTCATCATGAAGGTGGACATGGGGCTCCAACTCATGGACTGTGAGATCATGACTTGAGCTGAAATCAAGAGTCAGACGTTTGACATACTGAGCCACCCAGGCAAACCATTTAATCCACCTTTAATATGCTTTACTGACGGACTTACCTTTGACATTGTTTGTGAGTCTTATCCATTCTATTCTTTCCTGACTTCTATAGTTGTAATGACTACTCCCAAAGAATGCAGTAAATGCATATTAAGAATCCCACAAAAGGCAGTCTTCCAGGAGCATCTGGGTGGCTCAGTCAGTTTAAGTGTCCGACCTCAGCTCAGGTCATGATCTCGCACTCCGTGAGTTGGAGCCCTGCGTCAGGCTCTGTGCTGACAGCTTGGAGCCTAGGCTCTGCTTCGGATTCTGTCTCCCTCTGTCTCTGCCCCTCCCCCACTCATGCTCTGTCTCTCTCTGTCTCTCAAAAATAAATAAATGTTAAAAAAAAAAAAAGGCAGTTCTCCACAGGTGTGAATGAGTTGAATGTGTTTAGTTGTGTCCCTGTTGTTGAATATAGTCAAGGATGACTCACTACCTTGATGAACCTCACCTTTGCCTCATATTTCCAGTGAACCTGAGGTGATCGTCCTAGAGAATTTTCTAGCACCTCAAGTTAAGCAGACTTGAAATAGATGTGCAGGTTTTTCCAGTAGAGAATTTGTAAGTTCTCTGTTTACAGTCTAACGGTGAGCTAAAATATTTAGTTATCCCGATACATTGGTGAAGGCTTTGTGTACAAGGACAGATTATATCTGTAAACATTTGGTATATTTCTAATGTGGGCTTAAGAGATCACATACTATGATTATTGTAAAAGAAGTAAAAGCAGTTTAAAACTATATCTGGCTTTTGTTTCAAGTTTTAAATATTAAAAATAAACAACAGATCATTATAGTCTCAAAGTAACTACAGATCAAAGAGGCTATTATCTATTTAACTAGTTTAGAATAATGTGGTTTCTGATAAAATTTTGAATTCATAATTAGAGAGCAGATTACTTTGATTATGTAATCCCAAACATTGCTATTAAGTGATTGGGTTTGTCTTGACTTTTCTTCTTTTTCAAGTCGTTTATGGCGGCTGGAGATGGTCTGAAAGACGAAGTTTCTCCTGACACAAAAAAGAATCAGTTATACAAGGAACTTCAGTGTTCATTGATAGATGGTTGGATAAAGAAAATGTGGTATATATATACAATGGAATATTACTCAGCAAGAATGAGATCTTGTCATTTGCTACAACATGGATGGATCTAGAGACCACTCTGCTAAGTGAGATAACTCAGACAGAGAAAGACAAATACTGTAGGACTTCACTTGTATGTGGAATCTGAAAAACAAAGTGGTGGTTGCCAGAGGGGTGGGGAGGGAGGGGAGTGGTCACAATGGGTGAGAGGGTAGTGGGACACACAAGAGTGTAGTTATGGAATGAATAAGTCGTGGGGATGACAGGTACAACATAGGGAATATAGTCAGCGGTAGTATAATTGCATGGATGGTGACAAATGTAGCCACACTTGTGGTAAGCGCAGAATAACACACAGAGTTATTGAATCACTATGTCGTACACTGATGCAGCACTGTGTGTCAAGGATACTTCAATTTAAGAAAAAGGAAAATTAATGTTCTCTTGAATCAAAATATTTGTGGGAAGGCAGGTGAAACTAGGCTTCTTATTTCAGTAATCCTTGGTTAGTGGGAAGTATGACCTATTTCTGAAGGGTAGGAATCACTTTGCATTAGAAAAATTTAGTTTATTAAGTCCGTATTTTCATTTAGAAGTTCTCCCTTTCTCAGTTTGTATGTGAAGAATGAGAAGGCATTATTAATATTTATTTATCTCTGCTAGGTTTTGTATCCTGATCCAGAAGTCGATGGCATATTAAGCTTTCTTCGGTTATATAGGAACTATTAAATATGCCAGTTTTTTCCCTAAAAGTCAGCCTCTACCAAGTAGTTTTCTTAAGAAATTGATCAGTGACTAATATAATAAAAGTGTTTTCTTTGGGTTGGAAACATTCAGTTAAACTATTCAATTTCACAGGAAGAAAAAAGTTTTTAAACAAATGCTATAATAATTGAACCGGATAAGTATTAATTTGATTCAGATTTATTAAGATCAGCCAAGCAAACACTATTTGCTAGTCTGTCACATGAGGCTTAGCATTGAGCTTTCCGTTCATGTTGTCACCAGGTTGTAATTTTCTCAGAGATCAGTTCTTAGAGAATTAAATAAAGGCCATTTTAGTAATTAGCCCATGAAGGTGTTAAAATTGTCTTATGGCCCATTAGTTACACTTCGATGTTGCCAGCGTCTATGAAATAAACCAAGATTTAAGCAGCAGAGGGGAAAGATTATTGTAATGGAGACTCTAGCTACTGAGAATTAGAAGAGATGACGAAAAGTCATTATGAGCTTATTTAATAAGTTTATAACATAAAATCTGAAAATTATTTTAAAATGTCATTTTGGCATTTTTTATTAAGAAATGGTATGGGAGGGGAAACTGGGTGGTTCAGTCGGTTGAGCGTTTGACTTTGGCTCAGGTCATGGTCTCCCGGCGCGTTCGGCCGTGTCTGGCTAGCTGCTGCCAGCACAGAGCCCGCTTCAGATCCTGTGTTCCCCTGTCTGCCCCTCCCCCATTTGAGCTCTCTCTCTTTCTCAAAAATAAATAAACGCTTTAAAAAATGGGGTGGGAAATAAGAAGAATAGATTGAACTTTAACCAATGCACAAGCAGATGCAGTGTGCACGTGTGCACACCCCCACTCCAAATAAACAACACACATAACCAAATTCAGTGCAAGTATCTATCTCTACACTATTATTAAGCTTGGGATCATTTACAATTTTTTTTTTTTTTTTGGAGTATGAGCTTTAGTTTAAGGTTCAGATTTAGGATTCTAAAATCTAGAATTTACAGTTAGCTCTTTCATTAGAAAAAGTCAGAATTCTCCATCTTGCCTAGAGCAATTGTTGCTCAAACGGGATTGAGTTCAACTCCACATAAGGGGCTGCAGATGTGGCTCTTGGGAATAGTGAGCACCGTCGCCAGCAGCTTGCACGGCTTCCTCCTCTCACCTTAGTTTGGAACAATGGGGGGATAGGTGGGAGCCATTTGGGACTCTGGAGTCTTACGTAGCGAGTGGAAAAAGAGAAGAACCAAGTCCCAGAGCTTCTATATACTCTGCTGTCCCTTGCATCTGTTTCATACCTCTAGTCCATGTTGTATGGACCAATGCAGTAGGATCTCAGATCATCTCCTGACTCCTGCTCTTCCTAATACACACCACAACCGAAGTCTTCCTGATTGAAGCTCCAAGATTATTTTTCTCCTGTTCCAAAAATATCTTCAATACTCTTTATGTTCTGAATGGACTTAAATTGATATCTGACTTTTAAGGCATCTATAGTAAGAATTTTCCCCCTATTCCCAGTCATCATGCCCTTGATGTGTGCTCTCTGGTCTTTCAGGTATGTGAAGAGAGTGAATTGGTAGAAAATTCCTCAACTAACATAAATACATTGGGATTACCACTGATGTGACACAAGTGTGGAGTTATATGGAAATGAATTTCCATCAAATGAATTTCCACCCAATGTTTTAGTGAATTTGTGTATGGTGTTATTATTATCAATTCTCTAATGTGCTATCTGAATTTACCTGTTGTGTTTGCATTACACATATAATGCGAGATCCTCTCTTTTACTGTCCATTATGGAGCAGCATCGTGGGAAAACTCTCAGGAGATTCATTGTAATGACAGAGCAGATAACTCTTGACTCCTGTTTCTTACTCATTTATTGA
This sequence comes from Puma concolor, assembly GCF_028749965.1. Lineage (NCBI taxonomy): Eukaryota > Metazoa > Chordata > Mammalia > Carnivora > Felidae > Puma > Puma concolor. The sequence continues at coordinate 101,614,462 of NC_141670.1, read as the reverse complement.
GTGTTCTTATGGTGTCTTTAAAAATCTAAAGGTCTGATAGTGTCTTGACTCTGTAGGACATCTATTGTCTACTGTCGGAATCTACCGTCTGCTGAGAAAAGAGGTGGTCGCCCAGAACTACATCGGCAACAGTTACTTCTGAAAGAGCTACCACGTATCTAAATGGGATCTTATCAGGCCTGATAAAAAGGCAACTTTCAGAATTTAAGATCTTTATGTCCTAATATTGCCACTCTAGGCTGTGTGGTCTTGAGCAATCCCTGAATCTCAGTTTCCATCTTTGAAAGAGTAAACTGAAAACCAGGGTTAAAGAGATATTTAAGTAAACATGTTTGAATAAAAAAAGAACTTTGCCAATATCTTTTTTTTTTTTTTTTTTTTTTTTGAGAACTAGCATAAGTCACATGCATGGAATGAGAAGTAGCATGCGGTGAAGGAATTTGTATTTTGGCATACATGGGGACAGATGTTGATGATTGAGATCCCAGTTGAAAAAAAAAAAAAAGAAAACAAACTCTAAAAAAAGATTCTTTATGTAGATTCACAAATTCCTTGCAATCATTTAATTCTAGTTCAACACTTTCACAGTTGGGGAGAAGTGGCATGGAAAATTTAGTAACAGCCAAGGGTTGAGAATGGAGATTATAAAAATAGATGTTACTGTTCTGAAATTACAAATATTATTTCTCTCATTCTGAAAATAGGTCAAAGATACTTTTATTTTTATTTTTTTTTTAATTTTTTTTCAACGTTTTTATTTATTTATGGGACAGACAGAGACAGAGCATGAACGGGGGAGGGGCAGAGAGAGAGGGAGACACAGAATGGGAAACAGGCTCCAGGCTCCGAGCCATCAGCCCAGAGCCTGACGCGGGGCTCGAACTCACGGACCGTGAGATCGTGACCTGGCTGAAGTCGGACGCTTAACCGACTGCGCCACCCAGGCGCCCCCAAAGATACTTTTAAATGTAACCTATTTTATGGGGACTGCCTGATAAGTCATGCTATAATGCAAATGTTTAGACTTTTTATCAAAATAAATGATAAAAGACAAGCTTCTGTTTTGAAGTGTCTATTAGATATTTAGATATACTGCTTTCAATTTTTTTTCAAATCTAGTTGATCTTCCAGCAAAAGATGTAAGTATGTAAGTATTTAGCACCTGCTAGGTATTTTGTATGATACCAGGTGGGATGAAGGATAATGACTCTTTATCCTTATACAATTATATCTAGATATAATTTAGTAAAAATTGCACCTAAGTGCCACTTCTCCAGAAAACACAGCCTGTGGTGAAGCTTCTGTGCTAATGTTTTCTTGGAGGGATATAATCCCAAGGGAAGCAAAGAGAGAGGGAAAAATGGATGTGAGTCAGAGAACGAGGGAAAGTATATACAAATATTCCATTACTATGCTGGTCAAAGCTTAACAAGAAAAGACTGCATAAACAGGGTGGCTTTGGAGAAGGGGCATTGTGCACTGGAAAAGTCATGAGGGAAGGTAGAACTGAGAGAATTTATTTGCTGGCCCTTCTCCTTTCCTACCTGCCCCCCTCCCCCTTTGTCTTGAATTCCTTGCACGTCCAAGTCCTGTTCCCTTGCCTGTGTGTGCAGCTCCCAGATCAGCTGGGGTCTCCATGAGCCCCACTGTGTAGGACTTAGGTGCTAGGGATTGTTTGACTCCAACTGTCCAGGTGTGCAGGCGGCCATGTTGCTGGAAGATGAGGCGATGTTGAGGCAAGGTGTCCAGACTTTCAACTGTGGGGAAGCAGGGTGAGTGGCAGAGGCGAGAGTGGCAAAGGGTGCAGATGAGAATGGTCTGATCCGGGGAGATGCATAAACTGGGACTAATACAAGTAATAGTTACTGTTGGAGGATTGTTCAACAAAGTGCCGTAAGTGTTCAGAGAATCAAGAGATCACTGGCTCTTTTGGAATTGTTTTTGAACCTTTATTTTAAGAAAGAGGAGGAAATAGATATTGAAAGTGTGCCTGTGCTATGCCAAGACTAATTTTTTTTTTTTTGAGAAAGTGGGAATAAAGACCGGATACACAAACTTTGTAGCAGAGAATAAGACATAGTCAAAAAGAAACTAAGAAGACTTGGGAGAGTGAAGGGTCATGTATTCAGAATACTAAAATGGACTTAATCACACTTAAATAAAAGTTTGTACAAATGGCCTTATAATTCATGGTTCTGGTGTCAAGAAGGAAAAAGAAAGCCTTTTATTACTTTGATGGTCCCTCTTATGACCTTCCAGAGAAAAAATATAAAATCAACCAAAAATAAATTACTCATTTTCAAGCATGATGCTGAACAGAAATAGCTAGCTTTTTATGATTTATTTACATGCTTATCTAGCTCACAGAAAACATTTTGGTTACTTTCTTACTGTTCTAAAAGGATAGAAAAGCATTAGTAGATTTTTTTTTTTTTTAATCGTGAGTTCAAAGAACTGCATAAGGGGCCTTTGGAGAGAAAGATCCAGAGACCCAGGCAATGTTATAAGTACATAATTAATAAAATTGATCCTATAGTATAAAACTAAGAGAAATCGTAAGTTTTGTCTTTTTATTTTAGGCTCTCTTTTTTATTCCCAGAGATTTCTATATGCTACCCTCTAGGAGACAGTATGCTTCTCTAAGGGCAATGTGTTGCTTGCTGTTGAAACACACAGCAAAATCTGTATAAAAATCATTTTATGTAGAGAAGTAGAAAATTCGCCCTTTAAAGAAAACTGGTAAAACCAGTTGCGAATGCCAACAGGAATAGAAACCTGAGATTTCCGTGAGTTCCGTGTCTAGCGAAGTGGCCTTACAGGTTGAGGCAGGGCTGGCTTGGGCATGGAGCATGCCTGGCAGGCAGCCCGAAGTTGCCCGTCTTGGCCAATAGCATGATTCTCTTTCTATAGCGAGTTTTGGGTAACAGTTATTGATCTGATTATCTGTGGTTGCTGCCTCTCAGGGAATTCTGCTTCTTTTACACGTCTATTTATTTTTGAAAGACACACAGAGTGTAGGTGGGGGAGGGGCAGAGAGAGAGAGAGAGAAAGAGAGAGAGAGACAGAATCCAAAACAGGCTCTAGGCTCTGAGCTGTCAGTGAAGAGCCCAACACAGGGCTTGAACTCACAAACCTCGAGATCATGACCTGAGCTGAGATCAAGAGTTGGACCCTTAACCAACTGAGCCACCCAAGGGCCCCAAAGGAATTCCGCTTTTCTTGAACTTCTTATAAATCCTCTGTAAGATTATCTTTACTAAACTGAAAACCAAAGTTCAGTAGTTATTCATCCTTTTCTGTCTCCATAACATTCACATGAGCAACACACACTGGGGTGAAGAGGAGGGTGACATGGGCCCCTTAGAGTAGCAGCTTAGAGTTTTGGGGCTTCATGCTTTATGTGACAAACCTTCCTAACTATTGTGGTCATTCTTTTCAACCCTTCCTAATTGAGCATTTGTGTTGTAAAAAAATCAAAGAAACTCTTCAAGATTGTGTAGCATAACCTTTGCCAGTTCTGAATATAGTAAAGCTAAATGCCTCTGAAGCTTTCAAACACATAAAACAAAGTCTGTACGTAACCTCCATACTGCTGAGGCAGGCTGTTTGTTGAATACTTTTTCATAGGATTTGTCTCATTCTGTAATGTGACTATAGCCATTCTAAAGCAATCATCTTGTTGCCTCTGTTGGGTTCTTCTAGCGTTTTTGAAGCTCAAGTTCTCAGTCAGTAGCACGAGTAACTCTACTGTCAATAGAACTCAACAAATATTAATGTGGCAAGTTTTACCCAGTTTGGATAAGCAAGATATTTTGCAATCTCTAAAAACTCATTAGCATTCCTGATACAGTAAACCTTGGTTTGTGAGCATAATTCATTCCAGAAACACGCTTCAATCCAAAGCACTTGTATATCAAAGTAAATTTCAAGAACCATTGGCTCAGTTGTGATCATGTGGCATTCAGTGCCACAAACTACTTGTATGGCAAGGCATGGCTCATTTATCAAGTTAAAATTTATTAGAAAATTTGTTTGTCTTGTGGAACACTCACAGAGCAAGTTACTAACAATCCAAGGTTTTACTGTATTGGTTTCTTAGGACAAAAATACTCAACATCGTTGACTTTCACTACACATGTAATTCCCACAAGCATGTATGTCCAATATCCAATTCATTACTATAAACATTTGTTGAACATCTTATTTGACCTGACATTAGGTCCAGGCACATGAAGATAACTAAGTTAAAAACAAAAAGGAGACAGAAAATCTACAGGAGACAAAAAGAACCAAAATAAGATAAAGCGCAACCTTCTTTTAATGTAAGGGCAAAGATTCTAGAGACATCATTAGACCTTGAAGGCATTATAATATTTTAACACAATCGTTTCTGAGCCTCAGATAGCAAGGAAACTTAATCTTCTTTAGGCATGCTTAAGAGGGCATGGAACACAAATATATACACATGGAAAAATTCACCAAGTTGTGTACAAAAGCTCTATGTACTTTTTTGTATGTAAATTGTAATTCGATTAGAAGAAGGAAATATAGAAGTGCGTATTACACTACATTCAGCATCATTTAAAAAAATGTGGGATTCCTTGGATAATCCGTCACCTGCTCACCCACCTACTGAGAATATTTGTCAACTCTGGGTTCTATATAGCTCAGGCTTTCTGTGTTATAATGCATAGTCTGCATCGGTATAATATTCTTTGGTTAATTCATCGTTGCTTTTGGTGAATACTTTAGCTTCTTAAGCATTATCATTGAATACCTCCTCATTTGCCTAATGTTTTTAAATGTGCATGACATAATTCTCATACCATATTAGTATCACATTCTTTAGTCTCATGCAAGAGACTAAGTGCTATAATTATAAAAAGACATTCATATTCTATTGTGCTTTGGGAATTTTCTAGAACAGTGGACTAGGCCAGAGCAATTCTCCACAGTGGCCACAAATCTAGAACAATATTCTGGTTGACTCTGGGGTTGCTTATTTCTATTTTGAACATTATGAAACATCTTCCTAAACAATAGGTAGACAAATTGCTTTTGTGGTCAGAAAGCCTGTAGTTAGATATAAGGCAGGCTAAGAATGTGAATTTATTCAGTTTGGAGAAGGCATAGAGATAATGTCAACTTTAATTCCTGTTTTTTTCCAAACACAGAGAATAGGCCAAAGGTCATGAGTGGAAATTAAAGAAAAATGGAAAACAGATGTTAGGAAGCTCACTACAGGAATGGAAACACAAGCAGCACTGAATATTATTAAAGAAAAAAAAAAGACCACTGCTTTAAAAAAAAATAAAAACCTCAGAAAGTGAGATCTTATGAAAATTCTATTTTCATAATGATATGTTTAAAAGAGTTTGACTTCTTAATGTTTTACTAAAGTGTTTTGATTATATATAGTCTCATATCTAGAGGTACACTTTGGGAGCAAAAAAAGATCTTAAAATCCCCCACTATGAACTCCACCTAAAAAGATGATGCCTGGAAAGCAGTTTCTTCTCAAAAACTGAAAATACAGGTGCTCCCCCCATCCTTTCCCGTGCCCTCTGTATCAGACTTTAACAAAGAAAGTTTTTCTTTTTTTCAATTGACAGTGGTTGTTCTTTTTCAAAATACATCTATTCTTAAATTATCTATTAGGACACTTGAATATGTTTCCTTGGCATTAATAAGACCTGTGCAGATTTACTATGGTGAGAAATTGGTAATTAGGTAGAAATTCAGTTTAGATTATAAAACACATGAAAATGATTCTTGAGTAGATGGCTTACTTTTTTTTTTATTTGAAGAGGATCTATGTGTTTTGACATGTTTTGACTTTTATATATTATATTCAGCTAAAATAAAGGAAGATATTGCAAGATCAACAAAAATACATAAATGTATATATGATGTCTTATAAACACACACACAATGGACGTCTAGAGTCTGTCCTCAAACTTTTTCCCTTGTAATCTTTTCGACATTCAGAAAAGATATGTAAAAATGAAAAAGAGGTACTGTAACATGATTAAAAAGCAATTCCTAACACTTAAAAGACCGCAAAAAAAATTAAGAGAAATTATTTTAAATACATATTCCTCAGCATATCTTTTGACCCGAAAGCCCCCCACTGATGATTTTCTTATGTGCCTATGTATTTGTTTAGTTTAGTATTAACCAGTTGACTAAACATTGACAAAGAGGAGTTGGCATGCATATGCAGTAGGTATGTAATTAAGAGGATGTAATTAAGGATCGTTGCTGGATGCACTTACATTAGAGATGTAATTATGAAGAAAGAAGAGTCAGTGCGGTAGCCAAGGCATGAATGCCAAAGTGAACTTGGAAACCCAGAAACTAAAATGAGTTCCTTTGCAGGGGTCGTGTCCATAGTCATCCTGGCCCAGTGCTGTAAGGGCAATGGTAACAGTGGGATAAGGAAGAGGCTGCAAGCCACCGTGTCCAGACCCACTGGCCTGTAGCAAATTATTCCCTCGTCCTTTTTTGTTCTCATCCTACTCTGCCAAACGAAATCCATGGCATACCATTTTTATGTGCAGTTTTATTTTCTTATAAGTAGACACATTAACATGATGGGTTTAACCATAGTTCATCTTATTTATGAGCCTCTGGTTAAATGTTAATAGCCTGAAGTCAAGTATCAAACACAAGAATTTAGAGCTAAAGACCTTGCAAGCTGTACTTACTGACTACACAACAGGATCTCTATCCAGTCAGTCCTGTTTCTTCAGCTGTTTTAATATTATCAACAATGAACACTTAGCATGCTTATTAAATGCCTGGCATGGTTGTAAGTGCTTTAGATCTGTTAACTCATTTAATTCCCATGGTAATCACATAAGGCAGCTATTAATATTATCATTTCCATTTTAAATTTGAGAGAATGCTTAGGCACAGAGAGGTTAAGTAATTTGCCCAAGGCCACACAGCTAATGATGGCAGAGCTGGATATGACTGTGGGTCCTGTGCTCTTAACCACCCTATCACCATCTGTGCCTTTCCACAATTTCTGGATAAACAATTTTATGACCATCTTTTATTGTTGGAAGTAGTCAACATTATTGAATTGGAAGAGTGCTGAGTTGTTCATGCTGTATAGATGATGATGGGGAGTTTTATCCAACTCTATAAGCCTGTTTTAAGTGTTGAATGTACAGCTTGTACCATGCCACCTATCATTAGACATACTAATCTAATCTAATATCACCATGTAAATTCATCGTCATCCTGTCTGGAGTGTGAATAACTCACAGTCTCAGCCTTAGCAAGATAAACTGATTCTTAATAAAAGAAGACAAGATTAAGTTGGAAGACTAATTAAAAAGAAGGAAGCTGATCTCATGCCCAATAAATTTCTAGTTTTGTCTGTTTGGAAAACATCCAAAGGGTTAATCTATGTGGTTCACTGAAGAGAAATGAAAATTCAGGACTGGTGGGAAATGAGATAAGGTGAAAAGAAAGGAGACACAAAATACAAAATAGAAAAGACTTTACGGAAGTAACTCCTCTTCCCTCACATTATACAGTCTTCATATATAGGAAAAGGTTAACTTCAGAGCCATCCTGTCCTGCATATCAGTTATCTTTATTATTAAGACACAACAACTTTATTTCATAATCATTTTCTTCCGGCCAACCAGCTGTGGTTACTCAAGGCAGATTAACTAGAACCTGATGGATTTCAGCCCCTGTTCAGCAGTGCCAGCCAAATACTATAATTACACAGGATGCAGGCTGAGATAATGTGGACCTTGTACTTAGAGATAGTCCTAGATAAGTTGAATTGTCAGTTTTGCAGGTTAGGCTTTTCAATTACTGGTGCTGTATCTGTGAAGAGAAAGAAAGAAAGAAAGAAAGAAAGAAAGAAAGAAAGAAAGAAAGAAAGAAAAGAAAAGAAAAGAAAGAAGGAAGGAAAGAGCGAAGAGGGAGGGAGGAAGGAGAAAGAACAAACTCTCATCATTTTAGCTGTTCTGAAAGAAGGTATCTAATAGACTGACTTCAAGAGATAGGAATAGATTCACCATGGTAGATCTTAAAAAGCTGTATGGAGGATGTGCCTGTGCTGAAGTGAATGTAATTTCTGTCTTTTCTGAGCCTGTATATTCTGTGGGTATGGCGTGAGAGCCTCTCCATTCGGCAGTTTGCGGTACACTGCTGATGTTATGAAATTTACATTAAATTGGAAAAACAGTCCTTGTCATACTTTATCCTTTTGGAGGAAATGGATTTCCTTAATAAGAGCACTGCTTTATTTCCCCTAAGAATTCAGATAGGGAACACATTCCTGAATGGCATTCTACCAAATAGAGAGACTGCAAGGGAATGGCTTATTATTCTAAAAATTTTAATGACCCAGAAGCAAAATATTTTTGGTCTTTATATTATAGACATAAATTCTTAAATTCGGACATCAAGTGCCAAGACCTCTGAGATATGACTGTTGGAAATCAACCAAAGATGAGGGATCCAGAGTGCACTTATTAATGGTTAATGGATAAATCCCTAAATCATTTGGTTATTATTAACTAGTTCAAAATGTCTCACTTCTAGGTCCTTGTAACCATATCAAACTATCCCAAAGTTCCTTGCTTTAATAAACATAAGTTAAATGTGAAAATATTTTATGTATTTTATTATTTTTTGTTTATTTTGAGAGAGATTGCGTGCACGTGCAAGTGGGGGAGGGACAGAGAGAGAGGAAGAGAGAGAATTCCAAGCAAATCCCATGCTGTCAGGGCAGAGCTTGAGGCAAGGCTCCAACTCACGAACTGTGAGATCGTGACCTGAGCCAAAATCAAGAGTTGGACCCTCAACTGACTGAGCCATTCAGGTGCCCATGTGTATTTTATATATATCAAATATATTTATTTTATATATCAAAAGTTGTGCCATACTTTCATTTCAGTTTAATGCTTTACGAAGCTCTGTATAGGCAAATGTCTGTACCTTTGCCCATGGGCATTCTTTTTTCAGGGATATCTTTGTTCCTACCCACTTTCTCCTAGTAAGTGCCTATTCATCATCCAAAGCCTGCATCAGGACTCCACTTCATCCTGGGCATTTTCAATCACCATATCCCTTTTCCTTTTTTCCAGTAATTAATTTCTCCTTCACTTTTGGGTTCACAATATAATATTCCTCTGAATATCTTGTGTATCACTTCTCCTCCTTCTTGTCCTCCTCCTACTCCTTCTCAGTTAATAGGCCATTTCTCCAGCTAGAGCGCTTCAATGACATAGAGGCTTATTTGTCTTTTTTTAAAAAATTCTCTTAACATTTATTTATTTTTGAGAGATGGAGAGACAGAGAGAGAGACAGAGCATGAGAGAGAGAGGGCAGAGAGAGAGGGAGACACAGAATCTGAAGCAGGCCCTGGGCTATGAGGTGTGAGCACAGGGCCCAATGCTGGGCTCGAACTCACGAACCATTCATGACCTGAACCGAAGTTGGATGCTTAACAGACTGAGCCATCCAGGCGCTCCTATTTGTCTTTGATCACTGACACAAAAGAACCAGGAGCATGGTTGGCATTTAACAAATGTTTGTTGAATGCATGGGTGCATGAGTAAACAGTAAAACAAGTCATTCTGAAGAAAGAGGTTAGTCTTCAGGACTGAGCAAGATTGTGTTTTCTGACATGTAAAGTCAATTGTAGCATAAAAGGCAACTGAAAAATGACATTCCTCTTGCGAGTATAATAAAACCATCTTATTCTTCATTCTTCATGAAGAAGAAGAAAACTCCTCTAATCTTTGCTGAGGAATCTGTAAAAGAAGCATTTCTAGCTTCTTTTCACCTCCTCATTCACTGCCCTCCATTGATTATTGAAAATAGAGAAGAAACAAAGCCAAGTTGGCTCCATGTTTTCTGGGTCTTCCCAATATTTCTGCTGCTTTGCTTTCCACTCTCTGGCAGCCCAACAGGAAAAGCCTGCACTTTTGTTGGGGGAGGGGAGAATATTTTTAATGCAGGAGTTATTTATTACACCCGCAGAAGAATGTGACTTATCATTTAACAAAGTTTATCTTTATTGGTAACAAAGGTGCTTTTTGACCTTCCATTTATCTGACTCATATGTCCATCTTTTCTAAGTACCCTAAATCAGTTAAATATTTGTTGCTTTCCTCCCAAATAACTCCAGTACAATGTCTCTAGTTATGCATTCCCAGAATATTGTGGAATTATAATATTTCAGTGAACTCTTATTATCAATGCTGAACTTACTTTAAAATTAGCATTTGAAGCACAAAGTTAAAGCAGAGATACCAAGTAATCTTATTTCCTCCAGAGATTATTTCAAAATCATTCAAAACATATCTCTTTTTTCTCACAGAGTAACATCAGACTTGTGAAGGTCTAAACCCTCATCCAATACAAGTATTGAATATAACCCATCTTCTGTTTGATTAGGCCATATTGTTTCAGCCTGAATCCAGTAACAGGAAACTCAGTAACTCTTGGGACTTCCTGTTTGTTTGTTGGATAACTCCAAGAATAAGTGAATACATTATTTTATTAAACAAAAATTTGCTTCTTTGGAAATTTTATTTGTTTTACTCTCTGGTGGAATAAAAGAAAATCCATAAATATTTTTTCCATGATAAATCTTTAGATTTTTAACGTATTCCCTTGAAATCAAAGACCATATGTCTTTTATCCATATACTCCCTTTAATGCCTAATACGAATAAAACAAACATCTTTTGAGCACCAGGCACTGTGCCTGGTGTTGGTCAAAAAAAAAAAAAAAAAAAAAAAGAATAGGACATGGTTCCTTTCCCTTGAAAGGCAAACATGTACATGTAAAGAAATTCTTACAAGCCATTGTGTAATTTGCTGTAATGAAAACATACACAAAATGCAGAGGATTTCAAGAAAAAGGATATCAAATACTGCACAGGACAAGGCCTCAGGAGAAAGGATATTGTGTGAATCTTAAAAGATAACTTTTCCAAGCAAGAAAAGAAGGGAGGAATTTTCCAGTTAGCAAAATCAGCATGAACAAAGCCACAGAGGTAAGAAAGTTCAAAGCACATGGAGTGAATGTAAGTGTTTGAAGAGGCTGAAGCTTGGGTGAATGTGTGGAAAGCGGCAGATGAGCTTAAAAGTGAAGGTGTGCAGAGTACGATGGCTTCTCATACCTGCTAAAGATATGGATGTTGATCTTATAGGTGAAGGAATGCCATTTTGCATAGAAAAGTGGCTATATTAAATATTTTAGTAGAACCACATAAGCTGTTGTAAAATGCAAATGGGATGAAATTAAAAGCAATAAATCTATTCAGATGGTTTCTTCTTGTTTCTCTTTTGATATTTGCAGTGGTCCAGCTGACCGCTCAGTAAGAATTAGTGGAAATGGAGATTAAGAGAAAATTGTAAATATGAAGGATATTTAGCCTGTAGAATAAATAAAATTTTTTGGCCGGATGAAGATGAGGTGAGAGAGGGGAGATATTTAGGAAATAAGTACCCTGGGACAGATTTTTTTCTTTGGAGTATTCTAGTGAAAGAAAATCCAGAATACGACGTATATTATAGCAATGAATCATGGGAGTGTTCTGAGGTTCATAATATTATAGAATCGGGATCCTTTAACAGTTGAATAGTACATGAGCCACGGGAATGTGTTGTGTAAGGAAATACCATGACCAAGATCCTAGGGAACATTAACACTTCAGGGACTGGCAGCCAAGTAGACTTAGAAGGATTGCTCAGAGAGGTGAGAGGTAAAACAAGAGCAAATAGTGCTACAGAAGCCAAGAGCGCAGAGAATTTTCTGGAGGTGGGAAGTATTCATCATTGTCAGAGGTTACAGAAAGGTCATGTTAAACAAGGGCTGATAAATCTCTGGTGTATTTCTTAATTAACTCATCATTGATGATCCTCACTCAAGACTGACTTGAGTGAGTTGAGATGTAAAAAAGCAGGGATGTTGTATTACAGATAGTGGTGTGGCTAGTGTTATACAAATAGATATATAAATAATATGTAGGTATTCGAACTTTTTAGGGTCTTCTAGTTGTCTATCTAGTTTATTATTTTGCCTCGTCACCCTTTGAAACAAACATTTGGCTGAACAGATTTTATTTTATTTTTAATATTTTTTTAATGTTTATTCATTTTTTTGAGAGACAGAGCATGAGTGGGGGAGGAGCAGAAAGAGAGAGAGAGGCACAGAATCTGAAGCAGGCTCCAGGCTCTGAACTGAGAGCACAGAGCCCGACGCAGGGCTTGAACTCACAAACTGTGAGATCATGACCTGAGCCGAAGTCAGACACTTAACTGACTGAGCCACCCAGGCGCCCTGGCCAACAGATTTTAATAAGAGACTTCATATCAAGATTGGAATATTTGAATCATATACCTACAGCAGAGTTTATTTTGTGGATCTGTTTTCAACATCTTTCATCGCTTCTGTGGAACTAAGTGAGAGTGGCCACTGTCCTGGTCATAATGGAGTTGGTGTGGCTTACCTTGCTTACTGAGCATGGAAAGCGTGAAGGCCATTTTCAACTCCACTCTGTCATATGGTTTGCCAGAACTGGCCTCTCTTGTGGAAGGTCTCCAAAAGGTGAGCCACAGAAATGTCTACCTTTCCTGAATATAAAAGTTATAACATAAAGTATGTTATTAGAAGTTCACAACTGCCTTTGAAATTCTTTGTGGAAAGATATAGGTAGAACTTAAAGAAAAAAAAAATGATACTATCTAAGAAGTTTAAAACACCAGTCTAATGCATTAATGCAAGTTTAAAAGCAAGAAATCAAAAAGAATAAAAAGATTAAGTAAGGAATATCTATTCTATGCTTTATAGAATTATTTGGAGGATTCTATTAATGGCTTGGAAATGGTAATAGAAATTTCTTTCAATCAATTGTGTTTGAAATAAATATTTCAAACTGCTAAGTAATGCTCAATTTTCTATGTTTATTCTGTGCTTGGTTATTTGGGGGGGGGGGGGTGTGGGGTGGTGAAGCCAAGTTAAAATTTTAAGAAATTAGGTTTTGTTAAAAGTACTCTAAGTTAGTTAGTTATTTTATCCTTGTTCAGATTGATATTCCAGAAAATGGGCACCATGTGAGATGTTTTGCTGGCTATTCTACAAATCAATAGCAGCGATCTTTAAGAGCTAAGAGAGATTGGCCAGAAATTATATTTAATTTCACAACAACTTCAACTTGCACTTATTTTCAGCCCAATTTGGTAGGAACTGGCTAGAGCTATTTCAATGCAAATGATCCTTATTTTTCTTTTTTGACCCTATGATCTCTTCTTGAAAATAAATCTCTTCAACGACAGGCTCATTTAGAGTTGGTCTCAAATATTTTCCTCATTGCCTTGGTCTTCAATTGGAAACCTGCCTGAATGGCCCTGGGGGATAACAAGCTTCTAATAGCATTACAAGATCACTCCTTTTTGGAAATATATTCTGGTATCCATAGTTTTGATTTCCTATTAAGCAGTTGATTTTGCCATTAAATTAGGTATCCGTTATGAGTAGTTACTATTTTATTTTGTAGAATATCGCCAACAGGGGCTTCAACAGGAGAAATGTTCAGTCATGAAAATGAAATCTGTAGGTAAGCTCTTAGGGTGAGCACTGTGGCACTGTGTGGTGTCCCAGACGAGGCTCCTTTGGTAGGTCTTGCTTCTCCACCACCTTCAGCATTGTACCTCACGTTTCCAGAGGGCTATTCTTGCTGCCGCCCTTGTCAGCATTCCAGCCAGCAAGGAAAGGCTGAAGAAAGGCAGCCCTGCTCTCCTCCTTAAGGACGTTTTCAGGAAATTGCACACAAGTTTTCATTTACATTCTATTGGCTAAACACTTAACGACAAGCCCACAACTGCAATGGGGTCTGGGTAATGTAGTCCGTATTCCAGGTGACCGCCACACTCTAAGGATTCTTTTTTATTTTTATCTTTTTAATTAAAAAAATTTTTTTAATTTTTTTATTTAAAAGAGAGAAAGAGAGAGAGAGAGAGAGAGAGAGAGAGAGAGAGAGAGAGAATCTTAAGCAGGCTCAGCGTGGAGCCTGACACAGGCTCAGTCCCACAACTCTGGAATCATGACCTGAGTGGAAATCAAGAGTGGGATGATTAACTGCCTGAGCCACCCAGGTGCCCCAAGAAGATTCTAAACTAAGGTAAAAAAAAAAGGGGGGGGGGGATACTGGATCCTGTAGAACAACCAGTAGACTCTGCCACAGTTTTCTTCTTTCTGCTCAGTCTGTCCCACGATCCCGTCCATTAAACTCAGTTCATGATTCCCTTATTTCACTAACGCTTTTTGGATAATAGCCCTCTCTTTTCTTCGGCTGTTAGAAAAATGACTTCCATGCTTTTATTTTTATATATTTATATTTCTGTTTTTCTCATGTACTAAATAGTATTCCTTAAGGATAAGGGTCTCATGTATCCCAAGCCCAGTGCACAGTTATGCACCCTGAAGGAATTCAGTAAAACTATGACTAGAGGTCAGAGGTACAGAAATCAGAGATAAAAATAAATATTAGATAGTACTATTCTTGCCAGATTAAGATTCTTTAGAAATATTATAAAATCTATCATGTATTCCCGGAAAGCTGTTGTGCTCCACTGAGCGTCTCCTGTGTAACCTGCTGAGGAACTTTCTTCTGGTCGGTCACTGCAGTTTTCCACTGGTGGAGAGATCAGAACAGGTCCTGGAAGATGAAAGCTGAGGGACAGTGGAACTATCTATCCACCATTGCAATACTGTAATGACTAGATGGATAGTTCTTCATTCTCTCAGTGCGCTGGGGACAGACGTGAGAAGGAAAATGAATGTAAATCGGTTGGTAAATCTGACTTGTACATTTAGTCAACTGATGAATGGAGGAATCATGCATCTAAAGATAACAAAACAGCTAAATAAAAATCGCTTTTCTGGTCTTGCCACTTTATGGATAAGCTGTTAGTATTTGTGAAGAGCTCTAAACCCCTACACTTTAAAATGTTTCTTCATACATATATTTTTAGCAACATTTATTGGCCAAGATTTCTGAAGTTAAGCTATGACTGTTTTATATAAATTAAAAGTCCATGTTTGTGGTCAACATTTTAATAATGACAATTAATTAGTGCTGCAAGATAAAATACAGGACACCTGGTCAAATTTGGAAGAGATAAACAATGAATTTTTTTAGTGCATGTGTATCCTATGCAATATTTGGGACCTGCTTATACTAAGTCAAAATTGTTTCTAAAATTCAAATTCAACTAGAGTTCCTGTATTTTTATTTGATAAATCTGGCAACTCTCCACTTAACGATCCATGTCTCTGTCTGCCCATATCACTTTGTCATATGGTGTTGCTGCTCCTCTCTCAAAAGCTGGAGCCTGTTTCTTCACTGTGTTGAACTGGGTTGGCCTTGTGACTTGCTTTGATCAATAAAAGGTGGCAGAAGAAACACGGGACAAGTTGTAGAACTTAGGTCTAGGACATTGTGTGGCTCTTTCTGTGGAAATAAGCAACTGTCCTGGGACCATTTATTGAAACTTTTCATACTCGATTTTTATTATTTCTCTGTCAAACATCATATTTTTTTTTTATAAATGCCTTGGTCTGTTTCTGGGTTTGGGGCAGAGTTCCATTATTTTAGCAATACTATATTGTCTTAAATGGTATATATTTGTTATAAGATTTAATACCTAATAGGTTTAATACTTCCCTGAGTCCCACGTAAGAAGGATTCTGCCCCATGTCCCACACTTTAGAGGACCCGCAACTCAAACCCAAGGGCAATTTATTTTGTTTTCATCTTGATATTCATAAATTTGGGGTGTGTGTGTGTGTGTGTGTGTGTGTGTGTGTGTGTATGTGAGAGAGAGGTAGACTGATCAATTAAGCAAATGAGAATTGTGAGAGGGATTTGTGAGCCAAAACAAGCCTCCAAGATATGGAAGGGACTGAAATCTATGTGTATCTGTGTGGAAAAGAGAAAATCTGCTTTGCTTTGAAAACCACAGAAAACGTGTCTCTTTTTGGTTAAAGTTGACCTGCTCCAAATCACTCAAAGCAGTGCCCAACCAGACAGCATTCCCCAATCAACTGTACTTATTCCTTCTCTTTTGCTTGGGAAGTAGTTTTCAGAGGCACTAGAACTGCCTGGAAAGGGTCAGGTGGGACTTGAAAAGGGAACCTGCCACCTTGGGAGACAGAGTAAAGACTCTATGATCAGGTCCCAAGTTTGACCTCTGGAACCTTGTTCTCAGATGTACTCAGGATTTATTTCAATCAGGTATGGTAAGACACAGAGATGTGAAATGATAGTTATGAAAGAAAATTATATACTCACAGATCCTTAGAAACAGGAGGCATGTGGGATGCCACATGGGGAAAGTCAGTCAGGAGGCAGAGGAGCAAGGGGAAAGCATGGGCAAAAGTCTTAATTGTTGTTTTCATGGAAGAAATGGGCAAGGCAGGGTACACAAGCTAAACAGATTTGGGAGTGGCTTTTTGGAATAATTTCATCAGGCTCTGGGGTGTAGGGATTGCCCCTAGTTGCTTGGAACTTGGCCCAGAGGTGATATTAGGGCAGAGGCAATGTGGTTCAACCTGTAAGAGGCTGATTAAGAAGGTGTAGTTGGGTGTGATCTCGGCATTGGTCTGCTTGCACATAAAAGCCACAACTCAGGGGAGTCACTTGCTATCTCTAGGAATGAGGTAACCCTGGGAGACGCAGTCTTGTCAGGATCAGCAAGGACCCAAATGTCAAAGCATCATAAATCTGCATACCATTTTTTCCTGTCAACACAACCTGACTCTTACAGATGAAAGGTATATCTTTCACAATTTTTGTACTTAAAATGAACTTCAAAAGATTAAACTGAACAAATACTTGGTCTTGTCTTGGCTGCATTTTGTGCTTTCCATGAACCATGTCTCAACCTGAGTGGGTGAAAAGCTTTAAGAATAATGATTAATGGGGCGCCTGGGTGGCTCAGTCGGTTAAGAGTCCAGCTTCGGCTCAGGTCACAATCTCACGGTTTGTGAGTTCGAGCCCCACGTCAGGCTCTGTAATGACAGCTCAGAGCTTGGAGCCTGCTTCAGATTCTGTGTTTCCTTGTCTCTCTGTCCCTCCTATGCTCATGCTCTGTCTCTCTCTGTCTCTCAATAATAAATAAACGTTAAAAAAATAATGATGAATAAAAAATACAATGGTTAATTAAAAAAACATCATTCCATAATAACTTTAAACCATTATTACAATAGCAGCTAATGACAAATTATTCATTGCTTATTTATCCCTTTATTTGTTGCTACTAAAGTGCAAGTTAATATACATGAAGATAGAATCCATGCAAAAAACTCACCTGAAAATTGAATGTGATTCTGACTGCATGTTTAATATAGTGCAGATAACTTTGCATTTGTCATGTTTACAATCCCATATGACTGCCGGGAACTTATCGTTGGGAAATATTCCTGTAGGTAAGATAAACTCAACAGAAAATATTAAGGGCTATTATTAGATTCAGTTTTTAGGACAAACTCCTACTGCAGGAGTCTGCAAACCACACCTATTGAGCCAAATCTGTCATGTCATCTGTATTTGTAAATAAAGTCTTATTGGAACATTGTCATGCCCATTAATTTGTATATTGTGTATCTCCATTTTCGTACTCCATCAGCAGAATTGAGTAGTTGAGGGAGAGACCTATGGCCTGCAAAACCTAACATACTCTAGCCCCTTATGGAAAAGTCTATGACTGCTGCCCTTGAGGATGGACTGAGCTCAAAGAGAATATATTTGCATGAAAAAGAACAAAAAATTTATTGTAATAGTAAGATGGCAGTTTTCTGAACTAACACAGTAGTGATAGAACAATCAGATGAAGTGGAATATTCAGAATTTGATGACCAATTGGATAGATGATGAAGTCAAGGAAAGAACCCCAAATGAGTCTGATGTTACTACTCTGAGTGACAGAGTGGAACTTGATGCCATTAACTGAAATAGGAAGCACATGATAAGCAGGAAGCAAATGAATCTGCATGCATATGTGGGTGTATTATAAAATGAGGGGTGGTAAGGATACAATAAAAAAAATGAAGATTGAGGGCAGTTTGGGTTTGGAATAACTATAAAGTAAGAAGCACAGACATACCTTGGAGATAATGTGGGTTTGTTGTGGCCTACTGCAATAAAGTAAACATTACAATAAAGTGAGTCAAATAACTTTTTTGGTTTCCTAGTGAATATGAAAGTTATGTTTACACTATAGTCCATTTTAAGTGTGTAATGACATTATGTCTAAAAAAATATGCATAACTTCATTAAAACATATTTTGTGACTAAAAAATGCTAACCATCATCTGAGCTTTCAGTGAATCATAATGCTTTTGCTGATGGAGGATCCTGCCTTGATGTTGATGGCTCTTGACTGATCAGGGGGGTGGTGGCTGAAAGCTGGGGTGTCTTAAAATAAAGCAACAGTGAAGTTTCCCACATTGCTTAGCTCTTCCCTTCTGGATTTATTTTTCCATACAATGTGATACTGTTTAATAACATTTTACCCACAATAGAACTGTTTTCAAATTTGAAGTCCGTCTTCTCAAACCCTGCTGCTGCTTTGTCAACTAAGTTCATGTAATAATCTAAATCCTTTTTTGTTATGTCGATAATTTTCACAGTAACTTCAGGAGGTGTAGACTCCATCACAGAAACCACTTTCTTTGCTCATCTCCAAGCAGCAAATCTCATCTGTTCAAGTTTTATCATGAGATTTCAGCAAGTCAGTCACATCTTCAGGCTCCATTTTGAATTCTAGTTCTGTTGCTGTTTCCACCACATCTGCAGTCACTTCCTCCACTGAGGTCTTGAACGCCTCAAAGTCACCCAGGAGGTCTGGAATCAGCTTCTTCTAAATTTCTGTAATGTTGACATTTTGACCTATTCCCATAAATCATGAATGTTCTTAATGATATCTAGAATCCTGAGTCCTTTCCAGAAGTTTTTCCTTTTCCTTTGCCCAGATCCATCAGAAGATTCACCATCTATGCCAGCTATTGCATTATGAAATTTAAGATTTTTTATTTTTATTTTATTTTTATTTTTTTTTATTTATATATGAAATTTATTGTCAAATTGGTTTCCATACAACACCCAGTGCTCATCCTAAAAGGTGCCCTCCTCAGTACCCATCACCCACCCTCTCCTCCCTCCCACCCCCCATCAACCCTTAGTTTGTTCTGGGTTCTCAACAGCATCTTATGCTTTGGCTCTCTCCCACTCTGACCTCTTTTTTTTTTTTTTTTTTTGTTCCCCTCCCCCATGGGTTTCTCTTAAGTTTCTCAGGATCCACAT
Source organism: Puma concolor (assembly GCF_028749965.1). NCBI lineage: Eukaryota > Metazoa > Chordata > Mammalia > Carnivora > Felidae > Puma > Puma concolor. Next base: position 101,595,114 of record NC_141670.1, on the reverse strand, counting down.
AAGAGTGAAACCATATGGTATCTGTCTTTCTCTGTATGGCTTATTTCACTTAGCATCACACTCTCCAGTTCCATCCACGTTGCTACAAAAGGCCATATTTCATTTTTTCTCATTGCCACGTAGTACTCCATTGTGTATATAAACCACAATTTCTTTATCCATTCATCAGTTGATGGACATTTAGGGTCTTTCCATAATTTGGCTATTGTTGAGAGTGCTGCTATGAACATTGGGGTACAAGTGCCCCTATGCATCAGTACTCCTGTGTCCCTTGGATAAATTCCTAGCAGTGCTATTGCTGGGTCATAGGGTAGGTCTATTTTTAATTTTCTGAGGAACCTCCACACTGCTTTCCAGAGCGGCTGCACCAATTTGCATTCCCACCAACAGTGCAAGAGGGTTCCCGTTTCTCCACATCCTCTCCAGCATCTATAGTCTCCTGATTTGTTCATTTTGGCCACTCTGACTGGCGTGAGGTGATACCTGAGTGTGGTTTTGATTTGTATTTCCCTGATAAGGAGCGACGCTGAACATCTTTTCATGTGCCTGTTGGCCATCCGGATGTCTTCTTTAGAGAAGTGTCTATTCATGTTTTCTGCCCATTTCTTCACTGGGTTATTTGCTTTTCGGGTGTGGAGTTTGGTGAGCTCTTTATAGATTTTGGATACTAGCCCTTTGTCCGATATGTCATTTGCAAATATCTTTTCCCATTCCGTTGGTTGCCTTTTAGTTTTGTTGGTTGTTTCCTTTGCTGTGCAGAAGCTTTTTATCTTCATAAGGTCCCAGTAATTCACTTTTGCTTTTAATTCCCTTGCCTTTGGGGATGTGTCGAGTAAGAGATTGCTACGGCTGAGGTCAGAGAGGTCTTTTCCTGCTTTCTCCTCTAAGGTTTTGATGGTTTCTGTCTCACATTCAGGTCCTTTATCCATTTTGAGTTTATTTTTGTGAATGGTGTGAGAAAGTGGTCTAGTTTCAACCTTCTGCATGTTGCTGTCCAGTTCTCCCAGCACCATTTGTTAAAGACACTGTCTTTTTTCCATTGGATATTCTTTCCTGCTTTGTCAAAGATGAGTTGGCCATACGTTTGTGGGTCTAGTTCTGGGGTTTCTATTCTATTCCATTGGTCTATGTGTCTGTTTTTCTGCCAATACCATGCTGTCTTGATGATGACAGCTTTGTAGTAGAGGCTAAAGTCTGGGATTGTGATGCCTCCTGCTTTGGTCTTCTTCTTCAAAATTACTTTGGCTATTCGGGGCCTTTTGTGGTTCCATATGAATTTTAGGATTGCTTGTTCTAGTTTCGAGAAGAATGCTGGTGCAATTTTGATTGGGATTGCATTGAATGTGTAGATAGCTTTGGGTAGTATTGACATTTTGACAATATTTATTCTTCCAATCCATGAGCAGGGAATGTCTTTCCATTTCTTTAAATCTTCTTCAATTACTTTCATAAGCTTTCTATAGTTTTCAGCATACAGATCCTTTACATCTTTGGTTAGATTTATTCCTAGGTATTTTATGCTTCTTGGTGCAATTGTGAATGGGATCAGTTTCTTTATTTGTCTTTCTGTTGCTTCATTGTTAGTGTATAAGAATGCAACTGATTTCTGTACATTGATTTTGTATCCTGCAACTTTGCTGAATTCATGTATCAGTTCTAGCAGACTTTTGGTGGAGTCTATCGGATTTTCCATGTATAATATCATGTCATCTGCAAAGAGCGAAAGCTTGACTTCATCTTTGCCAATTTTGACGCCTTTGATTTCCTTTTGTAGTCTGATTGCTGATGCTAGAACTTCCAGCACTATGTTAAACAACAGCGGTGAGAGTGGGCATCCCTGTCGTGTTCCTGATCTCAGGGAAAAAGCTCTCAGTTTTTCCCCGTTGAGGATGATGTTAGCTGTGGGCTTTTCATAAATGGCTTTTATGATCTTTAAGTATGTTCCTTCTATCCCGACTTTCTCAAGGGTTTTTATTAAGAAAGGGTGCTGGATTTTGTCAAAGGCCTTTTCTGCATCGATTGACAGGATCATATGGTTCTTCTCTTTTTTTTTGTTAATGTGATGTATCACGTTGATTGATTTGCGAATGTTGAACCAGCCCTGCATCCCAGGAATGAATCCCACTTGATCATGGTGAATAATTCTTTTTATATGCCGTTGAATTCGATTTGCTAGTATCTTATTGAGAATTTTTGCATCCATATTCATCAGGGATATTGGCCTGTAGTTCTCTTTTTTTACTGGGTCTCTGTCTGGTTTAGGAATCAAAGTAATACTGGCTTCATAGAATGAGTCTGGAAGTTTTCCTTCCCTTTCTATTTCTTGGAATAGCTTGAGAAGGATAGGTATTATCTCTGCTTTAAACGTCTGGTAGAACTCCCCTGGGAAGCCATCTGGTCCTGGACTCTTATTTGTTGGGAGATTTTTGATAACCGATTCAATTTCTTCGCTGGTGATGGGTCTGTTCAAGCTTTCTATGTCCTCCTGATTGAGTTTTGGAAGAGTGTGGGTGTTCAGGAATTTGTCCATTTCTTCCAGGTTGTCCAATTTGTTGGCATATAATTTCTCATAGTATTCCCTGATAATTGTTTGTATCTCTGAGGGATTGGTTGTAATCATTCCATTTTCATTCATGATTTTATCTATTTGGGTCATCTCCCTTTTCTTTTTGAGAAGCCTGGCTAGAGGTTTGTCAATTTTGTTTATTTTTTCAAAAAACCAACTCTTGGTTTCATTGATCTGCTCTACAGTTTTTTTAGATTCTATATTGTTTATTTCTGCTCTGATCTTTATTATTTCTCTTCTTCTGCTGGGTTTGGGCTGCCTTTGCTGTTCTGCTTCTATTTCCTTTAGGTGTGCTGTTAGATTTTGTATTTGGGATTTTTCTTGTTTCTTGAGATAGGCCTGGATTGCAATGTATTTTCCTCTCAGGACTGCCTTCGCTGCGTCCCAAAGCGTTTGGATTGTTGTATTTTCATTTTCGTTTGTTTCCATATATTTTTTAATTTCTTCTCTAATTGCCTGGTTGACCCACTCATTCGTGAGTAGGGTGTTCTTTAACCTCCATGCTTTTGGAGGTTTTCCAGACTTTTTTCTGTGGTTGATTTCAAGCTTCATCGCATTGTGGTCTGAAAGTATGCATGGTATGATTTCAATTCTTGTAAACTTATGAAGGGCTGTTTTGTGACCCAGTATATGATCTATCTTGGAGAATGTTCCATGTGCACTCGAGAAGAAAGTATATTCTGTTGCTTTGGGATGCAGAGTTCTAAATATATCTGTCAAGTCCATCTGATCCAATGTCTCATTCAGGGCCCTTGTTTCTTTATTGACCGTGTGTCTAGATGATCTATCCATTTCTGTAAGTGGGGTGTTAAAGTCCCCTGCAATGACCACATTCTTCTCAATAAGGTTGCTTATGTTTATGAGTAATTGTTTTATATATTTGGGCGCTCCGGTATTCGGCGCATAGACATTTATAATTGTTAGCTCTTCCTGATGGATAGACCCTGTCACTATTATATAATGTCCTTCTTCATCTCTTGTTACAGCCTTTAATTTAAAGTCTAGTTTGTCTGATATAAGGATGGCTACTCCAGCTTTCTTTTGGCTTCCAGTAGCATGATAAATAGATCTCCATCCCCTCACTCTCAATCTAAAGGTGTCCTCAGGTCTAAAATGAGTCTCTTGTAGACAGCAAATAGATGGGTCTTGTTTTTTTATCCATTCTGATACCCTATGTCTTTTGGTTGGCGCATTTAATCCATTTACATTCAGTGTTATTATAGAAAGATATGGGTTTAGAGTCATTGTGATGTCTGTATGTTTTATGCTTGTAGTGATGTCTCTGGTACTTTGTCTCACAGGGTCCCCCTTAGGATCTCTTGTAGGGCTGGTTTAGTGGTGACAAATTCCTTCAGTTTTTGTTTGTTTGGGAAGACCTTTATCTCTCCTTCGATTCTAAATGACAGACTTGCTGGATAAAGGATTCTCGGCTGCATATTTTTTCTGTCTAGCACACTGAAAATCTCGTGCCAATTCTTTCTGGCCTGCCAAGTTTCAAAAGAGAGATCAGTCACGAGTCTTATAGGTCTCCCTTTATATGTGAGGGCACGTTTACCCCTTGCTGCTTTCAGAATTTTCTCTTTATCCTTGTATTTTGCCAGTTTCACTATGATATGTCGTGCAGAAGATCGATTCAAGTTACGTCTGAAGGGAGTTCTCTGTGCCTCTTGGATTTCAATGCCTTTTTCCTTCCCCAGTTCAGGGAAGTTCTCAGCTATAATTTCTTCAAGTACCCCTTCAGCACCTTTCCCTCTCTCTTCCTCCTCTGGGATACCAATTATGCGTATATTATTTCTTTTTAGTGTATCACTTAGTTCTCTAATTTTCCCCTCATACTCCTGGATTTTTTTATCTCTCTTTTTCTCAGCTTCCTCTTTTTCCATAACTTTATCTTCTAGTTCACCTATTCTCTCCTCTGCCTCTTCAATCCGAGCCGTGGTGGTTTCCATTTTGTTATGCATTTCGTTTAAAGTGTTTTTCAGCTCCTCGTGACTGTTCCTTAGTCCCTTGATCTCTGTAGCAAGAGATTCTCTGCTGTCAGCTATACTGTTTTCAAGCCCAGCGATTAATTTTATGACTATTATTCTAAATTCACTTTCTGTTATATTATTTAAATCCTTTTTGATCAGCTCATTAGCTGTTGTTATTTCCTGGAGATTCTTCTGAGGGGAATTCTTCCGCTTGGTCATTTTGGATAGTCCCTGGCGTGGTGAGGACCTGCAGGGCACTTCCCCTGTGCTGTGGTGTATAACTGGAGTTGGTGGGCGGAGCCGCAGTCAGACCTGATGTCTGCCCCGAGCCCACCGCTGTGTCCACAGTCAGACTGGTGCGTGCCTTCTCTTCCCCTCTCCTATGGGCGGGATTCACTGTGGGGTGGGGTGGCCTGTCTGGGCTACTTGCACACTGCCAGGCTTGTGATGCTGGGGATCTGGCGTCTTAGCTGGGGTGGGTAGGCAAGGTGCACAGGGGCAGGAGGGGCAGGCTTAGCTTGCTTCTCCTTAGGTGATCCTCTTCAGGAGGGGCCCTGTGGCAGCAGGAGGGAGTCAGATCCGCTGCCGGAGGTTTGGCTCCGCAGAAGCGCAGAGTTGGGTGTTTGCGCGGAGCGAGCAAGTTCCCTGGCAGGAACTGGTTCTCTTTGGGATTTTGGCTGGGGGATGGGCAGGGAAGATGGCGCTGGCGAGCACCTTTGTTCCCCACCAAACTGAGCTCTGTCGTCCAGGGGCTCAGCAGCTCTCCTTCCCTTTGTCCTCCAGCCTTCCCGCTTTCTGAGCAGAGCTGTTAGCTTATGACCTCCCAGACGCTAAGTCGCGCTTGCTGTCGGAACACAGTCCGTCAGGCCCCTCCGCTTTTTGCAAGCCAGACTCGGGGGCTCTGGTTGCCCGGCGAGCCGCCCCTCCTCCCCGGCTCCCTCCCGCCAGTCCGTGGAGCGCGCACCGCCTCGCCGCCCTTCCTACCCTCTTCCGTGGGCCTCTCGTCTGCGCTTGGCTCTGGCGACTCCGTTCTGCTAATCCTCTGGTGGTTTTCTGGGTTATTTAGGCCGGTGTAGGTGGAATCTAAGTGATCAGCAGGACGCGCGGTGAGCCCAGCGTCCTCCTACGCCGCCATCTTCCCTACCAGTCCTGAAATTTAAGATTTTAAAGTCAAAATGACTCCTGATCCATGGGGTGTAGAATGGATGTTGTGTTAGCAGGCATGAAAACAATATGAACCTTGTACATTTCCATCAGAGCTCTTGGGTGACCAGGTGCCTTGTCAATGAGCAGTGATATTTTGAAAGAAATTTTTTTTTCTGAGAAGTAGGTCTCAGCAGTAGGTTTAAAATATTCAGTAAAATGTATTGTAAACAGATGTGCTGTCATCCAGGCTTTGTTATTCCATTAATAGAACATAGGCAGAGTAGATTTACCATAATTCTTCAGGGCCCTAGGATTTTCAGAGAGAGAAATGAGCACTTATTTCAATTTTTAAAGTCCCAGCTGCATTAGCTTCTAACAAAAGAGTTAGCCTGTCCTTTGAAGCTTTGAAGCCAAGCATTGACTTCTCTTTAGCTATGAAAGTTATAGATGCATCTTTCAATGGAAAGAAGGCTGTCTTGTCTGCATTGAAAATCTGTTTAGCATGGCCACTTTCATTAAGGCTCTTAGCCAGATCTTCTGAATAACTCGCGGCAACTCCCATATCAGCATTTGCTGCTTCATCTTGCACTTTTATGTTGTAGAGATGGGCTCCTTCCTTAAACCTCATGAACTAACTTCTTCTAGCTTCAAACTGTTCTTGTGTATCTTCTTCACCTCTCTCAGCCTTCATAGAATTGAAGAGATTGGGGCCTTGCTCTGGATTAAATTTTGCCTTAAGGGAGCATGATGGCTAATCTACCCAGACCACTAAAATTTCTCCATATCAGCAGTGAGGCTGTATTTTGTTTCCTTATTATTCATATATTCACTAGAATAGCACTTTTGATTTCCCTCAAGAACTTTTCCTTTGCCGTCACAACTTTGCTAACTGGAACAAGAGGCTTAGCTTTAGGCTTGCCATGCCCTCTTTGCTGAGGTTAATCATTTCTACCTTTTAATTTAAAGTGAGAGATGTACAACTCTTCCTTTTGCTTGACACTTAGAGGCCATTGTAGGCTTATTACCTGGTCTAATTTCAATATTGTTGTATCTCAGGGAATAGGGAGGCCCGAGGAGAGAGACAAGATTGGGAAAAAGCTGGTTGGTGGAGCAGTCAGAACACATGTAGTATTGTTGATTAAGTTTTCCATCTTATATGGGCAAGGTTTGTGGCATTGCAAAATAGTTACAATAGTCACATCAAAGATCACTGATCACAGATCACAGTAACAGATATAACAATAATGAAAAAGTTTGAGTATTGTGAGAATTACTAAAACGTGACACAGAGACACAAAGTGAGCAAATGGTTGGGAAAGTGGAGTCTATAGACTTATTCCAAACAGGGTTGCCACGCAGTATCTGTGAAGAATGTTAAGGTGAAGCACAAATAAAACAAGGTATGCCTGCGGAGAGTCTTAGAAAGGAAGACGAATCTTGGAGGTCTAGAGTTCAGGGAAATCAGAATATAGATTTTCATTTTGAGAACACAGGAAAAGGTGAATCTGTCCAAGCAGAAGTGAGTAGAACAGAGAGAAGGGAGTGATAAAGGTAGAAGGCCTGGAAATGATACATTTACATTTTTTCCCTCTACATTGGGTACAAAACGAAGCAGTGAAGAAGCTCTCAGAGAGGGGACACGCTTCCCTGGGACTGGCTTGCCTTCCATTTCTTCTATAGCAAATCAAAACACTGTGTACTGCAACCTTACCTCAGTGCTTGGTTTTAGCAAGTGGCTGTTCAATCATTGTCAACAAATGAATGAAAGTTCAGTTTAAAACCCTTTTCCTTCGTAAATAATTAATACTCAGCCCCAGAAAGAATTTCCCTTTCTACTTACTTCCCTCTGGTTACATCGTAGCCACCTTTCTAACATCATGAGGAAGGACAATTTTTAATTTTGTAATTCATACCATGCCTTGTGTAGTGCCATGTACATAACTGATGCTTAATAAAGGATGAATAAAATGCTAAACCAGATATTTTTTTCGCCTCAATAGTTATCCCAGCACATCAATGCCTTAAAAATGGACGGTGGCTTTGAGCAAACAGCATGTCTTGCTGGACTCAGGAAGGGTGCCACTTGGCAAGTTTGCAGTCATGGTGGATTTTGAAAATGAAAGCACAAGGGTCTTTTCTGAAAATGCCAGAATTGTTTATTTTTGTCTATCTTTCCTGTAGCTATTAATCATTGTCTTATTTTTGAAGATGTAACTTAGAAAAACATGTTTTATCTCAGTTATATATAGAACCATGTATTTAAAGTTCAAGTGATGGTCAAAAACTCTGCATAAATACAGTATAGATGAGCTCATAATTGTATCATGTTACTGACTTCAGTTTTTCTTTTATTATCTTATTTTATAGATTTTTTTTCTCTTAAAAATTAAAAAAATGACAGGGGAAAAGCAATTCAAGTATTTCTTTTTAAAAATTTATTTATTATTTATTTAGAGAGAGCAGGGAGGGGCAGGAGAGACAGAGAGAGGGAGAGAGAGAGTCTGAACCAGGTTCCACACTGTCAGTACAAAGTCCGACTCAAGGCTCCATCTCATGAACCCCGAGATCATGACCGGAGCCGAGATCAAGAGTCGGTCACTTAACTGCTTGTGCCACTGTGGCGCCTCCAATTCAAGTAATCCTAATTGAAGCAGAAGCACTTCTTCCCAGTGACCTAAGCTTCCAAAAAAAGGATCTGGAAAAAGAAGAGAAAATTAAACAGAGTGAGTAGAAGAAAGGATATACGAAATATAAAACAGAAATCAATTACATACGAAAGAAATTAAAAAAAATAGAGTAATAAAGGAAACCAAAAGCTGGTTTTTTGAAAATTTGTAAAAATCCAGCCAAGCGATTCAAAAAGGGATGGGATTAGACACGAAGACAAAGAGATACACACGGAGACAGACAACAGAGACAGACACAGAGACAGCGATGGACGCAGAGAGATAGACTCAGAGACAGAGATATAAACACAGAGACAGAGACAGAAACAGAGACAGAGACAGAGACTGAGATAATAAGACCTGAAGTTCTGATCCTAGTTCTGCATCTCTAGAGCTTCCTGGCAAACTGCTCAGAGAGTTCTTACAGAATAGAAGCAAACCTGAACGCTAAACCTTCCCTTTGTCAGAGCCTGCTCCTCAGCAACTGGCTGGCTGTTCAGAATCGCTCTGACTTGATTAGTTCAGCGGCCCCTCTCTCCTAATTGGAACATTGCCTGAACACGACTACTAATTCCTGTGTCCTTCTTCTCTTCAGCCTTGGAGTTTGCAGTTTTGCCTAGTTGGATTACTTGCCCTATTTATCGATCCACCTATGAATATAAAACAACCATCTTGTCCCTTTACTAGCAGTGGGTTTGCTTGTGGTATCTAGACTTGTTTGTTTGTGAATGAAACAATTAGGCTATATGTCATGGCTTTTCTTTCTGACAAACAATTCCTAATTTAGCAATATAAGACAGCAAACATTTTATTATGCTCTTGGATTCTGTGAGTGAGGAATTTGGAAAAGGGACAACATTGCAGGCTTGACTTTGCCCCATGATGTCTGGGACCTCAGCTGGGAAGACTGAAAGGCTGGAGCTGCCTGGAGGAATAGAGGCTGGAATCATTTATTGGGATTATCTATTGGAATCATCTCTTGTTTATTTGAATATCTGCTCCCTGTACAAGGAGAACTTGAAACTGGGGCTGCCAACCAGAGAGACTACCCTTGGTCTCTCCAAGTGGTTTGGCTTTTTAATAACATGGCAGCCACAGTGGGCATTCTGGATCAAGAGTCAAAGTGCAAGAGTTCCAGCTAACAAGGTACAAATAAGGACAACCTTTTCTGACTGAGCCTCAGAAGTTATGCAGCTTATATCCTATGCCTCAGTATGAAGTCTACGTATATTCAAGGTGATTCATAGACCCCACCTTTTGGTTAAAATAAAGGTCATGCTGTAGATGAAGATGTGAGATAGGAGAAATATTTGGAAACTCCACTTTGCTATGCTATATGAACAAAACTGGAAATAGAATTTTAGCATTTATTTTCTTCACTCTATTCTCATTTTCAACCCTATGGTGGCCTCCTTCATATTAGGTAAGAGGGCTAAGATTCAAGTGGAATGTCAACTTTTATAATTACATAGTTGTGGTGTGTGTGTGTGTGTGTGTGTGTGTGCGCGTGTGTGTGTGTGTGTGTTTATTTTCTATAACTTTCCAGGGATGAAGAAGGAAATGCATTATTATAATTTTAGAAATTTACTGCTGGATTCCCAGATGCTTGAGAAAGTAAGCTGAATATAGAAAGAGCATCACTAATCAAATCAACTCGTAAAATTTAAAGTTTGACAATCAAGGAATATTTTCTCTTCTTAATTGTAGAGTAAAAATCCTGACTCATATTTCAATGAAAACAGGAGTCATAATAAGCCACTGTAAGAAAAGTATTATGTATTTTTATTACTATGTTTCAGGATGTGAATTTCAGTTGTAAAATAATTAGGCATACTTAACCACTGTGTCCCCTCTTTTCTTCAGACACAACATGAGTAATGGGTCTGCAGTGGTGAAACAGATGTAGATTGATGTCTTTTCTAATGGAACTTTTAGTCTAGCTGGGTAGGAGATACTGGAACGGGTGATGAGAGTCGTCGTACAAGTAAACATATTAATGAATATGCAAATTGTAATAAGCAAAGGGAAGAAGAAGGATTGGGTACCACAAGAGAGAATGAAAAGAAAGCCCATTTAGATTCAATGAGTCAGGAAAGAAATAATTGAGAAACCGACATTTCGCTGGTACCTGAATGATGCTAACTAGCGTGGCAAATTTAGTTTTTAGGAAGAACCTTTTCAGCAGATCTGAGTCAGATAAAACTTTGTTAGATTTTATTTTGTTTATTTCAGGAACTTTGAAAAAGGAAAACATCGATAAGTTCCAAACAGAGAAGAGAGATGTTTGTACTTGCATTTATAAAAGATGTCTGACTGCTGCTATGAAAATAGATTGGAGCAGGGCAGGAATGGAATTGGTCCTGGATGATATATTTGTGAGGATGAGGAGAAAAATTCACTGAGAAAATAATTTTCAAAGAAGAAGAAATGAAGGACCTTCCCAAATTTCCTAACTGCATAGAAATCGCTCAACCCAGAATCACATCTGAAGGGTATAAATGATAGTACGAGCCTAGACACAATACTACAAGAGAATTCCCTATGTATTTCCTGAATTCTTACCTTCTGTCTTTGCACATACTGTTAATTATAACTCCCAGAGAAAGTCTTCCTCTCTCTAATTATCTGTTGAAATCTTAACCATCTTTCATGTTTTGATTTCAATGTTCCCTCCTCCAGGAAAGGCTGATGCCTCTAACCAGATATTTCCTCTTTCCTGACTCCAACTCTCTTGCACTTAGTTAAAAACAAATTATTAAAGTATAGTTGACATTCAATGTTATATTAGTTTCAGATGTACAACATAGTGATTTGACATTACTCAGGACTCACCACAATAAGTGTAGTCACTGTCTATGTTTCTTAGGTCATTTTTCTACTGACTGTAGACATAAATTTACTTTCGTAGTCCACTGGGCTTGAATCACTGTTGCAGACTCAGGGCTTAGCCGTAGTGTCTGAAGGAGAGGTGATATTCAGTAAATACTGAATGAATCGATTAATTTATAACTGAAATTTACATCCTGAAGCATTATCACAAAATGTTATCACATTATAATATCACATTATGATTTTCTGCTGTTTTTAGAAGTGGATTATTACAACTTTTTTTTCATAAGCCATCTACAATCAATTCCCCAACATGTATCTTCAACAGTGTCTCTATATTATACAAATTGAGTTTAAATTTAAATATGACTCATATTTTATTTTAAAAATGATTAGCTAGGATTTATTCATTTACTTGGAGTGGTATGCACTCCTTTCTTGCTGCCATTCTAGACGAAAATTTGTACCAATAAAAACTACATTAAAAATGACACGTAGTTTTGTGCAGTGGTGGTATGGTAGCCAATGACGTTTATGTGAAGCATGATTACTACTAATTGAAATATGACAAAAACTCACAACACAAAAGTAAGGTCAATCTTATATATTATTTTTCATCCCTAGACATCACCTAGCTGAGTAAATTGGTTACATCGGTGATGAATTTATGTATCAATTTCTTAATGCCTTTCAGTCTATTTTTACTATCCAAGTCTCCAGTTCAACTGAATCATTAGAAGGATTACTTGCAAGCCTAGAGTTCTTCAGTATTATGTAATATTACTTGGTGTTTAGGATTAAATCAATACGTGTGTAAGAGATTAAAAAATAAAGAATGAGAAATCAAGTAGTACTTGTACAATAGAAACAACACAAAATATTTTGTATTGAAAATAAAACAGGATGTTTAATTTAGGAAGATGTAAAATTCATGTACTGCAAGCACCTCATATGGTCCATGAGGAGCTTTGACTATGACACATCCATACAGGACCTGATTGATGTCTTTTTTCAAGGCTTATTCACTACATATAACCCAAGCATCACAAAGCCTCTCATAGTACTGCCTTGAAATCTACTAAATGTAACTTGTAGTATATCTCCAGTATTTACTTTTGCCTGCAAGATTATTAAATTTAAAAAAGAAAAGAGATATCACTCATATTTCTTCATTAATAAGTAAGCAAATAAATAGCAGGTTTAAGTGGATCTCTTTAGAATTTCTTCCTTTTGCATTACTACTATTTGTAATAAATAGATACCCAGCTTAGAATTTCTTATTATGGCAGTTTTCATAGCTCAAGTCAGTGATTTTATAATGGCTTAAACATAGCAGTGTTCAGTGTGGTATAAAAAACCCAGCTATTTATTGGAATGCGCGTTGAAAAAAAGCGATGTAATAAGTCACATGATTCAAATGTCTTCCTGGTTCTCTCACTCCCAACTATGTAAGCTTGAACTATTCTTTTTTTTTTTTTTTTTTTTATATAACAAAGAAAGAACACAACATAAAAAAGAGCTGCTTTCTTCTTTTGTCAGTAATCATATTGCTGGATCAGCTAATCTTATTGTTTTGTTCCCTCCTCTCTTTCCGTAGATTGCTTCCAAGTGTAAGAAATGACACTACCAACATTCCACTTGGTCACTAGCAATGCCTCAAGACTTGTTGGTGAACTTATGTGGTGATTTGCTTTAAAATTATGGCCATTATTCAGTTTTATTTTTATCTAGGCTGATTGTGGATTAGTGTACTTGGAGGAAGGATTAAGTACTTTACCTTCTTGCATCAGAAGTATGTAAAGAGCACTCCTGGATAATATCAGGTAATAGATAATTAGTTTGGCACCTGACCAGAGTGAGGTCCGGGCTTGAGTATTTTATTACTTACCAACACAAATGAGCATTCAGCTTTTGGGTCAACTCAGATACCTGAAAAACAGCTACTCTGGCACGTTTACAACCTGGTGAACAAATTTATGCAATTTTACGTCCCTCTGCTGATTTACCTGGAAAGACCATTATGTAAGATAATGAATTTAACAGAGGAAAATCAGTAAATGCTTTTGCACACTGTCACTTTATATCGTAAGGGAATATTTGGCATTTTCTCATTTAAACATGTCCATCCTCATGTGAGCTACATATTACAGATACGTGGCCCTTCTTTGAATTGAAAATTTTCCTTGGTTAATTTTCCCTTGAATATTGTATACATTAAACCAGAGTGTTTTTAACCTGAGTCAAGTGCATGCATTAGTGAGACATCTTCAAATATTCGGGCTAAAATGGCAATACAAAACCAGAAATTATTTCTTTTTTCCTGTATTTGTACTTAAAAGATAGGTGAAGCTCTGGTTAGTGTATTCCATGAGGTGGGGTTAGGACTGGGGTAAGAGCAGAGCTTGGGGTTGGAGTGAATAAGGAAATTAGCAAAGAAAGGGTATTTTCTTCTGTTAGTATCTTGTATTTCTTGAGGGATGATGACCTGGGTTATTCATTTAGGTGTTCTAAGATTCACCAGTAAATCTAAGCTAATTAAATAAATGCTCGATGAAAGGGGGATGATTGGAACAAACTGAAGGAAGGACAACGAAACAGACTAAGAATAGAGTGAAATAAAATTTTATTATTTTCTATTACTCCAGAAAAAAATAACACAACCAATACATCAATAGCGATTGCAAACCAGCAAACACAAGAAGACAAGTCAGAGTAGGAACACAGAAGAAATTGGAAACAGACACTTGAAGACTCTTTTGAAAAGATAGGGAAGAATAGAGTGAAGACAGGGAAGGAATAAAATAAAAAGCGGAAATTTTAAGATAAGCTCAAGTTACTTTATTAAGGAGTGGTTTTGTTGTAACAACTATTAGTGGGACTGATAATGCTGTGAATTTCTAGCTATCTTGTCAATATACAAAAAGTAAAATGAGCTTATAATCACTTAGGTATCTTTTGTATTAAAATAATCTTTGACCGTCAATCTTGGTTTTTATAGTTTTTAAACCATTATAAAGATGAGAGCATTAAGAGTGAGGCGTCAAGGAATCGAACAGATAGATTTGAGCCTTGGCTTTACCACTTACCATCTTAAGACATTTAACTTCCTATGCTTTGGTTTTCTTATCTGAAAAAGGGGTATAAGAAGATCATTCATTTGTCAGAATTACTGGGTGCTTTAAATGAGTTAATACACGTTAAACTCTTGGAAAATAGTGCTTACAGCATAGTAAGTATTATTTAAGTCTTATTATTTTTGGATGAATTCTTATAATAGTGTATATTATTGCCCCTATCTCCAGAATCAAATTATTTTTCTTCATAAGGAATCTCAATAAATGTTCAAGTTGTAAGATAGCTCCTTGATCTTTTGTCATGTTTATATTTTGAATTGAGGGACAGGTGGTTTTTTAAAAGGCATTTAAATTATCAAGATGATGAGGCTATCATTTTGAGGAGCTCTGTTGTGGATAACTAGAAACAAAAGGAGATGGTTTGGGATTGTCAGCACAAAATCTTCATCTGTTCATTCTCTGAATTCAATTTTCTTTACTCTAAATCTCTTTGCCCAAGAGTGGTCAGGGAAAACGCTGGGAATGAGTTTGATTAGAAATTGAAATAAATCTGCTGAAAACCTAAAATTCGTGTTGGTTTATCGCATTCTTTCTATAATCTAATGTGCCTCGAGGAGTGATACTGGATGATTAGAATTGCTGGTTTATGAAAGCAGCTGGTGTGGGTTTAACAGTTTAAAACTGCACAGAGAGCAGAAACCAACATCACACATGTTTTAGCTTAATCACATATGAGTTAGCTTAATCTCTTGATATGAGCTGAACTTATTTGGAAAGAGTTAATCAGAAGTCACAATGCATTCATGTGTGCAGCAGTGACTGGCCATAGCATTAACTGACAAAGAGAAGTACATTATTGAGAAAGAATGTTATATGCAGGTTTTGTTTCTGGAATTCTCTATGTGATTAGCAACAAAAAAGTTTTGCTTTTTTTTCCCCCACAACAATAATAAAAAAGGCATGACTGTTAATACTTCTATCTCTGCTACCATTACTTCCACCCAACCAACACTACAACAATAGTAGCCTTGGTTGGTTAAGTGACTGCTGACAGACTCATGGTAAAAGCATTTGACATATAATTTCACCTGATCCTTAAAAGGACTTTCTAAATAGTCACTAACGACCCCATTTTGGGGTGATAAAATTAAGGATCGGAGTTGTTAAATTATTAACCCAAAGTCATCCAAATCATGGGTAATAGAGTTGAGATTTGAATCCAGTCGTACACGACAACCAAACCACTTGCACTTTCTGTGATACCAATGATTCCCATAACTTTGTATTTCACATGTCTTGAGAACTTCAAAGTAATTTGAAGTCCTTCATAGAACTAAGTCATTGATGATTTTTTAAAATCATCAATCATAACCTCAGAATACACTGAATATATTTAGTTGTTACCGATATGTTGTTCCAACTGAATATACTTAGCCTTGTGATAACTCAGTACATTCATTGTCCACGTTTCTTATTTGTATGCATACTGATGAGAAGTCTTTTCCGAATTGGCACTGGCTTAATGAGTTGACATTCAGGAACCACTGTATGACACCACAGTGACTTGATTGCTTCCAGCTATATGTTAACTCCATGTTTTATATTAGAGGGATTATTGGAAAACTTGTGTGTAAAATTACTCTGCCTGTATTAGACTACATTCTTTCATTTATTTCCGTTATGAATTGAGAAATGTGTTCCTATAAAAGGAAATTTGGCTCTAACTCATAATACGCATGATGCTTAAAGATCCTAGAATCCTTGTGATTTGCATGACGTGAGGTTGATATGCATTTTTTAAATCACTGCGACATGTTAAATAAATAGTCAATCAACATGATTTCTCATGTTCTTTCTAAAGTGAAATATTTTAAATGTTAACATTTTAAATGTTTAAATATTTTCATTTTTTAAAAGGTTTTTTTTGACTTCATGTAATTTGAATTTGTAAGTGACTTGGAAGAGCAGTATTTAGCTAAGTTCATTAAATTCCTTTATAACTTTTCAAAGGGCATATATAGATAGCACTTGCAGTTTTTAACTCTAAAATTGAACACATAAGTGTACGTTATTGTACACATACATGAAATATTTTCCAAAATAATCTCTGTAAAGATAGACCCTAGTACATTTTTAGGATTTGCTTTTCTGATCTGTTTAGATTTTTAATATAGGATTTCTATGTTCCTTTCTATCAAATATTACTACATAGAGTCAGATAATTACACAATCTTTCTTAGAATAGTGACATAAAAGGACTAAGCTGTATCTACCACAGTAGACATACATAAGGTCAGTATCATACATAATTTCAATACTCCTAATCTCTGCTCGATTTATCCCTGTAGGGACTGAATGTGTTCACCACTCCAGATTCATAGGGTTAGATGAAGTCATGAGATTAGTACCTTTATAAAAAGAGACACTAACACCAGATTGTTTGCAAGGACACATGCCATCTGGAGAGAACCCTCAGCAGAACCTGACCATGCTGGCACCCTGGTCTTCAATTTCCAGCTTCCAAAACTGTGAGAAAATAAATTGGTGTTGTTTAAGACACCCAATCTGTGGTATTTGTTATGGAACCCCAGCTAAGACCACTGCTAAAATCTGGCTCCTTCTTCTGGCATTTGAATGAATGTTAGGGAATGAAAAACATTAAACACTGTCATGAAAAGGTCTTGAGAAAGCATAGGGACCTCTTCAAACACCCATGGCAACTAAGATCTGGAGTATTAGCGATTTATTTCAGGCTGTGCTACCAGCCAAGGTCCCCACGTAGCCAAAGTTAGGCAGCTGGTCAGTAAACCTGCTTAAAACTTGTATTTTCACCTTTTAAAATCTATTCATTAGGAAAGGAAAGGATAGTATTTGTTTAAAGGAATCTTAAAAATAGTGAAAAAACTTTGTTTTATTTATTTTATTATTTTGGAGAAGGGTAAAATTTCATAGCTAATCTTAAACCTTTAGGAAATTTCAGGCAAAAACCAACTTAAGATTCCTATATTATTTAGTATTTGAAGATGGTCTCAATATATCTTTACGCACTTTTTATATGAAAATATGGTTACATTTAAAAACTGTGAGATGATTTAAATAACAGGTAACATGTAGCACTTACTCTGTTTTAGATGTTGTTATAGAAATTTATACGTATTTACCTTTCACAGAAACCTTACGAGGTAGGTATTTTAATGGTTCCCATTTTATGAATGAGAAAACAGAGAGGCCTGCAGAAGTTAAGGAACTTGCACAAGATAGTGTTGGCAGTGAGTCCTAGAGTAATTTGATCCTGCGTAGTCTGGCTTTCGACTCCAGCTTTTAACTTTGCCACAGATGTGTCTTTTCTCCGTTGTCTCCCATGCCCTTCCATTCCAGGAATGCTTAGTAGTAATTCCTTGTCTCTTTTCTGAACATGTTCTGCTTGGCATCAGTGTCTTGATACTGTCTTTTCCTATCACGTGACTTCCATTTCTTTAAACATGCTTTTGTTATTAAAAATTTTTAAATATTAAATAGATTCCTTCAACCTTTTTTTGTTACTCACTCACTTCTCATAAATTACTAACTGATAATAAGTATTGAATGGCAAAGCCATTCCACTGTAGGAACCAACAGTGGTGCATAGAAATAGGCTGAATATTCCACTCTCTTTGGTAATAAGACTTTCTCTCATGTTGCTTATGTATCAGGGCTTCTCTTCCTGTTGTCATTAACCATTAGATTTTAGATATGTCTTTCTTCTATTTCATATGTGTCACTTGTCAGCTTTTGGCTTTCTGTTTAGGGCCATCCTGTCAGGTCATCCTACTCTCCACCTAGGGAAGGGATGCCACCCTGATATCCGGGTACTACAGTTTATGTTGAAGTTACTTATCACTAGAAATTAATTTTAAAATTGCCTGATTATCACACAAATTTCCAAATGTGACTAATAACAAAAATTTTAGCAGTGACCACCTCATGGGTTGCTCCGAGGACTGAATGAGCTCACCTATATGAAGTGCTAAACAGTGGGCAGCATCATGAGCACTTAACCAAGTAGTACATGTCACTATTATTGCTGTTTTGGGGAAAGGGGCTGGTCAAGTGACTTTGAGTACGTTGGTGTCAATGACAGCTTTTATTTATTTTTAACAATGAAATATATACATTGATATTCCAGATTAAAAAAAACTTTAAAAAATAGCATTTCATTCTTATAATAACAAATAAGCTTATGTTCAACATAGGTCAGTAAGACCTGTTAAGACCCAGGTATCACCATCACAGACCTTCCGATAACCCTGGGGGAAGAAGTAACAAACTCATATAAACAGTAAACACTATGAAAAAGTACATAATTAAGTCCTCTAGTGAGGTCTAAGGATTGTATGCTGCTCAGGAGAAAAAAAAGCAATCCAATTGGGGCTGAAAATTTTATAAAGATCTTGTCATGATAGTGCTGGAATATGAAGTTTTCTTTGAAGAAAAAGGGCTGTCTGTTAAAGAAGGAAAAATATAGGCATAACTATACAGAAATAATGTGGTATATTTTTGTGGAATATTTGTAATATTAATGGGAAAATCATCATTGATTCTTATGTCTTTTCCTTTGCTTATAGCAGGCACTAGGAAAAACTTTTTCCCATGAAGGAGAATATAATTTTCAAACAAATCCCAGATCATTGTTTCTGTCAGAATCGATGTTACTTTCTAAGTAAATGCTGAAACTAATGGCCTTATAATGCTATTTTTGCAGACTGTATTTATTTAAATAATCTCATAGCTATTAAATTACTACATTGGATCTGGCACATGAAAGTATCTGTGCTTTGCTACAAATTTGTTTATATCAAAGGCTGCCTCTTCAAAAAATAACAATGACCTTGGGGTGGAGTGATCATGTCATCCTCTTCTAAATAGGTCTATGTTTCTCACTTATAAATCAAAAGGGCAGGGTTGTGGAATTAAATGCACAAAGAGTCATAATTCATTCTGAAATATCTAGGCTGGCATTCATTTGGGAAAAAATATACAGGGAAAAAATATCCACACAGAAACATTTAGAAATGAGAACAGGGCTTATACAGAGGGGTGGAATTGGTAAGTAGGGATGGTTTTACACCTGCCTCTCTCTCTTCCTTCCCCTCTTTCTCCTCCACTTCTTCTTCCTCTTCCTCAATTTCCTCCTGGCTCCCTTTTCCTTCTCTAGTCTTTATTCTTTGTGTCTAATCGAAATTAGTATTATCTAAACATCTTCCAGTTTTATTTTCAGAGCTTAACCCCTACAAAATGTCTCTCAGCTGGAATTCCTCAGGCTGTGGCTTTATCTGTGTGCAAAAACAGACTACTGACTTGCTGTGTTCCTGCCATCTTGCCTTACTATTTTTCCAGGTAGTCAACTAGCTCCTCTTGTGGGTCTGATATTTTCCTGGAAAAACTGCCTTCCATCATTAATCACCAGAGTGACCATCCCCTTGGTCTTGGAGAAACAAACACTGCTATTCCTTGGGATAATCCCCTTTTCTGTAATTTCCCACATACTGAGGCCAGATCTAATTTTTAACAGGGTTTATAGAAGGTTAAGGAATAATGGTGAGAAGCTACATTAAGATAGGAACTTATGACTACTGCCAGGCCTAGAGCTGTCTTGCTACAAAGCTGTCTCCATGTGAGAAGGGCTGTTAATTTCCCATGCTTGGGGCCATTTCAAGAAAACAGGTGGCAAACAATTGGGCCCAGCCTAGCCCATGCCAATCTCTGTCCAGTCTCTCTCTCATACTTCCTAACCAAAGATTAAAACAACCTTGGTGTCTTGACTCATGTGGAGTTACTTAATACATATATTTACATAACTCTTGATCCCATACAAATTTTGAAGCCATTTAGAAACATGGACAGTCTAATGCAAAATAAGAAATCAAGGAAGAGAAAACAAGGATAGAAAGAAGAAATGGGTGAGAGTGATGGGGAACATAGTACACAGATATACATGCTATAACCTCCAAGTTTGAACCAGTAATTTGGCAATGAGTTTTCTGTTAGGCAAGGAAAAAGTGGAAACATGGTGGCCAGTTAATGAGGTCGTATTTTCTTTTTTAATGTTTGCTTATTTTTGAGAGAGAGAGAGGGAACACAGTGGGGGGAGGGGCAGAGACAGAGGGAGACACAGAATCTGAAGCAGGCTCCAGGCTCTGAACTGTCAGCACAGAGCCTGATGCAGGGCTCAAACTCACGAGCCATGAGATCATGACCTGAGCCGAAGTCGGAAGCCTAATTGACTGAGCCCTTCAGGTACCCCCAGTTAATGAGGTCTTAAAGAGTTTACTTGTGTGGACATTCCTAATGAGAACACTGAGTAATAGAGAAACAACAGAAAGAATGCAGGAAATTATATCTTCAACTCCCCTAAAATAAAGTTCCCATTTGATATCTCTTCCTCCTTGGAGTCCAAGACTCCATCATCTTCTACTTGTATTACATGAAACTGCCTTCTAGTTAGTCTCCGTTTGTCTACTTATAACTAATTATTTATATGGAGGGTCTTTAATAGTGTCTTTTTCAAAACTTCAGTTAGATCACATCAGTTCTCTGTTCACTGGGAAACTTTTCTGATGGCTTTCCATTAAGAGAAGAATAGAATCCAAACTCCACATTGACTCAAATTCCTTGTATGATCTGGCCCTTGCTTACCTCTCCAGCACCATCTCCAATCCCATCTCCCTACCACCCCACTCTGCCGTGACCACACTGGGTTTTCTTTAGTTTCTGGAACACACTAAATTTGCTTCTCCTGAAACACTAAGCTCCAGTATTCATATAGCATGCCCCAAAGCCAAGGACAGATATTTTGGGTTTTATGATGGCACCTATGTTCTTGTACCCAAACCGTCCAATTATCTATGACTGCATAATTATCCGCTCCCAACTTAATAGCTGAAAACAATTATTTATGTAGCTCATGAATAGGTTGAATAGATTTTAGCAAGGAAATTTTGTCACTGTTCCATTCAGAATGAGCAGAAAAAAGCTTTGACAAAATTCAATAACAATTTTACAGTAAAAAAACTTGTTTTATAATAAAAACAATTTAGTCAACAAGGGAAGGAGGTAAAGGAGCTTCCCCAACCTTATAAAGGGCACTTGTGAGAACAAACAAATAACAAAAACCATACCACATATAACATATACTTAATGTTGAAAAGTACAACAAAAAGAACAAAGAAAGTTATTTGTTCTTTTCCCCAAGAATCAGGAAGAGGTCAAGGGTCCATTCTCACCACTTCCATTCCACATTGCAGTAAATGTTCTAAAAAGTACAGTAGGGCAAGAAAAGAAAGAAAAGCCATAACAATAGGAAAAGAAGTAAAATTATTATTATTCTCAGATGACATGATTGCTTACAAAGAAACTATTATGAAATCTACAAAAAAATTACTAGAATTAATAAGTGAATATAGTAATTTCACATAATACAAGTTCTATACACACACAAAGAAATTATGGTATTTTTCTATATTTGTAACAAGAAAATAATTTAAAAAGTATCATTTTCTGTAGCTTCAGAAATCATGCAATGTTCAAGAATGAATTTAATGTAAGATGTTGTGGTAGACATAACACAAGTTGATCCCAATGCTATGCTCTGTATCATACCCTCCCCTTGAGTGTGGACAGAACCTGTGGCTCGCTTCTCACCAATATAAGATGGCAAAGGCGATGTCATCTCCTGATTAGATCACTCTGTCTTGCCAACACATACTAGAAAGATTCTTCTGCTGGTCTTGGAGAAGCAAACAGCTTCATACTGTTGCCTACTGTTGCATCCCTACCAACAGTGTAAGAGGGCTTTCCTTTCTCTGCATCCTCACCAATGCTTATTGTTTCTTGAGTTGTTAATTTTAGCCATTCTGACTAGTGTGAGGTGACATTTCATTGCGGTTTTGATTTGTATTTCCCTGATGATGAGTGATGTTGAGTAGCTTTTCCTGTGCCTGTTAGCCATCTAGATGTCTTCTTTGGAAAAATGTCTGTTAATGTCGTCTGCTCATTTCTTAACTGAGTTATTTGTTTTTTTGGTGTTGAGTTTGATAAGTTCTCTATAGATTTTGGATACTAACCCTTTATTAGATATGTCATTTTCAAATATCTTCTCCCATTCTGTAGGCTGCCTCACAATTTTGTTCATTGCTTCCTTTGCTGTGCACAAGCTTTTTATCTTGATGAGGTCCCAATAGTTCAGGTTTGCTTTTGTTTCCCTTGCCTTAAGGAAGACTTTCATTAAGTCAAATTCACAATTCTGATTAATACTTTGGAGTAAAACTTTATCTTCTGAAATGACACTGTGTGACTGTTCATTATCCAAGAAAATGGTGAAAAGCCATGGACCCAGTAGAATTTTTATCTAAGACCAAGGAAAGTGATCTCATTGAATAAATTGTGAAGAAATAGTGACAGATTTTTAAAAGTTGCAGGTATACCTGTATCAGTTGTTATAGCTATATCACAAACACCCTGTGATAGTCATTTAAAAAGGCAAAAACTTAATAAATTTCTCATAGTTCTATAATTGGCTGAGTCTTGATTAATCTCACCTATCTGGTTGCATTTAGCTGAGGGATGACTGGGGGTAGGCTGAACGCTTGAACTTTTCTATGTAATTTTTCATCCCTAAGAAAGCTAGAAAAGACATTCTCACATGATGACAGCAGCTTTTAGGAGTGCAAATCCTAATATGCAATTGCTTATCATGCTTCTATGTATGTTACATTTGGTGATATCCATTGACCAAAACAATTCATGTATCTCAGCACAATATAGGAGAGAAATATACAAGAATGTGGAAACTGGGAAGTGTGGCGCTTGGGGACCATTCCTGTAGCAATCTACCCCACTCTACCTTCTGGTCCCAGTGAACCTCACACCTCCCATGTGCAAAATACACCTACCTCAAGTCCCCAAAGTCTCATCAAACTTGAAGTTTATGATTTTGTGAATTGCATCAGGTCCAGAACCTGGCAAATCTTAGATGTAGCTCCTCTTGATCTTGAGATCTATAAATTAAAGACTGTTATCTTCTTACCTGTTCACCTAATATGAAGTGGTGGGTGAAACAGGAACAAGACAATCAATAGACACTCCTGTTTCAGATAGGGAGAAATAGGCACCTAGCAGTCACAGGGCCATAGAACCTCTGAAGTCTGGCTGAGCACGTGTTGTCAGGGCTTTGTACTCTGGATGCAAAGAATGCTTCTTACTAAAGCTCAGTTTTGTTCCCTGGGATCCATATGTCTTCTGGGTTCTTGACTTTCCCATCCAAGGTAACTTTCTTTTTCCACAAGAAAGTCCCTTGTTTACCACTGAGTAGTTTTCTAAGCCTGTCTCTTGCCTACTGAAAAGTTGGGAGCCCAGATGTTTCTTTTCATTTTGAATGGTCTCAGTGTCTAAACTGGTAATGTTTTTGTAACTGAACCCATGTGTTTGCCCAACATGCAGCAAAGCCAACCACTGAGACATTAAGTATGCAGCAAGGAAAGGGTTTATTCAAGAAGCAGCCAAATGAGGAGACAGGAAGCTGGCTCAAATCTGTCTCACCCAAGTGAGATGAGAACAAGTTTTTATAATCACAGGGACTGGGATTACATACATATGGATGAAAAGGGTGGGAAAAGTTGACTATTGATGAGGAAAGAGAGCATATACATTTAACAAACGTATAGGTAGCATATATCCTGTGTTTATCTTGAGGTGGAGACTTAGCAGTATAATGAGGTAAAATTCTGCCTCTGACATCAGAAGGTCATCTGTAGGACAAGGAGAGGGGCTATGTACATACTCTGAGAGCTGGTGTAAACTGGATGGTCTCTGTGGCTCATTGTCTCAGGGAAGTAATGTAGGACCTTGTTGCTCATAGGCTGGAACCATACCAGTAACCTTTATTTGTGTCAGTCCAGGCCTCTGTGGAGACCTGGAGCTTAGTGGATTTGTTAGTCAAGTCTGAAAAGGGACAATAGTGGGGCACCTAAGTGGCTCAGTCGGTTAAGGGTCTGACTTCAGCTCAGGTCATGATCTCACAGTTCATGAGTTCGAGCCCTGCATTGGGTTCTGTACTGACAGCTCAGAGCCTGGAGCCTGCTTTTGATTCTGTGTCTCCCCCTCTCTCTCTGCTCCTCCCCTGCTCACGCTCTTTGTCTTTCTGTCTCTCAATAATAAATAAATATTAAAAAAATTTTTTTTGAAATGGGACAATAGTTGATTAGGGGGATATGGGCTCCTGAAAAACAATCTTTAAATTTTCTGTTGCTCTTCACATCATTAACCCTATGGGACACGGTTTCACTTTCATTAATTCTATTCTCTTGACAGCACTGAAGGTTTTCTATGAGTCTTATTGAAGTTCACATGCTACTGCTGTATCCATAATTCTTTCAGGAATTTTCCACAGTTAGCAGAATAATGTCCTAAATTTGTTCAGGTGATCATCCCAGACTTGTGGATATGTTATGTTGCAAGTCAAAGGGGAATTAAGGTAGCAGATTAGGTTGTTAATCAGATAACCTTAAAATAGGGAGATTATCCTGGATTATTCTGGTGGGCCCAATATAATCACAGGGTCTTAACTACGGAAGAGGGAGGCAGGAGAATGAGAGTGTCAGAGTGATTTGATGTGAGAAAGACTCAACTGGCCATTGCAGGCTTTGAAAAAGGAAGCAAGCCATCAACCAAGGAATGTGGGCAGCCTCTAGAAGCTGGAAATGGCAAGAAAATGGATCCCTCACTCTATTCTTTACAAAGGAACACACTTCTGCTAACACCTTGATTTTAGGTTACTGAGATCAATTTTGAACTCATGACTTGCAAAAATATAAGATAATAAATCATATTGTTTGAAGCCACTAAGTGCGAATTTTTTACAGCAGTAATAGGAAACTAAGGCGTTAGTTTGCATTTAGACAATACCTATAAGCTACCTAGAAGCCCTTTTGTCCAAATGCCACCTACTATGGGTCAGTCTTAGATACTTAGTTACTACACTGTGCGATCAAATGATTTCATGGCAGCATTTTTCATGGTAGCAAAATTCTGAAAAGCACCTCTAAACCCATTGTTAGTAGAATGGATAAGTAAATTTTGGAATATCGATAAGATGACCGTCTTATTAACATTGGGTAAATTAACCTTAACATTGGGTTTAAGTTAAATTAACATCGGGTAAATATCTATGGTATGATATTATGGGAAAAAAGTAATTTTCTTGAAAATGTAAATATGAATCCTTTTATATAAAATTAAAAAATACTAGGCTGTATGAGGATACTTACATGTGTCCTAAATCTGTAAAGAGCAGGGGAAGGATTGATACAGACTTCAATGTTGGTGGCAATTGGGGACAATGTTATCATGAAGGATAGCACAGGGCTCTCTAAGGTATTGGTTACATTACACTCCTCAGACTGATGAATTTATAAGTGACTTTTTCATTATTTAAGTTATATATTTTATTTGTATTTTCTAAGCCTCTTTGTATATATAATTCACCAAAAAAGTCAAGAATTTAAAAAAAAGCAGTAAAAAGTGAGAAAACATACAAAATATTTCCCCAAGAAAGCTGATATAGTAATACCACTATTGGGCAAATAAAAAGCATGTTGGCAAAAAAAAAAAAAAAAAAAAAAAGTCCATTCAGCATAACAAAAATAGTAACTCCCATTGAAGATATAATATTCCATAGCCTAAATTTTGTTTTATTAATTCCACTAATTCTCCAGTGAGTAACAGTTGTTGAAAAATATATGAGGTTTATAGTAGGTTTTAGAAAACCAAGTAGTAATTACTTGTTCTTGTTATACTACTTTGGGGGCAGTGGTCATGTGTGTTGGGGAAGGCTCATAAGAGATAATAGAGAAATATTTCAGTAGAATATTGTAATGCTAATTAACACAGTTTCATAATTTTAAGTAATTTATTCTCTAAAGACTTTTTGGAATGGATAAATTAACAATTATTATAGCTGAATACAATTTATATTTCCCTTTTATTTACAAAATAAGAATGAACAGTCAAAACACAAGATCATCTCATAACATGTCCTAAATTTAAAAAGCCAAAGAAGGATGCTCTTCTGCACTTTTGAAGGCTTGGTTAGTAAAGGAAAAAGAATTCAGGAAGATGACTTTAGAATTTTTTGATGATCTGACCTGGATAGCAAAAAATTTGATATTATTAATAAATAACCAATTTCATGCTAAAGATACACGTTAAGATTTAGTGTAGACTTTACTTGCTTAAGAAAACAGAAATTTAAAAATGGGTATCAAATAAATCAAACAATCAGATTTGGGGGATCTTTAAGATTAAGATTAAGATTAAAGTCAATTTGTCATGCAAGTTTTAGTGTTAATCCTTAAGTGTTAAGCCAGATAATAGACTATGGCCAGTGCCCAGTCTCCTAGAACCTCTCTGCTTATTTTCCATTTGCTGCACCAAAGAACTGTGGGCACCAGTGTCTGTGACTTACACTATGATGTGAGAGAATGTTCAGGAGAACCCGCTGTGTTTGACTTGGTGCCCCATTACTTATCCTCTGAGAGCTCTCAACTCACTCATCACTGCAGACTCAATGTACAAGCTAGAACCGGGCATGTATTAGGCACTGAAATACTTGTTGAGAAACTAGTTGAAAAAGTGAATATTAAAAAAATAATAAAAAAAAGTAGTAACTTTTGAAAATAAGTTGTAATTACATTCCCATTAAAATAATTATTTAAATATTGATTATTGTTAATAATACAAGGACTTTATTGCAGTTCTGCCATTGGCTTGCAGTTTTATCTCAGACAAGACCCCAAAGTCATTTTAAAAAAATGAGTTATAGTGTTTTTTTATAACTTTATTTTTCCTTGCAGTTCTTTCACAACACATTTGTCTCATTTGGCTTCCTTTTGCTAATTTCAATATGTAAAACTTTTAAGTTATTTTTTTTAATGTTTATTTATATTTGAGAGAGAGAGCACGAGCAGGGGAAGGGCAGAGAGAGAGGGAGACATGGAATCTGAATCTGAAGCAGGCTTCAGGCTCCGAGCTGTCAGCACAGAGCCCAACATTGCGCTTGAACCCACAAACCATGAGATTATGACCTGAGTCGAAGTCCGACGCTCAACCGACTGAGCCACCCAGGTGCCTCTCAATATGTAAAACTTTAAAGACAGTATTATTTATTCTGTTCTTAGAAACTAATGTAATGATCTTGTCATTTTACATTTATAAAAACAGAGAAGTTAAATGACTTGACCAGTTAAGTATGGTAAGAAGGGAAAGACCAGACTTCACAATGGATATCAATCTGGCAAACACCTGATGTTGTTCTGTGGTCTTCCTCACTTTCTGCTTTTTATTAGGAAAATAGCATTTTAGGGGTACCTGGGTGGCTCAGTCAGTTAAGGGTCCGACTCTTGATTTCAGCTCAGGTCATGATCTCACAGTTCATGGCTTCGAACCCCAAATCAGGTTCTGTGTTGACATTGTGCAGTCTGCTTGGGATTCTGTCTCTCTCTGTCTTTCTCTGCCCTTCCCCCACTGGCTTGCTATCTCTCTCTCAAAATAAAAAGAAAACAATAATAAATTTAAAAAAAAGAAAAAAAGCATTTTATAATTTTCTCCTTAATACAGGAATACAAGTTCACTTCAGAAAATAGTAAAAAAAAAAAACACAAATAAAACTGTCCTCATACTTCCATCACCACACAAATAACTACTTTTAAGGATTTTACTATATTATGTCGTAGCCTCTATCTTTCTATTTTTTCATGTATTTACAAAATATATACTTTCATATCTAGAATTTGTTAATTTTGTTTATTGAGTAGCATGTCAGCAGTGTTTTCATGTCATTAAATTCTTTAGTTTAGTAAATAATGCTGACTTTATTTTATTTGTTATTTCTTTTTGAAGTTTATTTTTTTTTATTTGGAGAGAGTGAGACAGAGTGCATGTGCACGAGCAAGTGGGAGTGAGGCAGGGAGAGAGGGAGAGAGAGAATCCCAAGGAAGCTTCATGCTGTCAGTGCAGAGTCCAACGTGCGGTTGGATCTCACAACCACGAGATCGTGACCCGAGCCAAAATCAGGAGTCGGATGCTTAACCGACTGAGCCACCCAGGTGCCCCAATAATGTTGATTGTAAAATAATTTAATTAATCATGTTGATTACAGTATTATAAAGATTACAACAGTTCACTAAACTAAATCCCCTATTTTTGAACCTTTAGGTTGCCTTTAAGTTTTTACCATTATAAATTGTAATTGTACTTGGAAACAGATTTCCTTCACATATGAGATTATTTTTAAAATCTTGATAATGATTTGTAGATATCGATATTGAGGTTGTCCAAAAGTTCCCCCCTTCAACTTCTATATTTTGCCAGAATCTGATTTTTATTTTTGGAAGGCCAGATTTCCAAATGCTTATCTCAATATACAGTTTCTGTTTCATCTGAACTTGGGCAACAGAAGTGATCATGTGATCTCACCAGTTAGAACTACATCTTTACATTCTTTCCTTCTCACTTGGAAAATTATTTACTGGGGAGTGGGGCTAGGCACGGCAAAACAGGAAAATAATCACAAATATAATTCTTGTGCTGGGTTCCAGTCACACACAACCATAGATTGGTTATTTCCATCCATTTCAATGAATTTGAGAATAATTTTGTCTTACTTCCTGAAAAAGGCTATTTGAAATCTTTATTAAAATAATATTCCAATGAGAGTGAAGTATACAATGTGGTGACTCTAGTTAATAATACTGTATTATATATTTTGAAGTTAAGAGAGTAAATTTTAAAAGATTTTATCAAAAGAAAAAAGAACGTATGGTTACATATGGTAATGTATATTAACTAGACTTACTGGGGTGATCACTTCATAATATATATTCGAATAAATGGAATCATGTTGTATTCCTGTAACTTAGTGTTATATGTCATTGATACCTCAGTCAAATAATAGACTCAATGTGTTATTTAATAATAGGAAATATTAACATCTGTAAAATTCCAAGGCTTCCTTTACATTCCTCAATTTTTTATAAACATTAAATATCATCTATAAACATCTATCTGTATATTATCTAATGTAATTTCTGAACACATTTAAGTCATTTAAGTTCTTTAGTAATATGTTGCCATGTTCTGCTTATAGGATCTGTAAATAAAAGGTTAATAATTCTCAATTATACCATCAATTATTCAAGGTTCACTAGATGTCAAACATTGTGCTGAGCATTTTACATAAATGATCTTATTTACTCCCCACAACAACCATATGAAGAGGGAGCAATTATTATCCCAGAGATGGGGAAACTGAGGCTTGAAGAGGTTAAATATCCTGCCCAGGGCAACACATGAAGTAAGTGGTGGAAGATTTTGAAACCAAGTCATTTGTAAATGTTTTAAGTAATTTTTTTTATTGAAGTCTAACATATGTGGAGAAATGTGTAAAATAATAAATGTACAGCTCAATGAATTTCTACCAAAAATATGCATCGTCGCGTAATGTCCATCCAGATAAGGATAGAGAACATGCCTCTCCCAGGCTCCCTTCTGGTCGTTCCCTGTAGGTGAATACTAGTCCAGTTTTTATTACTATAAACTAGATTGCCTAATTTTGAACATCATATAGCTGGAATCATGGAGCATGCTTCTGTGTCTGGCTTCTTTTATTAAGCATTATATTTCTAACTTCTTGTTGGGTTTAGCTATAGTTTGTTCTTTTAAATTGTTGTATAGAATTTCATTTTATGTATAAACCAGCATTTATTCATTCTATAGTAGGTGGCATTTGGATTGTTTTCAGTTTTGGACTACCACAAACAATGTTGCTATGAACATACTTTATCTGTATTTTGGTATATAGATTTTTGTTAGCGCTGT
The DNA here is from genome assembly GCF_028749965.1 of Puma concolor. NCBI lineage: Eukaryota > Metazoa > Chordata > Mammalia > Carnivora > Felidae > Puma > Puma concolor. The sequence goes on along the minus strand of NC_141670.1, from coordinate 101,564,954 downwards.
ACTTAGGACTGGAGTTGCTCGGAATGTATATGTTCAGCTTTAACACATATCCCAGATTTCCAAAGTGATTATACCATTTTCCCCATTTCGCTGTAGTTTATAAGAGTTCCTGTTGCACTAGAACTTTTGCTGTTGTGTTTTTTAAATGATAATTGCAAGTAGAATAATAGGAAATGATTTTTTTCTGTATTTTTTTCATTATATGTATTTTGCTACATACTTCTTATACTTTAAAAATGCTCTACAGCCCAGTTATATCTCCATTTTTATTTCTAATTTTGTGTATTAGTATATTTTTATTACACTAATAGTTTTATCTATTATTGGTTTGATTTCTAGCAAAAATATCTATGAGGATTATTTATCAATTCTATTGTTTTGAAGTTTTAAAAAATCAGTATTTTCTTCTTCCATTTTATTAATTCTAGTCTCGTTTTCTTCAGTTCATTTTGTTTCATTTTCCTAACTCCATTAGCAGAATACTTAATTTATTTTCATTGTATAATAGTACAATTATGTCTGCTCATGGAGTGATCAAGTTGAAGAGAAATCTGCTGTTGGTATTTTGATTATTAAAGATTATTGTAGTCAAAAGACAGAGAGAGAGAGAGAGAGAGTGGGAGAGAGAGAGGTGAATAAGGAATTAATTATCCCTTTCCTTCCCCAGGACATTGCCATGTCTGCATGTGTGGATGAAAAGTATGATTTTAATCTTGCAGCCAGGAGGGCAGTTAGCCACAGGGAAAACTCCAGAGTAGAAGATTAAAGATACCTTGGTCTCTTCTGACATCAGAGCCACTGCATTTCTTTCAAACTTCCTCTTTCGAAAGACCAAGAAAAAAAAAAAAAGAAATATTTTCCCTGATTTTTATGCTGTTTGGAGTTCTGCTTTCTGTTATTGTCCAAAGCATCCCGATTCTCTGTCCATATCTTTATTCATTTTTGCTTTGCTTGATTTAACAAGGACTGAGAGGTATGATGGAGTGTCCTGCTACTGATATTATTTTCCCTTTTTTAAAACCAGTTTTTGATTTATATAATTCTGTATTTTATTATTCAGCTTGAAGGTTTATGAGTTATAATTTCATGTTATAGACATACTGTTCTCTCCTGCCACATCCTTTTCATAATATAACCTATGATTTTGTATTCAGCTTCTTATTTAAGGTATGTGATGGCTCAGTTACATTTCTTTCAAATATTATTAAAAAGTGCATTCTCATGTAATACTGTTAGAACAATTATTTACACTTAATGCTATCTTTTAGTGTTTTCTAATACTCACTCTGTCTTTACACCATCCTTTTCCCTTTCTTAAGTACTCCTATACCCTGACATGATGCTTTCCCAAGTAGCGTTTTGGTTATTCATTTTTAGGAAAAATATATGGGCGCTATCCTTTGAGTCACTTTTATACTATCCTTGCCATTAAGATCAAATTAAGAGAGTTCTAGAGGTTCATTGATTGTAGCAAGTATGTATCACTTATCCTAATACAACCAGCTGTACACTAGGTCTTTCAACATAATCATCCTCGATTTAGCCAAGCTACTTCCATTTTCTGCTGACTGCTGCATCAAGGTAGTGTCCTGCCACTTTTGTGTCATGCCTCTCCCACTTATGCACCCACCGTACCCCATTTAGTTCAGGTTCCATGTGTGGATTAAAGGAAGGTAGGAGACATAGAATTGGGCAGAGGAAGAAGCGTAACAGTGATATGCTGTTACATACGGGGAGGGCAGGGGGCCCCTGGGTCAAAATTGCCATCCGGCCAGTGTCCCCTTTTGGGTCAAAATGGTTGGGCCTTTGTCCCTGTTGGCTTGAAAATCAGGCCTTTATATTTCGTCCTCACTCAGACATCACAGCAGCTGCTCCCAAATAGGAGTGATGGTGGCTAAGGCAGGTCTCTGCAGCTGAAGAAGACTGTCAGGTGTCAGCAGCTAGAAGCTGTCCGCTGCCTTCACTCCCTGGGGGCCGGGCAGTGACTTCTACCAGATTCATCTCCTTAAGCTGGCATTTCCCTTCACACATCCTTTTTTCACTCAATCTTTCTTACCTTCTAAAATGCCATTCCCCCCATCCCCCCCCCCCCCCAATATGTTGCATGACTCCTAATAGTTCTCTGGTTTCCTTTTCATTAAGAGAGACTGGTGGTGGTCAAAGTCTGCAAAGAGTAGAAGAGGTGCCTTGGAACAAATGGCTTTTGATCCTCAAATAATTACTTGTGTTTGCCGAATTTACCTAACATATTTGGCATCTAAAGTAAAGCACTTTTTCACACCCCCTTCTCTATTTAATAATATTACTTTTAGTGAATTTCATAAAATGAACTAAATGGTAATGGACAGAGTTTTAAATTGAACCACATATATATAACCACAACAGCTTAAAATATTTTTAAAAATTAAAACAAAGTAATTAAAACAAAGATAAAATAAAAAAAAAAAGAAGAAAGAAAAATAGAAGGAAACAAAACCCAAAACTAAAGGAATCATAAAGTATAAAAAAGGACAGGGGCACCTGGGTGGCCCAGTCAGTTAAGTGTCAAACTCTTGGTTTTGACTCAGGTCATGATCTCATGGTTCATGAGTTTGAGCCCCACCTTGGCCTCCACTCTGACAGCGTGGAGACTGTTTGGGATTCCCTCTTTCTCCCACTCTTTCTGCCCCTCCCCTGTTCGTGCTCTCTCTCTCTCAAAATAAATAAATAAACTTTTTTTTAAAGTATAAAAGAGGACAAAAGCACAATTAATTTAATAGTTTCATAGTTACAGAGCAATTTCAACCTTGGACTTTTAATTATAGTCTTATAAAATAATTCTGTAAACAATGGTTTGGTAACTAATAGATGAATTATAGTGAAAACAAAACATCTGTAAAAGCTAAAATTTAAGCAACTACTAAGTCACATCCTGATTTTATTTTTATGATTTATTCATATTTTGAAAACAAACAACACAGTTCCTTAAAAAGTGAAACATAAATTTACCATATGATTTGGAAACCCCACTCCCAGGTATATCTACAAGAGAAATGAAAAGACTTGTACATCCAAAGACTTGTACACAAATGCATAACAGCCACATGATGGAAACAATCTAATGCTCATCACCTGGTGAGTGGATTAACAAAATGTGGAATATTATTTGGAATCCTTACATGGAATATTATTTGACATCAAGAAAGAGCCATGTGCTGATAACATGTTACAACATGGATGTACCTCAAAAACATTATGCTAAATGAAAGAAGCCAGATGCAAACTAATACATAGTGTATAATTCCCTTGAATGAAAAGTCCGGAAATGGCAAATTTATATAGTTGAAAAACAGAACAATGGTTACCTGGGATTGAGGGTGAGAAAGGGAATTTATTGCAAATGGGCACAAGAGATCTTTTAGGGGTGATGGAAATGTTCTGAAACTCAATTGTGGTGATGGTTACGTAACTCTTTATTTTTTTTAATATTTTTTCTATTTTATCTACCTATCTATTTATTTATTTTTGTAACACAATGTTACATTAGTTTCAGGTGTGCAACTTAGTGATTTGACAAGTTTACACATTATGTTACGTTCACCATAAGAGTAGCTTACCATCTGTCCTGTTACATCACTATTACAACATCATTAACAACTCTTTAAATTCCTTTAAAAACATTGTTTGCTTAAAACGGGTGATTTTTTTTAATGTTTATTTTTGAGAGAAAAAGAGAGTGCGTGAGCAGAGGGTCAGAGAGAGAGAGGGAAACAGGATCTGAGGCCGGCTCTGTGTTGAAAGCGGAGAACCCAATGAGAGGCTCAAACTCACGAACTGTGAGATCAAGACCCGAGCTGAAGTCAGATGCTTAAAGTCACGCTAAAATGGGTGATTTTTATGTTGTGGAAATTATACCTCAGTAAAGCTATTAAAAGCAAAAAACAAAACAAAACAAAAACAAACAAACAAAAAAAACCACACCCCACTAGTTAAAAATAAAGGAATGAACAGTTTAAAGATATTTAAACTCAGAAGAGTATTTCATATATTTGTACTAATAAAGATTACACTTTGCAGTTCATACTGTTTCATTGTTTTAAATTTTAAACACAAAAATGCTAAGTGTTTACATAGAATGACACAATTTAAGCAATTATGCTTCATTTTTATAATTTTTATAATTATAAAACTCATTTTTATAATTCATTTTTATAATTACTGTGCTGTCATTATTTATTTTGAATCTACTATTAAAACATGCAAATATGCAGTCAAAGAACTGGAGACACAAACAGCACCTGAAGTGAGCATGGATGGTTCTGGAGCACTTGAACTTACATTCTCAATGAATGCATGATGCTGAACCTGCCTGTGAGGGCCAACTCTATAACTGACATTTCTCTGAGTTAACTTTCTTGTAGAACACAATGTTTATTAAATGACTAATAATTAAAATGTGCTCATCTAAAACTGATGTTATCAAACAAAGCTGTTTTCACAGCAATTGTTTATAACAGTGCATTATATTAATAAAGAAAAAGAGAAAAATGTGTCAATAGATGTCAAAAAGTATTATTTTATTGAATTAGATATACTGATTTAAAAATATAATGGGCATAGTTTTAATATACAAAAAATAGCTTTGCCTCAAAAGGAAAGCTAATAATTAATGCTCATTCACTAAAAGAACTACCATTTTAACTTGTTTGATAGATTAGATATAGATATAGGTATATAGTAAGATATCATTATTTCCAGATTACAAGACTGGATTAACCAAGAAAATCTATGAGAATGGGTTAAATAATCAGTCACTAGGAAATTTCAGAGAGGCAGGAATTTTTGAAATAGTAAATTAAGAAAATAGATTTTATATTCAAACAAGAGCATAGTAGACAAAGTAGAGGAATTTTCCCTTTACATTTCAACCTCAAACAGAAAATATCTAGAATATGCTAAATATGAGATGTGTAATACCTACATGAAATAAAGGTAAAAACTTTTCAAAGAGACATAATGGGTAATTGAAATTAATACAAAGATACTCTCTATTCTTGAGTAGGAAGAATCAATATTATGAAGATATCAGTATACCTCAAGTTATTTATAAATTTAATATAATCCCAATTATTAACATAACACCTATATGATATTGTTACTGATAATCTAATGTAAAACTCAGCTGGAGAAATTGACAAGCAAGTATATTCAAGAGAATTCTGAAGAAAAGAATTAATACTGATGAACCAGCCTTACTGTTTCTAAAGCATATATAATAAAGCAACAAAAATTAAAATTTTTAGTCCTTTTGAATAAATAGACAGCAACAGAACACTATCCAGGAGCAGTACCAAACACCTATGGAGATTTAATTTATAATAAAGTGACTAAATATTCAGAAAAAATTAAATAGATCTGGATCTTTATTTTTCTCCTATACCAAATATTTAAACATCTAAAATAAAAACACAAAAAGTCTAGAAGAAAACAATAACCTTGTTTATTATTTTAAAGCAAGAAAGGACTTCTTAACTGTCCCTGAACCCAGAATTTTTAAAGTGTCCATGAGAATCCAAACTAAGCCATTCATCAAACAAAATAAATTTCTGACTAGTGCAAAAAATTGTCAACCTAGTAAGTACAACTTATATTTTTTAGGGAGACAATTACAATACATATGGCAGAAAAAAGTCTAGTTTCCTTGATTTATAATGAACAAATATCACTGCAGTCAAAGTTGGATCATTTAAATGAGTGAAGAATTAGGGGTAAACATGCAACAAAATATTCATGAGCTACAAAAAAGCAAGGTCTCTAAAAATGTTAATGTTTATTTTCATTGTTTTCCCTTTTGTGTTCTTGATTATGCACCAAAGATTTTTCTTTGCATTTCAAATTGCTTTCTTTAAAATATTCCTCTTTCATTGATTTTCTGAGCTGCTACTTTCTCATTTTTGTAGCTGATTACAAAACAACACAAAGATAAGAAACACATGTTTTCTCTGTAACTGTTTTTAATTAAACTTTTGGTAAAACAGAGATGATTGTAATTACTCTTTCATTATCTTGAAGAATCTTCTCAAGCTTCCTCAGTTTCTCAGATCATTCCCTGGAGGCAAAGCAGCCAGAAAAAGGAAACTTTATTAGCTGGTGGCAGTTCTTTAAGAACATAGACTCTAAATCCTTCATTTTCAAAGAAACTTCCCCCATCTTTTTTTGCCATTCCTTACTTTCTTCTTATTCTGTCCCTGAAAACTCCACCTTTAGGGTAAGGAGCATGAGCTCATAAAAACTCACAGATGTCCTTTAAAAGACCCAAAATCATATGTAAAAATTTGATGTTCTTTTATGTGTTCATTTTTTTTTTGTTCCCCTAGAGAAAGGGCTCTAGTGCTTTTATCAGTTTCTTAAAGTTGTCTTGAATACTTCCCCATTCTACTCCTCCCTCCCCTCAAAAAATAGAAGAATCTTGCTTAAAAATTAGGATTAGAACTTTTGCTTCAGTAGTAAAGACTGTGTTAATGTCTTAAAGGTCACTGGGTCTTACCTAGGGAGATAAAGTCTCCAAAGTGGGAAGCTGGAAAGTTTTAGTGATTGGTGGGTTACCATAGGCAGCTAGTGGGTGCGGTCCAGGAGTACTAGACATCCTGCGGAGAGAGGGATTATCTATCTGTGGAAGAATCCTCATATGGTCCAATTGACATTTAAATTCCCATTGGATATAACTCCAGGTGAAAACACTGTAATGATCTGAATGTACACCTGTTTTAGCAGATATACATAAATAATTTTCACATGTTTTTACTTTACATTGAATATATGAAAAATATACCTGCATTTATTTTTTATTGCTGCATAACAAATTGCTATACACTTAGTAGCTTCAAACATGTATTTATTATCTCACAGTTTCTGTGGGTCATGGGTCAGTAGTCTGGGCACATTTAGCAAAATCCTCTGCTCAGGGTCTCACAAGGCTGCAATTAAGATGTCAACCTGGGATACAGTCTCCACTAGGGATTGCATCCTCCTCCAAGTGCACATGGCTGGTGGCAGAATTCATATCCCTGCAGCTGCAGAAGTCACAGTAGCTTCCTGATTCGAGGCTAGCAACGAAGAGGATACCCGCTTGAGTCTTTCCCATATCTATATTCTCACGTAAAGGGCTCCCAGATGAGGTCGGACTGGCTCAATTCCTCTTTTGATGAACTAAAAATCAACTGATCAAGGATTTTTTTTTAAGTAATTGCTACACCCAACATGGGGCTCTAACCCATGACCCCAAGATAAGAGTCCAGTGCTCTTCTGACTGAGCCAGCCAGGCACTCCTGATTATATCCAGGAAATCCCTTCATGGTTGCCACCTGGTGTGACGTAATCACAATGTTGATATCTTGTTGCCTCTGTTGAATCTATTGGTAAGAAGCAATAGATTCTCACAGATTCCTTCCTCATTCAAGGGGAAGCAGTTACAGAAGGACATGACTAACTGGAGGTCTCTCGGGTGTGTCTGCAACAGCAACAATTGTGTAAATCAAAGACTGAACTCTGTTTTATTTGAAACTTTACTAAAGTTGTTCACCATATTGAAGAATGTCATTAGCAGCAAACCATCTGTGGCCAGTAGTTACAGATGCCCCAGTCATCGTGATCCCACGCAGACGGCAAACAGCTGACTGCTTCAGTGTGTCTTCTAGAGTACACAGTTTTGCATAGAGAAAAGTTCTGTTTTTAGATAAATGACTCTCTTTTATTTTCTTTATATTATACTTAATGGAGTGTATACTCTTTTATGTGTAGGTAGTTTTGTTGCCTATGAGTTTAATTTTTTTTAAATTTTTTTTAATGTTTATTTATTTTTGAGAGAGAGAGAGAGACAGAGTGTGAGCCGGGGAGGGGCAGAGAGAGAGGGAGACACAGAATCTGCAGCAGGATCCAGGCTCTGAGCTGTCAGCACAGCACAGATGCGGGGCTTGAACCCACGAACCGTGAGATCATGACCTGAGCTGAAGTCGGATGCTTAACTGACTGATCCACCCAGGCTCCCCGATGAGTTTAATTTTTAAACAGTAAAGCAGCATTACAAAATGTTTGTTTAAAAAGGTAAGGATACATCTAGTTGGATTGACATTCATTGTGATAAGTAGTTACAGTTAAAATCTACTTGTTTATATGTAAATGAACTGAGACTCTCCTAGCCATAACTTTAACCCATTAGCACAGAATCATCTATCATTAATTTGAAGGTGTGGGAGGTTTGCTCTTGAATGGATAACATCAACAGCTAAATTCTGAAACTAGGAGAAGAGAGTATGCAGAACTAGATGAGGATGGCAAGAGAGCTCACGGGCTATCTGACAGTATGGGCTTCTCACCGAGGCAAGGTAGAGGAGTCTGGGAAGAAGACATCGAAGGTGGGAGTTGTAGGTAGATATGGAGCCCTTGCAAAAGACCCACAATAATGAGCATGGTTGTTTGGCTTAGGGTGGCCCTGATTAAAACAAGATAATTTTTACATGAAATGTTGGACTTATTGAATTTTTTTGATAACCAACTTATTCTCAATACTTATATACTATCATTGAAGTAATAATACTTGTATAATGATACACAAGTAACAGTCCTTGGCTTACTAAAAGGTATTTTCCCCCAAATAACAAAGAAACTCTTGCTTTCTCTTTCTCTGTCCCTCTCCCTTCCTCTTTCTCTTGCACTTCCCCTTCCATCTTTGGAAGATCAACAGAGGGTAGCTAACAAGTTGACATTCAGGCCACATTAGCTACCATATACTACTTGCATAATTAGACTGTCACTGATTTGCCCTGCAGGCAGACAGAGTAATGAGGGGTGTCTCATTGAAAGAAGCAGTCACTCATTATTGCATTTCTTTGGTGCTCATCTTCACCTGCCCAAAGTTCCAGGGAGCCTGAGGTAGTGGCACCTTGTTACTCTGTTGAGGAAGCCATGTTCCTGGCCAGTGGTATTGTCTGCTTCACTGGTTGAAGACACCTGACTTTTGTGAGGAAAAATCTTGGGAACTCTTACGTAGAGAAAGGGGTATAACACTTGAAGAAGAAATAGTTTCTTTCTTTCCTTCTTTCTTTTTTAAAGTATATTTAGTTTTGAGAGACAGAGAGTGCAGGGGAGGGGCAGACAGAGAGGGACGGAGGATCTGAAACGGGCCCTGTGCTGACAGCAGAGAGCCTGATGCGAGGCTCGAACTCACGAACGGCAAGATGATGACCTGAGCCCAAGTCGGACGCTCAGCTGACTGAGCCACCCAGGTGCGTCAATTCTTTAAATGTAAGATTAGGGGCACCTGGATAGCTTCGTTGATTGAGTGTCTGACTTCAGCTCAGGTCATGATCTCGCGGTTCCTGAGTTCGAGCCCCTCATCAGGCTCACTGCTGCCGGCACAGAGCCCACTTCAGATGTTCTGTGCCCCTCTTTCTCTGCCACCTCCCCTCTTGCACACACTCTCTCTTTCTCTCAAGAATAAATAATAAAATAAATAATAAATAAATAAATAAATAAAATAATAAATCTAAAAAAATAAATATAGGATGAAATCAAGGGTTGGGTAGGGTCCAAGGGTAAGAGAGAGCATTGGGAATTTTCTGTCACAAATTCTCATTTTTAAACTGAATATAACCTCAGAAAGGGTGGTATCTTGAGACTTCAGTAGGTCATCAATACGTAATTCTATGGTAACAGGGAGTAGCTCAATCTGGCCATGACACTTGACCTATTGGGTAGAAGATTTTGCCCTGGAAGGGACTTGTTAATGGCATTTATACATAAGATTAAAAGGCTAAAAATTTCCTATAAAACCAGACATTCTAGTCACTTTCCGAAGATAAGCTTAGGTTCTGAATATGAATTTATAAATGCTGTAAACCTAGGAAGGAAAGGGCAAACACTGCGTTTGACATAGTAATTTTATATGCAATTTCATACTAGAAAAATGCATTGCAGCCAGACATAACTGTCATTCTAGCCCCCGGCGTTTTCTAACAGCATTCCTGGATGCTTTTCTTTTTTCTCTGCCCCTTATCTTTCTACAGTGGATAATCTGAAAGGTAAAGAAGACATACATATATAGTGCAGGGGCGTGGCCATCCTGCAATAATGATGGTGGGTTTTGACCTGGCTTTTGATTCTTGGCATGTGGTACTGAGCTTGGTTGCAGTTTGTGTACAACCAAAGGACCTTTTAGATCTGCTAAGCATCTTTGGCAAGGATCAACTATTAAAAGGACAGTCTATGTGATGAGAGATTCAAACATTGAAAAACTGGTCATATACATTGAGTCAGCAGAAGTACTAGAAGAAACCAAAGGCAATTAGGATATGCAGCATGTGTGGGGGTGGGGGTGGGGGGTGTTTGGTGTGCTCATATATCATCCATAAAACTTATGTACTTTTCAGAGGTCGCACACTTTTTGAAGTTCCTCAGAATAAGGAAGTTGATGTAATGTCTGTGGAGGGACCCATGACCCTCAAGGGTGAAATAGACTTGTAACAGCACCCAATCTGGTTTGGGAATTCTGCTGCTAGATTAACTCACCAGAAGCTTGTTCACAAAATAGTCAATCTCCAATTCATTGACATTTCTTAAATTTAAGGTTTTCCTCAGGTCTGCCTCAGCACCTGTAGGCGAACTGGTAACTTTTTACTTTTTAAATGAAGTTACCTTGGCGTGCCTGGGTGGCTCAGTCAGTTGAGCATCTGACTTCAGCTCAGGTCATGATCTCCCAGTTCTTGGGTTCGAGTCCTGCATCAGGCTCTGTGTTGACAGCTCAGAGCCTGGAGCCTGCTTCGGATTCTGTGTCTCCCTCTCTCTCTACCCCTCCCTCACTCTCTCTCTCTCTCAAAAATAAATAAACATTAAAAAAAAAATAAAGAACATATTCCAATGGATAATCTAATCACCACACTCAGTAGACTCTCAAGTAGTAGATGATTTTTGTCAACACCTTTCATACCACTGGGCCCGGAGGAGGGATAAATGTCTTCCTCCCTGTTCCTCATTATTTACAGACTCCATAACTCCTACCTCTCATGCCCCTCCCCAGATTTATCTCTTATGCTATTAGTATATACCACTCCTTTGACATAGTTATTCACTGCTTCCAAACTCCCTCTCACTCATTCCTTAATCACTGGCCCACTGTCACTCTCACTGATGCCATTCCTATCATAATTGTTGGGGTTTGAAAACACACATAGAGGACCCTTCCAAATGCCTCTTAGATTCCTGACCTCCAATGGTACCGTCTCTAGTCTATATCAGCTACTTTCTCCCCAGACATACCCCAGATCTTGTTCCTAATAATGTAAACACCTCCATCATCTCATTATCATGCATTCCACTGTCTGACCACCTCTTTCTATCTTTTTGGTTTTACTGCCTTTCAGAATGTGACTCAAGAAATAGTCTTCAGGCTTCACTGGGAAATAAAAATCCATTGACCTTACCACTTTCTCATTATACAATATCCTTCACCAAATCCCAGTTTTCTCTTTACTCAGGTAAAATTCCATAGCCCGTGATTGTAAACATTCTCTTGCCTAAAGCCTCAACCTTCTTCACATCTTAGTATTTGCTTTGTGAAGCCACCATTCCATTTACAACTGAATCCAAGTTTAAACTATTCCTACATGGCTGAAAGCGGCTGGAGAAAATTTCAGCCATGATAACTTGTCTCACTTAATTTGTGGCTACCCTCCTCAGCTCTTAGAGTTGCCCAGCAATCTTGGTATATTTCCCCAACCCTTTTTACTTTCCCATTTTGCTAGATGATGATTTCATGCTTTCTTCTCTCTTTCTAGCACCCCTTCCTTTCCCCTGCTTCATGCTCTGCTGATGACTTTGCTTCCCTCCTTCCATTCCCTTTACAACTGAAATAATCAGGAGAGGTCTATGGCCCCCATCACGGTTCTTCCTTTCTACCTGGCTCTGCCTTCCATACACTGGCCTTCTCTCTGTCACTCTGAATGAGCTGTCATATCGCAGAGAAGTCAGCAATCCTACTTCTACAACAGATCTCATCACCTTTAAGCTACTAAGACTCAGAAAATTTCAGAAAACGATCTCCTTTCTATTAAACATCATCATTGCTTTCTCTTTCTACTAGATCTTTACCAATAAGCATATATATTCCCTTATTTCTCTCATCTTGTAAAAACACAGATATTATCAAAATCCCCTTCCCTTCAGCTATTGCAATATTTCCGTCTTTCTTTTTATAGCAAAATGACTCATTTGTCTATTTTCACTCTCTTCCATTTCCCTCCTCTTATTTTCTTTTGAAATTATTCTATTTATGCTTTTATCCCTAACCCTTCATCATAACTGCTTTTGTTAAGGTCTCAAATGACCTCCATTTGGCTAAAATTCAACTCCAATTTCTCTATCCTCATTTTATGCTGCTGGCTCCTTTTTGGTTTCCAGAACATCACATTCTCTTGGTTTTCTTCCCACCTCACTGGCCATTCCTCCTTGGACTCGTTTCCTTTCTCTCCCATCTCTTCAGCCTCTTAATGTTAGAGTGCCCCACAGTACCATCTAGGCCCATCTATTCTTCATCTCTTGGAAATATCATTTATTCTCATGGCTTTTAAGACCATGTATACATGATTAATCCCAATGTTTCATATCTTCCATCTGAACCTCTTCTCTAAATGGCAATCTTGTGTATATCTAACAATCTACTTGGGGTTTTGCACTTAGATAGATAATGTATATCTCAAAATTAGCAAGTCTAAAACTGACTATTCCTTCACCCAGATCTGCTTCTCTTATGTTTCTCATCTAAGTTAAAACTATTCCATCTTCCAATTGTTCTAAACAAAAACCCTAGAATTTTAATGGTATTTTTTTTCCACTTAGTTCTTGTTCAATTTATTAGCAAATCATTGGACCTTTAACTTCAAAATAGGTCCATAACCTGACCACATCCCACCATATACAATGCTTCCCAACTGGTCTAAGCTACCATCACGTTTCACTTGTATCATTCAATAGATTTCTAGTTGGCCTCTTTAGTTCTGTCCTTGGTTTGCTTTAGTTTATTCTCAACACAGCATATAGAACAACTCCTAAAAATTTAATGTGGACTTTGTCACTCCTCTACCCCAAACCCTCCATGGCTTTGCATCCCAAAGTGCTCCTAAGTGATCTGGCCCCTCATTACCCCTCTGACCCCTTTGCTCTGTTGTAGCAGTTTCAGCCTTCTCATGCCTCCTGACACACACACCAGGCACATTCTGTCTTGGGAACCTTTACACTTCTGCTTTCCCTGCTTGAAAGTCTCTTCCTCATATACCTTCATCCTGTCTCCCTCACCCCCTGCATCTTTTTTCTAAAATGTAATTTTCTCAGAGAGATCTTTCCTAAAAAAAACTTGTTTATGTTTGCCAAACTTGACCCTATATTATCCTATCCTTGGGGCTTAAATGTAACTCTTAGCATTTTTCTTATATCTAATGTCACTATAACCTATCTGCCATTTATGTCGTCTGCCTGTATCTATCTACATATATTTGTTTAGTTTATTGTCTGAATTCCTCAAAAGAGTGAAAGCTCCTTGAGGAGGGTGTTTATTTAGTTGCTCATTACTAAATAACCAAACTTAGAATAGTCCTGGCTCATGTTAAAATGTTCAAGAACCCTTCATTAAAGAGATAAAAGATGTTACTAGATTGGCAGCCCTGTGGTGGATTTCACTGGTTCCTCAGCTCAGCTCACTGTTGTTTTCTATTATACAGGCTCCTCAACTTCCATTTATCATTTCTCTCTCTTTCCTTCCCCTTGCAGAATCATTTTCTTTATTCGGTTTAAACAAAGCAGCCCAGAAATCATTTTGCTACTTGAAGATTCCCTGGAATTCTTACCCTCAATTCCAAGTGGGGTTTTCAAGTACTTTTTCAAAGCAAATATTGTGATCTCCCAAGGAAGATAAAAATTCTCCACTTTCTTTCATAATATGAAATATTAACTATAATTAGCTAGTTAAGTAAATTTAAGTCGAACAATAGTGAGAAGTAAGGATTATATTCGTTTTTAGGTTCCAGATTAGTTCTCTGAGTTTCTCTTTCCTAAAGTCTTTCTGCATATGCATTTTAGAAAAGTATGGGATAGCTCCTTGCAACATTCCATTTGTACTATACGTTCAAACTTTTCTGGAAATAGCATATAAAAATGAGATCATGTTGATTAATATTAACTAAGGCTCATGATACTTTAAAATAGAATGACTAGTGGAAGCTGTTTCAAGAGAATATGGAGAACTATTTATAGAGACTAGATTATGCAAAATTATTATCAGAATAAGTTGAAGGAAGATAAGGCAGCACATAAATGAATTTAACAAATGATATTAAATTGTGAGGTATTATGAATATCATCCACGTCAGAAACTTTAGGCGAATGGAACCTACAGGACCAGAATACAGACAAGAAATTTATCATTCAACAAGGACACATACAGATGAAATTCGAGGGATAAAAATAATATGAATAGCACATATTTGAAAGTTAGTTCATCAAAATATTAATTCCAGGGAGTTTTTAAAATGATAGTATTACACTAGAAATGAATTTTCAAGGAAACAGTATGGTGGGAAAAAAGGACAACTCCGTTTACCAGGATTTCAGAATTAAATGTCAATTTAAGTGGTCTGATTAAAACATTTCTCACAGAGTAGCATTCAGACATTCTAATTAAGAATAATGTAGAAATAACAAGGTCTGTAGCAAAAGAGGCTGCGAGTTCATCAACTGCTCAGAGGGCTGTGCGCGCCACTGCGTCCTCTTGACTGGTCTTTTGCAAATGGCGCCCCCCCCCCCCGGGGTCATCCGGGGGTCATATGGGGGTCATCCGGGGTCATCAGTTGTGCCTTGCACCACTGCTCTTCTCTGATCGCTCTACTACTGGCTCCCTGTTCCAATGGCAGCCTCACAGTCCTGTCGCACAACTTTGTGCTTGCTTTTTTCTCTTTGCCAGGACTGTCCTTCACTTCTATCCCTGCTTTTCCCTTTGCCTGGAAAGTTCTTTCCATGGATATTCAACGTGACTTTGTCCATGACACGTTTCTTGATCACCCCACATTTCTCGACCACCCTATCTAAGTTTCATAGCTTTTATTCCTCTTTCTGGTTTATTTTTCTACTGAGTGCTTATTACAGCCTAACGTACTCTACATTTTACGTATTTATTTTCTTTTATACATTAGAATGAAAGCTTCATGGGGGCGCCTGGGTGGCGCAGTCGGTTAAGCGTCCGACTTCAGCCAGGTCACGATCTCGCGGTCCGCGAGTTCGAGCCCCGCGTCAGGCTCTGGGCGGATGGCTCGGAGCCTGTTTCCGATTCTGTGTCTTCCTCTCTTTCTGCCCCTCCCCCATTCATGCTCTGTCTCTCTCTGTCCCAAAAATAAATAAACGTTGAAAAAAAAAAATTAAAAAAAAAAAAATAAAAAAAAAAAAGAATGAAAGCTTCATGGAGATAGGAATTTTAGTCTGTTTTACGCACTGATAGTAGTGAACTGGCACATAATAGGTGTTGAGTTAATATTTGTTAAATGAATACTCTCATGAAGGTAAATTTGATGTCTGCTGCTTGCTAGACAATCTAGAAAGAGTTGAATTGACTCTTAGAAATTCTGGGTTTTAGGGGCACCTGGGTGGTTGAGTTGGTTAAGCGTCTGACTCCAGCTAAGGTCATGATCTCACGGTTTGTGAGTTTGAGCCCCGCATCTGTGCTGTGCTGACAGCTCAGAGCCTGGAGCCTGCTTCGGATTCTGTGTCTCCTTCTCTCTCTGCCCCTCACCAGCTTGCACTCATCTCTCTCTCTCCATCCCTTTCTCTCTCTCTCTCTCTCAAAAATAAACATTTACAAAAAGAAATTCTTTTAATACCTGTTTTTTCACTTACTGGCTGTGCTAATTGGGCTAAACACTTAATTTTCCACATCCATAAAGTGAGGATGATAATATAACCTTGACCACCTCCAAGATATTAGGAGGAACAGCTACATTTGCTAAGGAGTCCCATTACTGGCAAGATTTAACCTACAATTATTTGAATTAAATATCAGATTGTAGCATGGGTTTGTATAGATGATTTCCTACATATTATGCTGCTCAGGATACTTTTATGTATTCCCCACAAAATGATTATTGATGGAGGCTTTCTAGTAAGGGGACATGCTTTCTATTTTGGAGACCATCTTCGAGATCGGTTGGCAAGTGTACTTTGCCCTTTGAAAGAGAGCCCTGGGCCACAGCTGGTCCTTCACCTGGGTAGATTTTGCCTCCCATTTGGCAATATCCGCAGGTGTTCTGATTGCCAGGATTGGGTGGTGGTGACAGTGCTATGACATCTAGCGATGCTGCTGATAATCCTACAACACATACTGTGGTTTTTTGACAACAAATAATTATCCAACTCCAAAATCCTCCAGAGGCCCTTGGAGCTCAAGCATTTGCCACTCTCGGAATCATCTCCATGGACTCTAGCTTAGGAGTCACATAGTGAATTTCTTTGATGGAAAGATCTGGCAGTGGTCATTTGGGAGGCTTCTGGGAAGTAGGAGTGTGTCAAGGAGCGCATAAGCGCGAGCCAGTAAGACAGACAAAAAGAACCTCTGCGTATGCAAGCTAATACAATAGCAAAATCAGTAAATACTGCCTTGGTCACTTATATGTTTTAAAGGCTACAGAAAGAATTTCAAAATGACACAGTGCAAGAAAAACATGGCTTTGACCTCAAGTCTTCGTCAAACTACAACGTAAAGAGAAAGCCATGGTAATTGTTGGTCTTTCAAATGAGAATTTTGGGGGTTAAGATTTAGGTTCACTTTATTTGAACATGGTTTTTCATCATTAAAATAATGTTTCTAGACTTCTCCAAATACATTTTCTGAGAAGAGAAAAGAGTGATAATTATTCCAGTGGTCTCAACTCTGTTCTTTTACTAGAGTAACAATTCTCTAAATGTCCTAATAGCAAATTGGATTTAATTCTGAACCAGAATAAATATGGCAGGAACTACAAATTTAGTTGGAAAATCAGGCAATCTGAATTATAGAAATAAGTATTTGTACATTAATCTGTAAACAATTGTAGCAACAATGTACTTAAACAGAGCTAACCTTATTGCGTAGTGATTCTGGGTAAGAAGGGGCCTTTTCTTTATAGAAACCCAAACCACAAAAATTCCCAGTTCTGAATTCTTTCTTTTGTGGCTAATACTGATTGAAGAAGCTCAAGGAATGCAGAAAATGCTCTTTCCTGAATAGGCTTTTTTCTTTTTTTATTTTAAAGGAATATTTACATTTTATATAGATATGCGCCCAAAAGATAAGAAAAAGAGTTTTTAAAACGTATTTTTAATAGTGAATGTGACTTTTTGCCTCCGATTTCAAACAAGAGGCAGAGCAATGACACCTAAATAAACTAGTATTAAATTCAAGGATGTGCTCTTTGGATGTCTTTTGAAAGATTGCTCTTTATGTTTCTTCTTATATGGCTTCTCTATATGAAATTTTTTATACTACAGTACACACAGGCTGAATTTGCTTTCCTTTATACTTAACTAGGGATTTATTGTGTTTGGCTATTTAACATAATAACATTAAAAGACATTGTTCTTTCCTCTTCCCATGTTTAGAATGCAGTTAATGAATATTTAATTCATGGCAACACTCATGGGGTCTTAGGCTCATTTAGAAAAGGCTGAATTTATAAATGTATTAATATTTAGTGAATGTGCCTTATCACAGTGTGTCTCTGTTTTTGCTGTTCGTTCCCTCGTGATAAGGTTCCTGAGCAGCACAAGTCTTCGGAAGTAAGCCCACAGGGCTCCTGGCAAGTTTATTTTGGGAAGGAAATAATCAATTTAGAGCTATTACTGCAAGAGTCCTTATCGAGCTCATTTCCTCATCTAATGCTTCACAAGCTAATATTACATGTTTAGTAACAACTTCAAAGGAACAGAACTGTGCTTTGTAGGTTTTATTAATGTGAAATTTCTCTGAGGGCACCAAGTGTTTGCCATTAACATGACTATAATCCACAGACTTGCAAACATAGGTCATAAAAGCTGTACTGGAGACCTGTCCTGCTATATAGCCCAAGACACTATTAATGTGACTCTGTTACTGTTGGATTACAAGGGCTGGGGCTGAGGGTAGTATTGTGCTCATACTCTTGGTTTTTATGCACTTCCTCTTCTCCATTACGTTCAACGTGCTGAAAAGAGCGATTCAGCCCAAGAGCAATATAGCCAAAACAATGTACAGAGAGTTCTAGTCCACACTTAGATAAAGGTAGTGTGACAATGGCCTGCATTTCAAAGTATCATATACATTGCTTCTGTGTTTTGTTTTTTGTTTCTGATACGTTTTCATATATGTTTCTCTATGGAACATTATCCACAGAGAGAAACATTTAATATTCCTGAGTAGAATAGCAGAAAAGAATATATTTAGACATTGCACGTAAGACACTTGAAGGAAGGAAAGAGAGTTAGCTTCAAAGCAAGAGCCTACTGAAATTTCTTAATTAGAAACATGAGAGATTATATATATCTGCCAAATCAAGGTAACTTGGTGCCCATTTTAAGACTATAGCATGATTACCTTTTGACTCTAAGAATGAAAATATGATTTCCCCTCATTATGTGTTTGACTAGACTAACAGGGCAGACTATTTCCTTTGTCAGCCAATAATAAACCCAGCTGGACAGAAATAAGGAGATTATTTTGCTATTTTGTCTCATGCAATTGCCCACTTGAATACGATTTCTTTTCCATTTCAAACTACCACCATCCTGTTCTCTTACAACCACCTCAAGAGGACTTCATTTTCATATGTTGGTTAAACCAGTTCCAGAAAAGTCATGGAAGGAGTGCCCGTGCTCAGTGCTGGTTAGGCTGTGTGGACACTCCTGCAAATGAGCCACAGCTGCATGTTTAGGATGGGTTTAGGGGGCCAGAGTGAGAAAACCAAAACATCCCCTGGAATTTGGCTAGTGTTTTAGGAAAAATAGGATAAAAATACGGAAATTATAGGAAAATCATTAGCAGTTGTTTGGTCATTTTTCTGTGTCAATAGACTTTTGTTTAATATTTTAGATATTTGAGCAGTACTGTAAGGGCTTTTGTTTCGTTTCCTTCACATTAAAAATAGCAAGTTGAGCAGCCAGATTTTCAGGGCAGGGTTATAAATTAGAAAAAGAAGAGAGAAGAAAATGTTACGGAACCTCTAAGTTAAATAAACCCTTTTATCCAATTTAAGCTTTGTAAAAGGGAAGAGATACATCATAAGGGAGACTTTTATTTTTGTCTTACAGTTAGCTATCAAAAGGTCTCTATGATTTATATTTGTTTAGAACTCAGATCCTTATTAATACAGGACTATTTTCAGAGAGGGATCTTCTTTCTGATTGAAACAAAAATGGCAAAACCCTAGATAAAATCTATGACAGGAAATTAAAGACAGACAAGCATTTTTTAAACAAATTATTATTTTATATTTTCATACAATTCTATGAAGGAAGTGTTTTGGGCATAGTTCTTCTGAAATTCAGATGCCAGAGAACTTTGGTATTTCATACCAGGTCAAGTTATCTTATTGTGAAAGTCAAATAAAGGGCAATTTTTGAAGAGAAAATTAAAAAAAAAAAACTTAAAAAACAGGTTTTTTTTTTTTTTTTTTTTTTTTTTTTTTTTTACCGTTTGTTTTTGAGAGAGAGAGAGAGAGAGAGAGAGAGAGAGAGAGACAAAGTGCGAACAGGGGAGGGTAGAGAGAGAGGGAGACACAGAATCTGAAGCAGGTTCAGGCTCTGAGCTGCCAGCACAGAACCCAATGCGGGGCTCAAACTCACAGACCATGAGATCATGACCAGAGCTGAAGTTAGACGCTCAGTCAACTGAGCCACCAGGAGCCCCCATAAAAAACTTATTTTTAATTTTTTTCTTTTTTTAGTAACTTTTTTCATTTCCCTACATTCAAATCTAATGCAACAGTTGATTTAGCACAGACATACATTTAGTTTATCTAAGTTTAATAATTACTTGACCTAAGAATTCCATATTTCCTCGTGTTCCTGTAAAATGGGTCACAACATCCAGGTACTCTCCCACCTGAACTGGGGTGCGAGTGCATTCACTTATCCCCAGGCCCGCTATTTCTTGAGCTCCATAATATTTTAATCTCATGAAGCTTGTAAAGAAATAATGACCTTAAATCATAAACCTAAAATCCTTTAGGAACTAGCAGAGAAGTTTAAAAAGAATCACTGTCCAGAAGTCCAGGTTTGATACTGAATGTTCCCCAATTTTTTCAAAGTTTTTGATTTTCCCCCGGAGTTTCCTTTAAATCTTAGTATCACCACTATCTATGAGCTCTTCCCTTCATATGGTTATAAACATAAATATCTATATCTATTGTAAGATGCAGTTATTTTCATAGAAACTCTTTTCTTCTGTTTTTCTTATTCCCTTTCTTCCTTCTATTTGTATCCATGACTCTTTGTCTTAGAATTGGTAAAATGCCTACAACTCTTATCCTGTCTTGTCATAGAATGACAGATTTGTCCCCATCTAGTGCCTCCATGGGTGTTGGGTGCAAGAGAGATGATATACAATTTCCACCAAATATGGAAATAAGTCATCTAGTTTTTTCAGAAGTTGGTACGTATATCATTTTCTAAATTTGTAAATTTCTCTGTAGGATATATTAAGATTCTGTAGAAATTCCCTTTTTTTGCAGGTAAAAAGTGGCCAAATACTGCAAATTTCATCAGGTTTATTAATTTTAATGTCACACTTGTGTGTATCAGAGATGCTATACTGATTTCCATTGTTTTTCACTACAGAAAACCCCCAAAACATAAACATCTATTTTTATGTTTATATTTAGAACCCTCCCTATCCCAGCTTCTTGAGAAAACCACACTAAATATAATTAACATCATTTAGATGTTGAATTCTCTGATGCGTCATTTCACAATTGCATATGGTTTTTCTAAAACTTCAATTGCTTTCAGTTGTTACTGTAAATGGATGAAAATTTATAATAAAGTTTGCTGATGTTAGCTAAAGTTTGGTACCACAAATACATGAGAAAAAAATTTATATATTTTATAATGGGAGAGCTGTGAATGTGTTAGCATTGTAGACTGGCCTATCTGATGATGCCACTTTTCAGCAACTTAATGAGCAAAATCTAATTTTCTCCACTGTAGTTCTGATGATTCATAGGTCCCTTCCTGCCTCTGGATCAAGATCATATTTTACCAAGAGTCCTGTTACACCTTCATTTGTTCACTTGAGAATTGCTTCCAGCAATGTTCTTTTTCCTGTTAACACCTGTACCAAGCTGTTGAGGAAATAATTTTCAAAGCATGCCTTGAAAAAGAGATTCTTGTCTCTTTGCTTTAATGGAAGGAACATTTCATCCAAACAGAAAAAACAGTGCATATAGAGCCAAACTGACTCATAGTTTCATCTACATATTTAATTTTAGTTATGTTGGTAAGATTACTTCCTATAGTGAAAAATTTCCATGCACATAGCACACTGAAAATAGAACCCATGGCTTAATATATCTTATTTCCATGTCATTTATCACAATATATTCAGGAGCCATTCCCACACTTGAAGGAAAAGAAAATTTAATTTACAATATTTTTTATGTTGGTACTCAATATTTGTAGTTGCTAGATTACATAAATAGCCTCATTTTTGAGAATGGTCAAAAGTAGTTTGAGTGTATACCAAATCTATACATCCACCCACCCATCCATCCATTCATCCATGTATCCTGTCCATCCATCATCCATCCCTCATTGTGTATATTCTTTTTTATTTTGAGAGAGAGGGGCAGGGGAGGGGCAGAGAGAGAGAGAGAGAGAAAGAGAGAGGGAGAGAGAGAGAATCCCAAATAGGCTCCATGCTGTCAGCACAGACCCTGACGCAGGGCTCAATCGTGACCTGAGCTGAAACCAAGAGTTGGATGCTTAACTGACTGAGCCACCCAGGTATCCCTTACTGTGTATATTCTTTATGTGGAGATATTTGAGACTTCAGGATTTAGTCAAATATTTAGGACTTCTCATTTTCTGCAGAGCTGAAGAAAAGACAAGGGGTTGGCATTAGACAGGGAAATGGAGGCTGGAGCATAATTCTTTCTACATTGGTCTCCTGAAAGATGTGGTTATTAAAACTCAGAAAAGGAGAAACAGAAAGAACCACACCATTTGTTGAAAGAAAGCCCACTCAAAAACAAGAATTATTACAATTTCACTTCTACAAACAGATGTGAAATGCATTACAAAGGAGCTCTATTATCATTTTCCTCCAGAAATAGCCAGTATGCAACACAGAAGCCCTCTGACTTTTGCCTCTGCTTTTCTAATAGGAAATAAATCTTAGTAACAGCTAAGAGATAACGGAGGGATTATCAGAAGAGGCTGGGTACCCAAATCAGGGTCTATAGAATGAAAAAATGAATACATAAAAAAAAATCTCCATTAGAAAAAAGAGAGAAGACAGATGGCAAGAGAAACATACATTTAAAATGACAATAAATAGGAGATTGATTCAAGAAGGAAAATTATAGTATTTGGACTTGGAACTGGGTAAGAATCTCTAGCTCTATCTACCTGTGTATACTCAGGCAAATTATTTAAATGCATTGGGGCACCTGGGTGGCTCAGTCGGCTAAGCATCCGACTACAGCTCATGTCATGACCTTAGACTTTGTTGAGTTCGAGCCCCATGTCCGGCTCTGTGCTGATACTCAGAGCCTGGAGCCTACTTTAGATTCTGTGTTTCCCTCTCTCTCTTCCCCTCCCCTGCTCACGCTCTGTCTCTCTCTCAACAAATAAATAAATATTTTTAAAAAAACAGAAAAACAAAAATGTGTACCATGGTACCACGGTGAAGAACCTTCCTTATATTACTGTCTTCTGGATCTAGGTTTTCCCTCTCAGAAGTAACCATTGTTATCATTTTCTTATTTTTTTTTTTTTTTAAGGGGGAGAGGTAGAGGGAGAGGAAGAGAGATTCTTAAGCAGGCTTCACACCCAGTGCAGTGTTGAACTTGGGGCTTGATCTCATGACCTAAGTCAAAATCAAGAGTTTGAGGCTTAATTGACTGAGTCATCCAGGTGCCCCTCCTGTGTATCTTTTCAGACATAATTTGTGACCATATAAGCAAGTGTATAAAGGCATACATTTTTGTACATATGACACACACACACACACACACACACACACACACACACACAGTGGCACATGTACTATTTCTGTGACTTGCCTTTTTTACTTAACAATTAACTTTGTAGATTGTTCCATTTCAGTACTACATAATAAGTTTCTTCATTCTTTTAGATGGCTGCATAGAATTTCATTTTGTATGTAGGTACAATTTATTTCACTATTCCATGGGTGTATACTTAGCTTGTTTTTAATCTTTTGATATTATAATTTTGCAGTGAATAACCTTGTACATACCACCCTTTTTTGCATCGCTAATATATCTGTAAAATACTAGAACTGGAATTGCAAGATTAGAGGGCATTTATAATTTCTTTTTGGGGGAATGTAAATTTTTTCAATCTTGAGTATGTAATACACCACACATTACATAATTGAAAAGAAACAACAAAGTAGGCAGAATGACCCCCTTTCAAAAAAAAAAAAAAGAGAAGAGAAAAAAAGAAAAGTTCACATTCTTATCTCCAGAACCTGTGAATACAATACATTACCTTACCAAAAAATAAAATAAAATAAAATAAAATAAAATAAAATAAAATAAAATAAAATAAAATAAAATAAAAGACTTTGCAGATGTGACTAGGGTTAAGGACCCTGAGATGGGGAGATTATCCTGTATTATTTGGATGAGCCAAATCTAATCTAATCCTTAAATTGGAGAGCATTTCCCAGCTACAGATAGAGAGAGACATGAAAACAGATGGAAGATTAGAGAGACATTGTGTTGCTAGATGGAGAAAGGGGACTGCAAGCCAAGGAAGACATGTGGCCTTTGGAAGCTGGAAAAGGCAAGGACATAGATTCTCCCCTAGAGCTTGCAGAAAGGTATGCAGAAAGGTATGTAGCCTTCTGCTCACCTTGCTCTTAGCTCAGTGAGACCTTTGTCAGACTTCTGACCTACAGAATTGCAAGGTTATAAACCTATTTTGCTTTAAACTTTGAATTTTATGGCAATTTGTGAAAGCATCAGAGAGTACTAATAAAGGGGAAAAGATAAGAATAACTATCTACATTCCCCTTCTCCTAAGTAAACTATTTCATTCTTCTCACCAGATGGAATCATTTTCGCCTTCTTGGGCATGCTTTCCGAGACATTCTGTGCATTTATAAGTATTTACATACATTATGTCATGGATTCTAAGGCACATATTCTTTTCCTTTTTTTTTTTAAATGTGCAATTAGGATGCATCTTAGAATCAAAGGTTTTCAAAACTGAGTCCTTCTAGAGGATTTGTATTTGCTTCTGCCAGTCATCTGAAATCCTACCAACCAGAGACTACTCCAAATTAAATTATCTAAGTTAAAACTCTTCTGTTTTGTTGAACTACATCGAGAATGTGAATTGACTCCACAAATTTGTGTGAATATTAGCTTATGGTTCAAATTCCAGGAAGAGATTATTTTTCTCTCTCCGAGTAGTGTCAAGTTTGAGACATGCTAGTTTCCTGCTATCTCCCCATATGATGGGTTTACTTTTCATTTAACCTTTAGTGAGGATGTAGCAATTTGGTGACTCAGCTGTATGTGTGTATTATTAATTAGATTCTCAGTCTTTGTTGTTTGTCCTTCCTGCTAATATAAATTGCAAATTGCAATTGAAAGTTTCTTAAATTTGATGAAATGTGCTATGTAAGAAAATTTCATTCCGTGGAAATATTTGTGTTTTCTTATGTGTTATAATCTTTGGGGATCAAAAGATTCTGCCTAACTGTTGTTTAAAAGAGATAGCGGGAATCATTGCAACCATACACACCATACACATAAAGACCATTCTTTATTCTCTACCATTTAATCTCAGATATAGACCATCGCTAATATGAATCTCATCAATAACAAAGAGGAATATTGACTTTTACTTGCCTGAATGTTGGCACATGTAAAAAGAGGATAGCTTTCCCATGCAATCTGGACTGGTTGCTCCCTTTATAGTCTGTATCCAGGGCATTCTCTTCCCTCACCTCTCTTCCTGTGTTGGACCATGTTTACTATTGCTCATGCTTTCTCTTTCATGGTCAACTTCATTTTGGTAGAGCATCTTGCCAATGCTTTCTGGGAGCAAGAGGTGAGGATAACTTTTCAAAGATAATTTATGTCTCAAAATGTGTCTATTGTAATCTTCCTGTATTCGCTTGTTATTTTGGATGAGTATAGGAATCTGGATTGGAAATAATTTTTCTTCAGCATTTTGAAAGCATTGCTGTGTTGTTAGTTCCCAGCGGTGATGTTAGAGGGTGAAGCCATTTTGATTCCTAATTCTTTGTATGCAACCTGATGTTTGTTTGCTTTTGCTTTTGTTTTACCTTTTATTCCAGAAGCTATTAAGTTTTTCTCTTTGTCTGCATTTTTGCACGATGTTACAGTAATGTGCCTTACTGTGGGTCTGCTTTCTTACACTGTGTTGGGTACTAAATAGACCCTTCCATTCAGAAACTCATGTCTTTCAATCCTGTGGTATTACCTTTAATTATTTTATTAATCTCATCACTCCATTTTTCTATATTCCTTTGCCCTCTTTGCAACCCGTATTGTTCAGGTGTTGAATCTCCTAGAATGGTCTTCCAATTTTCTTATCTTCCTCTCCTATTTTTCATCTCTGTGTTCTTCTGCTCTATATGCTGGGGCTAATTTCCTTAACTTTATGGTATTTTTTTATTTTTAAATTTTAAAATTTATTTTATTTTGTTTATATATTTTATTTCAAAATATTTTTTTCCTATCATGCTTTACATTTTAAGAGCTTGTTCTGTTCTTTAAATTTTTTTTTTTTGAGGATGTACATCTTGCTTCATGACTATGCTTTATTGTCTTACTGCTCTGCTGATACCAATGATGATTTCTTTTTAAAGTGCTATCTTTTAAAAATATGTCAGATTAGTGTCCATTCATTCCAAATTTTTTTTTTTTTATTCCTTTTGGTTGGTTTAATCTCTATCTCATATAAGAGAAGCTTTTCTCATATGGAAGTTCTGGGATCTCTGGTCATGATTAAGAAGGAATAAAAAAAAGTGATTGGAAGTATTAGACATATGGATGAGATTGCCAGCCTCAAACTTCAGTATAGGGTGATCTAGGAGAGCTAATAATGGTTTGCATGCCGGGTAAATTCCTTATTTTCATTGGGTACTTAAAGTTTAACCATGTGTGGAATCTTCCTTTCCAGATAATTACTCTTTTATCTTCTCCAGACAATAAAACTTGAATTTCTTCAGAAAGAGTAGCCACCTGAAGTCATAGAGTAGGAGAATGTACTTTGGCTTTAGGGATCTAACTGCTCCTTAAATGCCTTTCTTCCATCTTTCACCTTATTTTAATATCACACCCTTCACTTTACTTCTAAAGTTACCCAATTCTGCTGCACCTTGAGACTTATGGAGAGTTTCCAGTTTAAACTGGATTGTCTCTCGGATAAATTGTATGACTCTCCACCAATTTTTGTTTCTGTGTTGATAGCTTGTTATCTTATTTCTTCCAGATGCTTGAGAATTTTTCCTTTGAATCTTCAAAATTAAAAAATTTTTCCTCTGTATATTAGAAGGCTTTTCAATTTTGTCTTCCATGTCATTAATTCAATTTTTTCAAAACAAATTTGTCTCCAATATTCATTTTATTTGAATATTGCATTTTGGGTTTTTTTCCATCTTTATAGAGATACTGTTGACCTACAACATTGTATAAGTTTAAGGTGTACAATGTGTTGATTTGATAAACGTATATGACAAAATAATTATTGTCACAGCATTAGCTAACACTTGCATCACTTTACATAATTACTCCTTCATTTTTATGCTGAGAACATTTAAGATTAACTCTCAGCAACTTTCAAGTATATAACACAATATTATTAGAGATAGTCACCATGCTGTACATTAGATCCCCAGAACTCAGTCATCTTAAAACTGGAAGTTTATATTCTCTGACCAACATCTCCCCTCTCCCCACCATCCCCTCTTCATTTTGTTGATGATTTTCTTTGCTGCACATAAACTTTTAAGTTTGATGTAATCCCACTTATTTATTTTTGCTTTTGTTGCCTTTGCTTTTGGTACCATATCTAAAAAATCACTGCCAAGACTGATATCATGGAAGTTACCCCTTATGTTTTCTTCTAGAAGTTTTAGTTTCAGGTCTTATGTTTAAGCCTTTAATCCATTTTTTAATATGAAATTTATTGTCAAATTGGTTTCCAACCTTTAATCCATTTTGAGTTGCTTTTTGTGTATAGTGTAAAAAGTGGTCCAGTTTCATTTTTCTGCATGTGGCTATTCAGTTTTCCCAACACCATTTATTGAAGGGTCTCTCCTTTCCCATTTTGAATATTGAATTCTTTGTTTCTTTGTGATCTTTTTTCATTTCATTCTCTCTCATTTAATCTCTCTTTCTTTCTGAGAGAGAGAGAGAGAGAGAGAGAATGAGCTGGGGTGGGGAAAAGAGAGGAGGAGAGAAAATCAGACTCCACACTGTCAGCACAGAGTCTGACATGGGGCGGGATCCAATCCCACAAACCGTGAAATCATGATCTCAGCCAAAATCAGGAGTTGGACACTTAACACACTGAGCCACCCAGGCGCTCCTCTCTTAATTTCTTTTTAATCTCTTCTTTTTAATAGTATTGTCATTTCCATATGAGTGGACATATTACTATTATTGTTCACTCTAGTTCTATCAAGCTTACAATGAGTAGAAATTGCTCTTATAATCTGGCAAATATTTGATGGTTAGTCCTAGGCTTTGATTAATTCCTTTAATTTCATAGTATACAAAGATAATTTAGTGAGAGGTTGGGAGATGTTCTACCAGGATTGACAAATAAATTCTATATTAATTAGGTGATTAGGCTTTTAATATGTGTAAGTTAGTACAATTGAGTACTTTTTCCTTGGTTCCATCACTACTTCATGCTCATAACAGGAACATATGTCTCATGGTAGTAGACACACGGATGTATAGCATCCAAATGAACCTCAACCAGAAGGCTTGTCAACATTCCAGAAATAACTGACATACAGCATAGTCTCAGACGTTTGCCACTCCTTTATATCAGTGCTATAGAATCACTGAATTGTACAAAAAGTAGACTTTGAGGCACACCCTTGTTTTACTGATATGTATCCAGAGGTTAAAAGACTTTAAAAGAAGGATGAAAGGAAGGTATTTTATCTAGTTTGATATGGAAGAGACAGAAGTTAGAGTTTTTCACGGCCTACTTAATATCCATTTCACGGTGATGCCCGTGGTATTCTGCCTAGATAGAGCGGGAAGCAGGCCTTCCTTGTGGTTTCTTCGATTAAAGCAGAGACTTACTCGGGGCGCCTGGGTGGCTTGGTCGGTTGAGCATCCAACTTCGGCTCGGGTCATGATCTCACGGCTTGTGAGCCTGCGTTGGGCTCTATGCTGAAGGCTCAGAGCCTGGAGCCTCTTCAGATTCTGTGTCTTTCTCTCTCTCTCTCTGCCCCTCCCCCGCTCACACTCCATCTCTCTCTCTCTCTCAAAAATAAATAAAATGAAAACATTAAAAAAAAATTAAAGCAGAGACTTACTCATTAGCTAACTCAGCATGAGATTCTCTTTTCAAGGGGATGACTAGAGGGTGACAGAGTCCAGGGCTTGACACACCTTTACTGAAGCCTTGAAACCTAAGGGCTTTAAATGGTTTTCCAGCGGGGACCACTCTAAGACAACTCAGGGAATGTATGGTGCAGGTCTAGGGAAAAAAAAAAAATTACAGGGCTCAGCTTATGATTCTCCCTGCAGAGAGAAATGTTGAAAGGTAACCTTGTGCTGGCTTTGGCAGCACATATGCTAAAATTAGAACAATACAGAGGTTAGTGTGGCCCCTGTGCAAGGACTACACGCAAATTCGTGGAGTGTTCCATATTTTTTTTAAAAAAGAAAGAAACAAAAGAAAAAAGTTATCTCCTATCTTTCTCCTTTTCCCGTTAACCTGCTGTCCAGTTAACATAGAGCACTGTGAATAAAATCCTGCTTCACGAAAAATGGCGTGAGTCTTCCAGTCTGACCCCAGTTCCCAATTCTCAGTGGAGCTTCAGCCTATTTTTTGTGAAAGAAAGTCAGGTCTAATTTCTCCTAATTTCCCTTTGAATAAACTTCAAAATCGCCAAAGCGAACCTAAGGATAATTTTATGACAGATCAGTCTTAGAGATTTGCTGAGGGGAAGGTCTAAAAATCAAATGCAACAGGCTTGATTTGTACCCTGGTTTGTTGTGGTTATCCTGCCCACCTGCCTTCACTTTCATGACTTGGGAATAAGAACTGATTTCTCTTTCAGGAGATGGGGGAGAAAAGGAAGCAATTAGATTGTATAATTTAGGGAAAGGAGCTAGAATAAGTAACTACCAGAGAACAGAACTGAAGGATAAGGATTTTAGGATTTCTGTTTCTGTTACTTATTTGTTTCCTTGAACCTTAAGGCCATTTGACTTGAATGGGGTGTTTACAGCTTTGAACTACCGAAAAATAAATTTGGCAAATACAATTTTTTAGTGTTTATTTATTTATTTTTGAGAGATAGAGGGCAGGGCAGAGACAGAGGGAGACAGAGAATCCCGAGCAGGCTTCGCACTGTCAGCTCAGAGCCTGATGTGGGGCTTGAACTCACGAACCATGAGATCATGACCTGAGCAGAAATCAAGAGTCCAATGCTTCACTGACTGAGCCACCAAGCACCCCAGAAAATACAATTTTTAAGTGAAGTCATTTAACTCATTTTCTTTTCCTCCACGTGTTATATTCCAAGGTGCCCAAATTCTTAAGGCTTTGCTTATAAAGCCATTCAGAGGTGTATGGATTACAACAGGACACATCTTGATTCCATTTCATTCATAGTTTTTTAATTAAAAACATGCATTCTTGTATTCATTTTAACACACATATATCCTGATGGAGTACCTCATCATATGGACCATGTGCTTTGCTCGGCGTACGAATCTAACTAATACACAGTTCTTATTCTCAACAAATTAACAGTCCAGTGGAGGAGACAACAGATGAAAAATAAGTTGCAGTATACTATAGTACATACAGAGGTTATCTGTATGTAACAGAATTTAGAGCTTCAATTGTATATCACAGAAAGTGGCGTAAGTGCAAAATGGCTTTTATTGACTCTTAGAGATGAAATGTTCAGGGGGAGGTCTTTCACTGTATGCACAAATACACGCCCATGGATCCTCATCTTCAGTCATATCCGAGTAGTCTTGTCTTTGCCAGGCTCATACCATTATCAGCCCGTGTATAGGAAAATAGAGACTGTTAAAGATAGCCAAAACTGGAATCAAATTTCATCATCAAATTGGCCCAATTTGTTTGGTGAATGCCTGCCTTAACCTAGAGCTTCAACTGGTATGCCCAAGCACACTGGCTACTATAATAATACTGGCATGCCTTGAATATGTTGTATATGCACTGGGGTATCAAGTCCCTTCTGTCTTGGAGTACAGTCAGGCAGAGACCCGGGCTAGTCAACTCTGGCTTAGATTTGCTCCATTCTTTTATCTCAACGTGCACTCTAACAATATTTTTTTCTTTGTTTTTGTGGCCCATACCATGAACAAAGACTGGAAAGTGCTGCGCTAACTAATATTGATCAATAGAGAGCTATAGCACTTTGCTCAGCCCCTCCTTGAAACGCAACAGTGTCAATTTTATGTGAATTCTATGGATGGAGAGTGGGGGAAGGGGTGCGATTCCTCTAAGACACATTTGAGAGGTTGTTGGCAGAACTAGGGAATGTAAAACAACAAATGGCCACTCGATACAATGGTAGAGGTCTGATTCTATGTTCCATTGACAGGAAATTAGAGCTTTTCTTGTTCTCTAGAAATAAAATATAGAGCTTAAGTTTGAAATATTTGTCAATGCATCCACTGGCAAAATATTTTAAGATTGTTGCCTTTTTACATTATAATAATTAAATCTTAGGATAGTCTTCAAGAAAAATACTAATTTTTAACTTGCAAAGTAATAAGCAATTTGCATTAGTTAAGAAACAACAAGGGGAAGGTTAGGAGCGGAGGGCTTGTAGTGGAATTTTTCAACAAAAGGTCACCCCTGTGTGCAGTCCTCTGTTCCATGGGAATGACAAGTACCTGATGACTTCTGCATTGCCATCATTTATAGGCCTGGGACATGCTTTTAACTGTCTGAGGGAAATTCGTTCCTCAGGGTTATTGCAAATAAGAAGATCTGATTAGTCAATTATCCCTTTGTCTGAAAGAGGCCATTAAATTTGATGAAGGAAGCTGTCAGTGCATTAAAAGGTACAACTGAGTGAAAGGTGGGAACAAATGCTGACAAGTATGGTAAACATGAGACACACCTGACAGGACACAGGACAAGCTGAGCAAATGGCTCATAAAGCTGATTTCACAGAGGACAGTAAAATCCTTCCTTTCAAGTGGTTTGACTTTTTACCAAGCATTTATATGGAGACAGGGTCTCCTAAGGAAAGCGGACTGCATGTTTTTACTGGATTTCGCAGACATCAGTCTTATATAATCATCCTTTATTATAGTACTAAATCTATTAAATTCTTATAGTCTTTTTCCTTTACATAAACATTTTCTCTGACTAAAAACAGATATTCACTCTCTCTCTCTCTCTCAAGCGCAATCATTGTTTTTGGCAGTTACTCTTCTATATCTCTTTTAAAAGTCATGGAGAATTGGGTTTCTGCTGTAGTGACGGTTGACATAAGGTAATGATTTAGAAATAATTACAAAGAGAAAGTGGCCTGAGGAGGACCCAACAACTTCCCTTTCTACTAAGAAATTTTATAGCTACTGCTTCATAACTCCTCTAGTTATAGATGATTTCATCCCATAACCACTATAGTAATAGTCATTGTTAATATCAAGGCCTCCAAAGGATTAGAGATTTATTTTGTTTTTAAATAAGCACCCAGACATTTAGATATTTACTCAAGGGTTATCTGAACCTCACTGGTCTGGAAAATACTTTAATTCATGAACATTTAATAGTTTCTTGGAAGATTTGTAGTTTTGGGTCACTTTGGAAGGCTTTGGGTCATTTTGGAAGTCTGACTTCTTGGTAATTTTTCACAGTAGTCTGATACTCTCTCATCGTACTGTCTAATGAGACATCTACATGTTTATTGTTTAAGGCTGTGGGTCAGATGTCGAGTTATTCCTGGTGGCTTGACCATGATTGCTACTGGGCAAGAACTTCTCTCTAATTTATACCCCTTTATTAGCAATGTAATGCTAGCTACTGAAACAAATAAAGCCCAGATTTTTTGTGGCTAAACAGAATAGAAATTTATTTCCCACTCCTATCAGGTCTAAGAGGCAGCATGGGCTCTCCTCCCTACAGCATGTAGGGACCAGGCTTAGGAAACACTTGGTTTTGGTGGCTATTCTCAGCCTCAAATCTAGCCTGCAGAGAGGAGAAGAAAGAATGGAGAATCTAATGGCAGAATTTTTTTTAAAAAAATATTACTTTGGCTCACTCTTCACTCACTGAAACTGAGTGTCAGGGGTCTACCCAATATAAAAGGTGTTGGAAAGTGTAGTTCCTTACTGGAGAGCTGCTTCTCCATGACAACAGCACATGATGGAAGAAAATCACAGATATCTGGTGGACAATAGCAGTCTCTCCACAACCTGAGCATGACACTTAACTCCAAAATGCATTGGAGAGAAATCTTCTCCACCTTTCAGTGGATTTTCAGTTTGGAAAGTCAGAAACAGTCCCCTCTAATTTTTTTAAGTTTTTATTTTGATGCTAGTTAGTTAACATACAGTGTAACATTAGTTTCAGGTGCACAATATAGTAATTTAACGCTTCCGTACATCACCCAGTGCTCATCATGACAAGTGCATTCCTTAATCCCCATACCTATTTCACCCATCCCCTCATGCCCCTCCCCTCTGGTAACCATCAACTTGTTCTCTACAGTTAAGAGTCTGTTTCTTGATTTGCCTCTCTCTCTTTTTCTCCCCTTTGCTTATTTGTTTTGTTTCTTTAATTTCACATATGAGTGAAATAACGTAGTATTTGTCTTTCTCTGACCGACTTGTTTCACTGAGAATAATACTCTCTGGCTTCATCCATGTCATTGCAAATGACAAGGTTTCATTCTTTTTATGGCTGAGTAATATTCCATTGTGTGTGTGTGTGTGTGTGTGTGTGTGTGTGTGTGTGTGTATCATATATATCACATCTTTGTCCATTCATCAGTCGAAAGTCACTTGAGCTGTTTCCATAGTTTGGCTATTGTAAATAATGCTGCTATAAACATCAAGGTGAATGTATCCCTTTGAATTATTTATGTATTCTCTGGATAAATACCTAGCAGTGCAATTGCTGGATTGTAGGGTAGTTCTCTATTCAACTTTTTGAAGAACCTCCATAATATTTTCCAGAGTGGCTGCACCATTTTGCATTCTCCCCACCGCTACGTAAGCATTTCCCTTTCTCCATATCCTCTCCAACACCTGTTGTTTCTTGTGTTACTGATTTTAGTCGTTCTGACCAGTGTGAAGTGATATTGCATTGTAGGTTTGATTTGCATTTTCCTGATGATGAGTGATGTTGAGCATCTTTTCACGTGTCTATTGATGGTCTGTATGTCTTCTATGAAAAAATTTCTATTTGTGTCTTCTGCCCATTTTTTAGTTGGATTATTTGTTTATTTTTCCCATTGGATATTCTTTCTTGCTTTGTTGAAGATTGACTTTATGAATGTGAGTTTCTTTCTGAGTTTTCTATTCTGTTCTACTGATCTACGTGTCTATTTTTGTGCCAGTACCATCTTGTTTTGATTACTAAAGTTTTGTAATATAACTTGAAAGTCCAAAGTTGTGATGCTTCTAGCTTTTTTTTTTAGGGTTGCTTTGACTATTCGGGATCCTTTATGGTTCCACACAAGTTTTAGGATTGTTTGTTCTAACTCTGAAAAATGCTGGTAGTATTTTGACAGGGATTGCATTAAATGTATAGATTGCTTTGGGTAGTATAAACATTTTAACAATATTTGTTCTTCCATTCAAGAGCATATAATGTCTTTCCATGTCTTTGTGTCATCTTGAATTTCTTTCGTCAGTGTTTTATTGCTTTAAGAATATAGGTCTGTCACCTCTTCAATTAGGTTTATTCCTAGGTATCTTATTGTTTTTGGTCCAATTGTAAACAGGATTAATTCCTTAATTTCTCTTTCTTCTGCCTCATTATTGGTGTATACAAATGCAACAGATTTCTGTGCATTGATTTTGTATCCTGTGACGTTACCTAATTTGTTTATCAGTTCTAGCAGTTTTTTGGTGGAGTCCTTCAGGTTTTCTATATAATGTATCATGTTCTCTGCAAATAGTGAAAGTTTTACTTCTTCCTTGCCAATTTATTTATCATTGCCTTGCAATTTACTTATGCCTTTGATTTTGTTGTTGTTGTTGTCTGATTGCTATAGCTAGAACTTCCAGTACTATGCTGAATGAAAGTGGTGAGAGTAGACATCCCTGTCTTGCTCCTGACCATAGAGGAAAAGCTGAGTTTTTCCTCAAATAAGATGATACTAGCTGTGGAACTTTCATATATAGCCTTTATTACATTGAAGTATGTTCCCTCTCAATCTACTTTTTTGAGGGTTTTTATTATGAATGAATGCTATACACTTTGTTAAATGCTTTTTCAGCATCTATCAAAATGATCATATAGTTCTTATCCTTTCTTTTATTAATATGATGTGTTACATTGTTTGATTTGCAAATATTGAATGACCCTGGTAACCCAGGAATAAATCCTATTTGATCATGATTAATGATTTTTTTTTTTTAATTTTTTTTTTCAACATTTATTTATTTTTGGGACAGAGAGAGAGACAGAGCATGAATGGGGGAGGGGCAGAGAGAGAGGGAGACACAGAATCGGAAACAGGCTCCAGGCTCTGAGCCATCAGCCCAGAGCCCAACGCGGGGCTCGAACTCACGGACCGCGAGATCGTGACCTGGCTGAAGTCGGACGCTTAACCGACTGCGCCACCCAGGCGTCCCGATTAATGATTTTTTTAACGCATTGTTGGATTCAGTTTGTCAGCATTTTATTTATTTATTTATTTATTTATTTAACCACAGTAATTTTAGTGTTTTTTTGTTTTTGTTTTTTTTTTTTTTTTTTTTTTTTTTTTTAAATATTTAAGGGGTGCCTGGGTAGCTCAGTCGGTTAAGTGTCCGCCTTCGGCTCAGGTCATGATCTCACAGTCTGTGAGTTCGAGCCCCATGTCGGGCTCTGTGCTGACAGCTGAGAGCCTGGAGCCTGCTTCACATTCTGTGTCTCCCTCTCTCTCTGCCCTTTCCCTGCTCATGCTCTGTCTCTCTCTGTCTGAAAAATAAACATTAAAAAAATATAAATAAATAAAAAATATTTAATTACTTTTGGGAAAGCACAAGTTGGGGGGAGTGGGGCACAGAGAGTAGGACAGAGGATCCAGAGCAGGCCCTGCACTGACAATCTGACAGCAGTGAGCCCGATGTGGGGCCCGAACTCACAAACCACCAGATCATGACCTGAGCCAAAGTTAGACACTCAACGGACTGAACCACCCAAGTTCCCTAGTTTGCTGGCATTTTATTGATAATTTTTGTATCTATATTCATCAGAGATATGGGTCTATAGTTCTCTTTTTTAGTAGTGCCTTTATCTGGTTTTGGTAATGCTGGCCTCATAGAATGAATTTGAAAGCTTTCCTTTCTTTTCTATTTTTTGGAAATAGCTTGAGAAGAATAGGTACTAACTCTTCTTTAAATGTTTGGTAGAGTTCTCCTTGGGAGGTCATCTGGTCTTGGACTTTTGTTCCTTGCAAGTTTTTTGATTACACACCCACTGTCATTGCTAGTTATTGGTCTATTCAAGTTGTATGTTTCTTCCTGTTTCAGTTTTGGTAATTTATACGTTTCTAAGAATTTATCCATTTCTTATAGGTTGTCCAATTTGTTGCCATATAATTTTTCATAATATTCTCTTATATTTGTTTGTATTTCTATAGTGTTGATTGTTATTTCTCCTTTATCATTTGTGATTTTATTTATTTGAGCCCTTTCTCTTTGCTTTTTGATAAATCTGGCTAGAGGTTTTAATCAATTTTATTAATTTCTTTCAATGAACCAGCTCCTGTTCTATTATTATTATATATTTGTTTAGTTTCTATATCATTTATTTCTGCTTTAATCTCTATTATATGTTTCCTTCTTCTGGCTTCAGGCTTCATTTGTTGTTATTTTCGTAGCTCCTTTAACTGTAAGGCTAAGTTGTTTATTTGGTATTTTTCTTGCTTCTTGAGGTAGGCCAGTATTGCTATAAACTTCCCTCTTAGAACTGCTTTTATTGTGTCCCAAAGGTTTGGACTGCTGCTTTTTCATTTTCTTTTGTTTCCATTTATTTTTTTTAAATTTCTTCTTTGATTTCATGGTTGACACTTCTATTATTTAGTAGCATGTTACTTAACCTCCATGTATTTGTGGTCTTTCCAGATTTTTTTCTTGTACTTGACTTCTGGTTTTATAGTGTAGTGACCAGAAAAGTTATATGGTATGACTTCAGTCTTTTTCTATTTGTTGAGGTCTGTTTTGTAACTAAGTGATCTTTTCTGGAGAATGTTCTATCTGCACTTGAAAAGGTTGTGTATTCCACTGTTTTGGGAAGAAATGCTTTGAACATATCTGTAAAGTCCATTAAGTGTGTCATTCAAAACCATTGTTTCCCTGTTTATTTTTCTATTCAGACAATCTGTCCACTGATGTAAGTGGAGTGTTAAAGTCCCCTAGTATTATTGGGTTATTATCAATTAGTTCTTTTATGTTTGTTAATAATTATTTTATATATTTGGGTACTTCTGTGTTGGGTGCATAAATATTTAAAATTGCTATATTTTCTTGTTGGATTGTCTCCTTTATTATTATGTAGTGCCCTTCTTTTTGTCTTATTACAGTCTTTGCTTTAAATTCCAATTTGTCTGATATAAGTATTCCTATTCCAACTTTCTTTTGACCTCCATTTGCATGATAAATGTTTCTCCATCCCCTCACTTTTAATCTGCAAGTGTCTTTAAGTCTAAAATGAATCTCTTGTAGGCAACATATAAATAAGTTTTGGGGTTTTTTTATCCATTTTGTTACCCTATGCCTTTTGAATGGAGTGTGTAGTTTGTTTATATTCAAAGTTATTATTGATAGATACGTATTTATTCCCATTTTATTACTTGTTTTGTGGTTTCTTCCGGAGACATTTTTTGATTCTTTCTTGTCTTTCTCTCTTTCATGTTTTACTGATTTTCTTTAGTGACATATTTGTGTTTCTTTCTCTTTATTCTTTGCATGTTTATTACTGGGTTTTGATATATGGTTACCAGTAGATTTGTATATAACCTCTCCTGAAATTAACAGTCTATATTAATTTGATGATCATTCAAGTTTGAACCCATTCTTTTCTCTTCTCTCCCCACATTAGGTATATATTATTATATTCTATATCCTTCATGCGTGTGTGAGCTCCTTGACTGATTTTTACAGAAATATTCGTTTTTACTACTTTTGTGTTTGCTGCCTTTTTACTGTCACTTTTGGTCTCTCCTTTCCACTCAAAGAGTCCCGTTTAATATTGCTTGCAGAATTGGTTTAGTGGTTTAGTGGTTTAGTTTTTATTTGTCTGGGAAACTTTATCTCTCCTTCTATTCTGAATGATAGCTCTGCTAGATAGAGTATTCTTGCTGGATGGAGTAAAATTGAACAGATTTTTCCCATTCAACACTTTGAATATGCCACTCTCTTCTGTCTTGCCAAGTTTCTGTTGAAAAATCTCCAACTAACCTTATGGGTTTTCCCTTGTAAGTGAATGACTGCTTTTGTCTCGCTGTTTTTAATGTTTTTCCTTACCATTATATTTTGCAGATTTAATTACAATACGTCTTGGTGTGTGCCTGCTTTTATTGATTTTGATGAGAGTTCTCTGTTCCTCCTGGATCTGGGTTTCTGTTTCCTTTCCCAGGTTAGGAAAGTTTTCAGCTATTATTTCTTGAAATAAATTTTATGCCCCCTTTTATCTCTCCTCATCTTCTGGGACTCCTATAATACGAATGTTATTACATTTGATGGCATCACTGAGCTCCCTAAGTCTATTTTCTTGTTGCATAATTCTTCTTTAATCTCTATTGTTCAGCTTCATTGTTTTCCATTACTTGGTCTTCTAGTCATTAATTCATTCCTCTGCTTCTTACAGCTTGCTGTTCGTTGCATCAAGTGTGTTTCTAATCTCATTTATTGTGGTCTTCATCTCGGATTGATTCTTTTTTAACTCTTTTATCTCTGTGGGAAGGGTCCTCACTGATGTCTTCCATTCTTTTCATAAGCCCAGTGAGTAGCCTTATGGTTGTTGCTTTAAATTATCCATCAGGCATGTTACTTATATCTGTGTCAATTAGATTTCTGGCTGTGGCCTTATCTTGTTTTTTCATTTGGGATAAATTCCTCTTTCTTCACATTTTGTCTAACTCTCTGCATTCTTCTGTGTGTTAGAGAAGCCAGTTATGTCTTCTCCTCCTGAAAGTAATGACCTTATGAAGAAGAGGCCATGTAGTGCCTAGGGCCTGGTGCTTTAGGGAATGTCTTCAGTGTGTGCTGCATGTGTTCTGCTGTTGTGTTCTGGCTGGTCTATCCTCCAGGCCAGTTGTCAGTAGAGGCTCTCTTTGCCTATAGGCAGTGTTTGGTCCTTGGCCAGAATGTGGCAAGTTTTGACTAGGTAGGCTCTGGTCTGCTTGTGAAATTAGACCTGACATTACTTCCAAGATATCTGAGGCCCTGCAGAACTCTGGGAGTCTCTTGGGAGACATGGTGAGTGTAGGGTTTGTGCTGGTATTCTGGAGGAGGGGCCTGCTGCACTAGCACTAAAGCAAGCTTAACTGAGAGGGGCAGTCCCACCAAAGCACAGCAAAAGTGGGGATTGGTATAAGCAAGTTAGGCAGCCAGTGTTAGCATTGCACCCCTGCAGGTGGCTCTGTGTTTATGCTGAGGGGAGGGAGAGGGAAATGGCATCTGCCAGAATCTTTGTTCCTGGAGAGGTATCTCTGTTAACTCTACCTCTTAGGTATGTGCTTGGATAAAAGTGAATAATCTCCCCACTGTGTTCCCAGCCATGCTTCAGATTGCTGTTTCCACACTGTTTCAGGTTGTTTGCCTGCCTTCTCTTCAGGAACAGATGCAATGCCCTCTGAGCTCTATCTTAGCCAAGCCCACTGACTTTTAAAACTCTAGGCTTTAAACACTGTTGGTAGCAAGAACTCACAAAATTCAGTCCCTCTGATTTTCCAAGCCAATGGCTTTGGGGGAACATTCTCCTCGTGCATTCGCTGGTGTACTCCTGTTTCTCTTGCCTTTCTCTGCAACCACGGCTTCCTCTCTTCCACAGCAGCTGTGATCACTTTCTCCCCTAAACTCTGTCTCTGCACTTCTTACCTTTTTCAATGTGGCTTCTTCCTTTCCTTTAGTTGTGGAGTTTGTTCTGTCAGTCTTCAGGTTGATTTCTGAGATATTTAAGAGGATTTGATAGTTATCTAGTTGTGTTTATGGGATGAAGCGAGCCTCTGGTCTTCCTACTCTGCCCCATCCTCCTGCCCCCTGTCCTCTAGTTTTTTTCTTTTTTCCCCAAAGTTTAAGGTAGTAAAAAGAACATCTTCAAATTCCAAGTGCCTAATGGTCTTAGGAATCCATACAACCTCTGAGAACACTGTACCCTCTACTGACCAGATCTATATGACAATGACCAGAGTCTCATTCCCCCCGATAAGCCACTAAAAAGTTTTCTGACTTTTTAGTGAGCTGAGGGTCTCCCTGAGTTCTAGCTATTTGTTGCCATATGGTGAGGATTCATGTTAAAGTAATTACTTTTGGCAAACAAAACTAACATCATAAATTCTAAAAACTAAAAATGTTCCTAAGGTATGAGTCTTGTGTTTTTTTGTATAAGTCACATGACTATTTTCTCAGCTTACTCAGTAATGAAACTAATGTTATTAATATTAGTAGTATGACCACTTATATGGGGCTTTGCTCAAAATGCTTTAGAAGTATTAATTAATCTAATGCTCAGAATCATGCTTTGAGGTATCATTATTATCTCCATTTTACAGATGAAAGCATTGGGGTATAGATTTGCCCAGTGTCAGGCCTCCACGAAGTAGGAGATCCAGTGTTCTGGATCTAAGAAGTCTGGCTCCAGAGTCCAGGTTACAAACCACAACACTGGGCTGCCTTTCCCTCCATTCCTTTTTATGCTGGTTAGATCAAACTCATTGTTTAATGAACATTTGTTTTCTATTTTATGAGTTAAAAAATAAGTGTGGAATTCTGGGACCCATGATTAGTAGAAGGCACTGATATTTTTTACTCTGGGGCTGTGATTATGGTTTAAAGGGTTTGGTGGGAATCTGGGCCTGGAAGTTGCTAATCAGACCTTTAGCTGGAGATAGGCAAAATGAGATCAACATACTATTAGGAGGGGTCAGCTAAAATTGGTATATATGTGCATATACAACATAAACAAAGCAACTTCTGGCAGAATTCTATAATTCCTCTAAGCCTGAGAGTACATGATTCTAATCCCCATGGCACCAGCCCCTTATAGCAGTCAGATCCCAGCCTGCCTATCCTTCCTCTGCCACTTTATCCACACCTTACATGGAATATCTTTCTTATTGCTGCCTCCTTTCCAATCTAAATCCTGCCCAAAACAGTCTAGTCCATTTTGTTGTCTCTCTGTTGATTACCTCTAGATTTATTTAGAAACTATTACTCGGATGCTGTCTTTTAAAAAATATGTCCATGTTCTTTCTCTCAAACTAGATTCTAAACATATGCTAATGGTAGAGAATACATATTTTATTTACTTTTTATCTCCCTACATCACTTAGTAACATATTTCATTTCTAAGTTAATTAAAACTATGATTAACTTTGAGAAACATGTAGAATGAAAAACCCTACCTCTGTTAGAGTCCTATAGAGACGTTGATTGATATGTCAGTTCTTAAAGTTCCTACTGGCTTATGGTTTCCCTCAATTCAATATTATCAGTACCTTTCCCAGATGCTTGAACTAGAAAAGAACATACTTCAGACCAAAAAGTTTTCTAGTTGAATTGCTACACCATTGTTTGCTTTGTTGACTGGGAAATGTTCTGATTCAGCCATTAGGGCATCTCTAATTGTTACAGCTGTTAGAAGCAGAAAAAATGAATAAGATCAAGATGCTTGGACTTTTTGCAGAATCTTAAGACAGGGTACAGCAGAGCAGTGCCTGAGTGGCAGCACATGTGCTGGGAGGACTTAGGCACTCGCTGCCACACTGCAAGTGGTGTGACCAAGTAATCACTGCCAGCTTTGTCCCCACTTCTCCAAACTTGGGATGAGATTCAAACACTTGTTTAAAATTAAAGTAGGTTGTCCCATTTAAATTTATTTTTTATACTTACATTTCATAATGTAATTTGACATGAATATTATATATATACACACATACATATATATATATATATATATAACATGAATATTTATATGTGTACGTGTGTGTGTGTTTGCATGTGTGTGTGTGTGTGTGTGTGTGTGTGTGTATTCAAGCAAACAAATAAAACATGTGCAACACCTGGGCAAAAATTTATGAGAACATTTTTCCTGTTGGCTGGTTAGAGGACACAAATCTAATATACTTATTATAGCAATTATCTAGAGAATCTTCTGGAAATACCATATTGATGGAGTCAATTACTTATCACCTACTAATTTAGAACTTATCAGATACCATTTATTTTGGGACACTTGGAGCAATCTTTTGAGAATTCAGCACTAGGCACATGTATAACATCTTTGGTTGTACACATCCTGAACCACCTTCCTCTGTTGTTGATAGCATGGAATTCTGAAACAGGGCTGCTCATTGATATATGTCACAGTCCCTTAGGCAAAAGTTGTCTTCTTCCATAAGTTTCATTTTTATATTGGAGTTAAATTAAAGGAATAAAATGTCAGGGTGCCTGGATGGCTCAGTTGGTTAAACATCCAACTCTTGATTTGGCTCAGGTCATGATCTCATGGTTTGTGGGTTCATGCCTTGCGTCAGGCTCTCCACTGAGCATAGATCCTGCTTAGGATTCTCTCTCCATCTCTCTCTGTCTCCCTCCTGCTCACTGTCTCTGTCTCTTTATAAAAATAAATAAATAAACTTAACAAATAAAAATTAAAGAAAAGACTATAAATGTCAATGTTGTTTATTTTTATAAACTATTTTTGTGAATATTTTTGCATGAATATTTCCAAAATTATCTGCAATTCCATACATCATGAAGTTAAGTCAATTATTATTTGGGCAACAAAAATTTCTCAAAGCTCTTATACTCATGTGTTTCCCCAAAAGGTGAACTT
This sequence comes from Puma concolor, assembly GCF_028749965.1. Classification (NCBI taxonomy): domain Eukaryota; kingdom Metazoa; phylum Chordata; class Mammalia; order Carnivora; family Felidae; genus Puma; species Puma concolor. The sequence continues at coordinate 101,522,252 of NC_141670.1, read as the reverse complement.
TCACACACATTCATTCATTCAGCAAATATTTATTGAGTGCCTACCATGGGCTGGGAACTATTCTACGTACATGGGATACATCATAGGGAAAGCAAAGGCCTCAACTCTTACTGAGTTGATTTAGTAGCAAGGAGAGATTGACTATAAACAACCAACATAATAAATTGTAAATCATATAATCTTTTAGAGCCTGATACATTTTATGGGGAAAACTAAGTAGAGAGTAGGTTAGAGGAGTTGCTGGGTGGGCAGTGTTCCAACCTTAAGAGGCTGATTTGGGTCAGTGTAACTGAAAAGCAGACATATGAGCAAAGACTTGAAAGAGGTGAGAAGGTTGGCCTTTTGGATATTTTGAGAAGAGTGTTCTAGACAGAGGAAATACACATATCAGTAATAATTATGGTCCATTTTTATATTACTGATACTGATTATTTTGTGTCTTCTTTTGTTTTACTTGATTAATCTTTCAAGAAGTTGGCCAATTGTATGTTATTTTTATTAAAAAATTTCTTTTTCAATGTTTATTTATTTTTGAGAGACAGAGAGAGACAGAGTGTGAGTTGGGGAGGCACAGAGAGTGAGGGAGACATAGAATCCAAAACAGGCTCCAGGCTCTGAGCTGTCAGCACAGATCCTGATGCGTGGCTTGAACCTACACACTGCGAGATTATGACCTGAGCCGAAATTGGATGCTTAACTGACTGAGCCACTCAGGTGCCCCACAAACTTTAAAATTTTTATCCTCTGTATTTCTGTTTTTATATGTACATTTAAAAAAAGTATTGTATTTTAATCTAGTTTATCTTTGCCTTTTAATTATAACATATGGCTCATTTATACTTAATATAATTACTGATATATTTTGGGTTAACTTTTGCCACCTTTTTTTGCTATTTGTACAACTTGTTGTATATTGTTTATTAATCTTTTCCCTGCTTTATTTATAATTGTGTTATTTCTGTTACTGCATTTTTTCCCACCCTTTAGTTGGAATTTGTAACTTTCTATTCTTAGTGGCTACCCTACAAAATACATGACACTTCATTTATCAAATGCCAAGATATTTAATATATTTTTTTTCCTGAGGAGGAGCTGGGATTAAAAACCAGCAGTCAACCTCCAGAGGCCATTCTTTTGCCCTATTTTCATATACATTGCAGATTGAGAGATTAAGGTCACATCACATAGCTGAATTTGGACTCTGTTTTTCTGATGTCCTAGGTCAGATACATTTCTCAATAAACTAGGATTTACCTCAGAAGCCTCACAAAATCATGAGAATAAAATCTATTACTTTGGGTTCAAGAGGTTCAAAATCTCTTATTTGATTCATTATAATGAATTGTGAATTACTTCAGAATCCCATATGTTGTTTTTGTTTGAGTAAAATCTGAAATATATTAAAAAATACCTACTGCTGTGTTGCCTATTTGCTTTTCTCTTTTTAAATGTCCTATTGAGAAGTGCTGCAGAAATTTTGTCCTGACATGTGGGGGCCCAACTATTTCCTGCCACACTCAGCTTGGGGGGCATAGCCTCTGGGTTATACTCTTTTGAAATTGTCCTGCTGAAGTGCATGTTTTGATTTTGGGATTTTCCAGATGCTTCATAAGCAGGTCCCATGTGTTAAAATTTTTGGAAATTCAGCATGTTTCTCAATATGAGGCATCTAAGTAGTCCACAAATTTAGGACAGTTACTCTATTAGCTGCGATGAGGAGATTGCTATTGCTATTTAATTTCATTCTATTGTTTACATATTATATGTTTATTCTTCTGTGTTTTATTTTTTTATTTTCTCTGGGTTTTTCAAAAGTCTCTACGTTTAACATTTTGAGCAATTTGATTTTTATATATAATTAGATCCTCTGGCTACTTAAATTGAAGACACATCATAAGTCCAAAGCAAATTCAGATAAATAAATGTATAATACATTCACTTCTGAAAGGAGGTTATCCTTATGCTAAAATTTTCTGCTTATTTCAAGTCTCAGAATCATAGTATCACATAATTAAAGAATTGGAAAGATAGATACTATGTACACATTCTTTCTCACCCTACCGATGAGGAAACTGAGACCAAGAATATTTAACAGATGGGTAATGGCTGAACTAATCCTAGAACCCAAATTTTCTTATTCCTGATATAAAGCCCAGAAACATATGTCATAGACCCTAAAAATAATGGCTTCAAACATTGGTAAAGTGTCATTCTGAAATATTGTGATTTCATAATAAGTCCAAAATTTAGTCTCTGTTTAGGTATCTGAAAGTTAATCTTGTCTTAACGTTTCTAAACCAGTCATTTTGATAGGCACCAAGGACTTAGTGGTGAGAAAAACAGATGTCATCTCAGCTTTTAACAATTAACCAATCATATAAATCAATGTGAGGGGCGCCTGGGTGGCTCAGTTGGTTAAGTGTCCAACTTCAGCTTGGGTCATGATCTCACGGTTCATGAGTTTGAGCCTCACATTGGGCTCTGTGCTGACAGCTCAGAGCCTGAAGCCTGCTTCAGATTGTGTGTCTCCCTCTCTTTTTGCCCCTCCCCTGGCTCTCACTCTGTCTCTCTCTGTCTCTAAAATAAACAAACACTGAAAAAAAATTTTTTTAATGTGAAATTGCAACTTATATAAATATTCATCCCCTTTTCCCAACTCATTCTAGTCACTTCTTACTCAAACCCAGTCCAAACTTCCTTTATTGATAGAAGCTTTCAGATATGGCCAGGTCAGGCACCCTCCTGTCATTGTACATGTTTTTATTCACTCTCATGGGAGGCCACACAGACTGAAGGTGTGTGAACTATACCATGGAGAACCTAATAGGCCTGGTGAAGACTTGAGTTTTAAGTTGATGCAATGAAAAGACTTTCACTGGCTAATTGGATATTCTTATTCAAATACTTTCTAGGTTTTAAAAAAGATTGCTTGGCTGCCTTCTTGGAAGGCAGTAAGCATAGTTGAAGGGAGTCACTTAGAAAGCTGCTGCAGTAGTCCAATAAAAGATAATGGTAGCTGACCTTGAGGAATGTTGCTTAAGAGAGAAATGGATGAATTTCAGAGATATTTAGGCACTAAATTGAAAGGACATGAGTTAAGAAATATTATGGATATGATAAATAGCAAAATAGTGACAAATATGTTCAGGTCTTCTCACTAAAAAGTGAAGCCTTTCTTCACTCTATTGAATGTAAACTGGCCTTGTGCCCAGCCTTGGTCAATGGAACAGCAGCAAATAGAGTCTTAAAAATCATTTGCATATTAGGGATCTCTCGCACTGAGCTTAAAATTGCACCCCGTGCACAATCAGTCTGGCCTGCTAGAGGATAAGAAACCATGCATCAAGAGACTCCAGGCTGTTCCAGCCAAGGTCCTTGAAGAAGCTGAGCTAACAGCTGTCAGCCTGGGCCACACCCAAAGGCCATCAGGCTGAACACAGCTCCAACTGCTGACCAACTGATATTCGAGCTAAATAAATGTCGTTGCTTAAATTGACAAAGTTGTGGGGTGGTTTGTTACACAGTAAATTCTAACTGGTACTGTATGTGAAAGAGAAAGAAGTCTATGAAATGAAAAATACTGATATGTTTAAAGAGATGGATACTATATGAAGATTCCTAAAGTATAAGCTCTATCTCCTCTCATTCCTGTTTGAGTAGTTCAACTGCAACTAAATGCATCTAGTTAACAGCCCATTCTATACACATCAATTCCACTAGCCTAAAAAGTTTTTTCTTTCAAAGGTTTGCCTCCTAATTCATCTTTTACATACTACAATATCCTCCCACACCCCCATCCCCGCATAGAGGTTTTTGGGTTTGTATTTTCTTTGTTTTGTATTCTTAGTTGGTGCTTAGAAAGGATTTTAAAAAATCAGTTGCACGTGTCACTGATTGAAAATATGAAAAATGCTTTCAAAATTTAAATCATATATATGTCTAAGTAGCTAGGGAAAGATTTTATTGAGAACCTTTGATGTGAGAATCCTATATGCATATCGTTATTAATTTAAAACATCTATTTATAAATCTGAACACTGTAATACAACTACTTGACATGATGGAAACTTCTAAAAATGTAAGGAATGCTTTATGTATCTGAATGCAGGAAAAAGTACTGGGTTCATATTAGCTTTCAAATTGGTTTTAAGGTCCCACACAAATAATAGAGAAAATTCTGTCCTCTGAAATATATTCTTTACAGATCTGAGATAATGTTAGTTGTGATGTCTATCTGACATGTATGTTTATTTTCACACATAATAAATTTTAACAAGGGAAGATATTAGACACAGAAATAAGTATAATTAAAACCGTGCAGTTACCACTTTTGTGATAATTGAGAATGTTTTCTTCACCACCATGAAAGCAACCTGATTATTTTGGGACACACCTATCAAATTGCTATTTCTTTTTGTGATGTGCAGATTTTTCACACTTTCATAGAGAACAAAGAACTTTGGAAAGGAACCAAACTTCTTAATTTCTTTTTATTTTTAATTAAAAAAAGTTTTCTTTAATGTTTTTATTTATTTTTGAGAGAGAGAGAGAGAGAGAGAGAGAACGACCTAGGGAGGGGCAGAGAGAGAGGGAGACACAGATCCGAAGCAGGCTCCAGGCTCCAAGCTGTCAGCACAGAGCCTGATGCAGGGCTCGAACTCTGACCCCCTAGATCATGACCTGAGCTGAAGCCAGACATTCAACTGACTTAGCCACCTGGGCTCCTCTAAACTTCTTCTTTGTGATTTTTCAAGGTCTCGGATATTGATATGGCTGATAGTTTCAGGCTACCAAACTCTAATTGAAAAATCTATCAGAGATTTTCGATTTTCCTTGGTCCTAAAGGTAGTACCAGTAGTGTATAATCTACTTCTTCATTAGAGAAATGGTTAAACTAAACAATGCATTTAATGCAGATTTCAATAACATGATAATACCTTATCTTGCAGTGACAGAATAACTTCAGAGTGTCACCTTATTAAATTTGGTTTTAAAATTGCAAACTGGCAGAGTTAATTATTTATGAAGTCTGGTTATTCTGAACTAGAGAACACATTCTTGAAGTTCTTAATATCATTCTGTTCAAAAAATGGTCTGTGAACTTACTCTCACTATATATATATATATATATATATATATATATATATATATATATATTCATTAAAAAATCATATCATTAAGTTAAATAAGCTTTGAATTTTGGTGACTATATGGTTTTGAAAACAAATGATCATGATCATTTACTGAACACTAACTTTATGGTATGCCCTGTTACATTTTTATTATTTTACTTAATTTTATAACCTATATGGTCGATTCTACTATTATAGATGAGGCACAGATTGGCTAAGTAACCTGTTTCAAGTGACACAGTCAGTAAATGGTGGAGGTGGAGCCACATGAAAACATGCTGACACTTTGGCATGATTTTCGCCTTGAAAGTTCATTACAACTTATATGGCACTTACCTACATTGACACTTAAACTTAGTGGTATCTGTCCCAATTGGGAGTTGAAGAAGCTAGATATATGATAAGTTTATACTTTGATTTCTGGTTCTACATATTTAAGTAATTTTATAACAAAAATGGTTTAAATAAACATGGGGGGGGGAGTGCGAGCTTAAATAACTTTTTCCTTTAAAAGCACCCATATATTACTCGGCTTTGATACACTGTACTGATTCCATCCAAGTTCAATATTCTATGATTATGTGATTCCTTTGGCTGTGGATTTTGGTCTTATAGGAACCATTTCAAATTACTTCAGTGGCTGTTGTGTAATCCTACCGTACTAGGAAAGAGTTAGGCTCTTTATACACGGGAGACTGTGTTTATTAAACTCATCCACACCCTGTGGTGTGTTTTTATGCACACTCCCTTTGTCTTCTGAAGGAAGTTTCTGCATGTGGGAGAAGGGTGTGAAGGAAAACACAATCCTGGACGCTGCCTGTATGATGAATACAACTGAGACACAAAAGCATCTGCTGGGTTAAAGGCACGAGCTGTTGGCCATACAATGCCGTTGGTCAGGAAATTAAGAAAACTGTGGTGTCAGTGGATCAAGCTGTGAAGAGCTTTATAAAGACTAAATATTGCTATCCACACTGACATTTGATCAATACAAAGGACTTAAATAAAATATACTTATTCCAAGACTATTTCCTTTTCATTCCATTTTTATTACTGATTTTAGTCAAATAATTTTGAACCATTCTTGAAAAAGAATGAGCTTAATGGTGTGTAAAAAAACTGGCCTATGATGAAAGAGATTTCTACCTTTAATTAATCTTTTTTTTTCCCATCCTCTCCAAAAAAACTTTGTTTATATTTCATGTCAGAAAACACTTCTGAAACTGATTTCACTTTTACTTTGTAATTATTGATTATCCTGACTTTCTCTTCATCTGTAGCCCCCCTTAATGAAACACAAGGTCTGAATTTCAAAAAATGTATGCACCTGTTTACTTTTAGGACTTGTCTACAATATTTTTTGTAAAATCAGTGAACTATGTTTGTATTGGCAAAGCACTCATGGTCCTGAAGGGTTGTCTTGTAATGTGCCATCGTGGTAAATCACTTGATTGGTAACTAAGAGTAGAACAGTCTTATAATTCCTTGAAAGGTAGAAGGCTTACATTTTATAAAATAAAGGAAGGATTCTGAATTTATTTAATGCATTATTTGCATTTAAATACAAATAAATAAAGCAGAGAAACTATTATAATTGAGCAAATACACTTAGCTTTAAGCTTCTTAGAAGCCCTGCAAAATGTAAAATTAAAATAGATTACAGAATTGATTCTCTGATTATCAGAAGGAAAGAAACACTTTTTTTAATGGGTCTTTGAGTATTTGGGCAGAAATACTTCACTCTTTGGTGCACCTGGGTGGCTCAGTTGGTTAAGTGCCTAACTCTTGATTTCATCTCAAGTCATGATCTTACAGTTGTAGTCGGGCTCTACACTGACAACCTGCAGCCTGCTTAGGATTCAATGTCTCCCTCTCTCTCTATCCCTCCCCTGTTTGTGCTCTCTCTGTCTTTCTCAAAATAAATAAATCTGTTTGAGTTCTCTCTATCTCTAAATGAATGAATGAATGAATGAATGAATGAATGAATAAATAAATAAATAAAAGAAATACTTTATGTTGATGCCTAATGTTCTATCCATATGGAGTGATGTCCATTTGTATAACACTCCTAGCTCTCTAGTCCCCCAGCCTGCCATTTTTCTTCCCAGGGTGGTCAAAGGAATTACCTGTATGTTGGGCACTGGCCTTTGAACACTGCTTCTCAGTCAGATGGGGCTGCAAATGGTGGCAGAGGTAGTTTCTTGCTTCTCCTTTCTCTATCAGGTCCAGAGAAACAAAATGACCTGGGAAAGTATGTTTGCTATTCAAATTCAAAATTTCCTTTGGGTACGTTTTCCAAGACCAAAGCAGCCAAACTGAAAGCTAGCTCTACCCCATCAAGTAATATCTTCCAACTTACCATTCATAATATGAGAGTTTGGGTCTTCATCTGCTGACACTTTTGTTTTATTTCACAATGGGTACAAACCCTAGAGAGATGAGAAGGCTGCTTTGTATTATGCCACTTTTACCCTCATCTTGGCATATTCCTTGGCAAGACTCCTTAGGAAGCTTGTGAAACAGAAGACAAGGCATATAATTTGTAGATAAAAATACATATGGAGAGACCTGGGGTAGAGTCAGGACTTTGAGCCTTGCATTTTACTAGGACACTCTGTGTACCTTCAATGTGAATAATGTGCTATGGCCTATGTTGTGGAGTGTGGCTGGGTTTCCACGTGGAGTTAGGATTCAGGCTCAGGCCTATGAAAATATCACCATTAAAGACCACTGCAGCTTATAGTAAGGAACATTTCCTTTGGCAAGTATTAATTTCCATAGATTTCCATAGAGGTGGTGGGCCTTAAGCAAAGGAGTAGGCCTCAGTAAAGGCAGAGGACTATGCAAACATAGATGTGTCTTGAGAGCTTCAGTTCAGATAACATCGGCCAAGAGGACTGGGATAGCTCAAGAAAACTGCAAGAACAATGTAGCCCTTAGTCAAAATATCAACATGGTGTCAGGTGTTCTATATGTGACTAACTATGAGCAGGCATAGGATACAAAAATGGTCTTCATTCACAGACTATCAGGAGCTTAGCCACCATTGGCTGTGTTGGCTATGTTTTCCAATGAACTTTGCAGGACACGTGTAGTGCCAGCTCTGGGTAGGAGGCACTATTTGCTATTGCTTTGACCTGCCTTTGGAGCCAAGAGAGAGAACAGGAAAAGAATAGTCTGGGATTCATGAGACCTGTACTGACCCAAGAATCACTTCATATTACAAAGTCCCACATTGCTCCGGATTTGTTCATTACATAAGCTCTAACCATGGCATGGAATTTTTCAAGACACAAATAATGACCTCTCTCAAATAAGTGATAGATTTTATTACTAACTCAATAAAAGGAGCAAAAACTTTATAATCATTTAGTGATTTGATCCATTTTAGAGGTTTTTTTGGAGCTTTTTTCTAGCAGCACAATCTTCACTGACCGCCAGTGAAGGACACCCAGGGGATCAGGGCTTAGTATAACGGCAGAGGCTTCATAATGACCTGAGCAGCAATGTCCTGATTTATCTTTAGCATTTCACTTTATTCCACCTAAAGTGACTGATATTTTGTAAACAAATATGTGAAAGCACCAATTATATTTACACTTAAAAAGACCATCAGAGTTTAGTAAACAAGTTCCATAATAAAATTAATAGTTTATACTTTCCTGTTTTTGTTTTTAATACATTATTCTGGCCCTTTCATTTAGAAAGAAACCCACAATTACGTTACTGTTTTCAGATAGGTCTCGAATCTTGCTTTACAGTTGAGAGGGAAGTATGTATAACATTTGGAACCGAATTTGTTTCTTTTGTGATGTGACTGAATTTATCCCATGTCTGCAAACAATAACTTAATTAAGTCCCCAAAGTGCCTTAGGGTGATAGAGGACAAGACTTAACGAATTTTGAGGCATTGCAGAATAACAAAAGAATTTTAAGTCATTGTTCCTCAGCTACAGGAGGGCCTTTTAGTGTATTCCGCTTTGAGGGGCCCTAACAATAGAGGTGCTGTTCCAGTCCTGAGTTCCCATTCCTGAGTTAGTTAGCAGAGACACCAAAGCCAAAAGGCACTAATGACTTGTGCCATCTGGCTTGTCAGCAACCAGTTTTAGCGAAGTAGTTAAGAAATGTACTCATTATTTATGTACCCTGGCTCTATTATTCATTTTGATACATTTCCCCAATGTTTCCACTGATTAGTCAAGATCAAGATCCTGCCTGTGTCTTCTTGAGCATGTCCTTTATGAGAAGGGTTTTCAAATTAAGACAATTTTGTCATTCATTGGAGTAGCATATTCTTTTTGTATGAAACAAAAGTCTTTTAGGTAATTTGGTAAGCTATTTAGGAATGAGCTACTTAAAACATCTCATAAAGTCCCGCTGTTGGTAGGTTAATAAGTTTGTATTTAAGACTGAGCATATTTGAAGCTTGAATAACATAGAATGCTAGAGTGGCTTATTTATAATTTCTTCTTCCTAAACTGTACTCAGATTTTGGTGTGATTAGAGTGGATGGCCACTTCTTTTCAGGTATCTAAATGCAGTCTGAGAATGTATCCTTGTTTTCAAAATCATAGTTTCATTCTCACAGTTTTAGAGCTTGGATGAATCTAAATAAAGGTAGGTAAATTTTTTTAACATCACCCAGTTTTTTGGAAATAGACCGATCTAAAGACTATCTTTGGCTCCTCCTAGATTTCCTCTGCTGAACCCTTTTTTTACTAAACTGCCTTTTAATGGGAGGTTTCTCAAAGAGCAGGTTCACATTTCACATTTCATTATGAAGAGATGAGAAGTGCAGAGAGGATAAGCCTCTTGTCCAAGGTCACACAGCTACTAAGTAGCAGAGGCGAGATTTGAATTGAGACTACATGAGATCCCACAGTCTTTGATATTATAATTTCCCATGCAGCTTCCCAAGAGTTTCTCACTTAGCAAGTCTGAGTGGGGCTGGGGAGTCTGTTCTGTTGTTGTTTGTTTGTTTGTTTTGTGTGTGTGTGTGTGTATTTAACCGCCCAAATGAGGTGATTTTTTTTCATCAGTAAAAGTTGGGAAACTTACCCAGTGAATAAACGTGTAATGTCCATCCTAGAAAAAGGAGAGATTTTTAACAATAATTTAGGTTTTGCTTAGAAATGAGAATACATCAATGCAAACTTAAAATTGTATATGTTCTGTTCTGGGTTCCAGCTATCCGGATCCCAGATAGCTTTCTTTCTTATGAGTAAGCTGGGGAAAGTTGTTTTTCATAACTATTCAGGAGAATATCCTGAGCCTAATAAAAATGGCCTAACAGAAATTAGGCAGTAGGTCTGAAAAAACTGACCATGGTTGCTTTGTAAGAAAGTACTGAAAGAGGAGCCAGCCAAGTTATAAGGATGGACATTTTTCCTTTGTTCAGAAGCTTTTGTGACCTGCTGGGTTGAGCCAAGAACAGGAAATGTGAAAGTCTCTGTTTTCTTCCAGGACTCTCTTTGGCCCACTGGATATACAGGAAGCGGTAAAAAGCTGTATGGTGGCTCTGTAGGAATTGAAAGTCCTTGGGCAAATCAATCAGACCTGACTCTCCACATCAGCAAGCCAGGATAATAATATTGGCTAAACTTATTTGAATTCCATCTGGATTTACTTACTGGCAAGTGTAAAGTGTTTTCAAAATACCAAATATTATATAGGGCATCCAAGCAGCTTAAATTTCAGCTGCCCTATCCTTTCCTTTCCTGCACTGCTCAGCATGGTGGGATACAGTGAAGCCCCAAATTGCTGGGCTCCCAGGTCCTGGCCCAATGCTGTCTTCATGTGCTGCTCATGCTGGCCAAGACCTGCCTTCGGGCCACCTACTCTCTATTAACCTCCAACAACAATTTTGGCAGTCCTAAGGAAAATTTTGTTTTTAGACTTAGTGATATCAGAATAAAACCATATGAATTCTCTGAAAGTACAAAAACTTATAATTGTTACTGAAAATGTTTAAGTTTCCCAGCATGTAATTGGGAACCTCCCCCCTCCCCTCACCCCCAAAACATAGGCCTGTCAGACCACGCTAACATGCTTGAGAAATACATGTGCCTCTGGATGCATGAAATATTTTAATATTTTAAAACCATCTCTAGTTTTCTTACCATGTATATTTGTTTACTGTACACCATAGAAAGCCTCATTTCTCTATCTTTCCTGAATATGTAGGGTATCCGAGAAATGCAACTTTGTGCCTCTGTAGTAAGTTTCCACATACCATCTCTTTGGGATATCTAAAACCTTCTACATGAACTTCCTAATGTTGATGGACTCAAAATCCCCTGGATTTCTATTCTCTGGGAACACTTCTCCAAAGCAGAAGAGCAAAGGTAAAGAAACGCTGGATTAAAAAAAAAAAAAAAAAAAAGCAAGTGACAAGTGAATACAGGAAAATTCTACCTTAAGAAGTTTCTCCATCTCATTGCCTCATTCTCAGAGCCTATTCAGTACTTGGAAAAATTCATAACCTGGCAAAATACAAGTATTCATTCTCCTCCAGGCTGTAAGCCAAATCAAACCATTCTTTTTAATTACAGGTGAATAATAACACCCTTAAATTTCTTACAAATAACGTCAGCCTCCTTTTGCTTTTGGACTGATGGAAGGTGATGAATGAAGACCTTTTAATTCAGCACAGCTGGATGTCTTTTGTTGCACTTCCTCTCAAACATTGCTGTGCAGATCTGGCCTATTTTGTCAGATGTGCTGAAAACAACCTGCCTGACTGGAGGTGGAAACAGCCTTCAAACAGAAGACATTTGTGTGATTGAATACCCTGTCGGGAAGGCAGCTGTGGCAGTCAATGTACGAGGTGGAAGATATGCCATTTGTTTGAGAGAGAGACAGTGTGTGTGTGTGTGTGCAAGTGTGTGTGTGTGCAAGTGTGTCTTGATTTGATGGTTCTCCCAGGACTAAAGAAGTCCCCTCTGGTCAATTTTTGAAGCTGGTATGAAAGTGACGTTAGTACTGCTGTCAACTTTGAGGCTGTAAAAGAGAAGGCCTACTGTCTGGACTTAAAGCCTTTGTTCCCCTATGGTCTTCAGAAAGTCTGTGAGCTGCAGGCCTCTGTGACATCTGGATAAGGAGTTGACTTGCTACAGGTTGCAGCTTACTCAGCTTCTTCCAAGAATGAATTCATAGCATTTCCCTGGGAAGATGGTGAAAGAGTTCAGTGGCCACCCTTCACCATTTCCCTGCCTTTCCATAGGCTTGCTTGAAATGAGTGATCTGTGACAGGGTGCATCTGGAACTTATCTCAGTAGTGCTGATCAGTGTCCACAGAGACATGAGGGTTGTCGCCCATAATAGATAGCTCAGCTGACTCCAGTTTACCAGGGATGTATTCTCCAGGCACAAGGGCCAAGCTGGTGAGCCGACAAACTAGTTTCCCAAGATGAAACAAAGCCTTGGACACTCTAAATGTTTTTTGCTAGACTAGGTGCAAAGTGTTTCTCAACTGCCTTGAGAGATAGGTATTGTCTCCATTTTACAGATTTAAAAAATGATAATAAATGAGGCTTGGAAGAGGGATAGGTAGTAAATTTAGGAAGTAATAAATCTAGAGATTCACACCTGGGTTTAGCTTGAAATCCTGTGCTCTTAGACAAATTTGACTATTATCATTTTATCAGTGTCCAATAAAACTGAAAGAGATTATTTGAAAAAAGAAACCAGATTACACTTTAAGAAATGTATAATAATCTTATTCAAAAAGGTTTAAACTCTTAGGATTTATTTAATATGCAAACATAATTTGATAGATTTTTAAAAATGTCCTCCTCTTCTTCTCCTTGTACATGAAAATAACCCCAACAATGATTACTAGATGTATTTGGAACACCAGGAAGAAAGAAGAAGAAGAAGACAAATGGTGGGTGAGACTCTCCTCTTCAGAACTCTGGTTTCGTTCCAATTGTCTTTAAATTCCTCGTGTGGAACCACACACCACAATTAATTCACTCAACAAACTCAGTGATCGATCATCAGCTAATAAGTACCTACTATAAGATTAGAGAGTTTAACGCTCCAGGTTTGAATATAAATGCTGTATTTGGAGGAATGTTGAATACAGTAAAGAAATGTCCTTAATTAGCTGGAAACCTAAGCTACTGAAGTAAGCTCTATATGTTTAAACTTTATTGCCTTCACATGCTAGATGTTTTGCAATATGTCTTTGGATATGTCTTTGTTTTGAGGGACTGTCCTGTACATTATAAACTTTTTAGCAATATCCTTGGCCTCTATCCACGGGTTGTCAACAGTACTCTTTCACAGTTGTGAAAATAAAAAATGTCTGTAGATATTGTGAAATGTCTCCTGGGAGGTAAATTGCCCTTGGTGGAGTACAACTGCTTTAAAAGATTTGTTACCATATAAAGCAAAAATTAAATCAATTTTGAAGATTATATATATGTATGTATGTATATACCCAAAAAACACAAAGAACATGGGGTGATAATTGAATTACATTGTTATAAGTTTCCTATATATTTTTACATGTAATAGTTCACTACTGACTCTACAGAGTTTGAAATAACTTGAAGATAGACATTGTAATTCCTAAAGCAACCACTAAAAAAGAAAAAACTGAAAGAGATATACTGAAAAGCCAATAGAGAAATAAAAAGGGAATACTAAAAACAATTAACTCAAAAGAAGGCAGGCAAAAAGAAATGGATGAGCAATAATAACAACCAAACAACAATATGAGAAAAAAAGGAAAAAAAGTCACAAAATGGCAAATCTAGAACTAATCATATCAATAATTGCACTAAGTGTAAATGAGCTAAGTTTTCTAATTAAAGGCAAAGAGTGTCAATCTGTATAAAGCGGCAAGACCCAACTATATACTGTTTCCAAAAGATACATTTTAATGAAAAGGCACACAGAGCTTGAAAAATTATATGCCATGCAAATACTATTCATATTAAAGCTGAATGGCTATATAAGATCCATCACAAGGGTGAGTAGATCGGGAGAATTAATTTAAATGTGTATGTGCCTAAAACCAGAGTTTTGACAAACATGAAGTAATAACTAATAGATAGAAAGGGAGATGAAGACAAATCTAAAATCATATTTGGAGATTTTAACACAACCCTCTTAGTAATTGTAATAATTAAGCAAAAATAATCACATAAGAAAAGAGAAAATGTGAAACTACTGTATGTATGTATATTTATATATATTATATTATATATTACATATCATATATGAAATAAAGAGAGAGAGAGATTATAGGAATTGGCTTATGTGGTTATAGAGACCAGGAAGTCCCATCCAAGAAAGCAAATGATGTAAGTGTAAGTCCAAAGGCCAAAGATGGATGGGGTTGGGGAAAGTGGGGAGTGGTGGCAGCTGATGCTGTAAGTTCTGGTCTGAGTCAAAGCCTGAGAACCCAGAGTACAGATGTCTGAATACAGGAGAAGATGGCTATCTCAACTCAAGTAGAGAGAGCAAATTTGCCCTCCCTCTGCCTTTTTGTTTGGACCTGATTCACTTTGCTTGGATAAAAGATTTCCATAGCTGGAGACTTTGTATCAAGGCTTCTGGCTCCGTTTCACAAGTTTTCTACATGGTCTAAACTTGTTCTTAAGTATGGATATTGTGCTTCAGTCACTCAAATGTTGTCTTAGGTTCTGACAGTGTCAATGTCTGAGTCTTCAAAGACAATACATTGGTCTCAGGTAAGTATCAGAACACATGAGAATTTCCGGAACCCTGAGTTCAAACACAGATTTTAGGTTCATCCCTTGTTGCTCTTAATGCTTTTGACTAAAGGGACTCCTTAGTGAGTAGGTAGGCTGGTCTAAGGCCAGACTCAAAGACAGCAGACTGGTAAGATTGCCTTACCAAAATCAAGTAGATTACCCAAATGGCCAGACAGAACTAGTTGCTCACCAGTGAATATTGATCTACCTACCAGATCAGTGTAGCTATTCCTTGACAGAGAAAGGAAAGCACACATAAATTGAAGACCTTCTATTCTGTGCTTCTATGTGGTCACATGGGAACCCTTCCCTCTCCACAACCTCACACCAGAGATTGAAGAACATTAAACTGTTTAAATGTGAAGATTTTGAGATCTCATTCATTTGTAAATGGAAGCTTCTCTTATCCTTCCCATCTCCTACTGTTGACTGCCAGTGAGGCTGCATGAGACAGCAAGATGAGGATTAGATTAATTAAAGTGAAATAAGAAAGCTACATTTCCTTTGCAAATAGGAGTAATTATGTGTTACATTTGTGAGTCTAATATAAAACAGTCTCCTTTAGGGTTCATGACATGTCACATTCCTTTAATTTGATCAGTCGAATATAGTCTTCTTTGAGACACATACCCCCTATTTTCCTAACTCAAAACTCAATTTGCATAATCATATGAGAATCTTAAACTTATGTTATTAAGAGCCTAGGAATAGGTCTGAGTCTGTAATAATTGGAGGTTTCCATCATTTCCCTGATTCGTTATGTTACTGAAAGTGCTTCCATTGTTGCTTTTCAGCTATTCCTCAAGCAGTCTGCTCTACTGATATTCATGTAAGTTCCTCTGAGTCATCCATTTACTCCCTTGCCTACAGATGTGCTCATAGCTACTTTCAGTGCTTCTCTACCAGCTATAGTTCTTAATGCCCAATCTCTATAGACACTCTGCCACGGTCTCTTATGCAGTACCTCACACAATTGTGTGTTGGTCTCTGACCCACCACCACCTTCTCCCACAATGCACCCCTAGTCCCTTTGTTTTTGTGAATCTCTGCTTCACTCAGCTTTGAATCCCTTCCATATAAGGCTGAGTGTTGTCATCTTCGTTACTGGCTTTGATTCATGTAACCCAAAAGTTGTTAACCATTGGCTTTGATGATGCTATTTCATGTACCCCAAGGATTTGGGAGAGGGCTGGGGGATGGTTGGAAGAAAAGCTTGAATTCTATATCAGTTAAGAACTGAGTTTGGCTTAAATAATTAGGGTTTATTTTTTACTCACTTAGAACAAGGCTAATATGGTAGTGCCACAATGCCTTTTGGGACTCAGGCTCTTTCCATTTCTCTGTCTTCTGGACTTTATGAGTCTTGTTCTCATGGTTGCAAAATGGCTGATGTGCCTCTAGTATCATGCCCATGTTCCATGCAGAAATAAGTAACAAGGGTGGAGGGCAAAGGATGTGTGCCAATAATTTATTCAGCAAATCAAAGGCAAATAAGTATTTTTTAAATCAAGAAATCAATAGCTTTCCTGAAATTCCCACCTAGTATTCTGCTTTCATGTCATTGGCCAGAATTCTGACACATGGACCATATCAACATGCTAGAGAGTCTGGGTAAGTAATTAGTTTCAACTGGGCACATTGCCAGCCTGAAAAAAAAATCACCGTTTTACTAGAAAGGAAGAGGGAGAAATAGATACTGGTTGGCATCAAGTAGTGGTATCACAGCCACCTCCTAGGATGAATATAGAGAAACTACTACAATTGTGAGAAGATAAAAATCCCCTGGTTCTATTTTATGAAAAACAAACAAACCAAAAACATGTAAAAAGTGACAATGAAAAATTGTCAACCATTTTTCAAAATACTGTAAAAAAGTAAACTTGAGGCATTTTAAACTTGGAGCTAGGCATGAACTAGTGCATTTTTTCCTTTCTCTCCACCTCTTCCTTCTTTTTCTCTAAAATTATAAATGTTTGAATCTCTTTTCCTTGCCTGGTGCATTGTTTGTGTTCTGAGGAGTCCTCAGCCCTGACCCAGAGAAGCTGGCCTCACAGCCAGTGCTGAGAGGGGGCTCCACTTGAGTCCTAGAAGCTCCACCATCAGAGCATTTCTGTCAGACACTTGGGCTAAAGGAATTGGAAAACAAACAGTTCAAGTCTAACTCTCTAATTGTACAGAAAAAGAAACCAAGCAAAAGTTCAGAGAATTGACAAGAGGTCCAAAAGCACATCAGAGGCTTAGCCTTGTTTTGATTTATTTGTCTTAGCATTTCCATCCATCATCTTCCTAATTAATTTCCAACAGGTTGAGAGGAAGTTTTTATGACTGTTTATTAAAGCGATGGGCCTAGTAAGGGGCTTGGAATAGGAATTCCTTTCCTGAATTTTAGTCCAATTAATTGCTATATGATATATGTTTAGTAAAAAATATCTTTTCACAACAGACTCATTATTTTGGATTAAAGTTTCATTTACTCAAAAAACATTAGTATGGTATAACATATACCTACATTGTATCTATTTCTTCAAAAATCCTACACATTCAAATTAGGGTGCATGATTTATCTATGTAATGGCATGTATTGCAAAACTATATTACCAGACACTGTGTTAGGCACTTGTGGCCTCTGCTCTGGGGGTTCAGAAACTTCTTTTGTCCCTGGGAAGGTATGGTACCAAATACCTGGTCATATGATCAGAAAACATTTTTTTTTTTTTTACCTCAACTAATTTCTCCAGGATTTGGGCTGAAATGTAATGATTTGATACCAGGCACTATAATAATGATAGCACTAGTAGGGATATTTCCCTCTAAGAAGACACTACTTGCATTTACTATTTTTAATCTGCATTGGCCAAAATGATTTCTGCTTGAACCATAATGATGAAGCTAGAAAGTATGACATTTTCAACTTCCCCACCAAAATCAGTTTAAAATCTTGTTTTGAATTGATATATCTTATTATGATGAAATTCTTAAAGGTTTTAATTTCTTTGGCTTATGATTTTAATTATACATTCATTTTTATAACAGCTTGCAACTGTTTAGTATTTGGTCAGGATGGCAAGCAAGACTATGTGTATCCCTTAATAACATTTGCTCTGATTTCTTTGTTTATTATTTTTAATAACTTCTTGAAAATCTTAATCAGAAAGGAGTTACAGAACAAAGAACTCCAGCCTTGACCATAACATGAGGAACCGATTTTAGCATTCTGCAAATTTGCTGAAGGATGAGACCAGCAACAATAGGGTGGTGCTTCGACAGACTCCCTTCTGTGAAAACAACAGCTGGATGTGCCTGTTGCCACTAGTGGGGGAGGGTAAGGTTGGAAGAAACATTTTTTTCTTCTAGAGTTGGAAAGTTTTCAGTTGGAAATCATGATGTCATCAGGATATGTTTTGTCTGTGACTGTAATTTGCATAAGTTCCTTCCCATGGAACTATGTAAAAAACAAAGGAATGTTTCACTGCACATTTTGTGTCCATAATGCCAATACTTTTAAGAGTCCATGAAGGAGACATCATGTACAAAGAATTTCTTTTGTAAATTGTCTTAGAGGAAGAACTTAATGAGAAAGAAACAGGACATGCAAATATTACAACTTCACATTGTACTCATAGGAAAACTGGGATTGTTTTCCATTCCTGTTCATTGACTAATATTTTAACTATGCACTATGTACTTTTGAGAAGAGGATCCTCATTTTCTTTGATATTTATGGCTTAAGATACACATTCATTTTATTAATCTTTCTGTTATAATTACCTCATGCATTTTGTCATATTTCGGTCTTTGAAAGGTTTTAATCATCAAGCAAAATATATCTAGGACACATTTGGAGATTTATTTTGATATCCAGTTAAGGAATGTTTTGCTATGGAGCAGAGATATTCAAGTATCAAATATCTGGTAATCAAGAGCCATTGAGTTTTTAACATTCCACATGGGGATTTCAACTCCAAAAACTCTATTTGAACCTTGTGTACATGGTTCAAGTTGGCTGGTCAGTCCCATGTAAATCAGATGCTATAATTAAAATAATGGGGAGAGTGGGTGGAGGCAGGTGAAGGGGGTGGGTATCAATGTGCCAGATATACCCAGCTCTAAACTCCTTAATGCTTTTGCAAATTTAACATTGAAAATATTTTTTTTTTTACTTTTATTGATGACTTTAATTTGTGGTGATATGGCCTACTAGGCTATTTGAATCAATATTCCCGCCAAAACAAGGAAAAATACTGAGTAAAATATTTTATAAAAATATCAGTGATGGGTGCCTGGGTGGCTCAGTCGGTTAAGCATCTGACTTCGGCTCAGGTCACGACGTCAGGGCTCCTGGGTTCAAGCCCCGCATGGGGCTCTGTGCTGACAGCTCAGAGCCTGGAGCCTGCTTCGGATTCTGTATCTCCCTCTTTCTCTCTGCCCACCCCTGCCCCCAACTCATGATCTGTCTCTCTTTCTCTAAAAAATAAATAAACATTAAAAAATTTAAAAATATATCAGTGAAAGTATCAAATAACCAAAACAAAATTTAAAAATTAATTTAAGACTTCTCAAGATAACATCTAACCCAAAGCAGGAGCATGGAGCACTATGGTAATGATGGAAACCACTTCTATCCTGAAGGTCTTTGTTGAATGAGGTGAACTTGACCTTCAGTTTTGAGGTCAGAACTGCCACAAAAAGGACTGAATTGAAGGCTCAGAGTTTGTCTTGCCCGGGGAGTCAGGGAGCAGTCCTGCCCTAGAAACAGACCCAGCTAAAAGCTATAGAGCCTCAGGATAAGGGTGAACAGGGATTAAGCTATCCTCATCCCTCTTTAGCCCTGGAAGAATGCAAAAACATTTGCCTCAACCCTGAGCCAAGCTAGAGGGAAGAACACTCCCTGAGAAGTTGTAACCACGTGCGAGCTCTCTCATGGATTTGTAGCACCAGTTAATACTACCTGTATTATCATACACAATTTAAGCTGTACATTTAATTTTAAATGCTTCTTTAATCACTTAAAGGATTGGTAGTATTCCCAGGTAACTGGCAGAAGCAAGTGTGAATACTTTTTGGAGGAATCTGCCTTCATCTGAGGCTTTAAGAATTGTCACAAATTAAAAAAAAAAAATGTTGCACACATAAGAAACAAACAAAAAAAAAAAAACAAGCATACACAGAAAAAGAAATTCACACGAGCAGTACAAGCAGAAAGAACACACAATACAAAGATATCTACAAAAATCTATCCTATTTTTGAAGCAAATAAAGAATCCTCTAAATCTCACTCTCCTTATATCCTCTGACAGACTATAATCAGAGCATTTCTCCTTTCACTTTTCATTGTTCACTCCTTTCTTTGTTTACAAAGAAATCCTCCTGTCCTGAAGGAGTAAGATTGACTCATTCAAAGTCCCCTTGAGGAAAACAGTGGCACAAAAACAGGAACCGGGAGACATCTGAATTTATAATACAGAAATTCAACTGACCTCTATAATAGGAATTATTAGATTGAACCATAGAAACTTGTCATTTTTCCCAGGTCAACAACTATTGAATGAACATCAGCAATTTAATATGATTCAACCTAATACATTAGCTGAGCTAAGCTGAGGTTTCAAAGGGACCTCAATACAGAGTACAAACACTATGGTTTAACTCTCTCACAGGTGTGATCAGTTTGTGGTTTGTGGTATGTCTCTTCCTCAATATATGTCTTTGAAGTTCGCTCTAATTTCCCTCATTTCCTAGCTGTCAAGCAGAGTGAAAGATGAGGCTCAGGATAAGTATCTTTCTAAAAAGACATAACACAAGGGCACCTGTGTGGCAGTTGGTTTAGCGATGGACTTCAGCTCAGGGCATGATCTCCTGGTTCGTGAGTTCCAGCCCTGCATCGGGCTCTGGGCTTACAACTTAGAGCCTGGAGCCTGCTTCAGATTCTGTCTCTCTCTCTCTCTCTGCCCGTCCCCTGCTCACGCTCTTTTTTTCTTTTTTCCCTCTCTCTCTCTCTCTCAAAAAAAAAAACATTTAAGAAACGTTTTTGAAGAGATAACAGAGAAGTTGAGCACATCTCATTTGTTTATATCCCAAAGGCCTGAAATTAACTAAACATGGCTGTCCCTAATTTCAAAATTTATATTCTCAGTAATTCTGTCATCTTGTCTTCTCCTCTCTTGAGGTTTCTCCTCTGCTAATTTTTTGTTTCATTAGAATCCTTTATTTAGTAATTGCTTCCAGTGAAGTACACCTTTTTAAATATTTTTTTGAATCATTGCATATTCACACATATCTTTTTCTTTTCTGCTAAATGATTAATTCCTTTCTCACTTTCTTTGTTGTGGATAAAAAGTTCAGTGCTAAATGCAATTGTTTTTCCTTTGCAAATAACCACTTCTTTGTTTTGTAGCTCATGAAGATGACTCCTCAGAATTCAGGAATTTTATCAGGAAAAAATACAACATTAATATGTGCCTTTTCCGATGAGCCCTTCCTGGAACTCAGTGAGACCTTATAATCTGAAAATTCACATCTTTCCTTTGCTTAGAGAAATTTAAAAATGTTATTGACCTAACAATTTCCTCTCCAACATCTGCTGCTTTTTCTTCTGGAACTCCTGTTTTCCCATTTTAGGATTCCCATTTTAGGATTCCCATTTCTCCTTTCAGAATGGTCTCTGTAGTTGGGCTATCCTAGAAACCTTGGGTAACTGCACAGCGTTCAAGAAGGTAATTCGATCAAGCTGTGTTAGGCTGTGGAGGCTGCGAAAATGCATGACAAGCTGTTTCAGACCAGTGCACTGGGGACTGTACTGAGCATTGAGTATCTCAAGATTGATGACGTGTACTTGGCCCAGTTGAGGAGGTCTCCAGAAGTTCTCAGACAAGTCTCCATCCCGGCGTGCTCTAGGCTTATGAGTATAAGACAGGGCTTAGAAGAGAAACAGGTATGCTCTCAGTCTGATGTGAACATGAGTCACTCAGATGCTATGAACTACAACTATGTAGGTTTTAATAAGACCTTGGAGGCCAGCAGATTTGCATCTTCCTCAGAGAATGTTATTTTTTTAATTTTTATTTATGTTTTTAATTTTTTTTGCATTTATTTATTTTTTTTTAATTTTTTTTTTAATGTTTATTTATTTTTGACAGAGACAGAGACAGAATGTGAGGAGGTTAGGGGCAGAGAGAGAGGGAGACACAGAACCAGAAGCAGGCTCCAGGCTCTGAGCTGTCAGCACAGAGCCCGACGCGGGGCTTGAACTCACGAGCTGTGAGATCATGACCTGAGCCAAAGGCGGACGCTCAACCGACTGAGCCACCCAGGCGCCCCAACATTTATTTATTTTTGAGAGACAGAGAAAGACAGCATGAGCAGGGGAGGGGCAGACGAGGAGACATAGCATCAGAAGCAGTCTCCAGGCTCCAAGCTGTCAGCACAGAGCCCGATGTGGGGCTCGAAACCACAAACCGTGAGATCATGACCTAAGCCCAAGTCAGAAGCTTAACCGACTGAGCCACCCAGGCGCCCTTCGGAGAATGTTATTGATCTCTCTGCTGTATATTCAGATTCTGCTGATGTTCTTCTGAATCTTTTAGGTGGGCACAAGTAAGCAGTTTTGGTTTCTGTGCCTGATATTTCTGTCAGTTATACCAGTCATGTATATTTATCAATATGTAGTCGTCATAACATCCAATTGCTGTATATTTTTCTGTATGTTTGTCATGTATTCATATTTCTTCCTCTGCCTTGTTAGACCTCTCCTCCAGCTGATCATTCAGTTTCATTACAATTTTTCTCTCTTCAATTCACCATTTCTTTAAGTTAAAAATCATGTTGTTTTCCTAAGTCTCAGAAAGATTATAATGTGTATGTGTGCGTATGCATGTGCTGTCATTAACTTTTCTTATGTTTTGTTATTATTTTATGGGTCGGTTGTCTTCTTTTTTCCCCCAAGAGTTCCATTTTGCTCTATACCATCTTTTCTGGGTCTTGTGCTTGTTTTTCCTCTAGCTGGTTCCTGTATCCACTTAGGTACATCACAATTGTTCTTTGCCTATTCCTTGGACTTCGTACCGAAACCGTAAGTGTCAGCTATCTGGTGGGTGGTGGTGGATGTAGCAGGCTCTTCTGTTGGGGACAGGTGACATATTGGTCAGGAAGAGGGAAGTATCCTATTGAGGTCCCTTGAGTTTGTCTCTATGTTCCTTTTTCTTTGCAGCTGCAAGTACTTTCCTTGTCTGCCACATTCCTAGTGAAAGTGTGTGCAGAGAGAGATAAGAGTAAATTCGTCAAGAAACTCTCATGAGGGATAGCACCCTACTTCCTCTAATGGACCATAGATGTCCTCAAACAAATCTCTTTCCAGGATGCACTCCATTCCAGGATGGCCACACGTCAGGCCATCTTTGATTGGTACAAAGTGGGAAAAGTAAGGAGCTTGAACCCCTTAATAAGACACCATGGATTCTGAAGTTTGTTCATGCTCAGCAGCAGTGTGGTGCTGAACCATATTGGAACCTGAGGCAGGAAGAAGGTTCAGTAATACTGTTCATGACTTTATCAAAAATTTTGAGATTTTGTCCATTATGGATTTTTTTGTATTAATTTTGAAGTTTAAAATATTGCATTAAATATTATTTATCTTGGTTACTGAGGTTTTTGGCACCCACTTTACTTTTAGACCTAAGGTGAGTTCTTCACTCGCTTCACCCTTGCCCTGGCCCTCTCCTGACAGGTCCTGCCTGCTTCCAAGCTTTGGAGGCTTACCAAGCTCAGGAGGAGAGCTAATGTTTGGATTGGAGCAAGGAGAAGAAGGCAGGAGTTTTCAAACACCATAATGGAAGACACTGAAAAGAATTTTTAAATACAAAAAGGAAAAAAAAATGTGCATAATTTTTCATCTCATCCTTAATGTTCCAGTTGTGTTGTTTTCAAATTTATGTGAAATCAACTTAAAAACAATCCATCTGTGAAAAAAAAATCAAACCATGCAGAAGGATAAAAATAAAAATAAAAATTGTAATTATTTCCCACACCCAAGCTTCTGCCTTCCTCAGAGGTAAACATCTAACCATTTTAGTGTAAGATTGATTGCTGTCTTCAGTTTTGGAAAATTCTATCTTTATTAATTCTTTGATTAAGCACCCCTCCCCACCTTCTTTTTTCTTTCAGGAACTCTTAACTGTTAGACTCCAGGTCTCCTGAGTTGAATTCTCTTAGGTTTGCTTTTTTGTGTTGTTCTTTTGCTTTTTGTTGTAAGGGAGCACCTCAAATGTATCTTCTAGCCCTTGGGTTTACTTTTACATTTTGGCAGTTGTAGTTTTCATTTCCATTACCTTGTTTTACCTTACTTAAAAAAATTTTTTTTTAATGTTTTTATTTATTTTTGAGAGAGAGAGAGATCGAGAGAGAACACAAGCCAGGGAGAGGCAGAGAGAGAGGGAGACAGAATCCAAAGCAGGCTCCAGGCTCTAACCTGTCAGCACAGAGCCTGACACAGGGTTCAAACTTAAACTGCCAAGATCATGACCTGAGCTGAAGTCAGAAGCCCAACCAACTGAGCCACCCAGGTGCCCGTATCCTATTCCTTTTTTTATAGCAACCTGCTCTTGTCTTATGAATTCGTAATCAAAATAAAGTATATTACAAATAATGTTATAAAAGTATATAATACTAAGAACAGATATGGTTTGAAAGGTAGGATTGGAATTCCTTGAGAAAATGACATTTGAGTAGAAATCTAAATGCTAAGAAATTACTTGTATTTCTAGGAAAAAATACCTAGTCAAGGAGAGATGGGTTTAAGAATAGCCCAGAAATAGGACTGTGGATTGAGGACTTTGTCCATTCAGTAAATTCTTTACTAGCCAACATATTTTCAGTTAGGATTTTAGCTCAGCACAAAGCTTTCAGTAACATATAGTGTTGACATGTAGCACCGTCAGCCCTAGTGTCTAAATATTTTTTAGTTGTAATTTTATATACCATGTTGGTACTAGAGTTATTCAGGGACTATTTTTAAGTCTATATATGTTTGCCTTTTTTATTTTTACTATTTTATGTATAACTTTAAATTTTTTTCTTGTATCATTTAAAAATATATGTATAGATATACTTAGCATTTTGGGATTGAGGTTTTCCTTTTCTCCTATGACAAATAACATTTGTAAATGTACCATGGGACCTCAGTAAATATTTATTCAATTTGGAGTATACAAAGACCTATGCATATCTATTACTAATAACCAGATTCAGAATGTATACAGATCTACATTTTAATTGATTTTTGACCTACTTAAATCATAAAAGATTTAAATACATATTAAAGACCCCCACTATTGTATTTATGGTTTATTTTACCTCTTTTCTTTAAGTTTTGACTTTGTATATCTCTATAAAATATTACTCTGCTTGTAAATTTTCATGGCTATCTTTTCTTCCTAGTATTAGATAATCTTTTAATATTTATACATATATATACATATGTGTAGTAATTGTGTGTGTGTGTGTGTGTGTATATATATATATATATATATATATATATATATAATTTTTTTTCACCTTGAAATCCTTTTTGTTTGAATGGATTTTACAACTTTTGACTTCATTTAATAAATCTTTCTCTGACTTGTACTTTTAACTACTCTTTATAACTTTTAAGGAATTTGTGCCATAAAAATTAGGGTTAGATTTGCTTTTTCACATTAAATGAGAATCTTTATTTTTTTTAATCCAGATTAATACATTAAACTATTAAATTTGAAATTATGTTTTCTCCTTTAAGAACACTTTTTAACACTGTGCCTTTAATTTTGTAGTTATATTTATAATTATTTAGATTTATCTGTATGGTTAACTCTTTTCAATTATATTATGTCATCTATATTTTTCAGATCTTAATTTGTATTCATTTCTAGGTCCTCATATTTTAAAAGACTACCTGCGTTCTATATTTTATGACTCTTTGCATGTATATAGCTTACAAATACAAAGGACATGTTGGCTATTGACTTTTTCTCTCAAAACTATGTAGTCATTGCTCCATTTGCTTTTGAGTGTTTTGTGTTTTACAGAGGTAATTTGAGATAGTCTAATATTTTTCTTCTATAATTAATAAACTAGTTCTGCCTGGATGCTTTTCATGCTTTTATGTATCGTCACAGAAAAATGTGACTGAGTTGTATCTGGATACAAATATATTTTCCTGGAGTTCAGGGTAAGCTCTTTCAATATACATGCATAAAAAAGAAAACTATATGTATATATATGTAATCACACACACACACACACACACAAACACACACATACACACAAGCACACATACCGATTTTTTCCTTCTCTGCCATATAGTCCTGGAGCAGTTCAGTGAGTACCTACTTAACCATTCTAAGGTTATATTTCCCCCTCTCCAAATTGGATTCATACAAACTAACTCAGAAGATTATTTTAAGAAGTAAATGAGATCATTCAGCTGAAGTATTTAGCAGACTGCCTGGCACATAGTAAGAGCACATCTTAAATGAGAATATTTTTCAGTTCAGATAAGCTTTAATTATTTCTTATTCTTTCTGTTCAAGTTACGCTCATTTCTCCACTCGAAAATGGCTACAATTCTTAGTTTTCTCTCCATTTTTCTGTGCTTTAGGTATATCATCTATCTCAATATTTTTTCCCTCTTGTCTTATCTTAACCTCCTGGCAAACTATCTCAAATTTGCCTTCATGAATTTGTGGGAAATTAGTATCCCACAGAAGACAGTTTGAGAAACAGAAATCTAGAGCATGCTTGCTCTTTTGAGGTGGAATATGCTTCCTTGCCACTCTTACCTGTCCTCGTTTTCTGATACTCTGAATTTTAAAATATCCGACAAACTACACTGTGTAACATATTCTGTTACCAAGTCAGCTTGCCTGAAGTGTTTTATTTGTGGGTCTAAACTGGTCTGAAGGTGTTACTCCGCTTGGGGTCCACCATGAGAACCTGATGTCTGTGCCCGGGGAGCCGTGTTCTCATGAGGCTGTGTCGCTTCTATTTTGTTGCCGTTGGTGGGCAGAACTGTGAGTGCAATAAACTCCCTTGTATTTGCTGGAGCCATCGATGCATAGAAACCATGCTGTTTTCTATGCAGAAGTGGAAGAAAATGTCTCTTTCTTCACAATTGGAAATGTGTCCTACCTATTCTATACAAGCATCGTGGAATCTCCAAATGTTTCACAAGGATTTTGGAGAAACTGCCATTTATGGTTTTGTCTTTGTTTTTACACATAGTCTATGCTCTTGCTAAGTTTTAGATATAAGTTCACAGGACAGACAGGATATACTCAGACTTGGCCTTTCTGACAACTGAAAGATTTCATGGATTTTTCTCTTCTTCCCAGAGGAATTCTTCCTGTAAAGACTTTTTGGTCATATATGCAAAAGCATTCGTAGTGGCTTTGCCTCTCCAGATGCTTAGGCACAACCCATCTTCTCGAGCCCACTCACTCCTCCACAGACAGCATACACTTCATTCTTCCAAATAGCATTTATGGACGTTTGCTCCTTTGTAGGAAACACCCATAAAAAGTTTTCACTCTAGATCAACAGCACAGTCCTACAAGCTCTTAGGTGAACAAAAAAGAGCTTTCAAAGAAGGGAAATGACTTTTCTAGTGTCATATGGTTGGTAGTAGCTGCTTTGGGGCTAGAATCTAAGTATTTTAACTCTAGATTTCACTTTATTTTCTTAATTAAATTTTAATTAATTTAATTACACTGCTTCTTTACTCCTTTTCTGTTGGCTAATAATCTACCTAATCCAAATGATACTCATACCTTACCCAGACATGACTCTGAAAACTAGAATAGTAAAAAAAAGTGATATCCTTTTCCGGGACTAATGAATAAAAGCCATACATTCACAGTGTAGGCTTTAAAAATTAGAGAGAACTTCAAGATAGATGATTAAGCTACAATGACTTATTTCTAAAAGAACGGCCGCAAGCATTAACAGTAACACTCTGGTGAACAATGATGACTACTCTAATGACAGGAAGGTCTTTTAAAATTCAGCAGAAGTGAAAGGGTTCATGACCACTACAACTCCATTTATTAGAAGATTGCTCGCAGCAATATGTCTGATGTAGAGTTAAGGGTAGATGCAGTTGCATTCAGTAAAAGAATTGTTTCTTTGGCTGACTGTTATTTTTATGATAAATGTCTCATGCTATTCATTCACTGGATATTTTAAACAGTATTTTACTGACCCATACTCCTTTTCCATTCAGCTGTGTTTTAAGATACTTGAAAGGAAGTGACAACACAAATCTCATTCCTACAAGACGGTAGCTGAATATCCTTTTCATTCTTTCCTTTCTGGGCGTAAAATTTCTTGGGTAAATGCATCTCAGAGGAAAGAGGTGCATCAAAGAAGCCAATTCTGCTGGTTTGGTGCCTTTTGCAAAGGAGGGTTGCTCTCTTTGAAAACAGAATGTCTGGAAGACAAGAAGACTTAGACCAGGTCACCTGCAAGTTAGGACACTCAGGAAACAAGCTGATAGTTTCCCATTGCCACTGGCAATCAGAGAAAGCATTTTCTACCCAACTGCCCTCCCTTTGTTACAGCAGTTTAAATGGTGGTACACCCTACTTTCAATAACAACCAAGACTTGAAAACCATACCCATCCTTCCAATCAGAAAGTCTGTACCTAGCATTTTTGCTTCAAAAAAATAAAATTATAAGGATGTAATGTACAGCATGATGACTATGATTAATAATATGGTATTGCCTATTTGAAAGTTGCTAAGAGAGTGAATCTTAAAAGTCTTTATCATAAGAAGAAAAGAAATTTTTTTCTAACTGTGTATGGTGATGGATGTTACCTAGACTGAGGTGATCATTTTGCAGTGTATACAAATACCAAATCATTATGTTGTACGCCTGAAACTAATATAATACTATATATGTCAATTATACCTCAATACATGTTTTAAAAGATGAAAATAAAAAAAAAAGAGATTTCAAAGGTATAGTAGCCAAGATTTTGAGATATACGACGAATTGGGATGAAATGATAGTTTTTCAATATTGATTATTTAAATTAAACACACATCCAGGTCCCTGACTGCACCATTTTTAGGTCATAGATCATCTATGTGTGAGAAGTGTCAAAGATTTATCCAAGGTAGAGATTAACTACAAGACAGGAATCTAAATTCCAAAACAGAAAACCAGTTTTTATTTTTAAAAATTTTTTTTTTCAACGTTTATTTATTTTTGGGACAGAGACAGAGCATGAACGGGGGAGGAGCAGAGAGAGAGGGAGACACAGAATCGGAAACAGGCTCCAGGCTCTGAGCCATCAGCCCAGAGCCTGATGCGGGGCTCGAACTCACGGACCGCGAGATCGTGACCTGGCTGAAGTCGGACGCTTAACCGACTGCGCCACCCAGGCGCCCCCTTTTTTTTTTTTTTTTTTAATTTTTTTTTCAACGTTTATTTATTTTTGGGACAGAGAGTAGAAAACCAGTTTTTAGATTTACCCTAACAACCAGTTTTCCCTTACTAACTCCAAATGTATTTTTTAAATTTTTTAAATGTTTATTTATTTTTGAGAGAGACACAGACAGAGAACATGAGTGAGGGAGGGGCACAGAGAGAGGGAGACACAGAACATGAAGCAGGTTCCAGGTTCTGAGCTGTCAGCACAGAGCCTGATGCAGAGCTTGAATTCATGAACCATGAGATCATAACCTGAGCTGAAGTCAGACCCTCAACCAATTTTGGTGGGTATATTAATTTACTGGGACTGCCATAATAAAATACCACAGACTGGATGACTTAGAGAATAGAAACTTGTTTTCCTGCAGTCCCGGAGGCTGGAAGTCCAAGATCAAGGTATCTGCACATTTGTTTTTTCCTGAGGCCTCTTCTCCTTAGCTTCAGATGGCCTTGCCCCTGTGTCCTTACATGGTGTTTCCTTTGTGCGTGCATATCTTTTGTTCTCTCCCTCTTCTTATGAGGTAAGGAGCTACCCTTGTAACCTCATCTAACCTTATTTACCTCCTTAAAGTTCCTATCTTCCAATATAGTCACTTTAGGAATTAAGACTTGGGGAACACATAGTTCAGTCCATAACAGTGAATTATTTTTGTTCACTGCACTATTAAAAGAGATAAATCTCATGTACGGACAAAATTTATTTAGAGATTATTTTTGCTAAGGGATATTTTACTTAGATTTTTAGTCAAATACAAGCCTTAGAGGATCATATCTACTGACTGAGAGATGCAATTGTGCTTTCCCTCCCATCGCTTTCTCCCGTGTACTTAACACTGAAAGGCAGTCGGTGACACTTAGCGTTTCCATTCATGGAGCTTGTGCATGAAAAACACCTTTAATCGTTGCCTCACCCAACAGATAATAATTTTGAAACTTTCAGCTTTATTATTGTTGTTAGGATTAGGTGGCTAAAATGTTATATCGTATACACTGCATTAGAAAAATATGTTTTGGTTTGTGGCGCTCATTCTTGTAAAATGATCCTCAGTGACTTCTACCTCCTTGTTACCATGTCTGTGTGTAATCCTCTTCCATATTGAATTGTTTCTTTCTTTCTTTCTTTCTTTCTTTCTTTCTTTCTTTCTTTCTTTCTTTCTTTCTTCCTTCTTCTTTCTTTTTTCCTGCATGACCCATAAACTACAGTAAAAAGTGACAGAGTACGATTTCTGAATTTTGGTCACAAAATTCACTGCAGCTTCGGCTCTGACCTCTTGGACTGCTCTCTGTTAGAGAAGGCAGTCACAAAGCCACCAGCCACACACATTCAGACAGGTGAAAGAGTGGGGAAATGGGGCTACTGGTAAACAACCAGCACCAAATATCAGCTGTGAGAGTAAGCCACCTGGGAAAGGGGGCCTCCCGCCCCAGACAAGTTTTGAAAAAACTGCTCTTCCAACTGACATCTGACCTCCATAGCATGAGACGTCCAAGCAAGAACTCTCAGCCCAGTTCTTTACAAATTCCTGTCCAGCAGAATCTGTGAGCATAATACATGATTGCTTGTTGCCACTAAGTTTGGAATAATTTTCTGCAGGATGTTAAACAACTGTGGCAGGCGTAATATTATAATTTAACTTCATGATGTTTTAAAGCTATCATTATTTTACTAATTTAAAGTTCATTAAATGTCAATTCTCTGTTTTAAATGATTGAATTTATTATACCCTGAGTATTTCCCCCTGTATTCTAGTCTTCAAGATGTCTAAAAATATTCTTTTCTTCCCTTTCTCTCCTCCGTCTTGTGGCATTTCCTTCTCTCCTCCCTTTCCTTTTCTCTTTCTCTCCTTTCCTATTTCTTTTCTCTATTCTACAAACATGGATTTAATGCCTATGATAAAGATTGGACACAAATCCTTTCAACTCCTCCCATTCAAGAGGTAGAATCTATTTCCTCCTGTCTTTAAATCTGGACTAGCCTATGGCTTGCTTTGACAGACAGAATGCAGTAGAAATGATGTGCCACCTGGGTCAATGCTTTGAGACCTTGAATCTTCTCTTCTATTTTTCTTTCTTACTGCTTTGAGATCAAAGTGCTTTGAGATCTCTTGCTGCTTGGGAGGAAGTCTAGGCTAGCCTCTTAGAGGATAGATTTGGGAGACAGACACCTTGCATTTTAGTTATAAATTATCAAACCATAAGAAGCACATTAGGACTAAAGATCTGAGAATTAGAGCTAAAAGCAGTAACTGGAGAGACCTGAGCCTTGATTCTTGAGCACAAAGTGGGTGTATCCCGTGAATGAAAAGAATGTGATTGTCTTTTGGGTAGCCAAAGAGGCAGATTAGTTCTGTGCCGTTACATCCATTCTTGTCACCATGCTCTTCTCACTTTTTAGCTGGCCCTTGGAACCACCTCTTCTTAGGCTACTAGACCCACCAGCACCCAGGCAACCCATAGAACTGCAGCCTCATCAGTAACCTAATGAGTTAGTCTGGAAAGACTTAAAAAAGAACTACCCGCTACCCAGGTGAGCCCACTGCATCATGGGCAAATAGAGCAGTAGAATATTTTAAACCCATTGTATTTTTGGAGGATTTGCTATGCAGTAATGGGAATATAGAAGAGAATATGTAGAATAGAAAATAGAATAGGGGCACCTGGCTGGCTCAGTGAGTAGAGTATGCCAGTCTTGATCTCGGGGTCATGAGTTCAAGCTCCGTGTTGTGGACAGAGATTACTTAAAAACAATTTTTTTTAAAGGAAAAGAAAATAGAATAGAATATGGATTATTTCTTCTTCACATTATAGGTTGCATTGAAATTATTTGTGAAGATATATTATCTAGGAAGTTCATTTTAGGATAGAAATGGTATTATAATGTATTGGTTATTAAAAGAGAATTGTTATATAAAACAATGAGTTAATTAGGCCTGACAGAGTTGATATATATGCTGATTTAAGTAAAGTGACAAACTAAATGCCTGTGGCATTTATCTCCATGATCATCTGAAATAAGATCATCTTTTATTAAAAAAAACAAAAAACAAAGGCAGAATTCCTATAAAGCAACAAAAATTGCCACATATTTTAACGTGCACTCTGTTTGAGACACGCTGCTTTACACACATTATCTCAAGTAATTCTTCCCCTAACATTCTTATAAGTATGTGGCACTGAGCTACCAATCAAAAGACTCAGGTGTAAGTCCTAATATGGTCACTTACTATCTATCATTTGGGGAAGTCACTTTATTCCTAAACCTCAATTTTCTTGTTAACAAAATGGATGAAGACAATAAATGTAATGCACAGGAGGGAAACAATACATGTAGATTGACATGAGGATCATTCATAATAGTAATCAATCCATGAGGATCTAACTTAGGATTCTGCTTGAATAGATTATCACATTGGACACTAAAACATAATTGTAGAAATGATAAATTATTCTGCATAAAGAGCTACATAAAAACAATAGAGAAGAAAATAGTGTGTGTAATATTTAAATTTTTATTATATACATATATTCAAACAAAATTTTATTCTTCCGTTCACAGAAGACTAGCAAGAAAATATACATCCTTTGTCAGAATCTTGTCATGACAGATAATGCACTATAAGGTAAATAATGCAAAATTTTCTATTTATAAGTTTTAAAAGCTTGTGTTAATGACAGAAATGTTGGGTCTGGAAATTGGTAAGAAGTGAAAAATTCATTTATAAGGAGTATTTTTTTAACTTAGAAATATTTGTTTATGGTACAACCCCCCACAAAACTAAAATTTCTTGTAGTTATGTGTGCGTGCATAAACACATATGTACATATATATGCATGCACCTAATAATGGAAAGTCATATGACAAAAAATTACAGTAATTATTTTGGATTATGGGATTATAAATGATTTAAATATTTTTGCCTATGCCTTTTAATTTTTCTTCTGCATAGAAGAATTTTGAATTCACAATTTTGAATGTTTTTGAATTTAAAAAGAAAACCATAGTTTATTACAATCAAAGCAAAATGTTTTAAATGCTTTTCTATTTTATTTAACTATAAAAATTGCTTTAAGTATAGAAAACATTGGGGAAAATCTTAAAAATCCAGTAATTGAGAAATGATTTAATAAATTTTGATACAATTTTGTGAAGTTTTGTGCAACCATTAGCATGATATTAAAATGCTAGTGATTTAATTGGAAGTGAAAAATGGTGACTACACCATTATAAATACGTCATGATTTTAATTATGTTTGCAAATTCTGTTTGCATTATCTTCAGTTGTGTGCATCATCTAGAATGTGCATGAGTATTTTCTTTAGCGATTTTTAGTATTTTTGAATATCTATTTTAGAAATATGATGTTGTGTTAACCGCAAGTATTTTTATTTTTTCTGAAAAAGAGTCATCTTCCTACTTACTTTAGACTGACCAGCAAATATTCAAAATGTGCTGGAATTTTCACCTGTGTACAATTTTTTTTTAATTTTTTTAAGGTTTATTTATTTTTGAGAGAGAGAGAGAGAGAGAGAGCTAGCAGAACAGAGGCAGAGAGAAGAAGACACAGAATCTAAAGCAGTTTCCAGGCTCTGAGCTGTCAGCACAGAGCCTGCTGTGAGGCCCGAACTCATGAACCATGAGATCATGACCTGAGCTAAAGTCAGATGCTCAACTGACTGAGCCACCCAGGCACCCCCACCTGTGTTTAATTCTATTAACATAGTGTTCACTTATATTGCCTTATGGTGAATATCAAGATATGACTGAATAGCCTAGATCTTGGGAAATATACTACTCAGTTTTATTTTATTTGACTGTCAGGACTGCTGGACAAAATTGTAACTATTCACTGGTGATTATGTACATAATCTTACTCTGGGGTATGAAGGTCTAAACTTTAAGGCATGGGGGTCACTTACATCTCTAGGATTCAGTAACCTCAACTATAAAGGGAAGGAGCCATGTCAAATAATCTGTAACATCTTTATCTCCTCAAACTCTTCCAGATTGTACTACATAGATTGACACCTTCATAGATTGTAGATGACCACAAACCTAGGAGCACATCATTTGTACAATAATTACATATTTTTATTATTAGCTCTGTCCTCATCATTAAGCATGGTTAGTGTGGATCTGACCAAGAAGTTGGTAATAGCATTATTCTATTGAATGGGCCATTAAAATTACATTTTAACACTTTTTCTCTTTTCCTTTTTCTTTTTTTTTTTTCCTAAATATCTTGTCATCTTTATTTTGGACTACCATTTAGCTCATCCATTAGTCCATTTGTTAGGTAGTCCATGATAAGATGACAAATTTTCTGTGCAAAGAATGTTGTATAGAATTTAGAAACTATTATTAATAAGTATATGTTTCATATGTTACTTTTTTCAAGACTGACACTTCTCCTACGAATAAAGAATTTTGCAAGTTAAAATTATATATGTATGATTAAAACATTTGTACTCTTGCTTATTGTACAATTTGTACTACTAGATCATTGTAGCCTTTTCTCTGACAAGTTTCTTCCCAAAGGTACCTATTTTCTGTTTAGCATTCTTTGATTTAAGCCATTGGTCTGTCTGTTGAGTGGCCAGACAAAGACTCTATTGCTTTAGTTCTTTAACTATTTGATTGACTGATTGATTGATTGATTGAGAGAGAGGTGGGGGAGAATCTCAAGCAGACTCCATGCCCAGCGCCAACTCCAACACAAAACTTGATCCCATGACCATGAGATCATGACCGGAGCAGAAATCAAGAGTCAGATGCTTAGTGGACTGAGCCACCTAGGCACCTCTGCTTTAGTTCTGATTTATGTGTTATAGAGATCTTGGGACTTTTCATTTTTCATTTTATTTATTTTAACTCCCCTGAAGTATTTCAGTCTTAGGTATTAGTTTTATTTTCTAAAAACTAGTTGAATTGTGAAGACTTTAAGAAGTTCTAGGAGAGGGGCTCCTGGGTGGCTCAGTTGGTTAAATGTTTGACTTCAGCTCAGGTCATGGTCTCACAGTCCGTGAGTTCCAGCCCCGCGTCAGGCTCTGTGCTGACAGCTCAGAGCCTGGCGCCTGTTTCAGATTCTGTGACTCCCTCTGTCTCTGACCCTCCCTTGTTCATGCTTTGTCCCTCTCTGTCTCAAAAATAAATAAATGTTAAAAAAAAAAAAAAAAGAAGAAGAAGCTCTAGGAGAGAAAATAAAGACCATTAATAGTGAGGCTTTCCTTGTCCCCATCCCTCATATAATCATGCCCTTGCAGCCATAATAAACTAACTTTTCTAAAATTGCTCTTATTAATTAACTGGTAATTGTATATTATTGGTGTTTTCATTAGTTGATTGTCAATTTTCTCACCTGGGGTTTAAGCTATATGAGAGCAGTGATTTTCATGCAGCGCTGTATAGCCTGTGTCCAGCTCAGTGCCTGTCACACAAAAAGAAAACAATATTTGTTTTTTCTTTAATTTTTAGTGTTTATTAATTTTTGAGAGATGCAGAGAGACAAAGCATGAGTGGGGGAGGGGCAGAGAGAGGGAGACACAGAATCTGAAAAAGGCTTCAGGCTGAGCTGTCAGCACAGAGCCCGATGCAGGGCTCAAACTCATGGACTACAAGGTCATGACCTGAGCTGAAGTTGGATGCTTAACCAACTGAGCCACCCAGGTGACCCAAAACAATATTTGTTAAATCAATGAAAGAACTGTGAGAATATTAGGGATAATTTTCAAAGAGATGAGAACAAAAGGTTGGTTATATTGACAGGAAGAAAAAGGCTGAAGGAAGTCATGATAATTTCAAAGTAAATTAATGGCAAACATTATTAAATATTTCATATATTTTGGGCTAACTTTTGAGGTGTTACAATTTGCTTTAATTCTCACAAAGGCCACTCAATATTCATATTTATTGTTCCCATTACTAAGGCTGAGGGAGTTAGACAAGTTGTCTCAGAAAAGCAGGAATTTGCATGTTTGGGTACAGTGATGTTAAAGACTAAATTACACCTCCCAAAAAGTGTATGTTGAAGCATAATCTCCAATGTGACTATATTTGGAGATAGAGCCTTAAGGAGGCAATTAAAGTTGAATGAGATCTTAAGAACAGGGCCCTAAGATGTTAAGACTAGTCTTAGGAAAAACACCAGACACACACACAGAGAAGAGGCCATGTGAGGACACCATGAGAAGGCAGTTACCTACAAGCGAGGAAGAGAGACCTCACCAGAAACCAACACTGACAGCTCCTTGATCTTGGAATTCTAGCACTGAGAAAATAAATTTCTGTTTCTGTTGTTTAAGCCACCAGTCTGTGGTATTTTGTCATGGCAGCCTAAAAAGACTAATACAAGAAGAGAAGGAGAAAAAAGAAGAGAGAAAAAGAAAGGGCAGGGGGTGGGAAGAGAGGAATGAAGAAAGGAGAGAAATACAGAAATGAAGTTAATGTCAATAAATAAGTTCTTTATATGAATTTGGATACAGAAAATTGTGGAATCTTTTCCTTTGAACAATTTTAGGAAAATGCTGGGCTATTATTTATCTTGTATGGTTTAGATTTTATTCTTCTTGGAGACAGTGGCATGAATTAGATCATCCATTAAATAACTGCTGGTCTATGTTTCCAGGGACTAAAAGAAGTAAAAAGATGGTTCTAATGAGAATCAGACTTTAATCTTATAAGGAAGACACTTTTTCTTTCCCTTTCTTCCTCCATGTGTTCTGTTTCTCACCTTTCTAAAACCCTGTCTTGGTAATGAGACTCTACCACAGAAAAATTAGCAAGAAGTTTTACTGAGTGAATGAAGGGGAAGATCACTAACATACTTAAATGTTGAAAGAGTGAAAAGAAAATTATAATGAATTGAATCCTGAAGTCCATCTTGGACCTTGCAGAAGTGTTCTGAGTTTCCAAATGAAGATTTGGAAAGCACAATTTTATAGGGGATCCATTGTCTTTGCAGCCCCTTCAACTCTTGAGGTTATGTGAACACAAAGACTTTTCAGTGGTTCAATCATTATCTTAGTTAGGCCAAGGATTGGCGGTGTTTAGATGATTAAGCTGCCTCTAACTCCTCTTGGGTCTTTCCTTTCTTTTTTTTTAACTTTTTAAATTTTTCAAATGTTCATGTATTTATTTTGAGACATCGATAAAGAGAGAGAGAGAGAGGAGGGACAACAGAGAGAGGGAGAGAGAGAATCCCAAGCAGGTTCTGCACTGTCAGCGCAGAGCCTGATGCAGGCTTGATACCACAGACCATGAGATTATGACCTGAGTTGCAATCCAGAGTCAGATGCTTAACAGACTGAGTTTAATCCAGGTCTTTCCATTCTTAATTAGCAAAGCAACTTGAGGATAGGGGAAGCATGGTTTTAACAATATGGTGAACTTGCCTCCTAGGCCATAAGCAGAAAAAGCACATCTTCACCAAGTCATATACATCTAGCAATTGTCTGTCAGGTTAAACATAGGCTAACTTAAACCAAAGTTCATCTGATGTTTAAAATCCCTTGTAGAGGCCACAATAGGTATCATATTTATTAATTCACTTACTAAATCCTTTATTTACTTGTTTATTTAACAATATACTTTCACATCTATTATGTATCAGACATGTACTGAACAGTGGGATTAATTAACAAGAAGATAGCATTTCTGTCATCATGCAGTTTACTTTCTTGCAGAAAAAGGAGAGAAAAATAAACACATTCAAATATAATCAGAGATTAAGAAAAAAACTGGAAAGAAGAAAAGGGGGTATTATACTAAAAAATAAGGTCAAGAGTCGTGTTAGGTTAGATAGGGTAGAGTTCTGTAAAGGAGCATCTTAGAGAAGTCAAATACTTCAACATCTAAGATTTTTATGGCAAGTCTGAACATCAGACTTAATGGGTACATTGTATGAATCACTACTAAATATATGTAGTCATTTAAAATTTTTTCAATGTTTATTTATTTTTGAGAGAGAGAGAGAGGCAGAGAGCAGGGAAGTTCAGAAAGAGGGAGACACAGAACCTGAAGCAGGTTCCAGGCTCTGAGCTGTCATCACAGAGCCCAACATGGGGCTTGAACCCACAAACCTCAAGATCATGACCTGAGCCATAGTTGGATGCTGAACCAACTGAGCTACCCAGGTGCCCCTCAAATATAAGTAGTCATTTAAACAATTGCTTCTCCACTCATTTTACTAGATAACACCTGGAACATTTTGCGTTGCAAGCCATGACTTTTGACCAGTTTATCTGTGATAATGTTTGTTCATCCAGGAAAAGGAGAGAGGGCTTGATAAACTCTTACTAGCTACGCCAAACATGGGACCTACGTAATCCAAGGATTACAATTGTCTTCCATGTCTGAGGCCCCCTCTCCATCCCACCATGCATCAACTGAACCACTGTCATGTCTTAGGGTCTTTCATCAGCAGTAACACAATTCAGTTGTCATTCTCGGTATTAGGACACTCTGTTAGGATAGGCCAGGATTTGTTAAAGATAACAAAAAAATCCCAAATTTCAGTGCCTTGATGTAACAGAGCTTCATGTCTCACTTAGGTCACCTGCAATTCAAGCCACTGGTCCTTATCCTTTAAGTGGTGACTCTGGCATCATGCTCCTTCCTTCTGATAATGTTGCTAGCTTCAGAAAAATGTTTGACCAAATACCTAGGCACTGTGGCCCAGCCAAGCTTGCACAAAATATTAAATATTATATTAGATAATAAACCACTCTGTTATTGGGTTGAGAGATGGTCCCTCTCAATGCAGTTATTTATGAATTAAAAAAGTTATTTTGTTCATTTCTTTGTTTCTTTGTCTCAAAACCATCTCTTTCAATTTAAACCCAGCCATTTCAACATATCTGGAAACAAAATAGATGCGGGCAGAGGACCCTTAATCTCATCTTTTCCTTGATTCACTTTATTCAATTGATAAATCTTTTATTGGACAATTGTTGCTTATAGCCTCCTTAAAAATCCGTTTCTCATCTCTTTGAGTTTAAAAGCAGCTAGACTTCCCAAGTTTTTGATATACCTAGCACTTTTTTTCCTAAGATAATCATTTGCAAAATAGACAATTTTTTTCTAAAGTCACCCTTTCCGTGTAATAACTCGCTAAACACAGCCAATAGTAGTCAAAACATACTAATATCGTATTTTCCACACTTTTTCCCTAGAAGTTTTCACTCAGCAGGCACATCGTCTGCCTCTCAAGTTATTGCTTGAGACAGCTTATCCAAATATTTTGCCATTGTGTAACATAGATTGTCAAATGTTAAGCTTCTCATATCAGTTCCTTTGCTTATTCCACCTGGGTGCTAAGTCATGCTTTGTATTTTAGGTTTGTTACTTCAGCATTCTACTTCAGTTTATTAATTGTTGGAATAGACAGAATAGGTCATGCCACAATAACAAATCCCCAAATCTTGATAGCTTAACACGATGAATGTTTATTGGTTGTTTATTTCACAGTTTGAAGAGGGTTGGGAGGTTCTTTTCTGCAGCTTTCCTCTAAGCAGTGACTCCAGGCTGCTTCTATCTTGAAGTGTTGCCCTCTTAAACACAGGCTTCAAGGTTGCCACTGAATGGGAAGACAGAAGGAAATGTGGAGGTTTTAATGGTCATGCTTGGAAATGGCATACATCACTTTTGCCCACATATTTTTGTCTAGATCCTACTTCTTGACTCCAACCCAACTGCCAGTAGAGTTGGACAATTTAGACTCCTTGTGTGTGTGCCCTGAAAATGAAAATGACATAGGGATTTTCATAGGTATGTTTATAGGTGATATAAATATGGTTTATTTATTTATTTTTCCTGTGTGTGTGTGGTGTGTGTGTGTGTGTGTGTGTGTGTGTGAGAGAGAGAGAGAGAGAGAGAGAGAGAGAGAGAGACAGACCTGGAGAGATGTGGAGAGACAGAGATGGAGGCAGGAGAGACATTTAAAAGGAGTTTTTTTTCTCATTTGAGTCTCTTCTGAAGCTCCAAACTAAGGGCAAATGGTAAGTGCATAAATATTCTACAGAAAGTGATAGACACATCCCCATCAGACCAATGAGGGATCGGGCAGTCTGGATGTTCGGCTATCCATCTCCATGATGCACTGTCAGTCTGAAAGATACTCGGAGATCAAAGACAAGATTATATGAAGAAATTTGTGGGAAGAGAACACTGTCATGGATTGGAGTGGCCATGCTTCCCTTTCTAGCCTTCAAGCCAAGGGAATAAATCATAGCAGGAGAATTCCTTGGAAAAATGTGGAAGACTGTCATCTTCCTAACTGCCCACTTGCTGAGCAGCAAATATGTGTAGGCTGTGGGTTGCTGTGGAGCAGGGCCTTGCGGTAGCTGGCTTTTTTCCTGTGAGGCAATGAGACAGATATTGGCCTTTGCCTGGAAAAATTCAAGGCAAAAATGACCGTGGGTCATAATGGAAGAGTGAGGAGAGTGGAGCTTGGGATCTACCTGAAGTTTCATAGTTCTGGGGCCAAGTGGGGGCTGGCAGGCATGATTCTTTTTGAGAGAGTGACAATTCCTTAGAGTCAAGGTAAGGCATAGTACTGAGGGCCCCATAAGAAGGAAGCATGCAGAAGAATCAACCAAAGCATCCCATGAAAAAGAGCCAGT
This sequence comes from Puma concolor, assembly GCF_028749965.1. NCBI lineage: Eukaryota > Metazoa > Chordata > Mammalia > Carnivora > Felidae > Puma > Puma concolor. The sequence goes on along the minus strand of NC_141670.1, from coordinate 101,481,312 downwards.
GGTTAGAAGTAAGGGAAGACAAAGGGCATCAGCCAGTCACAGGACACTATAAATTCCATTGGTTGAGTAATGAACCATTTCCCCTTTCACATCTCTCCCTTACTTATTTCATCCCTGGCCTTCAGGAGATCCAAAAGTGTCCCAGTGAGGTTGGATATAGTGGATCAGGGACTGAGAAATAGCACATATGCTGGTGCTACTATATGTGCTATTATATGATAATAGCACATATGCACATCTATCTTTCTATCCATCATCTACCTAACATCTATCTATCTGTCTACCTATTTGTCTGTCTTTCTAACTACCCATCTATCTCTTCTATCCTTTTCCCTTGAGTTTGACCATGGCAGACACCCAGCAGGTATGATGGATGTATGTCCTGTATGCATGAATCCACACTTGATGTCTCCCAACTGCAGAAAGGACATAGAGCCATATGGACAGGTGAACCTGATTTTAGATTTCACAAGCAGGAAACAAGATGACAATACAGAGATCCTTTGAACTGATAAGTAGGCAAAGACCCTAGAGATAAGAAGATTTAGTTAATTTTACTGCTGTGCTGAGCTTCTTTCCTTTTTGATTTCTATTTTCTTTCTCATTACTGGATCTATTACAATAATTTGCAGAATATTTCTGCTTTTTTCTCTGGCCTCATGCTAAGAAACTTGGTGGTGGCTCCCCCACTGTACTTCGAGATATTTCTCTATTTGAAGTGAACACTGGCTAGATGGTTTGCATATGTTGATGTTGGTAAAGGAAATCATTGTAATATGGCACCAATAGTCCCTTCGCCTGCATGCATTTCCAACCTTTGCATGTTTGCTCTTGGGCTTTTTGCAGAGCTTGAGTAGAAAATTTTATGATAGTCTATTCTTTTAAAGCTTTCGTTGATCACAAGAGCTTTATTCCAGTTGTTTTTTGTTTGTTTTGTTTTTAATTTGATCCCATCTGCTTTATATCTTCCATAAATTCCACTAATGGCTCCCTTCCTGTTTTTCAGCACTAATATTAATTTCCTCTTATTTTTCTATTTCCATTTTATATTAAGAGTGAAGTTAGGTAAACATATGGGCTCGGTTCCTTGCCTTGGACTCTTCTATTTGTATTTTTTACTTTCTTGGATATCAAGTGCAGAGCATTAAGTTAAGCACACACCTCAGTTCAAAGCCAACTATCATAATTTTCTGAGATGACATAGGAAGGCCCCTTTATTTTGTTGTGTGTGTTTTGTATATATGTGTATGTTATTTTCCCCCTTCGTGCAAATGCCCACTCCCATTTTATACTTCTTATTGCTGGTGCCCTAGAATTTCCTTTCCTTTCCTTTCCTTTCCTTTCCTTTCCTTTCCTTTCCTTTCCTTTCCTTTCCTTTCCTTCCCTTTCCTTTTTCCTTCCTCCCTCCTTTCCTCCATTCCTTCCTTCCTTTCTTCTTTTTTTTGTTGTTTATTTTCACGATTCATTAACTTCTCTCTTGCACATGTGACTTTTCTAGAACTAGGTCTTAGGGAAGAAGCCATGGTATTTTGCCATTTTCTCAGAAACAGAAGGCAGAAAACATTAACATCAGTATAAAATCATAAGTCTTTGATAAAGACTTATTTGATATGCTCTTTTATTTTATTTTATTTTTTTTATTTATATATGAAATTTATTGTCAAATTGGTTTCCATACAACACCCAGTGCTCATCCCAAAAGGTGCCCTCCTCAATACCCATCACCCACCCTCTCCTCCCTCCCACCCCCCATCAACCCTTAGTTTGTTCTCAGTTCTCAACAGTCTCTTATGCTTTGGCTCTCTCCCACTCTAACCTCTTTTTTTTTTTTTTTTTCCTTCCCCTCCCCCATGGGTTCCTGTTAAGTTTCTCAGGATCCACATAAGAGTGAAACCATATGGTATCTGTCTTTCTCTGTATGGCTTATTTCACTTAGCATCACACTCTCCAGTTCCATCCACGTTGCTACAAAAGGCCATATTTCATTTTTTCTCATTGCCACGTAGTACTCCATTGTGTATATAAACCACAATTTCTTTATCCATTCATCAGTTGATGGACATTTAGGCTCTTTCCATAATTTGGCTATTGTTGAGAGTGCTGCTATGAACATTGGGGTACAAGTGCCCCTATGCATCAGTACTCCTGTGTCCCCTGGATAAATTCCTAGCAGTGCTATTGCTGGGTCATAGGGTAGGTCTATTTTTAATTTTCTGAGGAACCTCCACACTGCTTTCCAGAGCGGCTGCACCAGTTTGCATTCCCACCAACAGTGCAAGAGGGTTCCCGTTTCTCCACATCCTCTCCAGCATCTATAGTCTCCTGATTTGTTCATTTTGGCCACTCTGACTGGCGTGAGGTGATACCTGAGTGTGGTTTTGATTTGTATTTCCCTGATAAGGAGCGACGCTGAACATCTTTTCATGTGCCTGTTGGCCATCCGGATGTCTTCTTTAGAGAAGTGTCTATTCATGTTTTCTGCCCATTTCTTCACTGGGTTATTTGCTTTTCGGGTGTGGAGTTTGGTGAGCTCTTTATAGATTTTGGATACTAGCCCTGTGTCCGATATGTCATTTGCAAATATCTTTTCCCATTCCGTTGGTTGCCTTTTAGTTTTGTTGGTTGTTTCCTTTGCTGTGCAGAAGCTTTTTATCTTCATAAGGTCCCAGTAATTCACTTTTGCTTTTAATTCCCTTGCCTTTGGGGATGTGTCGAGTAAGAGATTGCTACGGCTGAGGTCAGAGAGGTCTTTTCCTGCTTTCTCCTCGAGGGTTTGGATGGTTTCCTGTCTCACATTCAGGTCCTTTATCCATTTTGAGTTTATTTTTGTAAATGGTGTGAGAAAGTGGTCTAGTTTCAACCTTCTGCATGTTGCTGTCCAGTTCTCCCAGCACCATTTGTTAAAGAGACTGTCTTTTTTCCATTGGATGTTCTTTCCTGCTTTGTCAAAGATGAGTTGGCCATACGTTTGTGGGTCTAGTTCTGGGGTTTCTATTCTATTCCATTGGTCTATGTGTCTGTTTTTGTGCCAATACCATGCTGTCTTGATGATGACAGCTTTGTAGTAGAGGCTAAAGTCTGGGATTGTGATGCCTCCTGCTTTGGTCTTCTTCTTCAAAATTACTTTGGCTATTCGGGGCCTTTTGTGGTTCCATATGAATTTTAGGATTGCTTGTTCTAGTTTCGAGAAGAATACTGGTGCAATTTTGATTGGGATTGCATTGAATGTGTAGATAGCTTTGGGTAGTATTGACATTTTGACAATATTTATTCTTCCAATCCACGAGCAGGGAATGTCTTTCCATTTCTTTAAATCTTCTTCAATTACCTTCATAAGCTTTCTATAGTTTTCAGCATACAGATCCTTTACATCTTTGGTTAGATTTATTCCTAGGTATTTTATGCTTCTTGGTGCAATTGTGAATGGGATCCGTTTCTTTATTTGTCTTTCTGTTGCTTCATTGTTAGTGTATAAGAATGCAACTGATTTCTGTACATTGATTTTGTATCCTGCAACTTTGCTGAATTCATGTATCAGTTCTAGTAGACTTTTGGTGGAGTCTATCGGATTTTCCATGTATAATATCATGTCATCTGCAAAGAGCGAAAGCTTGACTTCATCTTTGCCAATTTTGATGCCTTTGATTTCCTGTTGTTGTCTGATTGCTGATGCTAGAACTTCCAGCACTATGTTAAACAACAGCGGTGAGAGTGGGCATCCCTGTCGTGTTCCTGATCTCAGGGAAAAAGCTCTCAGTTTTTCCCCGTTGAGGATGATGTTAGCTGTGGGCTTTTCATAAATGGCTTTTATGATCTTTAAGTATGTTCCTTCTATCCCGACTTTCTCAAGGGTTTTTATTAAGAAAGGGTGCTGGATTTTGTCAAAGGCCTTTTCTGCATCGATTGACAGGATCATATGGTTTTTCTCTTTTTTTTTTGTTAATGTGATGTATCACGTTGATTGATTTGCGAATGTTGAACCAGCCCTGCATCCCAGGAATGAATCCCACTTGATCATGGTGAATAATTCTTTTTATATGCCGTTGAATTCGATTTGCTAGTATCTTATTGAGAATTTTTGCATCCATATTCATCAGGGATATTGGCCTGTAGTTCTCTTTTTTTACTGGGTCTCTGTCTGCTTTAGGAATCAAAGTAATACTGGCTTCATAGAATGAGTCTGGAAGTTTTCCTTCCCTTTCTATTTCTTGGAATAGCTTGAGAAGGATAGATATTATCTCTGCTTTAAACGTCTGGTAGAACTCCCCTGGGAAGCCATCTGGTCCTGGACTCTTATTTGTTGGGAGATTTTTGATAACCGATTCAATTTCTTCGCTGCTTATGGGTTTGTTCAAGCTTTCTATTTCCTCCTGATTGAGTTTTGGAAGAGTGTGGGTGTTCAGGAATTTGTCCATTTCTTCCAGGTTGTCCAGTTTGTTGGCATATAATTTTTCATAGTATTCCCTGATAATTGTTTGTATCTCTGAGGGATTGGTTGTAATAATTCCATTTTCATTCATGATTTTATCTATTTGGGTCATCTCCCTTTTCTTTTTGAGAAGCCTGGCTAGAGGTTTGTCAATTTTGTTTATTTTTTCAAAAAACCAACTCTTGGTTTCATTGATCTGCTCTACAGTTTTTTTAGATTCTATATTGTTTATTTCTGCTCTGATCTTTATGATTTCTCTTCTTCTGCTGGGTTTAGGCTGCCTTTGCTGTTCTGCTTCTAGTTCCTTTAGGTGTGCTGTTAGATTTTGTATTTGGGATTTTTCTTGTTTCTTGAGATAGGCCTGGATTGCAATGTATTTTCCTCTCAGGACTGCCTTCGCTGCGTCCCAAAGCGTTTGGATTGTTGTATTTTCATTTTCGTTTGTTTCCATATATTTTTTAATTTCTTCTCTAATTGCCTGGTTGACCCACTCATTCGTTAGTAGGGTGTTCTTTAACCTCCATGCTTTTGGAGGTTTTCCAGACTTTTTTCTGTGGTTGATTTCAAGCTTCATCGCATTGTGGTCTGAAAGTATGCATGGTATGATTTCAATTCTTGTAAACTTATGAAGGGCTGTTTTGTGACCCAGTATATGATCTATCTTGGAGAATGTTCCATGTGCACTCGAGAAGAAAGTATATTCTGTTGCTTTGGGATGCAGAGTTCTAAATATATCTGTCAAGTCCATCTGATCCAATGTCTCATTCAGGGCCCTTGTTTCTTTATTGACCGTGTGTCTAGATGATCTATCCATTTCTGTAAGTGGGGTGTTAAAGTCCCCTGCAATTACCACATTCTTATCAATAAGGTTGCTTGTGTTTATGAGTAATTGTTTTATATATTTGGGCGCTCCGGTATTCAGCGCATAGACATTTATAATTGTTAGCTCTTCCTGATCGATAGACCCTGTCACTATTATATAATGTCCTTCTTCATCTCTTGTTACAGCCTTTAATTTAAAGTCTAGTTTGTCTGATATAAGTATGGCTACTCCAGCTTTCTTTTGGCTTCCAGTAGCATGATAAATAGTTCTCCATCCCCTCACCCTCAATCTAAAGGTGTCCTCGGGTCTAATTTGAGTCTCTTGTAGACAGCAAATAGATGGGTCTTGTTTTTTTTATCCATTCTGATACCCTATGTCTTTTGGTTGGCGCATTTAATCCATTTACATTCAGTGTTATTATAGAAAGATATGGGTTTAGAGTCATTGTGATGTCTGTATGTTTTATGCTTGTAGTGATGTCTCTGGTACTTTGTCTCACAGGGTCCCCCTTAGGATCTCTTGTAGGGCTGGTTTAGTGGTGACAAATTCCTTCAGTTTTTATTTGTTTGGGAAGACCTTTATCTCTCCTTCTATTCTAAATGACAGACTTGCTGGATAAAGGATTCTCGGCTGCATATTTTTTCTGTCTAGCACCCTGAAAATCTCGTGCCAATTCTTTCTGGCCTGCCAAGTTTCAAAAGAGAGATCAGTCACGAGTCTTATAGGTCTCCCTTTATATGTGAGGGCACGTTTACCCCTTGCTGCTTTCAGAATTTTCTCTTTATCCTTGTATTTTGCCAGTTTCACTATGATATGTCGTGCAGAAGATCGATTCAAGTTACGTCTGAAGGGAGTTCTCTGTGCCTCTTGGATTTCAGTGCCTTTTTCCTTCCCCAGTTCAGGGAAGTTCTCAGCTATTATTTCTTCAAGTACCCCTTCAGCACCTTTCCCTCTCTCTTCCTCCTCTGGGATACCAATTATGCGTATATTATTTCTTTTTAGTGTATCACTTAGTTCTCTAATTTTCCCCTCATACTCCTGGATTTTTTTATCTCTCTTTTTCTCAGCTTCCTCTTTTTCCATAACTTTATCTTCTAGTTCACCTATTCTCTCCTCTGCCTCTTCAATCTGAGCCGTGGTGGTTTCCATTTTGTTATGCATTTCGTTTAAAGCGTTTTTCAGCTCCTCGTGACTGTTCCTTAGTCCCTTGATCTCTGTAGCAAGAGATTCTCTGCTGTCAGCTATACTGTTTTCAAGCCCAGCGATTAATTTTATGACTATTATTCTAAATTCACTTTCTGTTGTATTATTTAAATCCTTTTTGATCAGCTCATTAGCTGTTGTTATTTCCTGGAGATTCTTCTGAGGGGAATTCTTCCGCTTGGTCATTTTGGATAGTCCCTGGCGTGGTGAGGACCTGCAGGGCACTTCCCCTGTGCTGTGGTGTATAACTGGAGTTGGTGGTCGGAGCCGCAGTCAGACCTGATGTCTGCCCCCAGCCCACTGCTTTGTCCACAGTCAGACTGGTGTGTGCCTTCTGTTCCCCTCTCCTAGGGGCGGGATTCACTGTGGGGTGGGGTGGCCTGTCTGGGCTACTTGCACACTGCCAGGCTTGTGATGCTGGGGATCTGGCGTCTTAGCTGGGGTGGGTAGGCAAGGTGCACAGGGGCAGGAGGGGCAGGCTTAGCTTGCTTCTCCTTAGGTGATCCACTTCAGGAGGGGCCCTGTGGCAGCAGGAGGGAGTCAGATCCGCTGCCTGAGGTTTGGCCCCACAGAAGCGCAGAGTTGGGTGTTTGGCGGAACGAGCAAGTCCCTGGCAGGAACTGGTTCTCTTTGGGATTTTGGCTGGGGGATGGGCGGGGGAGATGGCGCTGGCGAGCGCCTTTGTTCCCCAACAAACTGAGCTCTGTCTTCCGGGGGCTCAGCAGCTCTCCTTCCCTTTGTCCTCCAGCCTTCCCGCTTTCTGAGCAGAGCTGTTAACTTATGACCTCCCAGACGCTAAGTCGCACTTGCTGTCGGAACACAGTCCGTCAGGCCCCTCCGCTTTTTGCAAGCCAGACTCGGGGGCTCTGCTTGGCCGGCGAGCCGCCCCTCCGCCCCGGCTCCCTCCCGCCAGTCCGTGGAGCGCGCACCGCCTCGCCGCCCTTCCTACCCTCTTCCGTGGGCCTCTCGTCTGTGCTTGGCTCCGGCGACTCCGTTCTGCTAATCCTCTGGCGGTTTTCTGGGTTATTTAGGCAGGTGTAGGTGGAATCTAAGTGATCAGCAGGACGCGCGGTGAGCCCAGCATCCTCCTACGCCGCCATCTTCCCTCTCCCTGATATGCTCTTTTAAAATAATGTTTATTTATTTACTTTGAGAGAGACAGAGAAAGTGTCAGTGAGGGAGGAGCAGGAAGAGAGAGACTCCCAACCAGGCTCCCTGCTGTCAGCACAGAGCCCCACAAGGGGCTCTATCTCACAAATTGTGAGATCATGACCTGAGCCAAAACCAAGAATCAGACACTTAACCGACTGAGCCACCCAGGCACCTCTATTTGATATGTTCTGAGGAAAGATCTAGAAAACAAAATCTAATAACTGTGATCTAGCTAAATTACAGCTTGATGATTATTAGGGAAAAACATTGTACAAGCCTCTCACCATTCTGGATACATGTAAGCAGAAGCTATTTAGAAGTCTTGTTGACTTCTGTGATTTTGAGCTCTGGCTTTTCAAAAACTGTGTGAAGTAGACAATTTGACACAAATTTAAACCTCACACATGGTGTTGGCACTTTGTGCTTTATGAGCTCAGAAATATCCAGAGACGATTACTTGAAGGATGTTTACTGTAACTCTATTCTTAATGAGGTAAATGGCCAACTACAGAGTCCTTCACATGAAGTATTACTTTATGAAAGGCTACAGCAGCAATTTACTAAATAGTACCTTAGGGACCTAAATTAATGAATCTCTCAAGTGACCAATTTACTAATCCAAAATAAACCAAGTTCTGTCTATACCAGGCAAACCCTGCATGTCTGGAACCCTGAGGTGACTTGTTTGATTCTGCTATCCATAGACCCAAAGAGAATTATTCCTTAGAATTTGTTCATTAGCTTTGGTCAGAAATGTGCATATAAAATTGAAATGCCTATTAAAAAATCTGATTAGGTATTTTAAAATTTCAACTTGAAATAACAACTGTGTATTTCCCTAGTTTATATATGAACTTCATGCTGACAGAATTTCTAGAAACATTGCTTTTGTCTGAATTGGATTGATAAGTAAGTTTATTCAAATTTTGCATTGGGAATTCACAATTTTTATAAGTATATAACATTTGATAGCCTTGGATATCAGACAAAAAAAGAAATCTCCAGAATTGGATGGTGGTTTTCTTCTCAGCAATGGGATGACTTTTCTTATTATTTCATGGCACTATCACAATAACAAAAAAAAAAAAAAAAAAAAAAAAAAAAAAAAAGGACAGCCCTTGAACACATTAATCAGCCAAATTATTGGTTTGAATCATTTCAGTCAATTCATCTGTAAAGTTTTTTTTTTACAGTCTATGGAATTCAAAAACCTGCTCTGTATACTTTCTCTTTTTTTTTTTTTCCATTTGCCACCATCCTCCTTTTAACTAAACACTATAATAAAGGCATTTAAAACTTGTGACTGAAAGATATTTTAATATCATCAGACAGTAATAAGCCTGAATTCAAAAAGAACATAGACTCACTTTTCTTTTTTCCCTTTTCTTCCCTAGCCTTCTTCTGTTTTATCCCTTTTCTTTTCTTTTCTTTTCTTTTCTTTTCTTTTCTTTTCTTTCCTTTTTTCTTTTCTTTTCTTTTGTTTTCTTTTCTTTTCCTTGTCCCTTTCTCTCCCTCCCTTTTTCCTTCCTTCTTTTTCCTATTACCTCTCTCCTCCCTTGTTTCGTCACCACCCCCCCCTTTCTTCTTTTGCTTTTTTCCTGCTCACCACCCCCCCCCCCCTTAAAAAGTCCCAAACAAAGCAGTGTCAGCTTTGTCAGTGTGATGGTGGCTATACACAAGCATGCCCACTGCCTCATCAACATTGCTTGGGGAAGAGCCCATGTTCTTCATGATTTGTGTCTGCTACAAGATCCCAGTTACTGGAGGCCGTAGCCTCTGGGGCAAAGAGGGACCTTCTGGGAGTTAGACCAATCCAGCCGTTCACTGAATGGCCTGAGCCCGGTGATGACCTCACAGTTTTGGAGAGAAGTGGGGAGGGACTGTGCTGTCAACAACAGGAAGTTGGTGAAAAATGAAAGATGCCCTAGGGGAGTGAAATGAAGAGCAGATGGCTTTAATTGTTAGCCTTACTGTGACCACTGACAAAAGAAATTCTGCTCTCTTGACATTTAAAAGATACCAGAAATACCAGTGACCACATTCCATAGCTTCTTGAAGGTTTCCATGTCAGGGAGTTCAAACTCCTCTCTATTTTCATTACTGAACAGTCCATAAAAACTGCAGGTGATAAGATCCCCGGTGGACTAACCTTCTACTCGTTTGATAAGTCACTGAAGTGCTTACAATGTGGAGGAGTGGGAAGTCATAGGTGAAGGGAGACACCTGTGCAGGGAAGTTCTGAGGCATTTATTTGCTGCTGCAAGGAAAAAAAAGTCCTCAACGCAGGTGGAAAACGAGATCCATCTTTATACAGCCTCTGGATCTTTTTACTCCTGTGACCGGTTGTAGAAATCTAGTTTAAGTTTTTATTTGTCATATCATGAAATTGTCCTCCGTCCAAAAAAAAAAAAAAAGTAAAAGATTTTTATGGAACATCTGAAGAAATGAGGTAAAAGAGAAATGAATGCTAACTCAGATATATGCTGCCTTATTTCCACAGTCAATTCCTATGTAGTAATTAGAATGCCCAAGTATGGACGTGGACAAATACAGCCCCAGGGAGGGGGCATCCCAGGGAACAGGAAAATAAATTAAAAAGTCTTAATGCTGAGTGGCAGAGATGCTGCGTTATGTCAATATATGATTATTGGATAGAATATTCCTGATGCATTCTCAGTATTAACAAATCTCTTTCTTCCCTAGTGACATAGAATAAGAACATTTTGTCATTATCGAAATCTTACTTTAAAGACTGTCAAAATAAGAGTTAAACGTGAAAAGTATTTATGTTTTAGCCTGATGTTACGGCACTTCTAAGGCAACTACAACGCTCAGTTTTCTAGTTTCCATTGGGACTGGAGTATACATTTGCCAGCAACCCCAGTCCTCAGTAGGATAATACTATAGCATCATTTTTGCTCTGGCTTCCAGAAGGCCCCAGCAGCATTGAGATCCACTTACCACACCAATAACTGGCTCAAAAATGTATGCATTCCTGGCCTACCTCTCTTCCCTATATCAATTCTTCTTTCCCCCACTTATGTTTACTGACCTCGCATCCTACTTGAGCTGGAGTCTTTGTGTTGGGTCTGAAAGAACCTGGATTCTGGAAGAACCCGGAATAAAACGCCTTCCCTAACCTACACACACATTCTATGCAGTGTTTTTTAACTGTGTTCCACATTCCCAGTGAGATCATTCTCATCACATTCTATTTTAATCTTTGGTTATTTGTTCTCATCTTTTATTGCACTTCTTGAAATTAAAAGCTGTGATTTAACTCTTCATATTTGGATCGAAGGAAGGGCTGGCATATAGATGGTGTCTATAAATGTTGAACGAGTGAAAAGTTCTTTCACCTCTGTTGTCCTTCTGGGTCTACTCAGTTACAAGTCCTGGTGTTTCTTCTTTTATATTTTCTGTTCAAAGTTTCCACTTCCTTCACCACCACCCTGGCTCAGGTCCTTACGTTTTTTTTTTTTTGTTTGTTTGTTTGTTTGTTTGTTTTTTGCATAAACTATTGCAATAGTTCCTTACTTGCTTTATATTCCAAACTAAAGATGGCAATCCTTTTGAAAATAGCAATTTCATTTTGTCTCTCCCCTTTTCAAAACATCCAGTAGTTCTCACTAGCATTTTGTCTTAGTCTAATGCTTTGGTAAAGTTCTCATCTATAGTGTTTTCCTCCTATCTAGACAAAAGCCACACATTGGAGATTCAGTATATCACAGTGGCTAAAAACAAAGACCTGAGAGGCAGGCTATCTGTTCAATTTCTAGGCCTAATCCTGTGTTGAACTGAATGTTGGCAACCTAAAAGAGATCAGGACCAAATCCTTGGAACCCATGAATGTTACCTTATATGCTAACTTTTTTATTTTTTGCAGAAATGGTTAAATTAAAGATTTTGAGATAAGAGATTACATTGGATTGCCTGGATGAGTCCTAAATGCCATCACAAGTACAGTTACAGGAGAGATGCCGAGGGAGATTACACACACACACACACACACACACACACACACACACACACACAGTAGAGGGTGTTGTGAAAGTGGAGCAAGGAGAGAATTGGAGACACTGGTCTTGAAGACTGGAGTGATGTGCCCACAAGGCAAAGAGATTCTGCTCTAGAAACTCCAGAGGGAGCACAGGCCTACCAGCACTTCGGTATCAGCCCAATGATACTTATTTCAGACTTTTGGCCTCTAGAACTGTGAAGGAACAACCTTTTGTTATTTTAAGCCACCAAGTTTGTGATAATTTGTTCCGGTAGCTATAGAAAGTTACGGTACACCCCTTACTGGACGTGATCTTTGGCAACTTCTTTAAGCTCTCCAAGCCTCGGCTTCCTCACCTATAAGAGTGTATCAGTCCTGAATGTCTTAATGCTTGCAAAGTTCTTAGCGGTATGCATGGCACATCTTGAACACTGAATAAATCTCATTTATAGTTTTAGAATGCTTTTAGTGTTTGTTTACTTTCTTTGTTTAAGGAAGATCAAAGACTTCTACATACACTTCAGCATTGCATAACATTTTTTAGTATTATATACACTGTGATTAAACTTCTATTTAACAAATATTTATTGAACATAATCTATTTGTAAGACTAGGTTCCAAGGATACACTGTAAAGTAAAATATGATGTATGAAATGAATGACTCTAGAATGCTGTGACCATTTTAAGTTGATTTAAGGTGAGAGAAAAAAACTTACAAACTATTTTTCTAATTTCAGAACTTGAAGACTTAACTAACATATGGTGTGTGTGCTTTGTATTTATGTATATTAAAATATACATGGTTTTAATATCAATATATCAACATATATATGTAAAATATATTTTTTCTCCAAGTATCAGTGTATTGACCAAATTTGATATATATTTATCCTCAAGCAAAACAAAACAAATATTGTACTTAGGTTTTTTTTTTATATTTAGAAATTCTATAGTATAGAGGGATAAAGATGATTAAGTACCTTTATCAACTACTCTGCACTTTCCTGGTCAGTTGTGTCTACCATAGAAGTTGAGTTTCAAGGTTTCACACTGGTCTGAGCTCAATGCATGGTATACTCCAGGTGATGCATTTGATAAATATTGAATGCATGGAGGCACCTGGGTGGCTTGGTTGAGTGTCCGACTCTTGATTTTGGCTCAGGTCATAATCCCAAGGTTGTGGGATCAAGCCCCACACACTGAGTGTGGAGCCTGCTTAAGATTCTCTCTCTCTCTCTCTCTCTCTCTCTCTCTATCTCTCAAATAAAAAAAAATTAAATCATTAAAAAATATTGAATGTATGAAAAATGCTCTTATGTACCTCTAGGTGGGTGTGCTATAATTTCTCAGACCCTGGCCGAAGAATACCAGTGGCAGATGCAATTGTCCCAGGTGGATTTTAATAAAATTCTTGCTTTCCTATTTATTGCTTAGGGCCTTTGATGCAATGTGTATACTTTAAAAACAATAACTTTGAGGAAAGAAAAGTTGAGGGTCCCAGCTCTGACATAGGAACACTATGCCTTAGCATTCCTAAAGTTTAATGTTGGTGACTCTCAGGAAAGCAAATATTTCATGCAAGGGTAAGCCCTCTAATTGCGTTTGTGTTGAATGCCTGCCAGATCCGCGTGTAGAGGGTCCTATAGGCATATTTCTGATCTCACCCTGCCATCTGAGGCCTTTTCAAAAGTGCCTGTGGGTGGAAGGAAAGAGAAAGAAAGTCAAAAGCACAGGAAGAAAGGCAAGGGGGTAGAGGGAACGGAGGCAAGAGAAGGAACAAGTGAAACCCTCTTGGGAAGGAAAGCTGTGTTTCATTTTAGTTGCTTGGTTTGGAAAGAAGCCTTTAGAAGATTAAATAACATAAGAAAACATACTGCTGCCCTCTCTCTCATTTTCTCTGCATGTAAGTAGAATTATATTAGTTAAACCCAAAATGAAAACTCTTATGAAATTGTATTGTTTAACACCATAATTACTCATAATTTGTGCAGAAAAATTAATTAAAGAGCCATAAAGTTTCACCTCTGGAAAATAAAGTGCTAATTTCTTTTAATCTGTTAGAAAAAATTCATTTAAATTAGTTGTTCACTATAGTTTTTCTTACTTTTTGTCAGTGCATTAGATTTAGATCAACAAAAATAAATTTTCATAAAAAAATGCATCGCCCATGTGTCTTTTCCATTTTCATTACTATGAGTTTGTAACAGCATAAAATAAATACTGAGAAAATGCTTTATCCAAGGGACAGCTTTAAATGAGTTCCCAAGTCTTGCTTGGTAATTGGATTATGTGAATATGGACATCATTATTTACTAAGCTTCATTTTTCTGATTGCCAAACTGAGAAGAGAAATCATATCAATTCCATCAGGGTTTTGTGAGTATTAACTGTACATGACAGAATGCAGTCTCATAGTAAATGTGCAACAAATATTAGCATTATCCATATCATTGAATGGTTTCAATCTAACTAGTAAAAAACCATCAAAAGTAAAGACAAACAGAAAATATTATAGATTTAGTTATCCATGAATTATTTACATATCTGATGGACAAGGAACAAGTTTTTGAGATGGATATTCTATTCACTAATTAAATCCACTAATTAAATAAATCCATTCCAGGGGCGCCTGGGTGGCGCAGTCGGTTAAGCGTCCGACTTCAGCCAGGTCACGATCTCACGGTCCGTGAGTTCGAGCCCCGCGTCAGGCTCTGGGCTGATGGCTCGGAGCCTGGAGCCTGTTTCTGATTCTGTGTCTCCCTCTCTCTCTGCCCCTCCCCCGTTCATGCTCTGTCTCTCTCTGTCCCAAAAATAAATAAAAAACGTTGAAAAAAAAATTAAAAAAAAAAAATAAATCCATTCCATATTTAGTGAGTAACTATTATATGTTGAGCATCATTGTGTTTATTGCAGGTCCAGTGAGAAAAAACATGAAAACATCTCCACTTCTATTGAGCGAGCATTTCAGTACTGGAATACAATGATCCAGGAAAAAAAAAAAGAATGAACAATGTATTACCAGATGGTATGATAAGAGCAAAGAAGACAAAAATAGGATAAAGAAACCACTGCAAGAATACTAGTTATTATATGGGACAGTTAGATTTCATATAAAAAAAAGACTAAATTAAAATATGATTTTCAACTAAAATATTTTTAGCATAAGTATGGCATATTGTGCTAAAATTTTTTTTATTTATGTGAAATTCAAATTCAAGTGGTCATTCTTTATTTTATCTGGCACCCTAGAGAGAGGTGAGGATATGAAAATGAAACTTTATTTTTTCCCCAGCTTTAAGTATGTCTGACAAATAGAATTGTAATACTTTGAAAGTGTATGATGCGATGATTTGATGCATGTATACCTTGTCAAATGCTATCCTACAATCAAGTTAATTAACATATAGTTAATTCCAATACCTTATATATTTTTTTGTTTGTTTTTGGCAAGCAGATATTTAAGTAGATATTTAAGATCTACTCTGAGCAAATTTCAAGTATATGATATGGTACCATTAACTATAGCCACAATAGATGCATTAGATCCTCAGAATTTATTCATCTTATAAGTACAAGTTTATAGATATTTTAATACAGGTCTGCCTTTTATCCTGTTTTAGTGTGGAAGTTGGGGGGTGCACTTGAGCCCTCATGATTATTCCTCTGATCACATATAAGTAAATCAATAACTGTTCCATGATCACACAAATCCAATCCTATTTTTTTCCCTTAATAGCATAAAGTGTAAAGAAAATGTCTATTATTGTCGGGCAATGAGCATGGAGGCCATGTCTCCCTCTACTGAAAAGACAGCATGCTACTGAAAGAAACATCTACTAAAAGGTTAGCGTAAAGATTTCCATGAAGAGTTCCTTTTTATTGTCTGCAATAACATCAATTTATGGAAGTAGCTTATTTAGAAGCCACTGTTGGTCATAACACTTAAAGATCTAATCTTTGGTATGTTTGAGTCAGGTATTTCTATGGCTTAAGAATTATACTAACTTGCAGTGAAATAAATGTATATAGCATCAACCTGGGACAGAATTGTGAACTCTCATTCCACCCCCACAATGAGCTCAATTTGTTATTCCAGTGAATGCTGGAGTCCATATGCACCAAATGCCGGTGAAGCCTGGACAGGCGCAATCCACTGACACATGGAATAGGACCAGATTTGGGCGACCATCACCTGAGATCTATGCTTCTAAGTGTGGAGAAAAGGCCAGTTGACAAGGCTGGCAGGGAGGAACTGCAATCAAATTGGCACCGATGTAGTTTGAGAGTCTGAAGGTTTTTTTCCCCTTCTTCCTTACATTTTGAAGAGAAGTACTTCAATATGAATGTCTTTTCTTGAGAGAATTCAGACTGTTATGTATTGCTGGATTTCTTCTAGGGCAAGGGAGGTGGGGAGAGAGAGAGAGACAGATAAAAAGAAGACAGGTAGGAAAACGAAGAGAAGAAAAGGGAGGGAAAGAAGGAATGAAAGAAGAGAAATAAAATAGTGAAAACTGGGGCGCTTGAGTGACTCAGTCAGGCATTCAACTCTTGATCTCGATAATGATCACTGTGCTGAGTGTGGAGTCTGTTTCAGATTCTCTCTCCCTTTCTTTCTCTGCCCCTCCCCCACATGTGTGTGGGCTTGCCTCCCCCCGTCAAAAATACATAAATATTTTAAATAATAGTGGAAAGAAGGAAGGAATTTATTTATTATTGTTTATTAATAAATTACATATGTCCCCTATGTTAAATATTAAAAATGAGACTATTAATAATGTATATTAAATTATAATTTTCTCTCATAATAGGGGACAGGAGGACAAGGGAGGGCAAAATAAAAAGTCAAAAGTGGTATCTAGGGCCAGGTGAAGGGAATTTCCAGGCAAACTTTACTGCTTTATTTTGTTGAATATAAATAATTCCCTATTGGAATTCATGTATTTTCTTTTTACAACAGCTTCTAGAGACTACTTCTCTAAGTTACAGTCTTTTTTGTTTTACTTTATTTTTGAACAGAAGTGGATTCTGATGGAGTTCCTTCTGAAAGGAGTACATTTAATATTTTTGCCAGTATCTAATATCTATCCCATTTATATTCATGTATTCAGATTTTTTGTAGATTATTAATCTTTCCTGCCTCCCGCAATAGTCTTCTCACCGTTACTAAATTTCACCACCGTCCCCATTCATAATTGCCACCCTCCTCCTCATCCAGTCTTCCTCTCAAGCCTCCATCTGCCTCACGACACTGTGACAGGAAATAGGCGTTGGACCTCTTTGGCCGAGTGGATGACCTCACTGCCACTTCTTCTCCCAAGATGGGCCTTTATAATATGTTTCTCAGGCTGACCTTTAGGAGACTGAATTGGCCATTTGTTACTGTTAACATATAGAAAACTTTCTTTCTCAGGCTAAAACCTAGGTTGATTTCAGAACTCTTTATAACATCACAACTTAGTGACAGGAAAGCCTGTTTTCCAGCAACCTCTGGCCTTTACTTATTTCTTTCACTCCCACCAATTTATCTTTGCAGTTCTAGGGAATGCTGCCAAGTCCCCTCTAGATGGGGGTAAGCACTGTAAATCCCTAATTCCCAAACTAATCTTATAGCAGGGGACATGTTCTGGGCAGCCTTCCCATTCTGCTAACACCACACGTACTTTTTTCTTCCTGAAGTGTGTTCTATATCCTGCATGCTTCCTTATCCAAAAGTTAATTATCAAATTTACTGCATATTAAAAAAAAAAAAAAAAAAAAAAAAACACCTGGAACACCTGAACCTGGGACAGCGCCCATTATTTTTATTATACAAACTGAAAAATCAGCTTGAATTTTTTATTTAGCCAGTGGAGTCTAAGTTTCCTTAAACTGGAGACCATTTGAAAGAGTTGGATTTAGTGTATTCAAAGACAATAGAGTCCCTGTACGTCACTCAGCAAATCTTCTGAACACATGCCAACCCTCAGTTATTCAGGAATAGATGACCCAGGATTTTCCCTTTTTAGAATTTTTTTTCTGTGCCTAGGTGTTTTACTTTTGACTCCTTGCTGTTTGTTACAGTCTCCATCAAAAAAAAAAAAAAAAAAAAAAAAAGAGGGGCGCCTGGGTGGCTCAGTCGGTTGAGCATCCGACTTCGGCTCAGGTCACGATCTCAGGGTCCGTGAGTTTGAGCCCCGCATCGGGCTCTGGGCTGATGGCTCAGAGCCTGGAGCCTGCTTCCAGTTCTGTGTCTCCCTCTCTCTCTGCCCCTCCCCTGTTCATGCTCTGTCTCTCTCTGTCTCAAAAATAAAAAAAAAATGTTAAAAAAAAATTAAAAAAAAAGAGAAAAGTAAGGTAATATTAAAATCCCAATGTGTTGCCATGTGATCCATCAGCCAGTATTTGTAGAAAAAAAGAATCAATTTTTATATAATTTGAACAAGAAGTATAAGCAAATGATAAAGTTTAAAAGACTGGGAAGCTTTAATGGGCTCTGAAAAAGTATAGTCTTATCACTATATATATATATATATATATATACACACACACACACACATATATATATACATATATATATCATTTTTATGCAAAAATTGTTTTCTTTTAACTCTTTGAATATACTTTATTTAAAATAATTTGTACAATTCAGAAAGCATTGATCAAATTTAGCTGATTACACAAAAACGTTTTTAAATATTGCAATTATTGTCACAATGAATATTATCTGGCATCACACAACAGGAATTTTTATTTTTTTTAATTGCCAGGTTTATATTTTAGAAATTTTAAGTGGTATTTTACAGATAACATGAGGCATACTACAATAACTTGGAAAGACATGATAATCTGAGAATTAAACTTTAATAGATTAGAACAGAGCTATGTAAAGTCATTTAAAAAAGAAGAAGGGGTACCTGGGTGGCTCAGTTGGTTAAGCCTCGACTTAGGCTCAGGTCATGATCTCGCGGTTCGTGGTTTCGAGCCCCACATCGGGCTCTGTGCTGACAGCTCGGAGCCTGGAACCCGCTTCAGATTCTGTCTTCCTCTCTCTCTCTGCCCCTCCCTCTGTCTCTCTCTCTCTCTCTCTCAAAAATAAATAAATATTAAAGGAGGAGGAGGAGGAAGTGGGGGAGGAGGAGGAAGAGGGAAAGGAGGAGAAGGAGAATGGTTTCTAGGAGAGAGGGGCTACAACCTGTCCTCCCTAAAAAGAGCCTATGTCAACCAGAATAAGCTTGGTGAGCCATAGAAGATGGTACAGTGATGACACTCATTATAGGATAGAATCAAGGAATCACTCCCCCATCTTCTGTTACTTCTGACCACACAGTGATCAAACAACTTTTGGAAAGCGAAGCTTGATGGTGATATTTCTCATCATATGTGAATGAATCAGTCTTCTGGTTTTGTATGTCATTCTCTGCTTCAAAATGTTCATTGGGTACTAAATATTGGGTAGTGACAGTTCTTTCAGTTGAAGTTCAGCCAGTGGCTATTGTAATGCAAATGATGCAGATCAGCCTGGGGAAGAAGACTGCACTCTATGGGGAAAAAAGTAAAAGAGTTAAAGCTTTCTAAGTATGAGCTGGGTACCTACTCATAGACTTTTTGCTTGTCAGGCTGACCAAGCTCATTCTGGTTGACATCCTTTCTTTTTAGAGATGACAGGTTACTGTCTAGCCTTTCTATGATGAGTGTCATCACTGTGCAATGAATACTAGATGGCTCCTTTATGACAGCATGGCCAGTCTATCCAAACTGGTCCACAGGCGTTATTCTTTTTGGATGATCACAGCCATCTCTGTCTCTATGGCTCTATGGCTCTTTCAAATCTTCTATGGCTGTTCATATTCACACACATATATGCATTTATTTCTACATAGTGAATGAAAGTCTAGGAATATTATGTGTGATATATAGAATATATAGAATTTAATAGCAATAATATACAAATAGCTTTAAGAAAATATTAAGAATAGGGGCGACTGGTTGGTTCAGTTGGTTAAGTGTTCGACTCTTGACTTCGGCTGTGGCATGATCTCATGGTTTGTGAGACTGGGCCCATCATCGGGCTCTGCTCTGACAGCATGGAATCTGTTTGGTATTCTCTCTCTCTCTCTCTCTCTCTCTCTTTCTGCCTCTCCCATTCTCATGCTTCTCTCTCTTTCAAAGAAATAAAATAAAATTAAAAAAAAAGTAAATATTAAGAACAAAAGTAAACAACTCAATGGAATAAAATGTTATAGAACTTGAATACGTAGTTTTCCAAACAAGTAACTACAGTCACTAACAGCTTGAAAATGTTCCAATCTGACTAAAAATCAAAGAAATGCAATTAAATTAAACAATGAAATATCATATTTTACCCATCTAATTAGAAAAAATTAATACCCGGTGATAGCAAAAGTGTGATGAAATTGCACGTTTATGATTCAACTATCAAAGTGAATAATGCAGTTCTAGTTTATAAACATACAAAAATATGGAATGAAACAAAAATAGGTAATAAAACAGTCTGTAAAATGTAGATGCTTTATCATAAGTTTTCTATCAGGCTTTGTATCTGTCTAGCCATGTGTCTATAACAGATGGATACATGCAAACGTCTAGATCAGAAATAGAAGTACAGATTGATAGGTTTTTTCCTCAAATTTACTTATATTTGCTTCTTAGAAAAGGGATTTTCAGGTATTTTTTATTTCCTCTTTGAACTTGTCTATGCCATATAAGTTTTTACATAATCATATTTTTAAACTATGATTTAAAAATGTAAATTAAAGGTAAACATACAATAATACATGAGTGGAGGGTGAGAAACGTGCTTATTGCAGAGAAACTGATTCTGTTCTTCACTTTTTGTGAGTCTGAGATTCTTTCTACATGTCATTAGTGTGAAAAGAATGTTCTCCTTTTCCCCAAGGTACGGTTTTACATTTGCTATTTTTATAGTATATAAATGTTTTCTTTTGTGAATCTCTGTCTCCAGGAGGAAGTTTCAAATCACCCTCTTTAGAGGTGGATACTAGGTAAGCTTGAGTCAGTGAAAATTACCTTTAAATGCTTAGAAAACTTTAACTTCTATTTTAAATAAATAAAATGACATACGTTGGGATTGGAACAGGTGTTTTTAGAAAAAATGGATATATGGCATTTTCTGAATTATTTGTTGACAATAAAAGTAAATATAATGTCTAGCCATGAATTATGAATGCAGTTTAATTTTGGTAGAATGAGTTATGGGTCTACAGACAGTTGTTTGAAAAGAGAATTAAAATTAGCCAAATGGACCTAATAGAATTAAGTCCCACACTGCTTTCCCCAACGTGAATCAGTTTTTTATGTGTCAGGTCAACAACCTTGCAATGAGAGTTGAATATATCTTTTATTCTTCGCATTTTCAGTAAGTATTGACCAAAAACTTAAGCCACTGGAAACTCTCCCTATTGGCAGAACTTCTGTTAAGCATCCTGGTTGCATTATTTAATCCCCACATGCTCTGAAGACTTTTTCAGTGCCTATGTTTTCTTCAATCAGCACTCCAAACAAGCAGGTGCTAGCCTTTTGCATATTCCATTGGGAATGGGCTAGACAGAGCCAACCAGTGGAAGAGCTCTACTGGGAAATTCATCTGGCCTGCAGCTGTGGAATGGCAATCTGCCGTAATGTGCACTTTCTTTCAGCGTGGTCCTGAAGGGTGTGGTAAGTGGCCACTTTCCCAGATGGTCTGCATTCTGTGATGACACCATAGCTGCATGACACCTCTGCTCTAAAGATGGGACATTTGGCCTTTGGAGAAATATCATTCCCAGAACTTTGAACAGACTAAACTACTTTATTGCATGGAATGTTTTTCTTATCTCTAGTTAGGCAAGAATAAAAGAGGCTTGACTGTACTTTCTAAAGTAGCACTCACTTAAACATCACTCTCAGAAAAAAAACTGATTTCAAATTATATAATTTCAAATGTAGCTTTGGCTTGTGTAAGTGTGATGGAGGAGGTGAGGAGAAAAAAAGGAAGCAGGGTAGGAAACAGATAAAGAGAAGATAACGCATTGAAAAGAAAAAAATTAAGAATTATATTTTGTCATAATGTCATAGTACTTCATATACTGAATGTCTAACATGTTCCCTTTTTTTGCTATTTCCTAATCATTCTATGGCATCCTTAAAATGTGTTAAGGATTCAAAGTCAGGACATTGATGGTGGAAACATTTTTGGGGGCTTCTGTAATCCTATGCTTATGCTCATTGTTTTTTTCAGATTTTTTTTTAATGTTTATTTATTCATTTTGAAAGAGAGAGAGACAGAGACAGAGGGACAGAGAGAAAGATAGAGGGAGAGAGAGAGAGAGAGAGAGAGAGAGAGAGAGAATGGGGGAGTGGGGAAGGGAAGAGAGAGAGAATCCCAAGCAGGCTTTTTACTGTGGGTGTGGAGCCCGATGAGGGGCTTGATCCCACGAAATGTGAGATCGTGACCTGAGCCAAAATCAAGAGTTGATGCTCAACTAACTGAGCCACCTGGGTGCTCCCAGCTTTTTCACATTATTGACCATGATTCCTCATCAGCAGTGCCCCAGAGTTGTCTCTGCTATTGGCTGGAATTCTCTCCTCCATATCAGAACTGGGCAATTGCTACATAGGAAAACTTCTCATCAAGTTGATATAAATATTACACTCAAGGTCTAGTTTATATGATATAGACTACCCAGTCCTCAAACACCTTTACTTATTCAATGAAATTTTTTGAATGCCTAATCGTGTCAGATGGGGGACATTTGTGGGGATATAATGATGGTGCATAGTAAGGTTATGCCCTGTTATCTTGTTACCATCTCATAAAATCTTTTTTTTAAATTCCTGTACATTCTGACTAGATTATGTGTATTTTATATTATTTTATGGTAATTTATATAAAATATGTAACTTTTTTGTGCCAACCTAGTTTTTAATATCTCCGTAATGCCTAACATCTTATTAGACACACAGGAAATATTTGGCAAAAAGATATTAAACAGAGAAAAATTCTTAATTAGGTACCATCATTGCAGATAGGTTTTTAGGAAAAGTTTAAACAAGGAAAAGAAGATAAAAACAATTGTCATATCATAGTTGTCTAGTGTTGAGCCAAAATCTCTTTTAGCAATATTTTGGGTATTATCTTAAAAATGAACACATATAGGGGCGCCTGGGTGGCGCAGTCGGTTAAGCGTCCGACTTCAGCCAGGTCACGATCTCGCGGTCCGTGAGTTCGAGCCCCGCGTCGGGCTCTGGGCTGATGGCTCAGAGCCTGGAGCCTGTTTCCGATTCTGTGTCTCCCTCTCTCTCTGCCCCTCCCCCGTTCATGCTCTGTCTCTCTCTGTCCCAAAAATAAATAAACATTGAAAAAAAAATTAAAAAAAAAAATGAACACCTATAAAGATTTATGTCAGTGCAAGTCAGACATAGGTAACCAGTAAATTTGTCTGATAACCTGTTTCTCATTCATTCCATTAATAGAAATTGGCCAAGGACTTACCTTGGGGAGTTATGTCACTTATTCTAAAATTATGCCTGTGTGTTTTTATGGTACCAAACATTTGGATTAAAAAGTGAGAAACTGCATAGTTCTCTTGATTAAAAAGTTGGGTAATTGGTACCCTCAGGTCATGGACTAGACTTTTTTTTCCTTCAGATGATGGGCCTCAGGCTGGAGCAAACCTAGGGACTATAGGAGCTTATAGGGAGATACCTTGGGACTATAGGGATATACCTTGGGACTAGTAGGAATTGGAGGGACTTCCATGAAAACACATTCTTGGAGTGGTTCTTCTTAAACTCTCACAAGAGGAAAGAAGGCCTATTTTTGGTTAGAAAACAGCGCATGAATGTATCATCTAGTTTCTTACTATATATCCCTTCAGGCAATAGAACAGAGCGAAACTTCACCTGGGTCACTTTAATAAGACTTCTTAGCTATATATTTTGTTTCTAAACATTCTGCTTTTTTGTAAAGCATGCTTTAAAATTTTTATGCAATGGAAATTTCACTGTGATAGTATGCTTGCCAAATTTCTAGAAAGGAACATATACATAAAACTCTTTATGGCTGCCAAATTCTTCTGCAGAACTAGGAAAAAATACAGTATTACAAATAAAACATCTGCTTTATTATGACAATAATGGTCTATATTTACATGGCTATACCTTACTTACACTAGGTAATACGCATTCTCACTTACTTGCTATTGACTGTTATTTTGATTTCTAAAGCAGTTTCAGAGCCTCAAATAAAAGAGTCCCCCTCCCCCCCACACCTAAACTGTGCACTACCCAGGATGTGAGAAGGTGTCCTTTGGAAATTTATTGGGTGTTATGTGAACTAATTTTTCTTCTAACCAAATCTTTCTACATGGTCCATCAACAGGATTCAATATGATTGCTCTTTCATTGGGTGTTTTTGTTTTTGTTTTGTTTTGTTTGAGTTTGGTTTGATAGATCTTTTGGTGGAAAACTACTTGGCAGTGAAATTGTCAAAGACTTAGCAGGAAGGAAAAAAAAAGAAAGTAAAAAGAAAGAGAAGGCAGGGGCCTGTTTAATTTTCAAATTTAATAATAGTCTAGATAATTGAGAGTTGGCAGATATAATGTTTCCAGTCAAGCCTTGCCATCTAGAGAAAACTATTTCATATCTGCACCATATACAAACCACAGACAAACACTGTCCAGGGATGCTGCATGGAATTCATCTGTTTCCAGGATTTCAAAAGTACGTAAATCCATAGTGTTTTGAATGGCTATGTTTGTACTAAATTTTCCCTTCCCCCTTTTCTTTTTCTGGAGGAAAGTCAGTCAACCTTATCCTTATCTTTTACTGCCACTCGTGGCTAGAGTACGAGTCAAAACAAAATAAAAACTTAAGTAATTATCCGTGATCTCAGAATGTACTTATTTTAAGCTCCAAAGAAGAAAACATTAAAAATTAGAACAAAGATAAAGTTGGAAGTAGAAAATAGAAACACTTCACGATGAATAATAAACGGCGTTTTGCTCACTGGAGATGCTTTAAATTACAACCCTTCTATTAATAATTGTTAATAATCACAGTTAACTGAGTAAATATTACTCTCATAACACTTATTTAGCAAAAAAAATTATATATTAAGCACTGTGCACAATGAGTTTGTGTTATTCTTACACAGACTTTAAACATGATAAGCACAACAGTTACACCTAAGTTCAAGGTTGTTTAAAGGAAAAAATCAATTTTGTAAATTGCTTTGCACAGTTGCCACTTATAATAAAGAGCTCAATATTGTTAGTTTAAAATATGTTATAAAAGCAATAGTATTGATTACTTCATGCTTGTACAATAAAATTATACTTTCAAATAGACTAAAGTTGCTTACTATGATGAGATTGTACATACTCTGCATGTTATTGTTCTTTTTGGTGTCTTATATGTTGCATGTTTTATATCGCTGAATAAAACAGAAAAATGGCTTTTAATAAAAATTATAGACTTAAAAACATAAAAGAAATTAAAGTGTTATAGTATGAACATTAAATTATAATAATCAAATTGAGACATATGCCTATTCATAATATTATAAGGTACAATGTATATTTAGTTAAATGTCCAACGCATGCATTTTTTTTCATGTTTACAATATGTGAATTTTGTTTGCTTCATTACAACAAAAGCCTGGTGATATTTCATCAAACAAATGGAAAAATATATTGAAAATGTTTCAAGGTGCAGTTATTCTGTGTCTTTCTGTTGTTCTTTTTTAAACATTTTTATTTTTTAGTGTTTATCATTGAGAGAGAGACAGAGACAGAGACAGAGGGTGAGTGGGGGAGGGACAAAGGGAGAGGGACACATAGAATCGAAAGCAGGCTCCAGGTTCTGAGCTGTCAGCACAGAGCCCAACTCGGGGCTTGAACCTACAAACAATGAGATCATGAAGTTGGTCGCTTAACCTGCGGAGCCACCCAGGAGCCCTGACTGTTTTGTTTTTTTTTTTTAGAAGAGAGATACTTTGATTCAAAGTCTGGTTGCCTTATCAACTATCTTTGGTTAATAATTAAGTACTCTAATTTTATTTTCTCAATCACTTAAAAGAGAAATATTTAAGGTAAGCCTTTTTTTCTTTAGTTCTGTCTATTCTGAATTCTGAAGGCTGTATTAACCGTTCTCCGCGAAGAGTATTAACTGGTCACGGTTTCTTCTTGGGTGTTTCCGTATTATCAGCTTTAGTAAGGACTTATTATTTTGGTTTACTAAATCTGCAAATGTTTATCTGAGTTTTCCCTTTCATCTGTGCTCCTGTTTGGCATATTGGATATTGTTTTTTATTCCTCCAGTGTAGCATTTACTTACAGACCCTTCAAATTTTTATTGTGCTATTTTTACAGTGGAAGAATATAATTTCTTTGTCAAAGAAGAATGTGAGAGCTTCTCTCATTGGCACTGAGAGAAACCACTGGTGTCAGAATCTGATCGGCAGTGGCAGAAGCTATCCTACAATTCTACTGGACACTTACTCCATTGCTGTTCAACATTTCAGTGTATCTGTCCCTTCCAATGGTGTTGTGCTACAAGTGGCTTTTCAAGTAAGTGTCACGGATGCCACAGTGGCTTACCATACAACAGCATGGGAAGCTGTGGGCGTAATGCGAAGCCTAGGCTTTTAGTTAATGCCCCCCCATGATTAATTACAATGCTTAGAGATCATTATCTAACATTTGGTACCTAACATTTGGTACACAGCACAGAGATCAGTACCTAACATTTGGTGCACAGCAATTCGTTCAAAATGTATGAGATTAATTGTATTGCCATCAATAACTGAAAGACTGCATAAAAACATGATAAGAATGTCAGCACCTTAAAGCTGTATTGTTCTCAATTTTAATGAGTTGATTGGTGTAGCTTTAGACTTCATTCAACATTATTTAACTTAACAACATTTAACAGTTTAATAATTCGGAAGAGGACTTTTTTGTTTAATGCTTATTTATTTTTGAGAGAGAGAGAGGACAGGGGAAGGGCATAGAGAGAGGGGAACAGAGGATCTGAAGAGGGCTCTGTGATAACAGTACAGAGCCAGATATGGGGCTGGAACACATGAACTGTGGGATCAAGACCTGAGCCAAAGTCGTAAGCTTAACCAACTAAGCCACCCAGGTGCCCTTGAAAGAGGACTTTTAATAGAATTATCTGTTGTGTTAAAGTGGATACTGCTATAATCTAGTGATTACATATGAATGTATATAAGCCATAGAACAGTTAAAGCATGTGGAATTTAGATTTCGTATGGAAAAAAAAAAAGTTACACTAAGCATTCAGGGGGAAAGAAGATGTGAACAATTGTGAAATCTTACAAAAAGGTTTGAACAAAATCACTTTTTATTTACCTTACTTTGTGTGCTATGCTAAAGTAAATGATATGAATGAATATTAGTTTGTGGACTATTTGGATTCTGATAAGACCATGCTAAAATGTCTACAGTATTGTGAATACATTATTTTAAAAGGAGCAACCAGTTGATGGGACAATCGGGAAAAGTGTGAACAATTAAGGCAATATGAAGGCACTGAAGTATGAAACAAAATTCAAGCAAACAAGTTTCTTCAGGCAATCAAATACGAATTGTCAGGCCTCACAAAAAACAGATCACATTTTCCAGCAAAGAAACCAGGACCAAAATAGCAACAACACTTAGTACATCCTGTACAATTAAGCACATTTGCAAACTAACATAGAAACCGCTGACAAAAAGTGTCTTACTGCGTCTGTGTCTATATCCAGCTTGTTTCCTGAAGAATGACTAGGGGAAGAAATAATTGATAAACTAAATATCTAATATATAAACATATCATTTAAAATGTTTCTGCTTCCTGATTTATCAGCAAGGGTCCCAAGGAGGGGAGGGAAAGGCTAAGCTCCCATTGTTTACAGTGGATTTAAAATTACACAGTAAGAGGAAACAAAGGATATTCTTGGAATACTCTGTTAAAAAAGTTTTCAATGAGAATTCCAGAGTGGCCATGATGTTAAACAGATGTATTATTTCCCAGACTTAAAGAAGGAACAACAATCATTGTACATATACACAGAATACTTTGTCTTAATATTTATTGTTTTCCCCATAGGAAATAGAGATAAAACCCTGTGGTAACTGTGTCTCAAACTGTGTTTGAGATGATAGAGTGGTCAGCAGTTTATTAAACTTTAGATCTTGCATTCTGATTGAATTTTTCAGTTCAATGTTTGTTTTTTTAATGTCATTTTGGGGATAAATTTGGAAATTACAATTTCTCTCTTTTTAAATGTTTGTTTATTTATTTTTGAGAGAGAAAGAGAGAAAGGAGAGAGAGAGCGTGCAGGGGAGGGACAGAGAGGGAGAGAGAGAATCCCAAGCAGGCTCTGCACTGTCAGCACAGAGCCTGATGCTGGGCTTCAACCCATGAACTGTAAGATCATGACTTGAGCCAAAATCAAGAGCCACTTAGCTGATTGAGCCACTGAGACACCCCTGGAAATTATAATTTCTAATAAATTTTTCATTATGATGAAAGCAAATTTTCCTTCAAAACACATTTATTTCTCATGGAGATGGACTTTCTTGGTTTCAACATCATCTCTGAATCAGCTAATCTATAGAGCAACCTACAGCATCATAATTTCAAAATGGAGTAAATATAGGAGAACAGATATCACTTCAAGATTCTGGTTTTAATTATTTTGGAGACATACGCAGAAGTGGGATTTCTGGATCATATGGTAATTCTTCTTATAATTTGTTAAGGAATTTCCATACTGTTTTCTTTAGAGGCTACACCATTTTACAACAACGATGGAAATGTATACTAGCCTGGTTTTCCCCAAGCTGTTTGTTTTAAAGAATTGTCACATTGGCCCATTCTTTACTCTGAGATTTACTAAGCACGTAGGATAAGCATACAACAGCTTTGTTTTGGTGACTTAGCAAATTCCTTTTTCCCTATGTTGCCAGTTTTTTGAGGATTTTCATGTAGTCTGTTACTTCTATGATGTTTGAACAGAGGAATAGCATTGCTGTTGGGAAGGGTGGCCTGGAGCAGAGGACTTTTCCTTCTAGACCTTTGCGATGTATTCTTTCCTAAATGTCTTGTTGCCCATTTACTCTTTATTTACTCTTTATTTTATTTACTCTTTATTTTATTGAGTAAAGATTTACTCTTTATTTTATTGAAAACTCGAAAATCACTGCCAAAACCTTGCCAATTTTATCAGGGGGTGAGTTTTCTCCTTCTAGTTTCCATTTTCCTTCTCTCCCACTATGATGTCTACCTTCCATGATGAACTGCCATTCAGTATCATGTCCGGCATCCTGTGGAACCCCATCCAGTTTAACCGAACTGTCTACAATGCATGCCTACTGATTTTGTTTACTGTCATTTATCACTAGAGAGGTTTTCCTAAAAGAATTTTTGAATTACGTGTGTGTGTGTGTGTGTGTGTGTGTGTGTGTGTGTGTGTGTTCATTTATTCCTTTTAACAACTTTAGACACAAAAGAGCTGTCGGTGTTTAGTGTTGAAATTGCCAAATAAAATAAGAAAAATCGAATGAAGACGATTACCTTGAAACGTTAAGCAGAGCCTCAGACTTACAGAAAATGCAGTTTGGCAAGGAAGGTGACTTAGGTCACCCTCTGCATGTCTAAACTCAGTTTTGAAACACAACCCAAAATTTCACTCAACGCAGCAACATCACTGGAAGAGATGGTTTAGAAGAACAAATTATTGCCTTTAGTAAGGGCTACAAATTATTTTTTAACACATTTGTTTTAAAGGATTCAGTCACAGTGTAATCCATTTCTCTTCAGAGAAACACACAGTGGCCTTCTCAATGTACTTCTCTTTTTGTTGATTTTGTCATTTATGATCCATATGCTTGGAATAATCACCAAGTATTGCTAGGTGATTAAGTTCCACAGTCAGAAATAAGAATTGCTATTGAAAAATTTCTGATTATACTGGGGTTAAAGTTATCCCCAATGTATATTATATGCAATATAATGCACTATAGCATATAATATACATTGGGGATAAATAGACACATAGGGGTGGTCCTACAGTTGCTCACTTTGTAAAACTCAAATCGTTCTGACAATGAAGCCAAATAATACTACAGGAAGCATTAGTCACAAGCCTATATGGTCAATGGTTAAGGAAACAAAAGTAGGGGAGCCTGGGTGACTCAGTCGGTTAAGCAGCTGACTTTTGATTTTGGTTCAGGTCATGATCTCACTGTTTGTGACTTTGAGCCCCATCTTGGGCTCTGTGCTGACAGCATGGAGCCTGGAGCCTGCTTCAGATTCTGTGTCTTCCTCTCTCTCTGCCCCTCCCCTTCTCACGCTCTCTGTCTCCCTCTCTGCCCCTCCCCTGCTCATTCTCTCTCTCTCTCTCTCTCAAAATAAATAAATAAACATTAAAAAAAAGATATTAAGGTTTCACTTGTCAGTTATTCAACTCCTCATTTTGCTTCCACATTAGCTCTGAAGACCTCCAAGGATGCTGTGCAGTGAACGGAGTATGCCAGATCAGATGCTGTGCTCCTGTCCTATTTGTGTTGGAGACTGCCTTCTACTTTTCATCACCTTCAGTTCTTTATGTTAACCTAGAAGAATAACTGTCCATGTGGCATACCCTAGTTGGAATAGGCTTTGTTTGGTTTCTATGAAAAAAAAATCCAAATTCTCGTCAGAACGTTTCTTCCCTTAATATACTTCTTGAAGTCTACATCCTGTATATAGCTACACAGCAACATTGGCATTTATTATTAATCTAACCATCACCAGATTCTCAAATCTTGACCAGGTATGTTTAACAGGACTGTCTTGATCTTGGTTCTGCTCAGAGATCTCATTTCTCTTATTCTCTGGTATCTACCAATTCTCTTTTTGTCTCAGGAATCCCTTGCTGAATCACTCAGAGCTGTTTGCTTCCTTGTATAAATGCCAACAAACGCTATTAGAAATTTCCAGTCTCTCCATCAGTAGTTGCTCAGCTTTCAATCTCGCAGATACAGAGATGAAAACAGTCACACTTTGATTCATATTGCTATTTCTTCCTGACCCACTGAACGCAGCCCGCAGGTTGAGTTGAGGCAGTTCCTCTCAGAATGCATACTCTCCAAGGTTGTCCAATTCAGGTACCAAGGGATGAATCCTTTCCCGATGACAGAAGCCAGAGGAAGAAGAGAAAATCCTTAGCTTGTGATTTCAAAAAGTTTAAAAAAGTAAACATCTTACTCAGAAAACTTCATTTTGTGATGACTTCTTCAGCCACACCATCTAATTTCACACTCAACTTGTGTGGTCTGAAATCTTGCTCTCTGACACGGGGCCCACAATAATACGTGTCAACGGTAGCATTGAATACAGGCCTAGGCAGCTAATAATCCTTTATATTACTTAGAGCCAAATTAGTTTCGCAAATTAATTTGCAAATTTTAGATTTTACTTGTCATATTGGGACAAAAAAGTCCTTCAACTGAACACATAACAAAGGAAAAACTAAAGCTTTTCTTCTATATTTTAATAATAACTGAATATCCAAGCGATTTCTCTATTAGAGTTAGAATTGGCTTCTCCTTATTCATTCATTAAATAAATACAAGCTTTTGAATGCATTTTATACGATGTCATGCTGGATTTTAGGGATACAAACTAGCAGAACAAGGTCTTATTCTTCAGAGACCTAACTGTCTGGTGGGGAAGAAAGGCTTAAAAAGCAACAGCTATTATTTATAAATATTATAATAGAGCTTTTTAATTCTTACCCAGGGATGTACAACAAAAACATATGGGAGTTTCTTTTAACTTTTTTTTTTAAGTTTAGCAAATCATTTAATTTTCATTTTATTTTTCTTAATTTACAGCCAAATTAGTTAGCATATAGTGCAACAATGATTTCAGGAGTAGATTCCTTAATTCCCCTTACCCATTTAGCCCATCCCCCCTCCCACAACCCCTCCAGTAACCCTCTGTTTGTTCTCCACATTTATGAGTCTCATTTGTTTTGCCCCCCTCCTTGTTTTTATATTATTTTTGTTTCCCTTCCCTTATGTTTATCTGTTTTGTCTCTTAAAGTCCTCATAGGAGTGAAGTCATATGATTTTTGTCTTTCTCTGACTGACTAATTTCACGTAGCAAAATACCCTCCAGTTCCATCCATGTAGATGCAAATGGCAAGATTTCATTCTTTTTGATTGCCAGGTAATACTCCATTATATATATATACCACATCTTCTTTATCCATTCATCCATCGATGGACATTTGGGCTCTTTCCATACTTTGGCTATTTTTGATAGTGTTGCTATAAACATGGGGGTGCATGTGTCCCTTCAAAACAGCACACTTTATCCCTTGGATAAATGCCTAGTAGTGCAATATGCTAGGTCATATGGTAGTTCTATTTTTAGTTTTTTGAGGAACCTCCATACTGTTTTCCAGAGTGTCTGCACTGGCTTGCATTCCCACCAACAATGCAAAAGAGGTCCTCTTTCTCCACATGCTTGCCAACATCTGTTGTTGCCTGAGTTGTTAATGTTAGCCATTCTGACAGGTGTGAGGTGGTATCTCACTGTGGTTTTGATTTGTATTTCCCTGATGATGAATGATGTGGAGCATTTTTTCATGTGTCAGTTGGCCATCTAGAGGTCTTCTTTGGAGAAGTGTCAATTCATGTCTTTTGCCCATTTCTTCACTGGATTATTTGGTTTTTGGGTGTTGATTTTGATAAGTTCTTTATAGATTTTGGATACTAACCCTTTATCCGATATATCATTTTCAAATATCTTCTCCCTTTCTGTCGGTTGCCTTTTAGTTTTGCTGATTGTTTCCTTCACTGTGCAGAAGCTTTTATTTTGATGAGGTCCCAGTAGTTCATTTTTGCTTTTGTTTCCCTTGCCTCTGGAGATGTGCTGAGTAAGAAGCTGCTGCGACCAAGATAAAAGAGGTTTTTGTCTGCTTTCTCCTCGAGGATTTTGATGGCTTCTTGTCTTACATTGAGGTCTTTCATCCATTTTGAGTTTATTTTTGTGTATGGTGGAAGAAAGTGGTCCAGGTTCATTTTTCTGCTTGTTGCTGTCCAGTTTTCCCAGCACCACTTGCTGAAGAGACTGTCCTTATTCCATTGCATATTCTTTCCTGTTTTGTCAAAGATCAGCTGGCCATACGTTTGTGAGTCCACTTCTGGGTTCTGTATTGTGTTCCATTGATCTGAGTGTCTGTTCTTGTGCCAGTACCATACTGTCTTGGTTATTACAGCTTTGTAGTATAGCTTGAAGTCTGGGATTGTGATCCTTCATGCTTTGGTTTTCTTTTTCAAGATTGCTTTGGCTATTCGGGGTCTTTTCTGGTTCCATACAAATTTTAGGATTAGTTGTTTCTGGCTCTGTGAAGAATGCTGGTGTTATTTTGATAGGGATTGCATTGAATATGTAGATTGCTTTGGGTGGTATCAATATTTTAACGATATTTGTTCTTCCTATCCAGGAGCATGGAAACTTTTTCCATTTTTTTGTGTCTTCTTCAATTTCTTTTATCGGCTTTCTATAGTTTTCAGTGTATAGATTTTTCACCTCTTTGGTTAGATTTATTCCTAGGCATTTTATGGTTTTTGGTGCAATTGTAAATGGGATCGATTCCTTGATTTCTCTTTTTGTTGCTTCATTGTTGGTGTATAGGAATGCAACAGATTTCTGTGCATTGATTTTATATCCTGCAACTTTGCTGAATTCATGAATCAGTTCTAGCAGTTTTGAGTGAAATATTTTGAGTTTTCCATATAGAGTATCATGTCATCTGTGAAGAGTGAAAGTTTGACCTCCTCCTGGCCGATTTGGATGCCTTTTATTTCTTTGTGTTGTCTGATTGCGGAGGCTAAGACTTCCAATACTATGTTTAATAACAGTGGTGAGAGTGATATCCATGTCTTGTTCTTGACCTTAGGGGGAGAGCTCTCAGTTTTTTCCCATTCAGGATGATATTAGCATTGGGTCATTCATATATGGCTTTTATGATCTCGAGGTATTATCTTTCTATCCCTACTTTCTTGAGGGCTTTTATCATGAAAGGATGCTGTATTTTGTCAAATGCTTTCTCTGCATCTATTGAAAAGATCATATGGCTCTTGTCCTTTCTTTTATTGATGTGATGAATCATGTTAATTGTTTTGAGGATATTGAACCAGTCCTGCATCCCAGGTATAAATCCCACTTGGTAGTGGTGAATAATTTTTTTAATGTATTGTTGGATTCGGTTGGTTAATATCTTGTTGAGGATTTTTGCATCCATGATCATCAGGGAGATTGGTCTATAGTTCTGCTTTGTAGTGGGGTCTCTGTCTGGTTTTGGAATCAAGGTAATGCTGGCTTTATAGAAAGAGTTTGGAAGTTTTCCTTCAATTTTTATTTTTTGGAACACCTTGAAGAGAATAGGTGTTCACTCTTCCTTAAATGTTTGGTAGAATTCCCCTGGAAAGCCATCTGGACCTGGACTCTTGTTTTTTGGCAGATTTTTGATTACTAATTTGATTTCCTTACTGGTTATGGGTCTGTTCAAATTTTCTATTTCTTCCTGTTTCAGTTTTGGTTTCCAGATTGCCCATTTTATTGGCATACAATTGCTCATAAGATTCTCTTACTATTGTTTTTATCTTTGCTGTGTTGATTGTGATCTCTCCTCTTTCATTCTTGATTTTATTTATTTGGGTCCTTTCCTTTTTCTTTTTGATCCAACTGGCTAGTGGTTTATCAATTTTATTAATTCTTTCAAAGAACCAGCTTCTGGTTTTATATATCTGTTCTACTATTTTTTGTTTTTGTTTTTGGTTTTGGTTTTTGGTTTCAATAACATTAATTTCTGCCCTAATCTTTATTATTTCCTATATTCTGCTGGTTTGGGTTTTTTTGCTGTTCTTTTTCCAGCTCTTTAAGGCATAAGGTTAGGTTGTGTATCTGAGATCTTTCTTCCTTCTTTAGGAAGGCCTGAATTGCTCTGTACTTCCCTCTTATGACCGCCTTTGCTGCATCCCAGAGGTTTTAGGTTGTGGTGTTATCATTTTCATTGACTTCCATATACTTTTTAATTTCCTCTTTAACTGCTTGGTTAGTCTATTCATTCTTTAGTAGGATGTTCTTTAGTCTCCAAGTATTTGTTACCTTTCCAAATTTTTTCTTGTGGTTGATTTTGAGTTTCATAGCACTGTGGTCTGAAAATATGAATGGTATGATCTCGATCTTTTTCTACTTGCTGAGGGGCTGCTTTGTGTCCCACTATGTGGTCTATTCTGGAGAATGTTCCATGTGCACTGGAGAAGAATGTATATTCTGCTGCTTTAGGATAAAATGTTCTGAATGTATCTGTGAAGTCCATCTGGTCCAGTGTGTCATTCAAAGCCATTGTTTCCTTGTTGATTTTTTGATTAGATGATTTGTCCATTGCTGTAAGTGGGGTGTTGAAGTCTCCTATTATTATGGTATTACTATCAACGAGTTTCTTGATGTTTGTGATTAATTGATTTATATATTTGGGTGCTCTCACATTTGGCGCATAAATGTTTACAATTGTTAGGTCTTCTTGGTCTATAGACCCCTTGATTATGATACAATGCCCTTCTGCATCTCTTGATACAGTCTTTATTTTAAATCTAGATTGTCTGATATAAGTATGTCTACTCAGCTTTCCTTTGTTGACTATTAGCATGATAGATGGTTCTCCATCCCCTTACTTTCAATCTGAAGGTGTCTTTCAGTCTAAAGTGGGTCTCTTGTAAACAGCATACAGATGGATCTTGTTTTCTTATCCATTTTGTTACCCTATGTCTTTTTATTGCAGAATTGGTCCCATTGACATTTAGAGTGAGTAGTGAAAGATATGAATTTATTGCCATTATGATGCTTGTACAGTGGAGTTTCTGGTGGTGTTTTCTGGTCCTTTCTAATCTTTGTTGCTTTGTTGCATATATATATATATATATATATATATATATATATATATATATTTTTTTTTTTTTTTTTTTTTTTTCTTCCATCTTTTCTCCCCTCAGAGGGTCCCCTTTAAAATTTCTTGCAGGGCTGGTTTAGTGGTCACAATCTCCTTTAATTTTTGTTTGTCTGGGAAACTTTTTATCTCTCCTTCTATTTTGAATGACAGCCTTGCTGGATAAAAAATTCTTGGCTGCATATTTTTCTGATTCAGCACACTGAATATATCCCACCACTCCTTTCTTGCCTGCCAAATTTCGATGGATAGGTCTGCTGCAAACCTGATCTGTCTTGCCTTGTAGGTTAGGGACTTTTTTTTTCCCTTGCTGCTTTCACGATTCTCCCCTTGCCTGAGTATTTTGTGAATTTGACTATGATATGCCTTGTTGATGGTCGGTTTTTGTTTAATCTAATGGGACTCCTCTGCTTCCTGGATTTTGATGTCTGTCTTTCTCCAGGTTAGGAAAGTTTTCCACTACGATTTTCTCACATAGTCCTTCTACCCTTATTTTTCTCTCTTCCTTTTCTGGGACTCCTATGATTCTGATATTGTTCCTTTTTAATGAGTTACTGATTTCTCTAATTCCTAAATCCTGCTTTTTACCTTAATCTCCCTCTATTTTTCTGCTTCCGTAAATTTGTCCTCTACATCACTGATTCTCTGTTCTGCCTCATCCATCCTTGCTGCCTCAGCATGCATTCGAGGTTGCAGCTCAGTTACAGCATCTTATTTCATCCTTACTAGTTTTTCTTCTTTTATTTCTGCAGAAAGGGATTCTAATCTATTCTCGACTCTAGCTAGTATTCTTATTATTGTGATTCTAAAGTCTGGCTCAGACATCTTGCTTGTATCTGTGTTGGTTAAGTCCCTGGCTGTCGTTTCTTCCTGCTGTTTCTTTTGGGGTGAATTCCTTCATTTCATCATTTTGAAGGGAGAAAAGGAATAATAATATAGAAAAAATTAAAATTAAAAAAATAAAATTAAAAAATATTAAAATTAAAAACTTAAAAACAAACACACACACACACAAAATGGAATAAATGATAGTAGATCCTAGGTGTGTTTTGGTCTGGGTGTTGAAAGTGGCTTGATAGATTAGAGAAAAAAGTGGAAAAGAAAAAAAAAAAACAAACAAAAACCAAAAAGAAGCAAAAACAAAAAAAAGGAAATCATTTGAAAATTTGAAAAAATGAATACACTGAAGTAGACTAAAATGAAATGATGGAAGTAAAATAGAATTTGAAAAAATTTACACAAAAGTAAAAAATATAGTAGAAAAAAATTAAAGAAAAATATTTTCAATAAAAATTGAAAATAAAAAATGAATTTTTACTCTTTCTGTTTTCAAGAAAAAGAAAGAAAACAAAAAAGAGAAAAAAGAAAAAGAAAGAAAGAAAATTGAATAGAATGGACTGGCTAACAGACTGAAATACGACTGAAATTACTTTGTTTTCCCCTAGAAGTCAAACTATGAAGCACTTTATAGTCCATAAACTAAGCAGGCAGTGAAACTTGTGTTCTTAAAGAGTGAGGTTGGCTCATTGGGTGGGACTTAGTGTAACGGCTCTGTTCTCCATTAGATGGCGCTGCTAGCCTACTGGGGTGGATTGTTGTGGCTCTTGTAGGTGCACATGCACATGAGTGGGAGCGGTGAAAATGGCATCACCCAGCTACCCAGTCTTTAGTATGGGAACTGTATTCTCCCTAATCAGCAATCCCACACCCGTCCTTCCTCTTTGGCTTCTGTCTACTCCCTGCTTCCACACTGTCCATGACCAAGCCCCACGCAGCACCTCCCTCCCAAGTTTTGTCTCAGGTGCAGCTGCATTCCCTGGCCCCCCCACTCTTGAGGGACTGTGGCTTTGACCCACTCTGCGCCTCTGTGGAAGGTCTCACGGAGCAATGGTCAGGTGCCAGCCACACCCAGGAATGCTTGCGGGACTGTGCTGCAGAGACTGCAGCTGGGTGCCAGCCCAGCCCAGAAAAAGTTTGCGAGACAGTGTAGCATCTGTTCCTCAGGGGTTATGGAAAATCACAACACACATTTGACACCAGGCTTCACCCCCAATGACCTTGTTCCAGCAATAGTGAATGTGGCCATACTCTGAGGTCTGCTGGGCCCAGGTGGCTTCACAGCCTCTACCAAATGTATATCCAGCAGTGGAACCGCTTCTCCCCGTGTGGCCTGAGAAACTCCCGGACCCTGCTGTGCTCCTGGGGATTCACCCTTCCCATCAGAGCACTGTCAGGTATCGAGCTGTGGAGTTTCAGACTCTGTGCTCCCCCTGTTTACAGTCTTTAATGGAATTTAAACCCTCTCCTTTCTCCTTTTTCTTTCTCCCTTCTCCCGTTTTAGCTCAGTCCCTGCAGCTGTTTCCAATTTTCCAATTTCTCTAGCTGCTTTTAGGGAGCGGTGCTTTTCCCCCTATCACCCTCCGCCCCCATCTCCATCCTCTCCCTGCCCTCAAAAGCAGCTCCCTGCCCTCCACAGCTTCTCTCTCCCCAAGTTCACCTTTCCATGCTAAATACCTGCTGAATTCTGTGGTTCAGGTTGTGCAGATTGTTGGATTAATCCTCCAATCAGTTTTCTAGGTGTGAAGGATGGTTTAGTGTTTGTCTGGCTGTATTTCATGGACATGAGACACACAGAAAACTTCCATGCTGTTCCACCATCTTGGCTCCTCCTAAAGTTTTGTTTGTTTGTTTTTTGAACATACATGTTTGACAGTGTCCTTCAGGTATATGAGTTTTAAAAAGTTTTAATTTAATTCTGATATGCATGACTGTTAGAGTCATATACAGATGATACTAGCATTCAGCAGTGGGAATGATTAACTCAGGATGAGAGGCAACTTTTGTTTGGTCTAGGGCACTCTTAATCTGGATCTTGCACATTATGTGGGAATTCACTATGTAGGGAAAAAGGAAAAAGACTTGAAGTCATAAAAACAGTAGATTAAAAGGTGTATTGGAGTGTCTATGAGTAGAAGAAAGATTATCATGTTTAAGGATAGCAAGTCACAGAAATGACTTCTAGAAACTCATGGTAAGGAAAAGCCTAGACCTATGTTGACCAATCACAAAATAAAATGCCCTTAGAGGTCAATATAGCAATAAGAATTTGACTCAAAGCTAACAACTGTGTCTGTGTAACAGAAAATTTTATTTTCTAGCAAGGAAGAAACCAGTGTATATGATTATGGGCAAGGATGACAGTGTACAAACTATTTCTACCCTTTAAAAAAATTTTGTTTCAAAACATTTGTTCTCTAGGGAATATCCTCTTGAATGCATGTCTTAGATGAAACTCTGCCTTCTCTTGATTAGCATTCTTTCTGGTTTTGAATAAATCAGAAATCAGGTAGAAATAGGTATGTTAAGTCTAGTCTATAAGGTAGCTATATTTATGTGCCACACATTTTACTAAACATTTTTAAAACATTGCTTTATTTAAACCTCACTACTGTATGGTTTATTAACCCCATTTTACTGATGAGAAAGTCAGAGACTTTGATTAGTTGAATAGGTTGTCTAAGATAACTTGGTATTCAAACCCACACAGACTCAAAACCCTCACAGTCTGGCTTCTAATGACTCTGCTATACAACCTTCTTTTATTATTTAGAAACACTTTTTTTTTTTTTTTATAAATACTCAACTTATAAGGAGGAGAAAACACTTAATTCCAGAGAACAAAGTAAAGTGTACCGTATGTAGGACAGAGAAAAAGCTGCCAAAGAATGTCTTCACCTACACGCATATATTTCTTTCAAGTGTTATCTTGAGAATGTAAAGGAGAATTGTTAACTTCCATGACTCATTATTCAACTTTTTTTTCCTGCAAATTAAACTTTAAGATGGAAAGTTATACAGAGGAATACCAGGAAGAAATTCTGAAATGGAGCTTAAGAGGAGGGGTAAGATAGCTGTTAAGTGTTTACTCCTCCTTTTTCCCAGCTTGGGAAATTGGACTGATGTCCTCTTTCCTCCAATTTACCGAGTCAGACCATTTTCTTTCATGGATACATAAATCCTCCAGTTCTACATTGCCTCAAACATCAGCTGTATTATTCTCATCTTTTTGGGATCTATGATTTATTGATCCCTTGTCAGTCTTCCCATTCCCTGAGGGATTTGACACAATTTTTTTCCTTACCCCAAATCTCTGACATTATCAAGGTGGCTTTAACAGTTATTGAATCAAGCAGTATTCTAGTATTCTTTTCATTTTCTGTATTTTGGGATAATAATCCTCTACTATAATGTTGAAATCTGGACTCACATCTTTTTTTTTTTTTTTATTAATTTTTTTTTTTTCAACGTTTATTTATTTTTGGGACAGAGAGAGACAGAGCATGAACAGGCGAGGGGCAGAGAGAGAGGGAGACACAGAATCGGAAACAGGCTCCAGGCTCTGAGCCATCAGCCCAGAGCCCGATGCGGGGCTCGAACTCACGGACCGCGAGATCGTGACCTGGCTGAAGTCGGACGCTTAACCGACTGCGCCACCCAGGCGCCCCAGGACTCACATCTTTAAATTCCCAACCTCACCTCTGCAACTCTCCAATCTTCTCATTCCATTGCAAATGGAGTGATCTCCTTATCACAAAGCCAGTAGGCATTATTCTATTTTTAATTGCCTTGTTTGGAAACATCCCTATATTTGAAATGTTCTTTCCCAAAGCTTCAGTGATACCATACTATCCTGGCTTTTTATTCTTTAACTTTTCTGACTGCTCCTTTCTAATTCCTCTTCATGAGTTGATTTTCCTCTCATTCTTTCAATGTCAGTGTTCTTTAGATTTTCACCCACAATCTCTTTTTACTGTAAATACATTATATGAGAGATCTAATTTGTATTTATGATTTTAAGTCTACTCTCTATCTGGATAATGGTAGCTTAGTTTTGTCTCCCAGAAACTTTAGAGATACACATATCCAACATCCACCAGACTATATTTTGGCAAAGTATTTTCAGGCAAAGAGAATCTGTGCAGAGCCTAGAGTAGTAGTGAATTTAGGGGATCTTAGAATGTCTCATTTTGAGTTAAGTGGATAATGGCAAGTAAGACTGGAGAAAAATGATAGATATTATTAAATGGACGTTTTTATAAAACATACTAAGAAGTGTGCATTTTAAGAGCAATATAGAGCAACTGAAATTTTCTAATCATGGAATTTTCTAATCACTGTGATTAGAAAGATTACTGTGAAAATAGGATAGAAATTGATGATTTTAGAAAAGGCAATGGAAAGGGAACATTTGGGAGACTTTTACAGTAATCTTTGTGAGAAGTTTTGGGAGTCTGAAATGAAAGAGCATAAATGAAGAGAAATGGTCAATAAATGTTGACTAAAATGAATTACCTTACAGTCAGTAAGTACTAGAT
This sequence comes from Puma concolor, assembly GCF_028749965.1. NCBI lineage: Eukaryota > Metazoa > Chordata > Mammalia > Carnivora > Felidae > Puma > Puma concolor. The sequence goes on along the minus strand of NC_141670.1, from coordinate 101,440,319 downwards.
CTTAAGTTGATGTGGAATGAATTCCTTTCACACTGAGATAAATTTAGTGAGTACCTGAAAATCATATATGTGGGAATATGACCAGGAAAATATTTCAGGTATATATATATATATATACACACACACACACACACACACACACACACACATATATGTGTATAGATATATATATATATATACACTTATATACATATATATATGGTTGAAATTTATCAAAAATAAAATGAAATATGTCAAACTGATTATTTTGGAGGCTTTACATTTGATTGTTACATAAAGAAATTTGAGGGGTGCCTGGGTGGCTCAGTCGGTTGAGCGTCCGACTTCGGCTCAGGTCATGATCTCGCGGTCTGTGAGTTCGAGCCCCGCGTCGGGCTCTGTGCTGACAGCTCAGAGCCTGGAGCCTGCTTCAGATTCTGTGTCTCCCTCTCTCTCTGCCCCTCCCCTGCTCATGCTCTGTCTCTCTGTCTCAAAAATAAATAAAAACGTTATAAAATTAAAAAAAAAAAAGAAATTTGAAAAGCAAGCAAGCAAGTAAAATAAAAAGAGCAAAACCAACAACAAAGACAGGGATTAACTATCTGTACTCTGCAAAAAGAAAAAAGAAAGATTGTTTCTACTGAATGAATCAATTGAAGTTAAGTTTAAATCTGTTGGCTTAATTTTTAAAAATGAGTTTATATAGTATTTTTAATTATCTCAGTGTTAACTAAACTAGTTGTTCACTAGGAAACATTTTCATTTATTTAACAAGATATGGAAAATTAATCAGTCAACTTTGCTATATTTTAATTTTGTACACACAACTCATATGTGCTACTAGGCAAAGTGTTTCAGAGGGCTTTTTGACCATATACATTATCATATTTTATTTGCAGTTTTACATTTTATTTACATTAAATTTTTGTTGTTGTTGTTTGTTTAGGTTACTTGGCAGGAAAATATATTTTTTAATGTTTACTTGTTTTTGAGAGAGAAAGAGAGACAGAGAAAGGGGGACAGAGGATCTGAAGCAGGCTCTGTGCTGAACCGTGGGATCATGACCTGAACCAAAGTCAGATGCTTAACCGAATGAGCCACCCAGGGGCCCCAAAAAAGATTTTTTATAAAAAAACATTTTGACATATAATGTTATCATTTTTTAGATTAAGATATTGTCAACATAATAATAATTTACATTAAATAGCTGTAATATAAATTTTCTTATTCTTAAATATTCTATGATATGAACAGGGACAATACTTCTCAGTTTACAATGGTGAAAATCAGACTGCTTGAGTGATTTATGGAACTGTCAGGATGCTTATTCTAGTGTTCTTTAGATGACAGGTATATATAGCATATTAGTTTCCTATGATTGCTGTAACAAATTACTACAACCAGAGTAGCTTAAACCTGAGCAGAATAAGCACAAACTTATTCTCTTATGGTCTGGAAGTCAGAAGTCCTAAATGGGTTTCAGTGAGCTGAGGTCAAGGTGTCAGAGGAGTCAGGCTACCTCCAGGGGCTCTGGGAGAAAAGCCATTTACTTGCTTTTTCCAGCTTCTCCAGGACTCTGTATTCCTTGGATTGTGGCCTCTTCTTCGATCTTCAAAGCCAGTGGCATAGGTTTCCTTTCTCTGACTCAGCTGACCTTGGCTTCCAACATACAGCCTTCTCTTCTGTCTGCAGTCAAATTGCCCTCTGTCCTCTTCTTACAAGAATACTTAAAATTACAAAATACAAGGGAAGAATACTTAATTCAGAAAGCCTCCCCATTAGGGACACCTGGGTGGCTCAGTCGGTTAAGCATCCGACTTCAGCTCAGGTCATGATCTAGCAGTTTGTGGGTCCGAGCCCTGCCTCCGGCTCTGTGCTGACAGCTCAGAGCCTGGAGCCTGCTTCGGATTCTGTGTCTCCTTCTCTCTCTGTTCCTCCCCTACTCACAATTTGTCTCTCTCTCTCTCAAAAATAAAGATTAAAAAAAATTAAAAAAAAAAAAAAGAAAGCCTCCCCATTTCAAGATCCTTAACTCAATCATCTGCAAAGTGTCATTAACCATATAAACTAACATTTACAGTTTCCAGGGATCAAGATCTGGTTATCTTGATGGGCCATTATTAAGCCTACAACATATAGTAATACCACCATATGGGTATTAATTTTTTCCCCTGGATATTTCACTACCAGCTTTCTCAGTGCTAGAGGCAGAGTAAGAGCTGAGTTCTGTTTCAATTCCTGTTGTTTTTGTTTGATTGCACTGTTCTAGATCCCTTGCAGTCTACGTATTTTTGGAGTTGTGGCCCTGGAGAGAAGAAGCAGGCAATAAAGTTGCATTAGGAAAATGGTTCTCCAGCAGGAGTCTTTTCTGTGTTGTTATTCTGACTTCTCTATATCTTTCCCCTACCAATATGTACAACATGGTGGGCTCATTTCTCTCAGCTAAGCAGACGAGGTAGAAAAATGGCAACTATGGTAGCTGGATTATATGCCCCCTAATGGTGAACAAAGAGGATTCTCTTCTCTCTTTTCCTAAGAAGACATGTTCTCCTCTCTTTTATGGCTTTAACTAAGAGAATGGAGCTCTGTAAGGCACAGAGAATCAATATTTATGGTGGAGACGCCTGGAGGGAGGATGCTCTGATCATCCTATTATCCGTGCCAATGTTTGTGATCTTTGAAAAATCTAAGGCACTTTGCTCAGGAGGCATATTTTTAACCCTGGTGGCCTAAACCACAAATTCCAACTACTTAATTATATTCCGCCTAGAGTGTCCTTCCATGTGTTCCAGAACTCATGGTGGTTTTCATTTCCTATCCTAAGCTGCTCGGTTGTTGTGCTATTGTTATTATTTAACATTCCTGAGAGCAGACAGATGCACTGTTTGAAACAAAAATATATATTTCCTATTGAATGAGCTAATAATCTAAAATCTGGTTGCCATATTCCGTCTCCAAAGTTGAATAAAAGAAATGCATTAAAGGAAACATAATAAAAGGAAACAGTGAAAGAAAATACAAGACAAGGCATCAGTCCTGGTTAAAACCCAAACCAGCTGATGTGGAGAATAGACCACTTTGTGACTTTGGGTCTGGCTAATGTTCTCATCTGAGCAAAAACAATAAGACACTTGTGCTAGTGTTGTAAATGGACAGGGTTATTATTTTTCTAATAAAATGACTTAAATTTGCTTGAAGGGAGGATCACAGGACGATTGGAAATTTTCTCACAGTGACAGCATTCCATTTAAAATAACTATTGTACATTATAGACTCAGCAGAGAAGCAGTATAACAGTGATTGATTATTACACGCTTCTAGCCCTTCTATTTCAGTGGAAGGGCTCCTTTTAAGACAAATCCCTTTAATTGTGCTTTGATACCCTACCTCTGCCTTGGGCAATTTAACCTACCAATTGGCTCTCTCTCTCTGGTCTGACTTTGCCTCCTCCTATCTACCCACCTTTTACTCTTGGTATATAAACATGCAAATGCCTTTCATGCAGAATGGTAGTAATATCTTTAAAAGAGTGGACTATTCTTTTCTCTTTTGCATTTCCCAAGTAGAACTTTCCCCTGATTTTGCTGGAGTCATCTGTTTGCCTTGGGGAGAACTGGAATTGTGAAAGCTGGGCTGCATTGAGTCAGAGGCAGTTGTGTGCAGCTTTTGAAATCCGGAATAAAATATTTGACTTGACTGCAAGACCAAAGATTTGAAAGCCAGGTTTGGTTGGAAGAAAAAAAAAAAAATTTTTTTTAAGCCCTCTAGCTTCCACTAATGTATCGAGTATTTGGCTGGTCACTGTGGATCATAGCTCCCATTTACCAAGGTAAAGAAATCAGAATATATCATGAAGAGAGTCTGCCATAAAGACAAGTGGGGAAGCCTTCCCATCCATACTGCTAAGTCAGAGGTGGGTGAAATGTATGATGAAACCCATATATCCTGATTGTTCTTTTTAGGCTACGGTTTCAAGTGTGACACATGTTACTAAGTCCGAAGAAAAGCCAAAAATGGAGCAAAATGGATATCACAAAGTTCCTCTTTAGAACCTTGGGAGGAAGCACTCATGCAGATTCCTTCCAAATCAAACACCATCCCAGGATCCTTCCATCGGAAATCAATAAGGAGCTGGGCAGGAGTCTTGCACATTGGCCCAAATCCATGAAGAATATGTTTTGTTCCAGCCCAAATACCATCTTGGAAAGGGATAAGGGAATGTGAAGAATAGTTCTGATATCAAACTGTACCTTTAATTGGTTCTTTAGCCACAAGATTGTTTCATATAAGAAGAAACTATTTAAAACCACATAAAGGTGAAGTGCATTTTTCTAGCAAGTTTAAGTAAATTTTTGCCTCCAGGAACCAGAGGGGTGAAGTAGTAGATATTTATCAGAAATCTTTAAGTGCCAAATATTTGGGAAACACCCTTCTTGTGTTTGGACTTTGCTTGAGTATGCCTTTCCCAAGGAGAAGCCAGGATTTATTCCCTCACTTGTCCTTGTTACTGATGTGCAAAATCTTACAAGATGTGCTCGGATAAGACATTGATTCAAAAGGGAGCAAACTACCACAACCAGAAACAACAAAAGTATCTGGCTTCTGACATCAGGCCCTGCTTTTATTAGCATGAGCTGAGTCTCCAACAAAGTCAGTGCTAATTGCATTATCATCATCAATGCTTAGTAAAAATGGCAGTGTTTTCACTGGAGTAACCCCCTTTTGTAGCTGGTTATTATTCTTGGGTGCATGGTTTACATGCTCTACCTCAGAGATTCTAGGAGCTACCTAGCACAGCATCATTTATTAAATTCATTTTCTGCTCAAACTCGTCTCTGATCACGAGGAACCATAACCAATAAGAGTTAAATTTATTCAGTGTTTACTATGGGCTATACACTAATTTAAGCATTTTGCATGTTTTATTTACCTCATGTAATTCCTCTCACTAATATTATTATTAATAAAATGGATACTATTTTGTACATTTTATAGATAAGACAACTTAGGGGGAGGGAGATGCCCAAGGTTGGTTAACAAGTGGTATATCTAGGATTCAAACTCAGAATATCTAGTCTCATAGCCCATATTTTTACCACTATGCTTTGGACTCTCTCTCTCTCTCTCTCTCTCTATGTATATTATATATATTACATTTGTATAATGTATATTATATATTTTTATTTTAATTTATACATATATTTTATATTATAAATATTTATATGTATCTGTCTCTTTCTCTTTCCCTCCCCCCACACCCTTTTTTCTGGCATATTTATATACAGCATGAATAAATCACTAACTATGCACATATCTTGAGAAATCTGCCACCTATGTCATTTCTGCTTCTAAACACTGCTCTATTTGCTATCTTTGTCATTACCAGGTGTGTTGACACAAGGATTACTCTTGCTTTTCCTCCCTCATCTCCTATTTTCTGCTCCTCAATCCACTGAAATACAGTTCCCCCTCCTATTGCTTCCTGAAACTGCTCTTGTCAAGGGCACCAAGGCAGTTATCAATCATCTCTTTTTTTATCTTTCTCCTTACTCTAGGTCTCCGTAGCATTTGGTACGCGATTGCTTACTTCTTTTTCAATTCTCTGACCACTCAATTTCTGTGATACTTTTGTGGCCTGGTTTTTATTCTAGAGCTTAGGCCAATGTTTCTCAGTGCACTTCATGGGCTCTATCTGCTCTGACACACTTTAAATATAATTTTAAATTTTCAATCTTATTTCATTTTTTTCTGGATGAACTTATATTCTACGTATAGAAACACTGATGAATCTCTAATGTACACGTTAGCAAATATATCTATCCTAAGATCTGTAATTACATATTATATTGTCTTCTGGAAATCTCCTCTAGCATGTTCCAAAGACATCTTAAGTTCAAACTTACTATTCCCCAACTAAACTCATCTTCTCTATCCTCCCCACATTTCTCCTCCCTCTCCATTCTCTTTATCAGATGAGAGAACAACCATCAAGTCTATCAAAAAGCCCACAAGTCATCTACTCCTTTTTAATCCTCAGACCAGGATCTCTAATTAGCCCTGGTGTACTGGGTTCACTGTCTTCTTAATAGCTCACATCCCTCCCATCCTTATCCTCTCTCCCAGCCCTGTTTTTATCTTTTTGTCTTACTGCTCGGCCTCTTAAATCCATCTGATGGGATTTCCTTTTTGTACTTTCCACCTCCAGCAGAATAAGCTTTAAAAAGCAGAGAGGTAATTTTTTTAACTTCTCATTTAACATCTTTCAGTTGCTCCCCATTACTCAGGATACAGTCTGAGCTTCTAAGCCAGTACTTATTTGATCTGGCCTGTGCTTATCCAGAACTTTATTATCACACAACTCTCTGTCTACATACCACATTCCATCTAACTGATTTATTTGCAGTTCCCCCAATACACATGCTCTCTCATGCACCTGTTTGCATTTGCTATTAAATTCATCTGACACAGTTGGCTTACTCCCACTCATCCATCAAAACTCTGTTCAGCTTTTACACCTCACATGTCTTCCTGTGTGCTCCTCTTAATGATAACAGTGTTAACCCTGTGATGTTTGACTCATTAGACTGAACTTTCAGGAAGCGTTCACTATGTCTTTTGTCTCAGAATATTGAGGCCTTCCTTAAAGACTGGATTCTTGTAGAACTAAATATTATTTTGTTAAATTAAATAGGAACAAAATTATACATATTTATTTTAAAGTTGAGTAAGCTAAGGCTCAAAGAGTTTAAATGATCTGTCATTTACTGCTAGTAATTGACAAAGGTGTAACTCGTTGTTTAACTTACATTCTTAAAACATAACAAAAAGCTTGTAGTACAGAAGAGACTCAATATGTATTTGTTGAATGAATGAGTAAACATGAAAGGAAAAGGAAAAATTCTTATTTTCTATAACAAAGATATTCAAAAGAAGTGAATTTCAAAACAGTGCAGAGGAGGGAACTAAAATATATCACTCTTGTATTAAAAATGTTCTATGTGGTAATCTTTGAAACAAATATTTTCAGTGTGGTTTCTTGATTCTATAGGGACCCAAATTATATCTGTAACTTTTATTCTCTATGCAATGCATGTAGTTGGTTACATTGAATATTATCAAATTAAAATTGGGGATAGTAATAAATTTCATGTGAAAGAGCAAGTAAACGTCGCTAGGATTTTTTTAGTAATATTTTGAATGCCTAAAATAGTTTCTAATAGGAGTGTCCTTTTAAATTAGTAAAACAATGCAAATTAATGCACATGGGAGACCGAATTTAAAGACTGTGCAGAGGATCTCCAGCCTCCTGTGTTAAACCTTATATAATCCTCTCCCCTTAAGTGTGGGCGGGATCTGTTTGCTTACGGTCAATAGGATATGGAAAAAGTGATGGATGTCACTCTCTTGATTGCACTATGTTTATGTTGCATAAGACTTACTTTTAACACACTAGAGTGGATTTCCTTTGCTGTTGGCTTTGAAGAAAAAGAATACCACATTGTGAGAGGGTCACGTGACAGGGGATAATGGTGACTTCTGGGAGCTGAGAGCAACCCCAGTTGCTAACCACCAAGAAACCATGGAACTCAGTTCTACAACCACAGGGATTTGAGTATGAGCTGGGATAGGCCCTGATCTTCAAAAAGGAACGTAGCCCAGCCACCACACCTTGACTTTTTTAATCTTTGTGAGAGGTCCCAGTTAAGGTATGTCTGAACTCCTGACCCAAGATAACTATGAGATAATAAATGTGCTGTTTTAGGTGGCTAAGTTTGTGGTAATTTGTTACATATCAGTTTAAAACTAATCGACTCCAGGTTACTCCTCAACATATTTCATATAACAAAATTTGCTACATCACCTTCAAAATTTCAAGAACAAATAAATGTGTTAATGAAAAGCAAAGTTTCAAAGCACTGAGGGAAACGAAAAAGTAATGATGCCTTAATTAAATAGTTCAGGTTTCAAAACATGGCAGACAAGCTGTTATGAGAAAAGTACATGATAAATCAATTGAGAATGAACAGTAATGTCACGCACCCATTTTATGGAAACAGAAGAGAAAGGGAAACCCAGTCATGTGCTTCTCTTGGGTTTAAATCAATATTTATCTACCACTTTCTGTTCCAAAGTATTCTGTGGCTATTATTATTTTGCAAACTATGGCAGTTCAATCTGTTGCATTTAGGAAAGCAAAACTATGTCACAAATACATAAAAAGTATACAAAATAAGTAGTAGTTTTCAGTGAAAATGATGCAAATTGCAAGAAGTTCTAAGGTTATTTCTCAGTAAATATTAGCAATCTACTTCTCTGAAATAATTGTGCCTCATAAGCTGGACTTTCCCGAACTCATTCCCTTCCTTCACAGGGTATAAAAACATGTCATTTGGTCACTATCAAAAATAACTCTCTAAGTATTTTCATCTTACATTTTAAGAATATAGAAGATAAAGTTTAAAGAAAATAAACTTTTAAACAACCAAACATTTAGTAGTTTTAATTCCTGGTCTCCAAAACTAATGTGGAGCAAAATTACAAATGACCTATACATATTTTAGACAGTTATATTTATTTAAAAATACAGTAAGATGAAGGAAACTTAATTTGGAAATTTGATAGCTAGCATCTGCCAGGTTTTTTACAACCTGGACGGGAGACCCAGACATTGTTAATAGGCTTTGGACTTTGAGTGTTCTATTTATTTAAAAAAAAAAAAAAAAAAAAAAGTGAAGAATCTAAATGCTTAAAATTTGCTATTTTAAAATACGTGATACTCAGACACTGACTTTTATGGCCTCCTAGCCACCTCATTTTTAATTTAAAATATTAAAATTAAGAATCTAAGAAATAATTAAATGATACTCTCAACATTTCCTTCCAACCATGTGAAAAACATAATAGTTTTATGTTATTGCAACTTGTCCTATTTTCTTAAGTCTTAGCATAGGCTCTCTTATTTTCAAATTTTCAAATTTTCTGAGTTTTAATGGCATTATCACTGTGTATTTGTGATAGGATGGCTAGCCTTAGGTAGCTCGTAGAAATTGTTATTGGTTTCTTGCTTCATAACGTCCTGGGTACAATATGTACCAACAATTTTTTTTTTCTCTATGTTCCTTCCTGCAGCTGATCTGATATTAAAGTGCTGGCTCTAATAAGTTTCCACTTCAGTCTAAAATAGATAATTTAAGAAATCCAGAAAGTAGAGGCTGCCAAAGCTCACTGTTGCCTAAAATCAGACTGCTATTTTACTCCGTCCATTGTGAGAAAGCCCAGACTTCCAGAGCCTACCCCACCTCTTCCTCAGAGTAAATGGCTCTGTCTGTGATCCAGTAACTTTACTGAGGAAGTGCTCTGTGTTAAAGGCTATCATCCAATTTCACTTCTTGTTTTATTGTTTGTTTCTTTGTTTAAATGTTATTTCTTTTACATCTGGATGGTGCAGCTTTCATGTGGTATTAAAACTATGTGTCCAAAAATGTGTCCCAGATGAACATCCTGTTTGCCTTTTGATTTAAATTTCTGTTTAGTAAACCTTTGTGGTTTGGATATAGTGAGGAGTATTTTCAGCAGAACTCCCTAACCACTTCCTCAAAAATAATAACTCCCTATCCGTCTCTCCCTTTCTCACCTCTCCTTTGCTAAATTAAAATTGTCCATCAGACACAGTCTTCGAGACATTTAAGAACGCTACCTCCTTCCTCACAACGATACAATCTATGTCTTTAGCGTGTTGTTCTGGAAGCTCTTTCCACAAAAAGGCTGGTCTGCATGCCATGCCATTAACAAATATGAAAATGCTTCCATCAGGCCCTGGTAGAAAAATAACCAATTTTTGAATTATGAGATACTTGCTTTAGAGAAACATAAATAACTCCTTTTTCAAAAATAGTTTAGCAACTGTATTTTTTTGGTCAAAACCAGAAAAAAATACGGTTAAAATATTTTTAAGGTCTTCCCTTCAAATTGGCCATAGAAATCCAATCACTGATGAATAGACTTACTTGACATATTACATAAAATTATTTTTTAAAATAACTATTGTTTAAGCCAATTTTTTTGAAGCAAAGAAATTTGGTTGTTCTTGGCATTTCTTAATTTGCTTACTTGGGGGTATGTTCTCCCCAAATCCACACATATAATTTCCATTGCCTTTAAAAGGGGTTATGAACACACATCTGAAGGAGAATTGACCACTTGGTTTTTGATGTTCTAAAGCCAACTAAAGCATGAACCTCTTGCTTCCTTTCTGATCCCAGCCCTTTTCAATGAGAACAATGCTTATGCAAGATTTCCTAGGGGGATTTTGCGGCTTGAGGTTTTAATAATCTAGGCTAAAATTCAAATAGGAACCACAGCTGCTTGGATAAGACTCTTAGACCTCTTTATTTGAACTGCAGTGAACTTACCAGAATTTTAAAATATTCTGAGCAATATTTGATATGTCAGAGTGACATGTGGTATCTTTATTTTAGGTATAAGAATATCTATATACCTGCAAATTGTATGAACATAAAATAAAATGACATGTATCTTCCTTCAACATTTGCAAGTATACTTAAAAACAGATTTGACTTCTTTAAAAAGTAATGGACATTGTTGTTCTGATTTGATAAGGGAAATTTACTGAAAATACTTTATATTTTCTCTTTGTTGGAATTCTCACTTTGTTCCTGTATTGCTCTTCAGACCTCAGCATCTGTATGATTATTAGTTTGAATTCTATCAGGTTAATCACTATCTCCATTTCATTAAGATCTATATCTGGAGATTTATCTCATTCTTTTGTTTGGAACATATTCCTTTGTTTCTTCATTTGCCTTGACTCACTGTCTCGGTTGCTGCAACATCCACCTCTCCCAGTTTTGACAGTGGTCTCCTATAGGAGATGTATCTTATCAATCAGGCTGGCCTGAGCTCCTAGTTGTCTAACTCTCATGATTGCCCAAGCCTCCTTCTTTGTTCTTAGTGACTTGAGGGAGCGCCCATAGCCAGCAGTATCCTATTGCAGTCAGCACCTCGTTGCAGGCTGATTAGAAGCTGGACCCTGAGTTAGCAGCTGGGAAAGTATGTAGTTAAACCCCTTCCAAGAGGAAACTGGGAGATGGGTGTTTTTACCTGCTTAGTCCATGCTGGCTCTGGGTATTTAGCTATTGCAAAGGCTGCTCTTGTGCTCATTAAGAACTATTTTTGTGTGTGTGAACTAAGGAAAAAAACAACAACATGAAATAAACCAAAAAACAGACTCTTAACTATGGAGAACAAACTGATGATTACCAGAGGGGAGTGGGGTGGAAATGCGTGAAATAGATGAAGGTAATTAAGAGTATACTTATCACAATAAGTACTGAATAATGTATAGAATTGTTGCATCACTATATTGTACACCTGAAACTACTATAACACAGTTTGTTAATTATACTGGATTTAATTTTTTTTTTATTTTTCAAAAGAACCATCCCTTTGTTTCCTATAGTATTTGGGAATGTAAGTGCCTTTGTCTATTAAAGCACAATAATCTGGGGACTTGTTCCTCATGTGGCTACTGCAAAAGCTGGGGGCCAGATATATATACCAGCTCCTTCCAGGGAGGTACTGGCAACTTGCAGTGGGCTGAAAGGGGAAGCCCGGAATGTTGTGCTTTGCTTCCCTCGTCTGAGGCAAATGCAGCCAACCCCTAGTGCTTGCTAAATGAGCAGTTCAGCCTTTAGGCAGCTGCTTTCAAAGTATACATATATAGACCTCTTTTAGAGAAAAACTGGGAGAGAGGCAATTTTGCCTGCTTCCACTGCACTCAGCTCTGGGGGATGGCTGTGGCAAGCACTCTTATCATATTAGGAATCACTTCTTCCTCTTCCTTTTCTTCCTCTTCTTCCTCTTTTGCTTCTTCTTCTTCTTCCTCGTCCCTCTCCCTCTCCTTCTCCTCCTCCTCCTCTTCTCTTTCCTCTTCTTCTTCTTCTTCTTCTTCTTCTTCTTCTTCTTCTTCTTCTCCTTTTCTTCTTCTTCCCCTTCCCCTTCCCTATCTCCTTCTTCTCCACCTCCTACTCCTCCTTTTTCTTTTTCTTTTTCTTTAATTGAAGTATAGTTGGCATACAATATCCTATTCATTTCAGGTGTACAACACAGTGATCCAATATTTTTGCACATTATATAATAATTTTCATGATAAGTATAGCTATCACCTGTCACCATACAAAGTTGTTATAATTCCTCTTTATTCCTCTCTATTCCTTATGCCATACATTACATCCCCATGACTTAGGTAAAGGGTATTAAGAGGTACAAACTTCCAGTTACAAAAAAGAATCACTTCTTTGTTTACTATAGTCTTGTAGCTTAGTGGTCACAAGACCCATTGGCTTTCACAGCTAGGTGTTTGGGGAACCTTTCCCTTCAGTAGAAGTCTTAAAAGTTGGGGCACTGGATGTAGAGGTCTAAACTCATTGACTCCCAGGGCAGACCTGGGAGGTGGGGGTTCTCTCTCATTTGTATGGCTCTTGGCTGGTAATGGGGTTTATGGTGAGAGTGTATCTGTCTTAAACCTGTTCCAATGTGGGTATCGTTTCATCAATCTAGTGTATAGGCGTCACTCAGATGGTTTCAGAACCTCTCTCAGTGAGAATCACTCTGTGTGTAGCTGTACTTTCAGCGCATCTGTGGGAGGAGGGGAACTCAGGAACCTTTATGTCATCATCTTTGTTTCATCCACCGTTCGACTTCTTTCCTCTGTTTGTGCTCTGCCAGGATGGGAAGTAAGTTTCAGTCTCCTGAAACTACTTTAAAAATTAGATGTTGGGGACCATTGAAGCAAAATCTGTTTATTTTATGAAATAATAAGCTATGTCTTCACTATATAACCCTTTGGTGCTACTTCAAAAAAATAATTTTTATATATTTCTAAAATAGGATTGTGTTTAAAATGCAAACTCTATTGAAGGGTCTGTTCATAAAGTTCCTGAAGCCTGAAATATGTTAAATAGCAAGGCTTTAGGTATATTAAAAAGGGGCCTCAATATTCATATAAAAGGCAGAAATTCAGAGTCTGTCACAAGGTTATATTGTTATTTAAATGTTCATTTAACATTTCTGTTAAATGATCACATATTCAAGGATATGCAAGGACAGAATATAATGGAGCAGAACATCTGTAAATGATCCAGCACTAAATTTAGGCATAGTACCTATTCCAGGGAAAGGAAACTTTTCAACCTAAAAGATGTTAGGTAGCTTTGAGACTTGCCCGGGAAGGATACCTGCCTGGAAGACCTCCACTCTTGTTAGGTATCAGGCCGTGGGCCCTCATGTGCAATCACACTTGGTGGCTCTCATCTAATCACATTGTTTCCAAAGTTCTCTACAGAATCCTGTGAATTTGCAGAGTTGAATAGTAGACTTCCAGAGGGAGAAGGGTGCTTCCTGTTGAGGGCTAGTGGACTCTGAACACTCTTCGAATTCTACCAGATCTATTCCACATTTTATCTGCTTTCTATTGCTATTCTAATTACCATTTAGTTTAAACCAATCTGTGAAAGGAAGGGGGAAAAAAGAAAACAATTAATCTTTTCCATTGTGTAGGATATTTAAGGGGTCTCAGTATATGACACTTCTCCTGTGACCTCTAACTCTTCTGAATGAACAGACAGAGGATTGCCATTGCCTTGCCTATGCCAAGGTAAAATCCATGATGCTGACACGACAACATATTCTAATATTTCAGACTTGGGTATTGATGCTAAGCTGATGGCAAGTAGACGCTAAAGGAAAATTTGGTTGATAGCAGCTACAAATGATAAATGGCTTCTCAAAAATAAATTCACCGAGACATTAGGAGATTTATGATCCTGGTGACTACAGATAAAATCAAAGCATACCTTTTGTGCATTTGGTCATATATAGAGAGGCTGTCCGCTTCCTTCTCTCTGCTGTTTGGTTTACTAGGCTTACTCACCATTTAAAGCCTTGGTAGAACACTTAGTGAGAATTCAGTATGACACTTTTTATAAAAGGATGTGAAATCACTTGTTTCATAATCTGGGCATAATTTCTGAGGATGTGCGGAAGTCTCTGTTGCCCCTGAAATGTACTTCTTAGAATGACATAAATAGATGATATCATTCTCACCTTTCTCCAGTTTGTGAATCTAGAGACAAATGAAGAATAGCACCTTCCAGAAACTGATCATCTCTGAGGGATAGTTTTGAGAACTGGAAAAAATCTCAGCGAGAACATTCCATTCCAACTCCTCTATTAAGGGACTTGACCAAACTTTAATAAGGCTAAGGCCCAGTTCCTAAGGCCCAGCTCCTAAGAAGACTCGGCCTCCTTGAGTTCCTATCTAGCTCCTGAGAAAGGTAAGAAGAACAGTCTATGAGGAAACTGGAGCTTAGCATTGAGGGGACCTTGTTCTTAGCATCTTGCTAGCAGAACTGGGGAGTAGTTCAGCAAGTAGCAGTGGGGGCGATGGGGCCATATATGATAATGGATACATGAAGTATGAGTAATATTTCTTTGATGGATAAGGACTGCCAATGGGATTTTACTGGACTGGTACTGAACGTATCTAATTTTATAGTTATTATAATGGTTTAGGAAAGGAGGATGGGATGCAGCCACAAATTTTGTAGCAAAAGCTAAACTTTTCAGAGAAGCAAATTTTGTGGCTAAATATCAGAATAACTTAATAAGACTCTTTAAGTAGGTAAAATAATACGATAACCAGATACCTAAAGTAAAAGATTACATTTCATATACATATACATTATTCAAATTATATTGTTATATTATATATTCCATCTTAATATATATTTTACAAATATATAAGATATATTTTTAAGTAATTCACATGTGTATATATATATATATATATATGTGAGTGTGTGTGTGTGTGTGTGTGGCAATTGTAATTGAATTTGCAAAGTGGAAAGAATTAGTCTTATTTTGCCAAATCTATGATGTGAAAAGGGACATTACTAAGTACAAATAAACATCTTGAGCCCAAGTAGGGGAAAGAGTTCACATCTAGGACCCCAAAACTTAGAAGGATGCTCAAGACAGAGGGTGGAGATGACCAGCACTGTAATTTGGGAAAATCCAAGATTAAGTCATTAATGATCTTTGTTGCATTTTCCTCAATTTTCTTGCAGCTTTCAATATTTCCTCTTTCCTGAAACTCTCCTTTTTCTTGTTTACTATGGATGGTGTTTGTGTGGTTGTCTTTTCCTTTCTAATCCTTAGCCCTCATTGTTTTGTGGACTCTCCCTTTTTCCCACTCCTCAAAGTGGTTGTTCCCTTTTTTAGCTCTCTTCTTCCACTACAGGCTTTCTTTTGAGAATTTTATATATTTGTTACTTTCAATTCATTAAATTCATCCAAAGCTCTTGCACTGTCCCCTGCAACTAGTGTTATTAATTGGATGGTAGCTGTATTCTCCCGCTGACATTTCTTCTACTAGTATCACAACCACAACAGCTGCTGCCCCTATCCACTACCACCCTGTCTCGGTACCTGTGGAAGTGAGCAGGTATAACACCTACTTCACAGGATTGGCTTGAAAATTAGATGAGTTAGTGCATAAGAAGTGGCATACCAGTTTGCTTAGAATAGAGCAGGTTTCCAAAAAAATGATTCCCTCTTTACATTTGTTTCTTTCTTTAACCTATAACATTAAGATAATTCTTAGGTTTTTCCCCCCATTCTAAATTTTTCTCTTTCCTTTCCTTCTTTCCTTTCTTTCTTCATTCCTTTCTCTCTTTTCCTCCCTCCCTCTTTCCCTCTTTCCCTCTTTCTTTCTTTTTTTCTTTCTTTCTTTCTGAAGAAACCATTAAGGTCTAAATTACTGTTGGAATTATCTATTTTTAAAAAACTAAGACTTTCTCACAGGTAGTCATTTGACGAAATAATTTCTATATGTTAAAAATATTCCACAAGAGAAAGGGAAATAGAAAGCAAAAATAAGAATGCATTAGCTTTCCACTTACATCAGTATCTTCTCTTAACTCCTCTTTTTCTTTTGGGAGTCCTATCATCTTCTGTGCTGGCAAGGATTGATATCTCAGATTCATAGTTTTTAAATGACATTAATTTTTCTTGTTCTAAAACAATATATATTTTAAGATTTTCAATGTCAAATTCTTGTGGCTACCAACCTATTTGGCTGAGGCATGGACACTGAGAGGGTGAACATTGCCTTCAACACCACACACCTGAGGATTCCGATACCTATGAGCATCAGGTGACCCTAGCGGGCCTGTTTGGCCTCAAGGGTGTGGCCATCACATTTGTGTCAGATGAAAATGATGCCAAGATATTCAGTGATGTGCAAGATCACTTTGAGGTGCACAGACATAGTGGAGGACTCACCCATTCATTTTGGAATGTAACACTGTTCAGGAGAGGATGGAAAGCATAGGGGTGAAGGCACACTACTGCCACCTACCCCTGGCAGTCCTCAACCCCCACCCCACGGCTTCCCCCTTTTGCATCACCATCACTCCTAAACCCCCATTTCCTGATTTGTCAGAATTTTTTAAACAACATTAAAATGAAATGTGCATGCAAAAAAAACACACCAATATGCATTTCATTATAGAACCTAAAATTTATAAAATATGGCTAATGGAAAAGTCTATAAAAAATCTCCTAAAAGTTCACTAGCCTGAGATATTTTCATGTAAATCCTGTAGATTCATGTAGTGTATCTATATATTGAATATATTGTTTTAGAAATGTCTTTGTTTCACTTAAAACACATAGAAATATTGCCTACATCATTTTTTTTTTTTACCTATGTCATGGAGTTGGCTTCTAAAATGGTTTGTGTAATTAATTATAATTCTATTTTAACTTCTCCTATATTACAATGAAGTATCATAGCAAAGTTTATCAGTGTCTTTCTGACCTTTATAAACCTTTATCCACCGTATCTTAGTTTTTTAATTCTTTTTGCAATATTTCTCACACCTATATTTTCTTTCCTATTCCCACTACTATCTTCTAATTCATCCCTTTTACTTATTATGTCAGGCTACTAAAATACAGTAGTGAAACTGAGTTCATTTATTGAGAATTTACTCTAGGCTGCATATTATAAAAAGAAAAATGTAAAGAAAAAAGAAAATGAAAAGAATATTTTTTTATGTGCTGGTAAAAAAGACAAAAATGGCACTTTTAATGAAGTGTGATGCATGCACTATG
Organism: Puma concolor; assembly: GCF_028749965.1. NCBI lineage: Eukaryota > Metazoa > Chordata > Mammalia > Carnivora > Felidae > Puma > Puma concolor. The sequence goes on along the minus strand of NC_141670.1, from coordinate 101,423,144 downwards.
AAGGTCTTTCACAAAGCAATTATGGGAAGATGAATAGGAATTCTAATCAGAAAAATCATTTTATATATTATGTATAAGACATATATAAAAGTATAAGAATTGTGATTTGCTATTAGTTGGCTTATTTTGAGCCACCATAATTAGATAGTAAATATTATTATTAAAAATTTTCACTGTTAAAGATCTTAGTAAATTAAATTTGAATACTTATTGTTAATATTAATGAAGCACATCTACAGTCATAAAAGGAAGTGCTCCAGAGGCACCTGTGTGGCTCGGGCACTTGAGCTTCTGATTCTTGATTTTGGCTCAGGTCATTATCCTAGGGTTGTGGGTTTGAGCCCCAACATCCTGCTTGGGATTTTCTCTCTCCCTCTCTCTCTCTACCCTTACCACACACTTGTGTGTGCGCTCTCTCTCTCTTTCAAAAATAAACGTTAAAAAAAGACACATTATCTAATGTGCTTCTCAAAACAACCCTACGAAGTATTTTAATTACTTTTTTTGTAAATAAGAAAACGAAGGCCCAGAAAGATAAGTAATCTGTAGAAGATCTCATAGTTTTTAATTTTTGAACCCAGGATTACAGCTCATGCTTCTCAAAAATCCATATAAAAACCATATTCTTTCTACTATACTGTATTTTAGGGGCCAACCCTTATCTGCCCCCAAATTTGGTATAAAGGGACTTTAGTGAGGATGGGAAAGGACATATTATCTCTTCATATTCATTTCCAAATCAATGATAAACCCGATGTCCCAGATGTTAAAGTTGGGGCAAACATCTTTTAGGAAAATATATAACTTTAGAGAGGATATTTAACCAGTACCATTACTAGAAAATTAATTTTTTAAAGAGTCTATTAAGTTTTAGAATAAATTCTCATTGCTTTAGATGTTATTTTATTTTATGCGGGATTTCAGGTCTGCCTGAAGGTCTGAATGGCAAGAGTGAGGGAGTACGGAAAATAATGTGGTTGATTCTCAGAAACCCCTTTCTACCTTCCCTCTAGTGGGTCTGTGATTCCCATTCCTTGCTCTTCCAATGATATTGTGAATATCCAGTTTCCTCTAGGAAGTCCTTTGTTTTTTGAAATGCTTATAATATTTTCTCTTTCATACAACTCGGTTTGATTAATAAGTAAAGGAAGGCATCATACTTTATCAGTAAAAAGTAAGTAAAGATGAAACCAAATCACTAACTCTAACCTTTGGTAAATAGTGAGATTGACCTGTGATAAATATGCCGTCATAACTTTTAATCTGTTTTCCCTAAAATTTCTCAGCCTAGGTAGACTTGCTCATTTGATTTATAGGTTCTAGGTATTAGATATCCAAGAGCAAAGAATTTTCTTGAAATACAGAATAAATGGGTACTATCCTCAAATACTGATGTTTTTGAGAAAATGAGGAGGGAAAATGGAAGGAGTAAAAGATCCTTTACACACACAGGCCATAACTTTCTCAATCCAAAATTTCCAATTTGTAGTATTTGTGAATAAATTTCATTGATGACAAACATAAATTAGAAGAGAACTAACCAAAACAGTTTATGACTTCTGCTTCTCAATTTCCTGAAGATGCTGGCTTATATTTTGTGACAGTCAACAAAACTATCAGAAACTTAATACAATGTTTTTTGTTTGTATAATATTCAAGTCTCATTTTACTTGGAATATTTGGGGTATAATTTTAACCATTGCATATCAAGAGAACCATGATAATGATATAAATTTCTATAAGGGTAAATAGATTGATGGATGAAGTTTTATGCAAACAGGTTAAAACACTAAAACTTCTGGAAAAAATTAAGAGTGGACCAGATACAATTGAACACCACAAATTAACATGGTGCCTGCACTCAATAAATGTAGCTGCTATTATTTTTTAAAAAGTAATAAGGAGCTAATATTAAATTTTCCTCATGAATGAATCACTGGAGAATAACGTGAAGGTTTAACTGTGAAAAAAAAATAAACATTACATAACTTAGTAAGTTAAGAATCTCAGTCAATACATATTTATCTATAGATCTATATACATAGACATATATATGTATATGTTGCCAGTGTTTCTCCAAATGAACCTTATATTTTTATACAAGTTTGTGAACAAAAAAATAATCTTTACTAAAAGTAAATGTGCATGTGATTTTTAGAAGAATAGATATTTATATGTCCCACATAATTGAAGCAATTTTCAACATTCCGATTTAAAAAAAAATTGTTAAGTTTATTTATTTGGGAGAGGCAGAGATAGTGTGAGTAGGGGAGGGGCAGAGAGAGTAGGAGAGAGAGAATCCCAAGCAGGCTCCACACGGTCAGCACAGAGCTTGACGCTGGGCTTGAACTCACCAAATTGTGAGTTCGTGACCTGAACTGAAACTGAGAGTCAGAGGCTTAAGTGACTGAGCCACCCAGGTGCCCCTAAAGCTCTAACTTTTTAAGTGCTTTTGGAGTAGAACACATCCTGAGGATACCCTATTAGTCCAGTTTCTTACTGCATCTCTACTAATGGCATTCATACATGGCAACAAGTCACCTTCTTAAAAGTAGCTGGCTTTAAGATCGAAAAAATGACCTTGAGTGGTCAAAGTACAATCTGGTGAATGATTCAATTATTATCTAATTTTCAATCTTTCAAAGTCAAGTGATAGGAAATAGTTGAAGAACCAAGGAGGATGGCGGAGATTTTACAGTTTGCTCAACTTCAAATTTTCTATTGAGTGGAAAATAGAGACACATACTTTTATTGCTTTAAAAAAAAGGCTAAAAAGTGACACTTAATGACATTCTTTAGTAAGATTTGTAAGTACACAGAATGCATTGGAAAATAAACTTTAATTGCTTTCATTGCAATGTCCTTTTTGCAATTCAGTGTGAATTCAAACTTTTAAAATCCAGATGGGCAGCACATGACAAGTACGGGTAACCTCAGCCTATAAAACAAAGAATTTGTTTCCACTCTATTTAATGTGTTACTTCCTCCAAGTAACAATAGAAATTTAATAGTTTCTTTAAAAGAAATAAAATACAGAAAAAAATGATGATTATGTTCATCAGTATTATAGAACCATCGTATTAAATGGCATTCCGAAACTGGATAGATTTAAATGTTCTAATGGAAATTATTGTCAAGTATTAATTAATCTTTTGGATTCCAGAAAAACATGAATAGATATATCTCACAGAAAATTCTTAAGTTTATTTAACTTTATTTTTGTCACTCTGCTTCCAAGATTTAACAAGAGCTGGTAAATATATCACTGATGTGGAAGAGGTGAATTCAGATGCCAGCAGGAATACAGAAGATAATGGATTCAGAGAATCTATGAGTTTAAAAAAATAATTTAAAAAAATACAAATAAAAAGAAGATATGTAACCAAATCCATTTGATATTATGGTTTTGCTTTAGTGCCATAATGTAGTCACCTCTCTGCACTTCTTTATTTTTTCTTGCATACATGGTATTTTATTATGGACAAAAATCTAATTTACAAATCTTTATACATTTTAAGGCAAATATTCAAGCATCATAAATATAAAAATTTAAATATGCAAAATTCATATTTACAGCAAGAAAATAAAGTCAAAAATTTATTTTTAGTCAATGTGGTTATTGCTATACTATCTTTGTAATTCCTTATCCAGAGTTCAAAAATGTAGGCAAGCCCTAAAGATGCAGCAGAAATATTTTTGGCACACTGGTATCCATAATCTAGTTTGTGCAGAAATGTTTCTGCAAGATTCATAGAGTATTCTTTGGAAGAAAGAGGCAAGGACTGGTTATTTGGTCACCCTTAGGAAATAAGCTTTTTAGGAGTCCAGAAATAGCCACAATACAAGCAGAGTATAATGAGACACAGCTCTGGCTGGGAAAAATGTGCCTTTCATCAGAAATGGATCTCAAATTCCTGGGGAATATCCAACTTCCATCTTCTAAGAGTATGTCATTTCCAGCAATCACACTTTTGATTTCCAAGAGTTCTTTGTTGAACTCTTGAGTGTTTTCTATTCAACTCACCTGTCATAGACAAAATAGCTTTCGTTGTGTAGCTTTATATAGCTATGATGATATTAATCATAAATTTTTAAGTATTTTTCCTACTTCAATTTTCTCTTTTTCTCTCTTGTCCATTTGGTTATTTTTGTCTCTCTTTTATATTACAGGCTTTTCTCAAATGGTATTTTGTTAGTCATTGATATTAAACAGGGAATTTTAGAAATAGATGGAAGTATCTAGGTGGGCTTCCAAATGGGGATCTTTTTTTAAAAATAGAATGATCAGACAGTAAACCGACCTTTTCTTAGGAGATTTTCAAATTTCAATATCTAGACATCATTTTTCTGAAACCATGATATTTCTCCAGAGAAGGATCAACTCTTCTTCTTCATAAAGTGGTTTTCTTTAACTGTTCACATCTGAGAGAAGGGTTGAGGAAGATGGGGGGAGGTCCTGGTGTTAATTTAAAATTTACTTTCTCATAATTTCCCATTTGTCATGGTACAAGACCACCATTTTTCTCTATGTCTTTTACTTCTAAGTTTGGAAATTCCTGTTTCAATTTTTCCACATAACAGACCTATGATCTCCTGAGGTCATGGCCAGAGGGAGGTGAAGTGTGTGTGTGTGTGTGTGTGTGTGTGTGTGTGTGTGTGTGTGTGCATGTGCCTCAAGGAAAATGGGTGCTAAGAGAGGATGGCCATGTAGCTCCATACATTGGGAAAGGTGATGGATGTGTGTGGGGAAGGGTGGCAGATTTTTCAAAGCAGTTTCCATTTTCAAGTTTTCCCCTTATTTTGTGTTCATTGACAATTTATTAAGTCTAAGCCATAATTCCTTAGGTTAAAATAATCTCCTTTCTTTGTGATAGTCCTCTCTGCAAGCACTTAGTTTGTAACTTCTCCTTTAAGATAAATGCCCTTGCACATGCTTTCCATCTTTCCAAAAGTACTTAAGTAGTTGATACTGCTGGCCTATGTTTGACTCTACTGCTGCTTTCTCCTCTCTCTCTCTCACTCCTTTTCCATTCTCTCTTCCTCATTCTTTCCTCTTCCTGTCACCCCTTTCTTTTCATTCTCCTTCTCTGTCTCTGCAAACTTCATAGGATTTGAGAAGGGAATAGTGACAAAAGCACATGGCTACTTTGATATTTAACCAGACAGGCAGACTGAGGATCCCAAAACACTCCCTGTTCTGTGCAAAAGAATTGGCTTCAGACTAGGCAGCCTTGAGGCTGGAGGTTAAAGGCCTGAATGATTACAGCTGAGCAGCATGAGTGCAGTAGGGGCTGACATTTCCACTCAATTGCTTGATTAAATACTGCCCTTTTATTAAAAAAAATCATAATTTTTTTGTTTGTTTGAGTCATGCCGTTGATGTAACTGTGGGTTTTCCATTTCTTTGGCAGTACATTTTCTGGTCTCTATGAATTAGTTGATTTCAGCTTCTATTTTAAATCTATTGGTATTTATCATGTTAAAGAAACATAGAGGTGGACATATCCTTCCTGCAAATCCTTTCCAGACTTTTCTCTGGTTTACATCGTAGACTTAGTCTGCTGTGTCCTTCTGTTTCAAGTACAAATACCTCTACGTTTCTTCTATAGGCTTTTCAAGACTTCATTTTGCAGTGCCAACTAATCAACATCATTTTCTGTCAGTCCCTAGACCTCTTGGTCTGGCCAGGTGAATCTTCTGTATGCCCACCAAAATCAAAGTTCTTCTATCCTACACCATGGAATTCTGACCCATCTCCTCCAGAACTTATGTTCCAAGAGTCAACTGGTGCCCCTACCTGGCATCACACTCCTGACTACCTTTGCCTTACCTGAAATGTTTGCTTTACTATTGTCCATCTTCTAAAAGGCTGTCTTATCCTCAACCTTCAACTCAAATTCCTACTTTCTTGCACAACTCAAGCATTTCCTGTTTTTTGCTTTGTTTAGTTCATTGTTTCCTCCAAGATCACTTTGTCTCCCAGAAACAGATTTTAAACTCTCAGAACAGGGGTCATATTTAATTTCACTTCAAGCTTTACAGTACAAATCTTCTTTCTGAGCCCCTATCAGTTGATTGGCCAATCTCAAAAGGTTGTCTTTTTTAGTCTATTACTTTTCAGTTAGTGATTTTACAGGCCAGTTTTATTTCCTGATGATCCATTGGGAAGATCCATCTGAGAACTGGGAAATGTAAGTCTTTAGTCAGATCAACTGGATGGGGGAGGAAAGCTTATGGTGTATTGCAGTGGTACATATCGGAGTATAAAAACCAAGTGGACTTACTATTGCTTATTTCCATTTTTTAAGTTTGTTTATAGGAGGATAAATCATCTACCCCATTTGTGAATCCTCATTTACATAACATTTCTCAATTTCTCCTTTCATTTCTTTCCCCAGCGTTCCCAAGTTTTAAAAATTATTTTTGGTATCTCCGTAGAACTTTTATTTTTTATTTTTGTTTTGTGTTGTTTTATATTTCCATCTGCTGAATTTCATAAAAGATCATAAAGTAATTTTCTTAAAGTTTGTTCTTAATTTAGCCCATGTTTAGTTAGACTAAGTGCCAAGCTGTGTTTGGCAAACTTGAGAAGGTAACTGCTAATTAAGCAAAGTTTATTTAATGATAAAAAGAAAGCAAGAGCACTCCTTTAAACTAGGTGTGAGAAACTGATTTGAGCATGTTGAGTACTGCCAAAGTGTTGCAGAATCTCAGTTAATGATTTAATTAGCAGCAAACTGTCATCAGCCTAAGTAAATGTCTTAACACCTGTTTCTTCTAGTCAGTCCCTAGTGACTTAGACCTATAACTTCTAAGTCATTAATGTTTTGCTGTTATTAGAGTATGTTAACATAAGACTTCATTTGGTTGGTTTTAGAGTATCTATAAAAGTAAACTCTTTTCCCCTCTTCACTTCTCATTACCTAAACATCACATTTTTATACGAGTTTCCTTGCCACTGGTGGGAAACTATACTGCTTCACTTATAAAGATAAATATTACTATAATGTATTTTAATATTTTGGCCACCCAATACCACAATTTAATTTGCAGATGTGCCTCTCTTCACTGAAAGTCATCTTAGTGGAACATGAAATTCATGTGCCTTCCCTCATATTCAAAAGCTGCCTTCAGATCACTGGAAATTCCTTCTACATCACCCAACACTGGCAAGACCAAAGACTTTGAGGTTTGGTCATAATGGAAGCAAGGTTGAAAGAGTGAGTTGGACTTCATACGCTCCCCAGGAAGATTGTCAAGTAAGCCTTGCTACCAAGACTAGTTCAACTAGGACAGTTCAGACGCTGTTCATCTTCAGCCTTCTCTCTAATCTTGTGAACACACTCACGTCCTTCAAAGGGAATCATTCTTTGTAAAGTCAACCTAGAGTCATTTTGTTGTTGCTTGCAAACCAAATAACTGCTGTGGATGCCTGATTGGCTCAGTCAGTTGAGCATCTGACTCTTAATGTCAGCTAAGTTCATGATCCCAGGGTCAGTGGGATCAAGCCCCATGTAGAACCCTGCACTGGGCTCTGTGCTGAGTGTGGAGCTGGCTTGGGACTCTCTCTCTCTCCCTCTGCCCTTCTCCTCTGCTCATGTGCTTTTTCTCTCTCTCTCTTTCTCTCAAAAAAACTAAAATATAAATCAAAATAACTGCTCTAATACATTCACCATTATTGTTATTGTCTCTTTTGTGTCTAATATATAGCTTCAGAAAAAAAAAAAAGCTACATAATGGCTTTTATTATTAATTAGTTTTTTTGTGTTATTATTTAACATTAATTAAGTACTAAAAAAAAACCCACCAAAAAATTCTCTAATATTATGCCTTATATCCTGGTATCTGGAAAGCCTGACTCAGATAAATGCTAACTGCTCAGAATGATGGAATATCTAGGAGAAAAAAAAAAAAAAAAAAAAGGATGAGTGATCATGAAAATAGTCTCCCACACACTGAGCATGACAAAGTTATGAAACAGTGAAAAAGAGAAAGAATATGCAGTACTTTACTTTTGAATTAAGTGCATACTGCTTTGATAGGAATAAATTCTGATTATCGATTCTATATTTGGAGTAGTGAATAGAAATGTAAAGAAAAATGCCATTTAACTCACTTTAAAAATGGACAGAAGAAAAAACTAAAATTTTGTTTATGTCTTGAGAAAAAAAATGGTATATGGGGCACCTGGGTGGCTCAGTTGGCTGAGCATCTGACGTCTGCTCAGGTCATGATCTCACAGTCTGTGAGTTCAAGTCCCATGTCAGGCTCTGTGCTGACAGCATGGAGCCTGGAACCTGCTTCAGATTCTGTGTCTCCCTCTCTCTCTCTAGACCCTCCTGCCCCGCCCCCCCCACTTGCACTCTGTCTCTCTTTCAAAAAATAAATATTAAAAATTTTTTTTAAATGGTATATACTTGATGGAGTTATAAAATGTCTTTGATGAATAAAATATAGTCTGAGACAAGTCATATGATGCAAAGGGGTCTTAGAGATCATTTAGTAGATGGTCCCCACATCACTAATCATGTTTAACAGTACAGTACTTTAAGTCTAATAGAGTTGAGGGCTAGGTCAAAAAACCAGTGTCACTACCAATCCCAGTGGTTTGGATTATCTGTTTCTTCTAAGCCTAACCCTAAGTCTTGACCGCTCCCTACCTCCTCAGTGACCAAAAAAATGTCATCACTTATTACCCAGATAGTGTCTACTTCCACAACTCTTCAACTCTACTCCCACAAAACACTAAAGATTTTGAGAAGTTTAACATAGCTCCTCTTCTGGAGGAAGTGGGAGAATCCTCATCTAATTGGATCTCAGGTCACAGGTGAAATTCAGGATTTAAAGGAAATGACATTAGTATCTATACAATATTAAAATGACATTAAAAATAATCTATACAATATGCCTTAGAAACCAGGTTATTTGTGCACAGCATAATTTCATTGAAATTGAACTATATGAGATGTCTAAGTCCTAGAACTAATTTAGAAATGTTAATACATTTTTGAGACAATTATAGTGGCTTAAGCGGAGAAGTTCAGTTGAATTTATCTCATAATTAAACCTTTCTACTCAATGACTTCTTTCCACTCCTACCCTCGTCTCTGGGAGAAACATAATACATACTACAAGTTTGATTAAATTGCTATTCATTGTGTTAAGTGAACTTGGGGTGTTTTAGCTTCAAATTTTGGTTTGTTTTCATCAGCATTTTGGAAAGGAAATTTCCCTCAGAAAAGTATGTAACCCATGTACTCATAAAATTGTTTCTATACTTGGTACTTCATTGTTTTCCCTGTTTTATAGCCAAACCAAGTGAAAAAATTCCTAATACATTTCACTTAGTTTTCAATGAAAACAGGATATTATTAATTTCTTTAGATTTTATTTCTTGGAAATATATTTCCCATGTGCAGTCTGTCATTAGGAAAAATAAAACACCATATGAAAGTATTAGGACTGAAAAGTAAAGGATGACAGATTGATCTTCAACATAAATTAGTCAAGTTATTGCAGAAGCTCTGTGTTTCAATCATTACTATTCACAGGACTATTGCAAACATGTTGCTTCTTTTAAAACAACACACAAGAGATATAAAAGGCACATCAGCTAAGGTGAAATAAAAAGTGAGAAATTCAGCTCACATTGTGTTAGATTTTCATACTGATCTTTGTGGTTATGGCAATTAAAGATTTATGAGTAGGCATTCCATTGGGAAAATGTATTTGTAAAGTTAAATATCCTGCTATTTCAACAAGACATTATGCATCATAGAGCTACTTCCTTGCCAAAGATGTTACAAACACACATAGCCACACACACACAAAATGCACTAATTTAGAACATCTAAATACAGGGTGTCGGGTATAACTCAGATGAGCTGGAAGATAGCAGTTAACACAGAATGGAAACCCTCAAACCCAAATGAGTGTTTTTAGAAGGAAGCAAAATCAAAAGAGTGAAGTGAACATCAGAGAAAAAAAAAAAACCCAAAAACCAAAAAACAAAAATACTATCAGCTAGTGAGAAAATCTTTCCTACACAGTCAATTCTCATTTTTTCCTCTGTCTTTTATTTGCTGGCTAATAAGTCCAAGAGACAAAAGTTGTAGGCCATTATTTGACTCAATAAAGGGTCAAATTCAGAGCAAAATTTTAGATAATTATAATATCTTAATTTACTTCAAAGTTCTGCATGAAATGGATTCTAGAGGCTTCTCTTGTGTAATAAACACATCCATATGGATATTAGTTGTTGCTTTCAAATGCCTTGGGTTTTGGATGATTCTTAGTTATATATTTGGGGACCTGTGTGGCTCAGTCAGTCAAGTGTCTGACTCTCGATTTTGGCTCAGATCATGATCCCAGGGTCATGGGATCGAGCACTGCTTTGGGTTCTGCGTTGAGCATGGAGTCTGCTTAAAATTCCTTATCTCTCTCCCTCTGCCCCTTTCCCCTGCTTGCATGCTCTCTAAAATAAAATCAAATAAATAAATAAATACATAAATAAATACATAAATAAAATTTATATACTAATAATTTTCCCTTTCCAACTGTTTGAAAGGATGCTTTACATTTTCAGTCAAGATAGATATTTTTCTTATAATATTTGGGCGAAAACTAAGAAATACTTTGGATAGTTCAAATGTAATGCATAGCATAACATATAGAGATGTTGAATCACTATGTTGTACACTTAAAAACTCAGGTAACGGGGGCGCCTGGGTGGCGCAGTCGGTTAAGCGTCCGACTTCAGCCAGGTCACGATCTCACGGTCCGTGAGTTCGAGCCCCGCGTCAGGCTCTGGGCTGATGGCTCGGAGCCTGGAGCCTGTTTCCGATTCTGTGTCTCCCTCTCTCTCTGCCCCTCCCCCGTTCATGCTCTGTCTCTCTCTGTCCCATAAATAAATAAAAACGTTGAAAAAAAAATTAAAAAAAAAAAAAACTCAGGTAACATTGTGTATTAACTATATTCACATTTTTAAAAAAAATAATGCAATGCAAAGATTGAGAGCAAAGAAAAAGTTTGAATCTTGTTACCAGGTGGAGAGTTGACTTCGGAAATAAGGAAGTAGAACACAGAGATAGACTTCTGCGTCTATGGTTGGATTTTTTTTTTTTTTTAATTTATTCGTTGCTTTAAAAAAAAAAATGAAGGAAAAAAAAACGTAGCTGAATAACTTCTGGTTGGCTGGATGCCGGTATTATTTTTATTGGCAAGAGCCTCTGAGTGGCTGAAAGGTGGCCATTAACACTCTGACAGAAAGTGCTGACAGGGTGATTATAAGATTAACACCCTATGTTATATTAAGAGTGTCAAAACCTCACTCTTACCTGTCAGTGGAAAATAACAGCATGAGCAGAAACATTACAGAAACAGAACTATTTCTAATGTTAAAGTACCATGCTTTGGTGTCTCTATACTTTTTTAAATGCCCATGTTAGCTACTGAATTTAGCTGATGGTTGAAAGCATTCTTTTTTACTCAACAAGTTGATTTCAGGAGCAAAAGATTTATAAGAACCGTACATTATAGTCATCCTCCTTTGGAATGAAAAGTCTCACATATGATTTAGTCAGAATAAATTAATTATGAATATGATTTCTTTTATAAAACCAAATTGTTTTTTTAAGCAATTCTTTAATTATGAAGAAACATTTAACTAAGAAGGTATTTTATAAAGTGCCTCTATAATGCTTGGTAGTCCAAAGCTGATAAATCCCCAATATTCTAGCCCAGCAATCACATAACGAGGATGTTTTTCTTCAACAAGATACTTATTTGTTTGTTTGTTCATTCTTAATCAGAAGGGATCAGGGAATTCCTCCTCTGCATCACTGCAAGACTCCGCTAAATATACATAAATGTAAAATATCGTTATCAATTAAACCATAAAATCTGCTACTATTATCTTGTCGAGGAATGGCCGTTCAACATATCAAATTGATTATTTTCCAGACAGGGTTCTGCTTGGGTAAAATGTAAAAGTGAAGAATTGTAGAACAAGGGGCAGTTTGCGGAGATGCTTAACTTGGAGGGGCTGTATCAGAGAAGTAACAGGTTGAGGAGAGAAAATCACCTTTCCGAGATGTCTGGGGAACCTAATCAGTTCAGTCTCATTTGGGGTTCTGTTAGATCTAGACACCATCCAGTAGTCATGGGTTGAGCCTCAGTTTCCACCTACCTTGTCTCAGAAGATCCATCCATAGAATCAAGTTACATCCAGGACAGAGCCCAGGACTCTTGAAGCCTCGGGGTTGAGATAGGAGGGCAGTGAGAGCGGTGGGGGATGGGGGTGGGATGGGGAGGCGGAGGCGGGAAGACAGGAACTAGGCTATGGGCCTTGTTTGACTTACAACCTTAAAATATTTAGATATATGACATATCAACCTCCATATATAGTCTCGACCTGTGATTGTGTCCCACAGAGTTAGACATGTGCCTGGCAGGAGACTATTGCTATCCAAATATTTCTTTTCTTCTTTTTTTTTAATGTTTATTTACTTTTGAGAGAGAGAGAGACCACGAGCAGGGGAGAAGCAGCGAGAGAGGGAGATACAGAATCTGGAGCAGGTTCCAGGCTCTGGCTGTCAGCACAGAGCCTGACGTGGGGCTTGAACTCACTGCCAGATCATGACCTGAGCCGAAGTCGGATGCTTAACCAACTGAGCCACCCAGGCACCCCCAAATATTTCTTTTTTTATCACCCATGTAAATAATTCTCAAGTAGCTTTATAGTATAAATTCAATCTATTAGTCACATATTTAGTAGGTAGGATATTTATTCCTGATTTTTTTTCCCATAAATGCTAGTAACTTCTATTTCAATTATTGGGTTAGCTAAAACAATTACTAGGCCCAAGAAAGCTCCTGAATTTGTCACTGGCTTGGTAATCAAGGAAAGTCTAAGCCGTTTTGTATAAACATCATAGAACTCCACTGGAAGCAACGGAGTTATTCGCATGATTTATTCTAAAACTCATCACGGAATCATTCAGTGTAGATGGATGGTTTCCCAAAGAAACAATAAAAAAGTGGTTTTGAAGACAATTATGGAAGAAGCCCTAAACTCAGAATCAGGACACTGAATTCTAGTGGCAGCAACGCCTTCAACTGTACTTGTGAAAACTTATACTCTCTGAGCTTCAGTTTTCTCAGCTGTAAATTGAGAAAAGTAGAATATTCTAGTGCAGTACTGATAGCTCCGAGCAACCTCTCAGGACCTGTATATATATTGTGTATGAAATATATAGTATAATGTATGAATATAGATTAAATATATATAATGATATATATACACACACATATACATGTATGTATATATATATATATATATATAGTGTAAGATATGTCTTTAATAATAATTCTGCTGTGAAAACAACAACAGTTTTAAAACTAGACTAGGTAATACCAAAAGTTCGTTCCAGCTAAGACTAAACCAAACCAAAAATCTCTATGGGTTTATTTATAAGAAAAACCAAAGGAAAGCTTTAGGTAATCAAACCTAGGTGAAACTTGTCTTCTCTGACATTAAAATAAAAAGAATGGAAAAAATCTAATGTTTTGCTATTTACTTATTTTCCCACTTGGTAGAATCCCAATCTGGTGGAGACACTTGATTTTTAGCCCTTGCAGTTCAGAAGGGCTGACTTTCCTCCATGCATACTCTCCTTGGATTTATAAGTATTCCCACTTGAATAGACAATTTTGGTGAGGATGAGCAAACAGCAGATTTTGGTCATTGAGGAACGAAAGTCCAGAAATGAGCGAGTGACTTTTATGGAAATAAGGATGAGAAACTGCTGGGAGATTTTTAAAAAGAAGTACAACATGGGCTGAAATGATAAGGAATGAAGATAATATGAGCAGGGAAGTATTAGGTAGAGTGGAGAGGAGAAATGCAGCAGGCAGGGATTGTAGGAAGGAAAGGTAACAGTAGTCCAGCTGTGAATTGACCAGGGCCCCCATTTGGCTCAGGGGAGAGGGGGGAGGGAGGACCTGCATAGAACTTGCCAAAGAAGACAAGTCAAGTAAGTGTCAGAATGGGAAAGGAGCCAGTATCCCTAGGCATCCCATCTACAATCTCCGTTCACTCAAACACAATTTCTCTTTTGGGAAAGTAACCTTTGTCCTCTATCCTAAGTACTTTCTAATCATCCACATCCTACTATAAGGTTACATTTTAATGGAAGTCAACTTGGAGACTTCTCCAGTGACATGAAACTGTTTTCTTTCACTCTGTGGTTTAACAGTTTCTCCACAGTAACAGGGCAGTCTTTTTATTACCAGAAACATGGACCTTATTTGTGGTCTTTAGCCATGGCAAAACTCCCGTTAAAGCCAATGGGAGTTGTGGCTGAGTAAACCTTAGTGAATAATATTCATTTTTTACAAGGTTTGGAATATGAAGCAATGAGAATTGTTATTTGCTTATTATGTGTTGCCTTTGGTTCCCATGAAAGCATTACCACAAATAGGATGTAGGAGTATGTCTTCCTTAAGGTACACAATACAAATCTTGAAATCTTGAACAGAAACCATACATTCTTCTGGAAGGAAATACATGTAAGTTTAACTAGCTCTTGATTATTGATTTATAAATTCTCTTCGTCCAGTTCAATTTAACACTTGAAAGTATTTTTATAGTCTATTGCTTCTAGAAAAGGAGTCGTTTTTCATTCTCTTACTATGCCTAACAAGTCTCTGAGTTCTATTTCACCAAAAAATAAGTGGGGCGTGCTTGGGTGGCTCAGTCAGTTAAGCATCTGACTCTTGATTTTGGCTTAGGTCATGACCTCATGGTTCATGGGATTGAGCCTTGTGTTGGGCTCTGTACTGGTAGTGCAGTGCCTGTTGGGATTCTCTCTTCTCTCTCTCTGTCCCTCCCCCAACTCATGTGTGCGCTCTCTCTCTCTCTCCTCTCTCTCAAAATAAATAAATAAACATTTAAAAATACTAAGTGAGGAGATCATAGTTTCAGAAAAAAAAAGCGGTATCATTTAGGACATGTTTCAGAAAAGTATATTTCCTAAATAATTTTCTAAGAGTTTGTGTAAAATAATCAATAGGGCTCTTTGTATTGGAAATTTTCTTATTGCAAATATTCATATTTTCTTATTTCTGTGATCTGATGTGGAAAAGAACACAAAACTGGCACAAGCCCAGTGACACTCACTGTATCGATATTTGATGGCTCTATAGTGACCTCCACAGCAACATCCCGTCAGGCGAAGCATTTGCATGCTACCCCTTCACTTCATCCCCCAATTTTGTTATTGTGTGATAAGCACTGGAGGGAAATCACTATTGTAATCCATTAATTGAACACAACCAGGAATACTACTTTAATTTTTTTTCTATTTTGGATTTTGTTGGAAAATATGACATCAGTTTGACTGGACTGACTGAATCATTCACTCTCTGATGGAGCTTCTTTGGCTGTCTTAAAACACGCGGTACTAGTGACCACTTCTTTCTCTTGCAAATGCTATCTTTTCCTTTTCTAGGACCCCGCTCTTGGCTAGTTAATTTCCTACATGTCTGACTACTCTTTCCCAATGCCTTTAATTATCACCTCTTTCGCAGCCTTCTATAAAAAAACAAAACAAGACAAAACAAAACAAAACAAAAAACAAAACAACTCATGTTTCCCTCCGCAGTTGTGGTTGTTTTCTAGTCAAACTTTGCCTTATCCACATCTTCCAAGTATCACCTCAACTACAGGTCCCTGAGCTGGCCCCCATTTTTGGCAAATAAAGTTTTATTGGAATACAGCCACACTCACTCATTGTTATGGCTGCTTTCTCACTGTAATGGCAGATCTGAGCAGTCATAACAGAGTGTGTGGCCCACCAAAACTAAAACATTTAGCATGTGGTCCTTTAACAAACCGTTTGCCCACACCTCATGTGGCTGACTCTCCATAAAGTTACAGCAGGAGGTTGAAAATTCAACACACTCAAAACAAAATTTATTTAATGCCATTGTTACCTACTTATTTTGTTTCATTGAATAAAAGTGCCTGTATCTATCTTTCTCCACCTTCCTTCTTATGGTTTCTGTGGTCACAACAGTACACTGATCTCTCTCAAGGCTGAGGTTTTATCACCTGTTTTACTCATAGATCTTATCCATCTCTTACCTGAATTTTTGAGTATGTAATCTCACTTTTAGCATCTGTTACTCTAAATATATCATACACTGTTGCTGGTCATCTTAAATGCCATCTGTTCATGCATTTATTGGTTAAATTCCTTCGGTATCTCCCATTACATCATGATAAAGTCCAAATCTTTAGTATGTCACTCAATTCTGTTTACTGTACATTCTCATCTCCTACTGCTACCAGTGCTATTTTCAAGATACTATTTTGCAAGCACTTGATATCCTTTCTGTCTCATGCATGTCTTTGTTTATTATTGTCTCTCTGCTTGAAATGCTTTCCTAATTTTTCTTCTCTGATTCTACTCATTTTTTTTCAGGCTCAACTCAAATATCAAATTCTCAGTAAAGACTTTCTCAGCAGGCAAAATTAAATGTTACTTCATTCTGCTCTTATTTGGCTTAGGATGTATTCAGCCTCCTTCTATCTTTAGCAAACTCTCAAGCATGATGATTTTTCTGTTGAATCTACATATGATCTTAGAGTCCTTTTCAGGGCAGGTACTATGAGACATTTAAAGGTGTTCTGAGATATAAGATCTATGTCATAGCATGTGGCAAACTGTATTTTTTATAAGCAGGGACAGTAACTTCTTCATATACTTATTTCAAGAATTCAGAACAGGAATAGGCCTTTAAAATAATTTAATCTGCTGAGCTGATGTGAAATGATTTAAACTGAGATGGAAATGCTATTGTAGTGTTCCGAATTAGCTGTTGAGGAACCAATATAATTTCAGCTATGATTTAAGATTACTTAGGGACAAATACCTAATTTCTTTTTTTTAATGTGCAAACACTTCACCTTGTAATTTTAATGTTTATTTATTTTTGAGAGAGAGAGAGAGACAGAATATGAACATGGGAGGGGTAGAGAGAGAGGGAGACACAGAATTTGAAGCAGGCTCTAGGCTCTGAGCTGTCAGTACAGAGCCTGCTGCGGGACTTGAACTCAAGAACTGTACAATCATGACCTGAGCCTAAGTCAGGTGCTTAACCAACTGAGTCACCCAGGTGCCCCACAAATACCTAATTTCTGATTTGAATAGTTAATGTATGTCTGTCCACTGACAGGAAGAACTTTTTGTCAGCATAATAATAAAATGAAGAGTGATAATAATTATCATTTATGGAATATTTTCTAGTTATCAGTACCTTTATATTTTCTCTCATTTAATTCTAAATAATCTTCTCTTTCTCCACCTTCTTCTCCTTCTTCTTCTGTTATTATTATTATTATTATTATTATTATCACCATCCTCCTTATCATCTTTTTGTCAATATCCCACATTATAGATAAAGAAACCAAATGTAGAGAATTTAATTCATTTCCGTTACGTTAAATGAGGATTAAGTGGCAAAGTTAGTTCTGCCTAACTCTGAAGATTTTGTTTTAAACAAATAGAAGATATTGGTCCTTTACTTTGATCTAGTCCTACTATTTTTATGAGGGAATAAATGAGTGAATCATTCTTTCAAATAATACACAGAGAACAATTACAAGGTGGAAACCTTCCAGAAGTATTTTAGAGGTGGGTAGATTTAGAATGTCTTCTAGTCATTGTTGGATGGGCATTTCAGCTGAGTCTTTGTCAGTCTTCTGACACAAGATGATGTGCTAAGTGGCATCAGGCTCCCAAATGACTATCTTTAATGGGTTTTATTGGAAACATCCACCAAAACTTGAGAATTAGGACAATGGTGACACATTTCAAAAAGATACTTTCTTTGCCTTCTCTTTCAACTTGCTTCATGCAGAAACCATTTCTTCATGTTGTCAATTATATTCATTGTCTTAAGTCCCTGTTTGAGGCTATACCATCTAGCTCTAAGACATTGTCCTCTTTTTATCCCCTGCTGTTTATCTGCTTTACATCCTATACATATAAATGCACTATGTGTGATACATTAGTATACATTATAGCTTATTCTTTTTGAAGACTAACTCCTATTTTCCTTTCAACTCAAACCTTTTCCATCATCCCAGGAAATTTCAATATTCTAAGGAGCAACATATCCAACTGTTGCTTTATTTACATGCTTAGCCACGAACTCTCAAAACCAAAGCCAGGAAATTGCTATCACCTGAAATTATTTCTCTTACAAACACAAAACCCACAAAGCAGAAGTATATAATCAGAAAACAAGCCTCTGTTGTTGTCTCACATTTTTGCTTCATAGATAGAAATAGAGTCTCTCTTTAAGGGGCATGTTTGCTTACAGCCTTGAGGGATAGATGGCATCTCCTAGAGCAAAGGATGGTTATGTTTATGTAATATCCCATGTAATAAATACAATATCTTCTACAGAGCAAAAGGCAGGCGTGGTCACTGACCATTATACAACATTTGGGTTCCCTAAACTCAAGTTTCCTTTCCTGGAATCAATCCTTTGCATGTTTAAGGCATCTGGCCCTTCGTGTTTCCCTGTGGAAATTGGGGCCTGGAGAACTGGTACAAAACTGATTCTATTCTGGCTAATTATTATTATTTCTGTGAATAATCAACCATCATTCGCCTATGAATTAAGGGTCTGTGTGTTCTACCTGCATCCATAAAATGTGGCAAGCCAATTGATTACCTTGCATGTAGGGTAAAACCTCAAGCCTTAACAGTTCTTGACATCCATGCACTACATACAATCTCTTGAATATTCTTCCATTTTGCCTGTTTGCTTACCTGCCTCCTTATACTTTTCTTGGCCATTCAAATCACCTCAACTACAAAAGCCCTTTCTTTATTAATTTCTGGTCAATACTCTGAACAAACATTGCCAGTATAGCCTTTCATTAACTTCACCTGGAAAAATCCTAATTTTGGTGATTCCAACAATCTACTTTTTCTCTTCCTAAATGCAGCCTGCTGAGCACCTCTGGGGGAACACATAACAGACAAAAGTTTAGTATCAGTGTAATTTAATGATCATCAATGTCATCTAGTTTCTCACTGTTTTTCTAGTCATGTTTCTCTTAATTTTGGAGAGTACCTTTTAAACTTATCCCATTCTCTTCAACTTTAGCACTATGTGTCAAATTATTTTGATTAATTTTCTTAGCAAATTATCTTGCTTCCCACTTCAGAAGGAAAAGAATAACCATAGTGGTATCCACCTAAACTTCCCATCACCAAACGTATAAATCTACACTCTTTTTACATAAAATATGATTTATGAATATTTCTGCTTGGTAAGAACATATAAGTCACATGTTTGATTTAAAATATATTAAAATTAATAAATGAATGCTAAACATATCTAACACAATGGTTTATTAATGCTGTATATTAAGCTTTGTCTCCTTAAGCAAGATAAACCTGTTGATCCAATAATGGCGTTCCTCTGTTTCCTTGAGTGGGAAATGAGTCAATAACCGAGGTTTTGCTTCTGATCTAACACTCTTGGGTGAGATGGAGCTTGTGGAAAGCATAACCTGCCTGAGCTGGCAGGAGAAAGGCAGGACAGGAACTTTACAAAAGTACTACACTAGTCCATCCATATCCATGCTTTCACTTTTCATGGTTTCAGTTACCTGCGGTTAACACGATCTGGAGGCAGAAGATCTTCCTTCTGACATAAATTAGAAGGTCAATAATAGCCTAACGCTGTATCACAATGCCCACATTATTCACCTCACTTTGTCTCATCAAATAGGCATTTTATCATCTCACATCATCACAAGAAATGTGAGACAGTACAATAAAATATTTTGAGAGAGACACTACATTCACATAACTTTTATTACCATATACTGCTCTAGGTGTTCTTTTTTATTATTAGTTACTGTTGTTAATCTCTTACAGTGTTAATTTATACATTAAATTTAATCATAGGTATGTATGTACAGAAGAAAACCCTGTAGTGTATATAAAGTTCGATACTATGTACAGTTTCAGGCACCCACTGGGGGTCTTGGAACATATCCTTCATGGATAAAAGGAACTATTGTACAATGGAATGAGACTATTGTAGTTAGCACTTTCTTCTTGTTTGAACAATACCCTCCGATCCAACCTGACCCTTGTGAATTTCTCTGAACAGAAGCTTGGCCGAAAAAAAAAAACTAATAACAAAAAACAAAAACAGAGTGGTGAAGTAAAGGTTCAAGCTAATTACTAACATAGCATCTCACTTTAGCCAAAATAACCAGAGAAAGGATTCCTGAACTATTAACACATCCTGCACTGGAACTAAGGTGGGAAAATAGGAGGCACGGAGAGTGGTACCACCTCATTTTTGCCTCAAAAATTAGTTGGTTCCTCCTTTGTTGAAAAAATATGTTTCAACGTTAAGAGTGCTCTTGATTATATCAATACATGTGAGTGGACTAGAGAGTGGTTAAAGAAAGCTGTTTTTAATCCTTCTAGAAGCAATTTTGCCAAAACTCTCCTATCTAAGGCTGATCTTGTTTTGTGTGCTTTAGATCACATCCTGTTGTGACATTAAGCAATCTTGCACATGGCAGTATCCTTTCTGAATCTCCACACTTCCCTCTGAAAACTTAGCATCACAATGTAAATATACTTAAGATGATTGCACACTATTAGATCCAGCAGCCTCCTTCTGGTCTGTCTTACTTAATCTCATTGCATTTTTAACATAGTGGACCACTCATCTTTTTCAAGTAACTTTTCCCTGGCTTTTATAAATTACATTTTCATACTTTTTTCTCCTAACTTCTTTCTCCTTACTTCTTGTCTTTTCTCTGGTTTTTCCTCCTCAAATAATAATGAAATACTGGAGCTCCTCAGGACTAGTTTCTAAGTAGTTTTCTTCTTCCTTAATAGACTGTGTCTAATTAGGTGATTTCATCTACTTTGAGAACTCCAAAATGAGCATGTATGCCAACAACTCCAAAATATCTATTTCTAGCATGGGACTTCTCTTCCAGGTTTTAGGACCTCATAGCCTAGAGCCTACTGATTTTATCTATAAGCATCACAAATACAAATGTACCAATGAATCTCATAATCCTCCCCTTAATCTCTGCAACCCACTCAAACACTTGTTCATTAAGTTTGTATCTGAAATGTTTCCTCAGAAATTAAATATTTGCAAAGGATGTAGTTTTTAGAATGTTATAAAGAGTGACATGTAAAAACATAACTCTTAATTTGTTTGCAGCCAGAAGGGAGTGACACATATCAGCTTACCCTTGAGCAAATAACTATAAATTTGGACAAAATATATGAAGCAACTGTTTTTAAGCACTGGACCCCAAAAAACACAGGGCTATGATCCTTGAAAGAAAAAAAACATATGAAGTGACCTCCAAGTTCACTCTGGCTTTCTGCCTGGGGCACTTTCCAAGTCACAGCAGAGGTAATTGGAGCATAGACAGTGATGGTCCCTTTGGGCAAAGAAAAGAGTGAATGGCATTTGTGTTTACTGAAGTGGTTGGAGTTATCATTTGACTTATTATTATAAATATAGTAACATATAAGTATATGAAACAACACTAATATATTATAAGATTTGATATATATTAAACATAAGCAAAATTTTATTAGAAATGTATTTCTAAATGAAATGAAAATTTTTTTCAATGATTTATAAGTAGAATCATTCCTCTGCCTACTTTTAAGTTTTATGAGCTGTAAGTTAAAAAAATAAAAATCTAATTTAAACAATAAAAATCTAGAATTCGAAGACTTTTTAAAAATTTCAATGCCATTTATTTTATTTTATTTTTTTATTTTTTTATTTTTTTAACGTTTATTTATTTTTTTTGGGACAGAGAGAGACAGAGCATGAACGGGGGAGGGTCAGAGAGAGAGGGAGACACAGAATCGGAAACAGGCTCCAGGCTCTGAGCCATCAGCCCAGAGCCTGACGCGGGGCTCGAACTCACGGACCGCGAGATCGTGACCTGGCTGAAGTCGGACGCTTAACCGACTGCGCCACCCAGGCGCCCCAATGCCATTTATTTTAACCTACATTCTAGACATTACATAGTGATCCATCACAAAAATATTTATTAATGATCTCAGCTGATGAGTGGTATGTGGAAAACAAGTGATTTTTATATATTAATCTTATATCCATCCACTTTCTAAACTTTCCTATTATTTCTAATAATTTATCCATAGTTTATTTGGATTTTCTATGTAAAGTGTTATATCATCAGCCAATTATGACAATTTTATTTTCACCTTTTCAATCCTTAAATATTAATGCTCTTGTCTTCTCCATTTTGAGCTCAAATACAATATTGAACAAAATTGATAATAGGAGTACTTTGTTTGTTTTAACTTTAAATGGAGTGCTACTTAAATTTCCCTATTTGGAATCATATTTGCTGTAAGTTTTTCATAACTTATTTTTATTAAGTTGAAGAAGTTGCCTCTTATTCCTAATTTATAAAAAAAATTATTTTAAATTTTAAGTGTACTTTTACGTATCAAATGCCTTTTGTATTTGTTGTTATGATTTAAACTATTAATGTTAATATGGAGCAATGTTTACATACCTGAGACAAACTGAAATTACCCATAATGTATTTTTTTACTATGCTGCTACATAAATAGAAAAAAAACTTACTAGATTAGCAAATATTTTCTTTAAGAGTTCTGCATCTATAATCACTAGATAAATAGATCTGTGAAGTTCCTTTTTTGTATTATCTCCTGATTGTTTTAAAGATTATACTGACCTCTTAGAATAAGGTGAGTAGTGTTCCTTCTTTCACCATTAATGAAAGAGTTTACATCTATGTTAGAACATCAGACCATCACTCAATGCCTCTAACAAAAAAGCTTACTTTACGCCTTATTGAAGTAACAGAGAAATATGTGACTACTACAGTGGTCAGATATCACATTAAAAAAAACCAAATGGCTGATTACATATGGCCTTTGGAGGAAGATCTGCTTTGGGTTATGATGGATATAGGGACAGGACAGGGGTGATATCAACATTACAGAAGCATGTTTTGTGTTGGTTACAGATGTGAGAGTGGGATAATAATGGTCTTAAAAGCATAGTTTGGAGTGCACTGAAAATTAGCTGTCTTTCACAAGGTGAGGCTGTCATTGGTTAGCTTTCAAAGGTATGGTCACAGAAATTGTCATTGATTAATTAAGCAGGTTTAAAAACCACTTCTTGTATCAATTCTCTGACACCAACTGGGTGGCCGACAATTCAATTCAATTCTAACACTAACTACTCAGAGGTGGCACAGATCACACAGGTGAAAGGGTTCAATCCCATAAGACTGCTTCCACTTCAGACACCAGTTCAAAGCCCTAGTTCCTTAAGCTACCTGCACTCCTGTCTGACTTGCTACAAATTTGGGAGATCCCACGACCCTCCTACCTTCAGATTTGATAATTTTCTAGAAAAACTCACAGAACTCAGGAAAGCTCTATACTTAAGATTGCAGTTTTGTTATAAAGGATACAGTTCAGGAGTTTCCAAATGGAAGTGAATCATAAGACAAGGTTGGGTAGGGGAAGGAAGATGAAGAATTTTCATGCTCTCTGTTCCTGGAATACAGACACACCACCCTCCCCAAATATCAATGTGTTCACCAACCTAGAAGCCCCATGAACCTCTTTATTCAAGAGTTTTTATTGAGGCCTCATTACATGGGTATGGATTAAATTATTGGCCATGTCATTACATTCAATCTCCAGTTCCTCTTCTCTCCTCGGAGGTTGGGAGGTGGGACTGAAAGTTCCAACCCTCTTATTATATGTTTGGCCAGAACCTCTGTTGAAACTTTCTATGTGCCCAACATGAGTCACCTTGCTGGGATAAACTCATTGTCAAGATGGGCTTGCTAAGAGTTAGAAAAGATACTTCCATCACTCAGGAAATTCCAAAGGTTTTTGAAGCTCTGTACCAGCTCTGTACAGGGCAAAACCCAAATATACATATTTTATTCCACACATGGCTATAGAAAAATCATCCATTTCTTAGTAGAGTGGGAGCTTATAAAATTCTCAGAGTCCCTCCCCCTCTTTTTTTCATCAACCAAAGCTGCCTATGAGACTATTGAAGACTCCAGCTTTCTACCACTTTTGTTGATTCCTCTTGAAAAATGCTCTTTTGTTTGGAGAAGTCTGATTGGATCTGGAGAAGTCAGCATGATTTTGTTCTGTTTTTGGCTTTGAGTCATTTGTTGTATCATCTATTGGGACAAAGGTTATGTAGAATCATTTAATATGCTGGACAATAGTTATTAGATAACATTAGACGACTATGAGGAAACAGGTATGTATAATTAAAATAATATTAAAAGGGATAGGGAGGCTCTCTGGAATATTTCCCAGGCCTGGTCATGGAAATAAAGTTACAGATGAGACATTAATTGGTCATATCCTTTGCTATCCTAGAAAAGATGTCTTTTTAGTGCTTGTTTACTAAAAAGGCCAATGTATCCTGAATATGATGGGTTGCTTCATGGAAGAGTTTGTCAAGTGCCAATTTGGAACTATCTAGTGTTATCTTAATCTCATGCATTTTACAACTTGGTTGTTTCCACAGTCTTTTCAGAATTTGGGGCCAAATCCTGAATATCTCCGTGGATTTTTTTTTTTTTTTTCCTCTATGAGGAGACCTTTCTTGAAGACTTCAGTCACTACGGCCTATTAAGATTAATGATCTGCTAGCATGTTTTTCCTAGCTCCCCTATGAAGCACTGTCTTATATGTTCAACACAAGACAATCCAGGGCAAAATAAAAACACATGAGACTAGACTTTGTACAAAGAGTCAAACAAAAGGGAAGAAAAGACAATCAGATTAACTGAAAAATAATTATCGGATGTTACAACAGAAAAATCTAATGACTTTGTACAAAGGCTTATATCTAATTTTCTTTACTATATGATGTCCCTCCAAACCAAAAAGCCTGTCATATACTATGACTTGGACCTTTGCCTGACATAAAAATCCATTGCTTATAAATGCTACTTTAAAAAAAAAAATGTTAGGAACAACAATGCTACAAAAAAAGGGAATGTTCATTTTTCATCAGGCTCACCTGGCAGCACATTTGAAGGACAAATGGTATTTGATCACAGTGTATCTGGTCAATATGCTTATTGGTTTGAGGGTCCCACAGAATGTTGCAAACTGAAGGGCTGTGGGAGTCACACATTGTCTAGTTGAGAAGAGTAAACTGCTGCCTACATAAGGTTCTGGCAAAGAGTTTGTTTTGTATTGTGTTGGGCGTAGGGGCAGAAGTGGATTGTTGTCGTTCTTAGAGCATGGTTTGTATTGGTTACAGAGACAGGAATGTGTTGCTATCAATCGTAGAAGTGTGTTTTCTATTAGTTACCTAAGTGTGCATTTTGTTGTTGCTGATCATTCAGGTAGAAGCAGATTAATGTGAGTTTTGGACCCATGACTTGTAGTGAGTTTGTTGCCAACTGACTGATATTCAAAGTGTAAGGCAGTCACTTACTGGTTAGCTTTCTGACAGATTGACTGGAGCTGTCATTGATCAACTAAATCCGGTTAAAGCCACTTTTGATGTTTACTTGTTATCATAGCTATACAACAGGCACTTTTATTCTAGGAGTATGGTCTTATAATTTTTACAAATTAGTGATTATCCAGGTTTTGAAAGTTTAATAAAATAGCCAATGAGATTAGTTATGCCTGAAGTTTTACTGGGGAGACATTTTTGTTTAACTACTACTTTTATTCTTTAGTAGTTCCAAGGTGATTCAAATTTTTAATTTCTTCTTAAATCTGATTTGGTAAGACATAGTTTGCAAAGTATTTGTACACTTTAAATAAATTTTCAAAATTGATATCCCATATTTGTTGAGGAATTGGTCTACGTATGGTGAAATTGCTTTCTCTGTGGGATGAAGGAAGGTCTGGGGCTTCCTACTCTGCCGTCTTGCTCACATGACCCCTACCCAATTGTAGTTTTTATCCTTTGTTGTATCTTTGCTTTAGATTTTATAATTTATGCTGTTTTCACTTTCTTTTTCTTTATACTATACTTATGCATATTTTGTTACTCATTTTCTAGGTTCATAAGTGAGATACTTAGCTCATTCATTTACAGCCTTTCTTATTTTTGAATATATACATTTGAAAGAATAATATTCCCTTAAATCATGGCTTATGCAGCCCTTTACATTTTGGGATGTGGTGTTTTATTATCATATACTTCCAGCTCTTTTAAATTTTCCATTTTTATTTCTTTCTAACTTCTGAGTTATTTGGCAATTTAAAAAAATTTCCAAGTACAAGTTAATTTTATTTATATTTTTTTATTATTAACTTCTAAATTTATTGCTTTGTGGTCAGAGCATATGTTCTCTATCATATCTGGAAAATAGAATAGAAAAAAGTAGAAAAGAGGTTTCAGTTCCAATTTCTACCGAAATGCTGAGCCAGCAGGGACTCCAGGATCCACTTCCCTTCCCCCTTATGCATTTCCAGATAGATTATCCAATAACCCCAGGGGAATATGATCTCACAGGCACACACAAAGAAGGAGAGAAGGATAAAAAGATTTGCAGATCACAACCATTTCAAAACTACAAGTAAATTGGGACTCATATTCCAGTGGAAGGAGAGAAAATAGAATAAATGACCAAATAAAGTAGCTTAGCATAATAACTAGAAGAGATAAGGAAAGTTATTTAAAATATGCAACATGGATAAGAAATCATAAGGAGAACCAAGAAGAAATGTGTGTGAAAGGTGTAATACATTAAACTAAGAATGTAATAATTGGTATAAATAAATAATGCATAAAGTACAGAAGTGGTAGTTTAGTTTTAGGAACATTCCAGAAGGAGTCAGAAAAGGATAAATAAATAGAAACTAAAAGAAGAGTTGAGTGATATGTGGGAGAAAAACATCAACGAAGCATTCTAAATAATATGTTTGGAAAGAAAGACAAAAATTGAGAAGAGAAAATACTTGAAGAATAATGAAGAAACATTTCTTAGAATTAATACAAGAATAAAATACAAGAACTAATATAAGAATACAAGAGAAATGGGTGGCTCAGTTGGTTGAGCGTCCGACTCTCAGTTTCAGCTCAGGTCGTGATCTCACATTTTGTGAGTTTGAGCCTCACGTGAGGCTCTAAACTGGCAGCATGGAGCCTGCTTGGGTTTCTTTCTCCCTGTCTCTCTGGCCCTCCCCTGCTTGTACTGTCTCTGTCTCTCTCAAAATAAGTAAATAAACTTAACAAAATTAAAAAAAAAATAAAAGAATAAAAACCTTAGATTGGAAGTGTCTATAATATGCCAAAGAGGAAAGATAAGGAAGAAAACCCGTGTCTGGATACTGTATAGTGAAATTTAAGAATATCAAAGTAAAAAAGAAAATTCTAAAAGCTTAGAAGAGAATATAGCGCTTACAAAGGAGTTAGAATATAGTTCACACTAACTCCAGAAACTCCACAGAGCTAGCAGAAGCCTTCCAGGTGAGTCTTCAAAATATTTAGAACTTCATTAAGAGTAGAAGTAAGAAGGGATAATAACTTTTCAGTGAGCTCGGAAAAGAGAGGTTTGTATCTGTATCTGTAACTAAACAACTTAGATAAAGTTAAACCCTTGAAATTGTTTTCATTTTAATAAATATATTTCAACTACTGATAGGATTTGTTTGTGATTTGGCCCTAACCTTTCCAATTTGCCAGAGGTTCTCACAACACCCTACCTTAGACCTCAGACTTTGTCAGTGCGACTTACACTCCTGTTATTAGCTGCCTAACCCCTCTAGGCCTTTCCATTTAAACCCCTACAATGATTATGATCACGGATGCTGAAGTCAGGCGCTTCGATTCTAACCCATGTTCTGTCACTCACTGTGTAATTTAAGACAAATAACTTAACTCCCCTTATGTTTTGGTCTTCATATCCATAAAATGAGACAACTACAGTACCTGCCCCCTGGTGTTGTTAGAAGGTGATGTTGAGTGTATGTGAAGCACATTGAACAGTGTCTGGCATACAGTAAGCCAGATATTGGCTACTGTTACTATTATTATTGATATCAGACAATCCAAGGAAGACTAAATTGCAGTGTTCTACTACTGAAAGAAGACACCTGCAAGAACCAAAGAGTCAAAGCATTCTGCCTGAGGTCAGAGACACATCAGATCTTGAATAGCATTCGAAACCGGCAGAAGTGATATCCTGATGAAATCTCCTCAGAAGTTGTGCCACACTCCCTCACGTGGTGCTGCGCCTGCCCCATAGCACAGCTTTCTGAGGTTCCATCAGAGACTGATGTGTGATTCTTGTTCCGCTTGGCTCCCTCTCCTCTCATCTTGTCCCAGAGTAAAGAGCTTCCGCAGACTACTGCTTCGAGTTCTTTCTCTGATGTGCTCTCCCATGAGTTTTATTCATCTCAGCCTCCCTGTACTGCTGAAAACCAAGCAGAGCAGACATCTGAGCAACCTCTTTGAACATAATAAATTCACTTCCAAGTGAGTGGTAAAAGATTTAGCATGGTAAAAACAATATGGCACAAAGTGAACTTTGAAATGTCTGTTTGAAATGTTTGAAACTTTGGCTTCTTACCATCTTCTCTTGTTTTTCATTATAGGACTATCAAGAGAGGGCCTGAGGGAAAAACAAATTCTGCTGAATTGCTGAATCCTTAAGTCTGGATTGTTACTTCAAAAAATTTCCTATTGATAAATAGATAAGCAAGGTAGTGAATATGGGAGGAGTTCTTAAGGATATCCAGAAATGGATTAAATGTGTATGTGAGAGAAAAGAATCATGACTGACTACTAGATATTTTTTTTTAAATGTTTATTTATTTATTTTGAGAGAGAGAGAGAGAGAGAGAGAGAGAGAAAGAGAGAGAGATGTGGGGGAGGGGCAGAGAGCGAGAGGGAGAGAGAGAATCCCAAGCAGGCTCCGCACTGTGACACTGTCAGCACAAAGCATGACCCCGGGTTCAAACTCAGGAACTGTGAGATCATGACCTGAGTGGAAATCAAGAGTCTGATGCTTAACTGACTGAGTCACCCAAGCACCCTGACTACTACATTTTTAATTTAGCAACCAGAAGAAATGAATGATAGTGTTACTTAATAAGATGGCATAAACTTGTGAGGGGAACTAGCCAGGCCCATATAATGATTATTCTAAACTAGTAGACAAATGCTTGAGTTTTTAATTTACTGAATAATAATAACATTAAAAAGTACTCATTCTCTGTACTAGTATCAATTAAATTCATATCAAGAAATATTGATGTTTACTACAGCATTATTTACAATAACCAAGATATGGAAGCAACCCAAGTGTCCCAAGATGAATGGATAAAGAGGATGTGTGTGAATTTAAGAAACAAATCACATGAACAAACAAAGAAAAAAAGAAAGAAATGAAAAAAAAAAAACAGCCTCTTAAATACAGAAAATAAACTAGTGGTTACCAGAGGAGAGGTGGGTGGGGGGGATGGGTGAAATATGGGAAGGGGATTAAGAGTGCATTTATCGGGGCGCCTGGGTGGCGCAGTCGGTTAAGCGTCCGACTTCAGCCAGGTCACGATCTCGCGGTCCGGGAGTTCGAGCCCCACGTCAGGCTCTGGGCTGATGGCTCAGAGCCTGGAGCCTGCTTCCGATTCTGTGTCTCCCTCTCTCTCTGCCCCTCCCCCGTTCATGCTCTGTCTCTCTCTGTCCCAAAAATAAATAAACGTTTGAAAAAAAAAAAAAAATTAAAAAAAAAAAAAAGAGTGCATTTATCTTGATGAGCACTGAGTCATGTATAGAATTGTTGAATCATTATATTGTACACCTGAAACTAATAAAACACTGTATACTAATTGTACTTCAATTAAAAAAAATTAAAAGTACAAAAAATATCGGAAATCGAACTGGACCTGCATCTATAGTTGTCTACACTTGGGTGGCCTGGGTGGCTCAGTCGGTTAAGCATCCGACTTCAGCTCAGGTCATGATCTCACGGTTCAGGAGTTCGCGCCCCGCATCGGGCTCTGGGCTGACAGCTGAGAGCCTGGAGCCTGCTTCAGATTCTGTGTCTCCCTCTCTCTGCCCCTCCCCCCACTCACACTCTGTCTTTCTCTGTCTCTCCAAAATAAATAAATGTTAAAAAACAATTTATAGGGGCGCCTGGGTGGCACAGTCGGTTAAGCGTCCGACTTCAGCTCAGGTCACGATCTCGCGGTCCGTGAGTTCGAGCCCCGCGTCAGGCTCTGGGCTGATGGCTCGGAGCCTGGATCCTGTTTCGATTCTGTGTCTCCCTCTCTCTCTGCCCCTCCCCCATTCATGCTCTGTCTCTCTCCGTCCCAAAAATAAATAAACGTTGGAAAAAAAAAAAACAAAACAATTTATAGTTGTCTACCCTTAAATCTAATAACTGCAAATTAATTTATGTAAAACATCTCACTTGTCAAGTTAAATTAATGACCATTTATATAATGATGGTTTTATAGTTATATAGCACTAGAGTTCTTTTCACTTTTAGTTTTATACAAGTGAAGTATATAAAAAGAAATATCTATTTTAATTTGCAATTTGTAAGTAATTTTTTTTTAGAGTTAACATTTTTAGTATCCTATTAAACAAATAGTAGCCTACAAGTTGACTTATAAGGTCACTAAGATGTTATCCTATGTTTCATCTAAAAGAGCACTATGCAATAGAACTTTCTGTGATGATTAAAATGTCCTATTTCTGCACTGACAAATATAGTAGTTACTACCCACATATACTTATGCCGAGCTCTTGAACCGTTACTTGTGTGACTAAGGAATTGATTCTGAAAATTGTTTTTCAAAAATTGATGGCTAGTAGTTATTATGGGACAGCAACACTCTAAAAAGTAAGTACGTTTTCCTTTTCACATTTACATCTTTTGTCCACCTGGCACTGGCTTTTTTGTGTGTGACATGAAGTAAATGTCAAGATCCTTTTTCTGTTTGTAAATATTCAATTGGTGAAGCACATATTTTATAAGATCTTATGTTTCTCTACCCACTTACTACAAAGTTGTTGTTGTTATAAAGCAGAGGACTTTCATACGTGGGCTTTTATAGATTCTCTATTTTGTTTCTGCTAACACTCAGCTCTTTTTATAGTCGGTAAGGAGATAAATCTCCTGGTAGTTCTTACTGTAAATAGCCAGTTTTCACCAGTGCATGTTCCATTTTGTCATATTTTTGATTGCCTCAAACACTTTATTACATTATGTTTTCAATGTTTTCTTGATCAGTAAGGATAGAAATAATAAAAAGCCTGAAATACAAGCAATATCATTAATAAAATGACATCATTGATGTCATTAAGAAAGAATATCATTAACAAAAAAGACATATTTTGCTCAGGATTATAGAATTGTTTTGGTATGGGGAAAGGAGATATCAGACTTGGTAGAGAAATTCCCTAGTAAAAAGAAGAGATTGGAAGTTTTTGGAAGTTATGGTAATCCAAGAAATCTTCGATTTGACCTGGGTAATGTAGGTACCAGTGATTATGAAATGGGAACATTTATTTCTTTAAATATTCAATTAAATTCTTTGAAAATATTTAGCTATGATAACACCTGTTACAAGTCCTTTTTTAAATTTTAAAATGAAACCTCTGTGTAAGGGAGAGTTTGAAACAATAATCTCTATTAAGCTGAACCGCATAGAGAAGGCAAGTAAAATCCTAAGTTATTGGCAAAAGTACAAATTACTGATGTTCTGGACCATGGCAAAATTTTTGCCATTTTTGTTGTTTTGTTGTTGGCTATTTTCTTTTGGAGAGAAGTGTGAGGAATTAGATTTTTTCTTTATTTTTTTAAATATTCATTTATTTATTTTGAGAGAGAGAGGGAGTGGGTGATGGGCAGAGAAAGAGGGTGACAGAGAATCCCAAGCAGTCTCCACACTGTCAGCACAGAACCTGTTGCAGGGCCCAAACCTACAAACCGTGAGATCTGACCTGAGCTGAAATCAAGACTCAGACGCTTAACCGACTGAGCCCCTCAGGCGCCCCATATTGTTTCTTTAAATAAAAGTCACTTTGGAAAAGAGAGCTCTCTCTTATTTTCAGCAGACTGATTTCCTTTTGGGGACAGGCAGTATGCATATGTGAGAAAGTTTTATCAACAAGATCCTATACTTGATGAATAGTGACTAGAAATGCCAACAATGCACATTCCAGGAATGAAGCTGATAGGTAAATATTGATATATTCATCAATATTTTCCTTTTGTAATTAACATCATTACTGTTTTGATGGGTGCTATTTGAGTAAACCTACTAAAAAGATGACTGTATTTTCTTTATAAATTAATTTCTGCTTTAACATGCTTATTCATATCCAAAGTGGAGGTTTTGTAATGTTTCTTAGCAAATAAGCCATGCACAGCAGTGAGTCTTCCATCCAGTTGTTTAGGTTCTCATTTTTGGAAGGTATCAAGTAATTAAAAAACATAAATATAACCTTTTAAAATTATTTTTACCTAATGAGTTCTCATCATGTTTCTGGCTTCATTGCAAAAGAGGTAAAGTGCTTACACCATAGACTAAAAATAACCCACACTGTATTCATTTCCATAAAATGCCATGAGGGATGTGTATGCCTGTTTTCTTGGGTGTTTAAACACGCTGTAGTGGGAAAATACAGGACGAGGAGGCAGTAGACCTGGGTTTATCTCTATGGAGCCAGTATAAATTTGACACCAAAACACTTGAGTAAACAAATGCCACCTTCGTTTACTTCTCTAAATCAAATTAATGGTGCCAAAAGGTTTTCTACCCATCCGGCTATTAGGTGGTCTGATCTTAGTCATTAACAGGGCCCACACAGAGCCAAAACCCAGGGACAGACCGGGTCCCTGTGTCCTCAGGGCCACTGTGCGACTTGCCCAGTTAATTCCTCCCAAACAACTGTACTCCTTGTATCTTGGGTACCAGGATAACAGCAGCATTTTTTTTTCCAAAAAAAAAAAAAAATTAACCTGTGGTATACTTGATAAGGTCCAGAAAACTAACTTCTATTGGTTTGGTTTTCTTTTGTAAACATAGGTGTAAGGGCATGTCAGAATACGACCCTTCCTTTTCAATTGCACTGAGGTCCCATATATCACCTATCAATGTGTGAGGTAAATCTGCATATGAAAATTTTCATAAGAAATAACCAGGAAACTGACTCTCTTTACCTACTAGAAAATATCAGAAAGTCCAGAGTGTGAGTGAGACAGACAGAGACTCTGAACTAGATCCATCTCTTGTCCAGGAAATCTTGAGAACAATTGAAAGGCTGACAAACTGTGTGGAAAGACCTATGTGCAGGGGAAGGCTATATTCCCAGAATTTAATCCAGTTTCACTGGGCAAGCAATTCACAAGTATCTTCTCTATTCAGAAGTGAGCTATGCAAAGTGGAGGGGTAATTTGGGGTCCTGTTCAATAGGGCTGGAAGAGGAAAGAAATCTCAGCAGAAAGAGACTGGTTACTTCTAGATACCCAGGGATAACAAAGGAGTCCCAGTAGGCCAGTTAGGGGGGAAATAGACAAGTCTGTCAGGATGAGTAGGATCCTTCTAGATTCAGAAAAGAGTCTGTGGAAGCTCCACCAGAGAGAATCCATTGTAATACCTTCCAGGTTTAGAGAGTAGAAAGTCCCTCGGTGGGGAGTAAGACGTGTCCTACTACCCTTAACCTCCTTCTCTTCCCGACAACTTCAGATCCTGATATAAATGGAACAGTACAGTGGTGTGACAGAGCAGGTGAGGAAGGAGAAATCAGAAGCAGAAGGCTCATTCTTCTTTGTTGGCTGCTGGCAGAAGGCTGGCTTCAGCTGCAAAAGAGATTAAATGCTAGGTTAAATGTGGAGTGGCACTATTTACTAAACTGAGGCTGTACTTGCCACTTGTGGCCATGAGGCATCTTATTAAGTAGAAATGACCGGAAAAGCCTTGCAACTAACTCAAGTTTTCATTCTGGGATAGAGGAGCATTATTATCCACTGAATAAAATGTAAGGATCAAAGTGAGACAAAAGTATAATGCAGTTAAGCACATTGAGTATTCCAGTCATACAAATGATAACTTTCCGCCTATTTTGCATGGTTATTTTCATTTAAATAAGTTATTTGTGAAGGCTTTTTAAAAAATATCAAGCTCACTGTAAACTTGCTACCATTTGGAATGATTATTTGGGCTTACTGAAGATATTACTTTGTTGAATACCTATAACATGCAAGGGATTGACCAGTTTGTTTGTGTAGCTCACAGATTGTATGAGAGAAGGAAAAGGAAAATAAGACTGCAGTAGCAAGCTGAACAAGAATGGAGAGGAACTTTAAGTAGGATATCCAATGTAGGGAATAAAATAGGTGCTGAAATCAGAAAGAGCATGGTTAGAACTGTTTTAGGAAGATTATTCTGACAACAATTTGTAGAAATAATTGGAGCAAAGGAGATCCCAGAAATTTATATTCTTTTCAAGCTTACATTTTTTAAAATTTATTTTGAGAGTGTGTGCGCGCACACACACACACACACACACACACACACACACACACGAGCAAGTGGAAGAGGGGCAGAGAGAGAGGGAGAGAGAGAATCCCAAACAGGCTCTGTGATGCTGGTGCAGAGCCGGACTCGGAGCTCAGTCTCACAAACCGTGAAATCATGACCTGAGCCGAAATCAAGAGTCAAATGCTTACCCAACAAGCCACCTAGGCACCCCTCAAGTTCACATTTAATTAAATTTTTCTTTGAAACTTTTTCTGATTTTACCCCCATGGAGTGATTATTGATTTTTTTTTCATTCATCGTTTTAGATTAGTGGTTTAATGCATGTATATCTTTGCATTGTATTGCAAGTGGGTGTTTTCCAGTTTTCAACCGCAAGTTTTATAGAATTCTCTTTCTGTGAGTTTTGCCTTCAAAGAGGTTTGAAATAATATACACTAGATCCATCTGTTGAAGAATCCCCATACATAGTAAATTTCTCAATGTTCTCAGAAGTGCAGTTAAGAAAACCATTGATTTAAAGTTATCCAAATTTATTTTTTTTTGTATAGATTCATCTATTTTTTCCTCAGATTAGGAGACTTATGAAGACCGAGGCAACATTTTATTTAATCTATATGCCAGTTAAATATGAGAAGATAAAACTGTAACTTAATTCACAATTACATTCCAGAATGAATAGATAATATTAAAGGATAAGATGGCATTGTTCATCAGAGAATTCTGGAAGTTGGGATAAGCAAAGGTGAATGTCAAGCTGAGTTTGGAACAAGATTTTGGAAAGAGTTGAATTGCTCTAATAGAGTGATGGGTAATAGTGCTTCCTAGTGACAACTCATAAAGGGTGGTTCGAAGGAGGGGTGAATAACAGGCGGAGAAGTGAGAACTTGTGTGGGCAGAAGTAAAAACGGAAATGTTTAAGAGAAGAGATATGTAATACATTCTTTAAACACAATTATAGCCACTGTGATGTCAACCCCTCTACCTTTCTAAATTACCAAAACACATATAAAGTTCTGTGTGACTGTGGGGATTGTTGTGTGAGCAAAAAGGGAAAAGGACAAGTCTATTGCCTTTGCAGCTCCAAATTTGTTGATATATTAATGATATATGATGTGTTATTATAGTATAATGGGCTTATGCTACATATCCCAAGAAGATGTGAGTCAAAGGTTCACATGGGAAGTCAGCCCTATAAATTTGCATGCTAGGGCTTAGAGAGAGGGTTAGCTGTTCTGCAGAATTCAGAGTAGGACCTTAAGCTACCATTATCCAACATATTATATTGAGGGGCAGATTGACTTCAGCTGACATCTACTAACAGCAAAACCTAATCTTTTACTGGCATGATTATGTATAATTTATACAATATATACAAATAAATGTAAGTGAGGATTTAAAATATTAAAAGTTGGGGGAGGGAAATCACATATCTAATAACTTCTGTTTTCACAACAAATGAATGCACTCTCATTGGAAAAAAATTAATTACCTAAAGTTTCTCTCATATCAACATTTCTAACTGGGTACTTGTGGAAAAACCTTTTTATTTCTTATTTCTTTATACAGTTTGAGCCGTATGAAATTGCCTTCTTTGTCAATTAAAAGCAGATGAATATGGCTCAAACTACCATATTAATTTTGAGATTTTTTTATACTATTTATTCTACTATACTTATCTAAGGGAAATTGAGTTTTTCATCACTCAAATGTCTTTAAAAAACCTTTCTGTTATAGCTCATAAAAGATGTTTTGAAAGTAATGACTGAAATTCTGTAGTACAGAATTATTTCACCAGTCTCTCAATAATGACCTTTTAGGTCATGCTACTTTTATTGCTGTAGCTTTTTGTACATAATTCTTAGAACAAATGAGTGTTTCTAGGTAAATCCTAGAAGTAAATTGCTGGGTCTAAAAGAATGAGCATATTTTTACTAGATACTGCCAAATGTCAGTATTTGCTTACAATCCCAGAAAAACACGATTTCTCGAAATCTTAACACTTGATATTTTCACATTAATTTTTTTGTCATTTTTGAAACCAAAGAACTCTTTAATCGTTGTAATTTATGTTGCCCTTCTTACTAGTGAGAATAGGCATCTATACTGGCTATTTGAAATGAGTCTCCTGTAAATTGTTCAGGCTTTTCATATACATCAGAAATCTAATACTTTTAAATATGAGCATTTCCTAAATATCCAAAACACTTATGTGTAAGAAGGAAATGACTCTTATATGTAATGCCTTTACTTTTACAGATGATTTGAACTGCTAAATTTTTGGCAAAGGCTATTTCTAACCTTCCCTTCCCCCTTCTTCAAATCAGATCAGTTATAATTTATTAACTCAATAAGCAGTTGAGGTCTTAAATGTGTTTCCTAAAAATGAATGATTTCTCTTTTAAATCAGATATTTTCATCCTCATTCAGAATTTAATCATTGAATTTCACATCTGCCTAGCATTCATTTTAAAATAAGCCTTTTATGAATTTTGATAACTTCCTTAGAAATACGTTAATGTGGGAATGTAACACAAACCGTCTGTTTTGAAACCTCTGACTTTCACAGGCAGGTTTTCTTCTTCCTGAACTGGATGGGTGTGCTAACTAGTACCTCTTGGCTTCCCAAAAACTCTATCCTAAATGCATCTTTTTCTTGTGCAAAAATGGGTGTTTCATAGATTTTAATACCTGGGCTAAGGTTTCAAAACTAGACTAAGAAAATGGAGTAAGAGTGACCTTTAGTGGCCACTCAGAGTAATCACAAAGGGATGAAATTCCTGTCTCAAGAGGATAGATGGACAATCTGTTTGCAGGACTATTTAAAGCAGCAACATAGTAAGTTAGAAGCGGCTAACCATGACACTTCTTACATTATTACATTTTAACAGATCAAAACCCCATGAGTCACTGTTCAGACAGCTGAAAAGGTGCATTTTTATTGTAAATGGAAATCCAGTCACACCTATTAGTGTCAGTCAGGAACTTCAATGCCTAAATCCCCCATACAAATAAATTGGAAAAGTACCATTTAATTGAGGCAAAAATCCTTTGCTTTCCATACATTGGTAAAAGCCATCTGGTAATCTTTTGAACCTCAGAACTAAGCAGCAGGAGGAAGAGTTACTCATTAGCACCACCTTTGATCTTGGAAAACAGAGCCCTCTCCCACTTAGAATTAAATTACTACTTGATGACAATTAAATGCTCAAAATATACATGTTGTTGTTGTTGCTGCTGTTGTTATTGTTGAGGGACATAGTGTCTACTTCTATAATTCCACCATTAAATAGAATGTCTCCGTAATTAAGACGTTTTACTCATTTTCTACTTAGGTATGCTTTCTTAATAACTTGGTGTTTTTTTTTCCAATAGAAGTCTTCTTCTTCTTCTTTTTTTTTTTTTTGTCATAGATACATTTAAAAATTTTTGGTATACTTCTATTAAGATAATGTTGTAGTCTTTTTTTCCAAATGAGGACTTTCAGCATTATAAATAATATGCATAGGGGCACCTGGGTGGCTCAGTCTGTTAAGCATGTGACTCTTGATTTTGGCTCAGGTCATGATCTCACAGTCATGAGATTGAGCCCATGTTAGGCTCTGCACTGAGTGTGGAGCTTGCTTGGGGTTCTCTCTCTCTCTCTGTCTCTCTCTCTCTCTCTCTCTGTCCCTCCCTGTGTGCACGCAGCAACATGCACACACTCTCAAAATAAAGAAATAAAATTTAAAAAAATTTTAGAAAAATTTTAGAAAAAAATTTTATATATCCATATAAATGCTTTGCCAAACATTGATTTATTTAAATGAATTGTAATACTGCTTATGTTACTAAAATTAGTTTTTTCAAAAAGTTTTTTTCTGATAAAACGTCGTTTATGATGATAGATTTTTTTTAATAAGAAAGGGAAACCAAAAATGGTTAGTACTTTAAGACAGAATCAAGGTTTCTGAATCAGTGTCTTAGATTGGCCCATTCTAAAAATGCATGGCATTTATAAAACACAAAAGATGGGTAAAGCAATGAAGTTCAATAGAAAGGCCATCATATCAAGCATCAAGCATTGGGAGGCCAATTTTTTCTTTAATCTTAGTTGGCATACCGGTTTGATTCCAGGTATTTGCCAAATGAGAATACTGAGTAATTAAATATATAGCATGAGAGTGTCAGACTGCTTATATTGGTAGCTCAGGGTTCCAAGATGGAATGTTCCAAAAGATACATCTGTCATCAAAAAATTCTAGATTTGTAGTGAAGAGCAATGTGTTAAAAATATCTTTGGTTATTTTTAACCGACTACAAAGAGAAAACATTTATCTTTGACAAATTTTAGCTTTCCACAAAGCTGGAATGCCAAGAGCCTACTTCTACCTTTCTGTCAGAATTTACAAACTGGATAATGAACCAATTGACTATTTCCATTACTGCCAGAGACATTAAGACAGTGTGATGATAGAATGCAGTAAGATAAACCCATAGATAGTTGAAAAGTATAATTGGTCTTCAGGTATCTTTCTCATTATCTTTCCCCTGGATTCCAGATCTTCCAGGACCAAGCATCATTATATTACCCCCTGCCTTTTATGAGCTTCAAAAACCAAAGGCCAAAAAGCAACCATGCACTTTTGCTGCCATTTTTATGGCCATCATTAAATTCTTGCAACCAGTTAATTGAGCAATAGCATTGGAAATGTAACAATAGTAATACATGTTCCTTTATTGCCATAAGAGGAATTTTTGGGATTTGAGGAGCCAAAGAAATAATAACAATACTTTTTTTCCTCACCAATTGTGGAATGACTTATGATACAAATGTAAGAGTGGTACCGAGAAGATAAAAATTTTAGTTTTACTACTAATAAACCTAAGTTTAAAATGTGGCTAAGTTAAGCAAACAAATCAGGTTTCTCTCCTACATCCTTCTGAGTTGAGCTAATCTCTGGAACTTCAGGTCTTCTTGCTAAACTTGTTGCCTGCCAGAACCAACAGCAGTATGACCAAAGGACAGATATCAAAACTGGAGAAGGGCTGAGCCATGCAGTCCCCTCTCATTCATCAAGCGGGAAAATCACTCTGAGGAAAAATGAATGAGGTCCTAAAAATAAGTCACAAGTGTCAGTTTGGGGAATGGGTTTTCCTTCTAAGTTATTACTGGCAACTAAAATCTAAAACAACAGACACAGTTTACAAGTATCCAGTTTTAAGTTTCTCTCTTCATAGCGCACATTTGTTTTAAAAAGTAATTACTGTTGTATTCACTGTTAACTTGGAATCTTTATTCAAAAGACTTCACAACTGAGGTCAGAAAATTGGGAACGCATATCTTTTTTAAAAGTGTGTAATTCATTTTTAGATACTCATATCTCATAAAACGAGTGTAAGAGAAGAAATTATAAACAGGTAAATGTGGTCTTCATACACTGGTAAAAGAAACAATATTGGAAGAAGATATAATGGTTCATCATGATGACATATACCATAATACGGCTTCAAAATACAGAAAGCTACAAGTAAGAGAGATGGAAAAGAATTTGGAACACATTCCAAAACGTAAATGGCATACAGACCATGTTATTTGCCCATAATATAATAAAATTGGAACATAATAACAAAAAGGTAGCTAACAAAAATTAACATTTATGAAAATAAAAATCGTATATCCTTTAGATCAAAGGGGAAAAAATTTGGAAAATTGTGAAATATTTAGAACTGAAGGTAAAATGTGTATGACAGCTAAATGGTACTCAGAAGAAAATTTTTACCTGTACAAACATAAATATTTTTCAAGAAATAGGAATTAACTCAAAGAAATATAGAAAAAGGAGATAATAAAGAGTATTGTGAACAAGAACTTGTTAATAAATTTGGATTCTTAATTAAAGGGAATACATTATGGGGGGAAATATAAAATCCCCAAAAGGTACAAAAGAGAATAAAAAACCTAGGTTGAAACTGAAATGGTAATTACAGTCTTAGCCTCCCACCACTTCTCAAATTCAGATTGTTTTACATGTAATATTTCTCAACCTTTTAAGGAATAGGTATTTTCTGTATTACATATGTGTATCTAGACGATAGAGAACAGCAAAGCTTAGCTTATTCTCTAGGATTAGCATGATTTCGATTCTACAGCTAAGCAAGCAAGAACAGAAAAAGAGATAAGGACAGGTACTGAATCATTTATCTTAGAAATGTGAAGGAGAATATCCTAAACAAGATATTAACTAAGCAAACCAGTCAATATATCACAAAATAAACCCTAACGGAGTGTCATTTTTCATTCAAGTGAAAAGATGGTGAATAGCAAAAACCCTTTCAGTGCAAATATCTTAATAAACTGAGAGAGAAAATTCATATAAGTATCTTGAAAGGTGGAAAAATAACTTGAAAAACTGATAAAGTTTAACACATGTTTATAAAATATAATTGAAAAATCTAGGGAAAAAGGAAATCTTTCTTACTTTTGAAAAGTGCTCATATACTAAAGCATCGGTAACTATTATTCTTGGTGGGAAAACTTACGATGTATATCTTTTGACATTAGGGCTATGTATAAAACAAAGATGTCCCCTACCATTGGAGTGCTGAATGATTAATCTCATTGGAGTGCTTAACATTGGAGTGTTTACCAGAGGCAGAGGTTTCGGTCAATATTCAAACAACAACAAAAGAAATGAAAATAAAATCAGAGGTGTAAGTCTTGGAAGAAAAATAATTGTATCATGTTCATACATATGATCATCTATAATAAAGAAAAGCCGAAAAGAATCATTAGAAATAACTTAAAATAAGAGAATTCAATAAAGTTTCTAGGCCCAAGATAGACATAGGAAAAAACAAACAATAGCACTTACCTATTCCAGAAATAGGCAACTTAGAGATATAAAGTATTCTGGAATTTACCTAATAAAGAACATAAAAACTTTTATGAACAATTTTTTTTTAGTTTTAATATAATAATGGGCAATTGGTTTAAGAGACAATTTACAGATGAAGATTATAAAAGGTTAAAAAACTTGTGAAATATATCTTCAAACTCATTAGTAGTAACAAGTTATAGATATAAAATCATATTTATAGAAATAATCTATGTATCATTATATAGATGCAATATGTAAATATATATGTACAGATTATATTTATTTGTACCATCAGTTCAGCAAAATCTTAAATATTTTTAATGTTTATTTATTTTTTGAGAGAGAGAGAGAGACAGAGCGGAGAGGAGGAAGACAGAGAGAGAGAGAGAGACACAGACAGAATCTGAAGCAGGCTCCAGGCTCTGAGCTGTCAGCACAGAGCCCAATGCAGGGCTCGAACTCACAAACCATAAAATCATGACCAGAGTCCAAGTCGGACGTTTAACCAACTGAGCCACGCACATGCCCCATTTCAGCAAAATCTTGAAAGCTAAAAATATCAGTAGCTATGTAGGATTATAGGTACAGTCCATGCATTGCTGCTAGGAGTTTAGACTCCCACCTCTTACACAGCCATCCTGGAGAATAATCTACCATAGTTAGTTAAATGCAGAAAATGCATATTCTATGACACATCAATGTTACTTCCAGATTTATATTCAAGAGAACATGAAGGTAATATGTACAAATGGTCATATGTGCAAAAATTTCCAGAATTGTCAGAAATAATTTAGATATCCTTTACTTATAGAATGGTTAAGTAAAATATGGTGGGTATACACTTTAGAAAACTATAGCAGCACTTAGAGGCCTCAGGTTGCATATACAATTAGAATTTTAAAAAAAGTTGGGGGAGCCTGCATACAACTAGAAGCAAACATGTATAAATCCTAAAAGCACAGTGATGGGTGAAATAGGTAGAAAACATACATATATATATATATACATATACATATATATACACACATATATATGTATGTATTTATATAAATTAAAATATATGAACACAAAATAGTAATATATATTTTATGAGCACTTAAAAAACATGCTACATTAATAGGGTTAGAATTGCTGTTTATGATAGATAATAGGGCATAGAGATAAAAAGGTAAATAAATAATGTAAAATAGGGGACATCTTTCGACCAATGACAATTGTATCACAGAAGAGTGTGATTAACTCAAAGCTATGCAATGGAGGTCTAAGAGGGAAAAAAAAAAACTTTAGATAAGCAGTGAACCTCGATATGGTTAAATAACTACAATACTCTGAAAGCAATGAATGGAGACTGCCTATCTACCTCTGTAGGGTATGGATCCCCCGTTTTCTCTCGGGTGTGACATGTAACTATCTGGCACTCTGATAGAGTGAGGGCACCTGCATCAACCACATATTAAATATTACAACACTTTAGTACTTTATTATAATTCTGACACTCCAGTAGATCATCTTATTCACCCCTCACTTTGAAGACTACAGTTCTGAATAAATATCAGATAATATGAAGAAGTAATTTCCAAGATTTTGTTAAATGATTTTATATGTGGCTGTCTTAG
The DNA here is from genome assembly GCF_028749965.1 of Puma concolor. NCBI lineage: Eukaryota > Metazoa > Chordata > Mammalia > Carnivora > Felidae > Puma > Puma concolor. Next base: position 101,380,088 of record NC_141670.1, on the reverse strand, counting down.
GTGAATGTGTGTAAAACAATCATCTGCTGAATAATTTCATATTATAATTTTTAAAAGACATATTTAAAAAGTAATTCATAATTTTTTTGCAAATGTTATCTTAAAATATACAGTTATTGAGAAGTGTTTCAGAGATTCATAATGTGAAGGGGTATGTGAGAGACAGAGCCTGGATCAGTGAATCCAAGTTGTGATGGCCAGAACATTCTGGTGCTTTGTTTTGAAAGACAGACTTTCAGCTTGGACCATGCTATGAGGATAATTAAATTAGCATATTTATTTGGGAGGTTTTTGTATTATGGTGCTTTCCTTTTTGCTTAATGTCTTTTCTTTTTACTTTCAGAATTTTATAATAAGTTCAGGTTATCAACAAGATTAAAAAAAGATTCAGAAAGGCCTACAGGCACATGTATGCATGTGAACACACACACACGTATGAGATAATGTCTTGAAATATTTACCTTTGCATTATTTTTTTTATTTCTGCATCTTGCCAATCAGAACAAACACACTGCTTTGAATAGAATTAGGACTGTCATAGTAGAAATGGAAAACAAAAACAGTTAAAACACATTTTTTCTTCCAAAGCAGGCTCTTGAATCTCCAAAAGGTTGAACCTGAGCAGGGCAGGGCATGCGAAGAGGTTTTGCTTTAGCAAAAGATTTAAAAATGTATAGTGGGAGAAACAATCAATATTTGCATGAGACTTCACCAAGCTGTATCTAAACTGCTCCAAATGACATCCACATTTAGAGAACGAAGACAATTATAAGCCAACCCCGCTGAAATCCAGATGGGTGGGTGGTAGTGGTATAGGGACATGATTTTCTTCGTCCCTGTAATTGCATGGGACCTCACAGTTGTAAAAATCTGCCCTAGTGATATACTTAATTCATACTGATATGTGGACGAATATGTGTGTGTGGTGGTGGTGGGGGGGTCTGTGTGGTGCACAAGTAGCCCAACCTCCTTAAGGGGAGACCCCTTGATGGAACATTGTTTGGAGGAGACTTCAAGTAGATGCAGAGACTACATGGACTGCTCTCTCTTTCCCATCCTGATATGTCCTCCTGGGCTCCAGACTGATAATTAGGATCAACTCTCAGCATTAACCAACAGGGGAAGTACTGACCTGTCAAGTGAGGAGAGAGACCATACACCATGGACCTGAGTGTCATATATGCTTAGAAGGTCATCCTGAGGGTACTGAATTGAGGAGAGAAGAGTATAAAGCTAGAAAGTGAAAGTTTGGCCAATATATGGGCAGTTTCATAATTCAGAATTAACACTCTGGCAAAGGCCACAAAGGACAACAACTCATGTTGCCATAAGCGCCCAATACATACTAGGAGGCTTTGGGAAGCTTGGGAAAAGTAATGACCCACATTCAACAGAGGAGAGATGCCAGAATTATTGTGCTAAACTATGGAAGAAAGGACCCAAAGGCTCAAAGGAGTGGGCATGCTAGAAAGTACCTACTATAACACACCAGAATATCCACTAGCTGATTATGTTCCTTAGATGCCAGGAAGATTACTGTGTTTATCAAGTTAATAATTGAATGGGTTAGTGAGGAGGGCATTAGCTCAGAATCGGTTCTCCAGAATGGACAGTGGGAGACACTGTTAACAAAACTGTGCTCCTGAATAGTAGTAGGGGATGAGATCAAAGTACAGAAGAATCCACGCAGCAGCAGTTTGCAGAAGAAACAGGATGGAATTAAGTCACTATCTCACAGTTCCTGGGATCCAACCCTATGGTGGGCTTTGCACTGAATGTGGAGCCTACTTGAGATTCTCTCTCTCTCCCTCTGCCCCTCTCCCCTGCCATTGTACTCTCTCTTTCTCTGTCTCTCTCTCTCTCCCTCTCAAATTAAAAAAAAAATGGGTAGACAGAGGACTGAGGTCATCGATCCCAGGGGAAAAATCACAGTCGTTAGCCCAGTTGCCAGACTTTAGGTAGTTCTCAGACACATAAACTATCAACTATGAGAAAAGCCAGATATCCTTGAGGAAGGACGCTGTAACATCATACTATGTCCATATAATAGTGATTATGACAGCCTTTTATGAAAGAATCTCTGGTCATTTACTCAAGTAAATGCATAATAAAGCAAGGAGAGCCTAAATCTTTTGAGAACTGGTGGATTTCTGGGTTCGAGCTGCTGCTGATACTCGGCACTCCAATGTACTGTAGTGACATCTCTGTTAGAGGAGAGATATATGAGGGCCAGGTAATAAATGAAATTGTTATGCAGGTGCATCTTACACTGGAACTGTTGGGTTCACAGACCCACCTGCTGTACCTTCCCTGCTTTCTGAATGCATAATTGGAATGAATGTGCAAGGCCGATAGCAGAACCCTTACATTGCTCCCTTGACCTATATGGGAAGAGCCATTGTAATGGAAGAGGCCAAGTAGAAGCCCCCTGAAGCAGTTCGTCTTCTCTCACCAAGATAATAAATTAAAACCAGTAGCTCATTCCAGGAGAGAATGCCCAAACCAGTACCTCCTTCAAAAATTTAAAGGACTCAAAAGTTCCAGATCTTAAAGCATTTTGATTGGAGTGATTACTCAAGCAAAATACATTTGTCAAATCTCGTTGACTTGAGGTGTGTACATTTTATTGTATGTCAAATTTACGTTAGTAAAGTTGATTTTAAATAAAACAAAAACTCGGGTGCCTGGGTGACTCAGTTAAGCATCCCACCTCAGCTCAGGTCATGATCTTGTGGTTCACGAGTTCGAGCCCTGCCTCGGGCTCTGTACTGACAACTCAGAGCCTGGAGCCTGCTTCGGATTCTGTGTCTCTCTCTCGCTCTCTGCCCCTGCCTCACTCACGCTCTGTCTCTCTCTGTTTCTGAGAAATGAATAAATATTAAAAAAATAAAAAATAAATAAAACAAAAACTAACTCTATCCACTTGGTCAGCCTCTGTGAAATAAATCTCCCCTTCCAACACCCACTTTACATTAAACTGTTCTGTTCTGTTGCAATATTTTGTGTTTGTTCAATGTGCTTCAATAACTGTCACATTTTACAGAATTAAGCTATCTGTGGAAGCTGGCAGTATAAAGGAGGAGCTATGAAGGCATTCCCCGGGTTTAAAAAAAATCAAATGATCCAAAAATCTACCTCTCAGATCAGATTTTTAGTTTTTAGTAATACTGACCTCAATAAATGTCTTCCAGTAGCCACATCTACAAGGAAAAATCACAAATTCAGAGTTTAAGAATGCAAAAATCAACTGTGGACTTGGTTCTGGTTGCAAATATTTGTGGAGACTTATCTGTTCTGGTGTAATTACTGAGATTGTCGTTGTTGTTCAGTAATCATTTTACAACCTTATAGAGATTTGAGTGGTTTGCTTCCAACTTTAGTGCACATTAACTCTGTTAATTTTAGTGCAGTGTTTTGTTCAATGCAAATTTGTTTGTTTTTTTTTTTTTTTTAGGGATGTACATAGAGTTTGTAGCACAAAGATCTCTCTAAGATCTTTCAACATTTTTTTCTCCTCTTTCAGCACTAATCAATAGATCTTTAGTAGTGCTTAGTTTTAGTTTTGGTTGAGCAATTTATTAGTAGGTAAGTATTTTATAAAGTCATAGACATGCACTAATAAATATTTTAGTTGAATAAGCAAACTGAGAAAATCCGAGTCTCTATCAGTATCTGATCATCAGATGTCCTTCCGTAATAGTCAAAGAAAGATACTTATCCTGTGCTGATAACATGAGACTTTACATTTCTTTGCTCAGGGTCAGTATGGACTATAGCCATTTTATAATGCAGTGAAATTACACATGTGTTTTTCTGCACTTTGGTTTTTTTTTTTTTTTTAAATTAGGTTACTGCCTTCATAGTGATAGTATAATCTTTGAAAATTTTAAAGAGCAGAAAACTATATTAAAATATATGTTATTAAATATGCATTAAATGTGTATTAAAATATACAATGAATAAAGAACATGGTATATTCTATCCTTATTTTACTTATCACTGGTGTCTTTCAAGCAGGCAGGACTAAAATTAAAGAGCCACAATTAGGTTTTGTGTATAATCTTTTCACTATGGACTATCTTATTTTATTTCGTAGGCCTAATTTTTTTCCTAGTTGTAGACTGCATTGTGTACTGAGAATGAAAGGCAGCCTTGTGCTAGCAAGTTTTGTTCTCATGTCCTTTCACAATATGATGGATTTACACTGAATAGAAATGGAGCCAGGTGCTTCCCCCCACGCCCCACCATGCTTTCTTCCTCACAGTATAACCTGTTTTAACACAAGTCACAATTTGGGCCTACTGTGCGTCACAGTATTCCTTGATGTCAGCTCTTCACCACCAATAAAATGGTAGATCTTCTTTATGTCAGTAATTTTATTCTTTTTCTTCCATGAATTTTTGAAGTTTTGTCTAAAGAGCTGAGACACCCAACTTGCCACTGTTACACTGGTAGCATCTGGTCAAAAAAGTTCTCCCAAAAGAACAATACTTTTTAAAATATTTTTTGAAAGTTTATTTATTTATTTTGAGAGAGACAGAGACAGCGTGAGTGGGGGAGGGGCAGATAGAGAGGGAGAGAGAGAGAATCCCAAGCAGGTCCCATGCTGTCAGCGCAGAGCCTAACATGGGGCATGAACCCACAAAACTGTGAGATCATTACCTGAGCCGAAAGCAAGAGTCAGACGCAACCAAATGAGCCACTGAGCCACCCAGGCGCCCTATTAAAAGAAGAATATTGATGAAACCTAGCCTTTACCCCAAGACACAGCTCTAGTCTAGGACTTTTTTTTTCACAGACACACCCAACTTTACCACTTCTTTTCTTTCTTTAAATTTTTTTTTAACATTTTTTATTTATTTTTGAGAGACAGAGATGGAGCGTGTGTGGGAGAGGAACAGAAAGAGAGACGGAGACCCAGAATCTAAAGTAAGCTCCAGTCTCTGAGCTGTCAGCACAGAGTCTGACAAGGAGCTTGAACCCACGAACTGTGAGATCATGACCTAAGCCAATGTCGATGCTCAACCAGCTGAGCAACCCAAGCACTGAACCCCCCCCGCCAACTTTACCATTTCTTATTTGATACTTACATGCATTTTCTGGACACACTTTTGATGAAATATCCATTTGATTATTCGAAAGAAGTAAAGACTTAAAATGATTCTGGTAGCTCCATCATTCCATCATCATTTTTGCTCATCAGAGCTAATGCCCATTTTGAATTCAATAAATGCTGGTTTTGCAAAGACGTTTAATAAAGAGAACAAGTTTCAACTTTATTTCCTCCTTTAATGCAACCAGAGGTTATGTTTGTTTAGAGAACTAACATCCTATCCAGATTATGCACTCTCACCAGTGCCAGGCCAAAACACACAGGCCCCAAACCACTCATTCCCGAACTCCCTCATTTTCTGACCTATGGCTGTTATTGTAGGAACAGGATCTATTAAGAAATTGCCTCTGGTGCAGTCAGAGAATATCATGGCACCTTGTGCAATAATTTGCAAACAGTGGCTTGAGAGAAGCGGTATGCAAAAGAATACATCCCAAACCTTGACCTTTCTACATTGTCACAACGAATGTTTGGCTGGGCTTGCTTCCAAAAAAATACAAAAAGTATATCTGAGACCTAGGTGAGGTTGGAAAAACATGCTCAGCAGCTAAAGATGGCATCATGGGAGGCCGTGAGGGGCTTTACCTTTGGTCTCAGGCATCAAGAACACTTGAGGTTGGGGCGCCTGGGTCGCTCAGTCGGTTGAGCGTCCGACTTTGGCTCAGGTTATAGTCTCACAGTTCGTGGGTTTGAGCCCCGTGTTGGACTCTGTGTTGACAGCTCAGAGCCTGGAGCCTGGTTAGGATTCTATGTCTCCCTCTCTCTCTGCCCCTCCCCCACTTGTGCTCTGTCTCTTTCTCTCTCTCAAATATAAATAAGCGTTAAAAATTTTTAAAGAAAAAAAAGAACACTTGAGGTTAAGGCCTACTTCATATTTAGCATGTGACCTTATGCAAAATATTATACTCTTTAAAACTCAGTGTCTCCATCCATACAATGAGAAAAACAATAGTAATTGTCTCATTACGTCCTCAGTAAGTGTTTGTTTTCTTGCTGAATAATGTTTTAATAATGAAAGAGTTTATATAGTGTACATATACGAACTAGCAAAGTGCTTGACACATGCTTAATTTTTTTTTATTGTTTTTATTGTTATTGATTTTTGTGAAGTTTTACGTGGTCTCAGGGCAAAACGACCAAGAAGTGGAGATCTTATTTCAGCGACAGTCAGTTCTTCACAGTAGAAGTAGCCATTGTTACTTAAACTAAAAATCAGGATGTAAGAAAATATCTTCTTAGATCATTCAGAAGATTCTCTCAAAGTTCAAATGGCTGGGGAAACTCACCCTAGTTTTGATCTTCCTCCTGGAACAGTCAACTAGAAGATGAGGATTGGTTCACATGAGTTTATTTTAACTTGAGGTCCTCTGAAGGACATTTAAGAAAACGAGACATAAACTTCCATAGAGTGTCCATGTTAGCCTGCTCAGCAAAGATTTTAATATGACCAAGCACTTGCATGGTAGATGTCCTGATGGTCCCTGAAGGACTGTATATATGTGGGACTTATGGTTGCTAATAAAATATTCAACATATTCAACTATATTTAATATTTTCATAAAATATGTGACATTGTTTTCAAAAAGGGCATCCAAAAGTCTAAGCAAAAGTCTTAGATATCATAGGCCATAAAAATAGATTAACTGTGCAAATTTTGAAGACATAGCCCTTTGAGATTATTGCATATGTGTATATATATATGTGTGTATATATATATCAGAGTCTTTAAATGACAAGACATTGTAATAAAATGAAAATAAGAATAAAAATGAAAGCAATAATAATTATAATGGACTGAATTTTTATTATAAGACATTTGATTAACCCAATTCAAATACTCAAATTCATCTTTAAAATTTTTTTATAAGACATGCAAAATAAAGCATTTTTATTACAGATAGCCTAATGAGATAGAGGATGAGTTTCTTATCTTCTTTGACAAAATACCTTCTTGATTTGTTTCTGTTACAGTTCAAAGATATATTTATGTAAAGTTTTTTCCTGACTTAGTTCTATGGATTTCATCAACATTATTTGCTCAGGGTGGAAGAGGCAAAAGCAGAGGCAGTGTCACTTGGTAAACTCACTTTCCGAGTTCATTGGCAAGTCAAATGGGATTTCAGCCCGAGGACATTGACTCCTGTTCTTCTGTGTAACCACTAGATCATTCTTTTCTCTTTAAAACATTTAAAAAATATATACTCATGCCCACAACACTTGACTACCTTAATATTGTTTTATTGCTTCGTTTCTCTTCCCACGCTCTCCTCTCTCTTAACAATCATTCATGATATTTGGAAAATGATTCAAAGAGAACACTTCAAAGTTTTGTTTTGTGGCTCAGCAGAACAATGTCTCCCTGTCTTTTCATCTTTGGCTATCTTTGACATAAGTGCCAGACAATGTAGAGATTCACATACACATAATTACCTTTACGATAATCTTTAAGACCTCATTTATTCTTCCTTTCCATAAAAACATTTAAATTTACCTAAACATGACAGAAGTATTTTTTTTTTCTGTCTTTAGCCTTCATCTTTAATGAAAAGGAAAGAAACATTAAAGATTTTAAATATTGTGATGGTAAGAAACAGATGACATTTCATTTTCATAAAAACTTGACTTCAGCCAAGCTTTTTAGAAATAAGACAGAAGAGTACCTCAGTATTACTGCTTATGAGATATTTTGAAGGCAATCCACACACACACACTAAATGTATGCACAGGTAGTTTTCAGACTTTTACTTTTGAACTGAATCTTGTATGAAACAAAGTTGATAGATACCAAATAGAAGTTAAGTATACATGACATATAAATAGGCTATTACAACAGCAGAAGAAAGAATATGCTAGAATCATTTGAGAGTGCTATGGGATTTGAGTATTCAGAATGGATTTATGGATGTCAAAACTTGTCAAGATTAGAGGTAAAATATCTTGGGTCTGGTAAAAATTTTTTTACTTAATGACAACATAGATGAATTGGATGTGGAGAATAGAAGAAGAGATACAAGGACTCACTAAATTCAAGTGAAGAGTAACAGCTACCAGATCTTTTATGCCAGAAATAACCTGGTGGGTTTTTTTTTTTTTTTTTTTTGAGGGGAGGTTGACTTTTTAGTAAAGTTGTGCTCTTATGTTTATATAGAATCCATGTGGATATACTCAAAACACAGAATTCCTAAAATGATCTGCTTCGGTTTTCCTTCCATTCTGTATAAAAATTTCCATTCTTCATATAATTCATAGAGCATTATCTTCTCTTCTGTACTGATTTTCTGCAGAAGAGTAGATAATGCTCTATGAATTATATGAAGAATTGGAACAAACTGGCACATCTGAGAAACAAGGAGCTCAGTGTGGTTCGTGCTGAGTGAGGAAAAGAAGGAGTGGAAGAAAACAAAATTGAGGAGTAGCCCTGTTGAAAGGCCAAGGGGGAATCTTAGAAGCCATGGAAAGCTTACTTTTTTATTTGGAGTAGGATAGAAAGCCTTAAGATGTGTTGAGAAAAGTGTGTAACAAGACCTAATATATAATTTTAAATTATTACTTCATCTACCACATGGAAGATTTATTGAAGGATGGAGGGTAGGAGAAAGGAGGCCTGTGAGAGGCTATTTTAATAGTCTAGTGAGAAATGAGGGATGGCTTGGATTAGAGTATGTGATTATGGAGATAATTCACTGATAACTCCCACAATTTTAGTTGGTTGTGTACACTAAGATAGGGAAGTCTAGGGACAGGAGTTTGTCTAAGGGGAGTTCAAGATTTTGAATTAAAACAGGTTTTATACTGGTACATGTATTATGATTAAAACATGCTTAGTCCCGGTAATACAGGTGTATTACAGAGAATGTAGATTTAGTAGACAAGAATATATGGAAACTATCCTTTGTGAAGGATTCATCTAAATTATTAGGGAAAAGATACATTACTTAATTGGTTTCAGAAGAGCTTACTAGTTAAAGTGTCATCTCTAACACATCCATTATGACACAAGAAATTACGGATCAAACATACAAACAGATACAATAAAACCATAAAAGTACTTGAGAAAACATAGGTGATTTTTTTTAACCTGTGGCAGAGTGTCAGCAAAAATGGCTGCTAATTATTCTTACCATCCCTGTATTTTGCATACCCCCTTGCCATCCAGAGGTGGAATATCCTTCCTCTCCCTTTAATTCTGGACTGGTCTTGTGGCTTTCTTTGATCAATATGATGGGGGTGAGTGAAGCTATGCCAGTTCTGACTTAGTCCTCAAGAGTCTAGGAGCTTAAGGTTTCTATCCTCTCGATGTTCTGGGAATCACATAAGAAGTCGGGTCACTTTGCAAGGGAGAATGGCTCTGCCAATCTTTAGACATTCTGACCATCCCAAATGAAGCAGCAGAAATAAGAACGAGGATTGGATATTCCCGCCCTCAGTGAGCTCCTAGTGGAATTTAACCAAGTAATTCCATGGAGGCAATGCAGGGAGGTCATTATGGATGCTACACGCACAGTGGGTTTATAAAATCTCAAAATCTCAATCTTAGAGAATTCAAATCTTTTATACTTAGCTGCAAGAAAAATCTGACCTTTCCTATGTAAGGAGATGTTACCTTTATCATTGAGACTGTAATTGAATCTTCCCTCTGCCTGGTAAAAATTCACAATTTCTAATTCCAAAGCTATTTACTATGCAAACACCCTTGAAAAGACAGTCTGGGACCAAAGCAGCCAATGCGTCTGTTCACAAACTACCCAGCAACACAAGACAACTATGGGGAATTGCTTCTCATCAAATTCAGGATCTGGAACTAAATAATTCCACCTATGCTACCTCTGCTATCCTGTATCTTGTGTGAATTAATGAATCCCTTTGCCTCTCAGTTTTCTCATATATAAAATGATTTTAATAATAGTACTATTAAGGATTGAATTGGGGTGCTGGCTGGCTCACTTGCTAGAGAATGTGACTATTGATTTCAGGGTTGTGAATTCAAGCCCCACTCTGAATGTAGAGATTACTTCAAAATAAAATATTAAAAAAAAAAGAGTTGGTTAAAACATTAAATCAATGCCAATGCCAGAGTGAAACTAAGTGGTAAAAAGTATTGGCTACTATTATAATTGTGATATATTTATAAAACTGACTCTTCTTTATCCATTATAAGTGAATGAAACAATGAAACACTTCTGTGGAATGATAGCCAAGATATGTTTTAAGATATATATGTATATGTATATATATATATATATATATATATATATATATATATAAATATATATATATATATATATATATACATATATATATACACACACATATACACATATACAGAACCACATACATAAATACTTGTTGGATATTCCAGGCTATCCTTAAAATATTCAAGTACTGGTAATTGGGATTGTTTCCAATGAGAAGAGCCATGACTAGGCAAGAGTGTGGAAGGAAAGCATATTTTTCTCTTTATACTGTTTGGCAACTTTAGAACATTGTATTATGTGACTGTATTAACTATTTCCAAAGAATTAACAAAATAATTTAACTGAGTTGAATATGTGCTTGTTTATGAAGAAAACTCATAATGAGTCTCTCTCTCTCTCTCTCTCTCTCTATATATATATATATTAACACAGATATACTTTATTAAAACACTAAGTTATCGTTTTAACTTTTTTAATGTTTATTTTTGAAGAGAGAGAGAGAGAAAGCATGGGTGAGAAGGAGCAGAGAGAGAGGGAGACACAGAACCCCAGGTAGTCTCCAGGCTCAGAGCTGTCAGCACAGAACCCAACGCAGGGCTTGAACTCACGAACAGTGAGATCATGATCTGAGCAGAAGTTGGACACTTAACCAACTGAGCCACCCAGGTATCCCAATGCTAAGTTATTTTAATAATGTAGCATTTTTAATTGGCTATATAATGGTTAAATAAAGATCTTTAACATCAGGGGAATGCAAATCAAAACTACAATGAGCTATCACCTGTTAGAATAGCTCTTTTCAAAAAGATAAGAGATAAAAATTTTGGTGAGAATGTGTACAAAAGGGAACCCTTATGCACTGTTGGTGCGATTACATTTGGTGGAGGCACTGTGAAAAACAGTGTGGAGATTCCTCAAAAAATTACAAATAGAACTGCCATATGATCCAGCAATCCCACTTGGTTATGTATCCAGAGGAAATTAAATCACTATCTAAAAGAGATAGATGTTTATTGCAGCATTATTTATAATAAAGACATGGAACCAACCTTGTGTCCATCAACAGGTGAATGGATAAAGAAAATATAGTCTGTATAGAAAGTGGAATATTATTTAAGCGCAAAGAAGAAGGAAATCCTGTCATTTGTGACAACATGGATGAACGTTGAGGGCGTTATGCTAAGTGAAATGAGTCAGACAGAGAAAGACAAATACCGTATGATGTTACTTACATATGGAATCTAAAAGAACTGAACTCATAGAAATGGAGTGCAGATTGGTGGTTTCCGGAGCTGGGGGTGGCAGGGGGAGATGTTGGTCAAAGGTCACAAACTTTCAGTTAAGAGGAATAAATTTTGGGATGTAATAAACAGCATGGTGGCTATAGTTAACAATAATGTACACCTGAAAGTTGCTAAGAGAATAAATCTTAAATGTTCTCACAACAACAGAAAGCAATTATGTGAGGTGATGGATATGTTAACTAACCTTATCATGGTGGTCATTTTTCAATATATATGTGCATCAAATCATCACATTGCACATCTTAAACTTACACAATGTTATGTGTCAATTATATCTCAATAAAGCTAAAAATAAAAGATGATCTTCAATATCAATACCAGTGAAAAGTAGAATCATGATTGTGTTTGGTAATTTCAAGTTGGATGAATGTGGTTGAATTGATTCAGTAATTTTGCCTTCTTGTGGATTTAACTCATTAAGCTTCCTTTGAAATTTCAGTTTTGCACTACTCCAGACTGCAAAATCTATATGCCAAAAGAAAAAAGAAAAAAGAAAAAAGAAAAAAAAAAGAACCAGAACCTTTTTTTAAAGCTCTATTGAATTTTTCTGTGCACTTCTGAAGGTCTGTGGTTTTTATCATCAAACCACAAAAAAAGCAGGATTAAGACATGTGGGCCTTACAGTGATGGTGAAAACTTCACATTAATTATGGATGAAAGTTTCAGCAGAGCCAAACAAGTTCAGATTAAGTTTGGCAAATTTATTGTTATTTTCCAGAAAACTAGCCAAGTATTACAGGGGGGAATACCCATCCTCTCTCCCTCCACCACCACATGTTCCCTTTTGTATCAATTGTGACATTGAGATTTTGGCAATTTTGCTCTGGATTTATGAGAATTGGAAAGAAGTCTAACAAGCAGCAAACTCTCGGGCTTTCTTTGTGGACATCCATCCCAAAGAAGTTCACATTTGGAAATCTGCTATTGCTGATATCTGCCTCTTGTACTAAATCTCACCCTTAAAATGTCCCAGATCTTCTTGTGATATGGCTAGCTCTCAGAAAAATATTGCTGTTGCCAGACAGCTGAGAACCCTTAATACTGATATAATACTTTCTTAACAATCATTGCTTATTCTCAAATATTGTAAAAATACATTTTGTTATATGTAGGTTTTCAATATCAAGTATCCACTCTAGGTCAATCTTTCTCTACCGACTTACATGGTGGCATCTATGGATATTGGCATTTGAAAACTTGGGTTCAGATCTGAATTTTACCCTCCCTTACATGCTGTGCAAGCTTGAAAAATGACTTCACCTCTGAACATCCCTTTCTCTAGAAGAAATAGGGCTTTTAATCCAGTATAATGCATTTCCCATGCCCATAATGGACCTGGAAGGAAAAAAAGTTGGCACATTCAATGGGGTTGATGGAAGAGAGTTTAATGAAGGGACTATAGACTTGTGGGTGGGGTTAATGGGAAACCAGCAAGGGGGTGAAAAAGCACCACCTGGAAACTATTACTATCTTTACACTTGAAGGGGTGAGGAGAGGGAGTGGTTACCAGAAGCCCCAAGAACTGCAGCTATAGGTCAAGGCTACCCAGTAGGAGCTGGAGATGTAAAGTGTCTAGGGGAAAAAGAAAAAAAAAAAAAAACTAGCATAGGACCATCTATATTTACTTTAAAAATAAATAAAATAGTTATAGATGGAAAGAGTGAGTTTTGTGAACATATCAACAGTTGGAAACTGGTGATAATACTCACAGCTTTTTTCCTTACTAAGAAGAAATAACAAAAGACACATTCCCTGGGATTTATTAAAATAGAAATTTCAAATTTACAAAAAGTGTGATATGACAAACCAATGGAAAAGAATTGATAATTCTGAAACAAAGCTAAATACATAAAAGGAGTCCCAATATGAGAAAAAACTATCAGGGGGAAGATGGTTTCTCAGTAAATATTGATTGGAAATTGGTCAATAGCTTTGAAAAAAATTGGATGCTTGTCCTTCTTTTTTTTTTTTTTTGGAGGGGTTTCTTATAAATACTGATGGGATTGTGTTAAAAATCTCTGAGTAAGATGAGAAATCAGTTAGTTTCTTCTTGAAAGTCTGCCTTCAAGATGTATATTTATTCAGCTTTAATAATCAAGATGTGTATCAACCAATTTTTTTTGTCCTTCCAGTGTATCCGAGGTAAGAGGTTTCCCCTTTATAGTTGATTGGAAAGAAGAGGATGTGGAACACAGCCATACACAACCCATGAAAGGTATAAGTGAGAGAGAGAATTAATCATTTGTTGTTGTAACTTGTTATTGCTGTGTATTTTAGTGTAAACTATCTGATCTAGTTTATAAATTTTAACAAATATTTTTAGAAAACCTAAAAGCTGCTCAACATCTTTACCATCCTACAAATAATACAAAAATTTAGAATGATCTATATGCCACTTTTTTTTTTTTTTTTCAACGTTTATTTATTTTTGGGACAGAGAGAGACAGAGCATGAACGGGGGAGGAGCAGAGAGAGAGGGAGACACAGAATCGGAAACAGGCTCCAGGCTCCGAGCCATCAGCCCAGAGCCCGACGCGGGGCTCGAACTCACGGACCGCGAGATCGTGACCTGGCTGAAGTCGGACGCTTAACCGACTGCGCCACCCAGGCGCCCCATATATGCCACTTTTTACTTTTACTTTAGTTTTTTTAATCCTCAAAGGAAAAAAAAGATTATTTTACACCATTAGTATTTTTTAAATCCATAATAATTTTTTATTGAAGTAGAAATATAATTAACATGCCATGTTATATTAGTTTCAAGGGTACAATATAATGATTCAATAGTTCCAGACATTGCAGTTTCCATCAAGATAAGTGTACTCTTAATCCCCTTTATCTATTTCACCCATCCCCGCAACTACCTCCCCTCTGGCAACCACCACTTTGTTCTCTGTATTTAAGAGTCTGTTTTTTGTTGTTGTTGTTTGTTTCTTTGTCTCTTTTTTGTTTGTTTGTTTGCTTTGTTTCTCAAATTCCATATAGCTGAAATCATTTGCTATTCATCTTTCTCAGTCTGTCTTATTTTACTTAGGTAATCCGTCTATATTGTTACATGAAAAGATCTCATTCTTTTTTTATGGCTCTATATACTACATCTTCTTCATTAATGTTTGTTTAAATTTACTCACATATGTAATCTTTTATCTACTCACCATTGCTTTTTTTTCATCTTAGTCTTCCGGGATTGTTCTCCTACTACCTCAAGTGCATTATTTAAATTCTAGAGTCTAGAGGTTCCTTTAGAGAAGTGTGTGCTGATAAACTTGCACAGCTTTAACTTCTTTGAATATGTCTTTATATAACTTTCATGTTAATAAATAGTTCCACTGTCCACACCATTTCAGTTTCACAGTCTTTCTATATTGTACATTGAAAATGTACCACAGGGAGTTTTATTGTTTTTTGCTGAAGAATCAGCAGTTAGTCCAATAGATGTTCTTTCACAGTTGATCTCTTTTTTGCCCTAGCTGCTTTTAAGTTCCAGTCTTTGTTTTTCTTCTATTATTTAATTATGATATGCTTGGGTGCATCTTATTTATTATGTTGGAAGTCATTGTGCTTCCTGACTTTGAGGTCGTAATTCTTTCATAATTTTTGGAAAATTATCAACCGTTAGGTCTGAATACTTTGTTTCCCTAATCTCTGTATCATCTCCTTCTGGTAGTCCAATAATCATTTATTAGAACTTTTCAGTCTTCCTTCCATGTGTCTTCATAGATATTTTTTTTTTAATAACTTTCATTACAGAGGGAAAACAATGGTAATTTTTCCTACTTATGTCCTGCTTCTAATTATACTGAGTGAGTCATAGATGATAAACCTGTTAGATGACAGCCATCTAGTTTAGGGACTAGAAAATCCTTTTTACATTCAGAATTAACTTATAAAATTCCTTCTTTTAAACTATTTATAAAAAATTAATTTTTATTCAATTAACCTATTCAAGAGAGAGTAAGCTCACTGCAAAAATTTTCAGAAACTACAAGGAAAACTATCAACAAAATGAAAAGGCAAACTACTGAATGAGAGAAAATACTTGCAAATATTTACAAATCATATATCTATTATATATTTACATATATACACACACATATATGAAAATTCATACAACTCAATAGCAAAAAAAATTATGTGATTTATAAATGTGCAGAGAATCTAAATGGACATTTTCCCGAAGAAGACAAACAGGTGGCTAATAGGTACATGAAAAGATGCTCAACATCACTAATCATCAGGGACTGCAAATCAAAACCACAAGAGATATCACTTCACACCTGTTAGAATAGCTATTTTCAAAAAAAGGTGTGTGATAACAAGTGTTGGTGAGGATGTGCAGAAAAGTGAACCCTTGTGCACTGTTGGTGAGAATGTAAATTGGTGTGGCCACTGTGGAAAACAGTATTGGGATTCCTCAAAAAATTAAAAATTGAACTACCATATGACTCAGCAATTAGCAAGTTCTGGAAATTTACCCAAAGGAAATGAAAACAGGTGGAATGTTATTCAGACATTAAAAAAAAGAATGAAATATTATCATTTGTGACAGCATAGATGAATCTTGAGGTGTTATGTTAAATTAAACAAATCAGACAGAGAAGGACAAGTACCATATAATTTCACTTCTACGTGAAATCTAAAAAGCAAAACCAACCTCACAGATATAGAGAATAGACTGGTGATCAGCAGGGGCTGGGAGTAAGGGTTGAGTTAAATAAATGAAGAGTCAAAAGGTGTAAGTTTTCATTTATAAAATAAATAAATCATGGAGATATAAGGTAGAGCATGGTGACTATAGTTAATAATGCTGTATTGCATATTTGAAAAATTTTTAATGTTTATTTATTTTTGAGAGAGAGAGACAGAGACAGAGACAGAGACAGAGCATGAGTGGAGAAGAGGCAGAGAGAAAGGGAGACACAGAATTCGAAGCAGGCTGTAGGCTCCGAGGTGTCAGCACAGAGCCCATCGTGGGGCTCGAACTCATGAACCTGGAGATCATGACTTGAGCCCAAGTTGGCCGCTTAACAGACTGAGCCACCCAGGTGCCCCTATATTGCATATTTGCAAGTTGATAAGAGAATAGATCTTAGAAGTTCTCATCACAAGAAAAAAAAAGATCTGTGACTCTGTATGATGACAGATGTTGACTAGAATCATTGTGGTGGTCATTTACAAGATATACAAATATGAAACATGTACGGCTGAAACTAACATAATGTTGTATGTCAATTATACTTCAAAGATAATTCATAGGAATTATATTTGCCTTCAAATGTTTTAATGAACCTCAGGATTTGACATGATTTATTTACTATCTTGAACTACGTCTTTCACAATTGCTGTTCCGTATTTGGATTCATGTAATTTTTTTTTTTTTTATTCTAGATAATTTAACTTATTAGAAAGGAGTTGGGGCACCTGGGTGGCTCAGTCATTTAAATGTCTGACTTCGGCTCAGGTCATGATCTCGTGGTTTATGGGTTCAAGCCTGTGTCAGGCTCCGTGCTGACAGCTCAGAGGCTGGAGCCTGCTTCAGATACTGTGTCTCCCTCTCTCTCTGCTTCTCCCTGACTCATGCTCTGTCTCTGTCTCTCTCAAAAATACATGAATATAAAAAAAATTATAAAAAAACAAATGAGTTAATGATTAAAACCCCTACTGTAAATATATTTAAGGTTTGATTTCTTAATTTTAGTATTATCAATATTTGATCAGAAAACACACAACACAGGATGGGGAGAGTACTGAGACTGGCATATAGTTCTTTCCAAAGGTATATTGTCTTTTAAAAGCCCTAAATAATATTTTTAATGTATCAGGTTATTCCTTTTAATAGAATAAATGAAATTTCCAAGTCATTTTTACTAACATATGCAAAATCCAGAAATAGACTAAAATTCAAACCTCAAAAGATAATTATGGGATAAGTATCTGGAGAACTTTCTGACCATAAATTCAGTAATGAATAATTTCAGGACTGTATATTATACAGGTGTTGGAGAATTAGGGAAGTAATGATACAGAGATTTAAAGAATTTAAAGATAACTGATATTTAAGTGTGTTAGTTCAGAGGAGAATGAATCAATAATTTTGAGAAGAGTCATAGTAACACATAAAATTCAAAAGACCAGCATATTTATTTCAAAATAATATTTTGAGAAGCTGAGAGTAAATAAATTTTCAAGTGTATGAATTACTTGCTCTTTGAAGTTAAAGGCTTGACAAGGTTTATATGGGATTTGACCAATTAAAAATCATAGAAAACCAGTATTTGAGATGAGAGACATAAAAATGTGACCTACTTTAGTCAGGGGACATTGTATAGTTGAAGATAAGTTGCAAATATTTATAAAATAATTTAGGAAAAGAAAAACAGTAAAGAAACTATATAAAACTAAAACAGTGTAGTACTTAATATAAGCTTTAAAAGAAGATTTCCTGGATTCAAATTTCTGGTTCCACCACAGCTAATACTGTTAGACTTTGACTTTGGGAAACTTATGCTCTCTTTGTTTCATTTTACTAAAAATTGGAGATAATGGGATCTACCTTATAAGATTTTTTTTTTTAAACAAATAGATAATTCCAAAATGCTTAGTACAGTGACTAGCACATAAAGTGCTGAATGCATGTGAGATATTATTGGCATATAATATTGCTATTATAATAATGGTTAGGAAACACTTCCATGACATTACCTTATTATCCTGCCCTTCCCTAAAGCTGATTATATACATATACATATGTATATGTATATGCATATATATATATATATATATATATATGCAAATAAGGATCATGTGTGTGTCTGCGGGTGTTAATTTTCACTAACTTGTGATTCAATGAAGTCAATAAGCAAATTTGTATTTTGAGGTCCAGTTATAAATCAATACTAAGAAGTCAATATAGCCGAATGGTTAAGAAGACAGATGCCTCTTGAAAGTAGACTGCCATTGGGGCGCCTAGGTGGCTCAGCAGCATGGAGCCTGCTTGGGATTCTCTCTCTCCCTCTCTCTCAACTCCTCCCCTGCTTATGCTCTCTCTCTCTCTCTCTCTCTCTCAAAGTAAATAAATAAACATAAAAAAAGTAAACTGCCATTTACTAGCTGTATGACCCATGGAAAGTTACTTTATCTTTACTGGTTTTAGCTTTGTCATCTATAAAATGGTAATAATAATAGTATTTTATTCCTGGGTTTCTTCTGAGTATTAAGTGAGTTAATATGTGTAAAATACTTAGAATAGTGTTGACACAGTAATCATTTAGTTATATTGCTATGTATTATTTAATGATTGTTTATTTTAATTACATTCATGCCCTCTTTAATATTTTATTGTACAAACAAAATGATAATGTAGTCACATGTACTCATGGGTATATTTAAAATGTCAGAAAACTAAACTCTGCTTTATGTATTAGGACTTATGTATAATTAGGACTCAGTTAAGCTCAATTGATTAGCTTTTGAAATAGATGAAGAAACCACATGGGTAGATTTTCTATGTTCTTACCCACTGCAAATGCCTCCCAGTTATAATATTTAGTCATTTCTCTTTTTCCTTTCCTTCTTCTGCCTTCTTCTAAATCCAAGTGAAATATATATACTGTTCTTTTTAAAACAATGGTCATTTCAACCATAAATAAATTATGTACTTAGTATAGTTTTGAAATGTTACCCATTAAATCTTTTTCAACTACATTCCCACATCAATTTTTAACTTTGAGATTTGGAAGACATATATATAAATAAAAGAGAGCAAAATTGAATTATTTCTTTAAAAATGTTTCCTTAAAGTATGCCAAAGTTATAAATGGCAACTTGTCAGATTATGTTTTGCTTGACAAAATATAAAAAAATTTCAGCTATGAGTTTCGAGACTGCCTGTGGGTAATGAACATACCATTAAAATATGATTTGTCCATAGCAAACTGTTAATTAGTAACAAGGTTTTAAAACTTTGTATGCAATGACTAAAATTAGCTATATTCTTAGATAGAAGACTCATAGCAAAATAATAGAATTTGATAAACAAAGTAAGGAATAGTTTTGTGTATGCATTGCTACAACTCAAGTACCTATCTGTATAATCAACTGACCAAAAATCAAAGAAAATTTTAATGTGATATTTAGAGTTAAAAATATTTTATAATGTCTTCAGGTGAAAAATGCTTTTTCCAAAAAAAAGCCTCTTTGCTCATAGAGTAAATATAATAGCAAACTTAACTGTTTAAAACATGTTTTTACACATACTATTTCTTCTGATGGAGAACAATCCTGTAATGCTTATTTTCATTGACAGGTGACAGATGAGGGATATGAGCTTAAGATTAAGCATTTCAGTGTACAATTTCTGACTTTAAGTCTGGGGTCTTTAAGACCCCAGACTTAAAGTTGTTGTTGTTGTTGTTGTTGTTGTTGTTGTTGTTGTTGTTTACTTATTTATTTTGAGAGAGAGCAATAGAGCACAAGCAGGGGAGGGGCTGAGAGAGGAGGAGAGAGAATCCCAAGTAGGCTCTACTCTGTCAGCCCAGAGCCTGCTGTGAGGCTTGATCCAATGACCTGTGAGATCATGACCTGAGTTGAAACCAAGAGTCAGATGCTTAACCAACTGTGCCACCCAGATGCCTCTAAGTCCTGGGTCTTTTGACTTCACTCCTCTGAATATTGAGAAGAGGTCAATGCTTTGAAATGTGGAAATTATAAACCATTCTTTCAAATCAACTTAAGCACATCCTTTTTTTTCTTTTTGTCTGTAGTGCATGAATAAACTTTTAGAATTTTGTTATGCTACAGTATATAGCAATGACAAATATTTGGTGGGTACTTTAAGAGATGATGACTATAAAGTTACTACATTTCCTTAAGTATTCATAGTCACAGGAATCTTTGCCATGGTGAAAAGGGAAGAAGGGAAGATTGACTTGAAGACAACCTCTCTGACCAAGGCAATAGTGAGGCTCAAAAGGCAAATGCCCCCAAATTTTACAAGCAAGCAAAAACGACAAAACCATTTAAGTAAGTCCTGTCTTCAGTTCACAAGTGGTTGGTTACATGGGAACTTGGTTGGGCCCATTACTGAGCATTTAGTGAACTGCTGCATTGACAGGATACAGCCTCAGTTTTGCCATCAAGATTTTTTTTTTCTGATTTTGATCAGTTTTCCCAGAGGCAGTAGCTCAGGTTCCTTTTTAGAAGGTTCTATTTTTTTTTATGTTTATTTATTTTTGAGAGAGAGAGTGAGACAGAGTACAAGTGGGGGAGGGGCAGAGAGAAAGAGGGAGACACAGATTCTGAAACAGGCTCTAGGCTCTGAGCTGTCAGCACAGAGCCTGATGCGGGCTCCAACTCAGGAACAGGGAACTCAGGAACACGGAGATCATGACCTAGGCCGAAGTCGGATGCTCAACCAACTGAGCCACCCAGGCACCCCAGAAGGCTCTGACTATTTGATTTCTACACTCTCTAGGCTAAAAGCCATTTCAAGCTCAAATACGTTGGCTCAAGTCTCAGTAGAAATGTTATTTACCAAAGAGAGTAAGATTGCCTGATTGTTTTATCCATCCTCTATCAAATAATGCATGTGCTCAGATGATGACCTACTGGTGGTAAGAGCTGGGTTGATCTTAATGATTCATAATGTAAATCACAAATGTAGAGACAAAGGGACGCTGTCAGCTTTACTCTAGTGACAGTTGGTAATGCCAGAAAGAAAGAGGGCAAAACTTAAAAATTATTTACATTTGTTTCAGGGAAGAAGATGGGGGAATGACAAATCTGTATTATTACATCATTGGAAAAAAATGCAAATAAAGATTGAATGACAGTGAAATCATCTCTTTTCTTGTGCTTTTTGCCAAATTGCCACCAGAAGATTGTTTTCATATTAAAAAGAAAAAAACTAAAGTATGGGGAGTTAAAGATCTTGCTGCTCTGGTACAAATGACAAGAGAGAATACACAATTGGGTAAAACTTAAACGGCTGTATACAAAATGCCTTGTAACGATTAACAAAATAATGTTAATTATGAGTGCATTCAAGAGATGTGCGATTGTGTTTTGTCAGTCCCTATGAATACTTGCCCTCATTCAGTAAAATGAAGTTATATAAATAAATTTCACTCATTGCTGGCTGTGGAAAAAGAAAGCAAAATAAATAAATAAACACATACATACATACATACATAGTTTTAAGGTATTCTTCCCCAAATACACATCTTGCTGAATGATTTGAGAGATAATAATGTTTAAGGAAACAGTCTCATTTTTGCCTTTGGGAAATGTCAGGGGTATAGAAATTTTTCCAAGAAAGAATGGGGAGGGTCTATTTGCCTCAGGCCAATAGAGCGTATTTGATTAGAGGTAAAAGAAACCAACAACAAAAACAGACTTTAGATAGATTTCCTGGAGTGTTGACTACCCTTACTAATCATCAACACCTCACTGCACACCATTGCTGGGAGAGGAGAAAACATCCCTCTCTTTCATTTTTTTTTTTTTTTTTTCCTTTAAAAGGCCAAACATGCTGTCTTTGGATAGATTTCAATCCTGCTTTAATTCATTAAAAAGTGAAACAAAATCACCATTTACATCCCTGACAGCTGGCAGGTGTTGTGTGTTCTTGCTACTCCTGCCAAGTTGCAAAGGTTTCATTCAACTCAGTCACGGGTCCTTGGAGAGCCGCGAATGTGGAGCCCATCAAAACACCCTGGTAACAATGGGGCTGGGACCTGCAGGCATGGGGGTATTGTGCCAATGCACCGGTGTGTAGGAAGTCATAACTTCTCAAAACTTCAAAAAGAAGCCTGCAACAAAAGCTTTGAGAGGGTTCAGATCATGGGACGTTTCAGTGCCACTTGGGGTAGAAATGTATCAAAATGTTGTCCATTATCTTTAATATTCTTTCTAGATATCTGCAGTAAGAAATGTATTTTTAAGAGAACATAAATAGTAAAAAAAAATTGGGAATTTAACTACCTTCCATTAAAAAAAATATAGAACAGTGGAACTTGTCGTGGGTGAATGCAAATACAACTAAATTTGGGAACATAGCAGCATTCTTGGAAATTAAAACACACATTTTCTTTGATTAAAAAAATACAAATTTCCTATGAGGATGGGGTG
Organism: Puma concolor; assembly: GCF_028749965.1. NCBI lineage: Eukaryota > Metazoa > Chordata > Mammalia > Carnivora > Felidae > Puma > Puma concolor. The sequence continues at coordinate 101,357,349 of NC_141670.1, read as the reverse complement.
TGTTATGAGTAGGGTGGTGATAAAATAATGAATTATGAGCTTCTTTATGTGATTTACTTGTAGAAACAAAAAAAAATACTGAATTAAAACATGGCCATAAGAAATGGCTAGTTGTAAATTAATTAATTATGGTAAAGTTTAGATTTCTCTAATTGTAATTTTCTGTCGGCTTGGTTGATTATAATTATCACTAGCCTGGCAGTGAGAGATAATGCAGGAATAAAGTAACTAAGTGTTAATTGCATTTCTTGACCAAGATTAATTTATAAAGATACCACAAGATACCATAGGAGTCCATGTAGACTAGTGTTTTCAAATCTACTTTTGAAGTCTGAGTCCCTGAATTCCTACCATTTTTGCCATAGATGTGTGACTTTGGGCAAGTTACTTAATCTTTCTAATCTTCAATACCTTTACTTATAAGGAATAAAATAACAGTATCTACTTTAGAGAATAAAGAAAAAATAAGAGATTAAGATGAAATGTTTAATCAAGTTACATTATAATCACATTATAAGCATTCAAAATGTTAATTCTAGTTATTACTATAATTTAAGATATATATTTAATTTGATAGTTTCCAGAAGTACCAGCATAAATAATGTATTCAAACACTATACTAATGAAGTAGGACTGTCATCTTGGACATGAAAGTCAAATGATTTGCAGACTGGACATGGATGTGACTGCTCAGTTTTGTTCTTAGCGCTTTAAAGTAGAATCAGAATTTTAATATAGATCCCTAATTTTGATTTATAATCAAGACTTTCTGACCAAATGAAGGGGGGGGGGAATAAACCTAGAATAAAATGGAGAGAGCATATATTTTGCTTATATTGTGATTCATGCATTTATATTTTAACACTGTAAATAAATGTTTTCTTTAATCAATTAACATGAACATGTGTGTGTGTGTGTGTGTCTGTGTGTGTGTGTGTGTGTGTGTGTGTGTGTGTGTGTGTAAGTATTCAACCTTTGAGGACATCATCACATTACCACGGGCACCTGGAAAAGATCCAGAGCCACTTTCATAACTGAGTCTCAATACAGCCCAGGAGTATGGATAAATAAATATGACTGGATTTATTAAATTAAACAACAGCTTTAGGCATAAGAAACTATTTATCAATCTTCAATGTATTATAAAAAATAGCTGTTTTGTCAATCATAGATTGTTTCTATAACTTGGCTGGGTCAGTTTCATGTTGTTTCAGTTAGTTATATTTATATGCCTGTTATTTTCTGATCTCTACTCCTTATCTCTGGTAGGAAGAATGACTCAGAGCTGCAACTACAGACCAGAAAGAGGATTACTTTTGGCTCTAAAACAAAAAACCCAGAGGCACTGACTTTTCCGGCAAAATGTAATCATTATGGCATGTGTTCAGCCTTAGGTTGTTTCATTTATTAAGCCAAAAAATTCTTAAAACAAGGACTTGCTTTTAGAAAACCATCTTGTTGCTTTTTGCCTGTGCAAGATTTTTTTTTTTTTTTTTTTTTTGCAGATTTAAAAAAATCTAATCCCTAGGCTAATGCCTGACACTGAAATTAATTTGCAGAATAACATGAAGTAACTTCCGGTCATTATTATTTTCTTTCTTTCAGTGTGGGAAGCTGAGAGACATGTTTGTTCCAACCAGACCTTATAGTGAGAAGTGTACTTGGTAATGAGCTTTGGAATACATTTTTAGATAGCAGGCAAGACCAAGAACTTTTTATCTACAGGTCTATAGGGCTTCTACTATATAAGTACTGAAGTTTCTGGACTAGTATAGAATTACAAACTTCAACATATGTGGAAGATATTGGAAAGACAGAGTTACAAATATGTCATAGCAATTCTTTTTTGGTGAACTGTTAAATTTCTGTAATAAATTTAGCTACAATTTTAAAGTCCATTAATTTGAGGGCAAGCATGCTTCAAGCAAAAGAGAAGAGTTATGATGAAGACTTTTGTTCCAAAAGAAAAATATTTTCTTTCTTTAATGTTTATTTATTTATTTTGAGAGAGAGAGAGAGGGAGTGCTAACAGGGGAGGAGCAGGGACTGATAGAGAATCCCAGGCAGGCTCCGCGATGTCAGCACTCAGCTGGATGCAGGCCTTGAACTCACGAACCGTGAGATCATAACCTGAGCCAAAACCAAGGGTGGAATGCTTAACCAACTGAACCACCCAGGTGCCCCAAGAAAATTATTTTCGACATCTCAAAGGCACAATATTTAAAGGTGAAATTTTACTGCATGAAATATTCCTTCTTTGTAATGACACCATTTTTTATAAGCTATTACAGTATAATTCCTAAAATGTAAAATAAGACTCTTATACAAACATAAAATGAGCACATATCAACAACTGTATTCAATTCATTAATTAACAGTAGAACCAGTCAGATGCTAAGACTAGTTCAAAGGGCTTCTTAGAAGCTGAGTATCTAAAAAAATTTAATAAGGACAGTTTGAATAAGACTGCAATGTTAGATGCAATGCTAGTGAATCTCCTAAAAGGCAAAGAAACATAATCTTTGGGGTTATCTCTTATTTGGACACAAATTATTTGCGTATCTACCAGACAAAATCTACAGGTGAACATGTAACTTCCGCAAGTCTGAGACTTTAATCAGTTACAAACAGGGAGTTGGAGAAAAGCGTATATTCTCAAAAGTACTTAAGTCATTTTTGGATGGATCTGTGCTACTCTCATCTGTCATTGACAAGACATACCACTTCCTTTTTTTTTTTTTTTCATCTTTTAGATAATTTTCAACTTTTAATTTTTCTTAACAAAATAAAAAACATGACTTTCCATGGCTAAGAATATTGTACTTCTCTACTCTCACTCAGGTTGTTTACTGAATCCTGTTGATACTTTTTTCACAGTATCTCCAACATTATATTCCTAAAGCACATTCCATGAGACATGTGGGATCCATGGGCAAACACATTTAGAGATATTGACATATTCTTTTTCCCATTACCAATGGAGTTACAACTGGATATCGGATAAAATTAGAATTAGTATGGAATAGTGGAAAGTCACCTGTTCCATGTACAGTCTTAGAAAAAGCTATGATACAAGTAAAGAACAAGAAGAGCCACCATGTTGGAATGGAATTTCACTTATAGACAGCTGAGAGAGTAAAGTTCCCTTCTTTTGCAAAAGGTGTTATGTATGTATGTGTGTAATGTCTTTTTTTTAAGCTTATTTATTTATTTTGAGAGATGGATAATGAACACATAAGCAGGGGAGTGGCAGAGACAGAAGAGGAGAGAAAGAATCCCAAGCAGGCTCTGCATTGCCAGTGCAGAGCCCAACATGGGGCTCAAACGCATGAGCAGTGATATCATGACCCACACTGAAGTCAAGAGTGGGGCGCATAATGGTCTGAGCCACCCAGGCACCCCTTTAATGTCTTTCTTTCTTTGACATTAGAGAGCAATAAAATGGATAGATTCAATCATACTTGGAAGTAGGAGATACTTTTTAACTCCAGTCTCTTACAAGGTGGAGCTGAAATCAGGAGAAAGCCTGAGGATAAAGAAAACAACTGTAAAGATATCTCAGCTTATGTTAATTTATGGATCAAAATATGAATCTAGGTCTTCCAAATTTACCCAAAAGTCTTTTCATGTAACATTAGAGAAGAAATTCTGGTGACCAAAAACCAAACAACTAGGACAACCTCAGCATTTCCTTGAATATGTGGGAGTAATTCTTTGATGTATCTGGACCAGAATAAGCTATTAATCAACTTCAGAGTAGCTTTGTTATTAAATACAAATAATAATGAGCACCTGGTATGTGTGAGGATTTCTATCCACTCATTCATTATAACTATTTTTCTGTATCTCAGCTTTGATTCATAAACCTGTCATATGTAGCTGTTTGATTTTTCTTAGGAAAAAGTTCTCATAAAAAAATTGGATTCATTTTCCCACAGATTGCATGTAAGTGTTGATGATTTTGCAATTGTTTGAGTTGGCTATTAATAAAGCTTTTGAAAATCAGTTATGTCTCAAGAGTTCCATCCTTGGGAAAATAAACCAATAAAAGCTGAAATTGCATGAAGAAAGTATAACATTGAAACACTAAGAAAATTTATTTCTAACTTCTGAAATGTATTTCAAACAGGAGAAGTGCTGGAAAACTCACTTTTAGTAATACTTTATGTGGTATATGCTTAATCACCAAGGTAATATGTTCCTGTCCTTTTAGATGATTTGGTCTTGTCAAAATCACAAATCGACCATGTCTTTAGATTCTTGTGATATCGATCCTGCATCAGTTTTCTAGGGCTATCCTCACAAAATACCACTGACTGAGTGACATAAACAATAGTAATTTATTTTCTCACAATTTTGGGGGCTAGAAATCTGAGCTCAAGATGCCAGCAACGTTAGTTTCTTCTGAGGCCTCGCTCTTTGGCTTGTAGCTTTGGCCTTCTCCCTGTGTCTTCATATGGTCTTCTTTCTGTACATGTCTGTGTCCTAATTTTCTTTTATTATAAGGGTACCAGTCAGATCAAATTAGGACCCACTCTAATGACCTCATTATACCTAGTTACCTTTGTTTTTTTCTTGTTTATTTACTTATTTTGAGAGAGAGAGAGAGCGCAAGCAGGGGAGGAACAGAGATGGAGGGAGACAGAAAGAATCACAAGCAGGCCCCCAAGCTGTCAGTGCAGAGCCTGATGCGGGGCTCAAACTCACAATTGATGAGATCAAGACCTGAGCTGAAATCTAGAGTCTGATGCTAGACCTACTGACACACCCAGTTGTCCCTGACTTAGTTAGCTTTTTTTTTTTAAATATGAAATTTATTGTCAAATTGTTTTCCATACAACACTCAGTGTTCATCCCAACAGGTGCCCTCCTCAATACCCATCACCCACCCTCCCCTCCCTCCCACCTCCCATCAACCCTCAGTTTGTTCTCAGTTTTTAAGAGTCTCTTATGGTTTGGCTCCCTCCCTCTCTAAACTTTTTTTTTTTCCTTCCCCTCCCCCATGGTCTTCTGTTAAGTTTCTCAGGATCCACATAAGAGTGAAAACATATGGTATCTGTCTTTCTATGACTTATTTCACTTAGCATAACACTCTCCAGTTCCATCCACGTTGCTACAAAAGGCCATATTTCATTCTTTCTCATTGTCACGTAGTATTCCATTGTGTATATAAACCACAATTTCTTTATCCATTCATCAGTTGATGGACATTTAGGCTCTTTCCATAATTTGGCTATTGTTGAAAGTGCTGCTATAAACATTGGGGTACAAGTGCCCCTATTGTACCCCAATATTTAGTTACCTTTTTAAAGACGTGATCTGGGGGCGCCTGGCTGGCTCAGTCGGTTGAGCGTCCAACTTCGGCTCAGGTCATGATCTCACGGTGTGTGGGTTCGAGCCTCATGTCGGGCTCTGTGCTGACAGCTTTATTTATTACAAGTGGGGCGCCTGGGTGGCTCAGTAAGTTAAGTATCCAACTTCAGCTCAGGTCATGATCTCACAGTCTGTGAGTTTGAGCCCCGCATCGGGCTCTGTGCTGACAGCTCAGAGCCTGGAGCCTGCTTCGGATTCTGTGTCTCCCTCTCTCTCTGCCCCTCCCCTGCTCATGCTCTCTCTCTCTCTCTCTCTCTCTCTCTCTCTCTCTCTCTGTCAAAAATAAATAAACATTAAAAAAAATTTAAAGACACTTGATCTAATAGAAAAAATATATATGTTGGTCCCTTCCCTGTCCTCCCCCTTGTAATTTCCTGGGTGATAGGAGTGTGTTTTGTTCTAATGAGGTGATTCTGGGTGGGCTTCTGGATGGTTCTGGTCATCTCTGGTCCCCAGAGAGAGCAAGCCATAATTGGAAGCTTGGGATTTTCAGCCCGCCTCTCAATTGTCTTGAGAAGGAAGAAGGGCTGGAAATGGAGTTTATGATCAATTATGCTTACGTGATGAAGACTCCATAAAAATCCCAAAAGTGCAGGGTTCAGAGAGCTTTTAGGTGGGTGAAAACACCATCTCCAGGTAGATAGAGTCAGCACTGAGTTAAGTTGTAGAACACTCAGCAAGTGTCTGAGAATTGCTTGATGGGGGAATCCTCACACACCTGGAGTCAGAAGTGTTGTGAGTGCGAGGTAGTGGTGTGAGATCAGAGGAGACACGCAGGAAGAAGGACGGGGTTTTCCCTATTCACAAACAAAAAATTGTTTTGTCTTTTTTTTTTTCTACTTAAGACACTGTCTTCAAATGTAGTCACAATCTGAAATCTTGGGAATCAGGACTTCAACATATGGTAAGCTATATAATTCAGCCTATAGCTGACCTCAACCCTGCCCAGTAACAAATTTCATTCTTAAATAGTTGCGACTGAACCAGATTTGGCAAGAAAGAACCCAATTCATATTTTCCAGGCACCTAAGTGTTTAAATATGTCTTGCATATGTGTTCCTGATCACCTGTTCTCTTTCCCTGGTATGCGTTAGTTTTAGATGTCCCTTTTTTGATTTCCAAAAATTCTCTACCCAGTTCCGACATTAACTCTAATGAAGAAGTTAAAAAAAATCATCCTTGTTAATGCCTCTCTGTTTAGAATTTAACCACTGAATTTGCACAAGATTATTTGAATATTTTTTTATCTAAATATACTGAAACACATAGAAATCAGTGAGTATTAACAAAAATGTCAATTTTTCTGTTTACTGTTGATTTTCTTGGTGAAAGAAGACACAGGATAATGAATTTTCAGGAACAGAGGCCTCAGTCTGATAAATACAGGATACAGAATTTGACCCTTTAAGAAGGTGTATGAAACCCTAAGTGGAGCAAACAAAAAGTCAGAAGCCAAAAGTTCTAAGTATCTCATAATCTAAAGTTAGTTGTTGATAAACTGATGACATTCTTTTCCCTCCCCTATTACTGGCCAGTTCTAAAGTAGGAAGGGAGCCCGGCCGGTTCTTTTACTTCCCTTTCCTGCCCTTTACCTTAGAGCATGGGTGTATGTGTGCAGAGCACAACTTAGTTACATGGTACTTGGCTCCCTGTACCTTGTGTGAAATTTGTTTCCTGTTGTCTAGGGTCAGGGAGAAGGAGTTCAAGAAAAGGGCATGTGATTCATGTCTATTCTGTGGCTGTGCTGAAATTCTGGATTCCTCTTGGGGAGGATGTGTGAGTTCAGAGAACCCAGTAAGAAATTCCGTCTTCCAGACACACACGCACACACACACACACACACACACACACACACACACAGCACAATTCCCAGACAAGGGAAATCAGCCTTCAGCTTAGATGCCTTTCAGCTCCTATAAGCACATGATCCTGCTGGTAGATTCATCTGTTCTTTCTTCTTAATTTCTTTTGCCCTCGCAAAGAATACCCTAGCATCCTTCTTAGAGTTCAGGTAAGATGGCTAAAATCCATCCACCTTCTACAGTATTTGCCTATCCCACTGAAAATGCATGCATTTTTGCCATGGCAAATGGTGGGGGTGCATAGCATTCTGCTTCTGCCTGCTTTCTCCACCATAAAATCAGTCTAATTTATAAGATTTTAAGAAAATTTTGGAGTAACCCCTCAGCTTCGTTTAGTGATCTCTCTACAGGCTGAATCATTCTTCCAACGCTTCCTACAGGTGATGGTGATATAAACAAAGAAAAGGGGAGTGGAGTTTGATCTGCTGACTTGTGGCCAGGGAGGAGGGAAGTTTCGTGTGGCTTTCTTTATCTTGTGGGGTACTTAGAAAATTTTGTCTCCAGTTCATTTCTAACTCAGGTACTCAATACTTGATTATCTTAGCACAAGATTCATTCACCTAGAAAGCAACAATAGTGAAAATGATCAAGCTGCAAGACACTGAATTCTGACCAACTGCCTTGGGATTTCCTTGGGAATCTAATTTTTTAAAAAATAGGAAAGAGAGTTGAAGAGTGATCATTCAAAACATATTTTCTCAATTCTTGGAAGTTCTAAACATAAGCTTATTTGTATGGCAGATCTACATAGATTTTTATGACACACAGTACGCTAGGCTTATATCCTTGTTCTTAAATATAATTTGTGTACTATAATTATTTTCTATTTATATCATAGCATTTTTAAATTAAAAAAGGCAAAATGGGTATATAATTGTTTAATAAACTGAAAAATGCTAAAAAAATATGGAGTAGTATTTTGGCAGGGTGGTCCTACTTATTTTGAAACTCATTTGGGTATAAAACTGACTCTGCAAGGGAGAAGAGAGACTTTGGGAGGAATAAAAGCAAATCACCCAACCCCACTCTTTTTTCTCTTAGAACTGTTCACTGAAACAATAATGACCATCACTTAGACCCTAAATGGGAGGGGAGCAGACTCCTTTGTTGTGGCCTCAAGCCACCTGATGTAAATGGGAGGAGCTACTAGCTTCTGAGCTGGAACTAAGATCTGATCTGCAGGTCGATTTCCTGCAGGAGGTAGTGGTTCAGAATAATAAATCTATATTTGGATAGTACTCAGTTGCCTTTTCACTCACATACAGTGTGATCTTGGTCAAGTTGCTTACATGTAAGTGAGAATAATGATATTACTACGTTGGGTAGATGAAAAAACTTGTAGTATGTTGGCCAACAATATTGTCCACACTATTACACATTATTAGCTCTTGCTGTGCATTAGCATTACCTGAAGTGCTTTACATACATCATGTCTGTAGTTCTAAGTGCTTTAAAAATGTAATGTGAATTACGTGTACTGTATACTTTTTTAGCTATAAATAGTTGTTCGGTGCAAGACAGGCTAGCAAAAGCAACATTTTTCTAGTTCTCCAGAAAACTTCTGTGCTTCCAACCATGCAGTTGGAAAGCCTGGCAGTATTGGGGCAGTAAGCAGAGAGCGGGAAGGGCTGTAGACCACAGAATCAGGGTTTTCCCTCTGGCCACATAATTACTGGTATCTAGAGGCACAGTCTTTTGTGTGGGTACCTTGGATGCATGCTGCATTACTATTTCAACTGATCCCTTTTCAATATTCTTCTACTGGACATGAAGTGTGCTCATTTCACTCTCAATATCTAATTTCAAGATGGAAGAGCCACAATCTCGTGGACAGAATGGAAGATATACTTGCTGTCTCTGAACAGATTATGTAAGAATGTCTCTTGATGAACTTCTTTAAACCTCATATTTTTAACATGCTAGACCTTGAAAAGATATTAGGCATAACTGAGACTTGTATTTTTCAGAGTGTTCTGCGGAATCTAAATATATATGTTCTGAGCAAAAAAAGGTTCTGTGGTCAGAATAATTTGTAATATATTGGTATACATAAATCAAACATGTTTCTTTACCCAAAAAACTTTTTAGAATCTGTACTACTCTAATGTGCTTTCTAAATCTGCAAGAAGGGTACAGTCCTGGGTTTCCTTCGTACCGTGGTCTTACTTACGTGTGTATTAGCATAATGGTACTGGTACATTGGGTGGATGAAGAAACGTGCAGTATGTTGGTGCACAATATTATCCACAGTATATATCCATATCATAGAGAATGTAATGTGTGCCTACTTGCTGAAGAACAGTTTTTCATAAAGACTCGCTTAGGAATAATATGCCCTGGAACATACTCTGGGAAGTGATTATCTAAGCCCACCATCCTCATTTTTCAGATGAGACAACTGAGGCTTGGAAAGATGACCCTGAAAGCAACTGGAGGCTTAATTTGAGCCTGCCTGAAAATTGCTCCCCTCCCCTCACCACATCAAAGCAAACCTCGAAGTGTCCCATTTGAAACATAACTGGCAGTTCCAATTTGAGTAGGTGGACCAGTTCATGAGACGTCCTTTCAGAGTAAACCACCGTCTCTCATGCCCTCAGTTTTTCCTTATTTTTTCACTGTGGTGAGAAAATCACATTTCAATGTTTTTGTCTGATGTTGTATTTCTAAACTTAATATAGATGTTATCTGCTCTGTAGATAGAAGCCTTTTATTCCTAAATTCGTCCATCTGGCACCCAGCCGCAAAATTCATTTTAAAAGCCATCTATGAATCTAAGAAATAGAATCTCTTTTGAATGTCATTTGGTTTAGTTTAGCCAAATCAAAGATTAATGGCTGGGGGTGGGAGGTGGGGTAGAGCATTTCTAATAATTAGATCTCAACCAAGGGGTGCAGTTCTGCTCAAAGGGAGTATTTGGTCTGAATTAGCAGTGTCTGTTACAAATAGCTTGCCACAGCTCCCTATCACTTTTGAAGTCTGATAGTCTAGTTTGCTTCTTTCTCTGAGTATAACTCCTTTTGGGCACTTGTCTCCCTTTGTGTATGTTTCTTCCTCACACTCTTGACTTTGAGGGAATGTGACTAACACGGAGACTAAGAAACAAATTTTACATACTATTTATTTATCCCCTAACACTCTTTCTCAAAATACCATCCAAGTTATTCTGGTATTGAAATGATATCAAGGATTCATCATCTATGGAGGGTTCTCTCGAAAGGACAAAGATCCTCAAACCCCAGAGACTTCCTGGAAGTTTGCATGTTAGGTCACATGTAGAAGCACCATATCCTCTTGCAGAAGCTCTTGTGACTTTTTGGGGGGTTTTTTTGTATCACTTTATTCATCACAATATAGTGACAGAAATGTGTCATCTGTGACTTGGACAGTATTTCTAAATAGTGTTACATCAGCTTTACATCTCCAAGAAAAAGCTTCCCATAATGCTCTCTGATTACCATCACCTCGGCTGATTTAATAGTTCTAGCATTCTTTCCTCACTCACCTTTTCATTCCGTTTTATTTTTAATTTCTTTTTTGGTTTCCTCTTCCTTTTTCATTATCTTGACAATCATTTGGAGACTTCGTGAGCCCACACAATCTGAATTTAAGGACTAGAGACCGCATGTACAGTTCTGTTTGTTCAGTGCACATAAGCTCCTTTATTTAATTGCATGAACCACATAAGACATGTTACTTGACACTAACTTGTTCTTAGTGCAATATAAATTACTTTAAATAAGCTAGAAAGTCTTAAAAAATCATGGAAGAGTTATAATTGGACATGTATACTTGTTGTATAGAGATACATGGCAACATTTTTATTGTATAGCTTCTTGATTTAGGTCAGTGGTTCCCAGAGAAGGGTGAATTTACCCCAAGAGGATATTTGACAATTTCTAGAGACATTTTGGGTTGTCTAAGCGGGAGATGCTACTGGCATCTAGAGGCCAGGGATGATGCTAAATATCCTGCAGTGAACAGGAATAGTGTCCTACAACAAAAAATTATCCATCCCCAAATGTCAATAATGCCTCTGCTGAGAAACTCTGAGTTACATAATGAAAGCACATTGCAAGTTTTCTAGCTATAGGGAACACTCGTTATCATATTACCTTTGTAAAATATATTCCACAGCTGAATGGAAAGTCGTGGGAGACTAGTTTGATACAAATAAAGTAATCTTTCTTTTACTTTTTATTCATATTTTCATATGCAATCTTTGTTTTTTTGACATTTCCTACTTTCTTCAGAATGAAATGGTTTGGCCTTTTGTCTATGACTCATTTGTTCTTAGACACCATTTTTTTTTAATTTAAAAACCATCTCCAACTTTCCAATCTCAAGCCAATTGTATTGGCAGGTCTTTCCAATGCCTTTAGATAATCCATGGTACAGACAGCATATTTTCTTTTAAAGCCTTAAATCCTGGGTTATAAAGTATAAATGAATGTTTTCCTTGTGGTGGAAAAAATGTCTTATTTAAAAATTGTTTAATAGTCTGCCACTGTCAGAGGATAACATTTAGACACTCAGCCAAGATATTGGTGTTGATGCTAATTCCCTTCTGCTTTTTATAGCTCATGCATGACTCTCACACACTCAATATTTTAGTTGTGTGCTACAGACTTTCAAGTGAAGCAATTCTTGGAAACAACATGATATCATGAGTCTGTTACAGCTATTAAGTTATGGCAGCTAGAGTGGAAATGAATACAACAAAAACAATTTATATAGGAATATGTTTCTCAGTGGATCAGTTTCAATACTGCTCCCTGTGGTTGAAGCAAGTTTATCCTAAAGGGCAGTCTTGCAGTCATAGTCCACACAGACATAAATAACGCAGTGATGACAGCAATTTTATTTCCTTCAGTCTTAGGTTTGATATAAGTGCATATCTGAAACTTACTTGACAATAAATAATACTATAAGAGAAGTTGGGAAGGTTAATGTTATGTACCATTATCTCCCAGAAGGTCATTCTCATTTCTTGTTCTTTTCTTCTGGTGATTTCTATCCTTGAGGAACCTCCTGTCATTCTGAAATACATGTTTGAACATAAACTTTAAAGTTTGATTCTCTAATGCTTATACAGCCATGCTGTCCTGCTCTTCAGATGACTTTGCACGGCTCTCACACCCCATCTGGAGTGCTCAAAACTTTAGGAATCTGCAGAGAGCTATTGAAGGTATTGATGTCTCATACAGACAACTGTTTTTTCTACTTCCTGTCCAAGTAGTTGCCCAAGTATCTACTAAATCCTCATTTTTCTTTCCACTGTGCAAACTTCAGTGTTTATGAGGCATTAACAACCTCTTCCATGTAGAAGACAAAAGGTTCTGTACACTTGAACTTTTTTTTTTGTTTTTTGTTTTTTTTTTTTACTTGGGTGGAATTCAGTTGACTCTGTCACAGAAATATAATTTTGCCACACATATCTGCATTGATTATAGTGTGTCTTGGAGTGTCAGCAGGGTAAAAAGGGATTGGGGAGTGATGATAATAAGGAACTTGTAACTTTTCAACAAGAGCTGTCGGAGGCAGTGTCCAGAAACAGAAAGGCAGTGTGTGTTTACTTTGTGATATTTTTTTACATGAAGGAAAAGAGAAAAATATGACAGAAAAAAATAAGTAGAAAGCTCTAACCTTACTTTCAAAAGTGCATTTTGAAGTCACATTCCTTCTGCTTAATAAAGTATCATGCTAACAATGAAACTTCTTTATCAGATGAGATTAGGTTTCCTAATTGGTTGATTCATAGGAAAATTCAGCCCACTGTAGTAATCTCTAAAAAAAAAAAAGACTTAGTTGTTTTAAAAGTTTAATTTTTGCCGTAGGCATAAAATGTATTATAATTTATCAATTTTTAAAAAAAAAATTTTTTTTTCAACATTTATTTATTTTTGGGACAGAGAGAGACAGAGCATGAACGGGGGAGGGGCAGAGAGAGAGGGAGACACAGAACTGGAAACAGGCTCCAGGCTCTGAGCCATCAGCCCAGAGCCCGACGCGGGGCTCGAACTCACGGACCGCGAGATCGTGACCTGGCTGAAGTCGGACGCTTAACCGACTGCGCCACCCAGGCGCCCCGATTTATCAATTTTTTGATGAGAAGAGTTCTTTTTTTCCTGAGCAAAGACCTCTTCTGTGTCATTCTTTTTGAATCATCATCAACATCATCATTTCCACAACTTGAAAGTAATTGTTAGATCTTGTCCTTCAGCAAAACTAAAATACATCCAAAATCCAACCGTTCCTCAACCCTTAATATTTACCATTTTATTCCCCAAAGCATGAGCCTCCTAACTAGCTTTGCCCCTTCTTTTCTACCCAGCAGCCAATATGATTCTTTAAAAGGAAGTCAGATCTGGCCACTCTGTTCAAACTTTCCGATGGCTTTCCCTCACACAGAAAAATACTGAATTCCTCATCACATTCTGCCAAGTTAGGTCTGATCTGGACCTCTGTCTGGCTCTCGGACTTTACCTGCTCAGGCTCTCATCTCTCCCCCTGCTCCCTAGTCACATGGCCTCCCTGGGTTCCCAAACTGGCCCTTTGTGTTTGCTACCCCTTCCCTGTGGGAGGCTCTGCTGTCACAGAGCCACATGCTGTCCCCTCTTCCTTTAGGTGTTTGCTCATGTGCCCTCTTAACAGGTCATCACTGAGCACCCCTTGTAAACAGCACTTCCTCACAGTCACTCTGTTGCTGCACATTGATTCATACACAATCCTTAAATATATATTTAGGGGTTCGTGGTCAATCTTTGCTACTCAAGCTTTATGAGGACAAGAATTTGTACTGTTTTGTTTGTTGTTGATTCCCGACTTACTCCCTGACACGATCACAATGGTCATAAATGTTTGCTGAATGAACAAAACTGTGAACGAATGAACAAATTCATCAACAAATATTACAAATGTTAGTTTTGTTAACTATATCAGGAACATGAAAATGGTAGAAAGGCAATCTGAAAGAACATTCTTTCCAGATTTTGATTATCCCCCACCTCAATTTTTTATTGTTATCTTGGTTGTATGTATTGTGTCAGCTTTTTAATTATAGTTCTCATTAACACTTTGGGGCACAGAAATCATTTGACTCTTGGTAAGCATGTGTCTTACCAAACGCAAGTTGTAACATAGAGGCATAACACAGAGAGGCCAAGAGCAAGCATTCAGTGAATGCTGATAGTGAAATACATGCTACATTTCCTCATATATGATTCTGTGTGCACCCATAGGGAAAGGACTAGGATCATTTATATTAACATTTAAAGTTTATTTTTTTAAGTAATCTCTATATCCAACACGGGGCTCAAACTCACAACCCTAAGATCAAAAGTCATATGCTCTTCTTCCTGAGCCAGCCAGGCACCCCCATACTAACCTTTAAATGTTCATTTTATTAAGTGATCATATTATAGGAGATTTTTTGGTTTGGGTCTCCTTTGTGCTTTCAACATTTTTTCCCATTCTGAATACAGTTGGAAAAAATAAAAATAACATTTTTTGTGCAGTCTATGAATTTTCAAAGAGACATTTACCTGCCCTAACAGAGATACTTTTGTTAACGTGGCTATTTCATCAATTTTTGTTCCATTTTCTTTTGAAAACAATGAATACTGGCAAAACATAAGAAGTTAGAGGAAGGTGCTTATATTACACTCATGTTTGGCTTTTCAATTTTCATTTAAAAATTAGAATTATGTTTGAGAACCTATTGATTTTTCACTATACATTATTTTGAATTAGCTACTTTTATATGACAGCTTACTCACCTATATTCATTACGTTTTTATTTATTATTAACATCCAAAAATTAGTGGGTCTAGATACGAAACTTACCAGGTGTCTTCATGTGTGTGTGTTAAATAGGAACCATGAAGGGAAAAATACAATCTTTATTATTCACAAATATGAGGGACACAAGTAGGGAAAAATATAAGGGAGTAAAAAGCAAGTAAAGAAAACACAACTGTGTGTCTGTCTATGAAAATGAAAGTTGACCCTGAATAAACATGAAAGCTTGATTTCTGAGGACGCTGAGAAAGAATCTAGCATGAATGAGGGGCACGGGCAGGTGACAGTGATTGGGTGTAACTACGTCAGTGAGCAGGGCTTCAGGCTGGAAGTGTATCTATTGCTGGAATTCCCCCTGAATAAGCCCCCTGGTGGCACATTGATATTGGCACGACGATGTTTCTGTGTCAGTTCCATAGGGCACAGTGAAAATGTAAGTCTTCTCTCAGCTGTTGTTGGGTGCAAGCACCACACGGAGAGTCTCCTGCCAGAACAGTGTCTGTCATCCGGTGCTAATGGATGAAACTGAGGTTCACTAAAGACTGTGAGGACAGGGCCTGACATTGGGACTCAATGAAAACAGTCAAGCTCGCTAAACTGGTTAGTGAATGTCCTATGAACCAGGATAGACAGATTTGCAATTGGAAACAGTACCACAAGTACGACACTGCTCACCTTAGGAACAAAACTCTGTTTTCAGTTAATCTCTTCTTACACGGAACATGCAACTTCTCTTTTACAAAGATTCAATACAGTGGTACTACTAATGCTACTATTAACATTCTTAGGTACTTAGTATGGACCAGGTATATTATCTTATACATAATTTAGCAATCTAGTGAGTTTATTACCATTATTATTCCCATTTTTCAGACAAAGAAACTGAAGCTCAGAGCTTTGGAGTAACTAGTGCCAAGACCCAAAGCAAGTAAATAGTGGAGCAGAAATTTAAACCCAGGGAGCCTTGATCCAGAGCTCATGCCCTTAAGGTATATGGCCCTGCAGTGTCATATTATTGGAAAGAGTGGGGTCTGGAATCAAGCTGCTGGGGCTCAAATGTTAGCTAAAGTTTTCATCCTGTAACCTAGACAATTTACTTAACCCCCTGGAACTTTGTTTCCTTGAACATAAAATCAGCTTAAAAATAAACATAAAATCAGATTAAAATAATACTAAAAGTATCATAAGTTGTATAATGATTAAATAAAATAACAAATTTAAAGTGCTTGGAAGAGTCCTTGACATAAAATTAGCATTCACTAAACATTAGCTTTCTCTGTCTCTCTGTCTCTCTCTGTCTCTCTGTCTCTGTCACACACACACACACACACACACACACACACACACACACACACACACTGTTTGTCTTTTAGCTTTTAAGTATGACCATGAGTAGGTGTCTCCATTAAGGCACTTTTATAATCCCTTGTAACCTTGAGATGATATGACGGTATGTTTCCTATGTTTTTAGATATCATTGCCTTTTCTTCTTAATGGCATCTATTTCATTTTCTTTTCTTTTTCATATTTCAGCTCTCTTGAGACAGTGTTTATCCAAAGCTGTGGAATTTACTCCTCTTTTTGTTATTTGTTTTGTTTATATTTTGAAATCTATTTTTACCACTATTCTTGACATTTTTACTTTTTATCATAAAACGTTTTCGTGTAACTAGGCTTATATTCTCAAATAAATTTTAAACTCCTCTAGTTGGGACCATTTCACTGAGAACTATTCTGGTTCCGGACACACAGTTGCCACTCACAAGATATTCATTAAAATTGGTGATTTGATGAAAAATGACTGTTGTTTCTTTTCTAGAACAGAGTCTCACATTTTACAGCTCTTAGAGATAAAGTGAAAGTATATATTTATAGAAAACACCATAATCACAGCTAAATAATTTTTAGTTACTCATAAAAAGAATATTGTAATTTTTGTTTTTAAGTTTGAAAAAAGAAATTAAAAAATTTTGAAAAAAGAAATTTAAAAACGTTGAAGATGGTTAAATTATTGGCTTTTGTTTGAATGGTTCCATTGAAAATCACGTTGAAAAGGCAATTATTCCATATCCATGAAAGTAATTTCCTATGAGTTACCTTGCTAAATGTTAGTATAAAATACATAGAGAGTCCTGTGACATCTAACGTGTTAACTAAGAAATAATTGTAAATTTATGACTTCTGCCTTTTTGAGTTAATTAGATGGTAAATCACTTTCTAATCAGTGATTCTGAGCCTATAATAGCTACATTATTAAATTAAAACTTCAATTGGTACACCAATTTTAATTTAAAAAATTTTTTAAAATATTTATTTAGTTTTGAGAGAGATGCAGAACATGAGCAGGGAAGGGCAGAGAGAGAGGGAGACACGGAATCCGAAGCAGGCTCCAGTCTCTGAGCTGTCAGCACAGAGTTCGAAGCAGGGCTCGAACTCACAAATAGGAAATCATGACCTGAGCTGAAGTCTGACACTTAACTGACAGAGCCACCCAGGCACCCGCACACCAATTTTAATTTAAATTAACATGTCTTATGGGAGCCACCTGTGATAATCTTTTTTTGACATCCTTTATGACTGCCTTCCTCCATGTGGATGTTAGTCTATTACAAATTGAAGTATTTGTCTCTTTGTCTTTAAAGTGTTTCACTTAGTCAGTGACATGAAAAATACCCTTGCAGCTTGAAATAGAATTTTCAGTACCACATGATTTAGTAGTAAAAAGTTATGCAGAAAAAAAAAAAAAAAGAATGACTTTTGGGTTCATCAACTTTTGACTCAGGATTTTAAAAATTATGTTTGCCTATCTCTAGACCATTGAATGAAAATGCAATATAATAGAGGCATTTTTCATTGTATGAAAAATATAATGTTCCTGAATAACTTATTAGCTTCATGTTATATCTTGTATCTATCCTGTTAATTATTTTCTTGTAATGAGTCTTCTCCATAATTATAATTATAGTACTGTGAGTTTTGCTTAAAGGGCAATAAAACATCATTTCTTCTTTCTTCTTTCCACCATTTGTCTTTTAAGAACTATTCTAAATCATTCTCTTTTTCAGCTTCTCATTTTCACTTTTGGACCGTTGCTCCATATTAATGGTTTAAATTTTCCTTTAATTTACTTAATTTCAGATAATAAATCTTAACCTTTTAATAAAATCATAGCCATTTTTTAAAGTTTATTTATTTGTTTTAGGAGAGAGAGAGACAAAGAGAGAGTGTGAGCAGGGGAGGGGCAGAGAGAGAGAGAGAGAGAGAGAGAGAGAGAGAGAATCCCCAGCAGGCTCTGTGTTGTAAGCATGGAGCCCGATGCGGGGCTCGATCTCAAGAACTGTGAGATCATGACCTGAGCCAAAATCAAGAGTCCGTTTCTTAACTGACTGAGCCAACCAGGCGCCTCAACAGCCATTTATTTTTAAAAGCAAGAAACCAAAGCATATTTAGAAGTGTAAAAGTAAAGCTTTATTTGAAAATGTGTTCAATAATCTAATTCCCCTTTAATATACAAAAAGAAAACTAATACATTAGATAGAAATATATTATAATTTATTTTTAAAATCAGCATCTGAGCTTTAATGAAGTATAAAAAGTTTAACTGTGTATGAAAACTTATGAAACCATTTTCTTTTTTCTGAGTTTATAAATGGCTTAGGGAAGTCAGTCTATTAGATAGTGTGGTCATAAGTTCTAAGGTTTAATTGACCCACTGCATGCTACCTCTTCTACTAAAATGCAATGAAGAAGTCTTGGGATTTAATGATGGAAGAAATGATGCATATGAAATGATAAATACTGAAATAAAACCATCAGCAAAATAAAAAGGCAGCCTTCTAAATAGGGGAAATATTTGCAAAACACATATCTGATAAGAGGTTAATATCCAAAATAGTTAAAGAACTCATACAACTCAACAATAAAAAAAAAATCCAATTTAAAAATGTGCAGAGGATCTGAATAGACATTTTTGCGAAGAGGAGATACAGATGGCCAACGGGTACGTGAAAAGATGCTCAACAACACTAATCATTAGGGAAATGAAAATCAAAACCAAAATGAGATACTACCTCACATCTGTTAGAATGGCCAGAATAAAAAAGATAAGAAATAACAAGTTTTGGAGAGGATGTAGAAAAAAAGTAACCCTTGTGTACCATCAGTGGGAATGTAAATTGGTATAGCCACTATGAAAAATGGTATAGAGGTTCCTCAAATAATTAAAAATAGAACTACTATACAATCTAACAATTCCATTTCTGGGTATTTATTCTAAGAAAATGAAGATACTAACTTGAAAAGATATATATACCCCCATGTTCATTACAACATTATTTACAATAGCCAAGACATGGAAACAGGTGTCTATCAATGGATGGACGGATAAAAAAATGTGATCTACCTACCTACCTACCTACCTACCTATCTCCATATATTGGACAATTAGGTATCTATTAAAAAAGAATGCAATCTTGGCACTTGCAACAACATAGATAGACCTTGAAGGCATTATGCTAAGTAAAATAAGTCAGAGACATACCGTATAATCTTACTTATATGTAGAGCCTAAAAAAATAACAAACAAACAAACAAACAAACAAACAAAAAACAACAACCCCATGGACACACAGGGGTGTGTGTGGGGGAATGGGCAAAATGGCTAAAGAGAACCAAAGGTACAAGTTTCTATAAAATAAGTAAGTCATGGTGATGTAATGTACAACATGGCAACTATAGTTAATACTACTGTGTTGCATATAGGAGAGTTGCTAAGAGAGCAAATTTTAGAAGTTCTCATCACAAGGAAAACATCTGTAACTATATACAGTGATGGATGTTAACTAGATTTATTATGGTGATCATTTTGCAATGTATACAAATATCAAATTATTATATTACACACCTAAAACTATTTTAATGTTGTGTGTCAATTATAGCTCAATCAAAAAAGACTACAAAATATTCTGAGAAATTTCAAGAACAAGTCACACTTTAATGTTACAAAATTACCTTTATCTTTCATACCGAAAAGCAACATTGCCTTCCTGTTTGGGTGCATCCATGTCTTTGCTTACACGCTAAAAATGCTTTCCCTCTTTTCTTCCTGCCCCCAGTTCTCCCCCTTTTGCTGCAATTTTCTTTGCAGTTTGGTAGGGAACCGATACTTGAGGAAGAAACAATAATGCCTTTTGACTTTCTTTCAGGAAGACATTTCTCACTCCATGCTCAACAAGAACGCTAGCTAGACAGGGCAATCTAAACACAGACTGCCTCTTTATATGAGACTTCTCCATTTCTTTTTTTCAGACCAAGCTCTATTCAAAAGGCACTTTGAAATGATGAGCATAGCAGTTGGCCAAAAGAAGTATAGTTCTTATGTCATGAATATCCACTCAACCACTTCACTCTACCATAGTGTCACTGAAAAAAGGAAAATGGCTATTTTTGTACCTCCTATGGAGAATGAATCCTGGGAAAATAGCAGCATCTGACTAGCCACTCTTCAGTGCTTAGACAGCGCTCAATCATGCTGTTTTTAGCGTTCAGACAAGCTTCCAAAATGCAACAATCCACACCTCGAACAATCTTTTTGAGAATGGCAGGACCTCAGGAAGGCAGAGAAATAGGGATCTCAAAGAAGAGTCTCCCTGTGGAAAAGAATGGCATGATTTATCTTCACTTACACACCTTTTTCCTTTTATGTGAAAGCTGCTGAAGGGGAATGTGGTCTTATTTCCAGACATTTATCCATGCTAACTCTCTTTTTCAACATCTTATTCCCATATCCATATCCAATCAATCTTCTCTTTCAATGATTCTGTCAGCTTGCTCTACATCCTTTCCCAACGTTGTTAGAGGTCAAGCGTCAGTACCCTTTTTGAACTTTATAATTCCCAATCATCTGGATGGTTTCCTAGCAATAGCTAGGATTTGTTTGATCCCTCTCCCTCAGCTCTTATCTCTGACTGCTAAATTGTCTGTTCTTTCACTAGGACCCTATGCAAGGATCACACTTGCTTGGTCTGTTTATTTTCCCCCCCAATAACATCAATAATAATTTAGGCTGAAAAGAAGCAAAATGGCTTGCCACTTTTAGATTCAGCCCCTTTGATTCTGTACATGAACAGACCTACAACATTATTTTGAGAAATCTTGCTGTCGAGAGATTTAGTTTGACTGCTATTTATCATGTTGCATTTTTTCTATTGTTTACCTATGCCATGGACATTTGGAGATGGAAATGGGAATGATCTGACATAGTTTCACTTGAACTTAGGAAGTGAAAATCACTCAAAATCCTACTCTGTTGCAGAGTAACAGCAAACTGTCTGAAGGAGTATGAGAGAAGGGTAGGGATTCCTGGACACTGAAGAAGGCATTTAAACTTAAGAGGAAGAAAAATCATGTTCTGTACCCTCCTACTCTGTGAGAAGACCTCCGAAGCCTGGAGGTGGCTTAGGGATACAATAGGTTGTTCAGAAACTTTCCTACCGTTGTCGTTACTCCATGAGCATGGGCCAGGACAGGGATTTCCATTTTCAATCCAGCCTCACAAAGACAGAATAAACATGTCATGTTAACAGCACAAATAGTTGTTTCGTTGGTTGAAGGATTTGTGGATTACCTTGAGTTTATCAACCTGAGTTTCTATATAATAGAAACATAAAAGCTAATTTGATATTGTTTTTGTTTAATTTTCATATTCAAATAAAGCTCAAATTGAAATAATATGTGATAGTATAAGTAAGG
Organism: Puma concolor; assembly: GCF_028749965.1. Lineage (NCBI taxonomy): Eukaryota > Metazoa > Chordata > Mammalia > Carnivora > Felidae > Puma > Puma concolor. The sequence continues at coordinate 101,335,567 of NC_141670.1, read as the reverse complement.
TAAATTACACTTTTACTTGTAAGTAAGGTAAATTCACTTATTATATGGAAGGCCCTGGTGTGTGTGTGTGTGTGCGTGTGTGTGTGTGTGTGTGTGTGTGTGTGTGTGTGTGTTTTCAGGATATAAAAAAGAAAGGCAATATAATGTATTGGTTGCTCTAAGAGGCAGACTTTATGTTTGTGTGAAAGCAAACTGAAGGAAATTATGAAATTCCTTTCCCAGGAGATCTTTAACAGTATCATGGGTTGCATCTGCTGGGATCTGACAAATTCTGCCTGCAGGCAGGGTAATGGATTTTGAAGACATTTCATGGAATTTTATACCCCCAAGAGAATGTGAAATTGAGTTCAGAAGTTGAGAGGCACAGGATTCAAAAAGTCTATTCCCTTCAAGTAATTTAGTTTTCTGACCTTGGATTTCAGTTTCTTCATCTGTAAAGTTATTAGTGTTAGAATAGATCAGTGATTCTTAACATTTTTTGTTGTGTAATACAATCGTGCGGCAGGGAGGGGGGGTCATGGATTTTCTGAAGCCTGTTCATTAACTCTCTGGGATCCACGGGCCTTATGTTAAATACTACAATTAATGATTTCTAGGGTAGCATACAGTTTGATTCCTATGTTTTGAGAGTATTAAACAAATGGGGGCATCTGTAACCTAGGAAAGAGACTATCTCACGTGGAAGACAGAGTGTGCAACACAACAGGAAAGACATAGGGATGCTTCCATGTGGTGGGTGTATCACCAGCTTGAAGGCACTTTGCTCATAGGAAAACCCTGAGAACAGACACATGGAGTCAGAAAGAGTTAAGCAATACATGTAGATGAAAGTCATGGAGAAACTTTATTTCAGGTAGAGGCAAGGAAGAATAGGGAAGTGAACAGTCAAAAATTCAGAAATACTGTAAGAAATGTCAGGCACTTTTTCTTTCTTTTTTTTACTTAAGGGAAACTGTATTTAGTTTTCTCTTTAAAACAATCTGGTCTAAAAACGAGTTGAAGTTAAAAGAGTAGAGCACGAATCTTCTAACAGTCAGACATAGACCCGAAGGCAGAATGGGCACTGGTCAGGAACTTCCATGTCAGATCTTGTCCATCTTGGAAACGGGGTCATCGCAGATTCTGGTCAGTTCATTGTTTCTTTAAGTCTTCTGCTCAGTGGCCTTCTCCAGCAAGGGGATGTGCACCTACCTGCTTCTTCCTTAGGCTCGTCTGGAAGGCCACTTAACCCTTACTCCGTATGTGGTTGATCTTCCCATCTATCGGCTTGCATTTCTTTTCTGCATGGGCCTTCGGTGCTTGCTATCTTTGGCCTTCCTTTCCAACTGTTACTATGCAATCAACGTGCTTCTTCAGCGATCCTTCATTGGTTAGGAAGCATTCATTAGTAGCCTTTGATCAACTTTTTTAGTGGCTCAGCTTTGAGAGGTCAGAGAAAATGGAAAAATCTTCCATGGAGTTCAGGTCTGTTGCAAATTGGTCTTTTTCTTTCCGAACCTTCTGGATCTCGGCTTTGGCAGGTTGCTTCTGTCTCTGGGCCTCCTTCCTCGCCCCGTACACGATCCCCTCAAACCCATCCACGATCTTTCCCATCTGCAGGCGCTTTATGCAGAGCGCATCGTGCTCTTCAGCACCAGGCTCTCCTTTTGTGTCACTTCCGGGCTGGGTCCTGGTTCCTGGGGTGTACGGCAGCATGTCCACGATGGGCGGCAAGGGCAGTGGCACAGAAATCCACCGGTGGTCCCAGAAAATCAGCTTCCTCCCCACCAGCCTCAGGCGGACTTCCCAGGAAGGTGCAGCCCGAAGTGCACTGCTCGTCTCAGGGGAGCACAAGCGAGTCTCTGAGGGCTGCCCTTTGGGAGCAGGTGAACTTGAGGGAAGCGGGCTGTTTCCTCAGGGTCGACTTTCCAAACAGGAAATCCTAAACCGCTCCACCCCGGCGGTGTACCTAGAACCTCAGCTTGTCCCGGAAGTACTCACGCCCTCGGGTCCCGGGCGGCCGCGGCGGGCAGGCTGAGCGGAAGCGGCGCGGAGGCAGGGGACCAGGCGGTGGGCCCCCTGATCCGCCTGCGGGTGGGAGCCCAAGTGCGCGAAGAAGCCGCGGTTCCCTCCTCGCCCATCGCCCCTTCGGCCCCTGCGGGGGCTGTACCCCAGGCGTGCCATCCGCCGAGGCTGAAAGCTCCTGCCTGCTCGGAGGTGAGTTGTTTGTGGCTGCCCAGTACCTAGGAGCTGAGCGAAGGCCGGGCCGGCCGGCTATGGGGGCCTTACGGGAACCGGCCTCCCTGCCCCCTGCCCTAACCGAGGTTGGAAGACCCTGGGGAGGGGGAATGGGACCCTCGCCCGCCTTCTGGGGTGGGTTGGGGCTTTCCTTCTCACCTGAGGTCTCCTTGACAGAGGTCTGAGGCCGGGTGTCTTCCCCAGTTTCCTTGTGCTGGCGGCTTCGTCCCAGTCAAATCCTAGCCTGATGGGCCACTCCTCACAGAGTTGACCATTGAAGAGGTCACTGGCCTCTTTCTTCTGGGGACTTAGGGACAAGGCCTGTCCAGCCTTCTGAGGGCTGGTCGGGTGGTGGATTTAGGACGAGAAGTGTCCTCTTGGCAGGCTGGGGCTTTGCTGGACAGGTCAACAAGGGACACTTCTCTGTGTTTTCTTAAAGCAAGAAGCCATATTAAAGAAGAAAGAGAACACGTTTTTGAAATTCCTTAAAGATTGGCAGAGCGGTGTAATTTAATTGCCTGGCAGTGAAGTACACTATTAATTTCAGCCTTGCAAGGACGTGATTTTGGGAAATACTTTTGGAAAAGATAATTCTGAATATACATGAAATGAATGAGGACAACATACTATGTAAAAATCTTCTTGGGCACCTGGGTGGCTCAGTTGGTTAAGCCTCCTCTTGATTTCAGCTCAGGTCATAATCTCACAGTTGGTGAGGTTGAACCAATTTTAAGGCTCTGTGCTGACAAAGGGGAGGGTTTAGGATCAGGGTCTTTTCTCTCACTCTCTCTCTCTCTCTCTCTCTCTCTCTCTCTCTGCCCCTCCCCCATTTGTGCACGGGTGTGTGCTCTCTCTCTCTCTCAAATAAATAAACATTTAAAAAATCTCCTTTAATCATCAAGGGGAAAGTGATATAATGCCATACTGAACAGTGATTGTGCCTACAGAACTAGCAAAAACTGATCTAAAAATATTATTAAAAATAATGGAAGAAATGTAGTGATGCATTAGAGAAAGTGAAAAAGGTAAAAACCAACATAAACCTGATATGCCTGTAATTCACAATTATGGGAGGAGCCTTGAAGATGATGAGGATGTTAGATTCAGGTGACCCACGTGTGACTTGGGAATCTGGCCTCAGCTTTTGAAGTGGTGACCTCTGGAGTATTGATGTGTTAATTGGGCATTCCACTAGTGCACTCTTGAAGCAAATGGCATAGAAGTGAGAAGCCTGAGATGATTCAACACAGAGTCAAGAAACTTTTATCTGCCAGAAACTGATACTATGGCTCTGACATAATTATTTAGAATTTATTTTAGTGTTTAAATATTTGCCCTGTAAAACAGATACTGTTTTTCTAGAAATGAAGATTGGTTCTTCAGTCAGTTATTACCTTCTTCTAAAGTCTTAGAAAAATAGGTAGACATACTCGTAATGGGAATCCCTTCAATTTATACTATTTTGCAAAATAAAAATAAATAAGCTTTTTTCTTCTAGTGAAAGTGTTAAGGTACATAAAATATTATTAGGAGAAACTTTACCAATCCTTAAAGCAAGAGAGTTCATTTTCCATATTGATTTTTTTTTCACATCAATTATAAATGGGCAAATCCTGCCCTATGATATTAATATCTAGTTTCTGATATAAATTGGATATAACTTTGAGAGCAAGGACATTCTTCAGGCACTAGTTATTCTGCTTAAGCATGTGTTGAAAATATCCACATTTATATATATTACATATAATGTATATATATATATATATACACATACACACATAGTATATATAATAAAATAATATGTTTCTCAAAAACTTAATTCTCAATGTCTTGACAGCAGTCTTCAGAGCCTTCTTGAAGGGAAAGGTTGGATAAATTACATGTGATAAATACACTCCCATGGGTATAGTTCCCTGAGTGTGTAGATTCTTTCTTCACACCATTCCAAGGAATTTTTGACATCTCCGGTTTTTTTGTAGTGCAGATCACTGCTGAGTCCAGGTTTCCATTAAAACCACCAGGCAAACAAGTTAGAACCACTTCCCTTTGCTTGAGCGTGTGTACTGAATTCAGACACTCTGGTAAATGCACATGTGTATTGATAAACTCAGCTTAGTCTAAAATTATCTTTTTCCCTCTTTTGTATAGTTTCTTGATAATGTATTTCCATATGCATCTTTCAGATTTTTCTGTTTATAAAAATTATGTATATAATACATATTAATACAATGTAATAATATAATAAGGTAATGATATATAAAAGCATATACATATATAATTACAAAATCTGACAGTTTTAGAGGTATAAGCCCATATACCCTCCTTTCTGAGTTGACTTTGTAATTGGCCCTCAGGGCATTCTGGATACTGTTAAAGGCCTAGATGAACTTGAGTGTTTCATATTGGCCAGAGATGCTTGGGGGTGTTAATGTATTAAATTTGGTACCAGATTTCAGCGGAGAGACCAGAATCCCCAAGTGTCAGAGGCTAAGTAATGGGGCAGAGACCTTAGTTACTGAGGTAAGGAGGGAAAGCTTATCTTAATAGGCACATGACTGGATGATAAGCCAAAGGTGTGATCTTGTGAGATATTTGGCAATGGTCACTTGATCACCGCATCCTTAAGTCCATGTCAATGAGTACCCTTTAAAATTCAAACTGATATGTGTAAACACAAATCTAAGTGTCTATTCCTTATTTCATGTCTTTCCTCAAATGTCACCCACTGTCTGAGACCGTCCCTGCTATCCTATTTTGTATGTACATATCCCTACCCAGAACTTTATATTCTCTAGGCTACATGTTATATTAGTCTCCCTTAATATAATAGTTGCTCCTGGAAACAGGCAGTTGAATATCCCTGAGAATGGACTTAAAGCAGAACCAGCATTAGTGAGGCATTCTTCAAGGGCACAGAGTAGGGGGACACTAAAAAACTCAGTAATCAAGATAGAAAATATTTTAATGCAGTAATCAGAAAAACATCCTTAATGTCAAACAACCCATGATGAATAAAATCAATATTTTAAATTAAGACAGCATTCATAACAATACCCTGCTGAGCCATATATTGGAAACTGAGGCAAGAGGAAAAAATCAGTAACACTGATCTAGTAGTCTGGGATTTTCACAGTAAAGGGTGAATTGGCTGTACCTTATTCTCATATCACTAAGAAAGAAGCACAATGTTTTCATTACATCTTTAGATTTTGGAGGGGACATATACCTCATTTGGGTGAATATCTCTGATCCATTTACTGGATTGCTATCAAAGCTACCAACTTTCAGTCAAGCTCAGAGAAAGAGAAGTTTTCCTACCTGGTTTTGGCTGTTGATGCTCCTTATGTCTTGAGGAATTGTTACTAATGGGTTTGTGGCAAATTAAGATCTCCAGGGAGTTTGCCTCAAACCCCGATAAAAGAATAGCTGTAGAGCCTCTGAAATTTTGCTCATTTTTTGCCAAATAATTATTCTCTCACTCTCTCTGAATTTTGGCAATGTTCATCTCCTACTTTAGTAACAGAAACTCTGTATACAGTCTCTTCCAGCCTTATGCAGAATTAGGATGTGTGCACATGAATTAGGATCTGTCGGTCAGATACTCTGGCCCCAAACTTTGATTTAGGATCTACTCTGGCCCCAAACTTTGATTTCGGATCTAATGACTGAAAGAAGTAGGTGCCATGAAAAACTCATTTTGCTATGGGAAGAGGAAAGTCTTTAGTTTCCAGGGCCAATAGTAGCTGAACTTCTAAAGGCAATGCAAGGGTGTGTTCGGTGACAGCAATGATGGCTTCGCTAGATGGTTCTGTATTATGATGTCAATTCCAATTACATACATAGCCTCCAGACCTAGTTCTCTGGCCTTCCTAGAAATTGTGTGAGTTTGTTAGTCACAAAAAGCCTTGACTTATATACCTATGTCTGGATCCTCCCACCCCATGAGGAATAAATGTCAGTTTTAACCTTCTGTAAAGTCGTTTGGCCTATAAGACTGTAATATATTTATTCCCTTAAATACTGCCTGGAAACTTACTCATGCATTTCTTAACCTGTTTCTTACTATGCATGGTGAGTGACTTGCACATGTAGTATGAGTGACATAAATATGTTGGTTGAATTAACAATATGGTTCTGACTCATGCCATTAAATGAATCATCTGTTTTAATATATCTCAGATCCTTAACTTATCACCCATTCAATACAAACAAAAAAGGAGTAGTGAGTATTTGAGCAAAGTTAGAATGGTAGTTATAGCACTGAGTAGTAACCTGAGACAGGTGAGCATGTATAAAACAAAAGAAACTTACTTCCTTGAAGGAGCAGACCATATTTTCAATTGTGGTCTAGAATCCAGTGGACCTTTTGAAGCAATAACCAAGCCCTCAAGAGTTGGACTTCTCTGAGAAATTGACAGTTGTTCCACAGTTCCCTGTGGTTCACTAGGTATGAAGAAGCTTTGCAAGCACCTGGGATGAAATTGAGGTCATGAGTCCCTATTTAGCCACAGATGCCCTTTTCTTCTACCTACCTTTAGCAGATCCCTGGGGGCTTCCTCAGTGACTGAATCTGCCTGGCCTGGCATTCCAAGGATGGTGTGATTAAAAGGGATAGATGCCAAGAAGAATAAAGAATACCACATGGGTGATGAAGACAAAGGCAACTTCCTCAGTCTCATTTGAGTGAATCCGTGTGCCTTCTGCCTCAGCGGTATATGCGTTTTGTAATGAGCGAGAAAGTTGTTTGGGGAATATCCTAAAAATCTTAGTCAAGACAGTATATTGATTTCTGTTTGCTCCTTTATGTTTAGCTATGGGTTTTGGTAGCAACAAAACTTCAGAGGTTGTAGAAACTGATTAGTTAAGTTGCTGCTGCAGTATGCCAAGGAAAATAAAAGCACACAGATCGTCAATAGAGATGTTCATGGAGCTTATAATGTGTCTCTCCTTCAGCATTCTGTTTCTTTCCAGGGGATGAAACACTTGGTGCCATGAAACTAGGACCAGAGGAGAGTGTCTTTCTTTCCCCTCTGGGCAAGAAGAAACTAAAGTTCTGTTAATGCCGCAAACACTTCAGTAGGCTCTGAACTTTAGATAAGTAGGATCTATCCCCTAGTGGGAAGGGCTTTTAGCCAGCAGTTTTAAGAGCAGAGTTATACACTGTGAGGATGATAACATAAGTGGTACATTCACAGGTGTGACAAGCATGATAAAAGCATCTTTTCTGAAATTTGCCCCCAAAAATAATAGGCCTGAGGGTGGCTCTGGCCTGCTTCTGACAGAAAAAACTTTTCCTTTACACATGCAAGTGGCCAGCTTTAATCAGCAGTGGTTTCTTTTGGTGATGTTTCTGCGATTGCCAACCCAAGCCACCTCTATCTCATCATTGACATCAGGTCAACAGTGTACAGGATAATCATTGGAATTCAAAACTGGCATCCGAGCTGGGAGATCTCCTTATGTATCCCCTTTTCTTTGCCAAAGCAATCAAATTAGTTCTGTTAACAGCTTGCCAAATCAGCCAGCCTAGTAAACTCTTCCCTCTTAGAAAGGAAATATAGACATTCATTTTGGTTCATATTGTTTTTCTCCCTTAGTGTGATCTTGGGAACCTTGCCAAGGGGTCTGATGGCTGTCGTCTGATGATGCCATGAGAAGTCTTTAATAAGCTGACATTTCCTGTTGCTAAGCTGCCATGTCTGAAAGCCAAACCAAATAGTGTTTGGACTCTCTGGATCCCAGACTCTGTTTTTGTCTCTTTCTCTTCCTTCTCCTGACTCAGTTCTCAGCTCTGCCCACCTTGTTTCTCCATCCAGCCTGTGTAGATGTGCAGTACAAAGGTCAGATGGCAGGAGTCCCTCCCAGCCAGACTGAACCTACTGAAAAACCCTTGAGAGCAGAGCTGCCTAGGCTGGGACGCTGGCTTCGTTAGGAGACAAGGAGGGAATGTTGGCTGAAAGTGTTTCCAGTGAGAGGGAGAAACCGTTTTCTGAGAAGGCAAATGGGAGCTTGTCAGTTGGGTTAGAGGAGGAGGCAATAAGCTTTTCTGTTTCAAAGCTCTTGTGACTGTTAGTTGAAACAGATGAGTAAAGAATAAAAATGCTGAAGCTAAGGAAATAAAAATTGGGCGTAGGAAATTAGAAAGGAGCATTGCCAGCTCAACTGGTCTAAACTCTTATTTGCAGTGTCTCTTACTGTATTGCACAGTGACAGATTATACCCTGAGACCTAAAAATGAAAGTCCTATAGAAGAATTTCAGTTTGATTTTGTTTCTTAAGAGTATGGGTTAATTCACACTGGCAAGGCAGATTGATGATTGCTTACTTTTAGGGCGGCCAATGGGACATGTAGAGTTGGGCAGGCATGACCTGCACAGTTGTCTGTGGCAACCTAGTACTTGGGCACTTGAGGGTCAAGCTGGGTGGTATCTTATGTGATGTTGACATCCGGGAAAATGCTTTGCTCTGTGTGTGGTTGAGGGGTAGAATGAGGTGAAATGTGAAATACAGGGAGAATCTAGGGTCTGATTTCCTTCCAAGATTTGATGGTAACACTTACTATGTAAACTCTTAGCCAAGGTATCATAACCCTAAACTGCAAGCAACTATTTATCATTTCCCTCAACACTTTTTACTAAAGTACCCCTAAAAAGCGGATATTTAGATTCTTCCAATTCCCTTGTTTTGTTTCCACTTTTATAGTGCTTTCTCAAGTGTCAGGAGGTACATTTATTTTTATTGCAGTGAGTAATTAGCATTTCTTTGAGGATAACTATTTTTCCAGAACTAATTGAATCGGATTCCTCCATCTGTGTGGCTTCATTGAGAAATCAGATTTTGCTCAATGCAGCAGCATCAACTGAGTTACTGAATAACTCAAATACTAATAAAGCTGGATAGTTTTCTCTAAATTTATAGTCTCGTCTGCAGTGGTTTTTTTTTTTTTGTTTTTTTTGTTTTTTTTTTTTGGTAAGCATTTGTTTTGTTGGAGTAGCAAACCAAAATCCAAAATGCCTACAGGATCCAAGCAAGTAAGTTAGTGAAATAAGTTACACAAAAAAGACAATGATCATTCAACAATGGGGATTGTAAACAGGAGGGACTAGATTTGATGATAGTTTAATTTAAGCTATATTGACTTTGAAGTGTCTGTGGGATGTGTATGAAACACAGATCTGGGTAACTGTTTTTTCTTCTTTCTGTTCCTCTTCATTTTCTATTTTTTAAATAATTAAATGTTCGGGGCACCTGGGTGGCTCAGTCGGTTAAGCGTCCGACTTCAGCTCAGGTCACGATCTCGCGGTCCGTGAGTTCGAGCCCCGCGTCGGGCTCTGGGCTGATGGCTCAGAGCCTGGAGCCTGCTTCCGATTCTGTGTCTCTCTCTCTTTCTGCCCCTCCCTCGTTCATGCTCTGTCTCTCTCTGTCTCAAAAATAAATAAAACGTTAAAAAAATTAAAAAAAAATTAAATGTTCTCCTAAAATTCAGTTTTAAAATAAGACAGCCAATCTAATAAATAAAACAAGTCACAGTCATTACAAACAAACATATGAAAGAGGGCTTCAATTAAAAGCAGTAAGCTACCACTAGGCACTTATCGGAGTAGCTAAGATGAAAATTGCAAAGATGAAAAAAGAGAACACGGAGCAATATGTATGTTTATACACTGTTGGTGGGAATGTAGATTGGTAAAAACCACTTTACCAATCCATTGCATGGCAGTGTTCTCTAAGCTGAATGTATATATGCATGCCTTAGGACCTAGAAGTTCTACTCTAGATACACACACAAGAGAAATTCACAAAAATATGTATTAAAGACAGCTAAAATGTCCACCAACAATAGAATGGGTAAATAAATTGTGGAATATTATACAGCAATGAGAGTAACAAAATTACTGTTATATTTCATATATCAATGAACCTCAAAAACATAATAATAAGTGAAAGAAATTCAGATGCAAAAAGAGTCTATCCTGTATGATTTTACTTATGTACATTTCAAAACCAGATAAAACGATTCTGTTGTGTTAGATCAGTAATTACTCTTCAAACATGGGTTGGGTAGTGATTAGAAGGGGGCTCAAGGGGACTTTCTAAGATACTGATAGCATTCTGTTTGTATCTCACTGCTTGTTAATGGGAATGTTTACCTTGTGAAAGTTCATTGAGCTTCATACTTTTAATTATTATTCTATCTTTATTTCCTTCAGTAAAAAGCTGTAGGAAGTATCATTTAAAAGACAAATAAATGAATACAGGCATACATTTTAATAAAACAGAGAACTTCTTCAAGGAACCTAGTAAAAAAGTTTCTTGCTTTTAGACTATATTTTCTTAGTATTTAATTCGATTTATGTTATACAGTTTTGTCCTCACTGATTTATTTTCTTACATGTATGTTATACCACAGGCCTTTCAAGAGCCTGAATGTGATCTTTTGTATTTTTCACCATGCATTTTAGAATGGGAGAAGCGCCTATTGAATAGCTGACAAATTACTTAAAGCATCTGCTCTTCTCTATACCATATTACCTAGAAAGGGGGAATTTTATAACCCATTAACATTTTGGTACCCATCTAATATAATTATGAAATCTGCATTCACAAGGATCTTGTCACTGAGATGTTTTCACTGATATAAAAAGGTGAATTATTGTAAAAATAAAGAAATGTTTTAGCTTGGGTTACTTTTATGACAATATTGTATTAATATTACTGAACAAATTGGTGATATTACTGAACAAATTAGAATATATATCATGTCATTTTTGTCACTATTTTTTCCCTATGTATTAAAATAAGAAATGACATGTCAATAAATAATCAGTGTGGTATGTATCAAGAAATGAAGAATGTGGATCATTAAAGTCATTGTGTATAGAACACACTTAAGAAGTAACTACTCTGAACTGGAGCTGATCAATTTGAAGTTAATACATGTGCAATTCTAAGTATAAAAATGGAAAAAAAATAAAGAAAAACTACTTGCATCTAAGTTGGAGAGGAAGAAATCCTATGCAATTGTACCCTTCTTAGGGAAAGAGTGAATTTCTGGGAGTTGTCAATGAAAACCTTACTTTGAAAAGATATTTTTCTTATTAAATAAGAATATATTTGTCCCTGTTCCTAACAATAAACTTTAAAAATATATGAGGAGAACTTAGCCTGAAAATTACTGTATAAAGCATAAAAAGTCAGATATAAGTACTGAGAAATTTTGAAGACTTTAGCAACAGATAGGGATCAAATCCTACTTGTTGCGTAAATCATGTTTTATTTGTAGAACTTTGTAAAACGTTCATAACAAAATCTGAGACTCACCTGGTTCCAGTTTCAAATAAACCTGAGACTCAGGGAGGTTCAACAAAAGTTTTGCCAAGGTTCATGAACTTTCATCAAATGCGTGTGTGTATGTGTGTGTGTGTGTGTGTTTTGGAAGTTGGACCAGTTGATAATTTTCACCACGTTTAGACTAGATTTCCTTAAAAAATGAAAACTTTCAGATTAACGTCAAAGGAAACTAAAATTAAAATGCAAACAATCTTATTCTCACTTTGTATCAACATGATGCAAGTTTTTTCTCAATTTTTTTAGGTTGCTAAGTTAATTTTGGCAGGGCAAAAAATTCCTTAGTTTGCTTTTCTATTTTTTCTGCATACAAAACTCACAAGAGTTAATATTACCTTTGATCACGCTTTCTGTGAAAAACCACTAGAAGTGAACATAAGTACATTTGTCCAGTAATAATGATACCAATATTTATTACTCAGTTACTGTTTTAAATGCCTTACAGGTATTATATACTTTAATTCCTATTGCAGTTCCCTAAGGAGACAGAGAAAAGACAGAGAAAAGATTCGGAGAGAGGTTAAATAATTTATCCAATGTCATGCCACTAATAAGTTGCAGAACAAAAAATTTAACTCAGAGGAAATAATTACAGAAATGGAACTCTTAACTGCTATACTATCATGATGATTACTGTTAGCTACCTACCCCAAATCTATTTTCCTCCTTTTTTTTTTTTAAGATGTCAGCAGCAATGATGGCTGAGCATAAAAACAGAAAGACCCTGAGCCTTTGATTACTTTGTTGATCCCTACTACTAGTTCTTCCTACTTACAGACTTCTTATTAATTGAGAAAAATAAATGCCTTTACTTATTTGAGTTTTGTATTTATTTCTACAGGGGATAATGCTACTGCTTTTCACACTGACCTATCATAATTATAGGTGTAAAGAAGATAGTCATTCAATATCCAACACAAAAGGATCTAAAGGAACTGCTTGCTGAATCAGGCAGAGTTGTACTCTTCATGCACGGTCTTTCTGAGAAAGCAGAGAGCTTATTTTACGTAGGGGCTTGGAAAGCTTGGTGTTCAAGGATTGATGGGCTTTCAGAAGCAAGAGTAGAATTTAGGGACTGGTTTATTATTATTATTATTATTATTATTAGTTACAAAACTGATTATTTGGACAAGACTATCGCTGACTACTTAACTTGTATAAATATATGCACTTCAGTGAGGCTGCTGCTAATTCTGACTTCAGAAACAGCTGCTTGTCACTGATTGGCTGGCTGTTAGAGGCTTGGTAACAGAAGGAGTGTTTTATTTATTTCATGGAGTATTTGAGAACTTGGTTCTGGTGGTCACTTGTTGCTATGAAAAAGGGCAATCAGCCCTTTCCTAAGAGGATGTGATTGTTCCTCAATGAGATTGGTACGAATAGGAGGAATCCCACTTAGAAGTTACAGTCATCCAGGGGTTAGTAGACTAGATTTTGAGTATCTTTATTCTTATATTTCAAACTCATGATAAAGGTTAAGGGGCATCCGTATTGTTTGGTTTGGTTTTTAGAATGGAACGTGCTTATTCTCATTTTATCCTGATATAAATGATCTTGTTATGTAAATAGAAAACAAGTGCAGGGACCCTGGGGAGAAAAGATGTTCAAAAGTTTTTGTAAAAAATTGAGTTTCAACCAACTGAATTACTTTTATTTCAAAAAAAAATCTCAGATATTTCTTAACCCCCTACTCTATTTTTTCAAATCTTCAAAAGAATGAAATTTTTGTTAATTACTTTAAGGCTAGAATAAATAGGAACTCTGATATGTAATCTAAATGGAATTTGGAGATATTTAAGATGATTCAAAAGACAAAATAAGTAACTCATCAAAATTTAGCTCTGATATTCAGTTGTTTATAAAGTAGGCATGCATACGTATTTTCACTTAAATCTGTCAACATATGTACAATAAATATGTAATCTGCCTTTTTAGAATAACTAAATTTCATGTACAAAATTAGCCTAGAAGAAATAATTTTCCACAATAGACTATAGTATAACATTTCAGTTTATGGCATATTTTGTCCCTGGAGGTTACTTGGATATGTATATTTGCTTTCAGAAAAAAGAATTTTGAATTGAGTAAAAGAATTTTGTTTGAATGTTCAATAAAAGCAAACACTTTATATAACGTACTCATTTTCCCAGAGTACTAAACGAAGTAAAAACTTGGGCAAAAAACTTAAGAGGTATATATTCTCTAATAAAATAATACTTCTACATTTACAATCTTTTGAAATAATAAATTGATTCTGAGTTAAACATTAGTAGTCTACATACAACACATTACTTTGAGTCTTCACTATGATATCCCACACTATTTCTGAAGTTAAGTTGACTTAATGAGTAGCTCAGGCAATATGAGGCCATCTACCTATTTTGGTCCTTCGAAAGGGATATGTATTTCTAGGTCAGATGTTCCATTTTCAACTAACTTTTCTTCTATTTCAGATTGTAGAGAAAGATAATTGTTCATTATTCTCATGACCTGCGAGAATGACTAAAATACAACATGGAGAAAATCATAGTACTAGTCCATCACTGGACTCTTCCTGAGTAAATCTTTGAATAAGTCTGAATAAATCCTGAATAAATCTTTGAATTGACGGAAATTTGTATGAAGAGAAACTTGAGCTATTAACACACATAATTTGTTAATTGAAGGCACAAATTATTTCTTGAAATGCTCTCGTATTTATGATAAAGAGGCCCTAGGCTTGAGTGCTATCTGCATGATACATGAAATTTGTCATAATTACAAAAATATTTAATAAGCAACTTAATAATTTTGTTCAAATTCAGTTTTCTAATTAAGGTGCAAGCAAACACCTGAGATAACACATACATGAGTATTTGCATACACGTTTTGTACATGAAAAAAAATTACAAGTTAGAAAAAAAAGATATACTGTTTTGATTCAGACTCACTCCTCTCTTTTGGGCAGTGTTCATCAATAGGAGGTATATAAAGACATATGTGCCATTTTAAAATCCTATCCTGTTGTCATTGACCTTTCAATTCCACGTTACTGATGGGAATATTCAAGAATACTATATGCAAAGTTGAATGACCTTAAATTTTATTTTTCAGAAAAATTATTGGATATTTAAAGATGATTCAAAATCAAGCTAAGGACAAGTGTTCACAATCTTAGAACAGCAGACTCTTGTGACTGCCTTCAGATTTGAGTTTTGAAGCTTGAACATTATGTTAATAGTCGTGTTGTTGGAACTTTTTCTATGGCCATGAAAATTTAGAATAGAAAGCATATTAGGGGCGCCTGGGTGGCTCAGTCGGTTGAGCGTCCGACTTCAGCTCAGGTCATGATCTCATGGTCCGTGGGTTCGCGCCCCGCGTCGTGCTCTGTGCTGACAGCTCAGAGCCTGGAGCCCATTTCAGATTCTGTGTCTCCCTCTCTCTCTGCCCCTCCCCTGTTCATGCTCTGTCTCTCTCTGTCTCAAAAATAAATAAACGTTAAAAAATTAAAAAAAAAAAAGAAAGCATATTAAATGGTTAATAAGCCATCCCTCAGTGGAGCAGCTACAGAAATTCACAGCTGCCTGGACATGAGTTCAATAAGGTTTATAATAAGAAAATTATAGTTATTTACTCAGGAAATGAAACTAGCCAAGTGGCAGGATAGATCTCTAAAACAGATGCATCATTTTAGTCTGCTATTTATTGCATGCATATTCCCATTTATCATGGTTTCCTAGCTGCTTTGTAGTTCAACCCTGACAGCTGTAAATCAACAGAAAAGATGAGACATAATGATAAATCAAAGTGAAGAACAATTACTTAAATAAGTGGAAAACACGCCTGGTATTGTGGTTACAATAACAGGAAAGTAGTATAGCTTCTGATTGTGACAAGAGTATAACCAGTAGCATTTTCAAAATTATAATACTATTTTGTTATTTGGCATAACTACATAGAAGGATAATTAATGTATGGAAACTATCAATTGCATTGTGCCTATTAGTGAGAAGGCTTTTTAAATGAAACTCCTTAATCTTTGAAGTTATTTCTCATTCATTCACTTAAATAATTCCTGGTTTTGGTAGAGAATTCATTTTTTTTTTTTTTTTTTTTTTTTACTGGTCAGTCCTATCACAGTATCTTGGGTTTCATTTGGAATCCTAAACTTGGGTAGAACGCTCATCAAAACGAAAAACATTCTGTTCTTGATACTGATCCAATTGCTTAGCTTCAATCCTAGAGGATTTGTATTAAATATGACACTGTTGTGCACCATGAAATTTCTCTTGGTTTAAACGACACTTGAAGCATATTCTGTTTGTAATATACCAAAGGTAAATGGAGGTCAGTCACATGTTCTTGAAGACTGCAGGTCTGTCAGTTTTCAATTTGATCATATTTCGTATCTGTACTTGCTTTGTTTTTACACAAAAGAAGTGTTCTGAGAATACTGCTGGCTCCGTAAAGCTACAGGATGTACTATGTGGCTTATATCTCAAATATGTTGCATCATTAATATTCATCAAAACTAGGAAAAAGTAGTTTTGAATCCTATTATAAAATGTGTTCCCTTTAGGTCCTGAATTTTATAACACTTGGTTTGAGACCAAGCCAAACTGTTGTTTTGACCTGTCATGAGTATCCAGCACATGTTGTCCTTCCAGGATTTTCCATGTTATTTGACAGCCTTTTTTTATACTTTGTTTGAAAAATATAAGCTTTGCAATAATACATGTGAAATGAAATCAGTGCAAATACCATCTATATAAACTTTACAAATTCAGTTTATGCAAAAGGCTGAAATGTCAAGGTGTTGGTCAGAAGGTTACAACACTTTCCTGCTATAATAATAATAATTATTATTTTATCTCTCGTAGCAACAGATTATGGCTTGTATAAGCTAAGTAATTCTTTAGGAGGCTGACATTGAGATTATTTAATGCATAATAGGGCTTGTTCTTGTTAAACTATAAGGAATTAATCCCACTAGATTTCACAAATAGCACCTGTTCAAGCTTGCTAGAGTTGTCTGTCTATATGAATGCATGAAGCAAACATTGGCAGAACCAAAAGACTGAATTATCAAAAACTTGAATGTTTGCTCTAAAATAAACCTGCTTTCTTTTTGCCTCTGAGTATTTGTTTAGAAATTAACCCTGAATTATCCAATCAAATAACTAAGTAATTACAACATGATTTTAAAACTGTGAGACATACAATAAGTAGTACTAAGTGCTGTAATAAGAATTTCCTAAAATATCTGTTAAGAGTGATTCAGAGTCTTCTAGAGTAACCATGATACAGTAACAAGTGCATCAGGTATAGATGCACTTGTAACGAAATCTTAGTCAAATTGTTATAAGGAATTTTACAGGTTTAATAAGAAGCTTTTTTCAGTCCATGTGGTAGATTGAGCTTTCTTTGATGCAAAGTCTCTCAGGTCTCTTCTTATAAGGGCACTAATCCCATCGTGATGGCTCCGGCCTTATAACGTCATCTAATTCTAATTACTTCCCCATGCGCCATTTCTAAATACCATTGCAATGGGCATTAGATTTTCTACATAAGACCTTGGGGGGTGTGGAGACGCAAACATTCAGTTCATAGTAATGCGTGTGTGTAAATATTTGATGGGAATATAAGGATTAGCTATAACAATTTATCAAGGAGAATAGGCTTTCAAAAATGCTAATCTTCAGGGTGTTTAATAAGAGTCTTGATGTTAGAGCATTTTTCTTATTTTTTTCATATTTCTTATTATATAAGTGGCATTATTTTTCTTTGAAGTAAATATTGTTCCTTTTTCCCCTAAATCTTTGTACAAATACTTATAGTGGTATTTGTTAGTAGTATTTTCAGGGCAAATGATCTAGTTCCTGTAATACTAGAATCAAAGATTTCTCTCTAAAAAGTATTATTTTTCTGTAGTTTATTCCTTGTTTCCTTTCTAGACTCAGAAAAAAATTCATGTGTTGTTATTCAAGAATGGCTAATATCTTCATTTTCATTTTATTTAATTCTTCTTATGAAAGAGGTTAGAAAAGGTGTTGAACCTTTGCTAGACACTCTGTAAAGTCTGCACTGTCTTTGGCATGAAGTGTAATTAGCATGTGACAAGATATTGGGACTGGGCACTTCTAAAAAAATTTTTTTTTTAATGTTTATTCATTTTTGAGAGACAGAGAGAGACAGAGTGCAAGTGGGGGAGGGGCAGAGAGAGAGGGAGACAGAATCTGAAGCAGGCTCCAGGCTCTGAGCTGTCAGCATAGAGCCTGATGCAGGGTTTGAACCCACAGACCACGAGATCATGACCTGAGCTGAAGTCGCCGCTTAACTGACTGAGCCACCCAGGCACCCCCGGGACTGAGCACTTATAATAGGTTGAACTGCTTTCTGGTAATTTAGTGAACCATATGGTAAATAGTTGCATGTTATGTGAGAGGGAAAGTTTGCAATGATTTTAGTGTTAAACATAAAGATGATTTGTTAATGTGTGGTATAAAAAAAATCCGGTGTCTAAATATATTATGGCAACTAAAAATTTGAAGAAAAAAAACTGTATTATGACAAGTCCCTTAATAAATGAAATTTCTTAAAAGTATGGAAATATAAAGTTATTATCATAGAAACAGCTTCTTTGGCTTATTCTATATAAACATTGATGATTAGTTATTAGATTCAGTTTTTTTGTATCTATAATTTATCTAATTCCATATATTTAAGCTTTGGCATATATTTTAGGATATTATCAACTTGTGCATGAGAGAAATTGTGGGTTCCTGAAAAAGAAAACAAAATAAAATGTACAAGAACTAGCCTCACCATGAAAGCACATCCTTGGAATATATTCCTCATAAGTAAGTTGTATCAATCAGGAAACACCATGGGATATGCTATCTCCATCCCACTTATGCTATCCAAGAGCACTATAATATATCTAGGAGAAGAATAATTTAGGTAATTTAAAAGAAAAAAATAATGGATATATAATTCATACATCATAAAATTCAGTGTGTTAAAGTATATATTTCAGAGATTTTTAGTATATTCACAAACTTGTACAAACATTGCTATTACCTATTTCCAGAACATTTCCTCTCCCATAAATGGAACTCCATACATACTAGCAGTCATTCCTCATACCTCCTTCTTCAAAACCCCTGGTACCCACTAATCTACTTTGTGTGTCTATGGATTTGCTTACTCTGGACATTTCCTATGAATAGAATAATACAAAATGTGTCCTTTTTTGTCTGGTTTCTTTCATTTAGCATGTTTTCAGAGTTCACTTATGCTTTACCATGTATCAGTACTTCATTCCTTTTTATGGCTGAATAGTATTTATTGTGCAGATATACCACATTTTGCTTATCCATTTCATTAGTTGATGGCCATTTGGATTGTTTCCATTTGAGGAAACATGAATAATGCTGCTGTGAACATTTATGTACAAGTTTTTGTCTGGCCCTATGCTTTCAGTTGGCTCAGATATATGCCTAGAATTGGAATTACTGGGTCGTAAAGTAACATGTTAAGCTTTTTGAGGAGACTCAAACTGTTTTCAAGTGACTACACTAATATGATGACATCACTGATGAGGCAAATTAAAGAATTCCAGAATGTTATACCTCCACAAAAGCACCTAATAAGCTAGCATAAATGTTCATAATCAACTTTTTTAAAACTCTGGAAACTTCTCAAAAAGTTATCATAACCAGGGGAAACTTAATGAAGAAAGAAGTTGCTACATTTCAGTAAGAGAGTGCTCTGGCATTTTAAGTTCCTGCTCATTGCCCCCACTCCTAGATCAGTAGTGCTGTGAAGATAGCAGCCTGAAATGCTGGTTCAGGTTTCTAGGGCCCAAGGGAGCAATATGGACCTTATTCTCAAATAATCGTGGCTGTGGGTTTCAACCTGTTTGGCAGGTCCTTTGAAGGACCAGTGCAAGGGCTTGCCATTGTTTTGCCTGATTTGGAATATTCCCAGGGATAGGGTAGCCTCCTGGGTGGTGTTTGCAGAAAGTACCCAAAATCAAAAGTACTGGCCACAGCAGCCTGGGGCAAGGGTTTATAGTCAAGACAAACAATGGACAGATCAAAAAGGCCAGAAAGCCAGAGGTTGGGAAAGAAGATAGGTGGAGGAATAAGAGCTTTTAAAAGTTCCTGTATGTATCAGATTATCAAAGAGGCCCCATACATGCCCAGAGCTCGACACATGCTCAGAAAAGGCCTAAGAGAACCATAAGCTGTTATCTTTGGCTCATCTTCAAGCTTCACATAAGCACAAGTGAAGGTCAAGGCAGAGTTGTAAATAGTCTGGTTAATTGAAGGAGTGCCCCCAAACAGAGACAATGTGTAAAAACAGAGGAAGTCTTTTCCCTTTTTCTTCTCTGTCTCTCTTTTTTAAAATATATTTTCATTTATTTATTTCTTTTTTTTTAATTTTTGCTTCAAGGGTTTAAGGGAACTCTGTTAAAACACTAGCTGACCACAAAGCTGGCAGAACACCGATTTCAGTGGTCACACATAACAAAGAATATAGACTTTACAAAACAGTTTAGAAAAGTCACTAAATAAACAATAAATAACCCACGACAAACAGCAACAACCCTGGGGAGTGAGAATAATCTGATTTCCAGAGCTGTTACATTATAATATTCAGAATGTCCAGTTTTCAACAACAACAAAAAAAATTGGAAGACATGCAAAGAAAAAAAAATGTGGCCTATTCCCGGGGGGGGGGCGGGGGGAGACATTAGTAGAAAGTGTCCCTGGAGTATCCTGGGCATTGGACTTACTAGATAAAAATTTTAAGTCACTATTTTAAATATGCTCAAAGAGCTAAATGAAGCAGCAGACACAGAATGAAAGGAAACCAGGAGAATAATGTCTTACAAAATACAAAATGTTAATAAACAGGTAGAAAATTTTTTTAAAACAAAGCCGAATAAACATTTGGGGCCTAAATGTATAATAACTAAAATGAAAGGTTCACTAGAGGATTTCAGCAGATTTGAGCAGAAAAAAGAAAGAATCAGTGAAATTGAAGGTAGATCAATTTAAGTTATCCAGTCTGAGAAGCCAAAAGAGAGGAGAGTGAAGAAAAATGAGCAGAATCTAAGAGATCTATGGGACACCATCAAATGGACCGACATGGGCATATGAGAGTCCCAGTGTTGGAGGCGAGAAAGGAGCAGAGAGAATGTTTGAAAAAATAATGGTCAAAACATTTCCTCATTTGATGAAATATGTACATCTACACATACAAGAAGCTCAAAGAACTCCAAGCGGGATAAATTTAAAGAGATCCACACAAAGACATGTTATATAGTCAAATTATCAAAACCCAAAATGACCGCATCATTTTACCTTACCACCAGTGATTTATGAGTGTTCTCATTTTTGTACATTTTCGTTGACAGTTGTTAATTGTCCCTGTCTTCTATTATAGCACAATACTGAATGTAGAGTGATATCTCATTTTTAAAATGGCATTCCTCAATTGACATTGAGCATTTTTTCATGTGCTTATTAAGATAGCTTCTCAACCTGCTAGTTGAAACGACCTATCAGCCTTTGATCAAGCTGATGTGAGATGATTCAAGTCACATTTGATAGGACAGATTCATTTAGACCAAGTACAGTCAAGGATAATTCTCACTTCTATCCTGCTGGCAAAAGTGGACCTAAGAAATTCTGTTTTTATGTGAATACCAGTTGATGAAAAACAAACAAATCTGTGAAGAGAACCTATGAAGAAATTCTACAGAAGAAAGGAAACATCATCCAAAGATCCAAGGGAAAGCATATTTCTGGGGGGGGGGGGGGGGAAGATTTACTACAAAATCAGTGTAACATTTTGGAAGCTGTTCTGCATTTTCAATATGATATGAGAGGGCCTGGACTCTATAAAGTAAGAATCAAAGACTATAATTTGACAACCAGTTGAAAATGTGGAGAAAATGAAGATGATCTCTATTTGAATAATAAAAAGGCTCAAGTGGCGCAATGGGAAATTGGCAAGGTGGAGTACAAACCTGAGAAACTCTCTTTGAATTAACTGAAAAGTGACAAAGATATGAAATGATAAGATAGTTTGTGGAGATTAAAAAAAAAGGCAGGAACCAACAGAAAAATTATAGGTATAACTAAAGAAGAAACTTAACCTCTTAGAAGACACAGTTCAGATAATACTAACATCTCTTAAGTCACAACACCCCCAGTTCTTGAGAATTTTAGTTTCTGGGTTATCATCATTCTCTTTGATACTACTTCTCTTGTGATTCTTGATTCTTTGTCAGTAATTCTTCAACTACTTTACCTCTAAACAATGGAGTGATTCAGACACTCAAGCTTTGAACTTATTTGCACTGATTTCAATCCACTAGTATGCCCTAAAAATTATCTTCATGTTGCCCATCCCTAAACTCCAAGCTCAGTGGTAACTCAAATTTTGCAAACTGACATACTTATTTAGTTTCACTCAAAATCCACATCTCCTGCAGTCTTCCTCTTATACCATGAGTTGCTCAGACAATGTAGTAATATAATCAAATTTGGATTTAAAAAAAAACACACTATTAACATCATGGATTAAAGGAGAATGAGGGCATATTTGAGGATATCATTAACAAAGCTAAGGAAGACATGTGAAACCAATGAGAAATAATATATTATTCAAAAGAAAATGTTTGGAAACATTTTTTTTTTAAAGATCATGTTAGATCCTTACATCACTATACAACAAAACACATCTCAAATATATTTAACAATAAAATGGAAAAATAGAATTAAAAACACTTTTGTTAAAAGTCTGCTGCATTTGGGACACCTAAGTGGCTCAGTCAGTGAAGGAAGCACCTGACTCTTGATTTTGGCTGAGGTCATGATCTCAAGTTTGTGAATTCGAGTGCTGCATTGGACTCTGTGCTGACAGCGTGGAACCTGCTTGGGATTCTCTCTGTTTCCCTCTCTCTCTTCCTCTTTATCTGCCCCTCCGCTGCTTGCACACTATCTCTTTCTTTCAAAATACATAAATAAACATTGAAAAAAAGTACAGCATCCAAGAAATGTTTTTTATATTCATTTAAAATTATATTTTCTAAGAATATTTAACAACATAGAAATAGCATGATAACTAAAAATGAAAAATGCAAAATTGTATATTGCACATGTATCAATCCAATATTTTCATTTTTTTCTTAAAAATGCATCAAAATATAAATTAAAATTTTGCCTCCAGGTGGGGTGCTTTGGTTTAAACACTTTTTTTCCTCACTATTCTTTGACAGATTTTCTATTTTGAATTTGTATTAATTTTAAGATAGAAAGTTTGCATTATTTCTTATAAGGGAAACAATTTTTAGAGAAGGATTTTTTAAAAGGCAGATTAAATAGAAATATAATGAGCGTTATTGACAGAATATTCCATAATAATGATCAAATTCCCAGCATTCCTCTAGTTAGGCCAATGTGATAAGCAGGCTGTTTTGTTTTAACTGGCACCAAAGGAACTGAGGGATGCACAGGGAAGATTTATAATCAGTGAATTAAAGTCATTGGAAGTCCCTGAATAGGATGCCTATTAATTTTAGAATTAACTTTTGTAGAAGATAATGAATTTCCTCAAATGATTCTATGAATGAGAGGTATAAACAAATGAATATAGTAAGGAAAAAAAAATTTCCCTGCCTGTAAGAGGGCTAAATAAAACCAAAAGCAGTAATTTAAATTCATGTTCCATTTGGAACAAAGGTCAGTAGTCATTATATTTTGGATTCATGGAAATTAAAGATAGGTTATTTTTGAGAATAAGGTGATAAGGAAAATTCTGAAGATTAGGAGGCTGAACATAGCTCTCTATGGGTCAGGATGGAGAGAAATTCAATGGGTTTACTTCAGGTAATTCATTTCTGAAACAGTATTTTGTCTTTACAGTGCAAACTTCAAGGTACACTATCTCCTATATGTCCAAGACATTATGAAGAAAGTAGACAGATATAATTTAGCAACCAATTATGACTAGCAGAAAATAGCAGATCAATTTTATTTTCTTCATCCTGAAGAAAAAAGACAATAGTCTGTGATCATTATTTATTCAAATACAACTTTTGATTCTGTCCACCATAAAATTTCATTGGTAAACCACTAACACAGAGCTCTTTAAGGTAGGGGTTATGTATTATTACTCTCGAATCCATATTGTTTGATACAGATTTTATAACATACCCTAGATTTCTACTTAACAATGTGGAAATAGCTTATTTTCCTAAAAATAGAAATAAATCTACTGTGTTACAATCTATTGAAATTTACTCATTCTGTGCATTCCAGTTTACCTAGTTCTGTCATAAGTGAGCAGTTGAACATCAAATAGGTTATCTGCCCCAATAGCAATAAACTATTAAGTGCACCTAGGAGAATTCCCCTGTCCATCCATATGTGTTCTGATTACATCTCTCTCTCACTGCCCAGGCCCAACCCCTTCCAAAGAAACAGAACCAGATTGTTTAGGGAAAACATACCCTCATGGTACTGCCAGGGCCTGAGGAAATCACACTTTCTAAATCTATGACATAGTCTCCTTTCTTTCCTTCCCTCCCCCTGCCTCCCTATAGCAAGAGTATAAATAATTTAGTACATTACGTACTGATTTTAAGTTAATGTCTGTTTATAGATCTCATCATCATGGGGATAGGTGTCTTGGAAATTAAGAGACTGTTGCCAGATGCACTCTTTACCCCTCCTCTTTTCCCCGCCCCCACAGATCATTTGTAGTGCCAACAACGTATCTTAGCACTTGTCTCTAAGCATAACACATGTCCTGACAATTACCATGAATGCTCCTTGCACATTGACTGATCAGTTGGATGAATTAAAAAAGCTTCCTGATCCCAGGAATTCCAGTTTTCAAAGTAAGATTTCAAACGGGATCTCCAGAAATATAAGTTACTTGAAACTGCTGAATATGTTTTATTCCATGAAATACGCCGTGGCCACAATTAGTTAAATGTGCTTTCATTGGGAATATTTTTTTATTGTGAACTTCAGATCAGAATAACTTTAGATCAAGACTTTTGATCAGGAAAGACTTTTCACTATTATCCATCCACATAGAATAGAATGCCCTAAAATTATTTAAAAGTAACTGCAGTAATACCACCAACAACAAAAAACCTGTGATTTTTTTTTTTTTTTTAAAGCTAGCCCCATTTCTAAGGAGCATGAAGAACTTTAGGCGACAACATAAAATCAACACTTTAAAAAATGAAAGTAAACAAATGGGAAAAAAAGGAGAAGAAAAATTCTCAAACTTCCACAATTTGAGAAATTATTGACTTAGTCTTCCTTAAGTGCTGTCTTGACCTAAAGTACATCCTGTGACTCATATTCCAATTACTGTTACGGTCTTTCTGGTCCAAATTGCTGGGAGGAAGGGAAGTACTGCATAGACAAAGTGGTTAAATAACCTAGTGTACAGAACCTTATAAAAGCTGCACCCTAAGAAAGATGTAGTGTTTCTCATTTCTTTGTTCCTGTTTCACTTTTATGATCCCTTCTTGGAAGAAAGGTACATTCTGTCTCTATTTAAAAAAGATCTAAGTAACAATAACATTACCAGTGTTGAAAATGTGTTATAGTTGTTTTTCCATACACTCACCATGAGTCTGGCTTATTTTTAATTGTCCTGGGTCCTTATTCAATATACTGTACATTAACATTTCTTTGCAAGCAGGTGGGAATAACCCTCTTGAATGTCCATTCCAGTATGAGAAGTCTGTCATCAAGCATGCTGAGTAAATAAAGGCTGGTTCATCTGCTGTAACAGTAGGAAATTTCCTATCACCCTGGCCTTAACAAGGGTGAAATCTCTGAATGTATTCAGTGTGCACAGACCTGGAAATACTCTCCTCTTAGGAATGAGCTGGAGATAGGCGAGTGTATGTTGGGGGTTGGGGACAGTGTAATAGAATTTAGAAAGTTTAGAAAGAACAGGAGAGTTGGATGGAGGGGAGGGGACTCCCTTATTTGTGGGAGATTCAACAAACATTTAGTGGATTCAGCAGTCATTTTCTTAGGCCCTTCCATTAGGTCTACCATTAGGAAGAAAGCATTTTGAGGACTATCAGGTGGAAGTTGGAGCTACCCATAGATAGGAAAACCACATCAACTTGAAAATGTCATCTGTGAAATAAGATGGAGAATTCTATGAGATAAAAGTCCAAAGAGGTTTTTTCCAGCCATTTTCAATTTTAGATAGCCCTATTCTAATCACTTCATTGATGGGTTACAGTTGTCACAACATGGGTTTTACCCCATTTTTCTTATACAACTTGTAAGTGTGTTTTGCTTTAAAAAATTCTGTCAGAAAATTATCACAGGAAATGACAAAGTAATGGCAACAAGAAAGCTTTTTATTTTAATAAGAGTTCAATATAGTTCTTTAAATAGGTATAGCATTTAAATATTCAAATTTTGAAAGTTCATTTTATATGCAGCTGTTTAGCAAGGTAATTTTTGCATGGCTTAATGTACACCTTAGTCCTTTAAACTGTATCTCTTCCATAAGAGTAGCTTGAATTTAGCATTTTAAAGGAACATTTTGAAAATAATATGTTCCATCTCTTTTTCAAAGCAACTATTCTATTACTGAGAAACACTGTTCTCTTTTAAACATCATCTTGAATATTTTTTCCTCACATCTACTAGGTTATTTCTAACTGATTTCATTAAGTCACCCAGTAGCTGTCTGGAGTAGATTATTCTTATCAAGCAGCAATATGTGGGTTACCACTACTAAAATGATTTTGGGATTAGAGAGAAATATTTAGCCAGCAGTAAAGAGTTACAATGTTTTTATTTTTTGTTTTTGTTGGTGGTTTAAGTTGCGAGTTTGTAGAAATTGAAGAATCAGGAAAGTGTGTGTGTGTGTGTGTGTGTGTGTGTATCCATCTATATCTATATCTATTTATATCTATATCTAATCTATATATATCTATATCTATATCTGTATCATCTATATCTATATCATCTATCTATATCTATATATCTATATCTATATATCATTTTACCATTTTTGTGTTAAGACAACTTTCTTAAACTGGAGGCCAATTCTATAACTGCTGTTCTGTTTTCACCCAAGGAGTCACAATCCAAGGAAAGAAAACCAGATCAAGGATTAGTTGCTGTTGTGCTCATGGAGTTTTATAGGCTTATCCTAGACATAAGGAGATATGTAATTTCCATTTTGTCTGAATCAAAACCAGTTTGGTCATAACCTTTGTTGACTGTGTAGCAATAATGAGGACTTGATTACCTTATTTATTTTTTAATAAGTATAAATGCAGCAAAAATATAAACCAGTTTTAGGTCATCATTTTAAAAAATCCTGAAGACACATATTTACATGATTTGTTCAAGTAGAATTTCCTTGCCAATATCTCTGGGATATTCCTAACTATTGGCAACGCTTTTAATAAACAGTTTTTAAGGGGAAACCGCACACAATTTTGCAGGCTTTGTGCTGCCCCACAGAAATTATTCTGCCTTAGATTCTGAGCCAGGCCACCCCCCAAATGTCCATTCCAGTATGAGAAGTCTGTCATCAAGCATGCTGAGTAAATAAAGGCTGGTTCATCTGCTGTAACAGTGGGAAATTTCCTATCATCCTGGCCTTAAAAAGGGTGAAGTCTTCTCTGAATATATTCAGGGTGCCCAGGCCTGGAAATACTATCTCTGTTTAGGAATGAGCTGGAGATAGGTCAGTGTATGTTGGGGGTTGGGGACAGTATAATAGAATTTAGAAAGTTTAGAAAAGAACAGGAGAGTTGGGTGGATGGGACTATAAACAAAGCCATTGGTTTTACACACATCAATGTAGGAAGTGATGATTCTCTAACCTCCAAAGCTTTACATGAAAATAACTCCATTTGTGAGAAGATAAGGGGGGTTTTGTTATATCTTGCCAGTATGTAATCAAAATGATCTCCTCCAAACATATTTGAGGTTCATTATAGAAGATTCACATAAGTTATGATAAAATGTTATATTGGTAGGCATTGGATTTTCTAACTTCCTTGGGACTTAGGGTTAACTTTAAACAAGACTCAGCAACTTCAAGTGTAGTTCTTAATTTTAAGTAGGCCATTGGCCAGGTTGTGAAACTCAGCAAAGTAGCATGTACTTTTTCCTTCTGCTCCTTATTTTGTTTTTGTTTTCCTTGTTACTACTTCAAATCATCCCATGTCATGTCACAGCTTGTTAAGGGTTTAAAGCTAGTTGGTAGGTGCTATATAAATTCAAAAGATTGATGTCTAACCACAGGAGCTTGTCCAACAAACTCCAAAAAGATCATACTATTCATTAGCTGTCAGCTGGTGTGTGTATATATAATATTATTTTATATATATATTTATAAATGTAATATTTCTGTATATATGTAACATGCATAATAATTTTGTAATACATAATAATATTTCTATATTCTGTCTAGTGTAGACCTGACAGTGTTTGTTTTTAATTGATTACTTTTTACTAATAACTATGTTCATCTTAGAGGAAGCATATTAACTAATTTAATATTCACAGTAGTCCTATGGGGTAAGTTCCACTAATATCTCTGTTTATTTATTAATTTTTAAAGTTTTTAAAAATTTTTTTAATTTTTAAAATTTTTTTAACTTGTTTTATTTTTTATTTTTTTTTTGAAATTTACATCCAAATTAGCATATAGTACAACAGTGATTTCAGGAGTAGATTCCTTAGTGCCCCTTACCCATTTAGCCCATCCCCCCTCCGACACCCCCTCCAGTAACCCTCAGTTTGTTCTCCATATTTATGAGTCTCTTCTGTTTTGTCCCCCTCCCTGTTTTTATCTTATTTTTGTTTCCCTTCCCTTATGTCCACCTGTCTTGTCTCTTTAAGTCCTCATATGAGTGAAATCATAGGATATTTGTCTTTTCTCTGACTGACTAGTTTCACTTAGCATAATACCTGCCAGTTCCATCCACGTAGTTGCAAATGGCAAGATTTCATTTTTTTTTTTTTTTTTTTTTGATTGCCGAATAACACTCCATTGTATATATATAGCACCTCTTCTTTATCCATTCATTAGTCGATGGACATTTGGGCTCTTTCCACACTTTGGCTATTGTTGATAGTGCTGCTATAAACATGGGGGTGCATGTGTCCCTTCGAAACAGCACACCTGTATCCCTTGGATGAATGCCTAGTAGAG
This sequence comes from Puma concolor, assembly GCF_028749965.1. Taxonomy (NCBI): domain Eukaryota; kingdom Metazoa; phylum Chordata; class Mammalia; order Carnivora; family Felidae; genus Puma; species Puma concolor. The sequence continues at coordinate 101,306,785 of NC_141670.1, read as the reverse complement.
CAATTGCTGGGTCATAGGGTAGTTCTATTTTTAGTGTTCTGAGGAACCTCCATACTGTTTTCCAGAGTGGCTGCACCAGCTTGCATTCCCATAATATCTCTGTTTTAAAATGGAGAAATGAGGTACATAGAAATTCAATAACTTTTCAAAGTCACACAGCTAATAAGAAGCAGAGTTGGAGTGTAATCAGGAATTTGTCTTGAGTCTATTGTTTTAACCACTATACTGTATGTTGATCAAAAGCCATAGCAGTTATATCCTCAGCTCAAATTAGGATCTTCCCTAAAATCTCCTGTGTTTACTTCCATTAACATTTTTTTCTCATGTTAGTGGCTGTGTCTTTATTTCTGTATTTCCAGTTCTAATAAAGTTCTTATCCATTAAACAATCCATAAATATCTATGAAAACTATACACATGATATATGTGATATGATTGTCAAAATAATATTTATTCATTGAGAAAAATAGCCCTTAAAATGGTGCTGCAGTGAATTATCTAGAATTCTTATGGAGGAAAATTACTGAATTGTTACAGTGAAATTTTTTTTAATGACCCATTTTCCAGTCAGTGGTTCTCTTCTTGCTTGTTGTACCTGGATTCTGTATCCCTTTGGGCAGGAAGTGTTCAGGAATTCCATTGCCATTGTGAAATTTGGCTCAATCATGGATTCAGAAAATTAGCAGCATCCACCACAGGATGCTGAGACCAAATAGCAAGTTCAGAAGGAATCCCTTCTCTAGGAGGTTGTTTTGCTTTCCTAATAAATACTTCTTCACTTCCTGTTGAGGGATAACTTTAAAAGCAAAAATTTAAAAATTTCACAAGACTCACAGGATAAACTCTCTTCTAAATAAATCACTTCAGACAATAAGCAGTGAGAAAGCTTTAGCAAGGCCAGTTTTAAAGACCTAAGACTTTAAGATAGTTTAGATAAAGTTTGAATAAGCAGCCAAATGTTCTGAACCAAAATTCCAAGCCTGTTAGTAATGATAATATTATTTAGCACTTAGATAATTCTTTGCAGGCAGTAACCATTAATCATTGGTATCCCACTGTGTACTATGCAAGTTTTAAGATTATCAGTTTATAGAGGCAAATACTGAAGTTGAGAGGTGAAGAGTGTGTTTAAGGTCATAACCAGGGTTATTGCTTGAGCCAGAATTTTACATGTACATTTTCTGACACTTTTTTTTCCTGTCGTATTCCACGAGCTATTACCTTATTTTGTGCCCAATTTTTTTTAATGCAACTACCTGAATGTACAAAGTCAAAGTATGCTTGCAATACCCAGGTTGTTTATAGGAGACAATGGAAAGGAATTACAAGACATAGATTAGACTTCTTAATCAAACATGTACTGACTATGGAATCTCGAGAAAAATTTCCAATTTTTTTTTGAGCTTTGTTTTTCTTATCTGCCAAATAGGAGTAATATTTTTTACCTTATGGGGATTTCTGACAGATAAATATAATAATATATATAAATAATTATTGATAACTGTTATGTTTTGAGTGTCCACTGTATGTAAGTTATTTTAGTTCAACTTCTCAGAAGCCAATTTATTTTTAATCTGATTATATGGATTTGTTCATTTATCTATTCAACAGATATTTTATTGGATGCCTACCAGTGTTTTATTTTATTGGATGCCTAGACAGTGTACATACACTGTCTCATAAACTAACAATCAGAACTAATAATCAGAACAACCTTCCAGGTCTCACAGAACTCACAATCTTTGGAAGAGGTGGTTTACAATAAACTAAAAAATACATATAAATGTGAGGTGTAAATTCCATATAGATAAATTATGTGATAAATTCTATGAAGAAACATAAATAAGAGTAAAGGAGAGTGATTTGAATGGGGTGTTATTTTATAGAGAGTGGCTAGAAAAGTTTACTTGTAAACGTATCTGGGGAAAGATGTGAAGGAACTGTAAGAGATGGCCTTCTGATATTGGGTGGAGAGTGCTTTCCAGATAGAACTGCAAATGCATGTTCCCTGGGCTTTTACAGCTTTTTTAGGACCAGCAGGGAAACCAGCTGGAAAGAAGCTAGCAAGGAAGAGAATAGAAAGGGTAGAAGGATAGTAGATTTCAGATCATTTAGGACTTTGTAAGTCATGAGAAAAATTTGGGGTTTTATTCTTAAGACTTTTAGAGAGCTCAGGCAAAAGAGTGACATGATTTGGTTTATATTTTTGAAGATTTGGGTAAAGGCAAGAACACGGTGTAGAAAGATGGTGGTCTGAAACAGGTGTCAGTAATGGAGGTCAGATTGAAGATATATTTTGGCATGATTGACAGATAATAAAAATCCAATAGATAAGGTTAGAAGTGAAGGTATAGGTTTACAAGTTGTCAGCATGCAGATATATTTAAAGTCATGGGATTGGATGTGATCACCCAGGGAGGATCCATAAAGAGAGTAGTCCATGGAAAAAGCTGTTGAGTACTGCAGCTTGTTAGGGGGGATAGGAAGAACCAGTCAAGGAGACTGGGAAGGAGAAAAATGAAGCACGGGTGGAAGAATATTTTAAAAAGAAAAGGAGTGATCAATTGTGTCAAATGCTGTTGAACAGTTAGATAAAGTGAGTAATATTTGACCATGTGATTAGTGAATGTGGGGGTCACCGATGACCTTAAAAAGAGTTCTGACAGAGATGTAGAGACTAAAGCCCTAGTGGGCTCTCCTCTGCACTAGTGCATTAGCCTTCACTTTATCTCTATTCCATTCTCCATTTTGCAGTCAGTCTTACTTTTTCAAAACACAATTCTAATAATGTCTCTACGGGTTTTTTAAATGTTTTTAATTTTTATTTATTTTTGAGAGAGACAGAGAGACAGCGTGCGAGTGGGGGCGGGGCAGAGAGAGAGAGAGCGAGAGACAGAATCCGAAGCAGGCTCCAGGCTCTGAACTATCAGCATGGAGCCTGACATGGGGCTGGAACCCACCAACCGTGAGATCATGACTTGAGCTGAAGTAGGATGCTTAACCGACTGAGCCACCCAGGCACCCCATGTTTTTGCTGTTTTAAAAATCCTAGTGGCTTTAGAACGCCTGGGTGGCTCAGTCGGTTGAGTGGCCAACTTTGGCTCAGGTCATGATCTCATAGCTCCAAGGCTCATGAGTTCGAGCCCCATGTCGGGTTCTGTGCTGACAGCTCAGAGCCTGGACCCTGCTTTGGATTCTGTGTCTCCTCTTTCTGCCCTCCCCTGCTGATGCTCTGTCTGTCTCTCAAAAAAAGTAAAATAAACATTAAAAGATAATTTAAAAATCCCAATGGCTTTCTGTCTCTTTCAGGTTAATTATGCAAATCTTCCACCTATTTTCTAAAGCTCTGCTTTCTGGGATTCAGTCACAGTGTGTTTATTTTAGTTCCTTACACTTCTGTCTCCTCAAGGTCTTTGGGCAAGAGGGTCCTAATTTCCCTTCCTTCTTTTTCTAGTTACTTCAGACATTAGCCCAGTGTTAAGTTTTTCAAAGAATCCTTTTCTGACCATACTATGTTAAAAGCCCTTTGTTACAGACTCATATAGGACTGCATAACCTAGCACTCCCTCAGAGTATTTCACAGAGTTGCGATTTTATATTTCTGTATGATCATGTAATTAATGAGTACTTCCTTAATTGATCAAAAGCTCCATAAGGACAAGAACTCAGCATGATTACTTTGCTTAACATGCATTTCCAGCACTAAAGTCATAGTGCAATGTAGGTTGGTACTCCATAAATATTTGTTGAGTAAGTGAATGAACTCAACCCAAGTTTCATGATTCTTTTTTATCTAGGGATTATATACCTTCTTTTAGGATCCTGAGGATAATGGCTATTGGATGGGACTATAGACCATGTACTGTAATTGTCTACTAAATGTCCATATTCTAATTATATTGGCATAATTTAAAAGTATCTTAGGGAATAACAGAAACATCTGATTTTTCTTTCAATTGTAGAGTAAAACATTAGAAAGTGATCCAAGAAAAGTGAGCCCTCATGAATACTAACTTTAGACATGATCATTGATAATGCTCACAACATAATGACTTCCATATAGCAGAACTGGTTGTTAGCAGAAAATTTAGCTAAGAAAATGCCTTTCTTTCCTTACAGCTTTCTCAGGATAGCTTACCAAATCCCCAGGCCAGCCTCACAGTAGGGTTCTCCTCTATTAGATTTTTTTCAATAATTAAACTTTCTATTTAGCTGAAAGAAAATGTGAAGCATTTAAACAGACATATTTGTTAAGTATATTGTAGTAGATTAATATAGCCCCTTTCTCATGAAGCTTTTTAAATACTCTTCAATTGCATAAATGTTGATAATATCATAGTCTCCATTTTAAAGAACAAGTGTCTTATTAAAAAGGTAGCAACAAAACTAAATTATAAAAAGAAGCTATGAGTGCCTATCTAGTATTGTATATTTCTCTAGACCAGTTTCTTTAGAAAATAGTTATCTATGATGTTTACCCACTTTAACCCCTCCACTTAAGGTTCTTTGTGCAGAATTGGGTGGGAAGTCATAGAATATTAAACTGCTGCAGAAATGGGATCAAAGTATTAGACAGTTTTTCCAGAATTAAACATTCATATAAAAAGACAAAGTTTGTTTAGTCTTTTCAGCAAATCTCTGAGGATATCTAATTTATTTATTTTTTTACTCATAAATATCATATCCCATATGGGGTTTGGGGAGAAGGGAGAAAGAATTCAGATGCTTGAAGACAAACGTCTTAGATAATGTTCCAAAAGAAACCACATACCTCAGTCTACTCAGAAACAGAAGTATTTTGCAGTGAATATGCTACAAAAGAATTTGTTAAAGTAATCACCTTTACTATTCAGTGATTTCCATAGCAACCCCACACTGACTCATATACAGAATCAAGCTTTAATGAAAGGAACAGCCAGCTTTCTGTGCCAGATTATTATATATCCCTGTCTTCTTTCCATGTAGAATTAAAGCCAGATACTGTATATAACTATGTTCTATAGACTGTTTAATAAGCATTTCATGGTTATTTCATTTAGTCTTCCCGTCAGCCATTATTACCTCCATTATATGAATCAGGAAAGATTAAGAGAATTTGAATAATTTGACCAGTGACACCACCCATATATATTAAAACATGGATTCCAGATCTGCTTAGATCTCCAGGTTTTTTTTTTTTTTTTTCTCACTATTTCATGCTGAGGAAAGCCTATCCAAGAAGAGGTTGTTTCTGATTATTCTAGTTTAAATATCACATTTTTAAAGTCACAGTAGAACTAGATCTTATTTTAGAAAACAGCGTCCAAGTAATAAGGGAACTGGAGGACTTTGGTGGGCATTTCCTTATTGTCTATCATCATATGGACTGGTAACCCAGGCAATGACATGCACAGTCCAGAGCCACTGAATATGGTTGTTTCTCCTGTGTCCTGCCCAGGGGCATTTAGCCAGGCGAGTGTGATGTGCTGAAACCCAGGGAGCACACTGCTTGCCATCTATCCAGTCTGGGAAACTGCCTTAGGTCAGAAGAAAGGAAAGTATACTTTTTCTAATTGATCTGCTCAGAGGGGGCAACTTTTACAATGTTTTCCATCTGTGCCACAGAAAAGAGCCCCTTTCTAGTTTGCACAATGCCCTTCCATTTTTAGCAGCAACGACAGTATAACCTGATACTTTTTGCATGTTAGCATTCTTAAGAGCATGGAATATTGCACTAATATGAGTCCCTTGCTTATACGGATGCCATGAGATTAGAAAAAGCTTACTAACAAACAGCAGAAAGGTGATAATAAAGTGCAGCAAAGGATAAAAAAAAATTCTTAATATCTGAAGACCATTATGACATGACTGCATCATATATTAGGAAGATAAAACTAAAGGTCCTGATATTGCTGTTAATGAAAGTTCCATTCTATTTTAGATGTTTTATAATGAGAATTACTCAAAATTACATTAAACCTTGTTTTATGCACCTCAGTTGCTTTCAAAGGACAATTAAATTAAAAACTTTTGTTGGAAACATATTTTATATCAAATCATACTGTTTGGAGAAATTTTAATTTGAAAACTAAGCATATGCACTCTAGATAAATATACTACATAGCTTAATATATTGGGTATGTTTCCTATTATTAGATGTATATCAATTTGTCAAAAAGTAAACATAAAGCAATACAAAAGTCAAAGTTTGATTTGCAATTAACCTAGAATTATATATTTTTAGAAGTATCAGAAATGCTTATTGTCTAAATTAGGCCTTTTGTTTTGAGTTTTTACTATTATTATTGTCTTTAGTTTGTAATAAGGCAGGAGAAATTAAAGGCTTGAGGAGATAAAATCTAAGAATATAGAGATAAGTTGGTTGCTTCTTCAAAATATATGTATTTTTCTCATCAGATGACCAAATTTGATTTCCTTGAAGTGGGCATTTAAAACCCTTTTGAGGAGGGAATTATTCCTTTGAGAGACTCATGCCTTTGATGCTCTTACCAGGCTTGGCCTACCATATTGGAAAAAATTAGGACCACAGCCTTGGTGAAGTTTGCTACAAGTAACTGATCTTTTCCCTAGTGGTATTCTGTGACCTGTGCTGATTTCTGTTAAGCTAAAAAAATATGCCATTGAAAGTTTCAGATGATTTCTGCTGATTCAAGGTCATGGTAATATAAATCATATGTCATAAAGCAAACACATAAATAGAATTCATAGAGAAAATCAAAGTGATTCAGATGCCCATGATAGGCATACTTCCACCAGAGTCCAAAGCTCTCACTGTTTGACAGGCATCATGGATATTTGCAGCTACACTTTTCCAGATCAACTGACTTTGAATGATTTTCAGAACTCTGAGCCATTGCTAAATGCCAAGGAAAGAAATTAAGCAAAGAAAAATTGGACAGACTTTCAGGAAAAGTTTCCTAATTGTGAAATCTATTAAAATGTGGAATAAATATTCTCTCAGGGAAAGGATGGGTGCCCATCTCTGAGGCTTTAAAAATAGGGCTAGACTAACTCTTAGAAAAGAATTGAGGGCAGAATTCATTACTGGCAAGGAAGTGAGCTGGATGACATAATAGGTCTTTTCCCTCTGTCATACAAATGTTCCTTTGATGTTTTCATTTAGGCGGTAATTTAGTTTCAAAAGCAGATTTTTGAAAGCCAAGAGTAGACTAAGGTTTTGGGGAACATTTCACCAGAGAAAGTCCGGGATCCACGCTACCACTGAGCATGTATTGGGCTTACTTTTATATTTGATCACGGAAGACCACTGGTCAACCACCTAGTGCATTTCTTGGCACAGTCCTGTTGGGGTTAGTCTTCTGTATCTGTATGACTATCTTGTTCAGTGTAGGTTTCTGCTTGTCAGAAAAATAGAAATATCTTTCTGTGCTTGTTAAAGCTAACCACAGTGTATGCAACTGTACCCTTTGCATTTATCCAGACTGCCAGTCTTTTCTTTTTCCTGCCTGCCCTGTGTGATTACTAATAAATCCGATGTAGCTGGGTTGAAGGAACATACAAGCAATTCTTTAGCATTAAGAATGTGATCAGAGAGATCGAGGTAGATTTGAACTGTCACCATCAATCAAAGCCAGTGAAAGGCAGCTTTCCAGGTTGTACAGTGACTTCTTTTTGCTGATAACTGTTTTCCTCCTTTCATCAGGTATCTAGTGAGAGAAAGTGTGAAGGATTTACAGGAGACATTCCCACCTGAATCTTGAGTGAATAAAAATGTTGTAAGTGGATTTTATTGAATGTAAAGACCTATCCTCTTTTAAAAAGTTGTATTTATTTATTTTAATCTCAGCAGTCTTGAACTTATAGACCACTTCATGTGATTTCTTGTCTTCAGTCAGCTGTAGGTAATGTTCTCGAACATTCAGTTATCTGTCACTTATTCTTTTCTGAATAAATATAGGAATAAAGTAGTGTAAAGACATGAACCTCAGTATATACTGTCTTAATTATTCACGGGGCGCCTGGGTGGCGCAGTCGGTTAAGCGTCCGACTTCAGCCAGGTCACGATCTCACGATCCGTGAGTTCGAGCCCCGCGTCAGGCTCTGGGCTGATGGCTCAGAGCCTGGACCCTGTTTCTGATTCTGTGTCTCCCTCTCTCTCTGCCCCTCCCCCGTTCATGCTCTGTCTCTCTCTGTCCCCCCAAAAAATAAATAAACGTTAAAAAAAATTTAAAAAAAAAAAATTATTCAATAATTAAAATTAGGATTTTAGCAAAAACACTTTGGATATTTCTGGCTAGTTGATATAAAATTAACACAAAGGCCTTTATAATTGAATCACATAAAGGTATGGTTTTTTTGCTTATTTTTATATCTGGGAGAATCATAACACTTGTTTGTTTCTATTGTCACTTGTGCCTTAACAGAACCCTGTACTGTACATACATTTTTTTCTGGAATTTATGAAACGAGCAACTGCTTATCTCATATTCCCTTTCTTAAAGTTCCAGGATCAGAAAAGCATCTATCACAGAGCAATACAAATAACTGTTAGCACATAACATATACATTTATGCAAAGAAATTAACTATTTTATATGGTAACAGTCTGAATATACAATGTGGCTCTCTAATTTGGAGTAAAGTGAAATATATAAAATCTATATATTCTTCCAGATCTTTCCATAAAACCAACAAGATTTTCATATCCCTAATACTAAGATAGAAAATACATTTTTTTCCCTAGAGATTAGTGTTACTTCAGAGTACATCTTTAAGTGCAGATTACTTCAGACCCCTATAGATCTGATCTGCCGTTGGGACAAGAACCAGCCAAAACACTTTATCTTGACAACTTCAGGGTTGAAGTTCATGATAGAAATGTAAATCTGTTCAGACATACCAAGGAACAAATAAATCACAGTGAAAAGATAGAGAATGGAGCTGCCAGGAGGACCAAATGAAAAGGCAGATGCTAAGCAAAGGCGCAGAAAGAAAGAAAAAAAAAACAAACAAACAAACCCAGATTAATTGGGGCAGTGTGTACTATTTAGACATGGAGGAACTCTCAGGTTATAAATTTCTTGGAAAATTATTGTAGTATCCTGACATAATAGAAAAAAGTAACATATCTGAGTTCAAGTCCTGACCCTGTCTTTCACTAGTTGTAGGATGTTGGGTAAGTTACTTCTCTGCTCCAGCCCTCCAATTCTGCATCTGTGAATTAAAAAAATTGAAGTGGACACTCAAGTCCACTTTAGCTTTCAGTTTTAATCTGCATTACCAAACTGATGGGTTGTAATTATAAGAGTCAACAGGGAGTAATACAGTAAGACCATTTGCGTTAAAGTGTAGTCATTGGTATGGGTCTTATTTTTAACAATTTCATGAGAACATAGAATATGAATGGCACAATTGTGGACTGTGAGGACAAGACTCAGGGTGTGAGGCAAGATCTTGATTTTCAAATAGGAACCTGAATGTTGCTTTTTGATTAAACTCCTGGTGTACAGAGATCATTAGTTTTAGCGTCATGAGCTTTAGCATACAGGTGAAGCACTGAATTGGAAAGAAATAGACTTTGGACTGAGTGAGGGAAATACTAAAATGGTAGCCTAATAATGCTTTCCAGGACTATTTAATTTGACTAATCCAATGAAAATATTGGCAGTTATGAGTATCATAGGAGTTAAAAACAGCTAAGTTTTCTCCTTAACATATTATTTATTATGTTTTGTTTTAGTTGATCTTTAAAACCAAGAAATGTTTCCAATATAATTAATTATTGCAAAAGGCAGAAATAGGATTGGTTATCCTCACTCATTTTTCAAGCAAGAGATTTTGCAACTATATACACCTGTGTACATAGATGCACCAAAATTAGCAAATTAAAATTTTTCTGAAAAGAAGTCCAGGTGTCCTAGCTTGCTGTCAGTAATTTTTAGAAGTTTTCCCAGCGGTTTACCTGAGCGGGTTAGAACCTGGTATATTAGAGCCCAAATTTGTGTTCAGTTCCTCTGAATTTCCCAGTTGAAGTACTTCATATACTACTATCCTACCAGGGTGATGACAAAATGTTATGAATGATTGTTCCCCTACGGGGAGGTGGGGACAGTGGTCTAAGTTAGCTGTTTTGAGAAGTTTAGTCATATGAACATAAGCTTTAATAGATATGTTTTGATTCTAGCTGTGGTTCTTCAGCATCTTCTTTTAGAACTTGGCTCAGATGCACACTTCAAAAAGAGTTAAGGTGAATACAGAGCTTTTTTGAGATAAAACTTGACATCTATTGTGGTGACATTGAGCTAGGATTTGTTATATTCCTTTTACAATTCATAGTCTCAACAATTCTTTTGAAAATTCTCTGGCCTCCTTTCTTTAGTTAGAAACATTTTCCAGCTGGAATATATATATATATATATACATATATACACATATATATATATATATATACGTATATGTATATATATATATATGTGTGTATATATATATATATACGTATATGTATATATATATATGTGTGTGTATACACACACACACACACACACACACACACACACACACACACACACATATAGTGACTTTTGCATGTCACCCTGCTGTTTCCAAATGTAAAGGTCTGGCTGATGTCTATGATATCGTTTATTTATTAGTCTTTTTCTTTGAATTCATATCTTGTTTTGTGCCTGTCTTGCTTCCTAGCTCAGTTGAAGAAAAAATGTTCTGGCAAGCTGCCATCTAGTGAAACAGCTGCTTTTGGCTCTGGGAACCTGTGAGTGGGACTGGGTACTAAACATGGCACGTACCACCTCTAGGACTTGAACACTGCTTTTACTATCAGTAGGTCAAATGGGTTTTAATTGAGGCAAACTAAGTTAAATGTCTTTGTTTGTTTGTTTGTTTGTTTGTTTTTACATTCCTTATCTTTGTAAGGAATCATTGCTCCATTTGACACTGTTGACCCAGCTCTCCTTAAAATTATTTTTCTTTGGCTTTTTATAGCTTTACTCCTGCCCGACTTACTGATGTTTATTTTTGTGGGTTCTCCTAACCAGTTCTCCTTAAAATGTGCTGTTCTTTGTATTTTTACCCTTCTTCTTTGGTCGTTTATATAGCTTCATCCTCTATACTTTAATCCAGTGGTTCTCAAACTTAAAGCTAGTGACTTTCAAATTTGGCTGCATATCAGAATCATTTTTGAGACTTTGTTGATACTAAGATGTCTGTGCTACTGCTCTGAAAATTCTGAGTCAATTTTTTTTCAGGTAGGGACCAACATCTATTTTTTTTAATTGCTTCACAGATGCTTCTTAATGAACTTTAGGTTTGAAAATCCCTACCTTCATGAATTATCTATACTCCCAGCCAAATAGGCCAATGATTTCTCAGTCTTTATTTTGATCCTTGGCTGCATATGGAGCTTCATACTTCAAATCTCCTAAGAAACATTTTCACATTAATTATACACAGATATTTCAAGTTCTGTATACTTAATCAAACCAATTACTCAACCCCATCTCTTCCTTCACAGTCTACCTCTTCTTTTTCTCTTACTTCTGATAATGCCAACTTTTGGAACAGGGGCAAACCTTATTTATCCTCAGCGTCTTGCTTTCCTCATTCTTACCCTTTCCATCAATCTTCATTACATACCTGTGGTGGTTAATTTTACGTGAGTCATGGTGCCCAGGTATGTGGTCAAACATTATTCTGGATGTTTCTGTGACAGTGCTTTGGAAGAGATTAACATTTAAATTGGTGGACTTTGACTAAAGAAGATTACCTTCTGTAATACGGATGAGCCTTATCCAGTTAGTTCAAGGCCTGAATAGAACAAAATATGTGACGTTGCAAACAAAGGATAATTTGATCAGCAGATAGCTTTTGGACTTAAACTGCAGCATAGGGTTTTTATTGCATTTCCAGCTTGTTGATCTATCCTGCAGAATTTAGACTTTTCAGCCTCCATAATTACATGAAAATACTTAAAATAATTAAAGTAACAGTATATCTATGTATCTACACATCCTATTGGTTCTGTTTTCTCTGGAGAGCCCTCACCTTTCCACCTAGATTTTTCTCTAAATCTCTAAATCTCTATCTCTTCCTTTCATTTTCGGTTTCATCTTAGTTTTGTTTTTTTATCAGCTTTGGCCTGGGATGATAAAAAACTGGTGTCTCGCTGTTACCATTCTCATTTCATCCATTGATTCTCCACACTGCCTTGAACATGATCTTTTTATATCAGTAAGTCTGGTTATATTTTTATCTTACTACTTAGAAACCTTGGGTGTTTTACGGAAGGACTAAACTCCAAATCCTGTGCACGCAACCCATCTCATAGCATTTCACATCTGTGTTTGAGCACTAGTTCTACTCAATTCCCAATCTCTCTTTTCTTATACCAGCATACATGCGTGCTTGTGCATGTATGTGCATGTGTATGTGAATACAGACACACATGCACACAAACACACACTCACACACTTCTCCAGTCAGGAAACTATTTGCATTCCCTTAATTTGCCATGCTTCCTCTCACCTCGGTGACTTTGTGAATATATTTTCATCTCCCTAGAATGTGCTTCCCTTACCTTCAGTATTCACAATGAACTCTATTTCTTTCAAACCTAGTGCAGATATCACATTTCCTTCGACCTCCACTTCCTGGAGTTAACCAGACATGAATTAACCTTTTTATATCTGAGCTCCTGTAGCACATATATGAGCATGATTGAGCTCAATGGCTGTTATTTATTGAGCCTTTACTATGAGTGAGACAATGCAATATCTCAGTTAATCTTCATTATTATCTTTCTTTAGGGAAAAAGATGTTTGGAGATATATAGCAACTTGATCAAAATCACAGTTAGTAGATGGCAGACACAGGGATTGAGGGAATACAAAATCTGTGTTCTTAATCACTATACTAAACTGCCTCCACTGTATCACTCTATACTGTAAGTACTCTGTACTGCTTATAATTTTTTATAGCATGTCTTCTGATTGAATGACAGGATTCCTCCTATATCACCATGTGTCTTGCAGAATAAATAATTGGATTGATGGTAATCTGTGGTAGAATTGACATGTTTCTATAATCTCTATGAAAAATTTAATGTATTTAACTTGCTTTATAAATTGCTCAAATTTTAAGAGTTCTGTCAAATAGCGAATATAAATACATTGTTAGATAGCCAAAATCAAACTTGTTATTCAGTTTAAGATGTGATATTGTCCCTTTAAAGTGAAAGACCCTTCAGGGTGCCTGGATGGCTCAGTCTGTTAAGCATCTGACTTTGACTCAGGTCCTGATCTCACAGCTCCTGGGTTTGAGCCCCGAGGCGGGCTCAGTGCTGACAGCTCAGAGCCTGGAGCCTGCTTTGGATTATGTCTCTCTCTCCGCCCCTCCCCTGCTCATGCTCTGTCTGAAAAATAAACATTAAAACAAATTTTTTTAAAAATAAAATGAGAGACTCTTCTAATTTCAGCATGTTTGCTAAATGGATACCTGCTAGGAAAACAATTCCCACTTCCACTCAAGGGATCAGCCACCTACTGTTAAAAACCCTCCAACTTGCCACAGTGACAGAAAACAAAGCCTCATGTCATACTTCAGTCCATGATGCTCCAACTAAAGTAACTCCAGTTCCTTCTTTAAGCTTTAAACTTCAGTCTACCTTCCAATGAAAATCCATAAAATCTTTTCCTTCCAAAAATACCAATCACACCTATCTAATCGTTCTGATCATTCCAGCTGTGGAATTCTGTCAATTTCCTATAGCATTGACATTTACTCTGCAGAAAGTAGAGGGAAGAGATGGTAATTGCTTGATGAAGAAACCCAAACATTGGAAAGTTTACCAATTTGTATATTGACTACAGCCATCTCTAAGCTTCAGGTATTTATAAGGGATGGATAGACCTGTCAAACTGGAGGCTGAAAAAGCACATTTCTTTCTCACTTTTTCTTTTGATTTAAAAACTTCAAGACATACAAAGGATTTTCCTGGGCTCAAAGCAAAACCCAAGGGAGAATGTTGATATTTAAAATACTCCTTTTTGTTTTTTTTCACCACACCATACACTATTTTATACAATATTTTCATCATCCATCTTGCAACTTATCAAAAAACATTACATATCTCTTTAATTCCAAGCCAACCATTTTGCTCTTCTGGGACACCAAACAAATGAAAGGTCTAGTTGTGTTTATTTATGCATTCATTTTGTTAAAAGAAAAACTGAGAAGGAACCTCTGAGTTATCCTTTCCCAGTTGTGATTAGAGAAAAATGAAAATCAAATGAAATTTACAGAATTGTAAATTAAGTTCCATTTTTAGAGTCTGAAAAATTATGGATATTAAGAAGTTGGGGGGCGCCTGGGTGGCGCAGTCGGTTAAGCGTCCGACTTCAGCCAGGTCACGATCTCACGGTCCGTGAGTTCGAGCCCCGCGTCAGGCTCTGGGCTGATGGCTCAGAGCCTGGAGCCTGTTTCCGATTCTGTGTCTTCCTCTTTCTCTGCCCCTCCCCCGTTCATGCTCTGTCTCTCTCTGTCCCAAAAATAAATAAACGTTGAAAAAAAAAAAAAAAAAAAGAAGTTGGATGAAGAAATGTTTATGACTCTTTCACATGGACATTCATTTAGTTGTTCTACTTATGTTATTGCAAAACTTCTGGGGGTGCCCTAATGGGTCACTCAGATGACTTTATGCTCACACATCACTTTGAGAGAGCAAAGATTAACAGCAACAGGTGTTGCTGGTGTGAGATATTGTGTAAGCTGAAAATGAGGTCCTATTTTAGGGGGAAATCTTTGACTCCTCAAAAAATACATGAAAAGCAGCCCCCACATGGTTCTGCATTCCAATTTGATTTGATTTTTGAATTGTTTATGTTATTAGGATTTATGAATACTGCTCCCCTGAACGAATGATATATTTTTTATTTTTCAGTGTGGACTTTAATAGAAATAGGGTGCTTTTTATGAAATAAAACCTCTCTGAAGTCCTGCCTAAGGCTGTTTCAAACCAGAATCTCTACATTGTGTCTGGAAAATCACTAACAGAGAAACAGAAAGGAAGCAAATCTGTTTTTTAAATTTTCTTTCTGAAACTTCCTGTGCAGCTTTCTTGCTAGGATTTTTATTCCATGGTAGTTGTAGGATAGCAGTGATTTGCATTTTGGAAAGTTATTCTGGGTGTTATTTATATACCATATCTCTGTTTCTGTTATGTATTCAACAGCTGCCTTCCACATGACTATTAAAGGAACTGTCAAAAGCAAGACCTTTTATAGATAAAGACTTATAAAACTGAAGACAAACCTTAATTACCCAGTGAAAGTCATGAAGTGGCTGATGTTTTTAAACAATGGATATTTATAAATATTTGACATTCATAAGCTACTATGATTTCACAGAAGATGGACCTTTAAAATTAACTTTAAATTAGGTAATTAAATGTAGCTAATATTCCCTGTATACAACCGTGGAAATGTAGGGTAGAAGGGTTTTATTGGATGGAATAACCTACAACATGCTACACCTGCAGGTAACAGAGATATTAGTGTTCCATAAAGATTTTCTTCATTTTCCTTTGGTTTAAAATAATTCATTTCAAATGCATATTATTATTAGGGCAAGGCAAATTCTGCTTACTGTATACATTTACATGTATTTACTGAGAGTCATAGAATCCTTTTTTTTTAAGCTTATCTATTTATTTATTTTGAGAGAGAGAGAGAGAGAGAGAGAGAGAGCGAGCATACACACAAGGGAGGGGCAGAGACAGAGAAAATCCCAAACAGTCCCCATTTTCTCAGCGTGGAGCCCAACATGGGGCTGGTACCATGAGATCATGACCTGAGCTGAAACCAAGAGTTGGATGCTCAACTGATTGAGCCACTCAGGCACCCTGAGAATCATAGAATCTTATATTTATTATAAATCTCTGTTAGAATTACCCCAATATGTTATCGGCCATCTCTGTTCTTCCCAGGGATGAGTTTACCAACTCATACCCTGACCATTCCCAAGAAGAATAATTTAACCTCAATCTGCTGTCATGGAAGGTTAAATTTATGGTATACAGGCCTAAAGAATATTTATTCTCAACCTTAGTTAAAAATAAATGCTAATAATAGTTGAATTAGGTATAGCTCTTATTTTTTACATTATAGTGGTCTGTATTTTTTACACTTTATATAACATCATATACAACTTAAAATATTAGCTAAGTCCCATAAAGTAATTTATACAAAATTGTAGAATTATTATTTCGAAATATAGTTGTCTTTTTTCCCCTTTTACCCTCATATAAATGATTACTATACTGTTTTATAATAGTATATACCACATAAAGGGCAATTTGAAGCAAAGCATACCATGTCAGTATTCTGTTTTGTGAATCAGTTGTCTCCAGTTTGCTTATAAAATGAGAAGTTTGGTTTAGAATCTTATTATTTTCTTAATTTCATCTTGCCCTCACCAAACAAATTGGGAATTTTGCTTTAAAAACTCTTTCCTCTCTCTACTTTCCCTAGTCTTAACACCAAATTACCTTTCTTTATTTTACTTTAGTGAATTCAAGGTTTTTCTTTCTCAGCTAAAAATAACAATCATCATTAGTTGAATGTACTGTGTATTAATTTCTGTTATGTACTAGGAATCTAAGATATCTAGGTTTAGCAAGCCAGAAGTTTTCCCAAATCAATGCCTAACAAATCAGAGAATGCACTTGAGTGAGACAAAGGAAATACACACATATTGCATTCTACATCCAACTTAGAACCATGGCCTTTCCTTTTTAACTCTCTTAGCTTGAAGTCATTAAAATTGAAATGAAGATATATAATTAAATGGCAGAATATTTTAAAACTTAAAATGTACATTTCCATGATTTTTCATTTATTTACATGTATAATATATCTAAGGGGAAACAGTGATATAATTATTTACTTTCTACAAATTATGAGACACAGGAAAAGTATACATATCCTGGTGAAAAAGAATTTTAATGGAAAACTTTGCTTGAAGTATAAGTGGACTTTTTTTAAAGTTTATTTATTTTGAGAGAGAGAGAGAGAGAGCAGGGGAGGGACAGGGAGAGAGGAGGAGAGAGAGAGAGAGAGAGAGAGAGAGAGAGAGAGAGAGAGTCCCAAGCAGGCTCTGCACTGTCAGTGCAGAACCTGATGCGGGACTCAAACTCACAAACTGTAAGATCAGGACGTGAGCTAAAACCAAGAGTCGGACACTTAACCGACTGAGCCACCCAGGTGCCCTGAAGTATAAATGAACTTTTAGTGTAATTGTTTTTTCACATGTAGCGGGGTTTCATATGTATAGTTCCCCAAAAGGTATGACCACATCTTAATCCCTGGAACCTCTGAATGTTCCAGGAAGAAGTGTCATTGCAGTGTAATTAAGTTAAGGAACTTGAGCTGAGATTATCTTGGTGGCCCTAAATTTAATCACAAGTGTCCTCATAAGAGAAAAGCAGAAGGAGATTTATGACAGACAGAAAAGGAAAAGGCACAGACATGGGAAAATGATGTGAAGCTGAGGCAGAAAAAAGGGACGTGGCCACAAGCCAAGGAATGGCAACTGCCAGCAGAAGCTGAAAAAGGCAAAGAACAGATTTTCCCCTAGAGTCTCCAAATGGGGTGTGGCCCTGCTGACACCTTGATTTTGGACTTCTGGCATCCAGAGTGTGAGAAAGTAAAGGTTTATTGTTTTAAGCCACCAATTTGTGATAACTTCTTATAGCAGTCACTGAAAGCTCATACATCATGAGTTCAATAATACCAATGTGTGTTCCAACTTACTAACTACAAATTCTAAGACTGTGTTGATTGCTGTGTTTTGCACAACTAGCCTAGTGAAGCGGAGTGCTTGGGAGGCAGAATATCTCTGCACATGCCTGATAAGAAGAAAATGACCATTTCCCACTCTCCCTTGCAACTGGATGTGGCCTAGCAACTATTTGTGTCAAAGGGGTAAATGCACAGTAAACGGTAACTACAAGGATGTGCCCTTAGTGGAAGGGAGCATCATAATGGATGAGAAGGAACTACCAATTTGCCAATTTATAAAAAGAGATACATGTTTTGGTGCCAGATGAAGTGAAATTAAGAATAGAGGCAGTGCCTAGAGGAACTATACCACAAAAGTGCTGTACAACTCCGAATGCCTACACAGACTTTTCTCTAAAGAACGGTAAAAGAGTAGTCCTGCTCTTTTTAATTTATGCTAAGGGTAGGGTGGCATTCTGTCACAACAAAACTTAAGCCTAACTAATACACTAGATAATTGGCCCATAATATTTGTTGAATGGGTGAATGGGTTTATATAATTATTCAACATAAGTATTTTTTATCAGGTGACAGTTTCTTGGAGAAAATGAATTTACTTAAAATATTCATCAACTGAAATAAAATTGTATTTCATCTCCCACTCACTGCATTTCAAAATGTGAGAAATTATCCATTTTGAAGAACTTAACGGAGGGGCACCTGGGTGGCCCAGTCGGTTAAGCATCAACTCTTGATTTTGGCTCAAGTCATGATCTCATGGTTTGTGGGATTGAGCCTTGGGTTGGGCTCTGTGCTGACAAGCCCTTCATCCTTCTCTGATCACATGAGTGTTCACATGCACTCTCTCTCAAAATAAATAAACATTTAAAACAATTTTTAATAGAAATGTATACATTGTATGTACATTTCTCTACCTCCTACATGCAAGCCATGAAATATTTTTATTGATTGCTTTTAATTGTTGATTTCAAATTCATAAGAGCCAAGTACAATTTTAATTCCTCATTAGTTATACTACTAAATTGTAGATTTTTGCTACAAAGAACTGTAATTACATCAGTGCTTATCATTTCAACTCTAGAACTAAACTTTTCCTACACTAGTTATCCATAAACCTACTTATTAAAGCATATTTGAAAAAAAAAAATTAAAGATGTCTTGTTGAAGCATCCAGAATAGGTATCTACTACCTCCATAAAAAGTTGACTCTTTAGAATTAAATTTTTGATTCTTTACTCTTAGCTTTATGATGCTCAGTTAATATGTGCTACCTTGATTTTTATATCTCAACTCCTACAGAGAACTTTCTCCCTGCAATACCGGGTGATTGTACACTTTCTGGAATTTAAATAAATTCTATGACTTGCAGTTCATCTTGTTGCTTTTTTGAAATGCCAGATTAATGCATTTCTGGTAGATGGGGTTTTATCCTGCATTTTCATAGATCTATGGAAGACCTTCCTTTCAGTAGTCTATTCTTCAGGTGATTTTGTCCAGATAAATGCCAGAAGCCAGTTAATTGAGATCGGTTAGTGAATGTTTTGTGGGAAGTTCTGGTACATAAATAATCAAGAAAGTTTTTTCCCTCTCTCTCACCTTTTTTTTCTCTCCATGTAAGACTCATGATAATATTCTTATCTTTAAGATTCGGATCAGTTTTCTCTCACTGAAGAATTTCCTGACCTATACAAGCCGAATTAATCATTTCTCTTTTGTTTCACCACAAAATTTAGTAGTAGCACCATTTGTATAAGTTTTATTTTTGTTTGGGAAATTGAAAAAGAACATTTACGAGTGTTCTGATGCATGGTAATTTCTAGACACTACTGATATTTTGGAAAAACTTCCTTTAACAGGGTTCTTTGGTGCCAGATGAGGTAAATAGAGCCAAAGGAAGATTGCTGAGTGCTGAGGGAAAAGAGATGCTTGAAGAATGAGGATGAGGTTTGGAGCAATAGCCCCAGACTGCCCTGACAGGGAGAACTGGCACAATGTCCAACACATGTGCTTAGATGGCCAGTCTCTGATTAGACCTAGTGCGGGTTAACTTCTTACAAATATTCAGTTACACAAGAAAAAAAATTGAGAGCTCAAAATAACTGAATCATCATAGAAAAATCACCCTTGATGGACTCACTTATTGTGAGTAAGTTCAGGAAAGACGGAATATCAACTTCTCCATCCGAGGATGTTCAAAGCAGATAAAAATAGTAAAGAAGTTTCAACACGTGCAGAACATTAGAGCCCTTTACATCAGACTAGAGAGCACTACAGTGAGGCATGCACTGTTTTGCTCTCCATATTGGTTACAGTTACAAGGTCGATATTAAGAATGGCAGTGCTTAAAGTATGGCCTTGAATTCTGTGATTTATTCCTTTTTTAGATCTTTTTTTCAGGAGTTTTCATGTGTGCAATCAGTGTACTTGCCACTTTATGAAATATATTAAGACAGTGTCCTTGTCTGATTTCAGCAATCTGTCTGACACAATTAGCAGTCATTTTCATTTCCCATTATAGAGCCATGGATTATTTTTCCACATCAGTCTCTAACTGAACCAGACCTTAAAAACTGATTCTTGTCGAGCCACACAAAGCAATATTGGGAGTTATTCTGCAGCAAAGCACTGGTGATGTTAACCTTATTTATTGCTCAGTCACCTTAATGTAAAATTCCGTATGGTCAGTTTCATAAAAATCAGAGCAAGAGCTGTAGACAGACTACTTGATTCACTCCTGACCATGAGAAATGGACATGAGTTTTCAATTCCAACTAAGCATTTAACATCTGCATGTTATGGCCTTTCCAAAAACCTGACAGAAATGTCATCAATGAAATTGAGAAGAAAATATTTCTGACAGACTTTTTTCTTTGGCTTTGCTGATATTCCATTTGCCAAATTTATAAATAAAAATTTTTGCTCTCCTGTACTTTCCAGATATTTACTTTAAAATAAAATGGGGAAATCTTGGATCAGTGGCAGAAGATGGGGTTGCAAAATGAACTGCTGTAACGATAAGAACTAAAGAGTAAGTTATATTCTTGGCCACTAAAATCACCTAGGGTACTGACTTGGCTCTGAAATAATGAGAAGTGAGGTGGAGGGTCTTTAATAACATCTACAATTCTCTAAACTACCTGACAGTTTAAAATGCCAAGCCTGTATCTTTCAGAATAAAAGTTTAAGTAATGTATATGTGTGTGTGTGTATTTGTGTGTATATATATATATATATTTAAATATATATGTGTTTAAATATATATTTAAATATATATATATTTGTATATATTTGTATATATATAATGTATATGTATATATATATATATTTAAATACAGGATATAGCATTTAAAAATTATTCATCTTAATGAGATGGACCTGGTTCTTTTTAAAAGGGAAATTCTGGTTTCCTGTTATATACAGTGTCTAGGCCCTTAGGGTAAAAGTTATTTATTGGTTTAACCACATAACCACATAACTGCATTACCCTCCAGTTTCTGCCATGAGGCAGCTGCCACACAGCTATTAAGTTTCAAAGCTAGGATGTGAACCCAAGTCTTATTTAACTCCAGAATCCTTCTGTATGATGGCTGCATTATCCTGATCTATAGGAAAAAGTGAAATGCTTGTGCTAAGGTGTAATGTGAGCAGGGGATTATGTGTATTGATTAATTAATAGTCTATCAACTAAGTCTCCCACATCTTCTCTGCCACCCTTCCCATTTACCTAGGCTCTTTCCAATCCATTTTTTTACACTAGAGCAAAGAATGGGCTTGTAAATGGGCACAAAAAATTATGTCATCCTTCTGTTTATTTTGTAATCATTTACTATGAAAATTTCAACCATATTCAAAATAAAAAATTATGTAATGAATTCCCAGTTACATAGCTTTCATAACTACCAAGTCATGGCCAATTTTTCCTCCATATTATTTTGAAATGAATCTCAAGCAACAAATTATTTTATCCATAAATATTTCAAATTCTATCACTAAAGACTTAAGAAAACACAACCACAATAATATTAATATTAACCTAAATAAATGAATGAATTAATGCTTAACTGATGAGCTATTCAGGCACCTCAAGTAAAATATCTTGTATAGTCTTCTCCTAACTAGTTTTCCAACTTTAATGCTACCATGATCCTGCTTATTCTCTACTCCAACCATACTGTCCTCTTTAACTCCTCAAAATGCCATGTTATCTCTCTACACTGTTCATGTTAGACAGCTCTCCATCTCCTCTACCTGTGTCTGATACTAATCATTCAGAGCTTAGCTTAAAGGTTACTACTTTAAGGCAGTATACTTGACCCTAGGGTGAACCAGATTCATTTTTAATTCACTCCTATGAAACCATGTTCTTTTTCTTCATATAACTCAGTTCAGTTTCTAATTATATACCCTATTTGTGATTACCTACCTCCCACTCATAAATTCCATGAAGAACAGTAATCTTATATGATTTTGTATAGTTTTATATCCCTAGGATCTTTTCAGTCTAGAACATACTTAATAAGTATTTCCCACATGAATTAATAAATGGGTATAGCATAAAAATGATTGCACTTTGACTCTGGTAACCTCTTGTCATCAAAAGTACTTTCTCATTACCTTGATGCTAAAGTGTCTGTAATAACAGATTCAGGTTTTTTTAGTAGTGTTTTCATGGTATTTATTCTTTGAACTAATACTTATTGAGTAACTACTATATATAATGGATCTGGAATTGCAGTGGCTAGACCCACTTTTTATTGTCAAGAAATTTATAACGTGTATAATACACAGAGTGTACTGCAAAGAATTATGCAGACATTTAAAATTATTTGAAATAAATGCTAGGCACATGCAGAATACTCTGAAAGTACTACCCTGGGTTAGACATGAAGGATAGGTGAGTGCTGCTGAATAAGATCTCAAGAATATGAGCTTGTTTGGAGGTTCTAGCAGGGGAGCACAGCTATTCATGTACCCTTCACTGAAGAACGGTTCTCCTCTATCAGGGAAGGTTTTCCTCTTTGACCGAGCGTGTAGCTTCAGGAGAGATGCACATGGAGTGGTGAGGGAAGGAGGGGACACCCATCTAGCCAGATGGATCAGCTGCATCAACCCTGGCGATCAATGGGGTGACAGATGTCGCAGCCAGATCGCCCTCACATCTGGGTCTCAAGAATATGAAGGAATTAGCTGCATAAGAGGAAGAAAGGTATTACAAACATGAGGTAGTAAAAAAAAGGCACATTGTACTTTTAGAAAAGACTTAGAAGTACACCATTTATTATATGAGATAAGAAATTTGAATGAAAATTAAGCAGGGGCTTTCTTAATCACAGAGGGACTTTGAAATTTTAATCTGTGCTAGCTAATGAGCTTGGTGTGAAAGCTTACATTAAACGCTTCTAGAATATGTATATGTTTTGGGTCCAAAAATCTTACACTATGACACAACCAAACTTACAAAACTTCAGCTGTCCATGTGTCTTATTCCCACATTACTTTCACCACCCCCTTACTGATACACCAGAGGGAAAAGTTAAATAAAAGATTGATTTAATGGTTGTGTTATTTCAGGTCTAGACAAACTGCTTTCAGGACCATGTCCTCCTTGGAGAAGAAACCATAACAGATCTCAGCTTTAGAACAGAACAGGTATGGTGTGAGGTAGCATTCTATGAGTCTTTTACTGTAGAGCATCCAGCTTTAACCTGTTAGAAGACTCCATGGCCCATTTTTATCACCTTTACTTAACTCTGGTGGCAATAGTATTGGCAAGATAGGGCAAAATTTTTGATTGTGACCACATATACTGTTGATAAGACTATGAGAAAACAACACATACATTTTAGGTAAGAATACAAAAAAAGGTAAAACATCTGGAAATATAAAATTACGTATGCTTTTACCCTTTAATACAGAAATCCTACTTTTAAGAGTAAGCAACAGTGGAGACTTCCTATTAATCCTAGAACAACCAGATCAATCATTATCCTGAAACAGAAGAGGACTTCTAACACTTTGAAAGATATAGAGAGAACTTCCCTAATTTTAAATGGGAGGAGTATAATGAACATATATACTTTTTAGGAAAGATGTTTTAACAGCAGAATGGAAAAGAGGTTGAAGAGAGTCAATTTAGACCAGAGTCATCAAAATTTTTCTGTAGAGGGCCTGCTAGTAAATCTTTTTGTTTTTGTGTGACATATTGTCCTTAACACAGTTGCTCAACTCTGTTGTTATAGTGTGAAAGCCGACATGTACAGTAAGTAAATGAAGGGTGTAGGTGTGTTCCAGTAAAACTTTGCTTACACAAATGCACAGTAAACTGAATTTTGCCCATAAGCTGTAGTTTGGTAACTCCTGGTTTAAAGGTAGGGACAACAGTTAGGACATTCCTGAATTTACCTAAGTGAGAGATTCTGGTGGCATGAACAGTAATGGTAGCCATGGGAGTGGAAAGAAATGACACATATAAGTGGCTGGATCAAAATGAGTTGGTAGTTTATTGACGTGGGATATAAGGGAGAGATAGGAGGCAAGTATAACCACTAGGTTTTATATTTGGCAAATTTTGAAGGTCAATTATGCCCTAATCAAAGTAAGGAATGAAAAAGGAATAGTTCATTTTGACTGGTCATATATTGAAGTCCATTTAGTACATGTTGAATTTGAAGTGTCTGTGGCATGTAAAACCGGCTGTCTAGTGGGCAAATGGACACATAGGTGTGTACTCCAGAGATAGTTCTGAGCTGAAGAAAAATACTGAAAATCATTATTCTTTGAAAGTGAAAGCTAAGGGGGATGTATATGGCCACCAGGAAAAGCCTGAATTAGGAGCATCTC
Source organism: Puma concolor (assembly GCF_028749965.1). Lineage (NCBI taxonomy): Eukaryota > Metazoa > Chordata > Mammalia > Carnivora > Felidae > Puma > Puma concolor. The sequence continues at coordinate 101,282,179 of NC_141670.1, read as the reverse complement.
TTTGTGTTCCCATGATACCTGGTACTTCATTCAATTTAACACTCAAATATAATTGTTTTGGCTCCATATAATTGTCTTTTCTGTATTTACCATTAGACTGAAATCACCATGAGGGAAGAAACTTTCTGTGTCTCATTTATTGTCATTTAATATTGACCTCATAAGTATTTTTGAATGAATAAATAGTAAGATAACTGGTAGGGAATTCAGAGGGTGCTACTAACGTCAGACTCAAAGAAGGGAGAGTAAATGAAAACATCAAATGTTGTAGATGAGAAGAGGAGGACAAATCTTTCCCTTGATGTTAGCAGTAGTGAGGTCATTGGTGACCTTAGTGAGAGTACTTTTAGCTGGTAATAGTAGAGGGAATAAGATTATAGCATTGGTAGGAATGAATGGATGAAAAACAAACTGAATTACATATATTTTTTAATAAAGGAGAAGACAATTAAAAAAATAAAAGAAGGCAATAATTAAAAGTGTATATGAGCACAAAGGATTTTATTATTCCTATTGTCTATTTTTATTGGTTTAGGTTTTTCTTTTGTTAGTTTTTAATGACAGGAGAGACATGAAGAGAAAGAGCCAATAGGGTGGAGGCAAGTACAAGCCTTCAAGGGTCCAGAGAATAGCAGATGATTTGGTCAGAGTGACAAGGCAAAGGGAAATGTATCCAAGGAGACAATCAGGAAGGAGGCATGGGCAGACTTAGATGTGGATCACTTTATGGGTGGGAGAATAAAGTTTTTCAACTTAGGCACCTCTCTCTTTCTCTTCCCAAAGAGAAGGCAAAGCCTGTTTCAAAAGGAAAGCAAAGTTCAGGGGAATAACCACTGGAAAGTATCCAAGCATGCTATTGAATTTATTTTGGATGATACCCAAGACATTACAGTAGTGAACTCTGTTTAATATTTGGAAAACAGATAGTAGAAGCTTAGCAGTTTGCAGAATTAGGAGTTATTTTTTATTGTGCATTAGGATTCAGTTCCTCCATTAACTACCTTTGTGATAATGCATGGGTTATTAGCTTTCTCAGCCTCAGTATCTTTTGTTGTAGTCTATCTCCCTCATTGGTTTGTTGGAGGAATTAAATAAAAATAAGTAAAGCACTTTTGTCTGCACTTTTGGTATATAGCAGGTGCTGTGTAATACAAGTATTTTTACCTTGAAATACCTCTAGAAGGAAATTCTGGAAAGGAAGGTGTAGTCATGAGTACCATGATTGTTTTGGTTCAATTTTAATTTGAATATCATACCTTAGTCAAGAGTTTTAGAAAATGAACGGTAATGGAGAAAGATTCCAAAAGCCCAGCCCAGTAAGGTTAACACCTGAGTTTTAAAAAGCTCAGAATCATTTGAATCTAGGACTGCAGGACCAAGTAAGCTATAAGGTCTTGTGATTCACTTAAGGCAACACGGAAATACTGAAACATGTAGAATGTAAAAATTCCGTTTTGTAATTCTTGGAGCATTTCATTGTGTCACTGAGTTCCTACTGAAAGGAAATATGCATGTGAAGAAGAAATGTTAGCAGTAGGTCGCATTCATAAAAAAAAAAAAAAAAAATCTGGTCCACAGAGAAATATCCTGTTATTACTAGACCATTGCACAAGTTCTCCAAATGTAAGTTTGCATCTGTTGGAGGGAATGAGGCAGGTTTTCCACTGACCTTGACCCTGTGGTCTTCAGTCAGCTATGCAGGATGCACAGCTGTAGGCTCATACTCCAAGTTTTTAATTTTCTGCTGATTTTTTTGCCAAAATAAGATGCAATCTTGATAATTTATCAGCCTGTAACAACAGCCAGAAAACACTATGACAATAAGAAAAAAAAATCTCACTTTTAACAAATTTCATCCACCCATTCAAAATAACTTGGATTTCTTGTGACCAGTGGCATAGCTATATTAGTTAAATTACAACCATGACTTATAATTTATCCTAGGCAAGAAAATACAAATGTGATTTCACCAAACTATAGTATTTTTAATTGGAAGACACAAAAGACATTCCACTCTACTTTAAAGAGTGTGGGCTTTGGAGACAGAAGACCTGCATTAGGGATTTGACTTGGTACTTTGCTAGCATTATGATCTTGGGCAAGAAGCTTGACCTTTCCAAGCTTTTTATGTCCTCATGGGCAAAACTGGGAAGATAGTAAACACATTTCAAGGCTTTATGACATTCACAAAAAAAGTCAAAGTACTTTGAAAAGAGTAAATGCTCCCATATGCAATCTAACCATTTAATTATTTACTACTATTAGGAATGTGGTAGGGAATGGTAAACTTAGAACTAATATATTGAGGAATAAAATGTATTCTTTTTTTAGACATTATGTAACTATGAATGTATTAGTAACACCTGATTAAAAGTGGACATTTTATTATATTTTAACAGAATTAAGAATAAATTTATATTTACTAAATATAAGCTTGTATCACTTTTAGGAGCAAATAAATATTTATTTCCAGAAACTGATAGAAACTTCTAAAAAATTATAATAACAGGGCTGTAGAGAGGAGTGGGTGCTGCCTGGGGACTTCCTGCAGGCGTCTGCATTAAACAATAAGCGGCCGTCACCTATTTCAGGAGCCTACGAAGTCCAGCATCAAGGTTCTGGCAGATTTGGTGTCTGATTCCACCTACACCTGCCTAAATAACCCAGAAAACCGCCAGAGGATTAGCAGAACGGAGTCGCCGGAGCCAAGCGCAGACGAGAGGCCCACGGAAGAGGGTAGGAAGGGCGGCGAGGCGGTGCGCGCTCCACGGACTGGCGGGAGGGAGCCGGGGCGGAGGGGCGGCTCGCCGGCCAAGCAGAGCCCCCGAGTCTAGCTTGCAAAAAGCGGAGGGGCCTGACGGACTGTGTTCCGACAGCAAGCGCGACTTAGCGTCTGGGAGGTCATAAGTTAACAGCTCTGCTCAGAAAGCGGGAAGGCTGGAGGACAAAGGGAAGGAGAGCTGCTGAGCCCCCGGAAGACAGAGCTCAGTTTGGTGGGGAACAAAGGCGCTCGCCAGCGCCATCTCCCCCGCCCATCCCCCAGCCAAAATCCCAAAGAGAACCAGTTCCTGCCAGGGAACTTGCTCGCTCCGCGCAAACACCCAACTCTGCGCTTCTGCGGAGCCAAACCCCCGGCAGCGGATCTGACTCACTCCTGCTGCCACAGGGCCCCTCCTGAAGTGGATCACCTAAGGAGAAGCAAGCTAAGCCTGCCCCTCCTGCCCCTGTGCACCTTGCCTACCCACCCCAGCTAAGACGACAGATCCCCAGCATCACAAGCCTGGCAGTGTGCAAGTAGCCCAGACAGGCCACCCCACCCCACAGTGAATCCCGCCCCTAGGAGAAGGGAAGAGAAGGCACACACCAGTCTGACTGTGGCCCCAGCGGTGGGCTGGGGGCAGACATCAGGTCTGACTGCGGCTCCGCCCACCAACTCCAGTTATACACCACAGCACAGGGGAAGTGCCCTGCAGGTCCTCACCACGCCAGGGACTATCCAAAATGACCAAGCGGAAGAATTCCCCTCAGAAGAATCTCCAGGAAATAACAACAGCTAATGAGCTGATCAAAAAGGATTTAAATAATATAACAGAAAGTGAATTTAGAATACTAGTCATAAAATTAATCGCTGGGCTTGAAAACAGTATAGCTGACAGCAGAGAATCTCTTGCTACAGAGATCAAGGGACTAAGGAACAGTCACGAGGAGCTGAAAAACGCTTTAAACGAAATGCATAACAAAATGGAAACCACCACGGCTCGGATTGAAGAGGCAGAGGAGAGAATAGGTGAACTAGAAGATAAAGTTATGGAAAAAGAGGAAGCTGAGAAAAAGACAGATAAAAAAATCCAGGAGTATGAGGGGAAAATTAGAGAACTAAGTGATACACTAAAAAGAAATAATCTACGCATAATTGGTATCCCAGAGGAGGAAGAGAGAGGGAAAGGTGCTGAAGGGGTACTTGAAGAAATAATAGCTGAGAACTTCCCTGAAGTGGGGAAGGAAAAAGGCATTGAAATCCAAGAGGCACAGAGAACTCCCTTCAGACGTAACTTGAATCGATCTTCTGCACGACATATCATAGTGAAACTGGCAAAATACAAGGATAAAGAGAAAATTCTGAAAGCAGCAAGGGGTAAACGTGCCCTCACATATAAAGGGAGACCTATAAGACTCCTGACTGATCTCTCTTTTGAAACTTGGCAGGCCAGAAAGAATTGGCACGAGATTTTCAGTGTGCTAGACAGAAAAAATATGCAGCCGAGAATCCTTTATCCAGCAAGTCTGTCATTTAGAATAGAAGGAGAGATAAAGGTCTTCCCAAACAAACAAAAACTGAAGGAATTTGTCACCACTAAACCAGCCCTACAAGAGATCCTAAGGGGGACCCTGTGAGACAAAGTACCAGAGACATCACTACAAGCATAAAATATACAGACATCACAATGACTCTAAACCCATATCTTTCTATAATAACACTGAATGTAAATGGACTAAATGCGCCAACCAAAAGACATAGGGTATCAGAATGGATAAAAAAAACAAGACCCATCTATTTGCTGTCTACAAGAGACTCATTTTAGACCTGAGGACACCTTTAGATTGAGAGTGAGGGGATGGAGAACTATTTATCATGCTACTGGAAGCCAAAAGAAAGCTGGAGTAGCCATCCTTATATCAGACAAACTAGACTTTCAATTAAAGGCTGTAACAAGAGATGAAGAAGGACATTATATAATAGTGACAGGGTCTATCCATCAGGAAGAGCTAACAATTATAAATGTCTATGCGCCGAATACCAGAGCGCCCAAATATATAAAACAATTACTCATAAACATAAGCAACCTTATTGAGAAGAATGTGGTAATTGCAGGGGACTTTAACACCCCACTTACAGAAATGGATAGATCATCTAGACACACGGTCAATAAAGAAACAAGGGCCCTGAATGAGACATTGGATCAGATGGACTTGACAGATATATTTAGAACTCTGCATCCCAAAGCAACAGAATATACTTTCTTCTCGAGTGCACATGGAACATTCTCCAAGATAGATCATATACTGGGTCACAAAACAGCCCTTCATAAGTTTACAAGAATTGAAATCATACCATGCATACTTTTAGACCACAATGCTATGAAGCTGGAAATCAACCCCAGAAAAAAGTCTGGAAAACCTCCAAAAGCATGGAGGTTAAAGAACACCCTACTAACGAATGAGTGGGTCAACCAGGCAATTAGAGAAGAAATTAAAAAATATATGGAAACAAACGAAAATGAAAATACAACATTCCAAACGCTTTGGGACGCAGCGAAGGCAGTCCTGAGAGGAAAATACATTGCAATCCAGGCCTATCTCAAGAAACAAGAAAAATCCCAAATACAAAATCTAACAGCACACCTAAAGGAACTGGAAGCAGAACAGCAAAGGCAGCCTAAGCCCAGCAGAAGAAGAGAAATAATAAAGATCAGAGCAGAAATAAACAATATAGAATCTAAAAAAACTGTAGAGCAGATCAACGAAACCAAGAGTTGGTTTTTTGAAAAAATAAACGAAATTGACAAACCTCTAGCCAGGCTTCTCAAAAAGAAAAGGGAGATGACCCAAATAGATAAAATCATGAATGAAAATGGAATTATTACAACCAATCCCTCAGAGATACAAACAATTATCAGGGAATACTATGAAAAATTATATGCCAACAAATTGGACAACCTGGAAGAAATGGACAAATTCCTGAACGCCCACACTCTTCCAAAACTCAATCAGGAGGAAATAGAAAGCTTGAACAGACCCATCACCAGCGAAGAAATTGAATCGGTTATCAAAAATCTCCCAACAAATAAGAGTCCAGGACCAGATGGCTTCCCAGGGGAGTTCTACCAGACGTTTAAAGCAGAGATAATACCTATCCTTCTCAAGCTATTCCAAGAAATAGAAAGGGAAGGAAAACTTCCAGACTCATTCTATGAAGCCAGTATTACTTTGATTCCTAAACCAGACAGAGACCCAGTAAAAAAAGAGAACTACAGGCCAATATCCCTGATGAATATGGATGCAAAAATTCTCAATAAGATACTAGCAAATCGAATTCAACGGCATATAAAAGGAATTATTCACCATGATCAAGTGGGATTCATTCCTGGGATGCAGGGCTGGTTCAACATTCGCAAATCAATCAACGTGATACATCACATTAACAAAAAAAAAGAGAAGAACCATATGATCCTGTCAATCGATGCAGAAAAGGCCTTTGACAAAATCCAGCACCCTTTCTTAATAAAAACCCTTAAGAAAGTCGGGATAGAAGGAACATACTTAAAGATCATAAAAGCCATTTATGAAAAGCCCACAGCTAACATCATCCTCAACGGGGAAAAACTGAGAGCTTTTTCCCTGAGATCAGGAACACGACAGGGATGCCCACTCTCACCGCTGTTGTTTAACATAGTGCTGGAAGTTCTAGCATCAGCAATCAGACAACAAAAGGAAATCAAAGGCATCAAAATTGGCAAAGATGAAGTCAAGCTTTCGCTTTTTGCAGATGACATGATATTATACATGGAAAATCCGATAGACTCCACCAAAAGTCTACTAGAACTGATACATGAATTCAGCAAAGTTGCAGGATACAAAATCAATGTACAGAAATCAGTTGCATTCTTATACACTAACAATGAAGCAACAGAAAGACAAGTAAAGAAACTGATCCCATTCACAATTGCACCAAGAAGCATAAAATACCTAGGAATAAATCTAACCAAAGATGTAAAGGATCTGTATGCTGAAAACTATAGAAAGCTTATGAAGGTAATTGAAGAAGATTTAAAGAAATGGAAAGACATTCCCTGCTCATGGATTGGAAGAATAAATATTGTCAAAATGTCAATACTACCCAAAGCTATCTACACATTCAATGCAATCCCAATCAAAATTGCACCAGCATTCTTCTCGAAACTAGAACAAGCAATCCTAAAATTCATATGGAACCACAAAAGGCCCCGAATAGCCAAAGTAATTTTGAAGAAGAAGACCAAAGCAGGAGGCATCACAATCCCAGACTTTAGCCTCTACTACAAAGCTGTCATCATCCAGACAGCATGGTATTGGCACAAAAACAGACACATAGACCAATGGAATAGAATAGAAACCCCAGAACTAGACCCACAAATGTATGGCCAACTCATCTTTGACAAAGCAGGAAAGAACATCCAATGGAAAAAAGACAGTCTCTTTAACAAATGGTGCTGGGAGAACTGGACAGCAACATGCAGAAGGTTGAAACTAGACCACTTTCTCACACCATTCACAAAAATAAACTCAAAATGGATAAAGGACCTGAATGTGAGACAGGAAACCCTCAAAACCTTAGAGGAGAAAGCAGGAAAAGACCTCTCTGACCTCAGCCGTAGCAATCTCTTACTCGACACATCCCCAAAGGCAAGGGAATTAAAAGCAAAAGTGAATTACTGGGACCTTATGAAGATAAAAAGCTTCTGCACAGCAAAGGAAACAACCAACAAAACTAAAAGGCAACCAACGGAATGGGAAAAGATATTTGCAAATGACATATCGGACAAAGGGCTAGTATCCAAAATCTATAAAGAGCTCACCAAACTCCACACCCGAAAAGCAAATAACCCAGTGAAGAAATGGGCAGAAAACATGAATAGACACTTCTCTAAAGAAGACATCTGGATGGCCAACAGGCATATGAAAAGATGTTCAGCGTCGCTCCTTATCAGGGAAATACAAATCAAAACCACACTCAGGTATCACCTCATGCCAGTCAGAGTGGCCAAAATGAACAAATCAGGAGACTATAGATGCTGGAGAGGATGTGGAGAAACGGGAACCCTCTTGCACTGTTGGTGGGAATGCAAATTGGTGCAGCCGCTCTGGAAAGCAGTGTGGAGGTTCCTCAGAAAATTAAAAATAGACCTACCCTATGACCCAGCAATAGCACTGTTAGGAATTTATCCAAGGGACACAGGAGTACTGATGCATAGGGGCACTTGTACCCCAATGTTCATAGCAGCACTCTCAACAATAGCCAAATTATGGAAAGAGCCTAAATGTCCATCAACTGATGAATGGATAAAGAAATTGTGGTTTATATACACTATGGAATACTACGTGGCAATGGGAAAAAGTGAAATATGGCCTTTTGTAGCAACGTGGATGGAACTGGAGAGTGTGATGCTAAGTGAAATAAGCCATACAGAGAAAGACAGATACCATATGGTATCACTCTTATGTGGATCCTGAGAAACTTGACAGGAACCCATGGGGGAGGGGAAGGAAAAAAAAAGAGGTTAGAGTGGGAGAGAGCCAAAGCATAAGAGACTGTTGAGAACTGAGAGCAAACTGAGGGTTGATGGGGGGTGGGAGGGAGGAGAGGGTGGGTGATGGGTATTGAGGAGGGCACCTTTTGGGATGAGCACTGGGTGTTGTATGGAAACCAATTTGACAATAAATTTCATATATAAATAAAAAAAAATAAAGATCTGGAGATCGTAAAAAAAAAAAAATTATAATAACAATAAACGGGAACTTTTATTGGCACTTTTTAATAGGCACTTTCAGTGCCCCCCAAATCACAAAAAATTAAATGTGGAAAAGTATTTTGTTTTATCATTTAAAAATGTGTCATGGGGCTACATCAGTTAAGTGTCCGACTCAGGTCATGATCCTACGGTTGTGAGATCGAGCCCCCTTTTGAGCTCTGTGCTGGACGTGGAGCCTGCTTAGGATTCTCGCTCTCCCTCTCCCTCTGCCCCTCCCCTGCTCATGCTCTCTCTCTCTCTCAAAAAAAAAAAAAAAAAACAAAAAAAACAAAACAAAAAAAAAAAAAAACTGTGTCATGTAACATGATCCAGCAGATTGTGACATGATGAGGGAAATCTGCCCTACTGTATGCAACATACAGAAATGTCAGATAAAACATATCCAAATTTTAAGAAAATACCCACTTAAACTGGAAGTTAAGGACATAAAAGTCCTAGATTACAGACAGAAAAGGGAGAATAAAAACCAAACAATTAAAAATATTTAAAGATATTGAAATCAGGTATTCAAAGTTACAGTCTTGGCAGTGCCACAAATGTAAGTTCTGGCTCTTGAACTGTGGAAGGTAATAGTCTTGATTTGAGAGTTAATGTATATATTCAGCCTAGTGATAATGCTTTTACCCAGTGTCTAAACAGGAGCTAAATCTGAGTACCCTACATAAAGGTAGGAGCCTTTTTTCCATGAAACAGCAGTCAGAAAATCTTCACCCGGTAGTATAAAGATGCTGCAAGAAATAGGAAGGGAGTTAGTTTACTTTGTATTCAGGGCATAGCTGGAAAGAATCACTCCTCCAGAGAGAAATTGGACTCATAGCCCAGACTATTCATGTAATACAGTAATCTAAAATGAGTAATTAACATCAATAACCATTAAAATCCCACTTTTCCCAAAATAAAATATGTTCAGTCTTGAAAAGGGTGATTGTAAAACCACATCATAGGAGTTCCTTCCTGTTCTAGAGAACCTATAAATCCCACTGTAAACTCTCTGAAGATGAGCTCAGTAAAAATTTATGAATAGCCAAGATAATAAAAGTAGATACAAAAATGATAGGATTCATGCACTGAGAATACAGATAATAGAGACATTCTGAAAGAAATACTTAAAGTAAATATCTACAGATTTTTCATTAGGCAAAAGATGGACATTATGGAAAAAGAACAGGTGGGTCTGTACAAGGATAAAAATAAATGTACAATAATGTAAGATATGGTCATTAAAGCAAATTAGATATTAAAATAGAGCACAAGAGAGAATTGGAAAATAGATGTCTGAAGAGATGAATCCAACACATCATACAGAGATGGAAAATAAGAAAGACAAATTAAGATACACAGAGGATAAAAGTGGGTTGACCAATACATAGTTAATTGAAGTTCCAATGTAGACACAAGAGAAAAAGAAAAGGCAGTAGTTGAAAAAATAATGACCAGTAATACATATCTTTTTTCCTTTCTTTTCCCCCTACCCCCTTCCTTCCGCCCGCCCTCCCTCCTTTTCTTTCTCCCTTCCTTCCTAAAAATTTCTTTGACTTTCCTTGCCAATTTTTCTACTAAATCTTTTATTTCAGATATCATATTTTTAATTTTTACTATTTTTTGACTCTCTGAAAAGTATTTTATCAAAAGTCTGTCTCTCTTATGTATTCAGTATCATTCTGCATCTAAATAGAATTTTAAAATATTTTTGTGTTTTCTGAAATATCATTTTGCCTTGGGACCAGTTTTTTTTCCCAACCCTTATCCTTCTGTGTGTGTGTGTGTGTGTGTGTGTGTGTGTGTGTGTGTGTGTGTGTGGTGTTGGTTTCCTTAAATGTCTAGGATCCTCATGAGTAGGCTGATTAATTCATAGGTTTCTCACACCGAAATCCTTTCTCTGACTTGAGAGGTCTTACTGTATGATTTGGGTATATATGTACAGGATACTTATACTGATAGTCATCACTTGGGTGTGTTTTCACAGTATGCAGGCATCCTAGGTCACCCCATATCACAAATGCCAAAATAAATCTCTCCTTCATCTAGACAGGAATAATGCATAAAGTCACCCTGGCTTCTTTGAGACAGTTTTATTCCAATTCTCTAGAGAGTGATTCTCTAGTAGGATCCTAGGAACATAATTTTATGTGTTAACTTGGTGGTCTTGTAGTTCAATTCCCAGCCCCCAAAAATCCATTGAAAAGACAAAGACAAAGACAATATGAGAAATACACCTAGGGGCTTAAATTTGTGATTTGAAACCCATAGAAATTGTTTTTTGCATTTTTTTTTTGTCTGTAGAGTGAACATTTATCTTTCTGTTTTTTAACCTGAATTAAATTTGTACTGTATATTATGGTATCCTCCATTTGAAAAATAATGGGTATAGGTGGCATATAGTTAGAATCAAATATGTTACTCCTTCATTTGAGACAAATACACTTTATAATCTTACTTCAGATGATGAGCATTGATGATATATATGAACAGTAAACAACTATTTGTTAACAAATAGTTATGTTAACTATTTAACATATAGTGATCAGTAAACAACTATTTGTTAACATTATGGTTAAAAATGGCCTTGAAGTGTGTATAAATTGTGTAACATTTTGGCATCTCTGACTCTATTAGTAATATGATTTATCACCTCAGCCAAGTATCCTCATGTTCAATAGATATTTACTAGAGATCTACAAGTTGTAGGATCCTTTTTCTAAGTCCTAAGTATGCATTAAACAAGATAATCTCTTTACCTATGGGTCTTTTATGGCTTAGTATTGATAGGACATGATTACATGTCCTATACACTTATCAGAAAAAGAGAAGTGAGCTAAAATTTATTTTCAGAGGCTTTTTTTTTCGTGGGGAAGAGATAAAGTGTTTTTTCCAGACACCGTATGTTCTGATACTAAGGATTTTTTTATACTCAGCTTTTTTTTTATTAAGCCATCTCGATTTAAAATGTGAAATTCTTAAATTTTTAAACAGTTGTGAAATTATAATTCTGGGAATATATAGCGCTGCTTAACAGATCCCCTCTGAGAATACAAAACATATTATTATCAACTTTTCTTAAAAAATGTTAATAATGTCCACATGGTACTGATATGATGGCTTTCATTGCTACAAACCTTATATTATTACTACTTATTCTACAAGTTGAACCTGTTTGGAAAACAATATGAAATCAATTCTAACTATAAATATATATTTTAAAAAATTCTTCAGTTCTTTGGATTCATCATAATACGCTGCTGGTTTATATTAATAAATGAAAGATTGCATTCTTTAAATGTCTGTCACAGATAGTGTTGAATTAAGAGGATGATTTGCCTGCAATGTGTTTGTGTGTTTATGTATATGGTAGAAGGACTTGCCCTTTACCAAAATGTCCTCATCCTCTTATACTTTCTACTTCAAAAAAAAAAAAAAAAAAAAAAGGAAAAAGAAAAAAGATTTCTTGAACATTGTCGCATTTTGAAAACTTTGATTTCTGTTGTTTACTAACAGGGATTATCTATTATATAAACTCAGTCAGTTGTTTGTGGCTGCCTTATAAAGACAACGGATGCAGTGTCAAAGTTTATTGGAAAAACAAAATGTCCCTAGATACATTGGGATGTTTCTTCATGCCCATAAGGAGGGAATTGTCTTTGTTATAATTGATTGACCATGTTTAATATTCTCAGGTACTGGCACCAAAATTATCATGCTTAAAGGCAAAGGGAATAATTAGAGAAAAGGGAAGTAGAAACATTACTTTTCCATCAAGGGTTATCATTCTGGAATCTGCTTAGCCCTTTCGCTCGTTGAATATGGTGAACAATGACTGGACACTGCATGAAAGAGAGAAGATCATTAGCTTTCTTCCACAGAACTAGAAGAAAAATGATGCCACATGGACAGTATGAATCATAACCCTTCCCTCTTTAAAAAAGAAAAAACAACTAATAATCACAAAATGAAGATCTCTTTTGATTTATAACTTTTAGTATGCCATTATTACTACATGACATTTGTTTATTGGGAAAAAAAGTAGAACTAAACAGTCATGGCTAGTTCTCAGTCCCCTCTTAATCATGTTATTAACGTTTGATTTCAGTGTTAATATTTGTTGAATACTTGCTGTGTGTCAAGCAGCATGCTAGATGCTTTGCTTGTGTTATTTAGTTGTCACGGTAAGTGTAGATGACAGATACTACTGTCTGTCAGTTTTATAGATCAAGAATCCAAAGGCTAGACAATTTAAGTAAATTACCCAAGGCCACATAGCTAGTAAAATAACGAAATGCAACTTTACCTCATACTATTAATCATTGTTTATAGTGATTTTCATCATATTTTTAAAGTATGAGGTTAAATGTATTGATTTAGAAATGAAAAATTTATCAATCTAGAAATATTATATGCAGGAATTTTATTTTTTATTTTTTTATTTTTTTAATGTTTGTTTATTTTTGAGAGAGTGAGAGACAGAGCACACGCGGGGGAGGAGCAAAGAGAGAGGGAGACACAGAATGTGAAACAGGCTCCAGGCTCTGAGCTTAACTGACCCAGAGGCCCCATATGCAGGAGTTTAGATTGTTAGATTACATTGTATCCATTAAACAAATGTTTGTATCACAAGATTCTCCTATTAATATGTACCATGGGAAAGAGGGTTACACAACTGACTTAACCTGAATGAGAGTTATACCTCAAATTGGGACAAGATGAGAAAGTGGTCCAAGGGATCAAAAGTGACTCTGGAGAGCCAAGGAAATGAGGAAGAAAAATGCATATGCCAATTAGTGAAGGGAAGTAGAATCCCTTTCTTTCATTCTAAACTCACCAGGCGTTTTATAAATACTATTTCCAAACTTTACAGTTGATTACATTTTATATTTTACGATAAAAATGTCTGTAGCATTTAAGTAATTTGTGCAAGTTTGCAAAGCAAATAAGTAGCAAAACAGAGATTTAAATCTAGCTGATGAGCCCAAGGCTTGTGCTCCTCAGCTGTGCCACGTTGCCATATTGGGACTACCAGTCCTCTCTGTCCATCTAGAGGAAAGAACTAAGGGGTGGCCTTTATGTGAACCTTAGGTCTCTGGCAACCTCAGAAATCTAGGTGCTGCACGGAGATAAGTATAGAATATCAGAGTGTAAGAACTCAAACAGAATCAGTGAAGGCAGGCAGCTGGGGCTCATCTGGAGTTTCCTGACCAGCATCAGATCTTAGATCCTGAGAAGACAAATTTAACATTGAGGCAATCCCCATTTTTCATTCCAAGTAGAAGCTCCCTCAGTCCCCTTAATTTCCCTCTCACCCCTATAACGCAGTTTTCATTTCCACTTTGCTTTTTAAAGCTATTTGTGGTTTATTGCTGAGTAATCTTCACAGTCTATAAAAAGTCATCTCTCAGTGGTATTTGATATTAACCACTCATTGCTTCTTATGACATCTTCTGGGTTTCGACAAATCACATTTTACTGCTCTCTTCTAGGGGACTGTTCTTTAATCACCTCCTTTACTGTTATATTTTTCTCCATTTAGTCATCAAAATAGGGCATCCTGTAAAATTTGGCTCTATCACCTCAAATCTGATATTTCCCACCTCATACCCCATGTTCCTTCTTATTTGCCACTATCTAGAGGAAAACCATAGGTTTGAGAGGGGATTGTGGATTTCCTCCATAGAAATTTACATACTTAAGTCTCCAATATATTCCTTTCCCTCTTGTCTTGAGATCCTGAGAATACAAAGAGTCCAAAGGTTCAGAGTCTTGATTTTTTATTTTCTACAGCATTTATTATATTACTAAATTATATTAGGCTGCTCAGCTGATATAAAAAAATATCACAGACTGGGTGGCTTAAACAACAAAACTCTTTTCTTCCAGTTCTGGAGGTTAGAAGTCCATGATCAAGGTGCTGGCAAATTCGATTGTTAGTGAGAGCTCTCTTCCTGACTTGGAAACTGTCACCTTCTCACTGTGCCCTCACAAAATCTTTCCTTGGTACATGAGTGCAGAGAAAGACAGAGTGATCTCTCTAGTGTCTTCTTAAAATGACACTAATGCTATTTGATCAAGGCCCACCCTCATTGCCTTATTTGACCTTAATTGTCTCCTCAAAGGCTTTCTCTCCAAATAGAGGTACACTGGGGGTTGAGGCTTCATTCAAATTGGGAGGAGGGTGGACACATACATTTGGTCTATAACACTAATTTATCACATTGCTCATACTAATTAGAATTTTTTTTTTTTTTATATGCTCTTGTCCTATCTTCTCAACTAGACTAGGAGGTCCTCATGGCCTAAAATAGTATCTTTTCCTTATAAATAGGAACATATTTCAGATGAAAGAAAACATTTTCATGAAAACAAAAGTAAAATTCTCAATTCTTTTTCAATTTTATTTCCTTCTTACTCTTATGTGGCACATACACACTGAGGAGGAGAGAATTACAAAATAAATTCAGAGAATGAGAAGAAGCATGATTATGCTCAGGAATAAAGTAAATATAAAGGTTTATAAAGAGGTAGAATTTGGAGAAAGATGAGAACTGGGCATGGCAAAGGGGAAAAAAAAGGCTAGATGGGAATCTGGATTTATATATGTTAATATATTAAAAACAAAGTCGTTGTTTTCTTTAGTAACATATTAAGTAAGCCCTGGAACATGACAATAGGGTATTTCTGTACTATGCATGTTTTCCATTTTCAGAAAAATGCAATTAAAGAATAGTACATTAAGTAATACAGTATTCTACCACATGTCTGAGTTTAATATAAGAAAAAAAAGAATGATTTTTTTCTACCTACCCAAATATGGCAGACTTGGGCAAGTCTGTCATTTGAATGGGCATTGGAGGGTAGCACAGAGCAACCAGATGTCAGACTGAGTCTTGGATATGAAGAAGTAATAATGTGATGACTCAAAAAAAAAAAAAATTAACAATTTTACCTAGAGCAGAAATTCAGTAATCATATAATTATTGGAATTTTCAGTATAATTTCTAGATATATATTATCTTCAATATACTTTTGAAGCAAAAAGAAGATATAATGCAAAACCAAAAAATAAGTAAGTAAATAAATGAAAAATAGGCTAAATGACAATAACCACCTACTTTGAAAACTAAGCAGAACTGAGTTTAGTGTGCCTAAAACTTGCAGAAATATTTCTTTTGGGAAATAAAAGTCCTTAGATAAATAATTCAGAAAGATGACAAACCTTAAAATAGTTCATGTTTAGAGTATTAGACAACCAATAAATATAATGTAAATAGAAGGTAAATTTGCAAAAATGAACTATTGGGACCTTATGAAGATAAAAGCTTCTGCACTGCAAAGGAAACATTCAACAAAACTAAAAGGCAACCAACGGAATGGGAAAAGATATTTGCAAATGACATATCGGACAAAGGGCTAGTATCCAAAGTCTATAAAGAACTCACCAAACTCCACACCCGAAAAAGCAAATAATCCAGTGAAGAAATGGGCAGAATACATGAATAGACACTTCTGTAAAGAAGACATCCAGATGGCCAACAGGCACATGAAAAGATGCTCAACGTCGCTCCTCATCAGGGAAATACAAATCAAAACCACACTCAGATATCACCTCACGCCAGTCAGAGTGGCTAAAATGAAGAAATCAGGAGACTATAGATGCTGGAGAGGATGTGGAAAAACAGGAACCCTCTTCCACTGTTGGTGGGACTGCAAACTGGTGCAGCCACTCTGGAAAACAGTGTGGAGGTTCCTCAAAAAATTAAAAATAGATGTATCCTATGACCCAGCAATAGCACTGCGAAGAATTTACCCAAGGGATACTGGAGTGCTGATGCATGGGGGCACTTGTACCCCAATGTTTACAGCAGCACTCTCAACAATAGCCAAATTATGGAAAGAGCCTAAATGTCCATCAACTGATGAATGGATAAAGAAATTGTGGTTTATGTACACAATGGAATACTATGTGGCAATGAGAAAGAATTAAATATGGCTCTTTGTAGCAACGTGGATGGAACTGGAGAGTGTTATGCTAAGTGAAATAAGCCATACAGAGAAAGATAGATACCATATGGTTTCACTCTTATGTGGATCCTGAGAAACTTAACAGAAACCCATGGGGGAGGGGAAGGAAAAAAAAAAAAAAAAGAGGTTAGAGTGGAAGAGAGCCAAAGCATAAGAGACTCTTAAAAACTGAGAACAAACTGAGGGTTGTTGGGGGGGGGGGGGAGGGGAGAGTAGGTGATGGGCATTGAAGAGGGCATCTTTTGGAATGAGCACTGGGTGTTGTATGGAAAGCAATTTGACAATAAATTTCATATTAAAAAAAGAATTTCAATAAGTAAATAAATAAATAAATAAATAAATAAATAAATAAATAAAAGGTAAATTTTAAAGATTGTTGTTGGAATACAGAGAGTGCTGGTTACAAAGATCATCAACATAAGCGTTAGGAAGTAGAATACCAGAATGACAGAGGGAGGAACATGCCACATGTGCCCCAGAGAACAAGCAAACCTTAGTAAAAGATGCTCCCAAGAATGGAAGTAACAATAATTTTAGGGCACAGCTGGCGGGGATGAATGCAATGCTCATTTTCATAATTTCTTGAGTACTTACTTATTAATTGTCTTTGTGAGAGCACCTAGGAAAACCATTTAGCCAGTTTGAAGGATTATAGCTAAATTGGAATGAGTAAGATTTAAACAGGGCAGATAAAGTATGAAAAGCATTCCAGGTAAGGGCAGGTATTGTGTTTTGTGTTTTGTGTTGTGTGTTGTGTGTGTGTGTGTGTGTGCGTGCGTGTGTGTGTGTGTGTGTGCACGTGTGCTTGCATGGTTGACCTACATACAAATACCAATAAAATACTTTTCATTAATGCTACAGTTTATGATTCCTATGATATAATTAGAAATTCATTCTCTTCCTTAAATATTTCTGATTCTTAACAGGGGATAGCAACTCTAAAATATTTACTAATCAGTTCCTATTTGTCTAAAATTCAGAGGGGTAGAGCTTAAGACTTATCCTCTGAAACCAGCCTCACAGCCTTAGTACTGTTGGCGACCTTGCTTGCTTGTGTGCAGCTTTCCAAGTATAAGAACTCACTGATGGTGGTGGAGCCAGCAACGTTCTTTGGCTGCTAGGTAGTTCTTTGTTCTTTCTTCTGGTCCACTGCAGGCCACCTTGGTTTTCACAAGGTAAAAATGTTTCTGAAGTAGGGAGGGACAGAACAAGCTTCATTCTCAGTTCCTCTTACTCCCACAGTCTCAGGGTTTCAGCTTTACTGGCCTAATGCCCAGCATTTTCCCTAAGCTGCACTGATGTCACTTTGGTGGGGTGCTATGTTTGGATGGGGTTCTACCCTCAGACCCACCTCTGGATGAGAGTTGGCATTGCCCACAGAACTGTGGTGAAGAAAGAGGCTCTCTGATGTAGTCTATTTTGCTTGTGAAGAGTTTCTTTTCAGAGCTTTTCAAGCCTGTGCAAATGAACAGAAGTCAGTCTGTGGAAGGAGATGCACTACTCAGCTAAACTTTGCAATAGTAAGTTTCAAAATCCAATGTACATAAGATTTTGAATCCAAGCCACATAGTCTATACTATTGCAAATGAAAATGGACACGCTCGGGAAGGCAGAGAATGCTGAAATACAATGGTATATAAGCAAAACTAGAGGCAGTGTGGTTTTATTACATAGTGAAGTATAGGGCAGGGAATAGTAGAAGGTGAAACTGGAGAACTAGGTAGAGATCAGATGATAGAAGCCTTCATATGCTATGTAAAGCCACCTGAATTTTATGCTGTAAATAATGCAGAGTCATTAAAGCAGAATATACATAGATTAATATTTTAGCAGGTCTCTCCATTTATAATGTAGATTATGGATATAAGGAAGGGATTGATAGCACATTCTAGGCGGGAGATTCTTTATAGCACAAAGCCATATTCATGACTTGAATTAGTGCCATAAGAGTTGAGGTAATTTTTATGGAAATGAAATGACAGGACTGATAAATACTTAGTATGTAAAACTTTCAGGATTTAACAATTGATCGGATGTGGGGGGTGGTGAAAGAAAAGAAATTTTGAATGGCCCCCATGTTTCTGGCTTGAGTATCTGGTTGCCTGTGGATCATCTAAGAATAGCAGGATTTAAAAATGACAGTTTGAAGTCAAAGAAGAATAACTTCTTTGGATACATATTCAGTAATCATTATTTCAAGACTAGATAAGATCATCCAAGAACATGAAAAAAAACATGAAAAGTAGAGGAGCAAGGATAGAACTCTTATTCCCAAATCTGCTAACCCAATAGCAACTCAGCTGACCCCCGATGTTCCCTAATTATTTCTAGAATCCCCAATGAATGTTTCCCTGCTTCCACACATTATCTCAGTGTCCTGAGGCCATGGGTCATCTTTCAACAAGTTATCCATACTCTAGGCTTCAGGGTCACTTGAGCTGTTTTATTACTCAGCTGCCTCTGGAAGCTGTCTTTCTGGCCCAATTTGCTCCTGCTAACACTCAGCTCCAGGTTAGATGTCCCTGAGTGGTCTTCCACAATGGAAAGAAAGGGTTGGTCAACTTTCACAAATGAAAAAAGAAAAAATAAAACCCAGTTCTACCAACACATATCCCAACACACAATTATATCCTAAGACTACTTAATAGTATTTGGACTGAGTATTTGGTCTGTTTTTAAAGTCTGGTATCTCCCCAAGACAATGAGTACATATTTTTTACTGTGTTTTTCTGTAACTTCTATGTATCCAAAGAAGGCCTTTATGTCATATTTTTTGAAACAAAGAATTTTTCCACTGAGCTGACTTCCTGCCTTTCAAAGTTTTACTACATTTGAATGAAGATATATCTTAAAATATGAAACTAAGGAAAATAAAATTTTGGCACAGTTAGCACCTGATGAGAGAGCTACTAGGAACAACAACTTATAAGAGGCAGTTTGAGGGAAATCTCACTAGGAGGGAAAGAGAGAAAGAAACAGTAAGACACAGGGAAGAGAAAGAATGAGGAAAAAGCACTGTCAAGGAATTCTGTATAGAGGATGATTTTCAGAAAGTAAAGAGAAAATACTTTGTAGTATGTGTGTATATGTGTGTTGTAGATGGTGGGGGGAGGGCAGGAGTAACAAAAATGAAAGGGAATAATTAACTTAATTGTGGTGCAAGATGAGTATAAGAACAATAGATCCAAGACAATTCCATTTGTTATGAAGTATCTTCTGTCAGAAACCTTATTCTCATCCCAGTGGATAGTTTTCTCACATCTGAAGGCTTGAAAAAATTTCAGAGGAACATTAAAATAACTAAACACTAGTAATGAAATGGAACACTGGAAAGGAGAATATCTCTAGACTTTTATTACAAGTTAATTTAGATTTAGGGAAAAAATACTTAGAAATCATCTTTGATTTTAAAATATAAAGCACAATATTTAGTTCAGAACCCAAGATTTTTGAACCATAGCTTTGGTACCATTCGAATCTCTATAGTAAAAGTTGGAATACCCATAATAAAATATTATCATGTCAGTAATTTGTGAATCTAATCACAATTATTGCCCAATGCAATATATTTACATATTGAATAAAAGCAAGATATATTTACAAGCTAACTTTAGTGTCATATCAAATCTGGACTACTTTTTTTAAATTAAAAAACTTTACTTCTTAGAGAAGTTTTAGGTTCACAGCAAAAATGAGAGGAAAGTACATAAAATGTTCCTATACCTTCCCCCCCACCCCCCTCCAAACACACACATTATGACCTCTGGCACTGGAGTGGTACATTTGTTACAATCAGTGAACATACATTGACACATTATTATCACTCAAAGTCTATAGTCTACTTTAGGGTTTACTCTTGATGTTATAGATTCTATGGGTTTTGTCAAATGTATAATGACATGTATCCATCATGGTAGTATCATACAGAATAGTTTCATTGCCCTAAAAATCTTCTGCGCTCTGTACCCAGTATTCTTTTTACTAACTCCATTGTTTTGCCTTTTCCATAATGTCATATGGTCTGAATCATACAATATGTAGACTTTTTTAAGTTGGCTTCTTTCACTTAGTAATATACATTTAAGTTTTTTTCAGGTCTTTTCATTGCTTGGTACCTCATATCTTTTTTAGTGCTGAATACTATTCCATTGTCTGGATGTACCATAGGTTATTTATGCATTCATCACTGAAGGACATTTTTGTTGCCCCCAAATTTTGTCAGTCATGAATAAAGCTGCTGTAAACATCCATGTTTGTACACATACAGGTTTTTGTGTAGATGTGAATTTCCAATTCATTTGGGTAAATACTGAGGTCTGTGATTGCTGGATCATATGGTAAGAATTTTTGTACAAAACTGCTACACTGTCCTCCAGAGTGGTTGTACTATTTTTTATTCCCACAAGCAAAGAATAAGAGTTCCTGTCGCTCCATATCCTCAGCAGCATTTGGTGTTTTCAGTATTTTGGATATTGGTCATTCTAATAGTGTACTAGGATCTCATTGTTTTAATTTGTAATTCCCTAGTGACATACAATGTTGAACATCTTTTCATATACTTATTTCTCATCTGTGTATCTTCTTTGGTTCTTGATCAATTTTGAAATATCAATTAATAAATCAATTTATTAGAACTGGATTGTGGGGATATTCATGTAAGATTGAGTGTCAGACACATTTTACTAAAACTGCAATCACTGTAATAACAATTGTTGCTATGTTAGTCTCAAGTCTACTCAAAATAGAGAATATTTAACATCCTCTAAAATATAAAGGGTAATATGAATAATTTATATTCTCCCTATTATTTCTGTCTACTCCAGAAGACTAATGACAAGCCCTTCTTTTTGATTTAAGGAAAAGTTAACATAGAGGAAATTTTAAAATACTATCAGATCTTACCTTCTGTCATTCTCCTCAGCAAAACTGTGGAGGTGATGAGCAAGAATATTTTGGTTAAATGGCTAACTAGGTTAGTTATTCATTTTCACAGGGGATTTATTAAGTACATTTATGAGGGGGGATTTATGTTCACAAAGAAAGGGCCTGTAGAATACTCATTCCATATTTTTTCTGAAAAGGATTATTAAATCTGGCAAATATTTGCTATTTTTTTCTTTTAGATATTAAAATGTATTCATATATCAGTTGAAAACAGGGAATGGTTAGACATTCCACTTGATACCTGTATTTATGTGTTTCAAACTATGTTTCTAGTTTGTGTTTTAAATTAAATTAGGAATACAATGGGTAAAGTTTATTTCTCATTTCTAATTTGATTTAACTGTTTATGGTGATAATAATGATAATATTCACCATGGCATTAATTTCAAAGAAAATAACTCCTCAGGTTCTTACCATGTTTATCTAAAAGAAAATGCCATAGATCTACATTAGAGATTCAGTATAAAGTTCATCCTCAGCTCTGTCATTCATTAAAATACACATCTCATTTTCAAAGTTACATTTCATGGACAAATTTAACTTGTTTAACAACATGCCCAATTATATCACTGTGTAGTCATTGTATGGTATAGTTGATTTAAATTTAAACATAAATCAGTTTTAAGAGGATAACTAAAACTTCACTGTCATGAGAGGCAGATGGTTACTGAGGCAATTGAATCAAGAAGAAAGGAGACATTGGTCTTGTGGCTACACCATCCTTTGTCTCCAGTAACCCTTCTAATTCTGTTCTATTGGTTTGAATAATCAGGTTTCAGGAGCACAAGATTATCTTGGTTGAAATGGAGCCAGTTAAATTGAATGATGGCAGTATTTGCTTCGTGCCTATTAAGAATACTAAGAGTGAGTGGGTATGGATTTGTTTATTCCAGCAAAAATATTTATTGGGCATGCAGGAAACTGCAAGTTCCTACAAGTTCACCAGTGTAAGATCACTGGAAGATCACCAAGATTAAAATGGGAAAGGATCCATGTCTTGAATAGGCATATCATATCTCCATCAGAGAAGCAGAACCACTATGACACACAGAGAACAAGGAACTAATTTTAGGGATTAGACCTTGCATAGACCTCTTAACAAACTCCCATACTTGTGTGTTTCTTATGCTTCTAAATTGGGTTACATGGTGACCTGAAGGGGATGCTGGTTCATTGGTCATGAAGATACACATGGACCTGGCTCAAGACTTGAGAAATTGAAGGAGCTGAAGAACTGACTACTACCGCCTGTCAACAAGATGAGCCAACAAATCAGCAACGGTATGGGTGAGCTATGGTCATGCTTGGCCCTTCACCAATTTTCAGAGGAAAAATGACTTCTGTACAATTTTAATCTGGACACATTCAGAGAAGGGGATTCTGGGAAATGTGGTTCCAGCTTAGTTAATGTCCCACAGTACAAAACCACTACAATGATTACATAGTTCTCAGTGATACTAATCAAGCACTTAAATATGAAGTATAACTGGTTCAAGTCTGATGGAAAACAGGTATAAAATGCCTTGAGATAAAAGGAGTTGAAAATTCAGAGAAGTTAAAAGAAGAAAAAAGCTTGAACTCTCATCTGAAGGATAAGAAAACTTTACCAAGCAAACTTAGAAATGAAGTCACTTTTTAAAAAGTAGAATGAGTACGTGCAAATGCCTGATGAGAGGTCTACAGTACCTGGCTCAATCTATAGATGGAAGTTAATCTGGACTTTGAAATAGTCTCTGAAATAAAGTTCTTTATCTAACTTTAGCTATGTAACTACATGTAAATGTAGTTACAGACGTCCATGTATGATATATAATTATAGATAAATATTTATAGAAATATTGAAATCATTCAATTTATAGACAAATTGAAAGGTATTCAAAGAGAGGAATAAATATATATCCCTCTATTAGGAGTTCCTATCTTCAGAGTCTGTATGTGCAGTGGATAATTAGAAGCAGCTCTGGATTCAGACCCTTTAAGGTCTACCCTGCCACTTACTAGCTATGTGAACTTATTCAAAGTACTTCACTTTTCTTTCCCAGTTTATAATATATAGAAAGAAAATGACAATGTCTGTCTCTTAGGGATGTTGAAAGAATTAAATTCTATAACACATATAAAGTGTTTAGAGTAGTACCTCAAATACATCAAATATTCTGTCCTCTTATTACTTGTCTCCTGGGGTTTGGGTCCTACCTTGTTTTTATCATTTATCACATGGGACCTGGAGAAATACAAAAATAGGATGAACCACTGATATAGAGTGTTGTAAAACATTAAAAAAGAAAAATAGAGAAAAAACAAAGAAAACACAAAAGTGCCTTTCTAGAAAAAAAAAAAAAAAAGCAGATTGTTTTATTGTCATAGGGAAAGAAATGAATTCCCAGAACTGCTTTTCTATCGGTCTAATAAACCAATAATCATTCTATAGCCATGGTAACAAGTAAAACTCAAAACTGGATTTAAATCTATATAATTGAGCAATGAAAACTTGCTTCAGTGAACATACTTCTGAAAGCCAATCACTTACTAATAGCTTTATGTCTTGAAAGTCATGCAGTTGACAGTCAAGTCACTCCAGTGATCATGCTTCTAAGACTGACATTTAATCACTGAGTCTGCAATCAACACAAATCAAGCTTCTGTAACTAACACAAAATATGGTTCTATGGCTGATGTCAATTCATTCTTGTTCCCATAAAAATGTGACTTGAAACACTCTCCTCCCCAAAGACCTATATAAAATTAGTAATTTACATTAATCTGATCAGTATAGCCCTCTTTACTTAAGTCAGCACTAAACCAAATCAAACTCTTTGGTTTAAGAGTTTGAGTTGAAGTTTCATTCTTTTACAATTATGTAGATTTCTCCAAAATAGTTTTGAAGAACTTTACTTGACAAGGTGACCTAGGATCTTTAGACCAACAAATATACCCGGGGTTTTGTACCCAAATTCCATTTGTCCTCTGGATTTGCTGCCAGGTACAACTATTTCAACAATGATCTGAGCTTTTGTTTCACTCATCTCTCATTGCTAAATTTATGTTTTTATCCTAGAATTTGTTTCTAAGTAGTTTTATTTTATAAAACTACTAAATGTTTTGGTTTGATGGTGCACTGTTTTTTAAATACTTGTACCACTAATATACTCAGCAATTGCTTTTAATTTTTTTCTTTCTCTTCATAAAAAAAGACCTATCTCATGGTTTTTATTTTTTATGGATTGTCTTATGTAAATTGAATCAATGGGTGCTTCATAGGGAATGGTTAGAGATACCAGCTGGGTAAACCTCCAGTATAATCTAAATCAGCCTCGAAGAATAACAATTAGAGGTCCATTAGACTATAGGGTTAAATTGGGCTAAGATGACTGGTCAAATCCTGCCTTCACTGCCCTCAAACTCGTGAGTTCACTTGCTATTTTGTCAATTTGTGGAAAAATGTCACTTTAATTCATATTCCCTGGTCAGTGATTATTGCATCATTATTTGCAGGTCTCTTCCTACCCTTTGCTTGGGGTTGGGTAACATAGAATATCATTTATAAACAAACACATGTAACAGATTTTAGAGGTTCTCTCTTGTATATATGGGTTTGTGTACATCAAAGCTGCCACAACTTTCTGGCATTATTCATGCATCTTTCTTAAACTCCCACTATATTCCCAGATACTGTATTTTCCTTGGTAAAAGGTTTAGATATTAGAAACAAAAAATAATTTTGAGGAATTTTAATGTTTCACAATTATTATACTTTTGAAGAAAGCCAGAAAATTAAAAGTAATGCCAAATATTTAGAGGTCACCTCTTTAATTGATATCCGAAGCCTCAAAACCACTCAATAGACTGTTTTAAAACTTTCCAAATCTTCTGAAACTTCTCTTGCATCTTTCTCTACTTTACCTTCATAATCCACTTACATCTTTTCTCCTGCCTCTAACCTCTTAAATGGGCTGCCTTTTCCTTACCACTTTTCTCATAAAAAGAGCAGCCATGTTGTACCGTATCCCCTTAAAACTGCTGGAAGGAAAGAAGGCTCATTTACAGAAGCAGATAACTCTGATCTAGACACAATTTGAGGTCCATCAATACATTTTCTCTTTTTTTAACCTCATGAATTTAGGCAGAAGTTTTCTGAAAAATTGAGAATTGTCTTAGGTACTTATCATCCTGAACTACCAGATATGTACCAGCAAGTACTTAATTGTCAGCCTTTCATATGAGGAAACATAGGTAGAGGTAGGAAGATGGGAAAGACTAGGAGGAAACCCTACTAACCCAGTTGTGCATGTTTTAAAAATATCCATGAAAGACCAAGGGAATAATATGAAATTCACTTCATAAAGCCATTTCAGAATTTTTTCTCTTACAGTACATGGAACAAAAAATTCAAAGTTGCAAACAAAATAGAGGTAAATCAGTAAGAGATTTTAAAATTAGACTAGTTTTCAAAAGAGATTCTGTAGTAGATACATGAGAAAAAATAAATGGAAACCTTTTCTGTCCTTTGTAACTAAGCTTACACCTAAAATTATAATAGGACAATCAAAATTGCACCAACATTCTTCTCAAAGCTAGAACAAGCAATCCTAAAATTTGTATGGAACCACAAAGACCCGAATAGCTAAAGTAATTTTGAAGAAGACCAAAGTGGGAGGCATCACAATCCCAGACTTTAGCCTCTACAACAAAGCTGTAATCATCAAGACAGCATGGTATTGGCACAAAAACAGACACATAGACCGATGGAATAGAATAGAAACCCCAGAACTAGATCCACAAACGTATGGCCAACTAATCTTTGACGAAGCAGGAAAGAATATCCAATGGAAAAAAGACAGTCACTTTAACAAATGGTGCTGGGAGAACTGGACAGCAACATGCAGAAGAATGAAACTAGACCATTTTCTTACACCATTCACAAAAATAAACTCAAAATGGATAAAGAACCTGAATGTGAGACAGGAAACCATCAAAACCCTAGGGAGAAAACGGGAAAAAACCTCTCTGACCTTAGCTGCAGCAATTTCTTACTTGACACATCCCCAAAGGCAAGGGAATTAAAAGCAAAAATGAACTGTTGGAACCTCATGAAGATAAAAAGCTTCTGCACAGCAAAGGAAACAATCAACAAAACTAAAAGGCAATCAATGGAATGGGAAAAGATATTTGCAAATGACATACCGGACAAAGGACTAGTATCCAAAATCTATAAAGAGCTCACCAAATTCCACACCCGAGAAAGCAAATAATCCAGTGAAGAAATGGGCAGAATACATGAATAGACACTTCTCTAAAGAAGACATCCGGATGGCCAACAGGCACATGAAAAGATGCTCATCGTCGCTCCTCATCAGGGAAATACAAATCAAAACCACACTCAGATACCAGCTCACGCCAGTCAGAGTGGCCAAAATGAACAAATCAGGAGACTATAGATGCTGGAGAGGATGTGGAGAAACGGGAACCCTCTTGGCACTGTTGGTGGGACTGCAAACTGGTGCAGCCACTCTGGAAAACAGTGTGGAGGTTCCTCAAAAAATTAAAAATAGATGTACCCTATGACCCAGCAATAGCACTGCTAAGAATTTACCCAAGGGATACAGGAGTACTGATGCATAGGGGCACTTGTACCCCAATGTTTACAGCAGCACTCTCAACAATAGCCAAATTATGGAAAGAGCCTAAATTCCATCAGCTGATGAATGGATAAAGACATTGTGGTTTATATACACAATGGAATACTATGTGGCAATGAGAAAGAATGAAATATGGCCTTTTGTAGCAACGTGGATGGAACTGGAGAGAGTGATGCTAAGTGAAATAAGCCATACAGAGAAAGACAGATACCATGTGGTTTCATTCTTATGTGGATCCTGAGAAACTTAACAGAAACCCATGGGGGAGGGGAAGGAAAAAAAAAAAGAGGTTAGAGTGGAAGAGAGCCAAAGCATAAGAGACTCTTAAAAACTGAGAACAAACTGAGGGTTGATGGTGGGGTGGGAGGGAGGGGAGGGTGGGTGATGGGTATTGAGGAGGGCACCTTTTGGGATGAGCACTGGGTGTTGTATGGAAACCAATCTGACAATAAATTTCATATTAAAAAAATAAAATTATAATAGGAAATTGCTAGATGCTCTCTCAGATTTGGCTATAGCATTTTTTTTCAATAGCCTCAGAAAGTAAATTAGCCAAAATTAAAAACACTTAAGGTTCTCCAGATAAACTGTCGACCTTCAAAATAAAAACAAGACCAAAAGGTCCTCTGATTTCTTAGAATTGAGAGCCTATGGAGAGACATAGATTTTACAAACAGAAGAGTCATTGGAAGAAACAACCTCCCACACTTGGTAAGAAGCAGAAGGGTGGGTATCCAAACTGTGTCTGTGATTTCACTCATAAGAGAGACTGGTTTTCAACAATTCTGTTTCCTCTGTAGGCTCCCAAGAAGAATTACCTATAAATGTAAATGGCCATTAATATCTTCTTGAAAATATGTGTGTCATTACATATTTTATTAATTTCACCACCGTAGAACATCAGTTCCTACAGAGAAAAGTTTCATATTATCTACAAATGATGAAATAAAGCAAATTGAATGGTAGTAAGTATGAAAGAGAGGAAAAGGTATTTTTGCTTGTAGTAAAAACGTCTGGTGGAGCCAGAAGATAATAAAAGACAGCGCTGAATGTATACATTCTGTAGTACAAGTCTTCAGGAGAAGTGAACATATTTTGCCATTATTTACTAAAACCATTTAAGTAGTGGACATTTCTACAATCCTAAATCTTTTAGTGCCAACCTGTAATTGTACTTTGAGATTATTATTATAAGCACACCACTTGATTCTCTGTTACATGACTCCTGACTATTTAATAAATAAATAGGAATCCACTTTCTAACAGGGCTACCAGATAAAATTTACCACAGAAGGATTATTTTTAGAAGGTCTGTAATATAGCTGATATGGACATCAATATGCATAATTCAAGAAGTAACCTATAATCCCAGGGCAAAAGGCAATGAGAAGAAATGAGTCTGCAGGAATTCAGATGAGTCTTTCCTGATTATCTTAAACTTTTTTTTCTGCATGTACATGAACATGTTAGGCATGATTTAGGACTATCAAGTAAAAAACTTAGCACAAACTAAAGACATATGCTTATTATAGACCATATCTTGATCCAGTAACCATTGTTTATTTTCATTTGCCTCAGAGAATCTGCAGCCTCAACTAAACCATCAAAACATTATCAGATTTTAAATGAAGACTACCTTTAAATATGAGAGTTCTACATACAGTACACTCTGTGTTGCTAAATGAAAACAGCAAACTAGTTTATTACCTATTGTGAAGTCTAGTTTTCTCATCTTACCATCAAATTAACATTTTCGATACACTAAGTCTCTTAGTCCTCACTAGTAAAGGAGAAGCCCAGATTGTTTTTCTCAAGTTTAAGGAAATATCCATAAACAGAATGGATATTTTGGATAATCCCCTGACAAGTCCTGGTTTAATAGTGTTCATTGATGGGTCTTATTTTTAAAATAAAAAGGGACAATAGTAGGCAGAATATTCAGTAACTACTTCAGACTCTCTTGTACCATCCAGTCTCCTATCAAAAATCAAATAGTCTCAAGTGTCCAACTTTGTGGTCTTCTCTAGAGCATAACTTGTTCTTGTAAAAGGTGGACAATACCAGTAATAAAATGATCACTTTCTAGACAGCTTTCTTTAATAAAACAAAAAGATAAGTCCATGGAGAGATTCAAGAATTCCAATCATAGGATAATAAATTTGGCCCTCAATTCTGAAAAGAAAAAATGGTAACAATCTGGGTATAAAATACATAAGAAGAAATATCCAGTAATGTTAAAATGCCTGCCATTAAATAACTTCAAAAAGACAATCTGCAAAAATTCTCTTTGAGACAGTCCATCAGAGTATCTCTTAAATTTGAACAACTTAGTTTTTTTATAGTAGCATGATGACTGAGTTAACTAAAACAAGCTCCACTTGGGAAGTATGAAGCATAAACAAGAATTTTTTTTTAGATTTATTAAAAATTAATGCAACAAAAGAAAATTAATGCAATGAGAGGACTTCTACTTCTTTTTTGTAATGGAGTAAAAGGTAGTGTGCTTGCCATCCTGCCATAAATAACTAGAAAGTAAACAAAATATATGAAATAACTGCATTATGATAATTACTTGTATTAGAAAAAAGAAAACAGCAGCTCCTGGGTGGCTCAGTCATTTAAGCGTTCTACTTTGGCTCAGGTCATGATCTCAGGGTTTGGCTTGTGAGTTCGAGCCTGGAGTCGAGTTCTGTGCTGACAGCTCAGAGCCTGGAGCCTGCTTTGGATTCTGTGTCTTCATCTCTCTCTGTCCCTCCCCCCCTCTCAAAAATAAACATTTAAAAAAAAGAAAAAAAAAGAACAACATAAACATAAGATTACAGGTTAAATAATGAGGAAAAAAGAAGTATAAAGTAATCTCAGAATATGTACAGAAAGTAATAAAGAGCAGCAATTAACTAAAACATGGAGAAGGAATAGAGAAACTAAACCCAAAAGTAGTTCTTTACAAAGATGGACAAAATTGATCAATCTTTATGTAGACCAATTTTGAGGAGTGAAAACATGACAACAATACAGATTTCAGAAACTTTAAAAAAATAGTAAGCAGATATATTATAATCACTCTTCAGAAGAAGTATGGATACTATACAAAATTTGGTTCAGATGTCAAGACTGATGATGCCATATGCATGCCAAGAAGATACGAAAATGTTTATTACTTGCATGATGAAGCTTTTGGGGAGAGCAGAGAAGGAACCGAAGCTATTTGAAAATGGTTTGAGAGAGCACGAAAAGGAGACTGACTTGATTTTTGTTTTTAATTGTGGTGATGGGATGGGGTTGGGATGAGGGTCCCCTGTGTAGGTAAGGGCTTGCATGGTTTGAAATTCCCGTTGCTATCAAAGGAAGGAGCATACAGGCTCATTATGAGGCAAGCGGGAAACGCAACGGGCTGAGGTTTAAAAGCTGTCAGGACTCATACGTCAACAAATAGAGTCAGTCTTTTTTATTATAGAACATTATGAACAAATTTATGGCAATTTTATAACTTGAAATAGATAAATGATAGATTCAAATGATCAAAACTTGAAAAAGAAGCAATAGAAACTCAGTAATAGTGTATATGTGTGGGTGCGTATGTATTTGTATGGAATCAACTTCACAATTAGTATCTTCTTAGAAAGAACATAGCTTCACTGTTGAATTCTTTTAGGAAAAATTAGTGGCAATCTTATGCAAACGTGATTAAAAACAAAAGAGAAAACAATATTTACCAACTAATTTTGGGGGGTCAGCACTGTCATAATTCCAGAAACAGACCAAGACATGACAGGAAAGCAAAAAACTTTGAAAATCTTAGGGATATTGACACACAGTCCTTAACAACATTTTAGCAAATTAAATTAAATGCTTTGTAAAAAGCATACTACATCATGACCAAGTAGGAATATTCCAAGGATGCATATTTGGCTTAACATTCAAAATCAGTCAGTATAATTCATAATATGAACAGAAAAAAGGAGAAAACTAAGACCATCTCAGTAGATGGCAAAAAGGCATTTGCCAACATTCAGTACCTATTCATTATTAAACAAAACAAAACAAAAGAAAAACAAAAACTCTCAGCGAGCTTGAAATGAAGGAAGCTTCCTAAATCTGATACAGGTCACCTACAAAAAAAAACCTGCACCAGACATCATATTTTGTGAAGTATTAAATGTTTTCTCCTAAGCAAAATGAGAGTTATGTTCACTGGGATCATATCTATTCGTTATTGAACTAAAGGGCCTCGCCAATGTAGTGTACAAGAATAAGAAACAATAGGATTCAATAAGAATCTGTAAGAAACAAAGAAACAGTAAGAAACAAAAAGAGATTGAAAAGGAAAAATAACCTGTCATGATATCTAGACATTAAAAATCCTAAGAAATAGGGGCACCTGGGTGGCTCAGTTGGTTAAGTGTCCAATTTCAGCTCAGCTAATGATCTCGTGGCTTGCGAGTTCAAGCCCTGTGTCGCGCTTGTGCTGACAGCTCAGAGCCTGGAGCCTGCTGTGGTTCTGTGTCTTCCTCTCTCTCTGCCCCTCCTCCACTCATGCTCTGTTTCCCAAAAATAAACATTAAAAAAAATTGTAAGAAAAGAAAATCTTAAAAAATATATTAAAAAGCTTTTAGAAATAAGTAAATTTAAAACAATCAAAGGTACCAGGTCAACACAGAAGAAGCAATTATATTAAGTATGAATATTCTAACTATTCATGAATGAAATGTAAAAATAAATATGCCCTTTTTTAAACAAATTTTATTCTTTTTTTTTTTTTTTGATTATTTTTGAGAGAGAGAGAGAGTGTGTGTGTGAGCAGGTAGGGCAGAGAGAGAGAGAGAGAGAGAGAGAGACGGAGACACAGAATCCAAAGCAGTCTCCAAGCTGTTAGTACAGAGCCTGATGTGGGGCTTGAACTCATGAGGCATGAGATCATGACCTGAGCTGAAGTCAGATGCTTAACTAACTAAGCCACCCAGGCAGTCCTAAATATGCCCTCATAAAAGCATGAAAGAAAATGAAATATTTAGTCTAATTTAATAAAAATATATGCAAGACATGTACATTGCAACCTAAAATACATTGGTTGAAATCAATTAAAGAATTCTATATATATGGAGAGATAAGTCATGTTCATTAATTAGGAGACTCAGGGCTATTAAGATTTCAGTTTCCCTGAAAGTGAATCTACAAAATCTCAATTTAAATCCTTCTAGATTTTTTATTTTTAAACTTACAAGCTGATTTTAAAATTATAAGGAACTATAATAAACTTAACGAAGCCAGGATAATTTTGAAAATCAACAGTGTTGGGGGATTTACATTAACTGCTTTTAAAAATTACTATAAAGAAGCTTTCTTAACCTGGACACAGTTGATATTTTGGGTTAAATAATTCTTGCCTGGAACTTTCTTGTGCATTGTGGGATGCTTATCAGTGTCTTTGGCCTCTAGTAGCATCTTCTACTTCCTGTAGTTGGTGTGTGTGTGTGTGTATGTGTTTTAAGTTTATTTATTTTGAGAGATAAAGAGAGCAGGGGAAGGGCAGAGAGAGAGGGGGAGAGAGAGAGAGAGAGAGAGAGAGAGAGAGAGAATCAAGCAGGTTCCTCACTGCCAGCGCAGAGCCTGATATGGGGCTTGAACCCATGGACCTGGAGATCGTGACCTGAGCCGAAATCCAGAGTCAGACACTCACAGAAGTAAGCCACCCAGGCACTCGTCCTACCCTCTGTATTTGTGACAACAAAAAATGTTTCCAGACATTGCCAAATGTCCCCTGCAGTCCAGATCATTCCCAGTTGGGAACTACTGCTATAAAGTTGTGTAAGTAAGACAGTGTTGGTATTGGCCATGGGATCAAAATAAAGTTCGTTGGAACAAAATAGATATTGTAGAAATAGACCAACATATAGTCTCTTGATGTTTTTTACAAGGTGCCAAAATAATTGAAAGAGAAGAGGTAGTCTTCTCAACAAATGGTTTCAGAACAACTGGATATCCAGAAGGAGAGCAATACATGTCAACTCTTACTTCACAACCTACATAAAAATTAATTCAAAATAGATCACATTCCTAAATGTAACACCTAAAACTCTAAACCTGCAGGAAGAAAACAGTATTTATGACAATGGAGTAAGTGAATATTTTTTAGATCAGATCACTGATCTGATCATAAACCCGAGTGCATAAATATTAAATAAGAAGAACTCCGTAAACTGTACTTTATCAGAATTAATAATTTCTGTTCTTTTAAAGACAGTTAAGAAAATGAGAAACCATGTTACCAGACTGGGAGAAAATACTTCTGATATTTGCAAATGACAAGGAATGTCAAATCATTCTGCTTTCTGCTTGATACAAATTGTTATCAAAAATGTATAAAAAAGCAATAATACCTACGAATATGTAAAAGAATCTATAAAGAACTCCTATAGTTGAACACAAAAATAAGTAGCCACCTTCCCAAAAAGAGGCAAATGATTTGAACACTTCGTAAAAGAAGCTGAACAAATGGTCAAAATAAAAAGATATTTTTTAGATGTTTAATATCATTGATCAAGGAATAATATTATAAATGCAATGAAATGTCACTACACACATCATAGAAAGGCTGAAATTAAAACGACTGACAATATCCACTGTTTGTGAGACTGTGGGCCAACTGGAGTTCTAATGCATTGCTGGTGGTAATGAGAACTAGTACAAGTATTTTAAAAAAACAATTGCTCAGTTTCTAATAAAGTTAATGAGCACCTTCCATAGTACCCAGTGATTGTACTTGTAGGTATTTACCCAAAAGATATAAAAATTTATATCCAGCCAAAGAGTTGTACATAAATATTCTTGGAAGCTTGGTTTATAATATTCCAAAACCGAAATGACCCAAATGTTCAACAGGTAGAAAGATAAGCAAATTGTGGTATATCCATTTAAAGGAATATTCCTCAGCCATAAGTAGGAGCATGATATCTATCTTATGCATGTCTTAAAAACACTGTGCTTAGAGAAAGAAACCGATCACACACACACACACAAAGTGTATATTGCATGATCCCATTTATATAAATTGCATTACCATAAATCTATTAAAGAGGCATGTAAGAAACTTTTGGGGTGATAGAAATGTTCTACAAGGTTATTTGTGCATTCTTTAGTTGGGTGAATCTTTTATGGGACCACATCCTTTTAAAATGTGTATTTTTATGTATGTAAATTATACATCAATAAAGCTATGATACAAAGAATTAAATAGAAATAAAAATAATTTTTTCCCCAAAATTTACATGTAACACCTTTAAGAGTAAGTTGTCTAGGATGTAGCCCCAAAATGGGGATTTTCTTTCTTCTTTTTCTTGTTCCCTCGTTTCTGATCCTTCACAGATGATACAAAATGAAAGAGGAACTTAAAACGATAATTCCTAGGGGCACCTGAGTGGCTCAGTCATTTAAGCTTCCGACTCTTGATCTCGGCTCAGGTCATGATCTCATGGTTCGCATTGGGCTCTGCACTGACAGAGATTCTGCTTGGGATTCTCTCTGTCTCCCCTCTCTCTTCCTGTCTCTGCCCCTCCCCTGCTTGTGCACTCTTTCCCTCAAAATAAATAAACTTAAAAGAATTCCTAAAGGGAGGCATGCTTATTTTGAATTTTAAACTTTATGTAACTACTTATATATCTATTTTACTAACATGAACATTCTTATCTACTTACTTGATGAAAACAACCACTTTCATTATTCTTATTGTAATTGAAATAATTTGGCTTCTTTAGACAGGAACTCAATTCTTACTGAGTTTTACAGCCTCAAGCTGGATATATATTAAATTTTTTGTTTAGGTAACTGTTTTGAAAAATGCTATACCAAAATATTTATTATAATAATAGCTATAATAGCAATAGCTAATTTCTAATTACTCACTGAAGGTACACATGCATATATTTATTTACACATGAGTTTTTATATAAACTAGACAAGTTAAGAAATCTATGCAATAATAATTATGCAGAAACAAACTGTGCAGAGCTTATACTGGGATACTATTTTCATTCCCAGAGTTCTACTGCCCTCTGCTGATTACTATAGCCTATATTAATGGGGAATTAGAATCCATAGGAACTGTGTAGCTCCTGTCAAATACATGAAGACTGAACATAAAAGTAATAACCTCAGAATTATCTCCATCGGTTGATCTCAATTCTATGGTGTATTATATCCACTAAAGAAGAAACGTGAACCTATATAGAGTTAGAATTGCATGGAGTGTAGCCCTTTAAAAGGTGAGGTGACCTTGGAAAGGAGATACCTTCTCATTTTATTGAAGTCAAATTTGAGGCTCTCAAAATTGAAGTGACTTTATCCAATTTAATTCAATGATTCAGTGGTGAATCCAGGAATAAAATATAGAGCTTGTCTCTATTCAAACACACCCTAGCCAAAATACACCCTGTTGAACACATAATCACACAGATTTCAAATTATTTATAAAAACCAGATAGCAGAGAGTATTATGAAAAATAATTGTATGTAGTAACTTTTTTTTTTCCCCAGGTACCCTTAAACACTATATACAAAGAGCTTCCTTCCTTCCTTTCTCCCTTCCTTCTTTTCTCCCTCCCTCGCTGCCCCGCCTCTCTGCTCAATCTTTCTGTGTCTTTTTCTTTTCCTCTCTGTCCCTCTCTTTTCCTTCCTCTTCATTTTTCCCTTTGAATGTCAGAACACTAATTACTGAAGACACTGACAATGACTGATAAGAACAGGATGAGGCCAAGATAAAGAGCCACATAATTGTTCATTTCCAGTATACATTCATATCAGTATCAGTAAATCTAATATTGTTAACCCTGTATCCCCAAAAGAAAAATTTATCAAATGGAGTGTAGTGTTATGTCCAAATCTTTTGCCTTAAGCCTTTCAGACTTTGTTCATATCCAAAGTTACTTAGCAACTTTTCTTCCCATTCCCTTCAGTGAGATTGTTTATAATACAATTGTTTTTATATTGTATATATAATCATTTATAATACTGTTATATTCTCCTTTCACAGTCTGGATTCCATCCCAGCCTCCCCAAACCTATTAAATGATTTTTTTAATTTTCATACATTAAGGTTTACTCTTCGTATTTTAAAGATCCATGGGTTTTCATTAATGCTTAATGTCATGTATCTAACTATTATGGTATTATGCAGAATAGTTTTGCCACCCTAAATATCTTCTTTGTTTTACCCACTCAGCCCTCTCCCCGAACTCCTGACAACCCCCATCTTTTTCTTTAAATTTTATTTACTTAGACATACAGTGCAATATTGATTTCAGGGGTAGAGTTCATTGATTCATCACTTACCTACAACACCCAGTGCTCAAAACAAGTGCCCTTAATACACATCATCCATCTAGCCTATCTCCCACCCACCACCCTCCGTCAACCCTCAGTTTTTTCTCTGTCTTTAAGAGTCTCTGGTATTGTTTTCCTCTCTCCTCTTTTCCAACCCTCCTTCCCTCTCCTCTTTCCCTTCTCCTTCACTTATATTCATGTTTTTTTTCTTAAATTTCACATTTTAGTGAAATCATATGGTATTTGTCTTTCTCAGATTGACTTATTTTGCTTAGCATTATACATTTTAGCTCCATCCACATCATTGCAAATGGCAAGATTTCATTCTTTGTGATGGCTAAGTAATATTTCATTATATATCTTTTCATATCTTCTTTATCAATTCATCGGTCGATGGACATTTGTGCTCTCTTTAGAGTTGATATTGCTGTTGTTGATAATGCTGCTATAAACATTGAGGTGCATGTACCCCATTTGGATCTGTATTTTTGTATCCTTTGGGTAAATACCTAATAGTGTAATTGTTGGATCGTAGGGTAGTTTTATTTTCAGTTTTTTGAGGAACGTTTATACTTCTCTAGAGTGGTTGTACCAGTTACCACTATCTGTTTACTGTCTCTATTGTTTTGCCTTTTCCAGAATGTCATATAATTGAATATGCAGTATATAGCCTTTCTAGACTTGTTTCTTTCACTTAGCAATATACATTTAAGGTTCCTTTATATCTTTTTTTACGGCCTGATAGCTCATTTCTTTTTTATCACTGAATGATATTCCGTTATAGGTTGTATCACAGTTTTTTTTAACCATTTATGTACTGAAGGTCATCTTGGTTACTCACACTGTTTAGTGATTATGAATAAAGCTGCTATAAACATTCACCAGCAATGAATGAAAGTTACTGATGCTTCACATACTAATAAGTATTTGGTTTTATCATTTTTTTAATATTAGAC
The DNA here is from genome assembly GCF_028749965.1 of Puma concolor. NCBI lineage: Eukaryota > Metazoa > Chordata > Mammalia > Carnivora > Felidae > Puma > Puma concolor. Next base: position 101,244,742 of record NC_141670.1, on the reverse strand, counting down.
ATTCTAACATGTGTATAGTGGTTTTAATTTGTAATTTCCTAATGACTAATGATGTTGCATATTTTTTCATGTACTTGTTTGTCATCTGTGTATCTGTGTATCTTTAGTGAGTTATCTGTTGGGATTCATTGTCCATTTTTAAATTAGGTTGCTTTGTTTACTTATTGAATTTTAAGTATTTTTTCTTTTTTTTTTTTTAAATTTTTTTTTTCAACGTTTATTTATTTTTGGGACAGAGAGAGACAGAGCATGAACAGGGGAGGGGCAGAGAGAGGGAGACACAGAATCGGAAGCAGGCTCCAGGCTCTGAGCCATCAGCCCAGAGCCTGACGCGGGGCTCGAACTCCCGGACCGCGAGATCGTGACCTGGCTGAAGTCGGACGCTTAACCGACTGCGCCACCCAGGCGCCCCTTAAGTATTTTTTCTATATTTTGGATACAAGTCCTTTGTCAAATATGTGGTTTGCAAATATTTCCCAGCTAGTGGTTTGTTTTATCTTTCTATTGTCTCGTTCTGTCTTGCAGAGCAGATATTTTTTATCTTAATAAAATCCAAATTAATTTTTTCTTTTGTAGATCATGCTTTTGGAGTCGTATCAAAAAACTCATTACCAAACCAAGGCCATATAGATTTTCTCCTTTGTTTTTTTCTGTAATTTTTAGAGTTTTGGATTTTACTTGTAGGTCTGTAGTTCATTTTGAGTTAATTTTTGTGAAAGGTCTGCATTTTTTTTTTATTTTTGCATTTTTTAAATTATTTATTTATTTATTTATTTGAATAGTGATTATTATTATTCCAATACTATTTGTTGAAAAGACTATCATTTCTCCACTGAATTTCCTCTGCTCCTTTGTCAAAGAGCAGGTGGCTATATTCGTGTGTGTTTTTCTGAACTCCGTTCTGTTCCATTTATTTATGTGTCTATTCATTTGCCAATATCAGGAACCATCTGGGTTATAGTAAGTACAGTATACTATACATGGCCATCTTACATATAGTAAGTCTTGAAATCAGGTAGCATGAGTCTTTCAAACTTGTTCTTTTTTTTTTTCATTATTGTGTTGACTATTTTGGTCTTTTGCCTTTCCATATAAAGAATAGTTTGCTGATATTTTAATTGAGATTGTGTTGAATCTATATATCAAGTTGGTAAAAAGAGAAGTGACACATTAATAAGTCTTCCAGTTACAAACATGGCATGTTTCTCCATTTACTTTGATTTTGGTTTCTTTTATCAGAGATTTTACAATTTTTCACATGTAGATCATGTATACCTATAGTTAGATTTATGTTTTAAATAGTATCTTTACAAATTTCAAATTTTGTCCTGTGACCTATAACCACTTATTAGTTTCAGAATTTATTTATTTATTTTTTTTGGTCAATTCTTTGGAATTTTTTACATAGATTATCATGTCATCTGTAGCATTGTTTATTTTTCTTCATTACTTTTTTTTCTTTTCATCAAACTGGGTAATTTCAATTGACTTGTCTTCAAGTTTGCTAATTTTTCTACCAGTTCAAATCTGCTATTGAGGCACTCCAGTAATTTTTTTTTTTCATTTCTTTTGTTATAATTTTTAACTCCAGGATTTTTGTTGTGTTCTTTTTTTTTTTTTTTTTTTTTTTTTTTTTTTTTTTTTTTTGTAAGCTTAGATCTTTGTTGATATCCTTTATTTGGTGAAACATAATTGTCATACTTTAATTTTTAAGTTCTTTGAGAATATTTTTTAAGAGCCAAATTAATGTTTTTTCTACCAAGTCCAGCATCTGGGTTCCCTGAGTGATATTTTGTGTTGGCTGTTTTTATTCTGTATATGCATTATAGTTTCATCTTTCTTTGCATGTCTCATAATTCTTGTTGAAAACTGGGCATTTTATATAAGATATTGTAACAACTTTATATCAGAGTTTGTTGTTTTTGTTGCTATTTGTTGTTACTGTTGTTCTCGTTGCTACATATTTGTTCAGTGACTTTACTGTTCTAATTCTTTAGATTGTTTTATTCACTGAGGTATACTACCATGACTCCTGTGAAATGTAACATAAAATGGAGTCACTTATGTCAAGGATTTTTAAAATGGAGCTGGGAGGCCATTAAGAAGGTGGGACTTATGCACGCTCTCAGCTACTGGAACCATGGACTCTTGATCTGGGCCAAATGACGAGTATTCCAAGGAGTATATAAGAACAACATCTGCAACTTGTTACGGTAATGGACTTTTGCTTAGTCATAGACTTAGAAACCATTACATTCAGCCAAGATTAGTTTTTTGCCATCAACCTCAATCAAACTTCTTTTTAAACAGTGTATGCAAGCATTCCCCTTTTTCTTTAAAAAACCCTGACTTTTTGTTCCTCAGGAGGACACGATTCAAGTCGCTACCTCAATCTGTTCTCCCTGATTTACAATCTGAGACTCCACATAAGTGTTTTTGTCTTATTTCAGTTCTTCCTCTTTTGTCAATCAACATCCTTCTTCTAGCTTTCTTCTGTGTTTAAATTCTAGGTTTTATGTTTAAATATGGTTTCTATAAGTCATCTCTGGGTCAGTATAATTTGCTGATCATGAGTGATCAATGAGAAGTTTCCTAAATGCCTGAGCCACTCGTTTCAAGGAGAACTGTGGATGAAGTCACCTTTAAACTTCAGGCAGCTTACAAGTCAGCTTTAGCTTTTACTTCCTGCCTGAAGAGGGTCTCCTGTCAGCTAGAGAGAGTAACAGGGCCTTGCTGTCTCCTGGACCTCTCTCTCTTGGGTGTATACAGACCTTCACCTATATGCAGACTTTTAAATCCCCCAAATATGTGATGGCTTTTCAGAGTTCCCTATGGTTGTCCCTTTCTTCAGGTTTTCCTTTCAGTGTTTTGTCAGGTTCTTGTTTGTCTCAACTAAAATTACAGCCTGAGCAGCTGCAGTGTTACCAGCAAACTGTTGTTATTTTTAGCTTTTCAGTAATGTGCTGAAGGTGGCGGTTTCGTTGTTTTGTTTTTTGCTTTATTTTTGCAGAGTTGAGCTCAGAGTCCAATAAAATAATGACAAAACTGTGGGCACGAAAATTTTCAAGAAGTTGCTAGTTTGTTCAGACTATTGACTGCTCTAGGGATACAGCTATGAATAGAGTCCAAAAAGGGGTCTTAAGGTTGGCTATGAGACTAACCGCGTTTCTTTTTTTTTTTTTTTTTTTTCTAACCGCGTTTCTTAATCACCATGCCATCTAGCTGAGGAGGAAAGGGGGATAGGTACAGACCCAATTAAAACACCACAGACTCCACTGTTCTTACTGAGGTTCTGGAGTTTTTTGTAAATAAACACTTCAGTTTGTTCCGTTCCTTTCGTGAATTTCTAGATTTCTAGAATGGTTGAGTTTAATTGCTTAGTCAGTATTTTCATTGGTGTTTGTCACAGTGGGTTCCTTGAATGCTTTACCATTCCAGAAGTCAATATTTCTGAAATGTATCTAAACTGTATCATATTATACACAGTTTTTTGAGTCTTATCTCTGGCTCGTCGTTAAGGCTGTGAAAGTTATCCGTGTTCTCTATAGCAATTGCTTGTTCTTTATTTTAGTGTGCTGGTCCATTTTATGAATATACCATCACTTATTTATTCTATTGTTAATGGACATTTGTGATAGTTCCAATGGGTGGTTATATTATGAAAATTCTTATGGTTTTGGCAGATTGTTAAGCATATACCCAGAAGCGGAAATCCTGTGTCATAAAGTAGGAATAGATTTAGCAGTGGATATTGCCAAACACCGTTATGAGTTATTGTAAGAATTTGTCTCCCATCAGTAACTTATGATTATATTTATACTATTTTAATAATTATCATTCATTTTGAACATAAACATTTCAGTATAAGTTTACTAAACAAAGCTTATAGCAATTCAGTATATTTATCCTTTTCTTGAAAATGACAAGACCTTATAATGCTTTCTCAGTTAAGCTGTTCCCCATTTTGTTATTTAATGTTGTAGATTTGCCTTTTTATTTTTTTTGACAGTCACACACACAAATACTATTTTTGATAGTCAATGGTAAATTAATTTGCTAATAGATTTTTCACTTTTTTGTTGTAATTTTTTGTTTATATCCTCTGTGCTTTTGGTTTCCCTATTCTTTGCCGAAGTACATCTTTAAGGAGATATTTTAATTAAAGTCTGTGGGTCACAAATTGTCACCATCTTTATTACCCTAAAATGTCTTAATTTTGCTTTCACTCTTTAATGGTAATTTGACCTACTTTATTATTCTTGAACAAAAATTATATTCCCTCAGCATTTTAAATACATTTCTTCATTTTCTGATGGCATCTATTATTACCACTTACAGTAATAGTGCTTGCTGTTAGTCTAAGTACTTAAAAAAAGTTTTTTTAATATTCTTTTACTTTTGAGAGAGAGAGAGAGAGAGCAAGCCAGGGAGGGGCAGCAAGCGAGGGAGACATAGACTCTGAAGCAGGCTCTAGGCTCTGAGCTGTCAGCACAGAGCCCCATACGAGGCTCGAACCCACGAACCGTGAGATCATGACTGGAGCAGAAGTCAGACGACGCTTTACCGACTGAGCCACCCAGGCGCCCCTAACCAATTACTTTTTAAGTGGTCTGTCTTTTCTTTCTGTTAGCTTTTAAAACATTTCCTTTTGTTTTCAACGATTTTCAGATTTACTATGATGTGTCTATATTTTTCATTCTACTTAATAATCAGAATATGCTTCTTTTTTATTTTTTAAAGAAGCAGGCACCTTGGGGAAAGGTGTCTGCAACTCTTTTTTTTAAGCATATTTATTTATTTTGAGAGAGACAGAGAGAGAGAGAGAGCATGTACAAGTGGGGAAGGGGCAGAGAGGGAAGGAGAGAGAGAGAATTCCAAGCAGGCTTCACACTGTCAACACTGAGCCTCATGCAGGGCTCAGTCCCACAAACCATGAGGTCATGACCTGTGCCAAAATCAAAGTCAGATGCTCAACCTCCTGAGCAACCCAGCATCATTTTTAATAGTCATACTTTTCCTTAATTCTAGATACATTTAAAATATTATCCTTTCCCTGCTTTCTTTTTTCTTGAAATGCCAATTAATTCAAGCTTTTCAATCTACCTCCTATGTATCACGACCAATTATTTTTATATCTTTACACATCTGTATGTTTTTTTTGAGTGGTTTCCTCATTGTCATCATTCACAAATTTTCTCTTCTGTTGTGAGCTGTCTAGAGTATGTTCTTTATTATGTGTGTATACATCTATTTCAGTAATTGTGTTCACTATCAGGATTTTACATTGATATGTTTTTTTGCTTCATTTCTACCTTAATTTTTCATAATACTTTATTTTTTTATAAGATATTAAAGGTGGAAAGGTGGAATGAATTCCTTTATTTGTCCCTTTGAGGACCTAAATATGCTTCTTAAAAATTTAGTCTATTTCATATAATTATTTTATATGAACTTAATTAATATTCTGATTGTAGAATTTTGCCAGCTGTATTTATTAGAATTCTATGTTTTTTTACATCTTGAAATTTTGGTTTGCAGCTTCATTTTGACAGAGAAATATTTTTTGTTTGTTCATATTCTTTCTTCACCCTTCTGTATAGCAATTAGACCCCCAAATGAGAACCAGGACTTATAGTTAATAATATTTGAGTGTTTCTGTTTGTAGTTATGTCAAAGATGACATCAAATGAGTGGGTGGTTTAATTCAGTTCTGTATAGGAGGCTGTGTCTGCTTCTCCCTGCCCCCATAGGCTTATAACTTGCTAAAACTATGACTTCAGGTAGTGGTCAGCAGCAGTTTCTTTGATTGTTTCCATGAGAGGGATTGAGGATGCTCCTTCTACAGCTAGATTCTCTCTGAGCTTGGACTCAGAAACTCTGTCATGAGGAGCACTGAGTTCTCAGTACCTGCAAGAGCTGAGTTGCCTGTATTGACTTGTAGTTGGGCACCACGCTTGGCTTTGCATATTAATTCTATTTCTTGTGAAAGGAATTATTTGCCTTATTTTTTGACACTATGTTTTATTTTGTTTTAATTATGCTATATAGTGTTTCTGTAGAGTAGATGTTGCCATGTATTGTCCTAATGTATTAGTTGCTCTAATACCTTGCACCTAGTAAGCTTGATTCTACCTTTGAGTCAATTTCCAAATTTCAAGTCATTTTTCGTCCTTGTCTGCTTGCTTTAGTTTTTCATTAAACAAACATTTCTCCTAATTATTAACAAATTAGTTGTCATACAGACTGTGTGTTGCAAGATATGAAAACTACAGTGGCTTATTACATAAGACACAGTTTAGGTGTCTCCCAAGTAATAGTCCTACAGTAGGCAAGAGGATGGAGCATGGTGGGTAGCTTTGCTATCCTCAACATTTGACTTCCACTCATAGATTATCTTCTAGCCAGCCAAAAGTGGCTATGTTTTCTGTATCTGAAAATGATATAGATCATTTTTGCTCAAATCCATAGGCCAGACGCTTCTCACATGGCCACATTTAGGTCGATGCTGGGAAATGTAGGATTTGGTTGTGTAGATCTGCATCGTGTTAAAAATATATTATTATAGGAAGAGAAAAGGATACTGGGAGACTATTCGTAATGTGCCATAGTCAACCTCTCTAATCATGGAAATATTCATATTTATCCTTCTCTTCATTCATTCACCATTTCCTAAGGAAGATTCACAAAATCCCTAGCCAGTTATTATTCAGCTCATTTCACATTATTTGGGTTATACTCAGAATTCTTCACCAGGTCTGGATATGGATCTAATAATGTATAAAACAATAGATAATTGCCAATAATCCTTGCCTTCCATATTCAGTAGTAGATAAGAAATAAGATAGCTACAAATTCCTATTTTGAAAAGGAAAAATATAGAGAAAAGCATAGCTATAACAATAACGAGCCCTTGAGAAGCAACTTGTGAAGATTCTCTGTCAAGCCATAGAATAAACTTTTTTGGTTAGCACCTGTTTCTGCTCTCCGGGAAGAACTCCTTTGTTCATTGTTCTCCATAAGAGCTAGGGACTCTTGCTTTTTCATTATTGCCTCTGGCCACATCCAAAGATTGCAGTGGGAGTATGCATGCTTGGGGGCTGCACAATCTCTTTTTGTAGGTTAGAGGAATTTCTTTAGGAATAGAGCAACTATAAACTTTTATAATATAGGCTTGCACTATCTTTGTCAATACACATACCTCAAAGCTTGTCTCTTTACTTGTAGTCAGTTTCATGTGAAGTAGCTACAGTCATGGGTCTTATCTAGTCATAGTGTTTTTAAACCTGCCCAAATCCTTTTTAGTTACTGGCCTCTGGAGCTGGCCCGTCTCTCTCCCTCCATTTAATAGCAACTACCTTGAGGCTATCTGAAACAATAGGGATTCGAAAGCAGCACCTTCAGTCTAATCTGATCTAGGTCAGGTTCCATCTTCTGGCCAAGATCGCTTGGGTCAGAGCCCTCTAAAAAGGCTGAGGCCTCAGTCTTCATTTTGTTTAGGTTTAGCAAACTTGGCTTTCCCACACTAATGGGGTCAAAATTATTTGCCTCCCCTCATAGTTTGTTTGGATTGCAGGCTGCAGGCAGAGTCTCCGTTATAAAAACATGTTTTCTATCATTTCTGCTTGAAACTACTCTTCATCAGAGTTTCTCTGTTTCTCCTGTTACTTGTCGAAAAGCTTCAAACCATGAGTTAATATACACCAATATTTTGAATTTTTTCTGATGCATTAACGGAAGTACGACTCTAATGGCATTTGATTTTCTTTCTAAATTATCTGACAAAACACTTTCAACAAATTTGGACAATAGCTATAATGTAATAAGAATAAATGGATTTCTAGTCAGCTGTTTTTATATTCTCAGTACCTGTGCTTGCCTGCTAAACCAATTGTACTCATTTACCTTTACATTCCTTCGGCACCCACCTTGTTGCATAAATCTTTAATTAAACATCCATAACATACAATGATATTTTAAAAAGAGAGAGAGAGAGAGAGAGAGATTAAGATTTACTTCCCTCTTACACAGTGGCTTAGATGTAGGCAGTTGATTCAGGGTGGGTAGTCATCTCTCCCATCCTCAACAAAGAGCTTTTATTGATGGAATTAAGGCAGCTGCACTGGTTCTCACTGACTTCCAGCCAGTAGGAAAGCAGGAAAAAACAACAAAGTGCACATACAGTTGTTTCAAGGGCAAGATTCAAAAGAAGCACAAATTTCTTTTAACCACATCCTATTGGCCAGAGTGTAGTCACATTACTACAACTAACCACAAGGAAGACTGAGGAATTTCTTCTTAGCAATGTGGCCGTGTGCAAATTTATAACTCTATTACCATGAAGAAAGGGGAAAACAAATACTCAGGGTTAATCAAGAGCATTACACAGGGAGGCACCATTGCGTATATAAAAAACACAAAAAGTTTGGCACTAGGAAGCTCTGGTTTGATGTCAGGCATTTCACTTAGATAAAAGGAAACTATAAGGATTCCTTTCCACTATATGCTCCTTCTAAGAATAAAATTTGTATCATAGCTCCAAAAATATCATCTGATCCTCGCCTCTTACAACCTTTTTTTGGATCAGGCTTACCTAGTTGGACAAATAGGATTACTTTTTTCAGAACTAGAAAATTGAAACAAGCCCAAAAAAGTGAACCAAGCAAATTTTTTCTTCCAGAATAGGAAACAGAAAATGTGCAAAAATATGATTATGCAGAGAAATCATGGCTGCTGATAGAACTGAATTGATTAAAGGGACAAAGACAAGAGCCCATGCATATCATAGAGGAGAGGGTGAAGAAGAGAATGATTGATGACTAATCTCCAATTTTTCTGAGTCCTGATTCTGTAATCTGGGCTTTGTTTTTGTGATATTCTTCTATATCATGCAATGAACAATTTTTTCCCTTGAGCAATTTGATTTTTCCCCTTATCAGCAAATATTCTCTTATTTAATATTTCAATTCAGTATCACTGTAATTTCAAGATCTCTCCTTCTAACTCAGAGAAATACACAAATAAATATTGTAGTTCAGCCACTTAACACAGTGCCACCAGAGAGGGAGAGATTTGTCTCAGAAGATCAGAGAAACTTGGTGTTGAAGGTAAGTGAGATTTTATCACTCAGAATAGGAAAGGCAAGAGGGCCCAGGGTAGGGCAGAATTTTTTAGGTGAGAGCATATTTATAGAGAAGAGAGTAATTACATGTGTTCAGAGTTTTATCTGTTCTGTAAATGTCAGTAAACACTGAGAAGTACTCTTTAAATTTTTTTTTAATGTTCATTCATTTTGAGAGAGAGACAGAGCATGGCGGGAGGGAGGGGCAGAGAGGGAGGCACAGTATCTGAAGCAGGCTCCAGGCTCTTAGCTGTCAGTATGGAGCCCTATGCGGGGCTTGAACTCATGAGCTGTGAGATCATGACCTGAGCTGAAGTAGGACACTTAACACGCTGAGCCACCCAGGTGCCTGGAGAAGTACTCTTTTTAAGCTCAGAATTTGACATAGTATGGGTTTCAGATTTCTGTCCCAAGATATTTAGTTACTGGAAGTATTAGAAATGCCTTTATTAGTATACAATATAGTGCTGTATAATTATATTAATCTACAATACAATATAGGATGATGATTAAGGGAGTGTTACATGATTTATGTAAAGTTCTACAAGTCTCTAGTCCTCTTTGTTTTATTTTGCTTTGTGTAATATTAACCGAGATATTAAATATGAAGAAAGAAAAAAGTATCCTTGTTTTTCCCCTAAAAAAAAAATTCCTCTCTGAGTTTATTCTACATCTTTGACCATGTTACTACTTGTAAAACTGTGTGGCAAATAATGTACATGTTAAAAAAAATGTTTTGTGATATCAGTAGTTTTGTTTCCCTTAATTAGGAAGACTAGAGGTTCATTTTGGAAGTCAGAATGACTTCTGCTTCAAACAGACAAATCTCATCACTAATTGGCAGGCTGTAGTCAATTAATATCCTATATGACAGACAGACAGATCCTGGGATAAATTTCAAAAGAAAGTACACAAAAGAAAGTAAATATGTACCTTCCCATCTGGCAGACTGAAGGATTTGGAAGAAGTGCCACACTGGTTATTGGCTTATTGTTAGATAGAAGATCATGGCTGTTTAATGTACTATATTAACTACAGTTGTGTTCAGTTTGATTGTCTTCAAAGATGAAACTTGGAACATTCATATGATAATTAAATCTCAGTTTCTGATAACTACTAGGGAAATAGAGTTTGTTACCTAAATACCAAAGAAAATGAAAACATGTTTCAACTTCTTCAAAGTTTGCTTTCAAAAAGATACTTGTTCTTTAGCTGGAAAGACACTGGAATACCTTTCTTCTGAGCTTGCTGCTGATATATGCAATAGCCTACTTGGTATCTCCATTTGTCTCTCTCACTTAACATGTTCAAGACTGTGCTTTCAATCTTACTACCTAAGTGCACTTTTGATCTTACTTACCTACAGCTGATCCAATATTTTCCTTATTTCAGTGAATGGTTCCTCTATGTGCCTAGGTGCATAAACCAAAAGCCTACAAATAATCCTTGATACTGGTCCCTCTCTTATATGCACATCCATTTCACCTCCAAAACCTAGACAGTCTATTCTACTTACAAAGAATTTTTCAAAAATCTGCACTTTTTTCCTTGCTCATTGTCACCATTTTATTGTAAGCTTTACCTCTTTCCTGGATGATTGAAATAACTTCTCAATTCTCTCTGCTTCCATTATTTCTAATATCAGTCTGATCTATATATGGTTGTCAGAGTGTCTCTGAAATATTTTTAGATTAGTTTTATCTTTTAATCAATCTCTTAGGTTGTCATCTTATTACACTAGGAAAGAAGACACAATTCTTCGTCCTGTGTGTTCTGTTCCTTGCTGGCTCCTCTAAACTCTTCTCATTACACTGTTCTCCTTCCACTCAAGAGTAAACTTAGGGTGGAGGAGAGTGATGGGGTTTTAAAAGCATTTATTGAACAAATCGTTTATAACTGGAATTTATATGAGCAACCCCCTTATCGCCTCAACACCTCCCCATTATGCATATTTATAGATTCCCAGATAATTTTGCTATGTTAACTGAAAATTTTGGCACTAGCTGAAATATTTATTTTTCTGCTTATTTATTAGGAAATATCACTATTCTTGTGGATTTTCCATATACTATTTGTTTTTATATTTCTTGACTTTAAGAACTTCAATAAGTACTATGGATCTTCTTGTACCCATAGCTATTTGATAAAATTTTATCATGTGGAAATTTCTCACACATTAATTCTTAAATTTAAATATCCCCATAATTCCTTCTAAGGTGGTATTTTAATACCACCCTTTCTTTTATTACTGTTTTACAGATCTAATTAAGTTCTCCAATTTATAATGCCTTCATTTTCTCCTATTTGTAAGCCCTGTTTCACCATCCTCTTTCTTCACTAACACTGAATTTCGTTTACAAAGTTTAAAAATCTTTTTCACAAGACCTTCAGTATTCAGGGAAACAAAATTATGGACACATGTCTTCTCTGTTAAGCTCTATGATTTTGACAAGTTATTTGATACTTATTTCATAGTTTAGCTTCGAATCTCTGCTTGGAATGCTTGTTACAAGTGGGAGAAAATCACTACTAAAAATGCTTAGTCAAAAACCTAAGCTAAACCATCCAATACCTAACCTAGCCTTGTCCAGTTAGTCTTTTCAGGAACCATTCTACATATTCACCATTTTCTCCAATTTTCTCACTGTCTTTCATCTCTCTATACTCTCATAAGGTAATATTACCATTTTTTGTTTTTTTGTTTTTCACTTCTAGAGCCTTGCCCCACCCCCCAAGTGGTATCTAGTAGAAAATCAAAAAAAATTGTTTAATTCAGGAATTTTCAATGCTGTGGGTACATTAGAATCATCTGGGAGTTTTTAAAAATACTGATGTTAGTACTCTATCTCAGACAAAATTAACTCTGAAGATGGTGTTCTAACATGGGTATTTTGATGAAACTCCCGAGTTCTAATGTGTAACAGGAATTAAAAACCTTTGGTCACTGAATACCTAGTTAAAATTAGGTCTTCTGATTATGTGAAATATCAGAATAAGTCAATAACAGTGGCAAACAGGTGTTTAAATATCCATCTTATCCATCCAGCTCGTAAGTCCTTGTGAACTACCAAATACTCTAAGTGAATTAAGATGTTCTCCATAGAGAATTGGTGTTGCAGACACACATAAAGAGTTGATCATCAAAGCGGTATCTGTAAAACTACTGAGAAATGCCTTTTCTATATCTTCCCTGAGGCTTCAGGAAGCTGCACTTACATCTTCCTTGAATAAACCTGTTGAAGGTGAGCAGATTGGCAAGGAGCTTCTTTTAAATGTTGGTATTTGAACTTGGCCTAGGCAAGCACCTCTTGTAATTTACTTTAAAGTTGGCTGAAAGAAGGTGATTTTATACCTGGGCTAGGGATGAAGGGAGCTTCTGTTTCCCTCTGGGTACCTATGAAGGAGGAGAACATTTTCTGGGCATGCTTTTTTCTCTCCTTCCCTTTTAAACAAATAAAGCCACATTGTGCTGTTGCTCCACTCAGTTCAGGTGCCCAATGCCAAGTAAGCTGTATTTGCTCCATTTATCCTGTTGCTTGATGCTTGGAATAAAAAAGTATTATAAAAAGCTTGATTTGTTTCTGATAACCCAATGATGGCATGTAACTAACAACGGATTTTACTCTAATAGTCCTAAATTCAAGAATATCATATTTATCTCACATTACCTACATACCTTCAATAGAGAATTGAATCTTAGTTTACTGGGACTTCAGATAAAATAATATAGGCATTGTATCTAAGTTATGTGTTGTTTAAAAAATCCCTAGTGCAGGGGCGCCTGGGTAGCTCGGTGAGTTAAGTGTCTAACTTCAGCTCAGGTCATGATCTCCTGGTCAGTGAGTTTCAGCCCCGCGTCGGGTTCTGTGCTGACAGCTTGGAGCCTGGAGCCTGCTTTGGATTCTGTGTCTCCCTCTCTCTCTGCCCATCTCCTGGTCTTGCTCTGTTTCTCTCTCTCTCTCAAAAATAAATAAACATTAATTTTTTTTTTTTAAATCCCTAGTGCTTAGTAAATCTGTGTACCAAATATCACAAAGAAATGTAGAAAAAAATGTGAGGAGGGGGCCAGTATTGTAACCATCAATAGAGAATGCGTTTTAAGGAATAGCCTAAGGAAAAAAAGTCAACTTGTGTAGCTAAGGAAACTCATCAACTTTTATTTTAACTTTCTGAATAGTTTGAATAGCTAAATAGAGTTGTTTAAGGAAGTAAGAAAATAGCATTTTGGCTTTTTTGTCGTTATTGTTGTTTAACATATCAGGTTACATTTTGGAAAAATGTTATAACCAATTTGAAAATGTCCAAGAACAGTGATATGTAAGTACAACCACAGACATAATGTAATTATATTGCTGAGAAAGGTACATTAATATATAAATCCCTTCAAACATTTTATTTTTATCAGACAATTTTAATAGTTACTGTTTTATTAAATGGTACTTTATAAGATAATATTCAAATCCTTTTGATATAAATAATATCATATAATATTTTTTATTTTATTTGAGATCTTTTGTGATATATATACTTAGATAAATATTAAAATATTTTATGATTGATATTTGAAATGAATTTAATTATTTGAAAGGAATTCAATTAATATTTGAAAATGAACCAGTTTGGGCTCTATACACTTCTCTGTTATTTTGTTGGCTGGATTGTGTGCACACTATGCTAAGTATGATGCTAGCCTGTAGTAGACAACAAGAAAATGCTTTAGATTGATTGTTTAATATCATTAATATAACCTATGTTTTAACTTATAATATTCTCAATAGTAATTTTTACTTTGGCTATGTCTTTATATCTTAATTATTATCTACAATAAAATAAGATAGAAAAATGGCAAGTAAAAGGTATAAGTTCATTATTAGCAATTAATTTCTGAATTTATACTTTCCATACCTTTTACGTTTCATTCCTAACTGACAGAACTTTTACGAGTATAAATTTTAAAGCGGTAAAGGGGGAGTATAAATAAAAAGAGAAAATTTAAGTAATGAGGAAGTAAGTTAAAGGAAAAAGAAGAAAATATTTAAGAAGGACCTGGAATGGTAACTTCTAACTCATGGATATATTTTATCTTATGGCATTTTGATTTGTTTCCTTAGTTACACACTCTGAATTAAATGGAAATTTTGTCCTATGGTTTTCAGTGAGTGGTAATTATACATTGAGGTAACACTAAAAATGTCATAAGGTACCAAACATTTTGGAAACTGAAAGAAGACAAGGTCTGAGCTCATCGTCCAGAGTGACACTGTATGCGGCAGCTTATCTGAGTTTTGGGTAGAGTTTGTGTGTGACACATGTGAATGAGGTGTATGTGCTGGGCCCTGCTTCATGCCTGAGGCTGCCTTTCTTCTAGAGTGTGAGGCTATGCTCCATAGGCCTTAGTGGGGTTTTCTTTGTTGGTTTGTTCATTTGTTATAAGAAATTATTTTACTTTTACCAAATAAATAAAATCTAATTGATTTCTCCCCCTTTGGAGGAATCAAGACAGGGCAAACTTAATCCACCATCCCGAAGCCTAAAAATACTTGCTTCAGCACAATATATTTGAAATGTGAACTCAATTCAGTATTCTGAAATGTGAATTTCTTTTTTTCTTGGATTGTGTAGAGGAAATTCAATGAAAACCACATGTTGATTTTGTAAGGGAGGAAAACATTTCCCTTCTTACCTTCTAGGTTCTTTGGCTGGCCTCATAATTAAATTGACATAAGACAGATTAACAGAAGAGAAACAAATTTAATTTCATATGTATGGGAGCTAATGAAAATATGAGACTCAAGTGACCAAAGCAGGCAGCTTTTGTACCTTTTAAACAAAGAAACAATACATTTGTGAAGAATTGACAAGATAAAGAAGTTTGGGCGTGGGTGGTAAATTAGTAAAGAAGGTAACAGGGTTTGTTCATAAAGCCTTCTCAGCCCTGAATTTCCTATCTCTGGTGATGATGATGTCTCATTGAATATTTATGAAGATGGGAGATTTATTTCCTACTTTCAGGGAGACAAAGGAGGGTCAGAGTGTTCTTGCATTGGCTGTTTCTTAAGTAACTTTAATTCAAGGTCATCATTATGCAAAAGTGGCATATTCTGGAGCATCCTGCCCTGAATTCTGCCAATTTCAATATAAATTTCATGGCATAGAAATGAATCCAGAAGTAACAAGAGAAACTTTAGATTGAAATCAGAAGACCTCCCTTGTGGACCTGCCTGCTAGTCCTGTCCAAAAGGGTCCTAGAATTTATACGGAGTGAGGGAAAGTCTAAATTGAAAGGAATCAAGTTTCTGACATCTCAGAATGACATTTTTTCATAATGAAGGTAAATGTGGACTTCAATTTACTTGAGTAATTGAAAAAAACAAGGCTACATTTCTTTCACATCTAAATGTGCAGGCTGAAATTTTGTTCATGACAGATTTTTTTCTTTCCTTCCTCCCCGCTCCCTTCCTTTTCCTCTTCCATCCTCTCCCCTCCCTTCCCTTCTTTCTCTTCCCCTCTCCTCCCCTCCTCTCCCCTGTGTCCTCTCCTCTCTCTTCTCTCCTCTCCTCTCCTTTCCACTAGAGAGATTTTGGCAAGTGTGTTGGGTCGTTTCTTAAGGACCTTTCCCTAAATAATTACATTTTGTAGATTTTTGCTTTAATGTTTATAAAATTATCAATACAATTTTAAAAAATAACTTTATAAATCTTTATCTTTCTCACTTTTAATATCAAGGAGATTAATGGCATCACAGATAGCACATATATCAACAAGTTGAGAAATTAACTGAAGGATTTCAAAGAAATGTATGTATTCCTCTTCTCTTCAGGTGATCCACAGAGAAGTACAATTTTCTTTTAACCTTTCCTTCCAATATGTTTGCTTCTGGTGCTCTTGCCTAAGTGCAGTGAGTTTCAGAGAGTTCATGCTATTTAATGAATAGGGTTTAGAATCATAATTTTGTCCTTGAAAATACCTATAATTAAACATAAATTAGGGGCACCTGGGTGGCTCAGTCGGTTAGGTGTCTGACACTTGATTTCAGCTCAGGTCATGATCTCATGGTTCCTGAGTTTGAACCTTGCATTGGACTCTGCACTGACAGTGAGGAGCCTGCTTGAGATTTTCTCTCTCTCTCCCCACCCCCACTCTCTATTCCCCTCCCCTGCTTGTGCTTTCTCTCTTTCTCTCTCAAAATAAATAAATAAAACATTAAAAAATAAACAGAAATTATTAGTATTATCTTGTGTTTGAGAAGAAAATAGAACAAAGTTTTGAACAACTGTTTTTAATTGTATTTCTCATCTGACATTCTCTCATGATTGGCTGTGGAGACTTTCACAATTTATTGCACGTTTTTTGCCTTTGGGTTCATTACCTATCAAATAAATAATGGATTAGAGGCCTATTTAAGATCTGTGAAGGTACTACATGATTTACCAAATTTGGTGGATCCTTTTCTTTTTTAATTCTCTAATCACAAGAAATATAATTTGTAAATAAAATGTGATAGGTCATTATTTCCTTGTGCACAGAGAATAAGGATAATAAGGAGACGTATCAAAGTTTAAAACTAAAATAGTGTTTAATTAAAAATTTTGTATATCATCTATAAATGACATAGAGGATAAAGTCTTACTACTTGAAACTTAAACAATTCCATTTTTAAATAAATCCATTCTAACTAATGTCAATGGGATTTAAAGCCTATGAGAGTATGAGTACTATTCCTACAATTAAAAATAAAATTAAAGTATCTGCTTCAAACAATCATTATTGTTATTCCTGTGATTAAGTTACAAGGATAGAAGTTGTCTTGAAAATTCCCAGGAGGCAGCAACACCTGAATAAGTTATTTAAATTTAATACCAGTGTTTTAAAAATAAGTCCCAGTTGACACTTTAAAGCTGTTTAGCTCAGTTCTCCTTTTCATCTACAGTTCACCCTAAATCAAAGAAAGGAAAGTCTGAAGCCACAGCCTGGAAATTCCTGGTGGACTTTGAACATTTGTTTCCATACATTTTCATTGTTATGTATACCTCTGAGACAAAATCCACTAAGAGCATCTTCAGGTTTAAGCTCATGTAAGAATAATATAATCAGTTCCCTTCTCTTTATGCAACCCTGTTCCCCAAACCAAAAGTCTCTATAATACAGTTTATACTCATGCCTTTTCTTCTAATATTGTCTCCATAAAATCTTACTAGAGAAATCTCATTTATTCATCCTGTAAATCACTTATAATCACTCTCACTGAGGGAATGGTCTATGTACAATTCTTGCTTCCATCTCTTCATATCTTATTCACATAACCTGCTACAATTTTATTTCTGCCTCCTCCACTTCATGGAAATGCCTCCCTACAATAGACAGAGCCTAATTACCAAATATGGTGGTCAGTTCTTCATTTTTGTTTAAGATCGTCAACATTACAGTGCTGCTCAAGATATGATTTCTTCTTTCTTTGACATCATTACATCATCTTCTCAGGCTTTTTTCTCTAAGTTTGCTGAAAACCTCCGTCAAGTTATCATCAGCTATTCAACTATTGAAATAAGTACCTAGGGTCTACCATTTTCAAAATCAACTTTTTTTTTCCCTTCCCTTCACTCTGCATAACATACTGCCTTTCTATTCCTTAGTTCTGTGTCTAATTCTTAAAGTCAGAATACAGGATGCCAAATGTCATTCTTTACTACAGTAAATACCTTACTATGTCTTTTTATTTCTAAATATTTCTTGATAACTAGTCAATTCAAAAAATTATTACTTATTATTGGACTATTGAGATTACCATATGTTTTTTTTTCTCAATCTCATATTCTATTATCCATTTTGCAAATTTATCCATTAAAAACTTGAGTTATCTTTGGTCACCTGGGTGGCTCTCGGTTAAGCACCAGACTTTGGCTCAGGTCATGATCTCACGGTTTGTGAGTTCGAGCTCCGTGTCGGGCTCTGTGCTGACAGCTCAGAGACTGGAGCCTGCTTCAGATTCTATGTCTCCCTCTCTCTCTGCCCATCCCCAACTCGTGCTTTCTCAATCTGTCTCAAAAATAAATTTAAAAAATGATTTATATTTTTATTATTGTGTTGCAATCATTATCTAAATATTCCTTTATCAGATATATGTGTTGTGAGCATTATCTTCCAACCAGTGGCTTACATTTCATTTTCTTAATGGTGTCATTGAGAGATTTTGTTTAATTTGCAAAAGTTTAATTTTTCATATTTTTATAATTAGTGCTTTTCGTAGTCTAAGAGATTATCTCCTCCAGTCTCAAAGATTTCCTTTATATTTTCTTCTAGAAGGTTTACAGTTACATTTAGATCTGTGATCGGTTTTGAGTTAATTTTAGTAAGTAATATGAAGTAAGGGTGTGGGTCTGTTTATGGACTTTCTGCTCTTTTCCATGGATCTGTATAGCTATCATTTCACTGATATCAAACTTTCCTAATGACTGCAGCTGTATAGTAAGCCTTGAAATCAGGTGTAGAAACTTCTTTAACTTTGTTCTTTTAAAACATTGCTTTGTTTTTATAGTTTATTTGTATTTCCATAAAAATTTACAATTTACTAGCAATGTCTACAAAAACATAAGGACAGTTGGGATTTTTATTAGGATTGCATTAAATCTGTAGGCCAATTTAAGGGAGAATTGCCTTTTTAATTAGTAGTCAGTGTTTCAGTCCATAAATAATGATATAGCTTTCCATTTATTTAGGACTAATTTATTTTTCTCAGAAATGCTTTATAGTTTTTAGTAGAGATTTCCTATAATTTCTTAAAAATAATATGCAGTAGTACACAGTTCGATAACCAAGCACATGGGGAGACAGGAAAAATGAAGCAAGAGCCAGAAGAATGAGAAGAACCATAGAATTTTGCAGAGACAATATTGGGAAGAAAACTAGGGACTACTTTTTTGAATACAAACCCCTAGAGACTATACATAATGGCATTACCAGATAAACAGTATATAAGAACTATATTTCGTGTCTTCAAAGTAGTAACATTCAAGCTTGAAAATTTCAACAGATATTGTTTGACAACTATAAAAGGTGATATAATAGATTGAAATTGAACCAAATATAAATTCTAAAACTAAAATGTACAGTACCATATTTAAAATGTAAGGAGAGGTTTAGCAACAGGTCAGATGTTCCTTTTTGGGTGAAGATGAATTAATGACCTAGAAATTAGATCAAAAGAAAATACCCTGCATTAAGAAAAGGTAGGAAATAACAACAACAACCAAAAAAGTGTGAAATATAGAGCTAATACATTAAAGGTCTAAAATAGACATGTATTTTTTTTTTTTTTTCTGAAAGGAGAAGAGGAAAGAAAGGACAAAAGCAATGTTGAAAAATACTGTGGATAATGAGTGCTTGGGTGGCTGAGTTGGTTAAGCAGCTGACTTCGGCTCAGGTCATGATCTCATGGTCCATGAGTTCGAGCCCTGCGTCGGCCTCTGTGCTGACAGCTCAGAGTGTGGAGCCTGCTTTGGATTCTGTGTCTGTCTCTCTCTCTGCTCCTCCCCTGCTTATGCTCTCCCTCTGTCTCTCAAAAATAAATAAATGTTAAAAATTTTTTTTTAAATAAAAAAAGAAAAAAAATACTGTGGATGAGAAGTTTTGAAAAACTATGAAAAACATTAAGCCACAGATCCAATAAGTCCTATGGCCCCAAGCAGAAAGAATAAAAAATACTTGAGAAAACAAAAAATAAAACAAAACAAAAATTCCCTCACTGAGACAAAAATGATAACAATCTTAAAAAGTGAAAGAAAAAAAGATACTTTCTTTCAAAGTTCAAAATTTATATAAACAGATGTTGTCTTCGTTGCAATAATATAATCCCTATATATGTCCCAGAAAACTCTGGGAGAGAATTTTCAATATACCACAAAGATGAATTACCACTGTAGAATCTGTACTCAACAAAAATATCCTTCAGGAATGTGGATGAAATAAATGTATTTTAGACACACAAAAATTGAGCAACTTTCAAGCAACAGATGTTCTTCAAATGATATTTTTTAAATAAGAGAAATGTACAAAATAAAAACACGGTGCTGCAGAAAGAATTAAGAACACAATAGAGTAAAATATATGGGTAAATATAAATGCATATTAATGTATAGAACAACAACAACAATATCTTGGAAGATTTAAAAATCTATTTCTATATGTAGTTAAAATATGTAATAATAGCATGTGTGTTTGGAATTACTGTTACAAAACTTTTCAAGTTTCAAAAAGAAAGATAAAAATTTCAGTTAATATCTACAGTCATTTCTAGGGTAACCACTCTAACAATAGATGTATAGTATAAAACTTTTGTGGAAATGGAAAGATATGAATACTATATGAATTCAAGAAGAGTGAAACCAGATAACGTAGAAGGTACATAGTAAAAAGGCAGCCATAATCCCAAAATACATTGCCAAATGTATTAACGTGGAATAAACTATGTTATGACAAACTAAATTATGACAGGTAAAAACAAAAAGTACCTGATCAGATTAAAAAATCCTAACTAGCTGTAGATAGGTGGTAGTGGCCTTACGTGCTGGTGCAGGAATATAAAATATGTACAACGAGTGAAACATGGAACACAGAAAAGTTGAAAAAGAAGTTAAAATTTTTATGCAAAAACTAAAAAGGAAAAAAAAAATCATAGTAGTTATATTGATATCAGACAAAATAGATTTTAAGGTGTAAGGCATTATTATAAGAAAAGAGTGCCACTGTATGGTGCTAATAAATTGAGTTTAGTGCTTAGGTATAACTATTCTAATGCACGACTTCAACATATAAAGATAGATAGATCTAGAAGGAAGATTAGATTATCCTAAGTCAGAATGGATTATTTTCATAAAATTCTCTTACTAACTGATGGAACAATCAAAGTATAATGGAGGATATAGAAGACGTGTGCAATACAATTAACAAATGTGATAAATATATCCCCTTGACTAAAGAATACATATTTTTTTCTTGTGGATAGGAAACATTGAAAAATTGACCATATATGGGGTAATAAAGTAAATTTTAGTACATTTTTAAAGTTGAAGTCATGTAAATAACATTCTCCGATTACATATATTCCAGAAAGCAATAACAGGAAGGTAAATAAAAATCTCAACTTTTTAAAATTAAGAAATGCTTTATTTATTTATTTTTTTAAATTTTTTTTTTTTCAACGTTTATTTATTTTTGGGACAGAGAGAGACAGAGCATGAACAGGGGAGGGGCAGAGAGAGAGGGAGACACAGAATCGGAAACAGGCTCCAGGCTCTGAGCCATCAGCCCAGAGCCCGACGCGGGGCTCGAACTCACGGACCGCGAGATCGTGACCTGGCTGAAGTCGGACGCTTAACCGACTGCGCCACCCAGGCGCCCCTTATTTATTTTTTTAAATTGTACTGTTTTATATTAGAATTTTTTATAATTGACTCCAGTGTTACTAGTTACAAGTGCACAGTATAGTGATTCAACAATTCTATCCATTACTCAGTGCTCATCACAATAAGAAAGAAAGACATTTTGAAATAACCCATATATCTAAAAAGAGATCACAAAGGAAATTAGAAAATAATTTGACTAAATGATGTTTAAACATTCTAGTTCAGTACTTGTGGGATAAAGCCAAAGCCGTTTTTAGTGGAAGTATATATTCTTAAATGTATGTAATAGAAAAGGCTAATATTTAATGATGTACACATTTATCTCAAGGACTTAGAAAAATAATAGTAACTTAAACCAAGAAGAGAATGTTGTAAAGAAGAAAATAATGAAGATAAAATTGAGAAAAAACAATACATTGGACAATACAGACACACAGACACAATAAAGATAGTAAAACCAACTATTTTCTTTGAATAAACTATAAAATTGGCAAATTCCTGGTGATACTGATGAAGAAGTAAGAGTTGAGACAAATTACCAATATCATGAATTTTTACCTATGAATCCTTATGATACAAAATGTTATAAAATGATATTTTAAACAATTTATAGCAATGAGTTAAAAAACTTAGATGAAATGGCAAAGTTCCTAGAAAAGCACTTCTTATTACCACTTAGTTTTCTAGCATAAGTAGAAGTAAAAAGTCTAAATAGTCTCATAACTAAGATGCTAAATGTGTAATTGAAACTTTCCCATAAGAAACTTTCAAGTGTGGGTAGTTTTCCAAGGGAGCCTTACTAAATATTTAAGAAAGAAAAATTGCCAATTTCACACATTGTTTTTCCAGAAAATTATATATGACCTAGATACCAAACCTGACATGTTATAATTAATTTAAACATTGTTACATAGCTAGTACATAGTTAAGGAATGATTCATTATCAAGGTTTTCTGATTTCAAAGCTCTTAATCTCTTTGCTGTAGTCTCCCTTAGACTATAATGTGGATCCATGGAGACATATATAGATGCCCTGTTTTTAAATGTAATCTTATTTCCAATTTAGTCTTATTTGAAAAAAGTAGAAGGCCAGTGGACTTCCAACTCCACTAAATGTATTGGCTCCTCAAGATGGGCTGTAGAATATCTTGGAAATAAGCACAGAGGCTTGTCTCATAGAAACTACATGTGTTTAATCCATCATCTGTCACTGTCTAAAGTCATGAGTGGTTAAGGGACTTAGCCCTTAAGTAGCAGCTTCAATGTTTCTTACTAACTAGGTCCTAAAGTATTCTTTCAACACTAAAATCTACATCATAATGAAACCACACACCTGGGAAATCTTGAAATCTAGGGGAGAGTCATGGGAAGAAAACCATTTCCATGGGCTTTTGCTCAAAAAAAAAAAAAAATCTTATCTCAGGTACATTAACAGTTAGAATCATTTATGATGAAAACTGTTCTTTCTATATATGTCCAGCTCCCTTTCATATGTAGCCATCACTCAACAATTAGTCTCTTTAGGGAAGTAAGTAGCTCCTCTGGTCTGACTGGAATGAGGCAGAGTAATGCTGAACTCTGTTGCTACATGTTGCAGATTCTGGAGTGCTGACGTTGTTCAGATTTGATGATTTGGGCTGACATAAGCACTTTCAACTACTTATAAACTTTTAAGCAGAAATAATGGGTTTGAAGTGTTTTATAAAGGCTGTTGCAAGTGTCTGTGAAGTGGGGGAAAAGAAGGAGAGGAAAGAAAGTTAAAAGTGGATTAGAAGTTATTTTTGTCCCACCAGGAGAATGGGGAGTGAAAGAACTAATACGATTAATAAAGGTACGTGGCTCTCTGAAAACATTTTACAGGTTTTCAGAAAACAAAGGAAAAAAAATATATTCACCAAAATCAGAAAATGTAGAGCCTCTGTTCATAATAGCTCAGAATATTTCTCATGATCACATAATGCTTCTCTTTGCAGCCTCATGTCCTACAGCTGCATAAGTCCTGGAAACAGGCTATTCCTAACCATCATGCCATTGCTGTAGCACTCTGTCTCACCAAATGCCTTTTCTCCTGAACTCATCAGTCTATTATTTGCATCTACTTCAGATCCTGTCTCAGACTGCTCAGTGTTTCTTGACTGCCTCAAGATGGGTTAGATACCCTCCCTCTATTCTGGAAGTTATTATTGTCTTTCTCTTACCTCAATGAGTATAATGCTCAGTTCAGAGGTCTCTACTTTGGGATATTATCTTATTTATCTTTCCATCTTACGTTCCTGGCACAGGGCCTTACACATACTATCTACTCAATAAATATATGCTAAATCAGTGAATTTTACTTGAGGGGTAAAAAACAATTCATTTTCATTTCTTTAAGCATTTACTTTCTTATCTGTAAAATGAAGAAGTCGGTATCCTTTTTAACTTCCCCTTCACCAATAAATTCCTATATATCCTGGAACGGGTGTAGGCTTCTCAGTTTGATGTTGCAAGGAGGCTCTTAGTATGAAACTTCACATCAGAAAAACAATAAAATAAAATGGGGTGTGCCTTATAGTTGTGGGCCTCACATTCATTGGAGACACCCATAAAAGGAGACTTTAATAAACATGCATGCTTTGAATATTGTAGCCTTTCTGCATCCTGATGTCAATAGTATATTTTCAGTATTTTTTTCTTTTGTATATATGGCTCTATATCTGTGATCTGGTTTTTCTTTAATGGAAAATGAAGTCAAGGGAGGAGGATTTCCCAGTTTTCCTGTTTTATGTTAGATTTTATGCTTTTACATACAAATTCCATTATAAAACTGGAATTAGAAAATCAAAAGCTCAGAGAGGTGCTGAGGTTTTGTCTGGAAACAAGAGATGCCTGTTGTTACAAGATTTCATTAAATGTAACTACAATTAAAGACAAAAGTATTTTATTTGTTTTTACAGATTTATGCCTAATGGGTAGATCCGTATTGAGATTGAGAATAGTTTTAACTAGACCCCCTGAAAAGATCATTGCAAAAATTAACTTATGTCTTAATACATTTCTATCCCAAAGGAATTGAATTTCTTATAAACTCATGAGTTATGAAACCAGCTTTTCATGAAGCATGAAGAGCTGTGCTTTTAATCTTAATTAAAAAGTGAATGAACATAAGAAAAACAGGTTACTTTACTATGGTTACTTCACTATGGTTACCTCAACAATACCTTCAGGGGTTGGTACCAGTAAAATCATGCATTGGATGTTTGGTATCTGACATTAGCAGCCAAAGTGCCCTGCCTAAGGCTATATTTAATAACTGGGCTATATTTAATAACTCACTTTTGTGGCAGAGGGTATGAAGATTCTGAATGCTCCAATATGACTGTGTTAATTATTCCCAGGTAGGTTCAAAGGAAGAAATATATATATAGTAGAGCCGATAGATTTTCAGAAAAAGTGTAAAGGTGGTGAAATGTGATGGAAAAGTAGGCATTTTTCTCCATTTATAGTGGTGATTAGATGGAACTCTAGGTGACAAATAATGTCACATCTGATATTCAGTGTCGATCACCCATCCAGGAGTAGCTCAGTGAGCGTGCTGCATTGAACTGCAGGCAGAGAGTCGGGACTGGATTCTCCATTTTCTATTTATACCTGTAGTTCAGCTCTATGCCTTAAGTACCAGAAGCTCAATGAACCAGGAAAATTTTTCAAATGATGAAGAAATAGGCAGAGCAGGGAAATACCAATGAGTTATAAGTGGGATATTCCAGTGTAATTTCTCAGGCTAAAATCCCATGTAGTTTGCATTTAAATTAGTAACATTTGAAAACTAAAAAGACCTGTTCAATCAGATGATACAGACACTTGAGTCTTTTTCAGAAGCAGGTGTTTTATCTTCCAGTTTGACTTTTCAAATAGGAAACCTTGTTATTTAAAATATCAAAATGTCCATTAGCGAAATGGTGATTTCCTAAGAAGACAGAGACACTTGATAGCAGATTGTGCACGTGATCAAAGAACTGCTTTTCTCAAACCATTATCTTCTCTCAGAAGTAAACAAAGGTTACCATGAAAAAGATCAAATATGTCAAACACAGTGTTGTCTTGGATTTCTATAACAAATTACCATACAATAGGTAACAGACAACAAACATTTATTTTTCACAGTTTTGGAGTCTGGGAAGTCCAAGATCAAGGTGCAGGCAGATTAGGTTTCTAAGGAGATGTCTTTTTCTATTTGCAGACGACCGTCTTCTGATGGTAATTTTCCAGGGCTGACAGAGAGAGCTCTAGTCTCTTTCTCTTCTTATAAGGAAAGTAATCCCATCATGGTGCTCCACCTTCATGACATAGTTGGATCCCAAAGACCCCATCTCCACATACCATCATACTAGGGTTTAGAGTTTCAACATATAAATTGTGGGGTGACACAAATACAGTATATAACAGATATTTAATTTTATTATAAGTACCAAATGTTCTGAAAACATATGCAAATATATTTTTCAAGTGGAGAACATGTTTAATATGTACAAAGAATATATGCCCAAACTTTCTTGAATCCTCAAATTCTCCCATGTCTCAATTGAATATAATGTACTTTATTAAATACAGTATGACTTAAAATTATAAGTATCTATTCTGATCTTAATTAAAGTTAATGCCTACCAGGCCCCAGATGATGGGAGAGCATCTAGTTTCATTTACTGAAAAAAATATTGCATATCAATCAGTCATGCAGCCAGTGATTTATATTCACATATCATGGACCTATGAGCTCATCTCCAGTATTCCAGCTGTAAATGTGAAATCTTTAAAATAGTAGGCTGCACTGTGCTTCTATATTACCAAAGAAGGACATTTACACTCTGGAATAGATATCTGTACTGGGCCTCCCAAACTCAATACCGTTCTCTCACAAAAAGAGATGCCTTCATTGTTCTTGGGTACATCTTTCAACACGTATTTCTGATCAGCCTGGCAAGCCTGAAGAAACCTTACAAGAGGGGAGAGACTCACCAGTTCCTGTTTAAATACTTACACCAAGACACTTTCTGCCTGAGAGTTCTACGTGAATGGAAATGCAAGCAGTTTGCTCTTAAGTATGGTGGTGATAGGTATGCTATCTCCCTCCCCCTGCCATCCTTCTTCCCTCCTTCTCTGGTCTCTTGTTCCAACCTCCAGGCTCATTCTGCTGTATTTACAAATCTCAGAAATAAAGAAGCAGTGAATCTAGTTCATAAATCAGCCTCCACAGGGGAGAGGACTTAGCTGCATGCTGACTGGAAACAAACAGACCAGCGGAAACCTTAGTGCCAGAAATTTAAACCCACAAAGAACCCCGGATGTCATGTAGACGAAACCATCATGTTACAAACCATAAAAGTGGAGTTCAAAAAAAGTTGAGTGATGTAAGACCACACAAATTGTAGGAGCAGAGCTAGGTTGAGAACACCCTTTCCTAGACTTATATCATGAGGTTTATCTAGGTTTGTGCCAGAACTAAAGTTTTACTCAGAGATTTGTGCATTGTCACAGCTTTAGAGGAAAGGCAAATAGATCCAGTGTCCAGTGTAAATGCTTTGGTCATGTGATAATACTTTGGGCAAGTATTTATTGAGTACTTTACAAGTTGTTCCTTTTAGCTGCTACTTGATTGATTTTTAAAGTGTAACACAAGGTTTTGCCAACAGAGCCAAGTGGAGAACCAGGATTGACAGCAGCAATTTATTTAGCAATTTCATTGATATACAAATAAATTAAGAGGAAAGGAGAGATGTGTCAACATTTTGGGGTACAAACATTTATACATAAACATTTTGAGATACGCTTTGTTTATGAAGTACATTTACATGTCAACTAGGATTAAGGGTTATTTTTTTTTCTCTTTTTTTCTTTTAACATCTTAACAGTTGATGTCCAGCCAATGTATTTATACTTTAAAATGGCAAGAGTAGGGTGCCTGGTTGGCTCAGTCGGTTAAGCATCCGACTACAGCCCAGGTCATGATCTCACTGTTCATGAGTTCGAGGCCCACGTTGGGCTCTGTACTGACAGCTCAGAGCCTTGAGCCTGCTTTGGATTCTGTGTCTCTCTCTGTCTCTGCTCCTCTCCCACTTGCACTCTGTCTCTCTCTTTCTCAAAAATAATAAATAAAACATAAAAAAATACATAAAATGGCAAGAGTTACATGAGTCAGTCAAATTTTAATTAGTTAACATTTATTAGTAAAATGCCAATTTATTGATCTTACTTGTAAACAGAGTGTAAAACAGAGTGAAGGATTGATTCTTACTTTAATTAAATTTATGGGAGTTAAAAACTAAAACCCCTTTATAAGGAACACATGCATAGAATACATAATGTCTTATTGGGAAATATGTCAGGAAACTCAAATAAGAAAATTGTCTAGCCACAGGAACAGCGAAGAGTGAGAACAGGCTACTGTATTGCCTGTTTGTTTAGTTAAGTGATATATGTGAATATGCTCAATATTTTCAGACAAGGAAAATGGAGAAAAAATAGAAAGAAACACACGTAGTTTGATGACTCTGGCACCACTTTAAAGCACACAAAATAAAGGAAGCATTTGCTCACATCAGAAGAGGAATTCATTGGACACCACTCAGAATGTTCTTACTTAGGAGAGAAACTTTCCCACACTCACATCCTCTGACCTTCAACATGTGGCAAGCAAAACCCCAAATCTGGGAGGGTTGGTTAGCTTAAGCCTTCAATAATTTGGAAACTGAGCCAAAATATCTAAAAGCTTGCCCAGCTGGGCAGGAACATTTGTTAAGCAGACTTCCTTAGAAGATTTCCTGATCTTTGTGGGAATTTTCTTTACTTTTTTAATGTCTGCTCACTGCAGTATCTTTTACCAGATAACTAGAGAGTTGACTCTTGCTTGTCATTTAGGTATTTTCTAAAATGATTGACTTCCTTAGGGGTGCCTAGGTGGCTCAGTCAGTTGACACTTCAGGTCATGGTCTCGTGGTTCCTGAGTTCGAGCCCCTTGTTGCATTCTGTGCTGGCAGCTCAGAGCCTGGAACCTGCTTTGTGTTCTGTATCTCCCTCTCTCTCTGCCCCTCACGTGCTCACACTCTTCCTCTCTCAAAAATAAACATTAAAGTAACTTTTAAAATAAAATAAAATAAAATAAAATAAAATAAAATAAAATAAAATAAGATAAAATAAAATAAAATACGTGATTAGTCCTGAAGGATGTTCCTTAATCGCTTTATCTAAAATAAGAATGCCCACCCCCACCAGTCACTCTTTATTTCTTGCCCTAGTTTATTTTTATGTAATACTTATTACTATGCCATTACTATAAATATTTTATTATTTTTCCTTTTATTTGCTTACTTATTACTGTCTGTTTCTTCCTCTTTAGTAAATATTCTATAAAAGTAGCAACTTATTCTGTCCTGCATACTAATGAAAAATTAACATGTAGAAGGTGAGTAATAAAAAAAGAATAAATTACTAAAGAGAGACCTTGACTGGAAAATGAGCTTTAAGCATTTCGCCTCTAAAATCACATTCCATTCTATCCTTTTGTTTTACTTTTTTCATTGCATTCTCATTCTCTAAAATTATTGTGTAAATTTGTTCTTTTATATGTTTCTCCCAGTTAGAATTTAAAATTTACCACTCATGATGGCAGTGACATTTTAGTACTTGGACTAGGTCTTAGCACATAGTAAGTAGTTGATAAGTATTTTTGGAATTAATATTTTAATAATGTTCTACATCACTATCCTTATGTTTAAGTGAATACTATTCAAAGTTAATAAATATAACTAAAAGATACCCATTGATAACTTACTTAAAAAGATTCATAAAGTCTGTATTATAATTCTGATTTTCCATGTTAAGGAAGCTGAGGTTGAATTCTCACCCTACTATATTTACCACATCATGCACAAATTAGTAAAATTTATAGCAGAATGTTGTAGGAAAAGTACAGGGAGTTCTAAAGGTCCAAGTGAGAGAGTGAGATCACATCCTACCAAAGGTATTATGTTGCAGGTATTGCTAGAGAGGTGGAGGAACAGGATGAGGCAGGATAGCATTGCAGAGAACTTTGGGAATATTCAAGGAAGCATAAACAGTCTAATTTGGTAGAAATAGTATGCATATTGAGAAACAGTTATAGGTGACAATGCAAGAGTAATTTATTTATTTATTTATTTTTTGTTTTGTTTTGTTTTTGTTTTCTTCATTTTTTCTTTTTTCCTTTTTTTTTTTTTTTTTTTACAAACCCTTGTGTCGAGGGCTGACTTTCAATAGATCGCAGCGAGGGAGCTGCTCTGCTACGTACGAAACCCCGACCCAGAAGCAGGTCGTCTACGAATGGTTTAGCACCAGGTTCCCCACGAACGTGCGTTGCGTGACGGGCGAGGGGGCGGCAAGAGTAATTTAAATCCATGTTAGAGAGCCTAAATGTCAACTTGGCAAGAATGTACATAGATATGGAGAAAATAGGAGCCCTGCAAACTTTCAGACAGTGACATGACATAACTTAAACTCTTTAAAAGTATTTAGAACATAAAGACTACGCTTGGTAGATTCGAAAAGAAAGGTTTGGAACTAATCTAGAAGAGAGGGATTGGAAGTTAAAGGTCTCACATATTTCCCTTAGTAAGTGTGGGATATACTGTGTGAAAGCAAGCATTAACAATGGTGATTTACATTTAGGCCACCATTTTGGGAAGCATCCTGTCTGGCCTTGGGAAAAGTACACACTGACCTAATTCACTTAGACACTTCCCCTTACTGTAGCACCACTTTCTTTCCATCTGGTTCCTGTTTCTGAAATGTACTACCTTGTGCCCTTACAGTTAGGCTTTTCAATGGGAACATGTCCACTGCGGTCATCCTTTTAGAACTGACTATTCTTTTTGCATTATAGCATTTTACCTCAGCTGAGTCTTGGTGCTCTTTCCTATCCGGAGCTTTTCCACATCATTCCTTGGGGAGGATGCAGATTCACATGCACTCACTTCTGAGGGAATTGGAGATAGGATCATTTAAAAGAGAGAACATAGATCAGCTCATAGAACAAGAGTGTGCCTGATAAGAATTTATCAGCAATTACTAACTTAGTGGTTATCAGAACTTCAGCATGCATCACAATCCCCTGGACGACTTGTTAAAACACAAATTGCTGGGTGCTATCCCCATTGTTTCTGATCTTACTTAGTGGTGGGACTGATCCTGCTTGTTTGGGGACCACATTTTGAGAACCATTGCTTTAACATAGACTGAACTACATCCTCAAAGCTTGTCTTTATTGTCTCTTGGATTTAGTAGTGGAGAGCTCAAAGATACATATTGTTTTTCAATGGCTATAGATGGTATGAATGGACAAATTGTCAGCCAAAAGCTATATTGAATGAGAGTTCATGGTTTTTAGGAAATACATCTTTGAATTCATAATTTCAAGAGGTAATGGGACTAATTGTTACATGTCCTTCTTAAATAAAAATTGAACTGTAGCTAACATTTGGGAATAAGACTACAAATTCACGAGTTAAAACTGTGATTATAATTACATATTCAGAGCTTTCTTAGGTTTAAAGGAATTATATTTTATGAATGTTAACAATGAAAATGTTGGCTGAGGCTTTATTACCACTTTCTTACTACTGTGAATCTAAGATGTCATTAGCATTCAAATAGCTTACTTTTATTCATTAACAATAATGACTTTATTAATATTAGGTCCAGAGTGGTTAGCTTTCATAGTATAAACACAACCACAATGAAATGAAATCATCAACTAATCACTCTTTCCTGCTATGTATGGTGGGACAATTGACTCTTCAGATTGATTCTGACAACATTGTTTTTTATATATAAAGAGAAAAAGAGCTATTTATAAAGAGAAGCAATAAGCAGGTCTTAGTTGAAGAAAAAATACATATGAAATGTCCCAGTACTCCTCCACTTACTAGCAAAGGGGAAAAAAAAATCACTATATGTCATACAATATCTAGAACAGTTTCACATTAGATTATAAGCACTGCATGTATTTTTCACATATTTTAATTAACAACTATATGGGTTACTCTAGATCCTTTTTCCTGTTTTATTTCCTTCTTATAATTAGAAGATACTCAGATACTCAGAATTTTTTTTTTTTAATCTTTAATGGGGAGCTCCAGTGAAATAAAACAATAAAATACTTCTTTAAAAGGGTATGGAAATTGGCAGTTCTGTTTTGGTTTTGCCTGATAGCAAGCTGACAGAAGATCCCTTCCCTTCTGTGGATTAGTCAGAAGGATAAGATATAGTATAGGGCCAAGAGAAGAACTGTTTCTTAATTCATCCTGACTATAATTCTATAATTCTCAGTTCATCCTCGTACAGTCCCCCCAGTTTAAGTGAATTACAGGTGCATTAGCCTAGAGTCTATACAAATGACAGTGTAAAAATATATCCCAAGGGAAGTCAATTATATATCTTTATCTGAAAAAGATGAACTGACTTTTTCTTCACACCATATAGAAAAAATTAAATCAACATGAATCATGAGCTAAATCTAAAAGTTAAATTATAACACTCATAGATGAAAACATTGAAGAAATTTGTCAAGAATTTGTGTTAGGTAAACAGTTCTTAGATACAACAAAACCAAGAGCCACAAAGGTCCAAAAAAATTGCAATAAATTGGATTTTATTAAAACTATTTGTGCTTTGAAAAAACACAAATAAAATAGAAAGATATAAAATCAATTGGGATAAAATATTTGCAAATAATATATGTGAAAAAGCAACTTATATTCAGAATATATAAAGAATTCTTACAACTCAGTGACAAGAAGACAAATAATAATTTAATAATGGGCAAAACTTTAATAAATATTCACCAGTGAAGATAGGTTGAAAGTTAATAAGCATATGAAAAGTAGTCAATTTATTCGTCACTGAGGAAATACAAAATAAAGTCACCATCAGACTCCTACATACATATTAGAATGGTCCTAATCGAAAAGACAGACAATATCAAGTGTTAGCAAAGATAAAGAAAAACTGGCACTCTCATACACTGTAGGTGAAAATGTAAAATGACACACTTTAGAAAACAGTTTGACAATTTCTTAAATAGTTAAACGTAAACTTATCATTTTATCCAGCAATTCCACTCCTAGGAATCTACCCAAAAGAAATGAAATCATATGTCTGTGCAGACTTGCAGGTGAATGTTCATAACAGCATTACTTGTAATAGACCTAACTTGAAAATTATCCACACGCTTGCCAATCAACTGGTGAATGACTAAAAATTGTATATTTCTCTGCTGCTATATTGTTCTCCAAAAAAGTTGGGTAATACTAAAATGTGATGCAACACAATCTTCAAAAATGTTATGATAAGTGGCACCTGGGTCTCAGTCAGTTAGGCATCCAACTTCGTTCGGGTCAGGTCATAATCTCACTGTTGGTGGTTTCAAGCCCTGCATTGAGCTCTGTGCTGACAGCTCAGAGCCTGGAACCTGCTTTGGATTCTGTGTCTCCCTCTCTCTTTGCCCCTCCCCTGCTCTCTCTCTCTCTGTGTCTCTTTCTCTCAAAAATAAATAAACATTTAGAAAATTGAAAAAAAAATATGATAAGTGGAAGAAGACAGATGAAGAAGATTACATGTTGTATGATTTCATTTACATGAAATACTTAGACAAAGTGAACCTATAAAGACAGAAAGCAGACTGATTGTTTGGGGCTGGGAGTGAAAAGTGAGATTGACTTCAAAGATGAGGGGTAAATTTTTTAGCACAAGGAAAAGTTCTAACATTGTTATTTTGTGATGGTTACACAATTCTAAACCTTTACTAAAAATTAATTGAATTTTCAGTAATTCAATGAATTTCACTTATAATGAAATAATTTATATGTAAATTATACCACAGTAAAACTGTAAAAAGTAAACTGCAAGATCAGTAAAAAATGTATGATTAACCGCAATTTTTGTGAAGTCACAACTCTGTGTTTATGTACTTTATCAAATGTTTAGCATAATCACATTGTTTGACTCCTGATATACACCTTCTTAATTGTGGAGGAAGAAAATTTCTGAATTTATTTTTTTTATATATAATTGGCTGGGAAAATGACCAAGTGAGTGATCCATACATTTTTATAAGTTTTTTTGTTGGTTCATTTGTTTGTTTTTAATATTGTATGTGTGCTTGGGAAGTCTTGCGTATAGTGGCATAACTTCAATTAATATTTACTAAAATATTAGTATTATTTATTAAGACAAATAAAAGGGCATTTCTGTATTAACACACTTTATATTTAACTAATATATTTTTTTTTATGCACTTAATCCACTCAGGCTGTGATAACAAAATACCATAGACCGTGTGGCTTATATACAACAGAAATTTATTTCTCACAGTTCTAGATGCTGAAGTCCAAGATCAGGGTGTTAGCTTGGTTTGGTGAGGGCCCTTTTCCATGTTGCAGACTTTTCATTGTATCCTAACATAGTAGAAAGGGGCTAGGGAGCTCTGTGGTGGCTCTTTTTTATAAGAGTACTAGTCCCATTCATGAGGGCTCCACGTGACCTAGTCACATCCCAAAAGTCTACACCCAAATAGCATCATAGTGGGGATTAGATTTTCAACATAAAATTTTGGCAGGATGCAAAATTCAGACTATAGCACACACTATATACAAATCACTTTAGAAATTGTGTTCATATAAAAATTTCTCAAATACACTTATCTTGGCCCTTCTTAATTGTAGTTCTTTTGTGTATGTGAGTATGATTAGACTTAACTCAGATTGAAAACATGGTTGCATTCATGATCTAACACACCTAAAATGTCCTGGTCTAATTATACATGATAGGTCATAGGACAAAAGGTTCTCTGCATACCTTCTCCCTCTATTAAATATTAAAAGTGAACTCACAGGCTAAGTGGTTATGGGTGCCTTGAATGCATCACATAAACAGATAAACCACACTTAATTAGCTGCCAGTTTATTAGGGAGATAAATATTTCCAGGATAGTTACTGGCAGCACAACAGTCGCACATTCCATGTTAGAATTTTTTGACCAAGGTGGAACGGAAAAAATAGAGGAAAAAACAAGTGCCAATTATTTCCTCATCCAATTAGTAAACATTCTTTTTGAGTCCCTGGCTCAACCTCTTCTCATACTTTCAAAATGAAGAGACTGATTTTCTTGGCGCTAATTTCAATAAGTTCAATTATGCTATTTCTTTACTATAGACTATCTAATTAGGATATTAAATATCTTCTACTGGCCAAATTTTTTTTTCTAAATTGGGTCACTTACCTCCAATTATTTCCCCACAGTCAAAGTTATAAAGTAATGAATTATGTCATACTCTGAGTCCATTATCATTTTTTGTAGTTATATATGTTAGGTTAACTCATATTTAAAATTCTTTTAATGTTTATTTTTTGAGAGAGAAAGCATGAGCAGGGAAGGGGCAGAGAGAGGAAGACACAGAATCCAAAGCAGGCTCCAGGCTCTGAGCTGTCAACACAGAGCCGACACGGGGCTTGAACTCACGAGTTGTGAGATCATGACCTGAGCCGAAGTTGGATGCTTAATCAATGAGCCACCCAGGCACCCCTTAACTCAATAAACCAGCCAACCAGCTAAACCCCCAATGTGTCATTTGCTAGTTCAAAACTAAAAGTATAAAGCATTTGTCATCAGGCACCTGGGTGGTTCAGTCAGTTGAGTGTCCAACTATTGATTTCGGCTTAGGTCATAACCTCACAGTTGGTGATTGAGCCCCACGTAGGGCTCTCTCTATAGGGCTCTCTCTCTCTCTCTCTCTCTCTGTTCCTTTCCTACTCATGCTTTCTCTCTCAAGATATATAAATAAACTTACAAAAAAGCATTTTTTCAGAATATCATTACAAACATATCTTTATTAATATATATAAATACTGTATATATGAATATATATGCATGCACATATACAAGTTTATGTTTGTGAATATAGATATATATGGATATACATATAAATATAGGTACAGATATATTCATGTCCATGTGTGATCCCTTCCCCTTGAGTATAGATGGACTCATAGCTTGCTTCTGACCAACAAAGTAAAGCAAAGGTGATGGAATATGTGTGATTACAAGCACATGATAATATGATTTTGTTATGTAAGATTGTAGTTCCTGTCAGAATGGAGTCTCTCTCTCTCTGTCTTTCTCTTGCTGGCTTTAAGGGAGGAACATTTCATGTGGCAAGGAACTGCATGTGGCCTCTAGGAGCTGAGAAGGGTCTCCAGCCAACAACCATCAAGAAATGGGTTTCTTCAGTCTTACCACCAAAAAGAAATGAATTCTTCCAACAACTTGAGTGAACTTGGAATCAAATTCTTTCCCAGTAGAACCTCAGGTAGATCCCAGCCCTGCCAACACGTTGATTGCAGCTAAAGCATTTCCATCAACGCGTTGCATTATAGTTTGGAACCAGCTAAGCCATGTCCAGATTTCTGATACATGGACACTGAGATAATAGATGTGTATGATCTTAAGCTGCTAAATTTGAGGATATTGTCATGTAGCAATAAGTAACTCATACAAATTTTAGGAACTGGAAGTGTGATGCTGCTGGGCTCAGCTGAAATAAAAAAAAAAAATGCGGGAGTTGTTTGGAACCAGACAATAGGTGGATGCTGAAAGAATTTTTGAGAACCATGATAGAGAAAGCTTAAATATCCTCCTACAAACTGTTAGTAGAAATCTGGACTTAAAGGGCACTGCTGGTGGGAGCACTTCAAAATTTTCTAATCTGTGATACCAAGATGAATACATTCAGTTACTCTGCCATG
The DNA here is from genome assembly GCF_028749965.1 of Puma concolor. Classification (NCBI taxonomy): domain Eukaryota; kingdom Metazoa; phylum Chordata; class Mammalia; order Carnivora; family Felidae; genus Puma; species Puma concolor. The sequence goes on along the minus strand of NC_141670.1, from coordinate 101,208,409 downwards.
AAGTTAAAATCAGCCTTTTGAGACTACTTATTATTAAAGTGTTCTTTTTTTTTTCAAAGATAACTAAAATGTTTTTTGTAGTTCAAGAATGACTGAAAAGGATAGCTTTCTGCCCTTGGGCAAGGCAAACCGGAATAAACTGTAGTTAGGTTTTCATCTGTAAATTGAAGTAGTGGTTATCTAAAGCAGTCATTTTCAAAAATTTCTGGCAGCTGATTTCTCTTTACAAATGAAAGCTGGTGTATAATGCAGTAAGTGTTGAGGAAGCACTGGGCAGCTCATATCCCTTCCCACTTAGCTCCTTTCTCCCTATCCAGTGGCATCATGGCCCATCTTTAGGGTTTCCAAGGAGACCAGATTAACAACACAGTTAGGAAACCTTTAAACTGCATAATCCAAAGTCAGGTAAATGTCAACTAACTCATTAATATCTGGATGCAGAGGATAAACAACATGTACACACACACACATACCCACCATGTATGGATCATTTAATTCCTAAGTCAAATGGTCATGGAAAAATTATATTTTTTTATCTGTTTACAAATAGCTAATTTATACACAACCTGGAACAGCTTGAGAAAACATAATTTACAAATGTTTGCAAATGATGTATCATAAGAGATACTCAGATCAAATGACAATTCAGAGTAGTTTTGAACCCATGAAGTCAGTCAAATCCTGAATTCTTACCTTAAAAACTTGATCAACAATTCTGGTGAAAATACCTTTTTCTAGGTCTAGAATATCAATATTATCATCACATTATGTGTCTTAAAGAAATTCTGACAGGTTTATGTTTGACACGAAAGTCACCTGTAAAGTGGCAAGTCTATAATTCTATGCTTTGTAGTCAGCTGCTCCCTTCAGGCAATCTGTGCTCAAAATTAATCAAGAAATTCTTCTCCAGGGAACCTCTTGCTCTCATAAACTACTAACCCGCTAGATAACGGAATTAAATATTTTGTTGTATTACTACCAACTTTACTTAAAAAAAAAAAAAAAAAAAAGCCCCTTCTACGTCCAGAGGAAAGCCATATGGCTGGGGCCAATATATACTCCTATAAACCTTGCTTAATAGTTGGTGAATAGGAAAGAAAAAACAATCCTGAAACTCTCCTTTATTTTTTACCCCTGCCTTGTCATTTATGGTGATGAGCAGGTAGCTAGGTACTTGGCATGGATTCTATTGCTTAGTCCTCATAGTTATACTGCATGAAACCATTATTATTATTATTATAAATATTATAATATTATAAATTAGTTTTGCACAGAGGAAACTGAATCTCAGAGAAACAAAAAAAACCTTGGTTAAAGTCACATAGCTAGTATATGACAGAGCTAAGTTTTTAATTACTCAGAGTGAAGAAAACAGCAAATAGAAAAAGGAAAAAGCAGTCTTGAGTGTGTGTGTGTGGTATACTGATACCTATGGCTGAGACTGTGGCTGGTTTGATTTATATAATACCTATGGTTGAAAATCTTACTAGGTATCATAGAAGATTATATAGCTGCTCTAGCAATTCATTCATTCATTCATTCATATATTCATTCACTTGATAAGGATTTAATAGAGCTATATGCCTTATTAAATGCTTGGGATTCCTTGGTGAAAAAGGTGTGGTTCTTGTCTTCATGTAACTTAGGTTTTGGTTAGAGAGAGGAAAAAAAAAGTAAACCATATTAGTCATGGTAAGGTGGTAAAGTTACTGTGATAACCAGTGTATAAGATTCTTCAAGACATAGGCATGGCCACTTGAACTTGTTTCAGCATAATGTGCTTATGATAATCACGTTGTTTCACATGTAAGCACAGGTGCGTACATCCCTAAGTATCTAACAGTTTTCTGTTTTTGATATTTGAAGTGAGAATACATCTCATTGTAGGAAAATTACTCCATTAGATTCCTAATGACTTTAGGTAAGTGCCCTACAAATATGTGTGAGGTGACCAGAGATAGCCACTGTCAGTATTAAAGGATGTTTACCTTGCAGCCATCTACTTGCTTTGTATGTACTTCTGGGATTCCCTTATTCACTGTGAATGTGAGATCTCACTGAGAGTGACTTAGGAAACTTCAAGGTCACTTTGCATCTGTTCTTAAGCAACCCAAGAATGCCCAAGGCTCAAGGTGATCCTTTCAACTATTTCCCCTGAGAGACATTCTCCCTGACAACAGTTACATGGGGATATTCTGGCCCCAGGACAACTGTCTTCTCTGAAAGGATAATTTCCTCACTTCTGTATTATTTGTTCTCCTAGGTATTCGTGGATTATTAGATTATTATGTTTTCTTCCCACCTAAAGCTCTTTATCATCAGCTGACCACTGCTTGTTGTTAACAAAAACATGGTGTCCTCTCAACCTTGGATCCTCTCTCTAGACCCACCTCAGGACTCCATAGCCCTTTCTCCTTGGTGGATCCTCTCAGAGGTCTCGCATGCCCTTTGCAGTTTTTGTTAACTTTGCACCTTCAAGTCTTCAGACTTCAGATACAGTCTACCTGTGTCTCAGCTCAACTTGGGATGTGGTCCTAGTTCTTTTCCCAAGAGATTATTTTTCAGCTCCCATGTAAAACCAGTATATGTAAGCAAATAGAAATAGGAAAAGGATAGAGGGAAAAAAAAGGCAGAAGGTTGTGTATGTTTGGAGAGAGAACACAATAGACAGAGAGAGACAGAACATCTTAGGCAAGATACTTTGATAACCTATGGTTATCAGGATACGCCTTGCAAATAAGATTTCTCATTGTGATAGAAATTAATGAGAACCTCAACGTCAAAGAGTGATGTTTCTTCATATGGGTATTAAAATCCTTCACATATAATATTGTTAAGTTGCAAAAAGAAGGTGGAAACCCCGAGCTTGGAGAGATGAGGTGCCAGGGTGTTGCGGAGGGTTGTAAACTACTGGCTTGTCAAAGGGTAATTCCTAGAAAACAAGGAGAAGGAAAAGAAAAGAAAAAAAAGTAAAGAAAAGAGAGAAAGAAAGAAAGAAAGAAAGAAAGAAAGAAAGAAAGAAAGAGAAAGAGAAAGAAAAAGAAATGAGAAAATAAAAGGAAAAGAAAAGAAAGAAAAGGAAAGAAAGAAAAGAAAAAAAAAACCACAACAACCAGCAGGAGGTCACGGTAGAATCTATGGTCAGAAATGAAGAGGACAGGAAATGTCTATTTTCTCACAGCCCAGAGAGGAGAATTAGAACCTGCCAGGCCCCACATGCTTGAGAACTTCTTATCTCTCTTGACTTCAGGAACCATCTCTCTCTCTCTCTCTCTCTCTCTCTTTCTTGCTCACTGTACTCCAGCATGGTGACTTCCTTATTCTTCCTCAGACATGTCAGGAGTGTTTCTTCCTCCGAACTTTTGGATAGAATGCTTTCCCCTTCCATATTTGCATGTCTAACTCTCCTACCTCTTCCAAGGCTCCGTTTAATTGCCTTTAATTGAGAATTGTTTATTCTCAATAAGTCTTGCCAGGACACCTTCAAAAAACTTTGTCTGTTCTCCTAGCACCCCAGTACCCCATACCTTACATTTTCCATGGTGTGTATCACCCTCTAACATGCAAAATAATAGACTATTATTTCTGTTGTTTATATCAGAAGTTCCCCAAGTGCAGGGATACTCGTTCCCATTTCCCTTCCCACATCCTGAGTCTAAAACAGAGAACGGACTGCCCATTCAATATCTGGTGAATGAATAATGAATTTCTGGGGGAAGAAGTCAGATGCACTTTTATAGGTACAATGAGAAGACTTGGGATGCTAAGATGACAGAGTCAGAGCCAGTTTTCTTGACAGATGACTGCGAAGTAAGTTTCCCTAGTTTTTGTTGGTAGGACTTAGAGAGGAAATATGAATATATAATTGTGGACTCTGATATTTACTTGTCTCCCAGCAAAGACCCCAGTGGTAAGGTCAACAGGTCAAATTTTCTTGATAGATTTGGGGAATTTGAAAGTGAAGTGGATCTGTTTTGACAGAGACAAATGATACATGGTCATCAGACTAGTTTCTTCTTCTTCCAGGGCACATGTCTAGTTTCTAACTCCCTTTTATGTCGGTGGGGATTATTGATTAGTTCTCACCAATGGAGTGTGAGTACAAGTGGTGTGTATCATCTTCAGGCCTTCTCCCTGAGTGACTGACACCCAGGGTCCTTCCTGCTCACCTCTTCCTTCACCTCTTAGAAACTTAATTACAAAGTTTCCAAAAGAGACCTCCACTGGATGGAAGGAATCCATATGCCTGAATGACTGTGTGGAATAGAGGCCCTCAATGTACATAGGATTGTGATGTGAAACAGAAACAACATGTTTTTATTGTGTTACTAGCCTGGTTTTGTGGGATTATTATTCAGAGTAATGCATCTGTTCCATGTAACCTGGAGGAAGTGTCAAGCCTTCAAAACATAACTTGCATTATGGCACATCAAATTTTATAGGTCCCAAGGCCTGACATTAAGTAAGATAAAAATGTGCTTATAAAATGGAGAGATATTATAGAACAATAAAATGGCACTTCTAAATATTTTGAGTTCCTAGGCTAAGAATATTGTAGTTATTTCATAGTTCTTAGATACTTTGGCTTAGATAAGTCTACATCTGTCTCTTCACAACTATGGTTGCCCTTTTTATGCTCATGTGTAACAGAAATGGAAATCCATCATTAGAAAACAGTCAGCTTTGCCTAGAGGACCCTTTATTTGGTGAAGTGCAGTCTTTCTTAGACAAATCAGCCTTCAGGCCATATATATAGACCATCCTTAAAGAAAGAGAAAAACATAATTTATTAAGTAGTAAGATCATTTTTTTTTTAAAATTTTTTTTTCAACGTTTATTTATTTTTGGGACAGAGAGAGACAGAGCATGAACGGGGGAGGGGCAGAGAGAGAGGGAGACACAGAATCAGAAGCAGGCTCCAGGCTCTGAGCCATCAGCCCAGAGCCCGACGCGGGGCTCGAACTCACGGACCGCGAGATCGTGACCTGGCTGAAGTCGGACGCTTAACCGACTGCGCCACCCAGGCGCCCCTAAGTAGTAAGATCATTGATTTACTCTCATCAAAAATTACAATTTAAGAAAAAGAGGGGAGGGGCTCCTGGGTGGTTCAATCAGTTGGACAACTGATTCTTGATTTCAGCTCAGGTCATGATCCCAGGGTCATGGAATTGAGCCCCACTTTAGCCTCTGCACTGAGCATAGAGCCAGCTTAAGATTCTCTCTCCCTCTGCCCTACTCCCCTGCTCATGTGCTCTCTCTCTCTCTCTCTCTCTCTCTCTCTCTCCTATAAATAAATAAATAAATAAATAAATAAATAAATAAATAAAGGAGGGGGGCGTGATGGTGGAGTAGGAGGATCCTAGGCTCCCCTCATCTCACAAATACAACTAGATAACTATCACGTCATCTAAAAATTGAAGAAAGTAGGAAGTGTGGAGACACCATTTGGGAGAGAAACAGATCATGGCCACTGCGGAGGGGAGGGAGCTATGGTCACAGAGAAGGGTGAGAGACAAACTAGCACACGGGAGCACATGAGGAAAACGAATTCCCATAGCAGTTGGCTTGGAAAGCAAGAGGGGCAGAATTCCATGAGTTCTCACAACCAGTAGGGCTTAAATATTAGAGTTCTAAAGATCAGCAGGTTTTGCTCAGGGATAGCTTGGAGGCATTGGGGCTGCTCTTGGAGAGAAGGCAGTGCAAAATGCCCAAGGACATACACGGTGGAAACACTGATCTGAAGAGTGCCTGAGGCATACAGTAGGGAGGTTATTTGCTCACCTTGGAGCATGTCCCAGAGAGGCAGCCCTCATGGAGATACCCCACTAGGAACAAAAGAACTGGCAGGCATGATTTCCTTCAGCATAAGCACAGGGCCACCAGGGTAGTATGGATACTTGCTGCTTAAGTTGCATATACCAAGTGAAACTGCCCTTCACAGTCACACTTGCTTCAGTCCCCCTTGCCCCAAAGACAGGCCCTAACACCTGCCAACACTAAATTTCCCATCCCTAGAGTTTTTCAGGGCTTTGGTTTTGGCATCAGTGGCTACACGTCTTATTTCAGAAACAGAGCAGAGCACACTTAGTGAAAATTTACCTAATTCAGGCGAGGGGCCCAACACTACCCACGACAGACAAAGAGAACCTCTGCAGATGACTGGTCTAAAGGATAAAGCAGACTACATGCAGCACACATTAAAGACACTCCCTTAAATACCAGTCCTTGGGGAACAGGGGCCACTATATTGCAGGACATTATAAGACCTCTTCTTCATAAGGTCACTACCTTCAAGTATAGGAGATGTAGTTGACTTTCCTGACATACACAGAAGCAAAGAAAATGAGAAAACAGAGGAATTTTTCCCAAATAAAAGAATAGGACAAGTCCTCAGCCAGAGATCTAAATGAAACAGATATAAGTAGCATGTCTGATAGAGATAAAAAGTAATGATCATTCATGAAGATACTGACTGGACTTAAGAAAAGAGTGGAGGACATGAGTGAGACCATTTACACAGAGATAAGGAATAGCATAGTAGAGATAAAGGGCTCATTAAAATCAGAAACACGCTTGACAGAATGAATAGCAGGCTGGAAAAAGCAGAGGAATTAATTAATGACCTAAAAGATGAGTAATGGAAAGTAATCAAGCTGAACACAAGAGAGAAAAAGAATTCTGCAAAATGAGAATAAACAGGGAATTCAGTGACTCCATCAAATGTAACAACATACATATTATAGGAGTCCCAGAAGAAAAGGAGAGAAAAGTTGGCAGAGAATGTATATGAAGAAATAATAACTAAAAACTTCAATAATCTGGGGCGGTGGGAACGGATATCCAGATCCAGGAGGCACAGAGAACCCCACAACAAAATCAACAAAAGCAGATGCACTCCAAAACATATTGTAACTAAAATGGCAAAATATAATGATAAAGAAAAAAATATTAAAAGCATCAAAAGAATACAGTTACATCCAAGGGAAAACCCATTAGGCTATAGTGGATATTTCAGCAGAAACTTTCCAAGCCAGAAGGGAGTGGCATGATATATTCAATGTGCTGAATGGGAAAAATATACAGCCAAGAATACTCAAGGTATCATTCAGAATAGGAGAATAGGAATTTCCCAGACAAACAAAAATTGAAGAAGTTCATGACCACTAACCAGCCCTACAAGAAATATTAAAGGGAGCTCTTTGAGTAGAAAGAAAAGACCAAAAATGACAGTATGAAGGTAGGAAACACAAAACTTTCAGTAAAAATAAATATTTCTGTAAAAAATCAGTCAGGGAACTCACAAAATGAAAGGATGTAAAATATGACACCGTATACCTAATGTGGGGAGGAGAGGAGTAAAGATGGGTTCAAACGTAAACGACCTTTGACTTAATAGAGACTGCTATATGCAGAAGATATGATATGCAAACCTAATGGTAACCACAAATCCAAACCACTAATAAATATGCAAAATATAAAGAGAAATAAATCCAAATATATCACTAAAGAAAACCAGCAAAACATGAAGGAGAAAAAGACAAAAAAAGACCAGAGAAAATCTTCAGAAACAACCACAAAACAAGTAATAATATGGCCAAAATGCTTATCTATTTGAATATAAATGGACTAAATGCTCCAATCAAAAGACCTAGGGGACAGAATAAAAAAAAAAAAAAAAAAAAAAAAAAAAAGATACAACTATATGCTGCCTAAAAGAGACTCATTTCAGACCTAAAGACCCGAAAGTAAGGGGATGGAAAAACATCTATATCATGCAAATGGATTTCAAAAGAAAGCTGATGTAGCAATACTTAGACAAAACAGAATGTAAAACAAAGAATGTTACAAGAGACAAGGGCAACAAGAAGATACAACAATTGTAAATATTTATGAACCCAATGTAGGAGCACTCAAATACATAAAACAGTTCATAACAAACATGAAGTATTTAATTGATAATACCATGATAGTAGGGGACTTTATTTTTTTTTTTTATTTATTTTTTAATATGAATTTTATTGTCAAATTGGTTTCCATACAACACCTAGTGCTCATCCCTACAGGTGCCTTCCTCAATACCCATCACCCACCCTCCCCTCCCTCCCACCCCCTATCAGCCCTCAGTTTGTTCTCAGTTTTTTTTTTTTTTTTATTTATATATGAAATTTATTGTCAAATTGGTTTCCATACAACACCCAGTGCTCATCCCAAAAGGTGCCCTCCTCAATAGCCATCACCCACCCTCTCCTCCCTCCCACCCCCCATCAACCGTCAGTTTGCTCTCAGTTCTCAACAGTCTCTTATGCTTTGGCTCTCTCCCACTCTAACCTCTTTTTTTTTTTTTTTTTTTTCCTTCCCCTCCCCCATGGGTTCCTGTTAAGTTTCTCAGGATCCACATAAGAGTGAAACCATATGGTATCTGTCTTTCTCTGTATGGCTTACTTCACTTAGCATCACACTCTCCAGTTCCATCCACGTTGCTACAAAAGGCCATATTTCATTTTTTCTCATTGCCACGTAGTATTCCATTGTGTATATAAACCACAATTTCTTTATCCATTCATCAGTTGATGGACATTTAGGCTCTTTCCATAATTTGGCTATTGTTGAGAGTGCTGCTATGAACATTGGGGTACAAGTGCCCCTATGCATCAGTACTCCTGTGTCCCTTGGGTAAATTCCTAGCAGTGCTATTGCTGGGTCATAGGGTAGGTCTATTTTTAATTTTCTGAGGAACCTCCACACTGCTTTCCAGAGCGGCTGCACCAGTTTGCATTCCCACCAACAGTGCAAGAGGGTTCCTGTTTCTCCACATCCTCTCCAGCATCTATAGTCTCCTGATTTGTTCATTTTGGCCACTCTGACTGGCGTGAGGTGATACCTGAGTGTGGTTTTGATTTGTATTTCCCTGATAAGGAGCGACGCTGAACATCTTTTCATGTGCCTGTTGGCCATCTGGATGTCTTCTTTAGAGAAGTGTCTATTCATGTTTTCTGCCCATTTCTTCACTGGGTTATTTGCTTTTCGGGTGTGGAGTTTGGTGAGCTCTTTATAGATTTTGGATACTAGCCCTTTGTCCGATATGTCATTTGCAAATATGTTTTCCCATTCCGTTGGTTGCCTTTTAGTTTTGTTGGTTGTTTCCTTTGCTGTGCAGAAGCTTTTTATCTTCATAAGGTCCCAGTAATTCACTTTTGCTTTTAATTCCCTTGCCTTTGGGGATGTGTCGAGTAAGAGATTGCTACGGCTGAGGTCAGAGAGGTCTTTTCCTGCTTTCTCCTCTAAGGTTTTGATGGTTTCCTGTCTCACATTCAGGTCCTTTATCCATTTTGAGTTTATTTTTGTGAATGGTGTGAGAAAGTGGTCTAGTTTCAACCTTCTGCATGTTGCTGTCCAGTTCTCCCAGCACCATTTGTTAAAGAGACTGTCTTTTTTCCATTGGATGTTCTTTCCTGCTTTGTCAAAGATTAGTTGGCCATACGTTTGTGGGTCTAGTTCTGGGGTTTCTATTGTATTCCATTGGTCTATGTGTCTGTTTTTGTGCCAATACCATGCAGTCTTGATGATGACAGCTTTGTAGTAGAGGCTAAAGTCTGGGATTGTGATGCCTCCTGCTTTGGTCTTCTTCTTCAAAATTACTTTGGCTATTCGGGGCCTTTTGTGGTTCCATATGAATTTTAGGATTGCTTGTTCTAGTTTCGAGAAGAATGCTGGTGCAATTTTGATTGGGATTGCATTGAATGTGTAGATAGCTTTGGGTAGTATTGACATTTTGATAATATTTATTCTTCCAATCCATGAGCAGGGAATGTCTTTCCATTTCTTTAAATCTTCTTCAATTACCTTCATAAGCTTTCTATAGTTTTCAGCATACAGATCCTTTACATCTTTGGTTAGATTTATTCCTAGGTATTTTATGCTTCTTGGTGCAATTGTGAATGGGATCCGTTTCTTTATTTGTCTTTCTGTTGCTTCATTGTTAGTGTATAAGAATGCAACTGATTTCTGTACATTGATTTTGTATCCTGCAACTTTGCTGAATTCATGTATCAGTTCTAGCAGACTTTTGGTGGAGTCTGTTGGAATTTTCACGTATAATATCATGTCATCTGCAAAAAGCGAAAGCTTGACTTCATCTTTGCCAATTTTGATGCCTTTGATTTCCTTTTGTTGTCTGATTGCTGATGCTAGAACTTCCAGCACTATGTTAAACAACAGCGGTGAGAGTGGGCATCCCTGTCGTGTTCCTGATCTCAGGGAAAAAGCTCTCAGTTTTTCCCCGTTGAGGATGATGTTAGCTGTGGGCTTTTCATAAATGGCTTTTATGATCTTTAAGTATGTTCCTTCTATCCCGACTTTCTCAAGGGTTTTTATTAAGAAAGGGTGCTGGATTTTGTCAAAGGCCTTTTCTGCATCGATTGACAGGATCATATGGTTTTTCTCTTTTTTTTTTGTTAATGTGATGTATCACGTTGATTGATCTGCGAATGTTGAACCAGCCCTGCATCCCAGGAATGAATCCCACTTGATCATGGCGAATAATTCTTTTTATATGCTGTTGAATTCGATTTGCTAGTATCTTATTGAGAATTTTTGCATCCATATTCATCAGGGATATTGGCCTGTAGTTCTCTTCTTTTACTGGGTCTCTGTCTGCTTTAGGAATCAAAGTAATACTGGCTTCATAGAATGAGTCTGGAAGTTTTCCTTCCCTTTCTATTTCTTGGAATAGCTTGAGAAGGATAGGTATTATCTCTGCTTTAAACGTCTGGTAGAACTCCCCTGGGAAGCCATCTGGTCCTGGACTCTTATTTGTTGGGAGATTTTTGATAACCGATTCAATTTCTTCGCTGGTGATGGGTCTGTTCAAGCTTTCTATTTCCTCCTGATTGAGTTTTGGAAGAGTGTGGGTGTTCAGGAATTTGTCCATTTCTTCCAGGTTGTCCAATTTGTTGGCATATAATTTTTCATAGTATTCCCTGATAATTGTTTGTATCTCTGAGGGATTGGTTGTAATAATTCCATTTTCATTCATGATTTTATCTATTTGGGTCAGCTTCTTTTTGAGAAGCCTGGCTAGAGGTTTGTCAATTTTGTTTATTTTTTCAAAAAACCAACTCTTGGTTTCGTTGATCTGCTCTACAGTTTTTTTAGATTCTATATTGTTTATTTCTGCTCTGATCTTTATTATTTCTCTTCTTCTGCTGGGCTTAGGCTGCCTTTGCTGTTCTGCTTCTATTTCCTTTAGGTGTGCTGTTAGATTTTGTAATTGGGATTTTTCTTGTTTCTTGAGATAGGCCTGGATTGCAATGTATTTTCCTCTCAGGACTGCCTTCGCTGCGTCCCAAAGCGTTTGGATTGTTCTATTTTCATTTTCGTTTGTTTCCATGTATTTTTTAATTTCTTCTCTAATTGCCTGGTTGACCCACTCATTCGTTAGTAGGGTGTTGTTTAACCTCCATGCTTTTGGAAGTTTTCCAGACTTTTTTCTGTGGTTGATTTCAAGCTTCATAGCATTGTGGTCTGAAAGTATGCATGATATGATTTCAATTCTTGTAAACTTATGAAGGGCTGTTTTGTGACCCAGTATATGATCTATCTTGGAGAATGTTCCATGTGCACTCGAGAAGAAAGTATATTCTGTTGCTTTGGGATGCAGAGTTCTAAATATATCTGTCAAGTCCATCTGATCCAATGTCTCATTCAGGGCCCTTGTTTCTTTATTGACCGTGTGTCTAGATGATCTATCCATTTCTGTAAGTGGGGTGTTAAAGTCCCCTGCAATTACCACATTCTTATCAATAAGGTTGCTTGTGTTTATGAGTAATTGTTTTATATATTTGGGCGCTCCGGTATTCGGCGCATAGACATTTATAATTGTTAGCTCTTCCTGATGGATAGACCCTGTCACTATTATATAATGTCCTTCTTCATCTCTTGTTACAGCCTTTAATTTAAGGTCTAGTTTGTCTGATATAAGTATGGCTACTCCAGCTTTCTTTTGGCTTCCAGTAGCATGATAAATAGTTCTCCATCCCCTCACTCTCAATCTAAAGGTGTCCTCAGGTCTAATTTGAGTCTCTTGTAGACAGCAAATAGATGGGTCTTGTTTTTTTATCCATTCTGATACCCTATGTCTTTTGGTTGGCGCATTTAATCCATTTACATTCAGTGTTATTATAGAAAGATATGGGTTTAGAGTCATTGTGATGTCTGTATGTTTTATGCTTGTAGTGATGTCTCTGGTACTTTGTCTCACAGGGTCCCCCTTAGGATCTCTTGGAGGGCTGGTTTAGTGGTGACAAATTCCTTCAGTTTTTATTTGTTTGGGAAGACCTTTATCTCTCCTTCTATTCTAAATGACAGACTTGCTGGATAAAGGATTCTCGGCTGCATATTTTTTCTGTCTAGCACACTGAAAATCTCGTGCCAATTCTTTCTGGCCTGCCAAGTTTCAAAAGAGAGATCAGTCACGAGTCTTATAGGTCTCCCTTTATATGTGAGGGCACGTTTACCCCTTGCTGCTTTCAGAATTTTCTCTTTATCCTTGTATTTTGCCAGTTTCACTAGGATATGTCGTGCAGAAGATCGATTCAAGTTACGTCTGAAGGGAGTTCTCTGTGCCTCTTGGATTTCAGTGCCTTTTTCCTTCCCCAGTTCAGGGAAGTTCTCAGCTATTATTTCTTCAAGTACCCCTTCAGCACCTTTCCCTCTCTCTTCCTCCTCTGGGATGCCAATTATGCGTAGATTATTTCTTTTTAGTGTATCACTTAGTTCTCTAATTTTCCCCTCATACTCCTGGATTTTTTTATCTGTCTTTTTCTCAGCTTCCTCTTTTTCCATAACTTTATCTTCTAGTTCACCTATTCTCTCCTCTGCCTCTTCAATCCGAGCCGTGGTGGTTTCCATTTTGTTATGCATTTCGTTTAAAGCGTTTTTCAGCTCCTCGTGACTGTTCCTTAGTCCCTTGATCTCTGTAGCAAGAGATTCTCTGCTGTCAGCTATACTGTTTTCAAGCCCAGCGATTAATTTTATGACTATTATTCTAAATTCACTTTCTGTTGTATTATTTAAATCCTTTTTGATCAGCTCATTAGCTGTTGTTATTTCCTGGAGATTCTTCTGAGGGGAATTCTTCCGCTTGGTCATTTTGGATAGTCCCTGGCGTGGTGAGGACCTGCAGGGCACTTCCCCTGTGCTGTGGTGTATAACTGGAGTTGGTGGGCGGAGCCGCAGTCAGACCTGATGTCTGCCCCGAGCCCACCGCTGCGGCCACAGTCAGACTGGTGCGTGCCTTCTCTTCCCCTCTCCTAGGGGCGGGATTCACTGTGGGGTGGGGTGGCCTGTCTGGGCTACTTGCACACTGCCAGGCTTGTGATGCTGGGGATCTGGCGTCTTAGCTGGGGTGGGTAGGCAAGGTGCACAGGGGCAGGAGGGGCAGGCTTAGCTTGCTTCTCCTTAGGTGATCCACTTCAGGAGGAGCCCTGTGGCAGCAGGAGGGAGTCAGATCCGCTGCCGGAGGTTTGGCTCCGCAGAAGCGCAGAGTTGGGTGTTTGCGCGCGGAGGGAGCAAGTTCCCTGGCAGGAACTGGTTCTCTTTGGGATTTTGGCTGGGGGATGGGCGGGGGAGATGGCGCTGGCGAGAGCCTTTGTTCCCCACCAAACTGAGCTCTGTCGTCAGGGGGCTCAGCAGCTCTCCTTCCCTTTGTCCTCCAGCCTTCCCGCTTTCTGAGCAGAGCTGTTAACTTATGACCTCCCAGACGCTAAGTCGCGCTTGCTGTCGGAACACAGTCCGTCAGGCCCCTCCGCTTTTTGCAAGCCAGACTCAGGGGCTCTGCTTGGCCGGCGAGCCGCCCCTCCGCCCCGGCTCCCTCCCGCCAGTCCGTGGAGCGCGCACCGCCTCGCCGCCCTTCCTACCCTCTTCCGTGGGCCTCTCGTCTGCACTTGGCTCTGGCGACTCCATTCTGCTAATCCTCTGGCGGTTTTCTGGGTTATTTAGGCAGGTGTTGGTGGAATCTAAGTGATCAGCAGGACGCGTGGTGAGCCCAGCGTCCTCCTACACCGCCATCTTCCCTGGATAGTAGGGGACTTTAAACTCCCCACTTATGTCAATGGAAGATTATCTAAACAGAAAATCAACAACGAAACAGTGGCTTTGAGTAACACCCTAGACCAGATTGATTTAACAGATATATTCAGAACATTCCATCCTAAAACAGCAGAGTTCACATTCCTTTCAAGTGCATATGGAACACTGTCCAGAACAGATCATATATTAGGTCACAAAACAGGCATCAACAATTCAAAATGATCAAAATCATACTATGCATCTTTTCTGATCATAATGCTATGAAACGAGAAGTCAACCATAAGAAAAAGTCTGGAAAGATCACAAATATATGGAATTAAATGACATGTTACTAAACAATGAAAATATAAACCAGGAAATCAAAGAAGAAATTTAAAAAACACATGGAAAGAAATAAAAATGAAAATACAACAATTCAAAACATTTTGGACATAGCAAAAGCATTCTAAGAGGGAAGTTTCTAGCAATACAGGCCTGAAACAAGAAGCAAGAAAAATCTCAAATAAACAGCCAAACCTTACACCCAAAGGAGCTAGAAAACAAAAACAAAAACAAAAACAAACAAACAAAACCTATAACCCACAGAAGGAAGGAAATAATAAAGATTAAAGCAAAAATAAATGATATAAAAACTAAAAAGCAAAATAAACAAAAAAACACCCAGTAGAGCAGATCAAAGAAACCAGGAGCTGGTTCTTTGAAAAAAAAAAAAAAAATCAATAAAATTGATAAACCTTTAGCCATATTTATCCAGAAACAAAGAGAAATGGCTCAAATAAAATCACAAATGAGAGAAGAGAAATAACAACTATCACCACAGAAATACAAATAATTTTAAATGAATATTATGAAAACTATATAGCAACAAATTGGACAACCTGGAAAAAATGGATAAATTCTTAGAAACATATAATCTATTGAAACTGAAACAGGAAGAAATAGATAATTAGAACAGAATGATCACCAGCAAAGAAATCAACTCAGTAAAAAAAAAAAAAAACAAAAAAAAACAAAAACAAAAACAAAAAAAAACAAAAAACTCCCAACAAACAGAAGTCCAAGACCAGATGGCTTCACAGATGACTTCTACCAAACATTTAAAAAAACAGTTCATACCTATTCTTCTCAAATTATTTCCAAAAAATAGGAAAGGAAGGAAAACTTCCATGTTGATTTTATGAGGCCAACATTACTCTGATACCAAAACCAGATAAAGACACCACAAAAAAGAGAACCACAGGCCAATATCTCTAATGAACATATGTGCAAAAATTCTTAACAGAATATTAGCAAACAGAATCCAACCATTTTAAAAAATCATTCACCACGATCAAGTGAGATTAATTCCTGTGTTTACGAGGGTGGTCAATATTTGCAAATCAATGTGATACACCACAATAATAAAAGAAAGGGTAAGAACCATATGATCTTTTCAATAGATGCAGAAGAAGCATTTGATAAAGTACAACATCTATTCATTGTAAAAACCCTCAACAAAGTAGGTATAGAGGGAACATACTTCAGCATAATAAAGGCTATATATGAAAAATCAACAGCTAACATCATTCTTAATGAGGAAAAACACAACTTTTCCCCAAAGGTCAGGAATAAGACAAGGATGTCCACTCTTATCACTTTTATACAACATAGTATTGGATATTCTAGCCAAAGCAATCAGACAACAGAAAGAAATAAAAGGCATCCAAATTGGTAAGGAAGAAGCAAAATTTTCACTATTTGCAGATGACACAATACTATATATAGAAAACCTGAAAGACTTGGCCAAAAAACTCCTAGAACTGATAAGTGAATTCAGTAAGTTGCAGGATACAAAATCAACATACAGAAATCTGTTGCATTTCTATACACCCATAATGAAATAGCAGAAAGAGAAATTAAGGAATCAGTTCCATTTACAACTGCACCAAAAATAAGATACTTAGGAATAAACGTAACCAAAAAGGTGAAAGACATGTACTCTGAAAACTATAAAACACTGATGAAAGAAATTGAAGATGATGCAAATAAATTGGAAAACCTTCCATGCTCATGGATTGGAAGAACACTATTGTTAAAATGTGTATACTACCCAAAGCAATCTACACATTCAGTGCAATCCCTATCAAAATACCAACAGCATTTTTCACAGAACTAGAACTAACAACCCAAAATTTGTCTGCAACTACAAAAGATCCTGAATAGCCAAGCAATCTTGAAAAATAAAAGCAAAGCTGGAGGCACCACAATTCCAGACCTCAAGTTATATTACAAAGCCATAGTGATCAAAGAGTATGGTACTGGCACAAAAGTAGACATATGTATCAATAAAACAGAATAGAAAATCCCGAAATAAACCCACAGCTGTATGGTCAATTAGTTTTGGACAAAGTAGGAAAGAATATACAATGGGAAAAAGTCTCTTCAACAAATAGTGTTAGGAAAACTGCACAGCAACATGCAAAAGAATGAAGCTGGGCCACTTTCTTACATCATACACCCCAAAAAATTCAAAATGGATTAAGTACTTGGGGCGTCTGATGCCTCAGTCAGTTTAGCTTCTGACTCTTGATTTTGGCTCAGGTAATGATCTCAGGACCATGGGAGTGAGCCCTGCGTCAGGCTTCATGTTTAGTTTGGAGCCTGCTTGGGATTCTCTCTCTTTCCCTGTTGCCCCTCTCTCCCACTCATGCTCTCTGTCTCTAAAATTAGGGAAAAAAAAAAATGGATTAAGTACCTAAATGTGAGACCTGAAACTATAAAAATCCTGGAAAAGAGCATGGATGGTAATTTATCTGACATCAACAGTAGCAACTTTTTTCTAGATAGGTTCCCTGACACGAAGAAAACAAAAGCAAAAACTATTGGAATTACATCAAAATAAAAAGCTTCTGCACATTGAAGGAAACAATCAACAAAACTAAAAGGCAGCCTACTGAATGGGAGAGATATTTGCAAATGACATATCCATTAAAGGGTTAGTATCCAAAATACATAAGGAACCTGTAAAACTCAACACCCAAAAAACAAATAATCCAATTAAAAATGGGCAGAAGACATGAATAGACATTTCTCCAAAGAAGAAATTTGGATGGCCAACAGACACATGAAAAGATACTCATCATCACTCAACAGCAGAGAAATGCATATCAAAACTACAATGAGATGTCTCCTCACACCTGCCATAATGGCTAAAATTAGAACATAAGAAATAAAAGGTATTGGGGAGGATGTGGAAAGAAAGGAACACTCCTGCACTGTTGGTGGAAATTAAAAAAGGTGCAGCCACTCTGGCAAACAGTATGGAGGTTCTTCACAGAGTTAAAAATAGAACTACCCTATGATCCAACAATTACACTACTGGATATATGCCCAAAGAGTACAAAAATACTAATTCAAAGGGATAAATGCACTCTGATGTTTATATCAGCATTATTTACAATAGCCAACATATGGGGCGCCTGGGTGGCGCAGTCAGTTGGGCGTCCGACTTCAGCCAGGTCATGATCTCGCTGTCCGTGAGTTCGAGCCCCGCGTCGGGCTCTGGGCTGATGGCTCGGAGCCTGGAGCCTATTTCCGATTCTGTGTCTCCCTCTCTCTCTGCCCCTCCCCCGTTCATGCTTTGTCTCTCTCTGTTCCAAAAATAAATAAAAAACGTTGAAAAAAAAAATTAAAAAAAAAAAAAAAAACAATAGCCAACATATGGAAGCAGCCCAAATGTCCATCAATTGATAAATTCATAACGAATATATATATATGTATATAAAATGGAATTTTATTCAGCCTTAAAAAGAATGAAATTTTTCCATTTTCAGTGGCATGGATGGAGCTAGAAAGTAAACTGCTGTGTGACATAAGACAGAGAAGGACAAATACCATATGGTCTCACTCATATGTGGAACACTCATATGTGGAAATTTAAGAAACAAAACAAATGAGCAAAGGGGGAAAAAAGAGAGAGGCAAACCAAGAAACATACTCTTGAACTATAGAGAACATCCTGATGGTTACCAGAAGAGAGGTGGGGTGGGGTGATGCATTAAATGGGAGATGGGAATTAAGAAGTGCACCTGTCATGATGAGCATGGAGTGAAGTATGGAATGTTGAATCACCACATTGTACACTTGAAATAAGGGGCGCCTGGGTGGCGCAGTCGGTTAAGCGTCCGACTTCAGCCAGGTCACGATCTCGCGGTCTGTGAGTTCAAGCCCCGCGTCGGGCTCTGGGCTGATGGCCCAGAGCCTGGAGCCTGTTTCCGATTCTGTGTCTCCCTCTCTCTCTGCCCCTCCCCCGTTCATGCTCTGTCTCTCTCTGTCCCAAAAATAAATAAACGTTGAAAAAAAAAATTAAAAAAAAAAGAAACTAATATAACACCATAAGTTAACTAACTGGAATTAAAATAAAAATTTAAAGAATGATTATAACTTAAGCCCCAGAATAGGAACATAGAACACAAGACTTAACAATGCTTAATCTAAATGTAAAAAAAAAAAAAAAAAAAAAAAAGGCAAACTTGAAATCTATAGCAAGTCAAGATTAGAAGATTCTAGAGAAGAGAGCTTCTGTTAGTACTCGTCTACTCTTCTTGATGCTATGATAATGTTAGTTGTCTGTGTAAGTGAGTAGAGGACTGCACTGCAACACCGCATCGTGTATTCTACTTGTGCTCCAGCCTTGTCTGACTTATTAACACTGTCTCCTGCAACTAGGTTTGACATTTTGTTAATTGCCTCTCTAGAGCCCAGTTCAGCAAATACAGCCTGAGGGCTAATTCCAGTGTGTTTTTATAAATAAAGTTATATGGGAACACAGCCACACCCATTTGTTTATATATCGTGTACGGCTGTTTTCACAGTACTGCAGCAATGTCCAACAGTTGCACAAATCCTAAAATATTTGCTGTCTGTTCCTTTACCCAAAAGTTATGCCAACCCATACTGCACTGTATGTTATCTGCACATTTCTTGCTATCCCACTCTATTTAGTGCAATAATAGTGTTTTTATTTGTCTTATCCCTTGGGTTGATTTTAAGCTGTTGATATTTGCAATCTGTCTACTTATATGTGTGTCCTTTTTAATGTCTTTCTCCGGAAGAAAAGCAATAACTATTTGTTGAGTAAAGTTAAACTGAAAGTAAATCAAAATAAAATCTTGCAATTTTACTTAAGGAGAGCTATAATAAGGCCCTTATGTATTTTGGACCCAATATGTGTCTAACATTTTTACAAAGTTCATGCAATCACTTTTTCTGGCATTTTGTATTCTTAATCAAATAAATTATTTTATGTTTTAACATTTTTATTACTCTGGCAGCTATAGACAGCTATCCATTACAATGCTCACTTCACCTCTCAAGTATAGAGTTGTTGGCAAGGGGCTATTGGGGAGGAAGAACTTCCTCTGATCTTCAAGGTCCTTCTCTCTGGAATAAGAATCAAACTGACATGAGACAGATCAACAGGAGAAAATCAAATTTCATATTGTCTGTATGGGGAATTCACACGGACCTGAAATTCCAAAGACAGTGAGGCAATATGAAGCTTATATGGGCTGAGTGAGTAGGGTCTGAGGATACAAAGGGTAGAAAGACTATTAGCAGGAAGGTGAGAGGAGATGTTTGGAAAACAAAGGCCCTATTATGTGGACAAGTAGGTAAAGAGGAATCTCTGATAATAGCTCTTTTCCTGATACACGTAAGAGAAGTTGAGGGAGAGGTAAAGAGATTTTCCTGATCTGCTAGGTTTTGGTTGCTTTTTTTTAGTTTACTTTTTAAAAGTTTTTAGATTTATTTTGAGAGAGAGAGGGAGAGAGAGGGAGAAGGGGAGGAGCAGAGAGAGAGGGAGAGACAGAATCCCAAGCAGACTCGAGGCTCTAAGCTGTCAACACAGGACTCAAACCCACAAACCATGAGATCATGACCTGAGCTGAAGTCAGACGCTTAACCAACTTAGCCACCCAGGCGCCCCTTTTAGTTTATATTTTTGTTCATAGTTGCTTCTGACTCAAAATAATGTTTATGCCAAAGTGGTTCATCTTGGGGTGGCCTGCCCTTGACCCCTGCAGGGCCATCCAGGACACTTTGCTGTTTATGTGACCGTGTGACAAGGTGTTGCCACTAAATGCCACGTCCAGAGAAAGCATTTATAAGAAGTTGGTATACTATCTCCACTCTGTCTTTTTCCTTCTGCCACCAGAGTTCAGTGGATCCCAAGACCCTGGAGGGATGGCAAAGCCACAAGGTGGAAAGAGCCTAACCAAGATACTTCCACTAGGTGGTTACATGCCTGAGGAATAAGTCACTATTAAGCTCATCCTGTGAAACGTGGAGGTTTATTTGTTTCAGAGGCTAAGCTACATTAATGAATAATGTTACTTTACACAATATTTTCTTCAAGTTTTCCCAACAATTGACTATCCTCTGAGATATAACATGCATTACTTCATTAACAGGCCAGATACTATTCCCTTCAAGTAACATCTTATGTCTCTGGATTAATTTAAGATTCATATGAGATCTGCACAAGAGAAGCAGAGCATAAGCACTTCAAGCCCCTGAAGTATGGCCTAAGGAATTGTCCACATTAAGACAATGTCCTGTATCCCTCCAACCCCCACTACTCATGTGTTGTCGTTCCCATTACATAGGACAGGTTCTCGCCAACATGTCTCTACATGCATAGGTATTTATGTAAGTCAGTCCTCCCCTGAACCTTCTGAAACAGCCAGGCCCAGTGTCAGGCCTATGAGCACATTGTTTGACTGCTTCTTAAATCTCATCAAGTCAGAGGCTATGACAACAGAATTGCTGAAATAACAAATTTAATTAAACAAGTTTACTTTTTTATAGGATAGCTGCAATCCAGTTTTAATTTTTTGACATAAACTTGTGATTTTATGTTTGCCAAATTAATCAGATTAAGTCACTTTTTTGCCATTGGTGAAAATTGAATTATTATTTTCACATATACCATATTATTTTTGTTCAGCCTATATTTGATAACAGACATCCAATGTCTTTTTTTAGCAATAAATCTTTGTTAAAATGAAAGGGATTGCCCAGCATGAGGAGGGATGAATGTCTATACATTCTGGTTGAAATAAGAGAGTGAATACAGTCAGACCTTTTTCCTGCTGTCTGGGCAAAGGCCTCACACGGGTCTTCATAGAATCCCCAGTACTTTGTAGGGGACAGTTTTAAATCTATTGGAGTTGAGAATTAATTCACATAAGTGAAATTTCTATTGGAGAGTTGCATATATTTCTTTGGTTCAGTGTCTGGTGTTTTACAGTTTTTAAAAAATTGGCAGGGCTTTCTTCAGCTTTGGGAAATTAAAAATTTTTTTAAGTACCATTTACCAGAAAATCCAAACCATTACTCACCTTACCACTGCTTATGGATATAATCAAGATATTTCATTTTATGGTGCTTAACCTTTTAAAAGGCTGTATTTCTAAAAACCCAAGTAATTCCTTTAGTCAATGAGGGAAACAGAAAGTTCGCTGAATGGTAATATGACCCAGAAATAGCATCATCCCCTTCACATATTGGTTTGGCACATGCTTTCACCTTAGAGTAGAAACAGAAACGAAGGTGTTTGTATCCATTTTTGAGCCTGCAGTCACAGTTAAGATTATTTAAGTTTATTAAAGTTTCTTTTTCAGTTATATAAAATAGGAATACCTATATGAGTAGTATTTTTTTTCTCATTGACCTTATCACCATGATTATACCATAAACTATTCATTTTATCATAATTTATTTGTGTTTATGTGCTTACAGTCATAAAACAAATCATAAAAAGGTACATGGCAGGTTTTCAGTAGATGATAACTTTTGCTGTTCTTGTTCTTTAAATAACTTAATAGAGCATTAGAAGTCTAGAATTTGAAAAGAAATGGAGCAACACAATATGCTGTACATGAAAGGAACAGCCATTGGGGGCCTTTTTCATAGAAGTAAAAATGGAGGACTGCTCTGCCATCTAGTGGACACAATGAGAAATGGAAAAGTTTTGTTTTGTTTTTTATTATTTCAAATAGAGTTGTATTAAATTTCACCAAAATGCTGAATTTTTTTTTTTTTTTTTTACTGAGCAAAGTAGCACCTGCTCTTTTTATTGCTTTTGGCAGATATTGTGAGGATTTCTGCATGGATGGGATAAGATCATTTTTAGAAAGTAGTTTAGAAAAAATGGGATTTGGGGATTCCAGGTTAGAAGCTTAAAAGGCTACAGTGCTGGATAAATGTTTTCACGTGTGGCATATTACAAAGCGAGAACATGAGAGCGTGAAAGAAAGGAAGGAGAGAGAAAATGATATTTTTATTGAATTGTTTAAAAGGGGGAATGAATAAAAAAGAAGCATTGTTTAGCAAATTTTGAAAGCCTAAAACTGGAGTCCCCAGGGTTCAAGGAATAATTCTTTAGTCTAACATATGGAAAGTTTGGCGGAGAGGGAAAATGTCTTTTGGAAGAAGTTCCAGTGTCTGGGAAGAAACGGGCAGATGAAGAGCAGCTGCGGAAAGAAAGTGCAGCTTGTCAGGAATTCTGCAGCCTTGCAGCCGGTGAGAACGGTGCTTGCTTGGTGGCAATTTTCCTTTACTTCACCTAAAAGTTCCTGGGTTGTAGTGGGAGAGAAACCGGGAGAGAAGAGTATCGTTAAAGGAGACCTTTCAATAAGCCGGACGCTTAACTCTTTGTATTACCTCGTTAAAATGAAGCACTATCATAGAAAAGAAGACTGTCAAATCACACGACGTGGAGAGTCATTCTCCGAGTGTAAGCCCGTACCCTCTGCCAGCCCAGTCGTTGCGAGGCCTGCAACTTGGGAAGCTTTGGATGGACCTGACGGGGCTGTACTATCACGAATAACGAAGAGAGAAGGAAAAACAGGCAGTTGGATATTTTAAAACTTGCGATGGCCAAATCCATCGTACTAATGATTCTCAGTGCATTAGAATGGTTTGCAGTGTGTCAGATACAAAGGAAGCTCTCCTGTGACCTTAGTTGGGGACAACATTCCTGTCGCTGGCTCTGGCCAGTGCCGAGGACAGGTTGGGTTCTGACCCAATTCATTTGCAATAGCGTGAAAGTCTTAGACAAGGGTATGATAAATAGGGAAGACAATAAAATTGGGACTACTACATTGCTTTATGAAATGGAGAGAACATTTTCTGAGATCTATTGGAATGGTGTCCTACTGGCAGGAAAAAGATAGCCCTCACATCTCCTTCTCCAATTTATAGCCTTTTGAAGGGGGGAAAATTCATGGAGCATGGAGCTGACAGGATGGAAGAACTTACAGTAGCACAGGGATTTGGGGCCCATCCAGAGTATGGTGCGTTCTGTAGATAGTGGTGGGGGCCTAGATATACTGGGCAGGATAGGAGACTTCCAGCTACTGAGCTACTGAGACTTCACTGAGAGGGGTGAGTATAGAGGAAACCCAGAAACTTCTCTGTGACAACCTTACATTGTGTGACAGTGATGTGGCCCTGAGTGTTGTATTTCTGTATTTTTTGGATACAGCTCACTGGGTCAGATGTGGAGCTAAGCAATATTGAACCCATCAGATTCTTTCTTTCAGAAACTTAGAGTTGGGACCACTTCCAACTTGGACCTGAGGCTGCAAGAAGCTAGACCTTCCACATAGAAACAGGAAAATTGTGCTTCATCCATGGTTTGCTTGTGGAAAAAGGAGCAGAAAAATCTAGTGTACAGAGAGACAAAGGGAAGTGAATGCAAAGTGAGAAGCAGAGATGAGAAATATTGAAAGAAATATCTGAAAAGTTTTTAAATTCTTTGTTCTCATCTCTTTCTACAGCCAGCTATATTTCTGCTCTTGGGTTTCAGTTAGATACCTCTCCATTCTAATAATACATACCCATTTTGCTTAAGAAAGCCTAAATATCTGTTATTTGCACAAAGATTCTTAACCATATGGTGATTTTGCACCCCCACTGTCCAAATTCAGCCATTTGAGCCAGAAAGAGGAAATTTGAAAAGTTGGGCTTCCATCCGTCCCTTCAACTCCAGGAAATAGGGACTTTCATCTGAGCATGGCCTAAGAAACCTGACCTTTTTAGTTCTTCTTCAAACATTTTAGATCTGCTTCCATTGTTTGGGACCGGCAGGAACCTGCAGTACAGTTTAGGAGGGGCACCCTGGTCCTGGTCTCTCTTTCTCCCCTTGAAGAACCTACTTTCTAGGACTTTCAGTTGCCCCACACACTTTGAGGCAGTCGTTTTCCTGGAAGAGCTTCAATATGAATCCTTATGGGGTTCCTTTGGAAGCCCATGGCTGGGTCTCCGTTCCAGGAGGGTGGCCTGGCAACTAGATGTATAATAGTGGTTGGTGGAGGGCATGCACTCAGGCACCTTGAAGGAAATAAATAATATCTTGCTGGAATTTGAAGCTTCATTGGGACTACCCAAATGATTTGATTTAGTTTCTCCTAGTTAGAGGGTTCAGCCAAGTAAAAAAAGCCAGAGAAAAGAGAGAACTGCGTGCTTTCAAATACATGAAAGATTTTAATATTGAC
Organism: Puma concolor; assembly: GCF_028749965.1. Lineage (NCBI taxonomy): Eukaryota > Metazoa > Chordata > Mammalia > Carnivora > Felidae > Puma > Puma concolor. The sequence goes on along the minus strand of NC_141670.1, from coordinate 101,183,783 downwards.
AGGGAGAAAAAAGATAGGAAAAGAATGAATAGGAATAGGGTAAGATACTGCCAGAATTCATAATACGGAGGGTCTAAAAAAATTGGACTCTATCGTCAAGTCAATGGGAAGGTATTGAAAACAACTCATAATTCGTGTTGTAAGCAGTTGCTCTGGTCGCAGAGCAAATGCAGGAGAGTAAGTAGACAGCTTTTCAAAGGTGGTAGCCATGAAGATGAGGAGAGATGATTGACTCTGAGGTATGTAAGACATGGAAGTGGTGTCGATTGGATGAAAATGTGAGAAAGAGAGAGTTGCCAGTGCCGACCTGCAGGTAGGCTGCACCATTTCCTGGAAGTGGAGGTAGGGATGGCTTAACGGGAAGAGGAGAAGTTGAGGGCACGTGGAGTGTTGGATGCCCGAGGGGCTTCCCAAGGGGACACGTACAGTAGGAAGTTGGAGGCACGTGATTAGAACACTTATGATGAAATTGGCCTGTTCTCCTACTGGCAAAGCCCTGTTGTTTGTTGCTTTTTCAAATGGAGAGCAGAGTGTTGAGCCTGGACACATGCTTTCCTCTCTTCAGAAATGGCTTTCAAATGCAAAAGAGTACACGCGCTGAAGTAGCTGATCTAGACCAGAGAAAACGCTCACTTACTTCACACATTGACTTTGCCCCAGGCTGTGTCTCCAAACGTAATTCAGAAACTTCACCCATGCTGAGGCTAGAAGTTTTACACAAGAGTGTTTCCTCTCGCATTGACAGGAAAAATACATAACCTTGCCCTTTGTAAGCCATGGTCTGTCTCCAATGGTTACACATTAGCTTCCCTAACAGGACTAGAAATGGTTCCTTATCATCATAATAGGCAGCCTGTTTATAGAAAAGAACATGTCTCTTATCCATAATATGAACTTCAAGGTAGCTATTTAGCTATGCAAATAACCACATAGAAGTGCCAGTACAAAATTTATGTATTTTTGAATTTATTGAAATATTTTCCCACTTCCAGATGTCTTCTGTATTTTTGGTTTGACTATCCAAAGTAAGGAAATCAATGTATTTATTCTCCATGCTGAGAAAAACATTGGCCTGAAGAAAATGTGAGAGGGTAGCTTAAAAAGAAGGATTTCCTTAGAAACTGTGCATTACCAACCTGATCAAAAAAAGAGTATTCAAGTTTTAGTTTTCCTTCTGAGATTTTTTTTAAATGATATTTTGCAAATTTAAGTTACTTTAAAACTATAATGGATCTTCACAAATGTGAAACAGTGTGGTTGATACAGCAGTTTAACTCGCCTGGAAAGCATATGTTCAGATTATCTTTTATGTGACCAGGCATACAAGAGGGAACTTCATTCCCATTTATTTAATGGTCTTCACACTTTGATACTTTCAAGGTATAAAAAAAAATTCTCTTGGCCAAAAACCTAATGCTGAGAATTCTAGTTGTAGATACTATGTTTACAGTGCTTTATCTTGGACTTGGTGTGTCTGTGAAAGAATAAAATGTGAACTGGAATGCTTCTGTATGTCACAATTGTTCCAACTCAAACTCACACTTAAGATAGGAGGGAACTAATATTTATGAAACTCACTGTGTTCCAAGGACTTTTGTATACTTGTGTTTATTATAGTAATACACTGAGTGGGGGATTTCTCATCTCATTTTTTGATAAGGAAACTGACTCTCAGAAGGGATATTTGGGTGATTCACCCTGCTAAGTAAAGGATGGAAACAAAAGGCTGATTTTTTTGCCCAACATTCATGCAATTTCCACTCTGCCAGAGGTTTCTAAATTGAGTTCCATTGATTCCAGGGCCATGAGAGGCACTGTGGGAGCCACCTCGTGGGGAGAATGTAGGGGGAAGAAGGCTGTCTGACTAGAGCATGGTTCCCTGTGCTCATTTGAAGCAGAGCGGTTCTTTTAGTTGTCTTACTTATTGGGTTCACTTAAAATTATTACTTAGGAAAGTGGCTTCTACTACTTAAAACTTATTAATGAACTATTGCACCATAAAATTAACTCTGATGAAGCTAATCAGTGATAAAACTAGGGAGTTATAGGTAAAAATAACATCAAATTTGTGGTATAGTAAACTCCACATGCCACTAATTCTATTTAAAATTGTTTTGTGTCTTTTTCTCTAATGTTTCCTGAGAAATGACCAGTCAGGTATTACTTTTCTGTCTGTGTTTTTAGGATGAATACACAGGATTCTGGAATACTGAAGGAGAGGTTTCTAGGTATGCCTAAGAGAGCTAATGGTAAAGACTACTATGGAGTATAGAAAACATGGAGCCCTTTTCCAGCAAAAGATTAGAAAATTGTAGGTTGTAACCTTGGTTCAAGGAATGCATTGAAAGAGATCATGATTCTGATTAAGAGCAACTCTCAGGGGCGCCTGGGTGGCTCAGTCGGTTAAGCGGCTGACTTCGGCTCAGGTCATGATCTCACGGTTCGTGAGTTCGAGCCCTGCGTCGGGCTCTGTGCTGACAGCTCAGAGCCTGGAGTCTGTTTCAGATTCTGTGTCTCGCTCTCTCTGACCCTCCCCTATTCATGCTCTGTCTCTCCCTGTCTCAAAAATAAATAAAAACATTAAAAAAAAAAAAAAAAAGAGCAACTCTCAGTGGAAGCCTAGGCCTGGAAAGGAATTATTGGCTTTATTCTAACATTTAATTTTGAATCAGCTTTATTGAGGTATAATTTGCTTGATGCTTTGTTATTCTGACTTCTATGTCCAAAAAAAGAAAAAAAAAAAACTGCTTGTTTTATATCCACTGAAGAGGGACACAACCTAAATTATTTCTTTAGTAAAAGATGAGCACTATTTGCTTTGGGGCAATTTTTTTATTGTTTACTTATTTATTTTGAGAGAGAAAGAGAGAGAGAGAGAATGAGTGGGGGAGGGGCAGAGAGAGAGAGAGAGAGAGAGAGAGAGAATCCCAAGCAGGCTCCACACTGTCAGCACAGAGCCCAACGGAGGGCTTAGGGCTGGATCTCACAAAGATCTCAGGAATGGTGAGATCATGACCTGAGCCAAAATAAAAAATCAGATGCTTAAGCAACTGAGCCACCTAGACACCCCACTTTGGGGCAGATTTTTAGAAATAAGTCCCTGGAACAACAGTATCAGCATCACCTGGGGACCTTTTATAAACACAAATACTCAGTTCCGCCATCCCTGGCCGAGGTCTACTGACCGGAAACTGTGTGGATGGGGCCCGGTAATCTGTGTTTTTATAAGCCCCCCAGGTGACCCTGATGCACAGTAAAGTTTGAGAACCCCTGCCCTGGCAGGTGCCCTCTGACCAAACAGAGTCAATCTAGAGACTGGCCGGAGGAAGGCAGGATTGCCAAACTTGTCCCAGAAGTAATTCTAATGAGCGAAATAATACCTTCCTGAATCAGAATGAGAAAACTGGAAGAAATTAACCAGCTGTTAGCAGAAAGAGGTAGAGAAGACACTTAAATAGAAGCAGAGACTGAAAGTTATTAGAATCCTGTCAACGGCAGGCTGCTAAAATTCCTCTTGGTGAAGGGATGAGGTTTGTGTTTCTCACTTCTACATGTATTTTTACAATAATCTTTCATCATGTGAGGTATCTCACAACCAAAATGGCTTCAATCATTTTGTTCCCTGAACTCAACAGTCTACATGGAAGGGAAAAATTAACAGAGTAATTGAGCCAAGAAGATGGGGAAGGGGACAAAGAAGCAGTCTTCCTTTAAAAGGAATCAGACGAACACAGTCTCTGATAAGACATCTCTTTCAGACAACAAATGCCTTCTGCAGAGCTGGTGACTTAATAACTGTGCGGGCTCAGTTGTGCACTCAGTTGTGCAGGATGCTGTTTTGTACATGTATGTGTGTACATCTATGTATATATTATATATGCAGATTCGCTTAAGTCACATGCTAACCAACCATGTTTGTACTATTACTGTATTTGTTTTGTAGAGTTATGTATAATAACATTAAGGTAGAGGGAAATTAATTAGCTTTCCCAGAGACATACACATCATCTGTTATGGAAAGAGGATTTGCATCCCGGCAACCTGGCACCACAGCCTACACTATCAACTACGATGCTATATTGCTTGTTGATGGAAGTTATTAAAATTAATCCTCTAGGTTTGTGATTCTGTAAGTTGCTTGTTTGTCTCTACGGCAACCATATTCTAAGCCATGTGCTTCTAGACTCTCATTTGAAATCTCCACTAACCATAAGAACCACATGGCTCCTGTGTGTCCCACCAAACATGTGCATATGATTACACTTTATATATGACTCCTAACATCTTCATCATATAAATGTTCTATATTGTGAACTCTGGTTTTAGTTTATATATGAATTGTTTATGTTTGATTTACTGGTTGTAATCCTGAACAAAAGAGGAAGAGAAGTAGGTACTGTTCTCCCCTTTCGCGATCATGAATATATTCAAAAGATTTGTGGTGGACCAGTTTGAAACCTTAGATGTTTTTGTTTGTTTCTTTCTTTCTTTGCTTGCTTATTTATCTATTTTTTTGAGTTTATTTGTTTATTTTTGAAAGAGAGAGCATGAACAGGGGAGGGGTGGGGCAGGGAAAGAGCGAGAGAGAGAATTCCAAGCAGGCTCAAACCCACAAGGGCTCTGGGAGAGTAGACTGCCTGCATCCTCTGCCTTCCCAGAGCCTCAATGGCAACAGCCTGATAACTCCTGCCACCTGGAAGCCTTTGTCGGGTGAGGACCTCAACCCAGTTCCGGAAATGGATAAGGAATGCTCTCACAAGGTGTAACATCCTCCACCTATCACTAGCCTCCACCCTTGGTTCCCTAGAATGTTCTTTCCATCAATCCATCTCTGGTATGAGTTAAAAGGCGGAGTATATTCTACTTGTAATCACAAAACCTAGGAAAACAGTGTGTATGTGTATATGTGTGTGTGCATGTCCCTATGCATGCATGTGGGTTGGTGAGTGAGTGGAGGGGATATCGGATAGGGAAGTGAAGCAATTTCAAGTACAGATAAAAGGAACTGAGCATGAGTTTCTGGCTTCTGGCTCAAGATATGGTTCTCAGAAGTTTTGTAGTATTTAGAAGCCTTCCCTGACATATCGGGTAACCCACATTTTCCCACTGGTCTGACCTAGTGGAAATGGAATGTGCATTTTCATAATCTACTCAACCTGAATCCCTAAGTATCTTTTATCTGGTGAGCAAAATATATGATCATTTCAGAAATCCTAATTGACATTTAAGAAGTGCTTTTTTTAATCTAAGTATGACCCAGTGTAATTACAGCTTTTCAAATAAAACATAAGATATTCTGCTGAAATTAGGTGTCTCAAAGAGCAACCATTTGCAAATAAAAAAACTGTACAAAGCTTATAACCATGATCATTGCTTTGTATAATTTATATATATTATAGAATCCTTAGATTCATTTCCTTTGACATATTAGAAATTATACACAGTGGTTAATGGACTCCCTTTTTAGAAAATGCTATCACATACACCTCTCCACTTCTTGCCATTAAAAAAAATGATCCCACTTTCTTTCCATTTAGCATAAATCAAATAAAAATATGATATTAAACACTATAGCATTAAGGTCAAATAATTGGAAAAATGATGGAAACAGTAACTGTTGAATAATACTACTTTAAACAGAACATAGTTATTATTGTATAATTTTATTCAAACTATTTAAATTTAAAAAAATAATGCCATGAACAGAAAGCTAAATGCTAGCTTTAAAACCATAATACCATCTGGGGGAGATGCCACTAGATGGAGCCCATGGTTTCTAAGATTTAAGGTCAGTCTCCTGCATTCTTGGGATAAGTGTTTTCGAGCTGTTGAACCACAGCATTGTTAGGGAGGGTCAGCAGGCTGGTATATTGTACAATCCTTTGGCTACCACAATTGGGAAATAGAGCAATTTGAGAACAGGGTAGTCCATTGTTCTTTCTGTACAAGTACATAAAAAAATTGAAATATAATCTACCTATTTCTGGAAGTTAACAGTAATTTACACTGACCACCCCGAAAAGAATTGTCAATAATTTGAGAACCTAATAGCAAAGAAAGTCAGCTATGGAATGGATTTATTAAAATGCAGGTTCTTTTCTTATAAGTGGGCATCCAGGGTCCACTTTAAACAGTTTACTACATGAAAAGTATAATAGAAACACACTGTACAGTGTATTAGTTGGTCATATGACAAATAAAAAAACCCATTGGGACACATTATTTAGATTGCTTTCATTAAGCAATTACAATGTGTTAAGTACACTCTGGGAAAAATGTAAATGCAATACAGCTATACTCTAGTAACTGTTCTAAGATAGCAAGTGAACAGCTTTCCATACTGTTGATACATGCTTAAGCCTATTAAAAAGGATTTTAAATTACTGACTTAACAGTCATTCTTTTTGAATTTATTTTTTTAAAAAAATTAAAAGTTTTATTGAAGTGTAATTGACTTAAATAGACTATATGTATATTTATTTTTATTTAAAATTTTTTTTAATGTTTATTCATTTTTGAGAGACCGAGTACAAGTGGGGGTGGGGCAGAGAGAGACACACACACAGAATCTGAAGCAGGCTCCAGGCTCTGAGCTGCACAGAGCCCAATGCTGGGCTCGAACTCATGAACCGTGAGATCATGACCTGAGCCAAAGTCGGATGCTTAACTGACTGAGCCACCCAGGTGCCCCACCTTTTTTTTAAATTATATACCTCGATAGATTTTCACATACACACACATACACACAAAATCACCACCACAAAGATTGTGAACATATTCATCTCCCTTGAAAGTTTTTTTTTTGTGTTTTTTTGTCATCCCTTCCTCTCTCCTCTCCTTGTTCTCCCCCTCCCCACCCAGGTCACCACTAATCTGTGTTCCATCATTATAGGTCAGTTTATATTTTCAGTATGGATTTATACACCATGAACACTTTTTTGGGGGGTTGGTAGTCTGGCTTCTTTCACTTAGAATAATTATTTTGAGATTCATCCACATTGTTGCATGTGTTATATTCATTTATTTTTATTGCTAAGTAATATTCCCAGGTTTGGATATTCCACAATGTGTGGAATGTGTTTATCCATTCATCTGTTTATCCAACAGATGAATGTGTTTATCCGTTCATCTGTTGATGGACATTTGGGCTTTGGGTTTTTTCCCCCCCACAGTTTAGAGTTATTAGAAATAAAGTTTCTATGATCATTCGTGCACCAATTTTGTACAGACACACATTCCCTTTTCTCTTGGCGTGGGCAAACATAGTATCTGCTTAGCTTTTTACGAAACAGTTGAGCTCTTTTCCAAAATGGCTGTCACATGTCTTCTTTCATATATAATTAAGCACAAATATCCATTTTATGGATATCAATAAAAGCAATGAATATCATGAGTTACTTAATTTAAATTAGGAGACAAAAGACATTTTGCTTTTCTGTTTAATACTACACTGTCCTGTACCACAATATTGAATCTGTCTCTGTACTGTGCAGGGACAGAAATAAATCCATCATCACTACCTTTACTTGACTACAATAAATAATTTAAACACCATTGGACAATTTATGGGAAAAATAAAGGAACAAATAGGATTTTTATTTCACCAAAATACAAATGTGATGAAACACCCTAGATTGTAAGCTGTGTGCAGAGTCTCATAATTCTGTCACTTTAGGTTTATGATGAATATACATCTTAAAATAAGAGAGCAGTTTCTGTTTCGATGTCTTATCTTAAACCCAGGCCATGTGTTCCTATTCCTTACTGCAGAAAATTCAATCACTGTATTCCCAGCAGAAAACTTTCTCATGAAACTTCTCCAGCAAATTAACTTTTCCAGTAACAAGAGACCCTGGCACACTTGGGGCATGTCCTGGTCTTTATTCAAATAAGTTATGCTGTCCACCGTTTAAGGTGCACTTTATTGGGAAAATAGCTTTGTGTTCTTAAATTAATGAAAGTACATTGTAAGAAAGAAGGTATCAGTTAAATATTTTGAAAATATTCCCTTACTTACCAGTTCTGTGATCTTATATAAACTACTTAGTTGTCTATTTTGTCATCTGTAAAATGGGAATGATATTTTTGTATGCATTTTTGAGTATTAAGAAAGTTAAAACATATGAAGTACTTAGAAAAAGTACTAGTCATACAGTGAGTACTCAACAAGTATTAGTTTATGTTATTTTTAAGGTCTCCAAATACATATGATAGTGGTACATCAACTTGTATTATAAAGAACAAAAATGTATACAAAGAAACATATTTAGAAACCCTCCCTTGCTTTCTTCTTTGTGGACACCTATAAAGACCATTCCTGTACTGCCCTTCAAATACAATTAGATATTGGGGCACCTGGGTGACTCAGTTGGTTAAGCATCCAACTTCGGCTCAGGTCATGATTTCAGTTTGTGAGTTCAAGCCGTGCATCGGGCTCTGTGCTGACAGCTCAGAGCCTAGGGCCAGCTTCAGATTCAGTGTTTTCCTCTCTGTCTGCCCCTCTTCTCTTGTACACACACTCTCCCTCTCTCTCAGCTCTCTTTCAAAATAAATAAGTAAATATTAAAAAAAAACAAATACAGTTAGATCTTTTATACATCTCTAGATTCCCAATGACTAGAACGTTTTCTTAGTTTCTTTAAGTTCTGTGATTTTTTTAATGATTTTTGTGTCAAATGTGTTTCTTGATCCACTGTGATGAGTTTATTAAGCATAGTGTTTGCTAATCTCTAAAATATGAAGGTTATGTATATTAAAATTAACATCATTTAAATATGTTTAATTTAGGAGCTATTTTAATGTGCCACAATGTATTACTTTGGTTGGAAAGATGTTAGATACTCTTTTTTTTTTTTTTTTTTTTTTAATTTTTTTTTTTCAACATTTATTTATTTTTGGGACAAAGAGAGACAGAGCATGAACGGGGGAGGGGCAGAGAGAGAGGGAGACACAGAATCGGAAACAGGCTCCAGGCTCCGAGCCATCAGCCCAGAGCCTGACGCGGGGCTCGAACTCACGGACCGTGAGATCGTGACCTGGCTGAAGTCGGACGCTCAACCGACTGCGCCACCCAGGCGCCCCTAGATACTCTTTTTCAAAGGCAGAATAAGCCCATGCATACTAATTCTTTTTAGTTTCAAACTATTGGATTGCTAGATATTTGTTTAAATACTAATAATTAAATACATGAATAAAAATATCCAAAACAAATGAAAAGTCTCCTGGCCCAGGAACAGACAGGAATTATAAGCAGTTTTTGTAGCTAGGAAACCTCATGGTGAGGTGGGACTACATGTCTGTGGCCACAAAAGGTTAATTCTGGATGAGAGGGAAGGCTGGGACCTCAGACTGACTCCCTGACTGAAGCTCCTGGGCCGTCAGCATCCCAAGCCCTACAGTGTTTCAAATATAAAATAACCCAATATTACTACATTATTTTTGCAACTGCAGATGAAGTCAATTTTATGATGATGTCAGAATAAGGTGAACCACCAAATTAAGAGCATTCTGTATCGTGAGAAAGGCAGCCTAGTGTGGGGTTAAAGAACACAAACTGGAAAGCCAGAGTATTGAGGACTGAATCCCAGTCCTGTTGCTTCTAGTGTGTGACTCCCAGCCTCAGTTTCCTCTTCTGAAAATGAGTAATAACGGTGCCTACAGCACTCTTGTGTGAGGATGAAATGAGGAAGTACTTAGAATTCAGCCCATAGCAAAAACTATGTAAGGTTTGTTATTATTGGTGAGAAAAATGCACTCACCCTGTATATGCAAAGCATCTTACACAGATCAGACGTTTGGGAAATTGATTATTATACAAAATACTTCCTTGGCTACTTTTGCATTCAGTATTAAATATCCTCCCCCATAATTTTTTAGACTTCTATTCTTATGTTTGAACACCTATGTGAAGTGATGATGCTGGATTGAAGTCTCCGCAAAAATAAACATCACCTTTCAATATTCAGAGAGAGAGTTTATGCATAGTTCTTCACCTCTAGAAAATAGATTTCTCTTAGATGGAATTCATTACCTCCAGAACGTTGTGAGAAGTTGAGTTCAAGTTCCTAAGTGCGCATTGTTCTCTCTAAAACTCGCTCTGCCTACAGTCTATATTCTTTTACAGGAAGGATCATCACTCACCTAGTTTCTCAAGCTGAAGATCCCGGCATTTTCCTTGTAGCTTTCCTCACTGTGTCCCCACCTCATATACAATCACCCATTCTAAACCCTGCCCATCTGATTTCTAAATATTTTTTAACTTTGAGCCCTCTTTTTCAGATTAGCACTATCCTCAAAGAGTTTCTCATCATTCCTCAAATGGTCAGGGTCCCCAGCCACCTAACTGGGCTCTCTGCCAGCTGACCCGACCCATGGATCCATCTGCCTCCCAGCTGCTAGAAAGAGCTCTCCAAAACAAAAGCCTGCCAGTGGCTTTGCATTGCCGCTGTAGGATACAGTTTCATCTCTGTCATAGCTCCCAGACTCCCTTTCCAGCTTCACGTGGGCTGCTCTTACATCTACCGGAAGCCAAAGCTGCCCACTCTCTATGGTTTTCCTCACGTTATGTGCCTTTTCTCATTCTGTCAATCTGCCCGCCATGCCCTCCTCTCATCCGTCACACTTCCGCCGTGGTCACCCTGTCACCACAATGCCTAGCTGATCACTACAGGTCTTACAGGATTTATTTCAGGCAGTACTCTTCATAAAAAAAGCTCTCCCCGAAGCTCCAAAACGACTTTAGGTGCCCTTCCTCTAGGTCCTAGAATTCTTGGGCATTTGTGTTTTCCCTGTCTGAATAATTTTTTTTCTGGTAAAGTGGGTTCTAGACTGAACTATTTTTGATCTTTCTCGATAAATTAGGCTTAGTTACTAGAATATAATATGCAGGACTTTGATGTTTAATGATAAAACACAGTGCATTTTAGCATTTAAATAAAAGCCTTTAACATGTATAAATGAGAGTTCAAAATATGTAAGGAATTTACATGTAAACACTGTCATCATATTTTTTTTTAATGTTTTTTAACGTTTATTTATTTTTGAGACAGAGAGGGACAGAGCATGAACAGGGGAGGGTCAGAGAGAGAGGGAGACACAGAATCTGAAACAGGCTCCAGGCTCTGAGCTGTCAGCACAGAGCCCGACGCAGGGCTCAAACTCACGGACCACGAGATCATGACCTGAGCCGAAGTCGGCCGCTTAACCGACTGAGCCACCCAGACGCCCCATTGCCATCATATTTTAAATGAAAAAAAATGTATGGCATAAAGAGCAGTATGATAGTATGACACTACTAGTTGTGTTTTGGTTTTTGTTGTTGTTTTGTGGGCACTGGGTAATAAGGAGCTGCACCAAACCGTAGGACTAAAACTGTGGAAATTGTTTTTGGCTCTGTTCCCCTTTCCACCAGTTTCTACCCCCATCAGCAGCTGCGGAGAGGGTTAGGCAGAACTCCTTGGTTCAGCCACCATTATACATATCACATTACAAACTAATAAAAACCAACGTCCCACACCCTGTGCTCTCCCGATCAGCCTTTTTCCTGTGTTATTATCTGTGGAGATGTTCTTATCTGTGGAGTAGAGTGATTTCAAACCAAGGAGATGGTGGGGTTTATGATGTCTTAAGAGGGGCACTGGAAAATTTTCTTCAGTGTGTCAGCTAGCAAAAATATATAAAGTACATGTAATTAAGCATGCTTTGTTATTTAAGATTAATTTGAAGAGAAGTTCTAAAATTGCTCTCTGTTTGCCTCATTCTCCTACACAAATAACACTGACATTTACCATGTGACATTCTGTTTTCACTATTTATCTTTCTTTTATTGACAGCAGAAGCCAGATGACTATTTTGTTTCCTCAGTGCTTTGTGTTGTGCTTGCACATAGGGTGTACTCAGTGTGATTGTTGAGTGAATTAAATTAACAAATTAAATAAATGCAGGAGTGATTGAATAATTCAACTGATTTCTCACTTCTTTAATAAGAACATAAAGGGCCAAATGCTATATTGGTATTTACACCAGACAGCAAATTAAATGAAGAAATGTCAAAAGTATATTCAAAATTATCCTGTTGGAGTTTCTCTTCATAGTCTAATTTGTTTTTAGTAATCTTTAACTCAAACAACTAATCATTATTTTTATATTTTGAGTAAAATGTGTGAGTTTGAAACCTCAGGAGCTTCCCGGGTATAATCTAAAATCAGACCCTATAGGGGCGCCTGGGTGGCTCAGTCGGTTGAGCGTTCGACTTTGGCTCAGGTCACGATCTCGCAGTCCGTGAGTTCGAGCCCCGCCTCAGGCTCTGGGCTGATGGCTCAGAGCCTGGAGCCTGCTTCCGATTCTGTGTCTCCCTCTCTCTCTGCCCCTCCCCCGTTCATGCTCTGTCTCTCTCTGTCTCAAAAATAAATAAACATTAAAAAAAAGTTAAAAAAAAAATAAATAAAATCAGACCCTGTATGTGGAGGGCAGGGAGAAACCAAAGAAAGAGGCAGGCCATTCCAGATTGGTAGGTGGCAGATTCGCCTGCCAGAATCTTAAAAGTTTATACAGAGGCCTTAATGGTGTTTAGTCACATATACCGTCTAGATGGTCTCATACCATATTACCGTCTCAAGGCTATGACCTTGGGACAACTTTTGGGAGTAGGGGAGGCAAGGAGAATGCACATTCCAAGATAGGGGGAGGGGGTTGGTGAAGAACTTTGATTGCCTGGCTCCAGCTCATGGGGTCAACTGGTGGTCACATCTTCTTAATGATCTCTCCCAACCAAATGAGAAAGAAAATGACGTTCATTTCTACTGTCAATTACTGATTTTTTTTTAGAAAGTTACTTTTTTGCCTAAATAAAAGCTGTTATAAGGAGACACAATAGCCTGGGGGAACTTGAGAGCTTCGAAATTCAAAGCGAATTTAAAGTGCACTCAATCAAAACTTACATGTTGAATACAAACTACAAATAGCTCATTTCAACATAAGATAGACTATAATTTCAATAGATCGTTGTCTGGTTTTTAAAAAATAATGGAAAGTTGTTTCACCTGTGACACCATTTCTTTGTTTCTGCGTAACTGAAACAATTATTAACTGAGGAATTTATGAGAATTTTTAAAAACTGCACACATTTGCAATATATATTTTTTTCTTATTGACTGTTAGATGATTACTTTTGTTCCCCCTCCCCCTACATTATCACTCACTGATCTGGTTGGAATATAGAAAGATTTAGTAAAAACAGTTGAAGTGCTATGAATGACATGGTATATTTTGAATTATTTTACTTCTCAAGATGTTTACAGAAATTATACACACTCATGGAACTTCCAAAATTTGGGGTTTTTTTTTTCTTGTTGTTAAGAAGGAAATTGTGTTATTGGATATATTGAAAAAGTTTTTTGTGTTCTCTTTCTTTGAGAGATTGGAGGGCTTATTTTAGTCAGTACAACAATTAATAACATATATGTTTCTCTTATACCTAAACATAGTACTACGAATGACTAGAAATTTGCATTTTGTTTATAACTTCAAAGAAAATTTTACGTTTTAAGTAATTGAAATAAGTGAAGGAAGACCAAAAAAATAGAAAACAAATACAAAAACAAAAAAATCTTTTACTCTTTCAAAATATTTAATTTACCCAAGAATTACATCATTTGTTTCCAAATATATCCTCATATCCTAGATTAGGGCTACAGTAGTGTTAAATGATCATTAATGTCCTGTCAAATCCTTGGATTCTAACAATTTAGAGCACTATGTCTGGAAAATTCTAAGTAAAATAAATTCAGGCAAGACAGACATATATGGAGTTTTTATTCAGTTATTTCATATTTTTTTAAGTGGGAGATAAAGCTATTTTTAAAATTTATTTATTTTAGAGAGAAAGAGAGAACAGATGGGGTGTTGGGGGGGAGAGAGAGAGAGAGAGAGAATGAATCCCAAGCAGGCTTCACCCTCAGTGTGGAGCCCAACTTAGGGCTTGATCCCACGACCCTGGGATCATGACCTGAGCTGAAATCAACAGCCAATGCCCAACCAACTGAGCCACCCAGGTGCCTCTCAGTTATTCCATACTTCTAATTAAACACTTTTTCCATGTTTAAATACTATTTTTTTTTATGAATTTTGAATTTCTTGTCTTCTTGCAAGTAACAGGAAATCCTACAAATAGTAGCAGAAATAATCCAGAGGTAGACGTACTAGAACGGCTGTGCTTATTCCATAGTTACATTCCTTCTGTCTCTCTAATCTGCTCTCCTTATGTGTTCGTTTGTCCCTTTCCTACAAAACCTCATATCTCCACCCTTTATTACTGTCTACTACTGATTACCTCTAGCTATACTGAATAATTTTGAAATCTTTGGTCAGGATAGTCATACCTCCAATCCTCTGTTCCCCTCACTCCTGTCTGGCAAATTCTAGTAATCTTGCAGATCTCAGCTGAGACAGTGCTTCCTCCAGGAAGTCTTTCCTGATTACCAAATTCTGGATTCAGTGCCCTTCTGAAGTGCTCCTCTTCATCTTTCATAAATGAATTTATGTATTTCTATTGTCTTATCACTTGTCTCTTTCCCATGTTGAGCTGCTTGTTCTATGAAGATAGAGATTGTGCTAATCTTATTCACTGCTATGTTTCCACCCATTAACCAAGTAATAACACATACTTAGATTTTGTTTAAACATATTGTGCTTTGTAAAATTTGGAATAAATTCTAAATAGGGACTCAATAATTCTGAAGTCCAGTGGTTTTGATTCACTCAATCATTCATTCTTCATATAAATATGTATTGTGTCCTGTCATGTAACAAGAAGTGTGTGTTTTCTAATTTTTATTTTCTTAGAGAGTGCACGCATGCACTTGTGGGTGGAGAAAGGGCAGAGAGAGAAAGAGAGAGAGAGGAAGAATCTTAAGCAGTTTCCACACTCAGCACAGAGCCCAACATGGAGCTCAGTCTCAAAACCGTGAGATCATGACCTGAGCTGAAATGAAGAGTTGGACACTCAACCGACTGAGACACCTAGGCACCCCAAGAGGTCTGTTTAATATTGGCATTCATGGGTTGTGCATTATGAATGCACTAATAGAGACAGATACGAAACTAATAGAGACAGATACGAAACTAATAGAGACAGATACGAAATGCTGGAAGTGTTCTAAATAAATAATCAGTAGCTGTACTTGAGGAACTCAAGGATAACTCTCCAGAGTAAGTAGGATTTTTAGATCATGAGGGCAAAAATTTTCCTATCTTCTTCATCACAGAATCCCCAGTAAATAGAATAATGTTTATCTTATAATCTTTGTTAAATAAAAGAATAATCCATTCAAGAGTAAGAGAGAAAGTGGGATGATTGGCACATTAAAACATAAATTTCTTTATAAATATAAATCTCTGAAAAATTTAGGTTAAAATGTATTTAAGTTAATTATATGGATATTTGAGGCAGAGATATGTCTTCAGATTGAGATACCTGGATAATTCTCTAGCCCACCTATGACACAACCAGCTTTTCTTGCCTGATTCCAGATTATGGATCTGATATGTTAATAAAAAAATAATGATCATAGTTATGCCTAATAATATTGATGTTGTTTTCCGTATTTGATTTGGAATCTCTAATAAGAAAAACATTTGTAAGGTCCTATTGATCAAAACATTCCTTGTGTTAATTACTGCCATAAAAGAATTATTAGGTTAACATAAATAGTGTTAAGGGTCAAGTTGAGGTATTATAAGCAGTGAGTCTTAGAAGATTGGTTTGTAAAAAGAAAACTAGAGTAAAGAGCATCCAGGGCAACTGAACACACATGTATGCTCACTTTTCTGCACACAAATACATCCAGATTTATGTTTCAGGACATAGAATTTAATAGGCAATACTTATTTTCAACGGTACAAACTCATACCACTTGGGTGAAGCACAGGGTCTAAATGACTTCTCCATGGTTATGTATTTAGTGAGTGGCAGAGATATTTTACTTTTAGATTTTGAGTTCTACATTATTTTTAATACAATCTGCATTCCCCAGGTTCCTGAGGAACTCACTGTGTATACCTTCCTTGTATATTCAAGGTGGAGAGCACTCAACTGTATTTCAAGTTGCAATCTGGTGAGTTTTTCTATACCTCTGTATTGAGATCCAACCTCTCTAGTGCTGAAGGAGAGAAAGAGTTCTCAGCTCCAAGGTAAGCTTAAAAAGTTCAGGAATTAGGGTTCTTGGTCAGTGAACAGTAGGATGGAAAGGCAAAACAGTTGGGTATAGGGATTGGCAAAAATTCAAGACCTTTTGCATTTTTTTCCTTCCCTAGTCCCTACTCCAAACTGCCCCACTGTTAATACGTTTTAAAGCTGTTTAAGCAGTCATTAAATCTTGCTGGGAGATTTCTGGGTACTCTAAATTTACAAATAAAAGTTCAGAACTGGGAGCCATTGAATACTTTCTGGCACAACAATTCATTGCTTTTTGTCCTGAGCATAAGCTTGGCTCAGGGAGAGAAGATGGGAGGCTCTCTTCCCTCCATGCTTGAGAATTCATATTCCCTGATGTGAAGAGAGAAAAGAGTAATATATGAGGGAGAGAGTGTAATAGCACATTCTTTTATTAAATATAAGTTAGAGTTAGGGGATATAATGTGTGGGGTTTGTTTCAGTGTTTTGAAGTGGGCCCTGAATAAGTACAGTTTTATTCTAATGATACACATATGTTTGTACTTGGTATATTGAAAATATTATTTAGAACGTTTGGTTCAAGGGACTGAGGTCCTCAGGAAGACAGCAAGAAGTCCAAATGGACATTGGATAATTACAGTAGGTGCTTTGTTGAATGAGTCTTTATTTACACAAGTTTCATGAGATAGTTGAAAGTACACAAAGCCTTCCCAAGTGCATTTTCTCAAGATTTCTTGAGATCAAATTCCGAACAGCATTTCCTATATTAATGTCCCTTTTCAAGTTAACTTTCCAGGTGTTTCAGCTGTTTTCCAGGAAGTATAATTCATGTGGGGATGTGTGTGAACTCTTCCTTAGCTATTTTATGTTTAATATATGCTAGGGCTTATTTATTTATTATTTCCCCATTGTTTTTATTAATTTTCTAATAGTGTATTTGGGAAAATAGTGTGTCTATTTTTCTTTCTACAAGCAAATCCGGTTTGTGAGTAATTTCCAAGTCATTTTCTCATATTATTCAATAAATTATGTTTTAACATGAGACACAACATTGGAGGAGACTTCTTTCCAAAAAATAATATAATGGAAAGAAAGAGAATCTTGAGGCTCTAAAGCTTAGATTTTTAATATTTTTATTAAAAAATTTTTAATGTTTTTATTTATTTTGGAGAGAGAGAAAGAGAGAGGCAGAGCTCAAGCAGAGGAGGAGCAGAGAGAGAGGGAGCCACAGAATCCGAAGCAGGCTCCAGGCTCCATGCTGTCAGCACAGAGCCTGACATGGGGCTCAAACTCATGAACTGTGAGATCATGACCTGAGCCGAAGTTGGACACTCAATTGACTGAGCCACCCAGGCACCCCAAGATTTTTAATTTCTTATTAGTTTATCATATAATAACTACTTTTGTATTTTTAACTACTAGGCCTGTGGGAAGACATGATAATTCCTAAATATTATGAGAATATTTTCAATATTAAACTGAATATGTCAATTACTAAGCATCAAGTAATTTTTGAAAACAGAAATAAGCATGCGAATTGAGCTTTTTTTTGGGGTAGGGTATGCTATCTTAGGAACTTATTTTAAGTGCTAGGAATGTTTTTTAACTAACAATAAAAGAGTTTACAACTAAAGATAGAAAGAAACCCTGTCTGCATGCAGTGAATATTTTTGGATTCTAGGTTACAATCTCTTTTCTCAGCTATTTACATAACTGGCAAAATAGCTTAATGTAGGATTGAAATAAAAACATCAAAGTATTGTATGAAAAGCGTACTATTTGCTAGGCACTGTCAATTATACTAGCTCAATTCCTACTTCGAAATCTTTATTATGGCTTTCAAATTATTGTTTCACTGACTGCTGTTACCATTCTTTCCTTTTTATTAACTTCACATTTTCCAAGCCCACTGTCTTCTCTCCAGTGTCTTCAGTGTTATTCAATGACATCATGGTCTTTGCTCCATATTCATAATTCTTTTTATTCCTAACTCACCACCATCTTCTCCTGACCTCATCTTAAATGACTTTTGTGCCACTATTAATAAGATACTTATCATTATAAGTACACATCAACTTGATAGTAAACTGAACTACAATCCCCAAACCACATCCTAATCCTTGTTATCACTTCTGGAAAAAAGAAAATAGGAAGTCTTTACTATATGATCTTAGCAGTGGCGTGTGCTGGTAAATGTTTAACAATCAGCTCTCTGGGAAAAAAAAAAAAAAAAAAAAAAAAAACAGAAAAGAGAGGGTCTGATTTGTACTTGTTCCTGATTATCATGGTGTAAACACTTCCACTGTGGCTGATTTCGAGTTACCACCGTGATTCCCTTGAACACACAGTTGGGAAGAAATGCTTACAATCTGCTCTCTGTAGCTGGAACTGGCTGCCACACACCACTGGATCATAGATTCTTATTTCTACATTCTTCATGCCTTTTTCCCCTATTTTTCTAATTTCGAGTGTCTTAGCTATTGCTGTCCTCACTCAGTTGATCATCCTAACTTTCTTGTCTTCCGTGTTAAAGCTTATTGGCAATCCCTTCAAACACAACTCCCGAAGGGGAAGGAAAAAAAAAGAAAGAGGTTGGAGTGGGAGAGAGCCAAAGCATAAGAGACTCTTAAAAACTGAGAACAAACTGAGGGCTGATGGGGGGTGGGAGGGAGGGGAGGG
Organism: Puma concolor; assembly: GCF_028749965.1. NCBI lineage: Eukaryota > Metazoa > Chordata > Mammalia > Carnivora > Felidae > Puma > Puma concolor. The sequence goes on along the minus strand of NC_141670.1, from coordinate 101,164,933 downwards.
TGGGTGATGGGTATTGAAGAGGGCATCTTTCGGGATGAGCACTGGGTGTTGTATGGAAACCAATTTGACAATAAATTTCATATATTAAAAAAAAAACAAAAAAACAAAAAAAACCCCCCAAAGAATCGCATGTTCCAAGCCTTTCCATTGCACTAGACACACCCATCAAAACTAAGCCAGGATCAACCAAAGTCTTTTCCTTTTTCTTTTTTATCCATTTCTCCCACTTCTTTTTCCTGAAAGTGAAAGGGCTGAGAGAAGATTGTGTATCTGTGTGTTAGGATTGTGTTTTAATGCAAATCTATAAATTCTGGGGAGTCTTTTGTGCCTTTGTTATGCCTTTTAATTATTTCAATCAGTTCCTCCAATTACGCCTCATAACAGCTCTTACAACCCTTCATCACTCATTTTAGGTCTTGCTTTAGTTCTATTATTTTAGCAAAATCCGCCTCCAAGAACAGAGAGCTCACGAATGATGTTATATATACTCCTCCCACCTTGACCTTTGTTTCTGCTCATCCCTCACTACTTCCACATCCCTCTTTTTTTCTAAAACTTAACCTTTACCTTTGCTTTTTTGAGGGAATCTCATTTTATTTTCTTTATGTGGCTCAATCCATCGTTACTCCAATTTCCCCAGACTGTTTTTCACACTCTCTTTCTATTCTTAGCCTCCACTTTGCTTGAAATCGGATGGAAACATTTCCTGCCTTGAAACTAAAACAAACAAGATCCTTTTCTCAGCATCTTCTCATAAAACCACCAAACGTTACTTCTTTCTTTTATTGCTACCCTTACCCTATAAAGAGTTTTTGTACTTTGGGTTTTTATTTTCCATATTACCCATTTTTTCCTTCCTTAATGGGAATATAACTTCTGTATGTTTGTAGGACCATAAACTTCAGAACGCTAACAGTATATCTTGTTCATAGCACTTTGCAATATGTCTAGGCAATCAATAAATATTCAGTGAATAAATACAAGCCATCACCACTCCTAAAACTGTCTCCACTTAGTGACTTCTTGCAATTGTCAAAATGATGATTGATTGATTGATTGATTACCACCTGTAAGACTTTCTGTAGCATGAAGCCCTCCTGGAAATTTTTTCTTCTCATAGCCCTTTCATTTCTTGATTTCCATGTTATAACTTTCTTTTCATTTTCTTCTTGTCCTTTAGAATACCCTTTATTTTCTTTGGTAACTTGCTCCATAAAGTTTGATGAGCTCCAGTGTCCTTTCTTTTCTCAGTTTTATTTCTTCCCAGAGTGGTTTTCTCTTGGCACATATGAAGAATATATGTGTATTAACTTATCTATACATCAATGGACAAGTCTACATTTTTAAAAATTATATTAATAAAGATAGTGTGAAATTGATATAAGGATAGACAGCTCAGTGGAACAGAACAGAGAGTACACAAATAGATTCACCTATACAAGGCTGAATAACTTTTGACAAAGGAACCAATGCAATAGAGTGGGCAATCCTTTTAAGAAATAATGTTGTATCAACTGGATAATTACATGAGAAAAAAAGCATTAGCTCTAACTTCTTCATTAGAACAGACAAGCTATTAACTCGAGATACATTTTAAATCTAAATGGAAAAGGCAAATGATTATTTATGCAAACCTTCAAAGTTCCTAAACATAAAAGAAAAAAATTAATTGGATTTCATAACAGTTAAAAACATCTGCTCATCAGAATATATAACTAAGAAAATGGGAAAGTCTACAGACTGTGAGCAAATTTCTCAATACATATATTCAACAAAGGATTCCTATAAAACAGTAGCTAAAAAACAATTAAAAATGGCTAAATGACAGATTATTTCAAAAAGTAAGTATATGAATGGCCAATAAGCACCTGAAAAAGTGCTCAACACCGTTAGTCATCAGAAATGCAAAGTAAAATCACAATGAGCTATTTCTACACACTCGGTAGAATGGCTAAAATTTGAAAGGTGAACAGTAAGCACTATTATGTTGAAGAGTATGTAAAGCAACAGAACCTCTCATCCATGGTTTTTCTGAGGGTAATAGGGTGCAACCCCATTTGGAAAATATGTTGGCGGCCACTTACAAAGTTGAACATGTTCCTACATTATTATGCAGCAATTCCATCTTAGGCATCTACACATAAAGAATGACAAAATTTGTCTCTCCCCCCAAAAAAACTTGTGTAAGAATATTCACTGAAGTTTTACTTATAATAGCAAAATATTAGAAAAAACCTGAATATCCATCCGGAGAACTGACAAATAGATTGTAGCATATTCACGCAATGGAATATTACTCAGCAATACATTAATTTAAAGAATGAGCTTCTAATGCACATGATTAAATGTCAAAAATTACACATTGAGTGAAAAAAGCCAGACCCCAAAAGTTTACATGATCCCATTTATATGAAGTTCAAAGCCAGACAAACTAATTGATGGAGATAGAAATTGAAATAGCTATTGACCTAGGAGGAAGGCGATCTTCTTGAAGAGGTAATTGGACCTTTCAAGGTGGTTAACAGTGTTCTGCATCTTGCTTGATTGGGATATTGGTAAGACAGTTGTATAAATTGTCAACACTCTTGAACTCTATTCTTAGAGCTATGTATTTTACTCTATTTAATTATACCTCAAGTAAAATTAATTAAAATATCAATATTTTCATCCCTCATCTTGCTCTCAAAATCCAAACCTTTATTACTATTGATTGAATGTCTGCACCTGCAAAGTTCTATTTCAAATGCAATGTATTAAATAGTAGAACCAAGTATTTTTTTTTTTTTTTTCCAAATTCTCAACTTTTCTTCTCTTCCTGGCTTCACTCTTTGGTTGATCGCATCGCCATAACTTCAATTAGTCACAGCTCAGAATGTTGAGCCATCTGTCTTCTTCTCACCTATTTCTTCTCTTCTCTTTCTATTCTGGGTGTCCTATGGTTTCCACTTCTAAACCATACCTTGTATCTTATCATCTGCATGGTTCTGCTGGCACCCACAATGCTATGCTGCTCTTATCTCAATTATGATCTAATCCTCTTGCTTTGAGTATCAATTCTTTCTATCTTTTATACAGTATTGGTCATTTTTCTACCATTCATATAGCCTGTGCAAACATGATATCATGTCAACACCTGTATATAGGCCCCAGTGTCTTTATTGTCTACAGTAGACTTTGCAAACTATTGACCCCAAACTGGATTTAGTCAACAAACATGTTTGGCACTTATGAATTGAACCTTAGAATTTGTGGATAACTCTTGACAAGCTGTAAGACCTCTCATAAAAATCTGAATTGCCAGCTTTTATGAACAAAATCAGAAGGTCTGACAATGCTGTGCTTCAATTCTTACAGATCACCAATTGTCTCATGCTGAGTTAGTCACTCTCCTCCTTTAGATGGGGGCATGCATTAGCTGCTCTCCATCATCCTCTTTACTCCCCCTGACAGGTTGTCCTGCACTTAATCACTGTACTTGCCTGGTGTTTGGGCTTTAGTAAGACATGACAAATAATAATCTTCACAAATTGGCCTCAGTTTTCTTTTTCGAATATATTCACATGATCCTTGAAAGTTCACAGGTTTCTGTGATTACTTTCTTCCCTTTCTGGAATTCTCATCTTTTTTTCTTTATATAACTCCATCTTTCTTCCTATATACCGGTTTCTACTCTAGCAAAACTACAACTCCTACATATTCTGCAAAGATTAGTTAAAATTTAAATTTTCTCTTATCCCTCCCTGAACATTTTTACTTTTTATGTTTTATATGTTCCTGAAATAACTTATGTCACGGAATAATTTTGGCCCACATTTCTGGTTTCTCTGCCAAACTCTGAGCACAAGGTGAAGAATCATATAATACTTATTCTTAGATCTCCAGGAACTGGCATCTGGTGTGTGCACTATGAACTAGCCTTCACAATAATCCTTGAAGTTGTGTATTACTGTCCCTATTATAGTTGTGGAAACTGAAGCTCAGGTCATGCATCTGGCCAGTAAAGGGGGTAGTGGTCTCTCTGACTTGAGTTCATGTATTTGTTCCATGAAACCAAACTGTCATTTTGAAGTCTTAATAAAAGACATTAATACAATAATTTTATTCAAGAGAATCTTAGGGACAAATTTTAATAATCATATTTATTTAAGTAAATACATTTCTATATAATGAAAATTATTTGAAAGCATGTCAGAAATAAAAACCGAAAATAAATTTGATAGAATGTGGGCCATTTCTTGTAAAGGAATTATAAATTATCAATACATTGAAATGTTTATCAATATCTTAATTACAATATAATTAAATTGCTTTTCTATTTAAAAAAAGTGTGGACAAATTTTAACTTCACCTAAAGATACCATTAATGCAGAATTGAGTGGAAATAAAGATGATAATACTATCTTCAGAATGGTAGAGAAAAAAGAAGTCAATAAAAGGTGTGTCACAAATTTCATGATGATTTGGCCATTCATTGCATTTTGCTGCAGTAGAGCAAAACAAAGCAAAAAAACAAAAACAAAAACAAAAACAAAACTATCTTATTGTGATGTTAAAAATAATTGAAGAGAAGAAAATGTACGATTGTTAAATCAGTAAATACATAGTGACTTTTATTTCAAGTTTTCCCTCTATAGTTGAAAAAGAAACAACAAAATTAGTCACATTAAATTAAAATTCATGTCAAATAAAAAAATTTTCAACAACATTTAACAGAACCTGAGAGTGTAACTTTGGACAGATTTAAAATGGCCTAGATTCTTGTAGACTCAAAGAAGATAAGATTTTTTAGATAGAAAGATGTTTAAAAAAATCCATAATTTCAGTGAAGGATGTTTTGCAATGGAATTATGAGATATATTATTAACAACTGTCTTACCAAAGAAATCTTTCTAAAAATATTAAATATCATTTGATTCAAAGTTCAAAAATTTGCAAGATTTTCTTTTTTAACCTTAAATTAGTCATGTGGTATAAAAGGTACTGCCCAGTGGATACTTTGGGTGCATTTTGTGTCAGAAGACTTCCACACTTATAAAGAAAGTCAGCCCACAGCCCAAAATATCAGATGTAGAGTATAGATTTTTAGATTTTCTATTACTGTCAAAGAAGAATTTCAGCATGATATGGAAAAATTGGTTTTTATCATGACAATTTTGCATTTTACATTTAGCTCTATGATCCATTTTTGAGTTAATTTTTGTGAAGGATGTAAAATCTGGGTCTAGGTTGATTTTTTTTTTTTTTGCATTTGTATATCCAGTGTTTCCAACACCATGTGTTTAAAAGAATCTTTTTATCCATTGCACTACCTTTTGTTCCTTTTCAAAGATAAGTTGAATATATTTATGTGAGTTTATTTCTGGGTGCTCTGTTCAGTTTCATTGATTTATTTGTCTTTCTATTTTTGCCAATATCATACTATCTTGATTGCTATAGTTTTATTTTTTTAATGTTTAGTTATTTATTTTGAGAGAGAGAGAGAGACAGCATGAGTGAGGGTGGGGCAGATAGAAAACGAGAGAGAGAATCCCAAACAGGCTCTGTACTGTCAGTGCAGAGCCCCATGCGGGGCTCAGTCACATGAACCATGAGATCATGACCTGAGCCAAAATCAAGAGTTGGATGCCTAACTGACTGAACCAGGCTGCCCCTACTTTAGGTTTATAGTAAGTCTTGAAATCAGATAGTGCCAGTTCTCTGACTTTGTTCTCCTTCAATACTGTAGTGACTATTCTGAATCTTTTGCCTCTCCATGTAAATTTTAGAATTAGTTTGTTGATATCCACAAAATAACTTGCTGGATTAAAAACTTTGGATCTGGATTGCATTGAATTTATAGATCAAGTTGGAAAGAACTGACTGACATTTGACAATATTGAGTCTTCTTATCCATGAGCATGGACTACATCTTCATTTATTTAATTATTCTTTGATTTCTTTCATCAGTGTTTTGTAGTTATTTTCATGTAGATTTTGTACATACTTTGTTAGATTTATACTTAAGTATTTCACTCTGTGTGTGTGCTAATGTAAATGGCATTGTGATTTTCATATCAAATTCCACTTGTTCATTGTGTATATAGGAAAGTGGTTGACTTTTCCATATTGTATTTTTGCAACCTTGCTGTGATTACTTATTAGTTCCTGAAGTTTTTGCTGGTTCTTTTGGATTTTCTACACAAGTGATCATGTCATCTCTGAACAAAGACAATTTTATGTCTTCCTTCCTAATCAGTGTATTTTTCATTTCCTTCTCTTGTCTTACTGATTGACCAGGACTTCCAGTATGATGTTGAAAAGGAGTGTGAGAGAGGCCATCCTTGCCTTGTTCCTAATCTTAGTGGGAAAGTTTTGTTTCTTACCATTAAGTATGATGTTAACTGTAGTTATGTGGAAGGTATTCTTCATCAAGTTGAGAAAATTTCCCTCTATTTCTAGGTTCCTACATGTTTTTATCATAAATGGGTATTGGCTTTTGTCAGATGCTTTTTCTGCATTTATTGTTATCTCCATGTGATTTTTCTTACTCAGCCTGTTGCTATAATAGATTACATTAATTGATTTCCAAATATTGAACCAGCCTTGCATATCCAGCATAAATCCCATTTGATTATGATGTATAATTATTTTTATATGATTTTGGATTTGACTTTCTAATATTTTTTCTGAGGATTTATGTTCATGAGAGATACTGGTTTGTACTTTTCTTGTGATGACTTTGATGTTGGTATTAGAGGAATGCTGGCCTCAGAAAATAGTTAGGAAGTATTCTATTTCAGTAATCTGGAAGAGATTGTAGAGAATTCATATAATTTCTTCCTCAAATATTTGACAAAATTCACCAGTGAACCTGTCTGGGCCTGGTGCTTTCTTTTTTGGAAGATTATTAACTATTAGTTAAATTTAATAGATATAGTCTTATTCAGATTATTTCTTCTCAAGGGAATTTTGAAGATTGTTTCTTTTAAGAAATCCCTTTTGTTTAGGTTATAAAATTTATGGGCATAAAGTTTCTCATAATATTCCTTTATTACCATTTTAATGTCTATGCAAAGTTTAATGATGTCCTCTATTTCATTTTTGGTAATAGTAATTTGTATCTTCTCTCTTTTTCTTAGCTTGTCCAAATACTCATTGTTTGAATCTTTTTAAATGGTTAGCTTTCGGCTTTATTGATTTTCTTTATTGCTTTCTTTTTTTAAATTCCATTGATTTCTGCTCTAATGTTTATTATTTCTTTTCTTGTAATTACTTTGGGCTTAATTTGCTTTATTTTTCTAGTTTCTTAAGGTCAAAGCTTACTCCTCCAGTGCTCTTCCTTTTTGCTATAGATCCAAATTGCTAACCTATATCATTTTCCTTCTTTCTGAAGAACTTCTTTTGATGTTTGTTACAAGGAAAGAAAGTCTTTCTACATGAGAAGTTATTTATTTCTCCTTCACCCCTGCTCTGAGTCTGATTCTGATGCTTTCTTAGTCTCCTGAAATTGTATTTTTTGTCTTTTAGTATGCTTTGTAATTTTTTGTTGAAAGCTATACATAATGTAGTAGTAGGTAAATGGAACTCTAGTAAATAGACTTTTAATGGTGTGCTGCTAAAATGTGAAGTAAGTGGGAGTGTTGTACAGTACTATGATTATGTCAGTCTTTTAGTGAGCCTGGACCCCTGTTTTGTGAATGTTGCAAACATATTCACAGGTTTCAAAGTTTAAGATACAGGCATCTTGGGATGGGGGACATCCTTCTGTCTACACCTTGAAATGCTCTTGTTTTAAAAGTAAATTAAAAATAAATAAATAAATAAAATGACAGGGGCACCTGGGTGGCTCAGTTGGTTAAGCATTCAATTTCGGCTCAGGTCCTGATCTCACAGCGTGAGTTCGAGGCCTGCATTGGGCTCTGTGCTGACAGCTCACAGCCTGGAGCCTGCTTCAGATTCTGTGTCTCCCTTTCTCTCTGTCCCTTCCCCACTCTCATTCTATCTGTCTCTCTCTCAAAAACAAATAAAACATTAAAAAAAATTAAGGGCAAATCAATCCATGCAAGAATATGATCCAGCTTTAACAATATGCATATGTAAATAATTTGGTTGTGAGAGGAGGCTACGATCAGTATTTGAAAACATGCAAGTTATTTTTGGAACGACTTGAGTATGTGAATTTATTACTTCAAATATGTATTTTATGAAATCTAAATACAACTCAATATTTCTACTGAAAATTTAGCACCCAAAAGAGATGTGGTGTAAGCATAAAATATATACTTTATTAGAAAGATTTTGTATGAAAAAAGTAAAATATTTCATTATAATGTTGTATTAATTATATTTTGAAGTTATTGGGCAAATTTGGGGCTAAATAAAATATATTATTGAAATTTATTTTATTTGTTTTATTTACTTTTTTCTTTTGAAAAATTTTAAAGTTTATTCATTTATTTTGAGAGAAAGGGAGAGAGAGAGAGATAAAGAGAGAGAAAGCAGGAGAGGGGCAGAGAGAGGGACTGAGAAAGAACCCCAGGCAGGCTCTGCACTGTCAGCACGGAGTCTGATGCAGGGCTTAAACTCAGGAACCGCGAGATCATGACCTGAGCTGAAACCAGGAGTTGGATGCTCAACCTCCTGGCCACGCAGGTGTCCCCCCCCTTTTCCTTTTTCTAGTGTGGCACTAAGAAAGCACATATGCACCTTGCGTTTTAGTTCTACTGGACAAAGCTGACATAAGACCATCATGGTACACATTTTGTTTATATTGTTACTTGACCTTCTCCATACTAATTCCATTTATTATGTAAAAGAACTGGGTGAAGCTCAGGCTGTAGTGTATGAACGTGCAGGGTGCAGCTGGCACAAATGCTATTGGCTGCTCTTAAGGAAGGAATGTTAGACACAGGACACAAAACTCATCAAGTCTACCCCGTGTGATAGCTATTGCCTGTTGGCTGCCAGAATCTATATCCAGTGTCTTTACTATTTCTTTTATATTCCATAGATTAAAAGATTGGAAAGCAAATTTGCCAGTCTCCTTCTCCATCAGAGTGTGATTGAGCTTCTGCCAATGAGACAGCAACTGCATGAGTTTTTGGAAGGCAGGAAGAAGGTAGGAGCCACCCCTTTCCTTTGTCAGTGGTTTTTGGGGAGGTTGTATTCTACATTGAATTCCCTAGTCACCAGCTTTCTGGGCAGTGGTGGCCATTAAATTGACAGCAGTTCCCTGCTATTCAATCCCTGATCTCTGGCTGGCGTCTGTGGTCCTGTGACACAGAGTGACAGCCCTCTGATCTTTCAAGCTCTTAAACAAGGTACATGCATTTAATGATCTATTAAAGAACTTTTTTAAAATGCAAGCAATTCAGTTGTGATTATCATTTTAGTTTCCTTATCACACAGGTTATTATAAATACTAAGATAATATGTATTAAATTTTTTGAAAAAATATAAGAAGTTAATAAATGCTCATGCTTTTTTTTATGTTGTGAATATGAGAAAGAAATAAATGCAGTACTCATCCTTAGGAATTAAGATGGGTGCCTGGGTAGCTCAGTCAGTTGAACATCCGACTCTTGGTTTTAGCTCAGGTCATGGTCTCATGGTTTGTGGAATCGAACCTCATGTCCGGCTCTGTGCTGAGTGTGGAGCCTGCTTGGGATTCTCTCTCTCCCTCTCTTTCTGCCCCTCCCCATTCATGCTGTCGCTCTCACTCCTAAATAAATAAACTTAAAAAGAAAGAAAAAGAAATTAAGACAACACATGAAATTCATTAGTCACTGGGAAGTATTTGTATGCAATATAGCTCATAGAAATCATATCACATTCAGTGGTAAGAAGACATTGTAATTCCTTTATGTTCAAAGGCAAATTATGTTCAAAAGACAAATTTCATCCTTCGAAAATGGATGATTCACAATTTATTTTAGTGTAAAAGTTCCTTAAAAGCCTATTGTTAGCCAGCTTACCCTCAATTAGATGTTATTAAATTTTTAAAAATGCAATTTACTGTATGCTGGTACAAGTTTTCATAATATTGATTCTGACTGCCAGAACTGCAAGGAGTACAAGGAGTAAAAGATCTTATTTACTTACTCAATATGTACCTGGAAGCTTCTAAAGTGTTTTTGAAGAAGAAATGACATTATTAGAAATGCCATCATATGGAGCAGCTATTGAAGTGTAGAGACTGGAACATTTAAGAGCAAACAACAGACAATTGCAGAGGTTCAAACAAATTGTCTCAAGTATTTAAACAAATATGGAGAAATGTGAATGAAAAGGAATCACTGGTGAGTGAAATTTGCAATAAAAAAATTAACAGAAATTGGGGCTTACTAAACTTGAACCACTGGGGAAGGACCATGGTGAGTTTGAATTTCCAGGGTTCATATTTGTTCAGATGACTTTAGTTAGTAGGAGAGGGAAGAACAAGAATTTTACAATTTTAAGAGTGGCAGATGAATTAGGTTTATAAGATTCTTAAGAGAATATGCATATAGAGATTCTTGGCAAGAGCTGAGAGAGAACACATAGAACAGAGAAGAATTGATCCTGAGGATCTTAGGTGGTTCTCAAGAGTAAGCTATTTCTCAAGAAAAAAGAAATAAGGGAATATGAGCAAAGACACAATTTTAGTGTCTTATTCGCATTTTGGAATCCAGGTAAAGAAAAGAACTTGAAAAGGAGGTGAAGAGAGAGGCACTATATAAAGATGAGAAAATAAGATCAGTTATTAAATCTTAAAAGCAGAGGAGATAAAATAAGTGTTCAATAAAGTGAGATCCTACAGAGAAATGAAGAAACGGGACTCCAGAAACGCTAATCAGTTTGGCAATAAAATGGTGAATTTCTTTTGAATTATGAGAGTAGAAACCTAAATCTAAGGATAAAAGCAAACGTCAGTGGTGACTAGAGGCACTACATCCAGACATTTCTTATTTTAGCATTTTCAATAAATTATACATTATAACTTTATGGATACTGACAATATTATGCATTACACATCTGGATATCATAATTACATATGTCTCATTAAGGTATATTTTTTATTTGTTCACAAATTGCCTGCTAACAGTCACAATGTTAAAATTTTTGTGCTTCTTCAAACTTTAACTATAGTCAGGCCTTCATAAAAAGGAAAAAAGAAAAATTTGGTTACTTTTTTGAAATGCCATGTGAGCCCATATTTGATTTCTGAATTCTAAGATAATGTGTCAACACTAACAGTTTTCTTTTTTTTTAAGTTTATTTATTTGCTTTTAAGAGAGAGAGAGAGAGAGAGCACAAGCAAGGAGTGGCAGAGAGAGAGAGAGAGAGGGAGACAGAGAATCTAAAGCAGGCTCCAGGCTCTGAGCTATCAGCACAGAGCCTGACGTGGGGCTTGAACTCACAAACTGTGAGATCATGACCTGAGCTGAAGTCAGATGCTTAATTTATTGAGCCACCCAGGTGCCCCAACACTAACAATTTCTAAGCTGATTTAAATTGTAATATTGTCCTTAAAATAAATAAATAAATAAATAAATAAATAAATAAATAAATAAATAAATAAGGCTATACAGCTCTATAGCATCCAGAAAGTAGTCATAGGAAAAAAAAAAAAAAAAGTCCAATATATCCTAATGCTTCTACCTGAAGGAGAGTTATTTGTTTGATGTGGGGTTTTGGAAGGAGGGGATAAAAAATAAAAAGCAGTAACATAAGACTAATAGAACTTATTTATTTACCATTGCATTTGCTAGGGACACAGCTTCATAGTTTAAGTCATGCCATCTTGTCATATTATGTTCATTTCTACCTGAGCCTTAGGCAAAGCTACCAAATACAGGAGGCTCATATATCACTATTTAAATATATCTCTTTGAGATAGGAGCAAGAAACAAAGACTGCAATGATACCTTTCTCAATTTTCAGACAAAATATTGAGATTACTTTTTTTGTTTGAAAATTTTTATTTTGTCTGAAAATATCTGGTCAAGGTTATTTTTCTTAAAAATGGAAATGATAAGCAAACATTTCCATATATTTTCATTTATATAACTCATCAATATACTTACTCTTGATATAGTTACATGACATTTCAAAAACATGATTTCATGAGATGTAAATAATTAAAATAAATATTAAATATTATATAAACTGAGCTTATCATATTTCTTAAATTAGGCATCTACATTGTTGTATTTGAAGGCAGCTACAGAACATTTGAATGATCATTAAGATATAGAACGTACTGGGGCGCCTGGGTGAGCGCAGTCCGACTTCAGCCAGGTCACGATATACCATACAATTTCACTTATACATGCAATTAAAAAAAAGAAGTTTATGGATACAGAGAACAGATTGGTGGTTGCCAGAGGTGTTGGTAGTGGGAGCGGGCAAAATGAGTGAAGGAGAACAAAATGTACAAACTTCCAGTTATTAAGGAACTCATGAGGATGTAATATATGGCTGTTGCATATTTAAAAGTTTCTAGAAAACTAGATCTTAAATTTCCTCATCATACACAAAAATGTTATTATGTTTGGTGACATATGTCAACTAGACACTGTGGTGATCATTTTGCAATATATAGAAATATTGAATCATGTCGTGTAACTCAAACTAACACAATATTATATGTCAATTAAAAATAAAATTCAAAGATGGGAAAGCAAAGAAATTATAAAGATGATGACAGAAATCAGTAAAATAGAAAATAGATATTCAAAAAAGAAAATCAATAGAGCCAAAAGATGATCCTGGAAAGAACAATAAAATTGATTAAGCTGTAAGTAAGACTGATCAAAGTATAAGCCGAGAACAAAAGGTTACCAATATCAAGAAGGCAGATTCTACAGATAACTAAAATATAACAAGAAAAATATTATGAACAACTTTATGTGATTAAATTTAATTTAGATAAAATTGACACTTTTTTTTCAAAAAATACAATTTACCAATGTTGGTTGAACGATAAATAGAAAATATGAATATTATTCTTTCTGCTAAAGTAATCAAACCATTTTTATACCTTCCCACAATGAAAAACCCATGGTTTTGTATGGTTTTTGCCTGTGAAATCTTCCACAATTTTATGGGTGAATATAGACAAATTTTGAAAAATCTCCTCTATATAAGAAAAAGAGACAACCCTCCCTAACTATTTTAAGGGACTAGTTTAGCTCAATTCTAAAACTTGTGAAGAATCTTAAAAGAAAGGAATGACAGATCAGTCTCTGTCGATTAGAAAGGAACTTCCTTAATATCTACCAAAAACTTATAGCAAGCATTCTACTCAATGAGAAATATTGAAAATGTTCACCCTGAATTTGGAAAAATAAAAAGACAATTCACAATTGACTACTCTCACGATTTCCATTCATCATTATTTTGGAGATGCTGGCTATAACCGTAAGGCAAGTATAAGAAATGAACCATATAGATTAGAAAGAAAGAAATTGTCATTATCTGAAGGCAATCTTATTATGAACCTAGAAAATCTAGGGGAGGCTAGTAGAATTAACTAATAGAATTAATAAGAAAATTTAACTTTTTGTCTTATGTACAAGTCAAAATATAATATCTAATTGTTTTTTATGTACCATCAAAAATAAAAAAGGAAACAAAAATAAAAAACATAATTTACATAGAATAAAAATATCAAATAACCTGGGAATAAATATATCTCTAGATGCACAAGACTGCTACACTCAAATCTATGAAACATTATTAAAGGGCATGTTTTAAATGTATATAAATGGAAAGATATATCATATTCATTGATTGGAAGAAAATATGGCAATTCTCCATCAAATCAATGTATATATTTTTCTAAATTCTAGTGACAATTTCAGCTTTTTATGTGGCAGACAATGAGAAAATAGTTCTAAAATTTATACAGAAACCCAAAGAACAAAGAATAACAAAGCCAATTTTGAAGAATAAATGTGGAAGATTTACCAATACCAGAGGTGATGATGGTATGGTATTCGGCCAAGGTAGAAAAACTTAGCAATGGAGTAGAACAGTTAAGGAATAGAATATACAAAAGCAACACTGAAATACTATGAGAAAAATGATAGCTTGATCTTTTTAATAAGTGGTGCTCAGTTAACTCTTCATATAATAAAGGTATTTACATCTCTACCTCACATCATTTATGAAAAAAAAATCAACCCTAGTTGATTTGAAGACTTTTTTTTAAAAAAATAATAGGTAAATCATCATATGGGAATGGTAAAGATTTCTTAAAAATAACATAATATGTGCTTATCAAAAAGAAATTGTAGATTGAATTTTATTAATTTTAGAAATTCTATTAACCAAAAGACACCCATAAGAAAGTGAAAAGGAAGGCCACAACAGAGGGTAAAATGCAATACATGTATCTAACAAAGAATTTGGATTTAGAATACTGAATAAACTCTTAAAAGAATGTGAAAAAGATAGACTCTAAAATAGAAATATAGGCCAAAGACATTTCACAAGAGGATGCCCAAATGTTGGTAAACATGAAAAGATGTTCATCATTATTTACCAAGACATGCAAATTTAAATCACACTGAGATAATACTACCTATCAAAATTGCTAGAATAACAAGATCTGAAAATACCAAGTATTTGTGAGCATGTAAGGAACCAAAACTCTACATTGTTAGTAAGAAGGTGATTTTGTATAATCTCTATGGGAAAATTGGCTGTTACAAGTATAAGATGTATATTTCCCGATAATCCAACAATTCTACTCTACTGTATATACCCTGAGGGATGAGAATACTCAGAAATAGACATGTGTTAGGATCCTTCTATTAGGATCTGTACCTAATAGCAAAAAACTACCAAAGTATCCACCAAGAGTAGAATGGGTAAATAAATTTTGGTTTATTCACACAATAAAATGCTATACAGTAAAGAAAATTAATGTTCAGAAATGCTACAATAATAAAAATGCATGTAACAGACTATGTTGGTTGAAAAAGAAATAAGGGACGCCTAGGTGGCTCAGCAGGTTAATATCTGACTTCAGCTCAGGTCATGATCTCGTAGTTCAGATCATGAACTCATGGTTTGTGGGTTTGAGCCCCGTGTTGGGCTGTGCTGACAGCTCAGAGCCTGGATCCTGCTTTGGATACCGTGTCTCCCTCTCACTCTGCCGCCCCCCGACCCGACCCCTGCTCGTGCCTCTCTCTCTCTCTCTCTCTCTCTCTCTCTGTCTTTCTCTCAAGAATAAACATTTAAAAATTTTTGAAAATTAAAATTAAAAAAAGGAAAAAGAAATAGAAAACACACATATTATTCTTTCTATTAAGGTAACTCAAATGATGTCATATTATTAAGAAAGTCAGTTCTAGGGGCGTCTGGGTGGCGCAGTCCGTTAAGCGTCCGACTTCAGCCAGGTCACGATCTCGCAGTCCGTGAGTTCGAGCCCCGCGTCGGGCTCTGGGCTGATGGCTCAGAGCCTGGAGCCTGTTTCCGATTCTGTGTCTCCCTCTCTCTCTGCCCCTCCCCCGCTCATGCTCTGTCTCTCTCTGTCCCAAAAATAAATAAACGTTGAAAAAAAAAAATTAAAAAAAAAAAAGTCAGTTCTAAATGGATCGCAAATATAATTGTAACAGAAAAAAATTAAGCCCTTTGGAAAATAACTTATCCTACTCTTAACCTTTGGATAAGAAAGGATTTCTTGGAAAGAAATTATAAATGTGAACAATAAAGAAACTTTTAAATTATTAACTACATGCAGTATAATTAAGATACATTAAATATATATATATATATATATATATATATATATATATATATTATCAAACGACAGCATAAAGAGAGTGAAAAGACAAGTTACACCTGGGAGAATAAATCTGCAATACATTCAGTTGACAAAATGTTTTATATTCAAAATAAAGAACTCACTATAAATAAGAAATAGAAAAATTAATAATGAAATTCACAGAAGACATCAATGTCTTCCTCAGAACAGGATATGCAAAATGTGTAGGAACATGAAGAGATGCCAAACTACATTAGATATTGGGTAACTACAAAGTAAAACCAAAATAAGGTATCACTTCATGTAGAACTGATTGGGACAAATTTTAAAGTTGGACAAAACCAAGTATCAGCAAGGACATGGATTAACATGAACTACCCATGGGGATCTACATTTTACCACCACTTTGGAAACAGTATCACATTACCTAGTAAAGTTGAATATGTACTTACCATATGGTCCCAGGATTCCATTCCTTTACATATTCTTGAAACACTAACAATAGATCTTTACAGCATTATTATAACATTATAGACATAGTAGCATGGTTTATGATGACAAAAACCAATCCATTTAACCTTTGAATACTAGTAGGGATAAATACATTTTGGAATACCCATATACTAGAATTATCATACCTCAATGAAAAAAATGTAAAACTCTAAGTTATATGGACCAATATGGATGAATCTCAAAAATAGGACTGAGAGAAAAGAGCTGCAAAATAATTCCTATTATTCTTCTTTTTAAAATTCAAAAATGACAGAACTTAACAATATATTATTTACAGATGCATACATATTTGATAAAATTATTTTTTAAAGTAGGTAAATGACACATATCAAAAAACTGCCTTAACAATTCCGAAAAAAAATAGCTAGATATTTTTACTTAAGTGTATACAATACACAGAGACATATTTCAGATATGTAAGGACCCCAAAATATAGTCCCCATGCACTCCTTTTTAATGAGTGATTAAAAGAAGTAGTAATGTAAACTAAGAGAAAGATAACCCAGGAGAATGGCGAAGAGAAAGAAGCTTTAGGGTGACCAGCAATCAGGTAGATTTCTAAAATATCCAGGGTAGTTTTTAGCTTAGGGACGAAGAACAAGCTCCAAGAAAATAAGAGACTTAGTAAATAGGTAATTTGAGAAGTGATTTGTTGATGATTATTGTTGGTGATTTGGTGGTGATTCCATACGGAGACATTAGAAATAAGAGAAAGGATGGCAGAAGGGAGAAGAAAGGGGGAGAGAGACAAGAGAAAAAGAAGGAACTGTTGACTTAAGGAAAACAAGTTTGTACAATTAAAAGTACAGTTCTTGGTGCTATAGTGAACAGTAGCATACAGTTATGATGATGTAAACACTGTTTAATTCAATAAATCAGTAGTTACATACTTATGTTGAGAGGGTGGGAAGAGACAGGTTGAAGAAAGAGGTCTGTCTCCATCTCGCTTCACAGAAGTCCATAGATAAAAATGCTAAATTGCTAATCACTAATAACAATGTAAGCATATTTTAGTTAGAAATGTGGAAATAATTACCAAGAAACAAAATTCTTGCCTCTGGAGAAGTTGTCTGAGTGATCAGACGACATATGGTTAGTGACCGCACTCTTTAATATAAGACTTTGATACATTAGAAAACAACTTTGCGTACCAACTTTTGATACTTAAAAAAAAAAAAAAATAGCTAAAACAATGAATGAAAATTGCCCCAATTATAAATTTTCAAGTTTCTACTTTTATTCTGCAAAATCTCACTAATGTTGATTGATCTGTTTGGTAAACAAGTAGTGTCTATCCTTGAGAATTTACACGACACACATACAAGGGAATGATTTTCTTAAGAAACTTACTTTGCAATGGGCAAGAAATTTAGAAAGCACTCTACCATCCAAGGTTAAATACTCCATACAGATGAAGTCAGTGGATGGTAGAACTCCAAAGGTCCTTCTGAATGAGAAATCTAAGCAAACGGTTAGTCTCTGCCAGAAAATAGCTGCTTTCTCTGAGATTCTTCTTCCACCCTGGGTTCCTTTGCTAGAGTACTTCCTTTCCATACAATTTTCCATACAATTTTGGTAGCTTGATGGGCTAAACACCCTAAAGAGTTATATCTACTATTGTTTATGTTTTGTTGACATGGTTACAGAAACAGCAACTATGGCAGGCAATTAAACTGACTTCATGGTGTGCCTTTGCTACAAGACTAAAGTCCTAATTTTCCAGTTGTACTTGGATCTGAAATTTGGCTCCATACGAGTGCAGTCTGTTCCAGGACAGAGTGAAGCCAAGTTTACATTGTGTATTAAATGCTCCAATGGTTGACACTTTTTTCAAACATGACATATACTTTATGGACTGGAATATAATAGTATGGTAGTAAAACCATAGAATTTATTTAAAAGCTTTTTTTTTCTTTTTGTCTTCTTTTATTCCAAACCCTTTCCTCTAATGTTAGATTTCCCTTAGTGTTTCTACTGCTATCTTTTATTTGATAAAGTAAATATATCTTAAACTTTGGAGACAAAAGACCAAAAATAAGAGCTAATCAATCTCTAAAAATTCTTTCCATTCATTTTGTTTACTCTCCTTTTAAGTTTTTCACTATGAGTCTCTGCAACTTTCAAATCAGAGTTTCGTTGACCTTGTATAAAGAACTACTGTTCGTTAACCACAGAAGCTTTAGATATAAGGCAGAAAGCTCTGAAGTTGACATAAGGAGCTAGATCTCCTACAGAGATGTGATTGCCATTTCTTACTCCAAGAATTACACACTAATTCCAGTCTTGTCTTAGAGGTAACTGCTTTCCTAACTTCCAAAGGGAAAAGTTGGTGAAACTACTAGGAACTAAAATCTAATCTTGAGGCATATTATGAGATTAGAGTCCAAATAGACAAATTTAGCAAATCTCTTATATTCAAATTCAATTTGAATTTATAAATGAAAACAAGGGACCCCAAGTTATTTGAAACAGTTTATAGATATTTATCACTATCATGATTGGTGACCTTGGAACTTCAATTGAAATTAAATCTGTACTTATGGCTGCTAAGTTATCTGGTGTTTTCAGAAAGAAAATAATACTAAATTCAATTTTTAAGAAAAGAAGAAAACCGAAATGCAAAACAGAAAAAAAAAAAATTCTCAGTTTGATTGTTTTAGACTTAGGATATCAAGTTTACCAGTATATCAAGTAATATTGTGTTGAGAGGAATGGAGTGATGAGTTTTCTTGTTTTAAATTCTTTTTAACATTTATTTATTTTTGAGAGAGAGAGAGAGAGAGAGAGACTGAGAGAATGAGCCATGAGCAGGAAGGGGCAGAGAGAGAGGGAGACACAGAATCCGAAGCAGGCTCCAGGCTTTGAGCTGTCAGCACAGAGCCCAACGTGGGGCTCAAACCCACGAACTGTGAGATCATGACCTGAGCTGAAGTCATAAGCTTAACCAACTTAGCCATCCAGGCACCCCAAGGAGTGATGAGTTTTCTGAAATATTTGCTTAGACACACCAGGTTTTACCTGATACTTTTGGGGGGAATGTCAGTACTCATGAATGACAAGCAGTTGTGTGCTTGTGTATCACACTCAATATTAGAATCCGATTCAGAATGAACAGTGCTTCAGAGATGATCGAAATGGCCACAACAGTCCTAAGTTGAACACTCTCTGTAAAATGAGGGGCTGGGGAATAGTGCCACTGGGAAGAGGTGAGGGAGCCCCCGTCACCACTACACTTTCTCATTAGTTCAATAAGCTCTGGTTAAACATAGGTTAATGTTTAGGTCAACATATTAACCAAACAAACTCATCATCTCAAAGAGGCATATTTCTGTTCCAGTGTTCCTTTTCACTGCAAAAGGGACCACCACCTCCAAGCTACTCAAACTTGATATCTGGAAGTAATCCTTGATTTTTCATTTTTCCTCATAGTCCATATCTAATCATTCATCAAGTTGTTCTTCATATCTCAGAAATACGTTCGGGATATTAATAATATTCCTTCTTACACCATCATTAATGAAATTCAAAGGCTTGCTTACCTCTGTGAAGGTTTTTGATCATTCACTCCGTGTCTATACTTGTCCTCTCTGATTCGTTCATTCTTGGCTCAGAAACCAGAGGAATCTTTGTGAAAATACAAATCCAACCTTGTCATTGCCATTCTTAAAATCATGAGGTAGCTTCATTTTGTCTTAAAATATCCAAAATCCCTACACAACTATCCACACTATATTTTTATACCTCCAAACTTATCTCATGTCATTTTATCTTTGATCTTTATGCTATATATCTTCTAACTTTATTTCAGATTTCAAGCATTATTTACAGAATTCATTGGGTTTTTTTGTTTTGTTTTGTTTTGTTTTGTTTTTGCAGGGAGATATATTTGTATGGGATCCTATCACTCCTTCATCCTTACCCTATTCTTATTTATCCTCTCATGTAAGACTCAGTTCTTTAAGGAAGCCTCTCATCACTAGACAAGTTTAATTCCTCATGATTTAATCTAATGACTTTGTACGCCGAACCTCTTCCTTCTTTTTTTTTATTTTTTAAATTTTTTAACGTTTATATCTTTTTCACAGAGACAGAGCATGAGCAGGGGAGGGGCAGAGAGACAGGGAGACACAGAATCTGAAGCAGAACTTCCTTCTCAATGTACTTCACACTTCACTTTCCAGGTCAGTGTCCACACTTGACTCTAAGCCCCATATCTACTGGGATATTATCTATCTTCTCTATGCTTGGCCTCCTTATTTGTGCTATAAATCCTGAAACATAGTAGAAATTTGATAAGTATTATTTAATCAAGTAGAATGAAGTATATAAAAATGATTTTTAAAAATGTGTAGCAGCTTCCTTTAAAATGCTCAAGACTAGAGATTTCAAAGCATTCTATCCATACTGTCATAATCCACATTTTACTTCTGTTTTGCATATTAGGATTGTCTGTGAGTATATGCATGTTGGGTGTTTGTGTGTAGGTCTGTGGTAGAGGGTGGAAAGTGTGGAGGGCGAAAAGAAACAAGGTATTATTGGCAAAGTCCAATTAATACGTATTTTGGCCAGTAGTATGGAAAGCACTATGGGAGATAATTTGTCTTTCTTTTATCAAAGACCTTGCCATATTCTGAAGTCTTTTCTAGTCTTCTTGGTATATATACTCTAGAGAATCCTATATACCAAAACAAAAATCTTATAAAATGCAAATAGAAATTCCCTTGAGAATAAATCATAGCATACCCTGATACCTTTGTCTTCCTTCAAAGATGTGAGGATATGAGGAATATATAAAACCTAATCCCTTCCTGTGGTTTTAAGAAAATATTGAGAACAAAATACATGCAACCCTCAGCACATATTTGCAGTCACTCCAAAGTAAATGTTTCTTTATACCTTGTGGAAAAAGCAATTTTGGGACTCCCTGCTTTTGAAAATGAGCTAGATTTTTTTTTTCAAAGACCACTTCATTGAGAGGCATATATACGTTAGAGGCAACACCCTTCTAAAATTTTGTACCTTTGAATGACATTTCCTTGAAATGTTTTAAGTTACAGAAGGAAATCCTACATCTTTTGGGGGTGGGTGGTTCATATCATATTGTATGATACAATTAAAAATTTTGAGAAGTATTGCCATAAATAAATTTGAGCAACATAGATTACCCTAGATTTTCTAAACATTTTATCATGCAACCAAACTGTGATGGTTATGTTTGTTTGTTTGAACACCTGTTAAAATCTGAGTCACTCAGAAAAAATTGGCAAAATTTAGGTGTAATGGGACAGAAAATTAGTTCCAAACTAGCAACCATATCCATCTCTTTTATCCCTCAAATAACCTAGCATCTCACAGCCTATCTTCATTTGTACAATGGCAATAATCACACCTATTACTTAGTGTAATGAGAATTTAATGAGAAATGCCAGATTCCCTATTCGAAAATCTCATTTTCTCTTCTAAGCTCTAAACCAGAGGAGAAAATTGTGACCAGCCATTTTGTATATAAAAAAATACGTAGCAGCATTTAGAAATAAATATTTCCTCTAAAGGGAAATAATCAAACCTGCATTATTATAAATGTAATATTTATGTAAATCTCTCAACTGCAATATTTTTTTTGCACTGGGGTAACTTCAAAGATGGAGGCTGTGAACAATTATGGCTGTTACCATCCTATGTCATGTAGTGGAATGGCAAACAGCATCATGCGTGTGCTTGGGGAGAACCTGACTGGTGCTACAATCAAAGTTCAGGGAGACACGCTTTACAGACTAACAAAGCAACTGCAGAAACAATAACCCTGAACCCTCTTTTACATTCAAATCACTCTCAGCATGTCTGCAAATCATAAAAGGACCTTAAAGAATGAAAAGTCAGAAATTCGAGCACAGAGTACATGGGTTTCTGGACAAGTCTAGGTATAGAATTGGAAATGAGTGAATATGAGTTCTGTATCAAAATTGTGCCTGCACAGAAACCTGACCTTTATTCCTTCACCATTCCCTGCCCTTCACCCGATGTCCTACATACTTGTGTTTGAGTAAAGGGAAATTCAAGCTAAGAAGAAACTTCAAACACCACAAAATAAACACTCACAGCATCCTCTGCCTAAAGAGTCACACTTCAGAGAGAACAAATGATTTTTTTTCTGAGAGAGAACTGCTGTTAGCAAATACATGACAGTTCACAGGCTTCCGCTCTAGTGAAGTTGACTGGAAATGGAAATCACTGAATCAGACTGGGAATGGAAATTGCCTGCGGGAGGCTCAGTTACTTAAATTTTCTTTTTTTTTTTTTAAATTTTTTTTTTCAACGTTTTTATTTATTTTTGGGACAGAGAGAGACAGAGCATGAACGGGGGAGGGGCAGAGAGAGGGGGAGACACAGAATCGGAAACAGGCTCCAGGCTCCGAGCCACCAGCCCAGAGCCCGACGCGGGGCTCGAACTCACGGACCGCGAGATCGTGACCTGGCTGAAGTCGGACGCTTAACCGACTGCGCCACCCAGGCGCCCCAGTTACTTAAATTTTCAATGATTGCCTCACGTACATTTTTCCTGAATTCATGTTTAAGAAACAAGAATGTTATAATGATTCCTCTTTTTAATTTTTTCTAAATGTTTTTATTTAAAGTTAAGAGAGAGAGAGAGAGAGAGCAAGCTAGGGAGGAGCAGAGAGACAGGGAGACACAGAATCCCAAGCAGACTCCAGGCTCCAAGCTGTCAGCACAGAGCCCGACGCTGGGCTTGAACTCACGGACCGTGAGATAATGACCTGAGCTGAAGTTGGACCCTTAACCAACTGAGCCACCCAGGCGCCCCATTATTTCTCTTTTTAAAAAGCAAGAAAATAATACTAAAGTTTAAACCTTTGAAATCATACATTGCTTTGTTTGATTAATTTCTGAGAGCCACATATCTGATTATATTGTATGTTTCTTCATTGTTTCTCAGAGGATAAGAACAGCAAGTTAATAAATAGCAAAGATGTGAATAGATCTTTGGAATGGGTGAAAACCCTTTCATTTGATATTAAGGTGAGAGGAAACATGAGGCATAGGAAACAGACTCCCAGACCGGGTGTATTGGAGGAGCAATTCATCTGGCAATGGGATATTTCAGCTTCTGAAGCTAACATTTGTCCATAGGAACGATCACAAGTTCGTTATCTAAGTTATATTTGACTTTTTGTATTGATTTTTCATATAGGACACACTGTCATCATTGGTCCAAGTGTGAGGCCTGCTTAGGCCTTTTTATAAGAGTGTATTTTAGTCAGTCCAATCTCTCCTCTTCC
Source organism: Puma concolor (assembly GCF_028749965.1). Taxonomy (NCBI): domain Eukaryota; kingdom Metazoa; phylum Chordata; class Mammalia; order Carnivora; family Felidae; genus Puma; species Puma concolor. The sequence goes on along the minus strand of NC_141670.1, from coordinate 101,141,389 downwards.
TTCACTTTCTACACAGAAATCTTCTCAGATTCTGTTTTCCAGAGAACCCAATCTTTGACATTATCCCTGGGCTTTTTTCAACAAATGATGCGGAAGCACTTGTACATCCATAAGCAAACAAATAAAAATAAACTACAACTTAAACCTCACACCTTATACAAAATGACCTCAAAATGGGTAAAAGAAATTAAGTGTAAAATATACAATCATGAAACTTTTAGAAAAAAATAGGACAGAATATCTGGCATATGAAGAGGTTTTCAACATCATTAGCCATTAGGAAAATGCAAATTAAAACCACAGTAAGATCTCTTTACACATCTATCAGAATGGCTAAAACAAGAAATAGTGACAATGACAAATACTGACAAGGATGCAGAGAAACTGATCACTCGTACACTGGTGGTGCGAGTGTGGAATTGTACACTGGCTTTGGAAAACGGTTTGACATCTTCTCATAATATTAAACATGTAATTACATGTAACACGGTTATTGAACACTTTGGCATTTATCCCAGAGAAATGGAAACTTACATTCATTCAAACAAACAAACAAACAAACAAACCCCTGTACATGAAGAATGGCTGCTTTATTCATAATAGCTGAAAACTAAAAACCACCCAGATGGCTTTCAGTGGGTGGGCAGTGGAACAAGATGTGGTACATCCATACCACGCAATACTACTCAGCAATAAAATGGAAAAATGACTGATCCAGGTGGTGGCAAGAGTGCATCAGCAGAGTTGTAATGAGAGAAAAAAGCCAGTCCCCAAATGTTACATACTGTAAAATCTCATTTATATAAGATTCTTGAAATAACAAAACTATGGAAATGTGGAACAGGTCAGTAGTTACCAGAGGTTAGGGATTATGTTGGGGAAGCGTGGTTATACAAGGGCACCCTGAGGGATCCTTAGGATAGAATGACTCTAGGGGCCCCTGGGTGGCTCAGTTGGTTAAGCGGCCGACTTCCACTCAGGTCATGATCTCGCAGTTCATGGGTTCGAGCCCTGCATTGGGCTCTGTGCTGACAGCTTGCAGCCTGGAGTCTGCTTGGGATTCTGTGTCTCTGTCTCTCTCTGCCCCTCTGCCGCTCCTGTGCTCGCTTGCTCTCTCTCTCTCTCTCTCTCTCTCTCTCTCTCTCTCTCTCTGTGTGTCTCAAAATTAAATAAACATTAAAAAACAATTTAAAAAAAGATAAAATTATATAACTGAGGAATCGATTCACAGACCTACACATATGATAGAGTTGCATAGAACTAAATATGCCCACAAAAATAAATACAAGGTAAACTTGGGAAATCTGAATAAGTTTGGTGGTTTGAGTCAATGTTAAAATCCTGGTTGTGGTAATATGCTATAGTTTTGCAAGATATTACCGTTGGGAGTAACTGCATAAAGGGTGCACAAGATTTCTCTGTATTGTTTCTTGCAATTGTATGTGAATCTACAATTATCTCAAAATAGAAAGTTTAATTTAAAAGTACAATGCTTGTTTTAGAGTTTTATTGTAGAGTACACTACAAATCGTCTTCCGGGACTTCTTTTTTTCTTTTCTTTTGGTTACTCCAGCTCATCCTATGTGACAGGTTAACTACCAGGAGATATACAGTTTCTTGCATGTAGATTTTTTTCATTCATTTTTACTGTTGTTTAATATTCCAATATGACTATAACGTGTGTATTCTCTTTGTTTTTTTTTTTTTTAATCTATTTATCTTGAGAGAGAGAGAGAGCGAGAGCGAGCAAGCAGGGAAGGGGCAGAGAGAGAGAGGGAGAGAGAATCCCAAGCAGGCTCTGCACTGTCAGCACAGAACCCTACATGGGCCTTGATCTCATGAACCATGATATTGTGACCTGAGCTGAAATCAGCATTCAAATGCTTAACTGACTGAGTCACCCAGGCACTTCTATATGTGTATATTCTTCTCCTGATTAGCATTTGTGCTCTTCACAGCTGTTGTTATTATAGACAGTGCTGTGAACAGTCTTGCCTTGAAACGCATGGTAAATGTGTGGAAGTGTTTCTAGTTCTCTGATCTGCTCCCATCGTTCTTTCTAATTTGGGATTTATTTGGCGTTCCTTTTATAAGTAAGTTCATTCTTTTCCAACTGTTTTTCTTTTCTAGTTTAAGATTTAAGGCTATGTATTTCTTTCTAAACATTGTTTCTGCATTTTGATGTACAGTGTGATTATTTTTTAGTTAGTTCTAAGTTATTTTAAATTTGCATCATGTCAACTTCTTTCACTATAAAGTGTTTAGATGAGTTTTTTTAAATTTTCAAATATATGAAAATATTTATTCATCTTGTGTTACTGTTGTTTCTTTTACATTTTTAACTGAAGTGTATTATCCTGAAAGAACATGATCTGTATGATATCTACAGTTTGATATTTATTGTTACCTTATCCGTAGCTGAGTGAAATGATAAATTTTGTAAATGTGCCTCTATGCACTCAAAAAAATGTGGTTACTCTAATTTGACAGCACAGAAACCTGTGTATCTCCATCAGAATAAACATATCATTTTTACTATTCAAATAATACCTTTAATTTTGGAGGGAGTTTCTATTTGCCTCTTCGGTGATTAATAGAAAGATATTGAACTCTCCCTCTATATTAGATTTACCTAAACTTGTCAGAAATTCTATACATTTTTTGATTTATATAATTCAAGGCTAGCTTATTAGAGACAAATGCAATCATAATTGTCATATCTTTGGGTGCATTTACACACTGATCTTTTATGTAGTGACCCTAAAAATGTATTTTGCCTTAATGTCTATTTTTTTCTGAAATCCTAATAGCTAAATTACATTTATTTTCTGTCCTGGTTTCCTAAAAAACTGAGCTAGTTACTATGAATGTAGAAAATTTTCTTTCATTCCTTCTAAGTGTAGAAAACAATAAACAATGAGTACCTTGGATTATACTGGGATTATCACTTATGATTAAAGATGAACCAAATTTAGTAAAAATTTTAAATTAAACTTAACTTTACATTATACTTTATTATTTTTAAATATTTATTTGTAATCATGATGCATTGAAAATGTTGATGTAATCATTTTAAATCATATATAATACAGCATAAGTCCCATTTTATTTCCTCTAATCAGCTTTTTAACATTTTTTAAAATTTTTATTTATTTTTGAGAGAGAGAGAGACACAGGGTGAGTGGGGGAGGGGCAGAGAGAGAGGGAGACACTGAAATGGGCTTCAGGCTCTGAGCTGAGAGCACAGAGCCTGACGTGAGGCTTGAACTGGGGAATGGCAAGATCATGACCTGAGCCGAAGTCGGATGCTTAACCTACTGAGCCACCCACATGCCCCCTCTAATCAATTTTTAATTACATGTGTGAAATCAAACAATATCCTCTCTTAAAAAAAAAAAAAAGTAAGAAAAATGCCCGTATTTACTTTAAATCTTCATATTTAGATTCTTACGAGAATGAAGAATCTCTTGAATAGGGAAAGTTAGGTAGAGTTGTGTACCATGTTACATTCTACATTCTGATAAGTCTGTCCCCATCTTTATAATGTCCCTTAAGTAAGCCTTATGCTGTCCTATATTGCCATGTTCATTTTAGGCAGATAAATATAGACATGGAGATATAACCAAGGTCATTTAGAAGAAAAGACAAGCAACACAATAAAAACTTAAATGGATAAGTATCCTAATGAATTAATAAGTAAAGAAATAAAATGGTCATCTTTTCTATTAAAATAAGTCAGATAGGTTAAAAGCATTCAAAACAGTGTTTTGGCCACTGGAAGCTATTTAGCTGATGTTATTAGAATCTATCCTAGCTGTAAAATACTGACCCTTTTCTGAGTAGCAAATTTTGTGCTTTTATCAAGTAATTAGAATATTTTGAAGCTTTCCACTTTGGCAAGGTTTGGGGAAAGTCTCTGCAAAAAGTAAGGTCATCGCTCTCCCTATTTGTGGAATTTTAAGGAGTAAATAAAATTTCTGAACTTGTTTTATTTGTGACTTTTTAAATTTGTTTAAATTGTTTAATTTTAGAAGAAACCTGATGGAAACAGAAGAGACATTGGCCACGGACACTTGTCTAGTTTAACCTGCACTTCCGGAGCAAGGTTGACAGCAATTACTATTCACAGCCTTTCAGCTTTGTCTCCAGACACGCAGCTCCCTCATCTATCTTTCAAAAGCACAGGTCTTACCATGTTACACCTCCCACCTCCTGTCTTAAAAAATGTAAGTGGTTATCTATTAATTTCAGATTTATATGGTCAAGTTTTGACAATCTTTCAAAGCCAGGTCATCTCCTAACCAGGTCAGAATTTACATTTACAAATTAATTTTACACTCTTTCCCTGCTTTCATTAACCCTATGCTGCTGTCAAACTCAGGGATGGTATATATTCTTTTAATCATGCTAGTTTCTCTCTTTGGCTGGTTCTTTACCTCACTCTTTACCAAGGATGGCTAACGTCCTTTATCGTTCTGCTCAGATAGGATTTCACCTCTTCAATGAGCTTTGGTTCAGACCCTTTGTAAGCTAAAAATATGCTCTCTTTCTTCTGAATTACATTATTATCATATTATGTGTAGAAAGTAGAAAATATGATTTCTGTGATAGTATATATTTATATGTCTTCAATTTCCCAGCAACCTTTTGGCATTTGATGAACTGAGTCACTGTGCTAAGAATGAGAAGAGAATGGTGACCCTAACATAGCATTCCATGTAGACAGAAGGTTCTTCAGCCAGGTGTGGGGAGACTAAATCTTGTTTAGACCAATATAGGATAGTTCCGAATTATGAATGATGAAACAATAGGCCGAATTACTAACAACCTGCTAGAGTTGGTATAAACGGAGAAAAAAATCTGTAATGTGAAACTGTTAACTCCCATTGTCCCTTTGGACTCTCCTCTTCTGGGCTGTTTTGCTGTTTGTGACATGAGACAGACTGTTGCCATGGCTTTCATCAAAGCAGAAGATAAGAAGGCAGCTGGAGCTGGCAAGGTCACCAAGTCTGCCCAGAAAGCTCAGATGGCTAAAAGAATATTGTCCCCAATGCCTGCCACCCCAGTCTTAGTCAGTAGTGGGAAAATGGTCTCAGAACTGTTTGTGTCAATTTAGCCATTTAAGTTGAATAGTATAAGACTTGTTAATGATAACAGTGCCATCCGAAAGTCATCAGAAGGGAAGGAGAATGTTTAGTGGACCATTTGTATGCGGTCTGTGTGGCAGTTTTAAGTTACTAGTTTTTAAAATCAGTATCTTTTAATGGAAACAACTTGACCAAAAATCTGGCGCAGAATTTGAGACCCTAAACAAAAGTTTTATGAAGAAAAACAAAACAAAACAAAACAAAACAAAACAAAACAAAACAAGGTTAAAGAGGTGCATACTCCAAGTAAAACCTCTTACAGTTTAGACTTTAGCTGAAGAATATTACAGTGTTGACAAAAGCTTTTTAATGAGGCAGACTTTCCTTCTAAAGCCGAAAAAAAGATGATGTATACACATATTTAGCAAATTATCCTCATGTGTTCAAAGGAGTTAAGATTAAAATTTGGGCTTCATTTTGTAAGCTAGTATATATCAAAGTCTGCTGATACATTCTCAGGTGTTTGGATTGTAAAGAGGTTTTTAAAAATTAACTTTTTACATTGGAAAAGTGTCTATTCATGTCTTCTGCTCGTTTCTTTACCAGATTTTTTTTTTTTGGGGGGGGGTTGAGTTTGGTAAGTTCGTAATAGATTTTGGACACTAACCCTTTATTTGATGTGTCATTTGCAAAGATCTTTTCCTATTCCGTCATTTGCCTTTTAGTTTTGTTGTTTGTTTTGCTCTGTAGAAGCTTTTTATCTTGATGAGGTCCCAGTAGTTCATTTTTGCTCTTATTTCCCTTATCTCTGGAGACATGTCAAGTAAGAAGTTGCTGTGACCAAGGTCAAGGTCAAAGTTGCTGCTGCCTGTTTGCTCCTGTAGGATTTTGATGGGTTTCCGGGCTCACATTTAGGTCTTTCATCCACTTTGAATTTATTTTTGTGTATGGTGTAAAAAAGTGGTCCAGGTTCATTCTTCTGCATGTGGCTATTCAGTTCTCCCAGCACCATTTGCTGAAGAGACTGTTTGTTTGTTTGTTTGTTTGTTTGTTTGTTTTATTAATTGGATACTCTTTCCTGCTATGTCAAAGATTAGTTGGCCATAAATTTGTGAGTCCATTTCTGGGTTCTCTATTCTATTCTATTGTTCTGTGTTTGTTTTTGTGCCAATACCATACAGTCTTGATAATTACAGCTTTGTAATACAGGTTAAAGTCCAGGATTGTGATGCCTCCAGCTTTGGTTTTCTTTTTCAACATTATTTTGGTTATTTGGGGTCTTTTGTGGTTCCATACAAATTTTAGGATTGTTTGTTCTAACTCTGTGAAGAATTCTGGTGCTATAGCAACAATAGTCAAATTATGGCAAGAGCTGAAATGTCCATCTACTGATGAATGGATTAAGAAGATATGGTAAATACATACAATAGAATCCTATTTGGCGATGAAAAAGAATGATATCTTGCCATTTGCATGCAACAACGTGCATGGAACTGGAGGGTACTATGCTAAGCAAAATAAGTCAGTCCAGAGAAAGACTTATGATTTCACTCATATGTGGGATTTGAGAAATTTAACAGATTAACAGAGGGGAAGGGAAGGAAAAATAAGATAAAAACAGAGAGGGAGGCAAAACATGAGACTCGTAAATATAGAGAACAAACTGAGGGTTGATGGAGTAGGTTAAATTGGTGATGGGTATTAAGGAGGGCATTTGTTGTCTCCCTCTCTCTCTGCCCCTTCCCCGTTCATGCTCTGTCTCTCTCTGTCTCAAAAAAAATAAATAAACGTTAAAAAAAAAATTAAAAAAAAAAAAAAAGGGGGCGCCTGGTGGCTCAGTCGGTTGAGCGTCCGACTTCAGCTCAGGTCACGATCTCGCGGTCCGTGAGTTCGAGCCCCGCGTCGGGCTCTGGGCTGATGGCTCAGAGCCTGGAGCCTGTTTCCCATTCTGTGTCTCCCTCTCTCTCTGCCCTCCCCCGTTCAAGCTCTGTCTCTCTCTGTCTCAAAAAAAATAAATAAACATTAAAAAAAAAAATTAAAAAAAAAAAAAGGAGGGCATTTGTTGGGATGAGCACTGGGTGTTATATGTGATGAATCACTGGATTCTACTCCTGAAGCCAAGACTACACTGTGTGTAAACTGAGGGGAAAAAAGGGAGAGAGAGAGAAATCACCAGCATCCAAAGGAAAAAAAATAACTTTTTACATTTATGTAATTACCTAAAATTAACAAAAAGATATTTTGACTCATTTAATCACCACTTAAAATGCTAACACAATTGCTAGCAGCCTACCTGTTTCTGTCCTACGACTTTTTCCTTTCCTTTCCTTTCCTTTCCTTTCCTTTCCTTTCCTTTCCTTTCCTTTCCTTTCCTTTCCTTTCCTTTCCTTTCCTTTCCTTCTCTCATGGGCTAAATCCTTTCTGTGTGCCTGGAATATCACCCTGTCTTGCTCCCCAAGGACTCCCCTACTGCAAGTAACTTTTTTCCCCAGATTCTACATTCACTGATTTCTTCCTTTCATTTTACTTATTTCCATCTGTACACAAATATGATGTTTTGTCTCTTATCTTATGAAATCCCACCCATGGCCCTTTATACCCCTCTACATATTGTACTCCCTCTGTTTACATTCTAGAAAAAAAAAATCTCCAATGATAATACCTAGTTCCTGTCTCCATTTTATCACTTCTCATTCTATTGTAAATATATTCTAATTGGTCTTCCATACTTCCATACTCATAATTCCATACTCATAATTCTACTATGACTGTTTTGTGAAAATCACCAATTACCTTTACATTACCAAAGTAACACTCTGTTCTTCACCTGATACAGACTTCCAACAGCAGACAGTAGAGTTGAAAAGTCACCCCATAGTGAAACGCTTTCTTCTCTTTGGAGACTGTATTCTCCAGACTTTCTCTTACAATAAGGGTCTCCTCATCTGCAAGAATTTAAATGTGAGTATTCCCTAGGGCTCACCTTCTCCTCTTCTCTTCTTTACTTTCCTCTCTTCCCTTCTCCTTCCTTATTCTTGTCTGTCTTCTCTGAAGTTCAGTTACTCCAGCCATATGTCTTTAACCATCATCCCTATGCTAATGACTCCCAGTAGTCCTTACATCTTCAATGAACTTTCATCCAAATGTCAACATGTCATTTTTACTTAAATGTCTAATAGTATTTCAAACTTAACATGTCTAAAACAGAACTCTAAATTTCCTTCCTCTCAAATCTATTCTTCCATACCCTTTTTCTGCATCGCTCATCCAGATTTGTGAGGCCTGTTTTTTCCCGTTTCCAAGTTTTTACATCCAGCCCATCAAAAGGTTCTATTAGTTGTACCTCCAAGATTTTTCCAGTTCTTTATACTTCCACTCTTTTTCTCATCTCTGAGAAACCAATTCATTTTCCTACTTCCTTCTTTATGCTTTCATTGAGGAGTTTACATCAATTTTCCACAGAGCAGTCAGAGTTATTTTATTTTTTATAAGGGCATCACCTCATATAACTCTCCATTTAAAACCCACTGATGATGGTCCCTTGTACCAGACTAATGTCTGTACTCTTCCTCGGTGCCTACAAGGCTCTCCAGAATCCCAGGAGAGCCCCAAATATGTTTCTCTTGTAATCTCACACCACTCTCCATCTAGAATGCTATTCTCTCACTTTGCTTGGGTGGCTGCTTCATGTTATCCATTTCTTGTTTGAGAGTCATCTCCTCAAAGAGATTTTGATCACTCATTTGAAATTAGAAGTGTCTGGCACTCTGTTTAAATTCTATCCCATCAGCCTATGCTTTATTTATAGTCTCTATGACCATCTAGAATTATATTACTCATTCTGCCCACGAATATATGAATTTGAGAAGAGTAGAGATTATACCAGTCTTGTTTCTGATATACTGTCTAAGACTACCACAGTGTCTGGTACATAGGAAATACCCAGTGAATTCAAAATCAAATGATGACATGAATTTGATACATTTCTCAAAATAGGGTCCTTAGACTTCAGGAGCCTATAGAAATATTCCTAGGGTTTGTGAGCTCCCAAGTTTGAAAAGCAGTCTTAGATCATAGGGATCTAACAAGAGCTTATAATTCGCAAGTATATTAATTTTCTAGGACTGTTATAACAAATTTTCATGAACTTGTGGCTTAACAACAACAAGAATTTTTGGCGCCTGCATGGCTAAGTCAGTTAAGGGTCTGCCTCTTGGTGTTGGCTTAGGTCATGATCTCACAGTTTGTGAGTTCAAGACCTGCATTAAGCTTTATGCTGATAGCACAGAGCCTGTTTGGGATTCTATCTCATCCTCTCTCTGCCCCTCCCCCGCTAACTGTCACACACTCTCTCTCTCTCTCTCAAAATAAATAAGTAAACTTAAAAATAAATAAATAAATAAATAAATAAATAAATAAATAAATAGCAGGAATTTATTTTTTTCACAATTCTACAGGCCAGAAGTCTGAAATCAAGGTGCTGGCAGGGGCACACTCCCTCTGAAGTCTCAGAGAAAATCCTTCCTTGCTTCTTCTAGCTTCTGGTAACTCCAAGCATTGTTTACTCATGGTTGCATAATTCCAGTCTCTGCTTCCATCTTTGCATGGCCTTTTTCTCTTCTCTGTATGTTTCTGTGTTTCTCTTATAAAGATTTTTGTCATTGGATTTAGGGACTACCTGGATAATCCAAGATTATGTCATCTCAAGATCCTTAATTACATTTGCCAAGAATCTTTTTTCCTAAATAATGTTACATTCATGGGTTCTGGGATGTAGTCATATCTCTTGCAGGACCTACCGTTCAACACACCATAGGACATATAATAGGCAGTTCAACCTGACCACAATGTGTAGTTGTCCTATCTGGGCGGTAAGTAATGACAGAGGCCACCAGACTATTGCAAAGTGGTAGGCAGTGATGCTCTGAAATAATTCTGTGACATAAAACAAGATGAAGAAAAGAGACTGACCTCAAGACACATTTATTAAGTAAAAAGCAACATAATTTGAGGATCCATCCACTTCATAAGTTTTATTTCCTTTGGAAATTTTTTTATTTTATAATTGGCACCCACTAATCCTTCACCCTGCTTTGAATGGCAGCAATGAGAGCAAACCTGGACAAGTGGACGGAATGTAAAAAGTTTAGAAAAGAGTATCAGACAACCAGCACCACCAAAACCAGTCCATATGTTTAGTCATAGAAAAAATGTTTAAGATTGATGTTTCTTCTCTAGTCTACCTTCAGGCTACACGTCCATTAGTATATATTCCTTGCATAAACCCACTGTTTCATTTGTTTTTACATAGCATCACTTTTTGCTGTTATGAAAGCCCCTCGTTTATATTGAAGAAAATTTCATGAATACCAAAAGGTTAAAAAGAAATAGCAGCATTAATATTACAGTCCCCAGAATGAACCAATATTTTTATTTATAAAAGTTAAAAGGAGGGGTATTTGAGTGGCTCAGTTGGTTAAGTGTCTGACTCTTGATTTTGGTTCAGGTCATGACCTAATGGTTCATGAATTTGAAGCCCACTTCAGACTCTGCACTGTCAGTTCAGCTTGGAATTCTCTCTTTCCCTCTCTCTCTGTCCCTCCCTGCTCACACTTTCTCTCTTTCTTTCAAAATAAATAAATAAACTTAAAAAAAAAAAAAAGGTAAGAAGGTAGTCATTCTCTGTCCGTTATCTCTATTATCACACCATGCAAAAATGGCTGTAGAAATGGCACCAAACTTTAACTATTAGGGCATGTGTGAAATACATTGTGAGCCCCTCATGGCTAGGCCTTACCCTTCGGAGGCAAAAACTCATATACAATGAGGATGCTACACATTGTCAACCAAGAGAGACACCATTCAGAAGCCATAGAGAGGGGCGCCTGGGTGGCTCAGTTGGTTAAGTGGCCGACTTCAGCCGAGGTCATGATCTCATGGTCCATGAGTTCGAGCCCTGCATCGGGCTCTGTGCTGATAGCTCAGAGCCTGGAGCCTGCTTCAGATTCCGTGTCTCCCTCTCTCTCTGCCCTTCCCTCACTCACGTTCTGTCTCTATCAAAAAAATGAATAAACGTTAAAAAAATTTAAAAAAGAAGCCATAGAGAAAATAAATATTTTATTTTTTTTTAATTTTATTGTAGAGAAAGAATGAGCAGGGAAGGAGGGAGAGAGAGAGAGAGAGAAAGAGAAAGAGAGAGAGAATCTTAAGTAGGCTTCACTCTCAGCACAGACCCCAGTGTGGAGCTCAATCCACGGCCCAGGATCATTACCTGAACCAAAATCAAGAGTCCGACACTCAACTGACTGAGCCACACAATCACCCCAAGAAAATAGATGTTTTTAAAACATTGCTTTAAAATACATTCTGCATTTAATTCACCTGCCTTTGAATATGGGCTGGACTTAGTTGCTAATTTCTAATGAATAGAGTGCAGAAAAGGAAAAATAATAACTTTATAGTAGAGAAACCTGAATGCATCACCTTAACCATTGCCAGTAGTAAGTCATGTTGACTCCATGTACTCCTTGATATCATGTAGTGAGCAGGGCACTTCTCCTCTGTAGAAGTCTTGCAACAAACAACAAACCTCAAAAACAAACGAAACAAAAAAGTAAATACCCTCAGTCTAATTATAAGGAAATACCACACAAACCTAAATTTAGAAACATTACAAAATGCCAGGACAGTGTTCTTCAAAAGTGTCAAGGTCATGAAAACCAGGAAAACATAGTACTGTCAAGACCGGAGTAGACAGAAGAAATACATTTAAAAAAAAAAAAAAATGCAACTAAGTGCAATATGGTATCCTGGACCAGAAAAAGGACATGGGGGGGGGTGGGGTGGGCAGGGACCTAATGAAATCCAAATAAAATATGTAGTTTATTTAAATAGTGTTTTACCAATAATTTCTTCCTTTTGATAAGCGTGCCATCATTACATAAGATGTCCATATTAGGGGGATCTAGATGTAGGGTATATAAGAATTATTTGTATCTCATCTAAAATTATATCAAAATAAAAAGTTTAAAAAATTACATGTTTTCCACTTCTGTGTACAAAAATAGGACCTCAGACTTGTGAGTGTACATTTTCAGTTGAGCTGTTTTTTTCTAATTGACTACTTAATGAAGTTTATATGCCAGGGTGACAAACTGTAGGAATTTTTAAATTTAAAATGTTTCTTGATTCATTAAGGCAATTCTGGACAGAATAACTTTTTTTAATGTTTTACTTACTTTTGAGAGAGAGAGAGAGAGAGAGTGCACAAATGGCGTGGGGGCCAGAGAGAGAGGGAGACACAGAATCCCAAGCAAGCTCCAGGCTCTGAGCTGTCAGCACAGAGCCTGACACAGGGCTTGAATCCATGAACCACAAGATCATGACCTGAGCCAAAGTAAGATGCCTCAGATACCTAACTGACTGGGCCAGCCAGATGCCCTCAGAATATTTATTTTGGATGTATCTCCTTTCATATCTATATTTATGTCTATCGATTTTTATCTTTCCATTGAGCATACTGAAAGTGTTTTCCATGTCATTAAATGTTCATACCATCTTGATAGCAGAAGAACATTCCACTGTTCATTAGATTATGATTATTTAATTCTGTTAACTTTGATGTATATTCATATTATTTCAGTTTGTGCTTGTCCTGGGAATTAGATGAAGTTTGTTTTTCTTTGTTATGATTTATTGGGAAGCAACAGTTTACAGAGAGGAGTGATGTTGCTGTTTTGGATGTAGAATCTTCAAGGGTTTATCAGCACTCAGACTCTGTAAAAGGAAATAACCAACTAAGTCACACGGGAATAGACATGACATTGTCACAGTTGTTACCATTTACACTTTATAGAGCAGAGACGTGATAATTTAGAAAAATAGGTCACAAGGGACTGGTGTATCTGCAGAGCGTCTTTGGCGAAACAGTAAAGGAAAGAATTCACTAATAATGAACCATAGTGTGAAACTCCATAATCTGCAAAGCATCCCTATACCTAATTTTAAAAACAACTATCATTCATATAGCTCTTTAGAATGTCTTCACATATCATTCATTTATTTTAAGTCAATATATATTCTTTAAAGAGAATCTTTAGGTTGAGAGAAAAATTGAATAGAAAGAATAGAAAGGTCTCAAATACCCCCTTCCTCCATTTCAAAGTATTACTGACATCCTGGGCAACTAATGTAGTACATTTGTTGCAATTTGTGAACCAATGTTGATACATTGTTATTAACTGGCATCCATAGTTTACATTAAAATTCACTCTTTGTGTTGCATAGTTCTATGGGTTTTGACAAATGTATTGTTCATTATCTGCCCCATAGAATAGAATAGAATAGAATAGAATAGAAGTCAAATGTGCTATCCACAAAGATAAAGATGCAGGAATACAAGACTGAAAAACTCCTTGAGCAGTTATGCAGTAGGATACAAGATAGAACTCTCTTAATTACAGAGCTAAAGAAGATTGAAAATCACAATATTACAGACTTTGCCTCTAAAGCAGTATTACTATGGCATCCAGGAAGTCTATGGACTTCATTCTTCATGGAATGACTCCAAAATGTAGATAATCTAGACAAATAATAAAGTAGGAATAACAGCAATTTTTAATTGATGAATCTATGAATTTAATATTATTAAAGAATAACTTTCCAATTCAGTGATTTAAGAACATGATTCCATAAATACTGGTCCAGTTGGTTCCATGTTAGTGTAAACAAAATCTTGGTAAAATGTTAATTTAAAAAAAAAATCAGTTTATTTTGCTACCTCATTCTATACAACCAAATAACTTCTGAATTGGTTAGAGAAGTTAATTATTAGAAGGTAGTTCAATTATAAAATAAGCTAACCAATTCTTTACAAACTCTTCCAAAAATAGAGGAATAGGGAACAGTTAGTTCCCAACTAATTGCATTAGTTGGTCAGTATTACCTTGATACCAAAGCCACATAATGCCATCACAAGAAAATTGAAGACCACTATCTCTTACAAATATTGATATAAAAATCCTCAACAAAATCCAGAAATATTAATACAGGTAGATAGTATAGTACACCATGACCAAATGAGTTTTGCTCTGATAGATTGGTTTAACATCTTGAACATCAATTAATGTGATACACCACATCAATAGAATAAAAGACAAAAATCACACGACTATATCAGGAAACACAAAAAAAACACTTGAAAAATTCAGCATCCTTCATGAAAAAAATAAACAGGCTATTATGCCATAAGGGAACTTTCTCACCTGGTAAACTGAATTCACAAAGACCCACAGGAGTTAATTTCAAACGAAATGATGAAAGACTGACTGTTTTTTCTCTAAGTGTCTCTCACAACATCTATACCACAATGTATTAGTAGTTCTAGTCAGGGCAGTTCAGCATAAAAATGAAATAAAAGGCATCCAGATTAGAAAGAAAAAAAACTTTCCTTATTTGCAAGTAATATGATCTTGCATTTTAAAAAGTCCAAAGGAATATTTTTTTTTTTAATTTTTTTTTCAACGTTTTTATTTATTTTTGGGACAGAGAGAGACAGAGCATGAACGGGGGAGGGGCAGAGAGAGAGGGAGACACAGAATCGGAAACAGGCTCCAGGCTCCGAGCCACCAGCCCAGAGCCCGACGCGGGGCTCGAACTCACGGACCGCGAGATCGTGACCTGGCTGAAGTCAGACGCTTAACCGACTGCGCCACCCAGGCGCCCCCAAAGGAATATATTTAAAAATTATTAGATATAATGAGGTTAGAAAGGTCACTAGAATATATAGTCAACAAAAACAGGAAAGAATTGAGATCCAGAAGGAAAACCCACACACTTAATAGTCCGTTGAATTTCTATAGGAGTATCCAGACAAATAAATGGAAAAAGAATGCTTTTTCAACAAATGGTATTGGAAAATAGATATCCACTATTGAAGGAATGATGCTTGAACCTCTACCTCACACCATCTACAAAACAAAACAACAAAAATGGCTTCAAAATGGATCAAAAGCCTAAATGTATAAAACCCTTAGTAGAAAATGTAGGCATAAATTTCCATAGTCCTAGATTAGACAGTTTCTTAGATAAGACAATAAAAGAACAAGCAACACAAGAAACAATCAAAAAGATATCATCAAAATAATTTTTTAATTTTATTTTTAATATTTATTTATTTATTTATTTATTTATTTATTTATTTATAAATATGAAATTTATTGTCAAGTTGGTTTCCATACAACACCCAGTGCTCATCCCAACAGGTGCCCTCCTCAGTACCCATCACCCATCCTCCCTTCCCTCCCACCCCCCATCAACCCTCAGTTTGTTCTCAGTTTTTAAGAGTCTCTTATGTTTTGGCTCCCTCCCTCTCTAACCTCTTTTTTTTTCCTTCCCCTCCCCCATGGTCTTCTGTTAAGTTTCTCAGGATCCACAGAAGAGTGAAAACATATGGTATCTGTCTTTCTCTGTATGACTTATTTCACTTAGCATAACACTCTCCAGTTCCATCCACATTGCTACAAAGGACCATATTTCATTTTTTCTCATTGCCACGTAGTATACCATTGTGTATATAAACCACAATGTCTTTATCCATTCATCAGTTGATGGACATTTAGACTCTTTCCATAATTTGGCTACTGTTGAAAGTGCTGCTGTAAACATTGGGGTACAAGTGCCCCTATGCATCAGCACTCCTGTATCCCTTGGGTAAATTCCTAGCAGTGCTATTGCTGGGTCATAGGGTAGATCTTTTTTTAATTTTTTGAGGAACCTCCACACTGTTTTCCAGAGTGGCTGCACCAATTTGCATTCCCACCAACAGTGCAAGAGGGTTCTCGTTTCTCCACATCCTCTCCAGCATCTATAGTCTCCTGATTTGTTCATTTTGGCCACACTGACTGGTGTGAGGTGGTATCTGAGTGTGGTTTTGATTTGTATTTCCCTGATGAAGAGCGACGTTGAGCATCTTTTCATGTGCCTATTGGCCATCTGGATGTCTTCTTTAGAGAAGTGTCTAGAGGAGAAAGCAAGAAAAAACCTCTCTGACCTCAGCTGCAGTAATTTCTTATTTGGCACATCCCCAAAGGCAAGGGAATTAAAAGCAAAAATGAGCTATTGGGACCTCATGAAGATAAAAAGCTTCTGCACTGCAAAGGAAACAACCAACAAAACTAAAAGGCAACCAACGGAATGGGAAAAGATATTTGCAAATGACATACTGGACAAAGGGCTAGTGTCCAAAATCTATAAAGAGCTCACCAAACCCCACACCCCCCCAAAAAAAAAAATCCAGTGAAGAAATGGGAAGAAATCATCAAGATAATTTTTAAAAGGCTTTGTTCTTCAGAAGACAACATCAAGAAAGTGAAAAGACAATGCCCAGAATGGAAGAAAATTTTTGGAAAGTATCTATCTGATAAGGGACTTGTATCTATAAATAAAGTACTTTCACAAGCCAGTAATAAAGGTAAGTAATCTAATAAGAAAGATAAACAAAAAAGGAGCAAGAAAGCATACTATGATTAAAATGTTCATAAAATGAAGTTCAGTATTATTAGCTATAAAGAATGCAAATCAGAATATCACTATGATATACTTTCAGATCCATTAAGGTGGCTATAGTAAAAAATACAGAGAATAAGAAGTGTTGGCAAGAATGTGGAAAAATTGGACCCTTTGCTCACTGATAGTGGGACTATAAAATGGTGCAGGTGCCTTGGAAAAACAGTCTGGATATTGCTTAAATGATTAAACATACAGTTACCATATGACTTAGTAATTCCACTCTGAGGTGTGTATCCAAGAGAACTGAAAACAAGCCATGTATATTTATAGAACTATAATTGTACATGGATGTTTATAGAACCGTTATTCATAACAGCTCAAAAAAGAAAACAATTCAGATACTCATCAACTGATGAATGGATAAGTAAAATGTGTGTTATTTATACGCATTGTGAAAAAATGCTCTAAGATTTTAAGCATTGAGGTGGGGTAGGAGGCTGGTTCATTTAGAACTAACTTTCCAAGTATTTTAAATGAAATGGACTTAATGCAGGGAGTTAGGTGCATATATAATGGTTACAAGGACTAGCGAAGCAAGTGTGAGGCACCTATTACTGGCTTTCAGTCACAGATGCAACTGTGATCCAGAAAATAGTGAAGTTACTGCCACTAGAGGTCAGGAAAATGCAAAAAATGACTGTTAGTGTCTGAGCTGCCCCCACACCCCCAAAGTGGGTGATTGAAATGGATTCAGACTGCCCTTGTAAGAACTCCTATCTGCCAGAGCCTTTGTGGCTTTCACCTCTGGCAAAGAAAAATTGGGCTCTATGTTTTATCTTTCAAGTTACATACAAGACCATATTATTGGTAGAATCTAAACCATATCCAGAAACATGGAAACATGCTATATCCATTAAATAAACACTAGATAGATAGATAGATAGATAGATAGATAGATAGATAGATAGACAGATAGACAGATAGACAGTTAGAGTAAATTAAATAAGGCACTTGTCTAAAGGCCAGGATAGCACAGATGCCAGCAGAACTGTATATGGTAATTTAATTCCAAATTGAACTAAGACTATATTCATTTGAGTTATTCACAGCCTTGTCAGAGGATTACAAGCTAATTTTTCTGGGGCACAAAAACCCTAGCTGCAATCTGGGAATGTCTTACTCCTGTTTTAGAAGAATGGATTTAAATGTCATTAATTTCCCCTGATGACTCAGAGTTGATTTTATTTAGGTCTCAGTTAGTGCTAAACAAACATCCACACTTTCCTCAAATCTGTTAGTCATGATTTGCATTGCTTTAAGTGGTGTTATCACCTGCAGTAAACTATTCTTTTTACTTCCTTGTGATGCCTGGGGGTGTTTGTGTCCCAGCTGCCATCTGGCAGCCATTGCTAAGCCGGTGGCCCCTTTTACTTTTCTTAGATTAGTCATCATAGGAAAGTGCAGTGTTCATATGAATGTCTGTTCTATAAATGAATGAAGAGGAGCCAGCTATGCTCAAAGTCAAAGATTTGAAAATAAATGAGATTATTTTCAGAAGAATTGAATAGGATTTGAATTGAAGAAGTTCTAGACTTACACATAACTTTCCAAGTTTTACGTAATCACCAGATTCCATGTGTGCTGTTTTATTTTCATTGCCTTTAGGTAATTCACTGGCTCTGAGTCACTTGATTCCTATTTACTTATTTCCTTTAATCACTTACCCCTCCACCCTCTGACCTCCCTTTTTTTATGTATCTCCTTCCTACTTGGGCACGTTTGGCTTGCCTATGTGGCTCTAATCTTCAGTAAGTGGATGATTTTCTCAATAGGATGCTTTTTAGTATTTCCCTGGCATTGTTTAGCATCCTATCCAGAGTGTCAGCTTGCATCCTCATAGCTCTAATACACAATAGAATATACTCTTGGGTGAAGTGGAAAGGAAACTCTTGTCTGGTAGGCAGAGACATAAATACCAGGGCAGACTTAAGGGTGGTTATGGAAGATAAGTAACTGGTGCGGCTTTTGATCCTACCTGTTTATATCAGGAGGATCTTAAGACAAAAGAATGAGCAGAAGGAAAGTCAGAGTGAACTTTGTTTGTGAAGAGGTGTTAATTAATGGTTTCCTGAGTAGAGAAGAGGCACGCAAAACTTTTGATCTTGGCAGATCCTAAGAGTGGCACTGTGAATTAAAGTTTCAGTTTGTAAGCATCTGAACAACAAGAGCTACATCTGTGCAACTGGCTTTGTACAGCCTTAGTAATGCAGTAAAGGGCTTCTGGTAGACTCTAAGACTGCATCCAATGAGACCAATATCTGTGATGATTAGACAATGTGCTAGGTTTCTCTCTTTCAACCTGGGAGCAGGTGATGCTGTTTATATTTATGTAAAAATTTACTTATAACCTTCAATATACTTAAATAATAAATAAAAAATAAATTTAAAAATTTTTATTTATGAGATTAACATTAATAGGAATGATTCAAGCTGTTGCCCACATCCCAGTGACTAAAAATATTAATGGTAATAAAGAAAACCAAGAGGGGTGCCTGGGCGGTTCAGTCGGTTAAGTGTCTGACTTCGGCTCAGGTCATGATCTCACGGTTTGTGGGTTCGAGCCCCACATCAGGCTCTGAGCTGACAGCCTAGAGCCTGCAGCCTGCTTCAGATTCTGTGTCTCCCTCTCTGTCTGCCCCTCCCCCACTTGTGCTCTGTCTCCCTCTGTCTCAAAAATAAATAAACATTAAAAAAAAAAAGAAAAAAGAAAACCAAGAAATTATTTGGGGATGGAAGTGGACCAAAATATTATGAGAAAAAGATTTTCCACTTGCTTATCCTATTCTTCCAACCCTGATTTATTTGTTCAGTGCCACATACTATTTTTGTTATGTACTTGCCAATCTCCCCTGCAAAACTGGAAACAACTCTACGTTGGAGGAAACTAGATCCAAATGCTACCATAATGACTAGGGCATTTTGACTAGAGTAGACTATTTTAAACATAACCTATGCCTAATACTAGTCGTGGGTCCACAGCAGGGAGCAGAACAGTGACAGGAATTTTGGATAGGACACATAGTTCATGAAGGGATTTGGTAACAGAGAAATCCACAGGAAACAGTCCCCAGTCTCTTTATCTTCATTTTTCTTCTGATTCTTACTTGCTTCAGCATTACTTCCAACATGCTGAACTCTTGAAGATAGGTCGTGAACAGTAGATAGGATTTTAACAGGCAGAAACAAAGCTGGAATGTTTTCAAGGGAACAGCCTGAATAAAATGAGGATTATGATTGGTGAAGTAGACTCAGTGAAGGAAAATATGCCTCTGACACAAAAATCATTTTGAGCTGAAGACAATAAGAAGGAAAAAATGCAGGGAAAGCTCTCTCTACCTTCCCCTTTCCTGCCTAAAAGCAGAATATAGTTTTTCTTTTTACTGGAGACAGACTCTTAGCAGCACAGAGGTACCAGAGGAATATGCAAACAAACTTTACTCCATTACTCCCCTCCCACAATTTGCTGCTCTTGGAAGCATGAAACTTTCTTTTCTGCTTTCTTTTCTTCTTTTCTGCTGTCATTTTCTACAAGTATGTTGTTTTTTTTTTGTTTTGTTTTTTTTGAAGATGCTATATAAGCTGGAGTTCTGACCACCACTCTGAGTTACTTTTGTCAAGATTTCTCCTGTGATTTGCATAGCATATATTAATAAACTGTTTTTCTCTTGTCAATCTTACTTTTTGTTAAAGAGCCCAGCTAAAAACCTAAGATGGGTAAAGTTTCCCTCCCTTAGAATGGTCGGAGTACAGAATATGTAAGCAAGAAGGGAAAGAGGTATAACCTTGGTAAAAGGTTGTGGGCTATGTTATGGGGAGGAAGTAAGTGATAGATTAAATTATCAGTTGAAGAGTTTAAGCTTAATTCAGTATGCAGTGAGAAATCATTAAAGGTTTTAATTGTAGGGAAGTGACTAGAAAGAGTTGTGCTTTAAGAAGTTTACTCTGGGGGCACCTGGGTGACTCAATTGGAGTCTTGATTTCAGCTCAGGTCATGATCTCACCATTTGTGGGATCAAGCCCCACATTGGGCTCTGTACTGACAGTGCAGAGCCTGCTTGGGATTCTCTCTTCCTCTCTCTCTGCTCTTCACCCACTCATTCTCTCTCTCTCTCTCCCTCCCTCTCTCTCTCTCTCTCTCTCAAAATAAATAAACTTAAAAAATTTTTTTTTTAAAGTGTACTGTGGTATTGGTGTTCACTCACATATATTTACTAGCCAATTATTTTCATAATAATGAAATATACATTAAATGCCATGAGAAATAAAAAGGATAGCATGATAAACCTTCTACTTCAACAAGCATACAATTTAGAGACCCATTATAAAATGTACATTGGAGCTGTGCTACCTAACACCAGTAATAAATATCTTAAATGTATGGAAGAAATTGAGAGGAGGGACAAACTGCTTCTGGCCATTGGAAAGATCAATAAGGAGGATAAAACAAGAGGCCAAGCAAGAGGAATTTGAAATTTTAAACCGCCAAATAAATTGCAGTCAGAATAGAGAGTGCATAGAGAAGGAATGCTGTAAAAGTACTCAAGAGACTTGGCCACCATTTTGATTAGTGAGGTAGTGGGAAGAAGAGTTAAAAATGACTGAATTTCTCAAGCTTAGATAAGCAGGATTCATCCATTCATTTTCTCATTCATTAATTTGGCACATATTTATATACCAAGGACCACGTGCCAGCATTTTTTTAGTTGTTCGGAGAGAGGGATGAACAAACTAGTCCTCATGGAACTTACTGTTTAGTAGGGGGATGATAACATGAACAGAGAAACAGTGTTGAATGATCAAAACTGGAAACTAGAAGAAGAGGTTGATTTGGAAGGAAATTTCATTTATAATATTTTGTGTTTGAAGAGCTGATGAGGTATGAGTTTAGAAAAAGGGGAGGGCCGGAGAGATAGATGGTTATTGATTTGTTCAGTGGAAATAGTTCCAACCTTAAGGATAAAAGGACTCATCAAAGCAAATCACAGAAAGCAAAAATAGTGTTTAGCGTAGAAACTTAGGAAATACCAATCCTTAGGACACTGAACACTTGAATAAGAGTCAATTAAAGAGACAAAAAGAGGGATGGAAATTTTGGCAGCGGCAGCACATGCCACAAATATCAAAGAAGAAATGAACAAACAAACAAAAACTAGGAGCTCACACTGTTCAGTTGAACAGGGAGTGTGAGAATATAGACTGTCTAACATGGCAATTACAATATAGTAGTCAGGGCAGAGGCCAGGTGGTAAGTCAGTCTTCTGTGTGAAAGGAAGCAGAGACTGGATAAGAACTTAAGAGAGGAGTAAATTATGAGAAAGTTGTTTTATGACTATTGGTCATGCATGGTCACAAATAAAGGAATAGGAATTTTTAGAGCCAGAAAGAAGGAGAAAGCAACATGAGAAAACAGGTACCAGTGAAGAAGGAAGTGTGAGAAAATGAGATCGAGTACGCACACAGGGCCTTGGCAAGGAAGACGGGAACCTCTTCCTCAGAAGTGTGTCAGGCATGCAGAGATGGTAAGTCTAAAGTACGGGTGCACTGAGAGGGAACTCTGAGGACACTGCTGTCAAATAGTCCTGATATTCTTGATAGCTTTGAGAGAGAGAGAGTGATTTGGAGGGTGTTGGATTAAGTCTAAACATGAAAAATAGAGACAGTTTGAAATAACTACAGTAGCAAATGAAATTATGACTCAATGAATGATGGATCAAAGGATTACTCCCTAGCCAAGACGATCAGTTGAAATTAGAGAGTGTTTGTGTGGAATGGACCAATGTATACAATTTTATGATTTCTTTCAGTAAGCATTGGCTGCCTAGTGGCAGAAAAAAAGGTCTGGGTGATCCTAATTCCCCTTTCTCATAGTCTACCAATCTTGCTATTGGCAGGGACTAGGGTGATCCATCTGGTGTCAGATGAGATACAAAGGGTTTTTCTCTTCATGTTCTCCATGGTTTGTTTTACTTCTTTGATGAAAAGACGCTGTATGCCAAAGTGAAGAAAGCAAAGTCACCAAAACATAAGCCCACTCATCTGTCACTGACAGTGTTTCAGACTTATTTAGCCCAGTTGTCGTGCTGATGAGTTGGGATAGAATTGCCAGAAACCTGAGGAGAAAAGTTCTCAGAAAGTTAAACCAAGTGGGAGTAATTCATTTTCTCAAACATGGAGTGAAATGTCTCTCCAGTAGCAGTAGGAGATCACACTCCACCTTCAGAAACTCTCTGTATTGCATAGCAGGAACCCCGAGTACTTTCTGTCGCATTTCTAACTCCTCCTGTGGGAGCCTGGAAGACTTGTTGCCAGTCAATGTAGCTGATCCTTATGGACGTTTCCACCTCCAGCATTCTGAAAATTTATATAATATAAAGATGTTGAGCTTTAATATGCATAATTGTGACTCACATCTTAAGCTCAACCTGAGAATCCAACTGGGAACAGGGTAAATATAGTTTCTGATCATCACAAGTGAATGAGTCAAAAATATGTAATGCACATAATAATAAAGACAGTAAAATAGCCCGGGAAAATAGTTTTGTTTTTTTTTTTTTAACTTTAAAGGAGACCATTTTGATAATACAGGCCTGAAGGGAGGCACATATTCATTGTAATCCATCCACTGAAAATTAGGAGAAATCTCTCACCAGAGAATTTTTAAACTACTCTAGTCTCTCTTTTCACAATTAATTTTGCTAATGGTCAAGTTCCTAAGTGAGGCAATATCATCCAAGTTCAGCTCTATTCTTTCCCAAGCAAAGGGTCTGTTGAAAGGATGCCGTAATAGAGCAAAGATAGGGCTTCTTTGTGCCTTTTGATGGAGTGAGACAGAATGGCATCAGATTGGGGATAACTTTAAGCACTATCACTGCTACATGAGGAGATAAAACAGAAAGCAGTCAGTGTCTCTGAGTTGTTTTGAAGCAGAAGCCCTGTACTTGAGCAAGGGATAGTTGTAACTAGAACCGGCTGTAGTCTGAACTAAGAACTGCTGTTGGCTGTGAGTAATGAATTCTGTGCCTGAGGTCTGTGTTATTACTTCTGTTATCCAATATCTTGCTTCCAAGGTATATGCTATTGGACTTGGGCACATTTATAAAAGAACAGCATAGTATAAATTTCTAGAACTGATGGAGACAAGGAAAAGGAAGGACTGCAGTATAAAGCACTCTCAGCGACTTCCTCGGAAGGGAGGAAAGGAAGCAATCTAATATGTATTAATGTCTTTTTATGTGGCTGGCTCTTTTTAATATATTATATCACGATCACTCAGCAACTTAAGGATATTAAGCTCATTTTTAAAATGACACTAAGGCTAAGTATTTAAGAACCTTGCTCACACAGCTGAACAGAACAAACCCAGTGATTAGACTTGTCAAATTTATCATTGCTTAGTGTGTCTCAAAGTATGGACTTTGGGCCAGCAACATTAGCATCACCTGGAAACTTATTGGAAATGAAAATTCTCAGGCCCCCCAAAAAACCCAAAAAACAAAAGAAATAAAATAAAATTCTCAGGCCTTATGCCAGACCTACTAAATCAGAAACCCTGAGAGTGAGGCTCAGCAGCCTGTGGTTTAACAAGCTCTCTAAGTGATTCGGATAAATACTGAAGTTTGAGATCCACTGAACTAGTAAAAAGTCAGAGTTCCCTCCCAGTTTGCCACTCTATCCCCACTACATGAGAATTTTAAAAATTGGGATATTAAACCGGTATGTGTCCATACTATGTGTCCATAGCTCCGTCATCCACTTGGATGCATTTACTTATGCACTCATTCATTCATTCATTCATTCCTTCAACAAGTACTATATAAAGTATTCAATACTGATAACAGATAAAGAAGTTAAGACAAATTATGTGGTGTTAGAGAAATATGGCGGGCACACATGAAACAGTTATATAACAACAAGAGGTAATATCCAGTAGCTGACAGAATGCAGAATTCAGAGAATTCCTCAAGATTTGGGATGAGAAGGATGTGATGGAACTGTCACAATAGACCTCATGGAGAATATAGGACTGCAGGATGATCTTGGGAGAATGAGAATATTAAAAGATAGTGGTGATGCTAGGGTGGTAGTGGGATATTTCATTGCTTAGAAAAATAATCTCTTTTCCTAGAAAAGTATTTTTCATAATTCCCAGAGCAATATCCTGTTCTCCTAGGTAAGGATAATTGCCACACTGTTTAAAGCATTCACAAGAGGAAGCTGAGGTATAAAGAGTCTTGGAACCTGAATGAAGAGACCTGGGTTCTATCCTCTCACAGCCAATGGCATTTGGCAAACCTTTCATTTCCTTATGTGTAAAACAGGAGTTTCTGCACAGCACTTGTTGACAGAATTGTTGTAAAGAGTAGAGGAGATAATACCCATCAGGGTTTCCCAGTGTGGCTTTTATGTATGTACTAGGAAAAAAAGTTCAATTTTCAAGTAAGTAATTTTGGAGAACAAGGAGTTAAATTATAAGTTCAAGAGATAATGACTCTCCTAGGGGAGAAATCGGTATGTGCTACACCCCAAACTAAGTGTTCTATAGAATTCCTTTATTTGAGGAGAACCTTTTAGCATCTTCTAGGTCAAATATTTCAGAGAGTATAGTCTGAAAAATGGTCACCCTTATGATAGTATCTGAGCACAGAGTGGTGATCCCTGAATGTTAATTTAACTAGATTTTATGCAGACCAGTTATAGTTCATCTTTGATCTCATCGTACAGTAACGGAAATGATGCAGGAATATGAACACACGGCCAGCCGTTCTAAAGTCCCGTGACTATAGGTCAGCATAGACTCTCTGTATCTTAAGACTTTTGCCAACTTAAATTTTACACAGAATATATCGGTATCTGAAAGTGTTCAGCCTTTTAATATTTTGAAGCCCGAAAGATGCGATGACATTGCCAAAAAGTACTTTTCATGGTTGATATAATTTATAAATGTAACCTGAAGGTTTTATATGTAATAAGTATTTACATAGAAAAATTATATGCATATGCAATTATACATATATATGTATACACACATAATATGTTTTATATGGGCAACTATATCCAAATAAGTGTTGTGATTGGTGTACATAAATAGGACAGAAGTTATATATTGTATTTTATAGTCATCACATATTTTCCATTCCCACTCGGTATGTCAAACAGTGGGCAGGTAAGTTTGAAAAGCATGACAGAACATTTCCCACAAGATATTCGTGAACTGGTGGATATTCGTGAACACAGCAATGCCCATGTGTACTGTAGTGCTAAGAGAGGGGCAAACATCCCATGGAAGTCAGAAGAGAAAACAATTAATTCTGTTGGGAAGGAGCAACAATGGGAAGTTTCATCAAGAAGGCAATTCTTGACCTGGGCCTCAAAGAATTATTTTAATATGTTCAGGACAGAAAAAGGGGTAGGTTCCAGGGAGAAAAAAAAATGGTAATAATTTGGAGAAAGTACAAGAGTATCAAAGTGCAAGTCCCATTCAGAAATAATAAATAAGTTGGTATAATGAGATAATAACATGAGAGTCAGCAGCAGGAGGCTTTGGCTGGGCATCCAGGTCAAAGCAAAATTGTGAGGATTGATAGCGACAAGTTCAGGAATTAAGATTTATTCTGAAGAACACAAGGTGGTATCAGAAAGATTTGTAACAAGAAAAATCTTTACTTTTAAAAGATAAGTCAGTCAGTTGAGCATCTGCCTCTTGATTTCAGCTCAGGTCCTGATCCCAGGGTTGTGGGATCGAGCCCTGCATCAGGCTTTGCACTGAACGTGGAACCTGCTCAAGATTCTCTCTGTCCTTCGCCCCTCTCCCTCACTCGTGTTCTCTCTCTTTCTCTCTCTTCCTATCTCTCTCTCTCTCTCTCAAATAAAAAATAAACAAATTAAAAAATAAAAAGGTGTTTCTGACTTCTCAGGGAAATATTCTAGGTGAATCCAATATTTAAATGTAAGGGATAATAATAGTAAAATACCTATCTAGAGAGCACTCGTAATATGCTGGGCATATCACATTACTCCATGTCAAGTATTTCATAAATTTCTTTCCTTTAATACTATCATAACAAAAGGTAGAAATTCTCTTCCTCATTTTAGACATAAAGTAATGTGCTTAAATTCACATGGTTTAAAATTAAAGAGCAGAACTGAAATCCAAATTTGTGCAAATCGGTGTCCTTAACAACTCTTCTATGTCTCGTTAAAAAAATAATAAAATAAGTAGAAGGAAATACAGTGAAAGTTTTTTTTAACTTCTTGAGTGTAAAAAAAGACTTTCTAAACTTATAACAAAGTCATAAAGATAAGTGATTAAGAAAAAAAATAAGAGATGTGATTATATAAACATTGATTCCTTTTACATAGAATAATTATAAAAAGGTAGAAACATAAGCAACAAACTAGGAAAATGCTTGCAACTTTTATGACAGAAAAATAATTTTATAATATATAAATATCAAGTATTTCTAAAACATAAGTAAGAAAAATATGGGCTCCCCTTACAGAAAAACAGGCAAGGACAAAAACATAAACAAGGAATACTTAGAGATAGAATGTGAGGAAATAAGCACATTCATGCAAAATTGGTTGGGGTATAACTTTTTCCTCTTTTTGGAATAAGGTTTGACAATGTGCATCATAATGTAAAATGCATATTCTTTGACCTGATAATTTCATTTCAAGATATTTTTCTTAAATAAAGAAGAAGATACAGTTAGATAAATAGAGACAAAATAAACTACTTGGGAGAAAAGAGACTTTGCAGGATTAAATAAAAATCTTATGGACGTGACATAGCAATCCTGTTCCAATTATGTTTTTTTCTTTTAAATGTACTGAACGGACTCTGTGGACCTCGTTTTTCTTCTGAAATGGAACAAACTTCCAAGGAGAAGATGGGTATTATAGAGAACAATAGTCTAATGAGGGACCTTTGTAAAATTTGGCTTGGAGACGGAATTCAAAGTCATGGCCCCCTTTTCATATGGGATATATTCTGCAACCCTCGACTACTCAAAATGTTGAAGACTGCTTGGGACTGTAAAACTGCATGCATTTTTAAAATACCATCCTCGCCTACATTCAATGTTATTAACCCAAGGTCAGAACTTTGAAATTCAGATTTTTGGATGCATTTGTTTTCATTTCACAATTTAATGTTACAAGCATTAAAACTTTCAGTATGAAACTATTCAATAGCAAATACCAGATACTCGGTACCTGGTTTCCCGAATTTCAGCAACCAACTTGCTACATGAGTAGATATCCATCTAGTCATGTCACCTAGCCATCACTGTGAAATTTCAAAACTCTCTGGTCTTTTCTCAAAGACACAACTAAACAAAAAGTGAAGTCAAGAGATCCAAAGTATTTGAACTTGAAAGGAGTTAGAGTTTACAACCCCTGTGGTGAAGGAGGTTGAGGAGCAAAGACATTTAAATAACTGGAAATGTTTCATTCTCTTAAAACGCTATCTCAGTTGTTAAAAAATAAACGCAACAAACACTTCTCCATAATTTAACATCCTTTTACTGTATCTCTTAGCATAATGTTCCCACTCTTTTGAATTTCTGCCAGTCACTGTCTTTGGCTCCTCATCTTTTCTGTTGACCCGAGAGAAACTTGTAATCTTCGCTTTTCTCCAAGAAATACGAATATTGCACGATGGTTGTGTTTCCTCTGTATAGAGGATAGGGAACAAGGAGTCAGCAGTAAATACTTCTAATTAAAGCTTTACTCTGACATATAGGAAGCAGCCCTTTCCTGACTGTGTATCCAGAGTCATTTTTATCCAGACAAGACTGTAACCAAAATCTCATCAAGAATCTAATACAGATGTCTACTCCCTACCTGAATCAGAGATGGTATTTTGGGTTTGGACATTTTAGATCCGGGCACTGTCGGACTGTGTTTGGAAGGCAAAAACTAAAATGAGAAAATATTAATAATATGAATGTACAACATTCCTTTTTGTTTCAGTTTTGTGTTTTTAGTTCTAGAATGTCTCTTTCAAACAAAACAGATTAGTCAGGAATTACTTCGTGGAAACATAATTTAACTCCTTCTTACTACCGGGAACTAACACAGGACACCAACCCAATTCAGAATCTTAACAGTTAATTCTGAGAAGTGTCAGGGGTGGCTCCTATATTCTCACCGACACGTCTGGTCAGCTGCCATATGGCTTCTACTGTTTCTTTCCTCTTTCTTTTGTCCAGATCACTTTTCCCTGGGAGAAGTTGTCACCACCGAAATGTTGCTACTTTTGCCATCTCTACTGGGCATCATTATTTTTTCGAACAAGATCTGCCATCCAATATTTATTTTCTTTTACTGTATATCAGCTTGTCTTTGAATCTTTACATCTTCTCTTTGAGCTTTTATTTCAAAGAGGAAACAGTTCCTCTCATTTCACAGAGAATGTACAGTCAAAAATTTAATCTATTTCATGAAGAATTTCCCCTTGTTTTCTCCTATTTCCTATGTCTCTCATCGTTGTTGTTTTTCTTTGCTTCTTGTTATATATGTTTTTTTTTTGACATGTTTGCTTATAAGTCCCATTATCAATGTTTCTATCAATGTTTCTGACTGTGACATTTATGGATTTTATTACAGGAACACCTATTGACTGGCAAAGAGCTAGTCCAGTAGAAAGCTTGGATATAGAGCTTTTGTCTCAGAATACTTCCTCATTAACTTTACTTGGCAATGTGGAGTAAAGATTTCTCAATGTAAGCAGATAGATGGATGCATGGCATATAGTAAAGCCAAGAATGCTACAAGTCCTTCTTGGAGAGATTTAGTGTTTACTTCCTTTTAGAAACTTTGGAAATTGTTCTCATGTACAATCACTCCTTTATCCTGCCTCACTAATAGTCTGCTTGTTGCAAAATGCTTCTCTGAATGAATAAATGAACAATGGTCCCTTGAGGATGGCAGTTTGATATATTCTTCACAGATACGGTTCTCTATTGTATTTCTCCTAATCTTTCAGTATTTATCTTGTCATTTTCTAACCTAAAGAGGCACCATATTTGGACCCCACCCAGTGTGGAAACTTTTAAACCTCATGTATTGCAAATTTAAAACAAAACTTAAAAAGAACATGGAGCCACAGCAGCTTAAAGTAAAGGGGAAATGTTATTTGCCAAGATTTTTACCATTCTGACCATCTTCTATGGTTTAGGTTTTTCCATTAGCTACATGAGACGTTGCTAGGTCCTGTGTTCACATAGTCCATAAGCATATTGAGTAACCTGAAACAAAACCTGAAACTTTGAATTCTAATTCAAATAAGAATCGCTAACATGTACAGAGTTTACTGCATGCCAGGCACCCAGCAAGTGCTTTAGGGGAGTTATCTTAATTTAATTCCCACAACAATTTTACAAATGGATATAATATGGAAAACTAAACTAAACGTCTAAGCCAGTAAGTGGTGAAGAACATGATTCCAGCTCAAGCAGTTTGATTACAGAGAAGTACCACATAGACCATTATAATATGGTACCTTAAGATGTTAAAAATAAGGACATTGGCCTCGTGCTAAGTAACAAATTTTCTAACAATACCTTGCATAGACCTGCAAGTTTTCCATACCTATAGTCAACTTTTCCTGGTTTATTTAGAGGCCTTTGTTTATGCTTACATTCCTTTATTAAATCATTTGTAAAGCATTATTTTAGACACACATCAACTAGCTTAATACCTATATTCAGGAGTAAATGTAACCTTTAGATAATTTTTACCCAGTGCACATATTTTTACATCAAGAAAAGTAAGATAATACCAAAAAAAAAAAAAAAAGTCCTTTCTGTGTCTAACATTTCGGTTTTGCCTCGTTAGTGTAGCCAGGGAATCACATACCTGAGTACATTTGGGCTCAGAATACTGTTTTAGTTAAATACCAGCAGTGTCCAACATTCACTTAAGACTAACTATGTGGAAAAAGATGTATGAGGTATTATGAGAGAAGGAACTGTACTATGACTTGCCTTGTCATGCTCATACTCAGTCAAGAAAGACAGGCACATAGACACAATACGACCTCATGTGATGTAGCCCTGTTACTCTTAAGTGTACTCCATGCCAGGAAGGTTCAGTCATGAAGGAAAGGATTTGTGCTATCTGGGCGTTGGTTCAGGGAAAGATTTTTAGGGGGGGGGGGGCGGATTTTGAGTTGGGCTAGGAGGAAGAATAGGAGTTTTAAAAGCACAGGGGTGCCTGGGTGGCTCAGTCGGTTAAGCATCTGACTTGGGCTCAGGTCATGATCTTGTGGTTCATGAGTTCAAGACCCACATCAGCTCTGTGCTGATGTTTTGGAGCCTGGAGCTTGCTTTGGATTCTGTGTCTCCCTTTCTCTGTGCCCCTCCCCTGATAGCGCATTCTCTCTCTCTCTCTCTCTCTCTCTCTTTCTCTCTCTCTTTCCCTCTCTCTCTCTGTCTCTCTCACACACACACAAAAATAAATAAAAACATTTAAAAAAAACACAAAAGGAAAGTATTCTGAGTCCCCTTATGAAACACATTATTATATGAATTAGAATCACCTATTAGAAAATATGCCTTTAAACATAGCTATGTTGAGAAAAAGTTAGGTAAAACACAGTTAAAAAATTGATTTATTAAGTTTATAAAACCTCTGTATTATTGTACCTGGTTGAACATTACTAGGTTTTCTTTTATTTTGATAAAACAATTGTTAAGTAGGAACCAATGTATAACTGTTCAGAGCACTATTCTAGAACCAGAGGGAGATGGCTTCACTTAAATCTTGGCTCTGTTACTTAAGTAGTAGTTGGGTGAGGTTATATAAATTGATTAATTTCTTTGAGTCTCTGTTTCTTCCATCATAAAAATTGGAGAATAATACTTGTCCTAGTGCATTGCTTTGTACATGCTTTGACATGATTTTGGTTCTCAAAATATATAAATTAATTATATTATTAATTGTTGATATATTAATTGGGTTATAGTTATATATAGTTATATATTATATATAATATGTGAATATATATTTAATTAGCTTACTAACTACTTAGCAGATATTTAGAATCCTCAAAATAGGGAAATATCTCACATTTTTCTAACCTCACTATACATAACAAAATTGTCAAAAAGTATTTGGTGTAAGAATAAATGAGTGCATAAATGAATAGAAGGCATGAAGGAGGGAGTGAATTTGGCAGTGCTTGAATTCTTCCAGTTATCTCCTTCAAAAAAGGAAAGCTGCCCTTCGAGTATTTCTATATAGTAAAATCAAAAATTTATTTTGGGAGCATTACATTTTTCTGTGCTGTAGCAGTGTGATATTATTCTGATACTATGAAAACATTTGGCCAAATGATCAGAACTACACAGATCCTGCCCTGCCCTGTCTGTTCTCTTTTGGATCTCCCTGAGATTTTACTATACTTGACTTTCTATGTCAAGAAAGTATACTATACTTTCTATGTATACTTGAATATACATAGAAATTAGAAGAATATTTTTCTTTAAAACTTTATATGGATTTAAAATGAGAAGGCAGTGAATGAAAATGAAAGGTGACATTTTGGGACAAAATTAGGTAACATTCTAAAGTGGCATATATTGGGGTGCCTGGGTGGCTCAGTCAGTTGAGCATCTGGCTCTTGATTTTGGCTCAGAGCATAATCCCAGGGTTGTGGGATCGAGTCCTGCATTAGGGTCATGGTGAGCACAGAGCCTGCTTGAGATTCTCTCTCTCTCTTCTTCTGCTCCTCTCCCCCACTAGCAGTGTTCTTTCTGTAAAATAAAAATAAAAATAAAAAATATATAAATAAATAAAGTGGCATATATATAAAAAAAAACATAATCTGTATTAGGACATTGAATCTGACAAAAGTCCCCCCACACACACACTCAAGGAAAAAGTGGAAAATTGCTTGTAGGGAACATAGCTGATACCTGGAAAGGCTCTTCTATAAATAGTCCTAAAACATAATTTTACCGTGTTTCCCAAGAAGCATTGAAATATTTGGATTACGGTGTATAACTTTAGTGAAGAGATTATGTTTATATTGTGCGTTTTGCTGTTATATATTATCTCTTTTTTAACCTTAGTGGTTCTCCCAACTCCAGGCACAAGCACGCGTGTGTGTGCGCGCGCGTGCGCACGCACACACACGCACGCGCGCGCGCGCGCACACACACACACACACACACACACACACACACACACACATATCCCTTTCTCATTCCTATTGAAAGGAATGTAAGATAAGACTGATTGTATAAGCACCAGAGAGAAAGATAATGGGGAGAATATTGGCAGGAATGATAGGGCATAAGATTGATACTGAATATAAAGCTGCTTTCAAGAGGAAGATTAGAGCAGCTGTGGATTCCTTTAAGAAGAAAGTAACTAAAAGAATTAAAGATGTATGAAAGTTAACGAAGTTAAAAGAGTGCAGAAATTGGTTAAAGAGACTATTCACAGAGGGGGTACTGAGTTTAGAATTGAAGGAAATAAGTGCAGATTTAGGTGACTGTGGAAAAATATTATGTTATAATGGGGGTAAATGTGGAGCCCTGGAAGAAAGGGCCAAGACTTGGAATTTATCTATAAATCAGGCCCGAAAACAAACTTGCCAAAATGAGAGCAGAAAAACAGACCATTAGCATTAAGCTTTGCCTGTGGAATTCAGTGAGTAAACCAGGCCTATAAAATTAACTTATTTGTATGAAGCATACACTATAAAATTAAAAGTGCTTTAGCTGAATATATTTTGCCACCTAAAGAGTACGTGATATGCTGATGACACTTCCAAACCTGGATAACGTGTAAGAGTATGTGACTGTGCTGCCTTTGAAGCAATAGTGAATGAGTTCTTACCAAGGGTCAGTATCCTTCTACATGCTTTATATGTATTCTTGCATTTTCTCCCGGTTACAAACCTATGTCTCAGGCGCTATTATTTCCCCATTTTGCAGATAAAAATTGAATAACCAAGTTAAACATCCTAGCTATTTAGCTAAAGAGCTTATCTGATTCCAGGCTTCAGTTACCTTAACCACCAGCACAATGACTTTAAAGGGCTACCTCTCGAAGACAGCACAGCTCTCCTTTCATTTTTGTGGAATAAGAGACTGATCTTTGTACATTAATAAGGGTATCTACTTGTGCATGTGTGCAAATGAATGTGAACTCAGGACTTTACTCTATGTTTTTTTTTTGTTTTTTAATCTAAAAGGAAGGCCATGACCCAATTACCCAGTGCCCAAAGCCAGAGAAGTAGCAGTCTTTGTAGATACCCTCCCTCTCAAATTTTTACATTCGATACATTACCAAATCTGATCAACATCACTTTAGATCTGAATCCACCCACTTCTGTTTCCACAGCCTCAAGAGACTTTTTTCTCACTAAGACTTCTGCAATAGCTTTTCTGTTTGTCTTTTTTTTTTCTCACCTAATTCTTTCTCACTCAGCCCAATATATTCTCCACTTTGCACACAAAAATCTTTTCAAAATGTTGATTTGATCATATATCTCTCCATGTAAAAATCTTTAAATAACTTCCCATTACTTTTGATATCAGAACCAAATTCCCTAACATTGGTTAGGTTAAGCAATCTTAGCAAAGATCCCTCCAACTTTCAATGACTTAAAGCTGAAGTTTGTCCTTCTTCAATGTGACAATTGAGGAGAGGGGCTCCGGGTTGGTAAAGGATCTTCCGCAAGCAATCATTTAGGGTCCTAGACCGAGAGTAGTACAACGGCCTCTATCACAGAGCTTCCAAAGTCACCCTGCTATTACCATTGGAGCCCAGAGGATGGGAGGTGAGCATGTGGAGGAAGTGCACACATTGACTTAAAATCCTGTCTGAGATATAGGGACATCACTTCTACTTGCATGCCATCAGAGAGAGATGTATCTTGTGGCTACCGTTAATGGAAAGGATAATGACAAGTGCAGTTTCTGGTTGGGCAGCTCCATGCTCTTAGTCTGGGAAGGAGAACAGATTGTGGCACCCTCTGGCCCACCTTTCCCCCAGTTTCATTCTCTTCCATCATCCATGTTGCACTCTCTACTCCAGACACAACTTCATATTTGCACATGAGCACATTATCTGTCCCTAATTTTCTCCTGCTCATCCTGCAGGTGTCAGTCAGGTCATATATTACTTTGTCAGAGAAATCATTTCTCAACTGGAGATTAGGTTACGTTCCCCCCATACATCACATGGCTCATGATCCTTCCTCTACCAGCACTTATCACCATCTTAAGTTTTTTTCATCTTATATGTGGTTGCTTATTTAATGTATTTATATGGCACATGGATAGTAAGAGTGTGGTAAGAAACAGAAAAATGTGGTCCTTGATCTGAAAGGTTTTATTTTGTAGTTTGGGAAAAACACAAAAATTCTTTGAATATAAGACACTTGAAGAAAAAAAAAATGTTGCAGACTAGCATACGATTAAATGCTGAATGAGAATTATTGACAAAGTGTTATATAATCTCAGGTCAGCTGAGTGAGGGCTGCTGTATGGGTGGAAAATTTCCTGGAGGAAGTAAGGAATGGAGCTAGACCTTCACCTGTCATGCAAGAACAGTGCCCAGACACTTTGAATAAATGCGAGTCTTTGAAGATACTAGTTGGAGATACTCTCTGGAGCCTGAGCTAGTCTGCTATTTTCCAGTAAGTTCTTAGGGGTCAGTAGAGTCCTTAGGGAACATCCTTTACCCTCCTGTGACCTCTGCTAGGAAACAGCTCAAAGTTTGGACTAGAGACAGGAAACACCAATTGTTCTGGCCTGTGCCCAAGTAATTGGATGCAGGATGGTTGGCATTCTGTGCTGTGTAGCTCAGAGGCCCACCCTCTTGGCCTTCGCGAGATATAAAATCTCCACAGTTTAGTGGATTTGTTATAACTTGGCCAAAGTCTGCAGCTCAAAGGAGCTTACATCAACATAAAAATGTCTGAAGTTTTTCAGACTCTGGAGGAAGATTTGTGGCAAGTGAAATTGCTGGAGAGTGAGAAAAAATGCAACACACAGATGGTGAAAACACAGATGTGCTCATATGAGTAAGTATACACCCAAAGAATGAAAATAAATAAATAAATAAATAAATAAATAAATAAATAAATAAAGCTCTCACTCCATCAAACCAAGATTTAGAAAATAGATCACTAATTTTCCTTTCTCATAAAGGCTAATTGTGATGGAACTTGGTTGCTCACAGTAGACCTATCCCCATGACTCCCCTCCATCTCTCCTGGCAGAACCCAACTCCCAGTTTAGAGGCTGAAAATGCCAGGCACAGACCCCGGGAAAGCTTACAGCAATGGTATGCCATGTGACCAATGCTGACCACACAATTAGCCTTTATGAGAAAGGAAAATTAGTGATCTATTTTCTAAATCTTGGTTTGATGGAGTGAGATCTTTATTTCTTAGTAACAAAAACAGAGACCCTGGAAGGGATCATCTCTTTGTCCTTCACTAGAGGGGTCATGCGCCTCATGGAACTATCACTGCTATATTGAAATCATGATGGGGGATGATGCAAACATGCTGACAATGGCAGGGAATTCAGATGAAAAAATGATAATGGCATCAGTGTGCTAGACCTACATCACTATGCTGTCCAGCCCCATCTGGAACTCTGTTAATGTGAGGTCACAAATGCTTATTATGATACGTATCATTTTCACTTGGGTGTCCTCGTACCGGTAGCCCAAAGCATCATATTTGATTATCTAGTGCATAAAATTTAGTTAGATAAAGATAAAAGGTAGCATAACAACAAAAGTAAAGCTTATAAACCTGATTTACAGAAACATCTATTTCACATTGTGTTTGCTTGTACACTAAGTTAAATCTATCCAATATCCAACCATCAGAGGCTGACAGATTGCAATTATGGTTTTCTTCAACGATCTGAGCAACTGAAGTAAATATTCAGAAACTGTGTTGAATTTCAGTTTGCAACATTTCAAGATTGATTGACCAGTTTTCCTTATGAAATGCATTAAAATACCCTTTTCAGTTTTCTAGACATTTAGTTGATATGTCATATGCCCTCTTCACATTGAATGTAGAAATTTGGCCTCCATAGAGCTGGCAAGAAAGTGTTCCACCTACAAAATCTGTCACTAATGCTGCAGTGACCCAAGTAGTCATCTGTCATCTTTATTAAAAAATTATCATCCATATTCTTTATGCAATTTGAAAAGGAATCAAAACTACAAATGCCAAATCAGGTACAGGGTCTTGTAAGGGCCAAAGTGAGGCAAACTAAAGTTTCAGCTGTTAATATTAGCTTCAGGGTATGTCTAATTCGGATAAGTTTTGAATGAAAAAAAAAATCAAAACTGTCAATCTAGTTCTTTAGATATTGATATCAAAATTCACATATTAGATTCCAGTCCCCCCCAAACAGAATAAACATCGTTAACCTCAAAACCTGATCTGCAGGAAAA
Source organism: Puma concolor (assembly GCF_028749965.1). Classification (NCBI taxonomy): domain Eukaryota; kingdom Metazoa; phylum Chordata; class Mammalia; order Carnivora; family Felidae; genus Puma; species Puma concolor. Next base: position 101,104,295 of record NC_141670.1, on the reverse strand, counting down.
GGCTATTAGGTGAAACAGACTCAAGGCAATCTTTCTTCTTTTTCTAAAACTCTGTGCCCCATAATTTTTCTTTCTACAATGTCTTCTGTCTGAAGTAGAGTCATAAAATCTGCTCCCAACAGAGGAGAAAAATGAGGACATAATGGTATGATCTGTGCTTCCTGCCAAGGTCGCCACTTCTGCGATGGAGGCGCTTTGTACCCTGTTGGTTATTGGATTACAGCCTCTGTTCCTGTCCGCATCCACCAGGGAACCCAGTGCCCTGCCTTTATTTCGTGACCTTTCTGTTTACACTATTTCCCCCTCCGTGCTATGTTTTCCTCTGAGCTATCAAATACTTCTAATTCCTATCCGCAGCCTCTGTGCTTCCTGCCAACTCCCAGAGGTAGCCAGGACACTCCTCACTTCTTTGGCTCTGAACGCCATACTTCCTGCTCAGCATTTAACTGTTTATATGTGTGCATAGAGAGAGAGACAGAGATCTCTATATCTCTATATCTTTCTCTCTGTATATTATATGCAATTTCTGTGTAACTACATAGGCTGTCTCTTCTAACATTGAGAAGCTTTGAAACCATGAAACGATTATCCTTTCTCTTAATTACAGAAGCCACCTCATTCTTCTCTCTCTCTCTCTCTCTCTCTTTTTTTTTAAATGCAACATCTTTGGGGCGCCTGCGTGGCGCAGTCGGTTAAGCGGCCGACTTCAGCCAGGTCACGATCTTGCGGTCCGTGAGTTCGAGCCCCGCGTCAGGCTCTGGGCTGATGGCTCAGAGCCTGGAGCCTGTTTCCGATTCTGTGTCTCCCTCTCTCTCTGCCCCTCCCCCGTTCATGCTCTGTCTCTCTCTGTCCCAAAAATAAATAAACGTTGAAAAAAAAAATAAAAAATAAATAAATAAATAAATAAATAAATAAATGCAACATCTTTTAATTCACCTAGAGCTAGCCTTGGTATCTGTATTCCTCCAACATGATTCATTTCAGAGTGGAAAGTTTTCAGGAAGCCCGGGTTTTACCTTCATATAGATTTAAACCTTACATTTTATTCATTTGGAATGGACTTTTACAAAATGAGGAGTTACTAATGTATTAGGCTGAAAGTGATTCAAACAACTATGTTTTTTCTGTTTGCTCCCCTAGAATCCCATGGATTTGTCACACTGTGTGTGAATTGCCGTTTTCTCACCTGTCATCCCACTAGAGTAGGTTCTTAGGACAGGACCAGGATCTGTGTACCTTACTTAGTACATGCTTAGTGCCTGGCCCAGGGGCTATAGCAGAGTCAATTCTTGATAATTCCTTGTGTTAGGAATGAAAAAGTTACCCAGTTAAAATTGTTTTCTTAATTTTTAGAGCAATTCATATTATAGAGAAATTCTAAAAATATAGAAAATTTAAATCTGCATAATCAAAACTGTTATTTCTTCCATGTATGATATCTGAAGCCATAAATATATTTTTAAACATGAGTTTAAATATTTTCTTTCATTTACTATCTAACGTGTGAAATGCCGATGGGTCACTTTTACTAAGTTTTACTATCTTGGTTACTTTGTAAGTAAAATGCCAATTTATTTATTATGTCAGAGAGGTGGCAATTAATTTATGATTTAAATTTTCTTCTTTACATTTCTTTCTACACTTCCCCAATGCCTCTGCTCTTTTCTTTCTTCTCCCTTTAATTTTTATTACTAATATCACAGCATTGAAATAAAAGATAGGCATTTCTTCTTTCCAGCAAGTATCACTTGATGCATATTTAATTATTAAATTCAGTTCTAAGTAAAAAAGAGAATAGAGGCAAATAATGAATCTTTACTGTTTTTACATACACATCCATTATGAATGTCATAAAGGTAATTGATAAGCAGAGTAAGATAGTACGTTCCACACATGCCTTCTAAGACAGAGAGGAAGTGGAAAGTTTAAACACACTTGGCTTCAAATCCAGCTCTGACATTTCTTAGCTGGATGATGTGATGTTCAGCAGTTACTGCTTTGAACTTTAGTTTCCTCATTAGGAAAATGGACCATGTGAAGACCTCAGTTGGTGACTGAGAGGGCTAATGGTATTAAAATATATGAAGTGCCTAAGACATAGTCGATGATATTTTGTTATTAATTCCCTACTCTTCATTGCATGGAGTTTCGTTGTTTCTTTTTAAGTCAGACAGACAACTGACTGTAAATACTAGAACTTGATTTTAACATCAAAAAGGAAGCTATATTTAAATAATCTGTTTCAAATGGTTTGTTTGCCTATGAATATAGGATACTAAGACTGTTCACAACTTCGTGTTTTTGTGGAAAAGTTTGGTATTTTACAGATAAAAAGTGAAACATACATGTTCTTGTGTGCATTAAGGTATTATTTCTATTTACAAAGGAATTTGTAAAACTGAGGAAAAGACTTAGGGAAAGCCAAAGGGAGAAATGCATTTCTACTTGCATTGGATAGATGGTACAGGAATAACCAAATCTAAGCGTAATCAGAACAGGCAGCGTCCGATACAGTATCTTTGAAGTTCTAGACAACTCGGATATTTTAGAAGAATTTTGCTCACACTATTGCTTTAAATTTGAGCACGGATAATTGCGTTTTTACTTATGATATTTCAGTTCCATGAGTGTGGCAGGAACTATGGCCTGACTGTTCCAAAGCCATTTGAAACCTCTTTCTTATGTTCTGTTACTATGGAAGCTCCAAAGCTGGAGTTCAAATAGTCCTGTTCCCACACTCACTTCCAGTTAGGAATGACTGTGTGAACCAGTTCTACACAAAAAGATGAGTTTGAGGGGCGCCTGGGTGGCTCAGCCAGCTAAACATCTGACTTAGGCTTAGGTCATGATCTCACAGTTCCCAAGTTTGAGCCTCGCGTTGGGCTCTGTGCTGACAGCTCAGAGGCTGGAGCCTGCTTCAGATTCTGTGTCTCCCTCTCTCTCTTCCCCTCCCCCATTCTCTCTCTCTCTCTCTCTCTCTTCAAAAAATAAATAAATATTAAAAAAAATTTTTTTAAGTTAAAAAAAAAAAGATTAGTTTGAAGTCACTGTGCTTACCTGCCAAGAAACTTTTAAAAAGGGACATTTATAAACTGAGCTATCGTTTGGCTTTTCCTTACCCATATTTCTTCCTGCTTCCACCTGGAAAGCAGATGCGAGCTTGCTGAGGCAGCTGTCACAACTTAGAGACAACATCTGTAAGCACCTACCTGTACATGCTGAGAATAACTGAAGGGAAAAAAAGGTGAAAGTTCCTTGGAGCACTGAACTACTAAGCCCTGACTTCTGGCTGTCTGAAATAAGTAACCCTTATTTGTCTAAGTCCCTGAGTAGACTTTTGGTTGCTTAAATCTGAATTCATTCCTAAATAATACAAACTTCTACTTGAACACAGAAGACAAAAAGTGATTTAAAGACTATTTTTCTCAGTTCTCTCAAGGAAGGTGCATAACTAGCACATTCTAGAGACATTGAAGTGAATACATAATGCATAATTAGGTCATTAGGACATAAATGGATGATTAAGGCATTAGGACAGACTTCTCCTCCAGATCTAGTTGAGAAAGACTGCACAGAACACTTCTTACATGAGATATCATCTGCAGACCAACAGCATAAGCATCATCTGATAACTTATTTGAAATATAGGGTCTGAGAATTCTTCCTCTCCACCAATTCGGAATCTCCATTTTAATCATGATCCCCATGTGATTCATATGTATGTTCAAGTTTTAAAACTGTTGTATAAATTGTGACCTCTTTGGAATGAAAAGACCACTCTTTAAAAAAAAAAAATTATTTTTATCTTTTATATCTCTAATTCCTAGTATAGTATCTAAATAGAATATAATAAGGTCAGCCAAATATTTGATGAATGACACATACTACTGGCTCAGTGTCAATCGTTAAATTTTATTATAGATTTGGTTATCAGAAATCTAACCATTTTTTGCAAAGCAGAGCTTATGGCTATGAGGAAATGAGTAATGGGACAAACATGATGTAAAACAGGAAAACTGGTTGAAAATTTACAAAGCTTAAGATGAAAAAAAAACAATAGGCTCTAGTTTTGCACTGAAATTAAAAGTTTTAAAGAATATAGGCACCTCTAAGAGAAAAAGTTAAAGGTAGAATATTGAGGAGCAAGTCATGGAGAGATGTCCTTGCCAACATTCATTATTTTTCCTTGAACCATCTTGATTTAGCTAATCTAGTCAGTGGTTCTCCTATTTGGAAGGATGATGAATCACTTCACTCTGAGGAAAGCTAGGAATTCTGTCCCAGGAAAATACATTTATGCACACACACAGACACACACACACACACACAAACACACTTCATACAGTTTTAAGAAGTGCACAGAATATTCTGAAGTCTATCCATCAAAGGTACAGTGGACTTCAGATACACAGCCCTTCATGGAGTTTGAATTTTCTACATAACCAATTAGGTAGAATGATCTATTAAATCTAGAAAAGGCTTAGAAAAATAGCTTGAGACTACCTCCTCACATATCCTAAATTTTAAATTAGTTCTCAGTTTAATTTTTTTTTTTTCCCAACGTTTTTTATTTATTTTTGGGACAGAGAGAGACAGAGCATGAACGGGGGAGGGGCAGAGAGAGAGGGAGACACAGAATCGGAAACAGGCTCCAGGCTCCGAGCCATCAGCCCAGAGCCTGACGCGGGGCTCGAACTCACGGACCGCGAGATCGTGACCTGGCTGAAGTCGGTCGCTTAACCGACTGCGCCACCCAGGCGCCCCAATTAGTTCTCAGTTTAACTTTTGGCTAAATGGAAGCATGATCCTTCTACTAGATTCTGCCAGCTTTTTTCTGCAGGCCTATTGTCACTAAATGAATAAGCCAAGATTGTGTAATAAATGCTTGTAGATAACACTTACATGTTGGACCAAGGAACACTTAGACTCTGGCACAAATGAAGTGTAATCATCTTAAAAACTTATACAAGGATATATTAGGGACTTACTTTTATTATTATAAGGATTTTAATGTCTGTAAGTATTATGGGTTGAATTGTGTCCCTCTCAAAATATATTAAAGTCACAAACCCTAGTTAGTACCCAGAAGGTGACCTTATCTGGAAATAGAAATAGGGTTGATGTAGATGTAGGTGCACTTGAGTGGAGTGGACCCTTAATCTTGTATGACTTATAAGAATTACAGAAGCTATAAGAGGGGAGAACATAACATGACTACAGGGCCGGAGATTTCAATCAGCTGCAAATAGCTGCAAGCTAAGGAATGCCTGGGGCTACCAGAATTTGGAAGATAAGGAAGGATCCTCTTCCAGAGGTTTAGGAGGGAGCTTGGCCCTGGTAATACCTTAGTTTCTGACTTCCAGCCTCCAGAACTAGGAGAGAGTAAATTTGTTGTTTCAAGCCATTCAAGTTTTGAAAATTTCTTATAGAAGTGCTAGGATACTATTAGAGTGGGAAAACCAAATGCTAAGTTATAAAAATCTATTTCAAAATGTCTGTCATGGTTATTAAGGAAAGAATTTATGCAGCAAGTATTCATTGATCTTCACTATGTGTAAGACACTTTGCCATTTAGGATATCAACATAAATAAGCAATAGACTATGCATTTTTTTTTTTAAATCAATCATAAGCATGCTGGCTGTTCCTTTAAAAATCCTTGAAAGTATGTTTCTCTCTGGAGTTTAAATAAGGTCAAAACTACTCTTTCATATATGCACATGTGAGTGCATACTTACCTTCATTGTAGTACACTTAGATAAATATAGTCTATTTTTATTTAAAAGTTACTTAGCCAATGTGGGTCTCAGTTATTTCATCAATAGAATGGACATTAAATATTAAATGTCAAAATTTTCTCTGAGTTTTTTTTTTTTTTTTTTCTTTTAAGTTTACCTATTTATTTTGAGAGAGAGTAAGAGAATCCCAAGCAGGGATTGAAACACATGAACCACGAGATCATGACCTGAGCCAAAGTCGAAGGCTTAACCCACTGAGCCACCCAGGCACCCCTCTCTGAGTTTTAAATTTCTATCAGGTTATAGATCATAAATGATTGGTACTTTATTTACTAGGGAATCATCTAAAATGGACTGTAGTATTTAACCTAAAGAAGAGAAAACTCAGGGGGAAAATAGCTCTTTTTAAATACCTGAAAAGCAATAAATTGCAAGTCATTGCTGTGTGTGGCTTCTTATAATAAATGGGGACCGGTAGAGATGGAGTTGGATTTCAATATATGAAAGAACTTGTTAACAGTTTTAGCTTAAATACTATATTCTGATCCTTAAACTAATAAATTCTTTGCCATAGAATCGTTCACCTTAAAATTATACAGTGCTGTGTGTCAATTATATCTCAATGAAACTGGAAAAAAAATTAAGACCATATTTAAAAAAATAAATCATTTGCCAAAACAGCTTTAGGCCATTTCAAGCATTGCAAGTTTGTGGGCGGTTTCCTGGATCATTTTCCCCTGATACCAGAGGATCCAGAAGGGCGTATTTGAAAGATCATTTACTCTGGAGGTGGAATGGAATTCAAACTCTGTGTCTCTCCCTTAGTAACTGTGTGAACTTCGTTTTTGAATCTCATCTTCCCTGCCTATAAAATACAGATTATGAATACCCATACTAATGAAATAATTCTGAATTTCAAGTAAAATAATGCATATAAAGTATCTATCTTGTCACTAGTTAGCATTTAGTCCACACTGGTCTTTCCTTTGCTCTGTGACTCATTTGCTACTGTTCACTATTTTAGGATACAAAATAAACTCTTAAATAAAATGAGACCAACATTAAAAATATGTTTTTACAAATTATTAAAAAAAAAACAGATCTTATACACACACACATGCACACATACAATGGAATATTACTCAGCCATCAAAAAGAATGAAATTATGCCATTTGCAACAACATGCATGGAGCTAGAGTGTATTATGCTAAGCAAAATAAGCCAGTTACAGGAAGACAGATACCATATGATTTCACTTTTATGTGGAATTTAAGAAATAAAACAGATGAACATATGGGAGGGAAAAAAAGGGAGAAAAACCATGAGAAACTCTTATATAGAGAGAACAAACTGAAGGCTGATGGAAGGAGGTGGGTGAGGCATGGGCCAGGTGAGTGATAGGCATTAACGAGGGCACTTGTTATGATGAGCCTTGGGTGTTGTAAGTGATGAATCACTGAATTCTACTCCTAAAACCAATATTGCATTGTATGATAGCCAACTAGAATTGAAATAAAGATTTGAAAAGAAAAAATAAGAAAGACAAGTAATAAAGTATAGTCTGCCACATGTTAATGTATCTAGTTGTAGAAATATAGAAGTTTGCCACCAGTCATTCAAATTTGCTCTACATTTCATCCTTAAAAGGAACTACAGGATTTACCAAAGCATTTATAATGATAAATCCCAACTAATCATTTGGGAGACTGGGAAAAAGAGCAAAGGCGAAAAAATATTGTGAAGTTCTGCTCCCGTGAGGTACTAAGAAGTTCAGAACAATTTAAGAGTAAAAATAGCCTCTGATTATTCTATCTTTCAAGGAAGTTACTTCTTCATGAAAATTATTCAAATATTAAATTTAAATAAACATTGTCTTCCTAGTGAGAATATCTGGAATGGTATATTGAACCTCTTCAGGTTAACTACTATATGGTATAATTCCATAGCTATTTCATTTTCAGCTATCATGTTCCTGACACGGGTGTTTCTTTAAAATATTTTGCATTTCTTTGTTAGAGTTAGAATGCTTGTCTACACATTCCTGAAAGCAAAGTGAAAAAAATAAATTAAATGAAATTCCAATGAGGCTTCTTTGCAATATTTGCATATTTTCCCATCACTTTCCCTATGTAAAATAATGCCAATAGTAAAATCGTTTAAAAATCATTTTGACTCTTCTGAGAGTTTGTTTTATTTTGGTATAGTTACTAGACCCTTCTAATTAAACATATTTCCAGTATTGATTTAATAAGCTTTAATTTTCCTGTTACTATAACATTGACTTGAAAATAAGTTATTCCATAGTGAGTTTGTGAAAAGTGAAAGGAACATTGATTCAAAATCTTAAGATATGTGTTCAAACTTTAGCTCTCTAATGTACTAGTAGTGTGACTCTAGACAAATCACATTAATTCTCTGAACTTTTGTTTTCTTTTTTATAAAAAGGAAATTATATGTACTTTCTGCAAATCTGAGAGTGGTGAAATTCAAATTAAGCAAAAGACATTATTATTTACTGTGTTATTATATCTGGATCACCAACTACCATATTTGTATTTTTCTCCTATGCCTGTCTTTTCCATTTCTTACTTAGCAACTCTTACAGTATTAGACTTGGTCTATTTTATATTTGGCTCATTGCCATTTTGATAGCCTAAAGAAAATAAAGACCCCTTTTCCCCAAAAGAGAGCATCTACTTCATATTCAACAAATGCATTAATGCAACAAATAGCCATTAACTCCTAACTATGTTGCAAGAACTTTTCTACACCTTGGGTCCACAACAGTAGAAAATACAGACCAAATTTTTGTGCTAATTTACCTTATGTTCTACTGGATGAGATATAAAATAAACAATACAAATAAGTAAAACATTGTATGTGAGATGATGATAAAAGTTAAGGTGTAATTACAAGTAGAGCCTGAGTTTGTGCTTATGGATCTTATGCAGTCTTACATAAGATGACCAGGAAGGTCTCTCCAGCAAGGTCATAGTTGAGTAAAGATCTGACTGATGAAGTAAGTGTAGACAACCTACACAGTTACCTGGAGCAGCAGGGTTACAGGCAGAAGGAACGGTGAGTACAGAAGCTCCAAGACAGGAATATATTTGCACATTAGAAGAAGAGAGGTGGCAAGTGTAGCTGGATAGAGCGAGTGAGAGAACAACAGGAGATGAGTTTGGAGAGGTAAATGGGGGAGGCAGATGATCCATAGGATGCGAGCCATCATAAGAATTTTGACTTCCTTGTGAGATGTGAGGTCATTGCGTGCTTTGGTGTAAAGGAAAAATATGATCTGACCTTTGTTTTAACATAATCCCATTTGGCCATTGTGTTGGGAACAGAGTAAAGAAGATCAAGGTGAGACAAAGATAAAGGGTAGGAGCCCATTCCAAAAATTATTGGCTTGGATGAAGTATGAGATATGGAAGTAGTAAATTGGTCAGATTCTGAATATGTTTTCAAGGTTTGCTGATAGACTAGGCATGCAGTGCAACATAAAGAATCAAGAATAGCTTTAAGAATCCTGACCTGAACAATCACAAGAATGGGGTTGCCATATTCTAAGAGATAACATGGGAGAAGACTGTTTTAGAGAAAGATCAGTCTTTGTTTTGGAATTAAAACTGATTATTAGACATCAATATCCACCCACCTCCTCTTGAGTTTTCATTATGAACCTAGAAATAAACATTCTGGTGAATTCTAATGAGAAGCCTTGGGTCAACCAGTAGGAGAATTCTCAAAGCAATCCCAAATATTTTGCTGTAAGCCCAGGCTTTCACCTTTCACCATATGAATAATAATGTCAAAAATGATAGTTATTCCCTTCTCAAGCCTTCAACATACATTCTCTGACAACAGGAAGGATATTGCCAAAACCAACTATTCACATCCTTTGAGCCCAATACTTAATACCTCTAAGTCACTGATTTGAGGTAATCTTGGAAAAGTCACAAGATTCTCTGATCTCCTACTGTAAAGTAGAAACAGTAACACTTACTATGATCACCTGCCTTTCTTACAGAAATATTGCAAGGATAAACTCAGATAAAGTATGCAATATAATATATGTGCAAAGTAACTATGCCTCTGTTTAATAACAAAGCCATAAGTAAGAAACCGTTTTGTTGCAAGTGGATTCTTTTCAACTATAGATGATAGAATTGGAAGAATGTAAGGTGTTTTGTAACATCAGACAATGAACAACTCCAAATAAGTTATTTTTACATAGTAAAGCCAAAGACAACTAGTAACCTTTTCCCACTGCATAGAAGACATTAATAAGATGAACATCGCTGGGCAGCAGAACAATATGGTATTCGAGGATGTCTGCAGTGCATACATCTAGGCAAGTAGCAAATGGAAATCAAACAGCAAGAGTAAGAAAAACGTTTGCATGATATCTGTCCACCTGAACTTGGAGGACATGTGAAGGTTTTGAACTAACTGCAAGAGATATCAACCACAAAACAAGGAATAATATAGTCTCCTGTTGGAGACTCCTCCTCCTCCCATTGTGTATCAGGGATATGTGAAAGTGTAGATTCATTGGACACATAGAAACTTACGGAAGTGGTGGGAGAGACACAAGATTGAGGTGAGGAAGGAAGAGCTTTTGGCCTTGGGGACTTATCCACAAGGGACTCATGTATTATATCAGCTTCCAAATAAAAAGGAATTTGTGGTAAATGTTAGAAACATAGGCAGAGGTATGTGTGGGTCATGTGTGTGTGTGTATATGCATATACTGTATAGCACTGGTTCTTAGCCCCATCTAATATTGCTAGACACGTCATTCCTACAAGTGCCAGGTATTCAACATGTCCCCAGGAATGTTTCACTGGAATATAAATACATCATTCAGCTGATTCATAGCACCAGACGTTCTTTCCTGCTCTCCAGATATGGCCGTGTCACACTGTATCTTCTGGGAGCTGCTTCCACCTGTGCTGGTGTCCCCAGTAATCATGCCTGGTGTTTCTACCTCTGTCGTGCAGAATAGCCCCTCTTTGTGGATATTACCATGTCCACAGTTTAGCCTCCCCAACCTGCCACTGCCGTTCCTGTTGGGAGGGCTTGAAATAAGCAAGGTAGCAATTTTTCCACTGCATCTAAAGTGTTGTTTTCAAGATGGCAAGACAAGACTTTTCCAGAATCTCCATGTGATAAAATTGTACACATTCTATGTAAAAGTAGCAGAGATGCCTCTAGGTCTGTCTTCTCATTCAAAGAACAAAATACTGCAATTCACAAAATAGCGTTTGATGCAGTTCGCTTCAACTTCAATGATTTGCGCATGTCATAAAGTAAATCAAGGAAGAGATAGCATATAAATTAATCAAGCTCAAACTGGATGTTGAATTTTTTTTTTTAATGCTAGGAATTACCAAGCAATATAATATTACTATCTCCCATATTTATTTCTAACATCATAAAACATGAAAATAAAGTTTATAGTCAAGTCACAAGCTTTTAATAAATTCAGACTACATTTCAGAGTGCCACTGTGAGCGGGCTGCACCAGCTGTTTTACAGCTGCAATGAATTTGACATGCTCTGGAATCACCATGGAATGCTCCAAATCCTTTGGAGATAACCGAGTAAAGCCGAAGGAATAAAAATTGTAGTCTGCCGTGGTGGACAAAATAAAGGAAGACATATTTTAGAGAGTATGTGTGTATAATTATTTTAGAGAATTCCAAATATGAGTAGCCATAGTATTTAGAAGATATAATTTCATGCATATGTATATATATATCATACATGCTAATGATAACATTTTACAATGACTTATTACAACATTTTTCAAGTGGAGAAAAATTGAAATAATTTTACAGTGAGTACCTGTATATTTATCACCTACTACTGACATCTTACTATACTTGCTTTATCACATCTTTCTATCAGTCCATCAATTTATCTTATTTTCTATATACTTTTGATACTTTTACACAATATGGAAGCATATGATTTTAGAGTCCAGTGTATATCCCAGAATATAACTGTTAGTTCCCAATCTGAGTTATGGATATTTAATACTGGAAGAGACCTTTAAAACCCCTTTATTGTAAGCACCTTATTTTTCAGCTATAGAAATTCAGGCATACTGATTTGAAAGAGTTTGAGTAAGAACATCCATCTAATCACCTAATTAGTAACTAAACCAAGCTAGAATCCTTACTTTGTATTTTACATAAGCATGTACTTGGATAGTAAGAGAAAGCTGTGAAGTGTTAGTAAGATGAGGAGGATCATTGAAGCGTGCTCTTTGTTAAAAAATTGAAGCGATTTTAAATTAATAGACCAATGCCCAGTTGAATTAGCAGGGAGATTTCAGGAGGAAGTAGAGTTAAGAGCTGAACATCTATGAAAATCCTCCCATTGTGTTAAAAAAAAAAAAAAAAAAAAAAAAAAGCCCTGCTAAAACAGCTGTATTCTAGCATCAATCTTATGTGTGTGCCCAGTTCTCAAAGTGATGGAATGTCATGGGGATGAAGGATTAAAGGCTAACTGAGTATTGGAAGCACAGAATTTGAGTGGGAGACAGGATCTGCTGCTTCAGTCCAGTTTGGCAAACTCACAAACTGTCACAACAGGAACAGTTTAGAGAGCAAGGAGGAACATGAACTGTAGCTTACACACCCTCTTGAATCCATTGCTGGAAGAGTGTTCAAAATTAACTTCCATATTACCCACAATCAATCTGCATTGTGTTCAGGCACATGCTGGCCTGAGTTGCAACTCTGTTTAGAGAATGAACGGGTCACAGATTAACCTCTTTGTTGCTTTTATGTTTTGTGTTTTGACATAAATTTTTTATTTTTTTATTTTTATTTATTTTTAACATTTATTTATTATTGAGAGACAGAGAGACACAGAGTGTGAGCAGGGGAGGGATGGAGGGAGGGAGAGACACAGAATCTGAAGTAGGCTCCAGGCTCCGAGTTGTCAGCACAGAGCCCGACGCGGGGCTCGAACTCACAAACTGCAAGATCATGACCTGAGCCGAAGTCGGTCGGTTAACCAACTGAGCCACCCAGGCGCCCCATGAAATAAATTTTTTAAAGGAAATTTGAGATCAGTGGGTGAACAAATGTTAGAAAATTGTTAACATTTAGAAAAGGTAAAATTCTTTGCATTTCAATTCATACTTCAGTGTTAGTAGAGCATCAAATGCATCTCTCTCTTTTTCCCCCCTCCTTCCTTTTTCATCCTTTCAAACGTTTCTTCTCCAGGACTGTTTCCTCAGGTTTCAGCTAAGTGACTAACACATTTTCCCCAAGACCACAGTTTTAGTGATTTAGAATGCTTAAGAATTTATTGGGAAACACATAAAATTTAGCTTGAGCTCTGTCCTAAAAGATACTAGTGTTCTGTACTTTTTAAAGTTTATTTGTTTTGAGAGAGAGAGAGAAAGAACAAGCAGGAGCAGGGGAAGGGCAGAGAGAGAGGGAGAGAGAGAATCTCAAACCGGCTCCACACTGTCCACACAGAGCCCTGTGTGGGGCTCAAACCCACAAACTGTGAGATCATGACCTGAGCTGAAACCAAGAGTCAGATGCTTAACTGACTGAGCTACCCAGGTGCCCCTCCAACCTTCTATATTTTTAACAAACTTTCTGGGTAATTCCTTAGGTGATCAACAATTAAAAACTACCAGTATGAAGAATTCTGTATTAGAAGTTAAGAGGTCTGACTTCTAGTTCTGGTGCTATAATAATTATTGATTTATTGAGTGGTCTTATGTAAATCACTTACATCTAGAATTTTTTTCCCTGGGAAAATATTCCCTGGGAATATAAAACAAAATTGATGGAACTCTTCTTTAGCACTACAAATAATACAATAATGATCTTGTAGGACACTGGAAACATTTAAATCAAGTCATGTATTTAGAAACCTAATATACTATCTAATGCTTAGCAGTGCTTAATAAATGATAGTTATCATCATAATTATAAGAATTCTTTTTCAAGTATTTACTTAACTTCCAGTTAGTTAATATACAGTATAATATTAGCTTCAGGTGTAGAATTTAGTAAGAATTTTTTTATATTACTAAGAAACAGGCATTAAATTCATCTGCTATTCAAGACTGGCCACCTAAAGTGCTGAATTGATTAAAATATGTATGAATAGCAGGGTCATCCTCTCTCTAAATGTTCCATTGATCATAGTTTTAGACACAGTTTTGGGTATCATAAAGGAAGGGCATGTGGTCTACATAAGGAAAAAAAAAGGTAGCAAAAAAAATGTTTGGGTTATAGGCACAGGAAAAAGACCACAGGAAATGAATACAGTTAGTCTTAAAAAGACAAAGTGAAGAGTATGTCAATCTCTGACTATCAGTTTACTCATCTTGAAAGTTTGACTAACGATTCCTGTTCTCAAGTTCATGAATCAAAAACAATTTCTGCCACATACTAGTTGTATAAATTTGGTCCAACAAATTTACCTCTCTGAACCTAAATAGCTTAATCTGTAAAATATAAATAAGGCTGGGAAATAACTCATAGACTGTGAGACTTCTTGGTGTATAATACACGTTTAGCACTGGGTGAATGTTAGCTAGTGCCATGGACTCCTTCCTCTGTTTGTTCCCTGAGGGCTGCCGTAGCAAAGTACCACCATCTGGGTGACTTAAACCAAGAGGAATTTATTGTCTCAGAGTCCTGGAGACTAGAAGTCTGAAATCAAGGTGTGAAGAAGACCATTGTCCATCTGAAACCTGTAAGGGAATCCTTCCTTGCCTCTTCCTAGCTTCTAGTGGTTTGCCAGCAATCTTCATCATTCCTTGGCTTGCAGCTACACACCTCCGTCACATGGCATTCTCCCTGTGTGTCTCTGTCTTCACATGTCCATCTTCTTACAAGAACACCAATCATGCTGGATTCAATGCCCATTCTACTTCAGTATTCCTTACTTCAACTGATTATATCTGCAACAACCCTCATTCCAAATAAGGTCATTTTCTTGAACACGTAGGAAGTTAGGGCTTCAGTATATCTTTTTTTGAGGGGGACACAATTCAACCCATAACAGTACATCGTTGTCTACTCTACCAGGGTCACAATGGGCATTATGTGAGATGACAAAGATGAGAGAACTCCATCTACAAAACATAAATGTTATATATAGTTTTTTCCATAAAAGCCTTCAGATAGATGGGGCACCTGGGTGGCTCAGTCGGTTAAGCATCCGACTTCGGCTCAGGTCATGATCTTGTGGTTCGTGAGTTCGAGCCCCGCGTCGGGCTCTGTTCTGAGAGCCTGGAGCATGCTTCAGATTCTGTGTCCCCCTCTTTCTCCGCCCCACCCCTGCTTGTGCTCTGTCTCTCTCTTTCAAAAATGAATAAACATAAAAAAAAAAAAAACGTTTAAATCCTTCAGATAGATGAAGAGGAATTTTTGGACTGAGAAGGAACACCAAATGTAAGCATATTTAAACCCGACCCAAAAGAATTTAAATGACACTAGAAAGACATGACAGCAATAATTTTTCTGAAATGACAGGATGAGCTGTTTAGTGGTTGTCTCTTTTGGAAATACATAATAAGATGATGAAGATGAGTTTGAGAGATAATGTTGGTCTAGAAATATTAATGAGACTGTAATGTTTTAAATTGTAAGGTTTGTATCTTATCCTACTACCTACATGTAACAAATAATAAATAAATATTTTATAGGTATACAGCTTATTCTTGAACCATACGGGTTTGAACTGCATGGGTCCACTTATATGCAATTTTTTTTTTATCAGTACAGTACTATAAATGTTATTTTCTCTTTCTTACGGCTTTCTTACTAAATTTCTTTCTTCTAGCTTACTTTAAGAATACAGCATATAATACGTATAACATACAAAATATGTTTTAATTGACTCTAAGTTTATCAGTAAGGCTTCCAGTCAATAGTAGGCTATTAGTAGTTAAGTTGGAGAGTCAAAAGTTATACATGGATTTTTTACTGGATGGGGTGGAGGGAATCAGCAGCCCTAACCCTCTCATTGTTCAAGGATTAACAGTACACCAATTGTTTTCCTTGTTAATGATATTAAAAAAAATTCCCTTTATGCCACAAAGAGTAACTATTAGTACCCCATCTTTCTCTTTTCTATAAGAATGGGAAAAAGGATATGAAATATCTTACCCACAAATCTATGGTTAGCAAATAAAAAGGCTGGCATTCAAGCCCATCATTTTGAATGAAAATCTTGTCTGTTTTGTTTTTGTTTTTGTTTTTGTTTGCTCATATATGTATATTTTTATTTTTGTTGTTGCTGGTTTGTTCTTTTCATAATACTGGTGTACTAGATGTGAAGTTCCATAATAGCAACAACAGAGGATGTAACCAAGACCTTCACTGTAATTGCCCTTTGAGCAGAACTCCCCATAAGAATATAAGACCACACACACTTTCCTCTCTGAAAACGTTTCCTGTCATTTTTTTGTTCTTTAGTACATTTTCTAAATTATATCCAATTACCTTATAAGAAATAGAAATGATTCTGTGATAACAATTTGTTCCATTGAAATGATTTTATACAACACACACACACACACACACACACACACACAGGCACTAACCATTTCATTTTTATGCAGTGACCAATTATCTATGACTTTGGATTTACTTGAACCCAAATGTAAACTCAATGAGATATGAGCTAAAATCAATAAATATCAAGTGCAGGTAGAAGAAACAACATGTCAACTAAATTCTGCTTGTTTTATTGCTTCCCTAGAAAACACTCAACCAGATTTATGCCATAATTTTACTGTAGTGGGTTGGCTTACAAAAGATCTTTTCTATACCAAAACACAAAAATTATGTTCCTTTTGGGAAAACATAAAGATCTATCTCCAGAAGCTGTTTCCAGCTGGCTTTCCCTAACCAAATTTCAATGTTTAGACCAAAGATGCATGCTTTATGTGAAGATCCAGCAGAATCCAAACTTTCAAAGTAACATCTGCAGAGAAGTTGCAAGCCAACATAAAAACATGTTCATTGTTATTGAAATTTTGAAGCTTGCATTCTTTTGAATTTTTCTGCTTCAATGGGTATTCTTTATTCATAACCTCTCCAAGGCATTTTCTTTGGAACACAAAAGGATGGCTCCTATTCTGTTTTTTTTGTTGTTGTTGTTGTTGTTGTTCTCATAAATTATTTGTTAGTTGCCAAAGTCTCAAGTTCTAAAATGATACTTTATTTCCCTTTACACCTACTCACCTAAATCTCCAGCTCCAAAAGGAATCAACTGGAAAATTTATACACCACACATTTTCTATGTTTCTAAAGAATTAACAAAACACTGATTGAATTTCTTAAGGGCCATGCGATATATATGACTGTATTTATGTGATTAAGGTAAATATATTTGGCTAAAATGTCAGAGATTAATGAATGTGACCCAGGGTGTCTTAATTTAGAAGAAACTTCCAGTTCCATAGAACTAGTTGATTGTCCTGTCTTCAGATGAGTTTCACGAAAGTTATTCCATTTGACCCACATTTATTCTTTCAACTGGTGTGGACTTTGTGCTTACTGTATACCAGGAGTTATGGGGAGTGCAAAGGAAATAGAAGTGAAGGTCAATTTAGGAAACTTAAAATCTCTACAATGGATCCTTTTTTTTTCAACAGTTAAAACATGGGAAACATCTTGAAACAAACAAACGAATAAAAAACAATTCATACCCTCACGAATAGCAAACCCCATGATGAAATGCCAAAATACATGGTACAGAAAATAAATACAAAAGGAAGGTTTATGTTCTTTAGTTCTAATCAAAAACTGTAGTGGTTTAAGTCCATTGTTTATGTTCTAAAACAATAAGTAAAACATGGTCTATATAATTCATTAGTTATCTTTACTAAAAAATGCTTCCTTAGCTAAATATTTAATTAGAAACTTCTTTGGGGAAAATTTTTCAGTGTTGAGTAATTAGGCAAAAAACATTTTATCCGGCCATTGAGAAACAAAAAGGACTTTTTTCTCTACTTCATAAATGTGTGCAATTTACGAGAGTGAAGGGGGAGAACATAGGCGGGATTAAATTAACTCATCTTGAATCTGTGATATTTATAGTTTTAAGGCTTTCGCCAGGTTTTCATTTTTCACAAGAGGACAAGTCTGAAATATAAATCATCTGTTTTTCCTAACCACATCTTAGCATGCCCATAATTTAGTCTCCTGATTTTTGATATTAGGAAATGGCTGAGAGATTGATCTGAGAGGTAGTAGGTAAGCAAATTGGTCTCTGGCTGTGTTTCTCAATAAGTCTTACATTTCCTTTTAAAAATATCCGTAAACTTTAAACATCTGTTTAGTTTTGCCACCTCCAATGTTCTGCTTTATTCATTCTCACTCAAGTCCAAAGTCAATCTCTTTTATTGTGCTTGGCTTTTGTCAGGTAAGAATGACAAGTAAGGGAGGATTATCTCTAGACTTCAAATCTCCTTTGCCATAAATGCACACATGTACACATCCCTCATATACCAAGAGATGATTTTAGAAATTAATTTTTCAATTTCTCTTCTATACTACTGAAACTTCCTTAAGGAAAAGAGCTGATACATCACTGAAAAATCCAAATTCCTTTACTGTTCAATCATTAGATTTGAACTATGCTACTTTAGAACAGAGACCCTGTCCATTTTACTCACTGCTATATCTTCAGTACCTGGGGCAATGACTAGCGTTTAATATATGCTCAATACATGTTTGTTGAATGAATACATGCATGCAAGATAAAGTCTTTAGTGAAACTGAGCAACTGCAGGCATCAGGGAAATTTCCTTTTGTTGTCCCTGAAATACTTCTTTCAAGGCTGCTTCTAATTTTATGTAAGACCACACATGTCGTGAGTGTCCTTCTTTGCCAGCTGCTCGTCCCACTTCTCCATCCTCATATTAAAGAGTGTAAATCTTCATCTCTATCCTGAATCGAAACACAGACATGATAAGCCTTTCTGGGAATATTGGACATGCAGTATTTTAGGTGAGTCTTGGCAAAGAATGAATTGCTAATCCTCTGAGCTCCACAACCCCACCAAACCTTACAACTGCTGAAGATTAGGTCCTTCAGCAGCACAGAATAGATTTGTGTGGGGGTGCATTAGATTGATAAAGGGGAAGGGGCACTGTGTTTCTCCTAGGATCACCTATATAGGGTCTTCTAAGTATTAAAATAGCTATATGCAAAGGGGCAACTCTGAGGCAGAAAATGTGGGATATAAGTGATTTAAATGTTTGGTTTTTTTGTCATTGGCTCTTTACTTCTGAGTTGGAGAAGCCAATGAGAAGAAAGTATTAAGCAGTCTCACAGATTGTATCCTCCCATATCGTAAGAACTTCTACTCTTGCTGCATAAATAGTAGGAAATAGTCACAGGACTGGCCGGTACTCACAAAATAGTCCTTTATTTCCATACTGACTGTTGGGACTGGGTCCACCCTCCTGCACCACTGTGAAGCCTGCCAGAAACAAAGATGCTAACATTAAAGTTCAGTATTGCCTGGCTCAGATTACAGCCACGTAAGCCAAATTTTCATAACAAATTCTAATCTTGAGTATGTCTACTCCTCATACATATATGTGTATGTATATGTATATGAGCCCAAAGAATTAAGCCTCCTGTGCAACCTAGCTTTTAGTCAGTCACTGACACTCCCTCTCTGTCCTCTGCATTGTCTGAGAAGTGACAGCAGCAGCTCTTAAATGAAACCATTTCACACACACAATGCAAATCCTTGAAGTCCCTGTGTGTCTGTGTCTGCCTTTGTCAAGGGGAACACAGCATGTATGTAAACATGTGGCATGGAAAGAAGACCCAGGCAGTGACAGCAAGCTTATGGCCCACCAATTTCCTGTTTGTCTCTGAAATTATGTTACCCCTGGCAACTAATGGAGGAAATAATCTCCAAGAGAACAGCACTTCTTTTCCTTATTATAAGTTCAGAGTTTGGCAAGTAAAATAAATTAAAACCTTCTAACCGTCTTCTTAATTGCCAAATGCTTTTATGTCCCTATTCCTTTCTTCATTAACTTTCCTCCTTCCTTCTCTCTTGAAACAGGAGAAAAAGCAATAGAAATAGATTCCAAGATACAGATAGAGAGATGGAGGGATAGAAAGAGGGGATGCGGAGAGGGAGTTCTAGTTCAGTATTTTAATCTGCTGAAAACTATGATGCATTGAGTTTGTGCAGGTGAAATATTTTGTTTAGTTTTTTATTTATTATTTATTTTTTAAAAAGACAGAGTGTGAGCAGGGGAGGGGCAGAGAGAGAGGAAGAATCTCAGACAGGCTCCATGCTGTCAGTGCAGAGGCTGATGTGGAGCTCGAACTCACAAAACCATGAGATCATAACCTGAGCTGAAATAAAAAGTTGGACACTTAACCAAGTTAACCATGCAGGTGCCCTGAGACACGTCCAATAAAGTTCATACAATATCCGCAGAGTTGCAATGAATAAACTTTGTTGTCATATCATAAACAGTGACACAGCTGGGGAGATCAGTGTATCTTGGGTGACTTTTTCTATCATATAGACAGGCAAAACCAAATCACATAAATCCATTCATTCATTTAGTTGGTGCTTGCTGCATAGAAGACACTATGTGGGACGTGTCCATTCTTCCTTTATCCTCTTGTAAGTAGAGTTGAACCCACCAGAAAATGGAACACTGAAAAGGTGAGATAACTTGCCTTTGGTCACATTATGGTGGATTCAGGGCCTGTTCTATTTGATTCAGAGTTGGCATGGTCCCTGCACTATGCATTCTCTCCATACTGTGATGCTTGGTGTGTTAGGTAGTGCAGAGATAAGATAGAGAATTTGAGGAGAACAAGCCAAAATAAGGAAATTATCAGTAAGAAAACTGAGCAATTAAGTACTTAACTATCTTGTTCACTGTTCTTTTAATGATCAATGGGAGAAGGAAGGAAGGAAGGAAGGAAGGAAGGAAGGAAGGAAGGAAGGAAAGAAGGGAGAAAGAAAGAAAGAAAGAAAGAAAGAAAGAAAGAAAGAAAGAAAGAAAGAAAAGAAAAGAAAAGAAAAGAAAAGAAAAGAAAAGAAAAGAAAAGAAAAGAAAAGAAAAGAAAAGAAAAGAAAAGAAAAGAAAAGGAAGGGTGGAAGGAAGAAAACTTATAGACTGATGACTAAAAATTATCTTTCAGAATCTAGCACATAGATTAATGAAAAATGGAAAGAATATTTAGTAAAAATAATCATCCGATCCATTTTTATGTTTATATTCATGTCACACAAAACAAGGAGCAAAATCTTATTTTGGAGTAGTGATTTTCAGGCAACTGTATCATTATGAACTGCATTTTTCACCTCATGGAAGTATTTCTTAATAAATTGTAGCCAAAAAGATTTCACCTACATATCAATTTCATCTTAGGATAGGTCATCCCATTGACAGAAGTCCCCAGACAATATTCCCTTAGATATTCAGACTTTTGATAACTATTTGTAATTTTTTTTTTTTTTTTACCATCATGGGAATACCATCATATTCCGAAAAGTGCTCAGATTTCTCATTATACTAGTCAAACACTTAAGCATTGTATTAGTTAATCAGCCATTTGTTCCACAACCTCAACTGTAGGTAATGCCTTTTGAATCTTTTACATTATTGAAAATTCGATTTGGCAGACCTAGTCTTACATTAGAATCTACTGAACATCATAAAAGTGTTTTCTCAGTGTTAAGATTGCCATTCATCCTTCATATTGTTGTGGTACATATGTTACTAAAACAAACTCATTAATTGTTAATTATTTATGACATGGAAAAAGGATGCCTACCAAGAGATACCTTAATTTGTAAATTTTACATAAATTTTAGTACTCTAAATTTTATATAAATCTTTAAGTTTCTTTAATTTGTTAAATTTAGCAGAGACAAATTTACTATGATTTAGCCCCTTACTTATACAGGCTCCTTGACAGAAGGACCCTAGCAATGTTTACAGGGTCACAATAATTTTTGTGAAATTTATCATTATAAGACACTTTAACTGAAGTTGATTAAGACCACTGTCTTTCCGAGTGCCATAGTGGCTCAGTTGGTTGAACATCCTACTCTTGACTTCAGTGCAGGTCATGATCTCATGGTTTTTTGTGAGATGGAATCTGAGTCAGGCTCTGCACTGAATCAGTTGGGATTCTCTCTCCCTCTCTCTCTGCCTCTCCCCTGCTCGTGTGCACGCAGATGCACTCTCTCTCTCTCTCAAAATAAATAAGTAAATATTTTTTAAAAATTCTGCTATCTTTCCATCCCCACTTCCCCCAATGTCAAGCCATATTGGAGTGGCCACAAACATGTGTGGAAATCTGGATAAAGGTAGTTACTTATCCTGAGGATACTTTGAGTTTGGGTTTAGTGGGATACATTTATGTAGTTCACAATAACTTTCCTATACACGTAGAGTAATTGCCCACTGTCTGAATGCAGAGATGGCTATTCCAGGAATCTTAATCCTGACACAAAAGACAGAGTAGAGGTCCTTTGTCATCAATTCAAAGACCATGTGATTACATTGCATAACGAAACTTAAAATACCCTAAAATCATAAGGTTCTCTGTAAAAGGCATTTGATAAAGATGTTCTCCTATATAGTAGTCCCCCTTATTTGCAGGGGATATGTTCCAAGCTCTGGTGGATGCCTGAAACTGTGGATAGTAGTGGACTCCACGTATACAGTTGGCTCTTAACAAGAGTTTACACTACACAGGCCCACTTATACAGTACTATACTATAAAAAAAATTCATGAAAGTGTATTTTCTCTTCCTTATAATTTTCTTCACATTTTTTTTTCTCTAGCTCACTTCATTATAAGATGATAGTATATAACACATATGCAGAATATGTTTTATCGACTATTTGTGTTATCCGTAAGGTTTCTGTTCCACAGTAGGCTATTAGTAGTTAAGCTTTTGGGGAGTCAAAAGTTAAACTCAGTGGGGGGTTGGCACCCCTAATCCCTGCATTATTCAAGGACCAACTGTACTATTTTTTTTCCTGAGGTTAAGTTAAGATACCTACCTATCCTAAAGTTTAGTTTATAACTTAGGCATAGTAAGAGATTGATGATAATAAGTAATAATAAAATAGGGCACAAAGCAATATACTTTAATGCAAGTTATGTGAATGTGGTCTTTCTCTCTTTCTCTCTCTCAAAATACTTAATGTATTATATTCACCCTTCTTCTTAGAATGAATGATATGAGATGATAAAATGCCCATGTGATGAGATGAAGTGAGGTGAATGATATAGGCATTATGATGTAGTGTTAGGCTACTGTTGACCTTCTGATGACATGTACAAGGAGGATCATCTGCTTCCAGGCCACAGTTGTCCATGGGTAACTGAAGCCACAGAAAGAAAACCACAGATAAAGGAGAGACTAATGTGTTTGACAGCTGTATAATGTTAATGGTCCTGTATAACATTATTGATGATGATGGGTAGAGGTAAGGGAGACTTTCTAAACTATTGGGGGAAAAAGTTGTGTTCACCAATACTAAAACAAAGACTAAATTCTCTTCCTATTATTCTCTCAACAGAAAATAGTACAAAATTATTATAATATAAAAGCGTACACAAAAAAATTAGGAAGACAATAAATTAATTAAACTATTATGATCTTTCTGATATTTTGATGCTTACTATATTTATAACCTCAGAAAAATTTGGAATTTATTGCAATTCTTTTCTTGTTATATATATATATATATATATATATATATATATATATATATTTGTTATGAATTTTTAAGGGGTCCCCAATTATATAAACTTCTAAACTGACAAAACCTGGATTCAACCCTGTAGGCCAGGAAACCAAAATAATTCACCTTATTTTTATAAG